>NW_024609884.1:33061881-34261881 GCF_016920785.2 Ixodes scapularis | reverse complement strand
TCATTCTTTTTCTTCTTTATTGCCGTAGCTAGCGGAGCGGACGGAGACACCCAATAAGTTTTTATTATCGGATTGTTTTGTGTGTATGAATCTTGTGTTTCCTTAGTATATATTGTAGTTATATTGTAGTATACACTGAATGGTTCAATATGTCGTATCTTGCTCCTATGTACATGTGCACTTCAACGCTCAAACTAGTTCGATACCGGTGGAAACAATATTTTTACTATCGACTATTTTGTGAAATTTCATCTTGTAGTGCTCGTCACTTCAGTGTTTTCTACAGTTCGTTTCCACCATGTTCTGGAACAAGATGAAATGGCGCCAACATATATGTCTCTGACATTTAATCTCGTAGCGGTTGATACATTAGTGTTCTCTACAATTGTTATTTGCTCTCTCATGCAGGAAACCCTAATGATATTGGCTGGTGTTGGAATATGTAACTCACAAAGCAAGTACACACAAAAATACAAAACCAAGACGCTTTAGCCAATTATACATATCCAATATGCTATACAAGTAATGGGCGATTAAGTGCGGCGTTATTAAGGGATTTTCCAACCCCCCGCATAAGAACCCTCCCTCCTTTACCCTTTATCACCCGCAATATACTATTACACATGCCTCAAGTCAAGCTCGAATGCATCATTAAGTGTGAGAGCGAATGGTGAAGCGAAAAACAGGGCCAAGCTCAAAACTCTAGAGAAAGATAGAGTAGATGATATGCAATTAAGTGCAAAGGTGCAAGCGAGCTGGACAAGAATAATGACAATAATACCTGGAGAAGGGGGACAAGGAAGACAAAGGACAAACACAAAACTCCAAACGCAGCTAGGTGACTGGTGCGCGACCAAAAAAATCCACCTGGTTCGTGTATCAATAAACAAGGGACCTCTCCATTTCAAGTGGAGCGATCTACCAACTGAGCTAACAATGGAGTTCGATAGAGCAAACGGGTTTTAACAGCTTCCTCCAGTCTGACAGCAACAAGGGTGAATTCCTACAGTTTATAGTTATGATGATATGCAATTAATGCAAACGTGCAACAAGCTGGACAAGAATAATGATAATAATCCCTGGAGAAGGGGAACAAGGGGCACAGAGGACAATTACAAAACTCCAAACACAGCTAGGTGACTGGTGCGCGACCGGAAAAATTCACCTGGTCCTGGTATCGAACCAGAAACCTCTCAATTTTTAGTGGAATTCTATACTAACTGAGCTAAGCAAGGGTTAGACGTCAGTAGAGTAAACGGGGTTTTTACAGCTTAACAGTTTTGTGTTTGTCCTTTGTCCTGGAACCTCCTCATCTCCAGTGGAGCGCTCTACCAACTGAGCCTGCCAGGAGTTAGACGTCAGTAGAGCAAACGGGTTTTTAACAGCTTAACAGTTTTGTGTTTGCTCTTGGTCCCCCGTGTTCCCCTTCTCCGGGGATTATTATCGTCATATAGTAGATGTTGTATTTGGAAAAATTGGTGATCTTCAGGTTGACACCGTCTACTTTATAACAAGATAGAGCGACTAGAGGGAAACACCGTACCCATTTTTAATTATTAATTTCTGATGACAATAATTTTGGATGTGTACGACGTTTCTGTTGATATCGGTCTCATCGTTGGTGCTATTAGTATTGGGGTTTATTTTTTTTAAATTTAAAGTAGTTTTGTCGTCATTGAAATACGTGTTCAGCCTCAATACAGAAAAGCATGTGTTTTAAGAATTGGAGTTGTAGTTCAACATAACTACTCGGATGGTGTCAGCCCTTCGTACAAATTCAATCGTTCGCCGTGAAATAATAAAAAAAAAAGTCAGGCTTTGGTGATTTAATCACGTTAAGTCACTTAAAGAGGCACTCAAGTGGACTCTGAGATCGCCTATTCATGATGATAACTCAATTTCCAGGCTTTAAAGGGACACTGACACCCCCCAAAATTTTTTTTTAATCTTTTGCCAGGCGCTTCATTATGGTGTCGGAGGACTACCCAATTAATATTTTGCAACAGAGTAGCATATTTTTTTAGTAAAGCCAAAAGACGCAACTGCTCGAAACCGAAACCGAAACCCGACGGAGGTCGGAGAAGTGGAGAGAAGAGAGCGAGTGGCGGAAATCACGTGGCTACACCCGACCGTGTGTGTGTGTGTGTTTTTTTTTTCCCTCCTTCCCGGTAGCAGACGACATGCGGCGTACGGGAACTGTTCGCCGTGGGATTTTTTTGCAGTTATGTATGTTCCGCTCGTTGTTCTGTACTCCAAGATGAGTTGTTTTGTACATTGAGGAGTTGGAGATGAGTAGTGAGTGCCCGTGGTGAATTTTGATCGGCTCCGAAAAGAATACACCCAAGATGTTGCGTGAAGAGCTGGCTCACATGTCCTGCGTCCGAAACAGAAGTGGCATTGTGCGACAGAGTTTCCGAAAGATCAACGGGATCGGGACCAATGGCTGGCTGCAATTCCTGTAGACCATTTACGGGCACCTCGGAAAGCGGACGCTACCTGATTTATATGCTCCTTGCATTTTGTGGAAAGTGATTACATTGAGTTCGCAGGTGTGAAAAAGGAAATCCCATACCATTTAATTCAGAGACGTGTCGTCCACAACATTTGTTTCTTATTTTTTTGTGTGTTGTTTCTTCAGTGATAATTGTAAAAAAAGAAAAGAAATGTAGACATCGAAAAACATATGAAAAAAAGAAAAAAAAGGTTTCAGGGGGATCGAACCCGATCGTACGGCGTGTAAAGGGGACGTCTTTCCCACTAAGCTACTGGGGCATATCGAAACTAGGGGATCTCTTTCCTTAGTAATAATTCAGCCGATAAACTGTAAGTTCGAAAGTTTGCTACCGATTTTCCTTTAGCAAAAGCACTCCCGGGTCGAAGTCGGGATGCACCACGCATTGGCGACATTCTCACCTTGTAAAGAAATCGTACGCGTGTATATCCAACTCGAAGTAGACACGTCGTGCTTGACGTTTGCGCGAGCGATGTCTTCAGCGACGAGAAGGGAGCGACGGCTCGGCGACGTCTTCGTGCAAATCGGCTTGGTGGTCGGGCGTGTCGTACGGGATGAATACCAATTCTTTTGATCAGTCCCAAATTTCTCTTTTAAAGGTAGACAGAATTCGCCAGTACCGCGAACGACAGTCCTGAAATAGAGGTCCCACGCCCGTCGTCCGCTGCCATCGCCGTCCCTGCGAGCCCCACGATACGCGAAACGACGCACGCACAGAATGCTTCCGGTTGTCTGTGAAACTTTTTTTTCAATCAACGTATTTGCAGCTTTTTAGAAGCCACAAAAAATGGGTTTCATATTTTTTTCTATTTTTAATATTGAGTGTGTGCCTTCAGTGACCCACGACTTTGATTAAATTTGGTGGTCGCATCGATACCTTAGAAAACGGCCCGTGACCGCGGAAAAGAGAGTGAGCGAGACTCGAACCGGCCAGTTCTTGATCGGCGGTTTTCGGGCGGAAAGAAACCGAATTTCGAGCCGCAAATTCTGTTCTGGGTAGTTTAGCTCTCATATGTCACGTACAACTAAAAACCTCGGCGAGCATAAATACCCTGTCAGTGTCCCTTTAAAAGGGCACTGAAGTCAATTTCGGAAACGGACGTTTTTGATCTTATATTGTTTAGAATGTGTTAGTTCCCACATCTACCAAGTGCTATATTACAAAACCGCCTATTCATCTCAGGGCAATAAGAAACCATGTGGACTCTTTTTTCTTGCGGTCTACACTACGTGGACCAATGAAAGCCCTACAATACGAGCAGATTCCGCATGTTTTTATTATTACTCGTTTCGAAGAGAGTCTGATAGGTACACATTCGGATAAGACTTCTCTTTTTCTCCACGGGCGAAGCCATCGCTTGCAACTCGCCGACAGGCGCCCTTCGTCGACCACTTCACTCGGAAGAAAATTCTTCCCAAAAAGGGCGTGTCGCGCTCCTTGAACAAGCTTTTAAAGAGGAAACAAGGGACGCACGGTTGTGGTTTCGGATTTGTTGGGATGCTTAGAGCGTCTAGATTGAGTTGTCACCACAAAAGGACAATCTCAGAATCGACTTCAGTGCCCCTTTAAGCATAAAACAACAACAACAGGAATTATGCTCATGTACGGCCGATTTCCCTCTTAAAAATCTAATCTAAGATCGTGACACGCCCTTTTTCTGCGCCCTAGACCACAGACCAGGGGGCGCTGTTAAGCGGCATTTTCGATGGTCATTTTTAAACAATATATAGGCTGTAGTAGATGTGCTACACCCAAATATTTTACGTCTTTGGGAAAATATATTGCACAACGCAAATAAAAAGAGCAATAGTAGTAAGATTGGGAATACCCACGTGATCAACTAACGAGCGACGGCACAAGTGACGAGAGTCAGCGACGAGCGACGGGGATCCTTCATTGTCGCACGGTTTTTGGATTTCTAGAAAACGTCGCTCATCGCCTTGGTCGCTTGCTCCCGTCGCTTTCATGCGGTTTGCCTTGTCGCGCGACTGACCGAGCGACAGCGAAGCGGGTCGCCGTCACTTGTCTCGTCGCTCGCCAAATCGCTTACATGCGGTTAATACTTTAAGGTGCGCTCTGCAGGTAGCGGCCGGGCAGGCCAGGATGCTTGACTTCTAGCGTCTGGCGTTCGTCTGAGGGACTGGCGTTTCCGCTGAGTCTCTGCGCCATCGGGCGTCGAGCAGCGGTAATTACGCCGTGCACCTTGACGTGATTAATAGCCTCGGGCTTGGTAATATATCACCGGCAGGCTTTTTCCCCCAATTACGCGGTCCGTCGAAGACCGCGCGAGTCGACGCTGAGATGGTGCCAACAACGGTCGGAATGGCGATGAAGTTGATTCAGTGCCTCGCCGGGATTCGCCGTCCATCGGCGATGCCCCCTTGTGTTCGCTTCCCGTCAAGTGGTTCATTGAGGAAGCGGGTGCGGTCACACCGATGAAATGAGTTCGGCGGCAAGCGAGACGAAACGTACGTGAAACGGTGACAGCGTCGGCCTGAGCCCGACTCTCGTCGCCATCCCGCTAAATCTGATGTACTGGATATCTCAGCTGGCAGGGAGTTGTTTAAAAGTAACTAGATATGAAGCGCGTCTAATGTAAGCTGCCACTGGGTGCCCAGAATGCGAATTCCATCCCGGAAGGAGACGAGAATGAAGGTTTTCAAAGAAAGCTCGAAGTTTGAACCCGCGATGCGCGGTACTCAACATTTGTACCTACGAAGGACATCGTGGACGTCATAGCTAAGGACCTGGCATTAAATTAGACCACCTAGGGATCTTTGGACGTGCAACCGAAATCTCAATTGTACGGCGCTTTCTCCGCCACGAGCCTTCGTAAAATTACGGGCACCGCGGCCGGGAATCGAATCCGCCAGTCTGAGGATCCGCTGGCCGAAGTTTGCGTCGGCGCCACCGAGGCTGCAGTATCCTGAATAAAGAGAGGTTTTTCTTCGGGAGAGTGAAATGCGATAAAACGCGGGCTAATTACCGGGACGCCGACGCAAAAGCAAGGGTCAGCACAAGAGCACAAAGGCTCGCCGCCACCTCAAAACATGCCAGTCCATATAGGCAAGGTTATAAAAGTTGTAATTTGGGACAGCGAAGGCCTACTATTGGTAGAGTTCACGTGACAACAGGCATCAATGGCACATCTTACACGACAGAAGCCCTGTCGATCATTAGGGGGGGGGGGGGGGGGGGGAGGAAAGGGGGAGGAGGAGGGGGAGATATTCGCGTAAATGCAAGCGGGCAAAACTATTTGAAACAAGATGCTGTGTGATTGTATACCGTCGGCGAGCCCAACCCTACACGCCTTTTCAGCGCTTATCACCGAGGCGAAAATGCTGAGTCATCGAGCTGTAAATGCATGTACGTTGTATGATATTTTCCCAGAAGAAACGGTAGATGCTCAGAATGCCTTTCACAACCCAGTCGAAAGGATACAGCGTGCCGAAGGCGAGTACGGGAATGGTCTTGAGCACGCTCTTATGTTATTTGCTTTTTATGCAGCATTGCTACCAAGGACAGCGCACAGCAGAGATGGATATTTCCCGGAAAAAAGGCTAGAACATATACGCAAAAAAACAATAAAAAATTAATTGAACTTTGGAACAAACAAATATTGTTCCAAACAATCTTTTTTTTTTTTCTTTTAATTTGAGGTTATTATTGCACGAAGACCTAAAGCACGGTTTTTCTTAGAAGCAAATTTGTGATGTCTGGGCAATAAATGGCCACGCTTCAATTGTTTAATTTTTAAAGAAAAATTTTGTAATTGTTGCAGAAGGAGATGTGGTTCGGTAGCACATGAGACCAGGGCCGGCTTGCTCGAAGCAGAGTCTCAGTTGAGACTGCTCAAAAGAAAGCGCTCTCAAGGCTAGCGCTTTAGCTTAAGCCGAGTCTCAGACGCTCGCGCGCCCGAGCCTTGGCAGCGCTTTCTTTGAGCAGTGTCAACTGAGACACTTCTTCTAGCAAGCCGGCCCAGGTGCCTGCTACTAAAGGAACTCCCACATAACGCCGGTGCGCGTTCTTCCTACGCGCAACTATCATGTGCTTATGTGACCTCCTCCAGATCACGCCTATAAGCGCAGCTGGTTCGCGCTGATGTCACTTGATTTTTTGGAGAGACATACTCCAATGCGTCGCGGCGGCGTTCAGTATATGGCTACTGTTTTATTGCAACTAATATGCTTGATTTACCTTGATCCTACTGCTAAAGTCTATATAACTAAGATGTGTTGTTTATTGGCGTTCTTTGGGGTTGGTTGTTGTTTTCGGACTTCCTTTGTTTTTTATTTTATTTTATTGGGTTATATTGTGAATATGTTTATTATTTACGTGACGGCAAATTACATGATATAGTCATATTATATATCGCCATGCGGTCACTTGTACGCTCCTCCACTATCCTTTTATTTTTTTTTTCTGTCTTCAAACAACGTGGTATGGTGATATTATTATAGCGACGAGGTTACCCACACGCTTCCCGGCCTTGTCATCATTCTTCGGGTTTCCAATACTCCCTTTGCGCGATGTAGAGTGCATTTGGGGTCCTGGGTTCAGTTCTCGTTGGAGGACGTTCGAAGATTCTTTCTTCCCAGTTATATGTTATTTTAATAGCTTTTTTTTTAAATCATGTGTTTAGAAACAAATGCACATGTTTTTGTTTTACGTTTTGGTAGCCCTATGGGGCAGGAGATTGAACAGTCACGCCTTTAGAAGGTCACTTCGTCTCTAAGGATAGGTCGTGTGCTCAGCCAGTGAAGCACAGCCGAATGCTGACGTAGCAAACATGTCGAATCTGTGCTTCGCTCTCGATCGAGGTAAGGGACGTCCAACATCCAGCACAGAAGCTTTGTCTAGGGTAAACAACAAGCTGCGTGGACACCAAGCTGAAGAAAGCGCTCCCTATAGTGTGTGTGTGTGTGTGTGTGTGTGTGTGTGTGTGTGTGTGTGCGTGTGCGTGCGTGCGTGCGTGCGTGCGTGCGTGCGTGCGTGTGTGCGTGCGTGCGTGCGTGTGTGTGTGTGTGTGTGTGTTTGGCGCATGAGCTAAGGAGCTCAAACGAGGTCGAGATTGGTAAAAGAAATGAAGGCACTTTCGAGTAGTCCTAAAACGAATTTGACAAAAAATTTCCAGTCCTGCGCAAAAAAAAAAAAAAAAAAAAAAAAAGAAGATATACCAAAATGTGCGGATACTGGTTCGATCTATTCTTCAAACGAAGCTAATTTGGACCCCTGCGTTCGCGTTGTGCGACCTCGCCCCCCCCCCCCCCCCCCCCGTTCCTTTCCTAAATGAAGAAAAAGTAGGGCGCCTTGGGAGTCTACATTTAATAAAGTTTCTTGCAATGCATTCAAAGTTGCTGTGCTGGCTAACAGTCTACACAGAAGAATATCTTTTGGGATGTGTAAGGTGATGGTACAACTTGCAAAACATTCCACCAGCCGGGAGAACTTTTATAGAACCTTATATATTTGTTATAGTGTATGCACGTGCTGTTCCAACTTTAGAACTGAAGAAACACGTGCAAACTGATCCCGCCGATTTGGAAACTGCCTGAGCGAACTTGACTGAAGACCTCAAGCAAAGAGAGAGTGAGCAGCCGTTTTCACGAGCATTCGCTGTAGTAGCGACCCAGTATTTTTACGAACCCTCGGCATGGTGCACCCCGCAGAGTATATTACGTAAAGCCGCATGGTTATTGGATCTCTATCACATCATCGTCAATGCTTCCCCGAGGCGCAATATGAACGGCGTTTGCCTTGCGGGCTTTTGGGTTGCCTACATTATTTCCTAGCGCTTCGACACAAAATGTCCTGCCGGGCAGGCTACCGTGTTCTGGGAGCAGTCTCTGGAAGGCATCCGAGGGAAAATAACAATTTCGGATTTTTTTCTCTTCATCCTTGGTACTTGGATTTGGTAAAACCATGTTCATGATTCCAAACAATTCGGCTTCATCATCAGTCTTGTGGTTGACGAAACCGAAATGTAAGAGACTATTGCATTCCTGGGATACTCTATCGACCAGAGTAGTTGTTCATCATGCATGTGGTGAATTAGTCTTTTCTTCTTTAGCGTGATACCGAACGGGGGCGGAAGGAGCCAAATGAATTATTTTAACGATATACGGTGAGGTGGCTCGTGTAGTGGAAGTGCCTACTTATTGAAGTTCTGAGTAACCATTTTTTTTCTTTTCCATTCTGATATTGCTTGGTAATCTAAAATGCGAAATTTTTTTTCTAATTTGCCTTACCATAAAGCAAAAAACGAAGCATGGCTTCGAGCGCATTTTCATAGCAACCAAAAATATTTTTACTCGGTCAACTGAGGCTTTCTAAGGAGAACAGCTAGCATTTCCAGTCTTGGCTCCCTACTTTTTTGTTATGGTACGAGGTACAAAACTTATGGGTTTAAAACAAACTCCTTATTCCACTGCTGCGGTAGCCTGGTGGTGTTTAATACCTATTAGTGAAGTGTGAATGAACGCCTATTTATAGCCAAAGATGGAGAAAAAAAACCTTGGGGAAACCGCTTAAAGAAACTTGACAACAGGGTCATTCCATGCCAAAGGAGACGGCAATTTTCGTCATATTTTGGATATGCTTGAAAAAAATAATATGAATAAAGACATATTTGAAAGTAAGGATGGCTAATTTTGAGGGCTGAATTATGTTTATTTTTGCTGACGTCATGCTCCAAAGTGCAGGGAATTTGAAAAAACCTCCTGTATCTTAAAAAATTGCTGAAAAAAATCTATTCTTACCACATAATGTTACGTTTGCATGCGATCAAGCATAAATATATTCTATCTTACCTTGAAAACAAAAACACCTTACGCCGCCATTTTGGGTCCAGACAGGCACTCCAAACCGAAGCAAATTTTTAAGATTTCTTGATTTTTTTTAGACAACTTGAAATTAAAATTTGACTGAGAAACTTTTTCTACTTATTTTTATAAACCTTATACTTGACTAGGTTGCATTACAACAGTAAAACTTATTCGGACAGTTTTTAATTAAATGGTGAATATGACACTTTCTTCAAAAACTGCCCTATAGAGGGTAAAAAAAAAGCCGTGTGGGCAACGGTGCTCGCATTTTTTAAAATAGCCGAAAGGTTAACCAATCCCCTCTGTTCAACATATAAAAAAATTAGAAAAGTACTTTTTGATATTTTGGAGAAATTATTTTTTAAATGTGAGGCAGAACAACATCGCTTCCAGGTGTCCACCTCGTCGGCAACGCACGCCGTCGTCTGGTGCGGTCGAGCGAAACACTGCACGGGGAACTTAATTTCGTTAACTATATTTGTATAGCTAACGCTAAGAATCTTGACATTATGACATGTCTATTTATAGTGACTAGAAAGGGGATATTGTTTTTTTTGTCTAAACAATATGTTTGGGCAAGTTGAATAGCAACAACTCGAATACTGTTTGGGATATTTTTTATCAAAGCCGAAACAAAGCACATTTGTAGTTCATGGACATTTCTTTTTTTCTTATGTACATGAATGTAATATATAGTCCAGAAATACTATGTACAGATGTCACTCAGATAAGATATCAATATACCAGAAAGGGCAGGCGAACACTCATATTTAGGGGTTTTCGATAGGAGCACAACACATAACTTTTTTTCATATAGGGGAGACATATATTTTACAAGTGGTAAACACGCAACATGCTTTTGTTGTGTTTTAACCTTCGAATGGCCGTTGGCCTGAATATCCACTCTTAAAGTTCTGCTTCTTTTAATGTTTCACTCTGTATTTCAGTTGCACTATGTATTTGCACCCCAATACCTTTTCGTTGAACAGGAGGAAAATCACCGTTATCGCTCGGCATCATTGACGATCTCCAGCGTTCACTATTTCATTTTTTACAAGCAAACGCAGTATGACCAAAAAGTGAAGACGCGCCGTCTGCTAACCAATTTTGATGAACCGTCTGCGTTCACAAACTCGGTTAGTAGACGACGGCTTTGTCTCCAGTCAACTGAGCACATGTAAAGTGGAATTAAGGCCTTCAAATTAGCGTGTTAAAAGAATATTATTACGTGGTGGCTAAAATAACATCCACGTCCATCGTGCAGGAAGAGTTTTTCATGCGAATTTAAGACATCGCAACCGAAGGTTCACACCCGTGACGTTCCAGACGTGCGCAGTGTTCTAGCCTATGATATGAACTGAAAGCTAATGAAACACTGATATTCTAAATGTTATATAGGATTTCTTGACTACATATTATATTTATCTACATAAGAAACAACAACGTCGATGAGCTGCAAATGTGCTTTGTTTCGGCTTTGATAAAAAGTATCCCAAACAATATTTAAAGTTGTCGCTATTGAACTTGCAAGCGCACCCGTACATATAGTTTAGAGAAAAAAAAAATGCAGTCTCTAGTAACTATAAATAGACATGTCATAATGTCAAGATCCGCAGCTTTAGCTATACAAATATAATAAACGAAAGTAAGTAACCCGTGCAGTGTTTCGCTCTACCGCACCAGACGACGGCGTGCGTTCCCGACGAGGTGGACGCCTGGAGGTGATGCCGTTCTGCCTCATATTTAAAAAACTAATTTCTCCAAAATAACAAAAAGTACTTTTCTAATTTTTTTATATGTTGAACAGAGGGGATTGGTTAACCTTTCGGCTATTTTAAAAAATGCGAGAACCGTTGCCCACATGGCTTCTTTTACCCTCTATAGGGCAGTTTTTGAAGAAAATGTCATATTCACCATTTAATTAAAAACTGTCCGAATAATTTTTTACTGTTGTAATGCAACCTAGTCGAGTATAAGGTTTATGAAAATAAGTAGAAGAAGTTTTTTAGCCAAATTTTAATTTCAAGTTGCCTAAAAAAATCAAGAAATCTTAATAATTTACTTCGGTTTGGAGTGCCTGTCTGGACCCAAAAATGCGGCGTAAGGTGTTTTCCTTTCAAGATAAGATAGAATATATTTATGCTCGATTGCATGCAAACGTAAAATTATGTGGTAGGAATACCTTTTTTTCAGCAATTGTTTTAAATACAGGAGGTTTTTTCAAATTCCCGGCAATTCGGAGCATGACGTCAGCAAAAATAAACATAATTCAGCCCTCAAACTTAGCCATCCTTACTTTCAAATGTGTCTTCATTCATATTATTTTTTTCAAGCATATCCAAAATATGACGAAAATTGCCGTCTCCTTTGGCATGGAATGACCCAACATCTAGACATAGCCCCAGTTCTTGCCCTTTTCCAAGCCCCAGCCTCAGTCCCATCTTTAGCCCTTGTACTACCGGTAATGTTCAAGATCAGTGGGCGGGCGGTACTCGAAATCAATGTTACAGAGCCAGAAACATTTGACAAGCTTGGTAAGATATTTTCCTCTCAAAGTTTTTCAAATTTGTAATTGTTCAGCTGACCCTATTCAAGTATGTCTTTTCCTCTCACGGTTTTTCGAATTTGTTACTGTTCAGCTGACCCTATTCAAATTTAGTAAGATATCCGCTCTCATAAGCTGGTCTTCTCACATGGCCAACTTTCTGGGACATTTCGTGGAATAAACACGTTTTCAAGGAACTAACAAAATTCGATTGATTTGCGTTCTATAAAACCCAGGCCATTACAGTCTTCGGGAACATTACGAACTTTTGTCAAGAAAAGCAGACATTGATAATTTCATGACTGTGGCCCATAGGATTCAATAAAAAAAAAATGTGCAAACTCGTATAATAAAAGTTGTTCGCGTACAAAAGTGTAATTAAAGGGCAACTCCGCTTCATTTTTGGTTTTGAAAAAACAATGCAGTCTTCTTCAGTATCGCCTAGGAAGACCACACGTGAAATCTTACGACGCAATTCTGTCTAAATGTTTCTTAAACGGTCCGGCAAACTTTGCAACTCGCCAAGTTGCCGAAATCGGCTGACTTGAGCGGGCGAATTCAGGCGCAACCAACAGCGCAGTCAAGGCTACGGCATGGGCGGAGCCAACATTGAGCTAAACGCCATCCACATGGTCCCCTTTTGCTTGTTTTCACTTCTCCGGGCGAGCGTAGCGCATGGCGTCAGCAACGTTGCCTCTCGGCGCTCAGCAGTGTCCACGTGATTGGCGTAACGCGCCTGCGCAGCGCGTTTCTTGGGAGCCTTCCGGCCGCCCGCCGTGGTCCCGCCGTTACCGCCATCTTCCGCGTCACAACCGCCGTCGTCGTCTCACCGATTGTGATTATTGTCTCTCGGAGTTTCGTCCACACTACGGACACCACGTGCGCGCACACTTATGCCGCAGTTGTGCAGACGTCGTCGAATGCCGTAGACACCAAAACGTGGCGAAGAGTGCGGTGCAGACGACACTCGCGCCTGCCACACACCCGCCCCAATCCCGCCCGTCGTTGGGCCGAGGATCACGTGGCATCTCGTACCACGTGATGGCCATGTACTTAGCGACCGGAGGCCAATGTTGCCGGGCGGAGCCGAAGTTTCGGTTTCGATTTCCGCTCGTGTTTAAAGTCAGATTTAAAAATATATATCCCATTTTTCGCGAAGCAAACGACGTAGTGTGTTTTACTAGGGCTTTTTAATTCGAAATCCATCATTATCCCGAAATCTTCGGAATTGAGCGGAGTGGCCCTTTAATGCTTATTGATATGTTATGAATGCTATTTAAAATATTTCCGGGGAACATTATGATGCTTGTTGTTGTTCTGTTGACAATCTCATTTTAGTGCGTGCGCCCAAGCGTTGATGTTTAAGAAAGTTGGGCTTGGTTCGTACAATTGTGCTTTTACTGTCTCTATTAACAACCGAAAGGTTTGAGACGTTTTATTTTTGTTTGTTTGTTTATTGCAAAAGCGCGTGGCTTCCGGCACGTGCGACTTGATGGCTAAAAGTAGTGACGTCTTTCTATGATCTATAAGTAGTGTTTTACAGCGAGCTGGTATAGACCTTTCCTATGTAAACAAAATCACAGTCCAGGTTGCGATCTTCACAGCCCAGCACTCCGGTGTGAAGATCAGCCCAGCACTTTACAGCCCAGCACAGCCCAGCGTGTTCGTCGCTTCGAAAAGCGAGCAAAGCACGCGCCATACGCACGAACACTCAAAATGGCACCGGCCGCACGCTCTTTTTTGGAAAGGTCCATAGGCTCTTCCTACCAATGGAAATGACGTCTCTTGTTGATGTTGTAGTTGTTGTTGTAGTTGGCGTATTATGGCCTATCCTTGAAAAATGTTGCCCGCCGCCCGCGGGAATAAAATCGGGGTCCTCTGCGTGCGAAGCGGAGATGTTACCACAGAGCTACGCCCACAGTTTCTGTTTAATTTTTATTACAGCGTACACTGCACAAACAAGCTCAGGCTAAACGTCCAGTCTTTTGATTAGCACATCTCCATGAATACGCTGTTTTTTTTAGGAGTCTCTCACACTCACCAATCCACTCACTCAGGAACAGTATACTATTGTGCATAGGTACTACTTATTTGAGTCAAAAATTCAACAAGTATGCTTCAACCGGCCGCGGGTTAAAGTCCGCATGCCTCACCGACATCCATGAACACCAGATGCTGTATAGGCCGATAAACGTTGTAAGGTCATTCGGTACAAATTCCTGGAAAGTGATCGGAAAAAACCAAGTCCTTTTTCAAGGTTCTCTGCAACACATCCCAAAACAACAAGGCACCCCAACAAAAAATAAACACGTGCTTCATTGTTTCGGGTGCTTTTCACAGCAAGCATTTGGTGTTCCGAGGAACAAAAATATCTTTCTCGTGAAGCCAGACCTTCGCGGGGAGCGTCCAGGTATGAAGTTGGAAAAATGAACTTTTGGCACATGGCTGGACTGCCATTTTGCTGACGCGACAGAGAACATCCTTAGCTGGTCCCTGGTTGCACAGTATACGATACAAAGGCAACGGAAAAAGGGTGTCTTACAAGGCGCTGAACAAGGATTTCCTAGTTATGCAAGACAAATATTCACTGGAATAGCGTACTGCCAAAACCCTTTAATGCTTCAACAACCTTTTTTAGGAATCCAACATTTTTGTTGGCTGCTCGCCATGACTCGAGACCAGAAACGAAGGCAAGTGCCCGCCAGTGTTGTTTGAACTACCGCGCGCAAAAAAGGCTGTTCAATATAACGTAGAAAAATGAATCGCGACAGGAGCTGCCGGACAAACGAATGTGATAAGCCCAATCCCACTAAACGACGAAAGCTGTTATTCCTTCTCATTCGCGCCCAGTTTGATTGGTTTGATTTCCAGATGAATCCTATGAACCATCTTCATAACACTCGAAACGCATACATAAGTCTAGCAACAAAAAATGTCTTGCAAGCCGTTGCTTTAGCAAAAATTTATAAGTCGCGTTGTTTGGCCACCGTGATACCCACTTTTTCAATTCTGCTGCGGCTTTGGAACAGTAAACACTTGGATTCCGCATGTGTTGGAGCGGTTGGTCGAGGTACGTATCTAGTAAGTGTCGAGACCCACGTTATCCCTTCAAACTCTGAGGGCTTTGTGGCCACGTACGGTGCCGAAATCCAGAACATTTTTTCTAAATTTACAGTCACACCAGCAATATCGCAAAAGTCATTAAGTAAATCAATAACGCTGCTTACATTTTTTTCGTTCTTTTTTTTTTTGAACGAACTGCCACATTTGCATCGTATGCCAAAATCTTGATTTCGAGGGAGTTCAGCGACACTCATACAAAAAATGAGACTTCCAAATCTCTGTATTGCGAAATTAGAGTGCAGCTCTTGAGGAGGAGGAGGAGAGTGTACGCACGGTTGGGTATACCCCTCCTCCTCCTCCTCCGTACCCTCCCCTCCTCCTCTCGTCCTTCTCCGACCCTCCTTTTCCTCCACTCATCCCCCTCCTACTCTTCCTCTTCCTTCTGCTCCTCCTTCCCTCCTCTCCCTCCGTTCCTCCTCCTCTCCTCCTGCCGCTGAATTTGTTCATCAGTGACGTGACACGAAGTCGTGATGTCATTTTTCCCGCTAAATTAGCCGTGGAAATTTCCCCGCTAAATTTAGCGAAAAATTTCCCCGCTAACTTTAGTGGGAATATTTCCCGCTAAATTTAGCAGAAAAATTTCCCCGCTAGACTGAGCAAGAAAAACTCCCCGCTAGCTTTAGCGGGGAAACGTCACATAATGCAACGCTCGCGGTTACGCCGACGCCGACGCCGCTCAGCCCGGAAATGGACGCCTAAGAGCTGCGCGCTCTAAAAAGGCTCAAGATAAAGTACAAATGACAAACGCGAGAGCGGGCAACCCTGATGTACTCATTACAGTACAGGGCTGCTGCAAGTTACGCTACAATTCACAATTTGTAGCGTAGAACAGTCACCACATGCCACTAGGACGCCTTAAAATAACGTCTCCAATGTTGATATACCGCAAAATGGCACAAAGAAATGTATGACGTACGTTGTCGAATGCTCTTTTTAAATAAATCTGGAGCATGGCCAATCAGGTCTCCTTCCTCTGTAGAACATTCTAGAATGCTTCTGGCTACGTGAACATTTCTTTGGATCATCGTGCGTTTTATGACGCACGTTTGGTGGTCACCCACCAATTTGCAAATTACGTCCTTGTAACCTTCCGTTCAGGATTTCTGTTAATATCTTATAATTTACATTACAAAAACGTGTTGGTCGATAACCCCTTACACGTCGCATCTTGACGGCGTTCTTTGATTTTGAAATTAACACCAGTATGGGTTCTAGAAAAAAATAAAAAGCGGTAATGATTTTCTTTTATGAGATTCCTTTAGGACATCGAGCAGAGCGGGAGCGAGTACTCTTTTGAATTGCTTGTAGAAACTGAACATAGCCCGTCAGAGCTTGGCGTTTTACCACCGAGCAGGTCGCCTGTTCTTTTTTTTGGATTTCCTCCAGGCTAATGGGTTCCTCCAGTCATTCCTTCGTTTCGTCATCTAGCCTCGGCATAAAAGACAAGAGTCCATCAATTCTATCATCTTGTCGTTCTGGAGTGAGTTCAGAAAGCCGTTGATAATGTTCCACAAAAGCTCCCTTAATGCTCGCTGTGTCTGTAGGCATGGTATCATTCCTCTCGGCTTCAAGGATTTCTTTGGACAAAGTTTACATGTTTTCCGTTATCAAGACCTGTCTAGTGGGTTGCTCACCGCGGAGAAACCGCTCCGCCCTTGAACGTACCACAGCGCCGTCGTAACGCTCTTTCTGGAATTTCTCAGGCGTGATTTGACATTTGTGATGTTTTTAGCTCCTCAATCACGTTTTTTTTTTGTTTTTTTTTTTTTTTTTTCAATTTTAGTTTCACACAGAGTACGTAAATCCCGCTGCAGTTTTTGTTCCTCTGCCCGAGCGTAAAACTTAAACGTGCTCGATCGTTCGATTGCTGACATTTTTACTTCCTCATGGAACCGCTCCCATCGTTCCAATGAACCTGTCTCATTCTGCTCTCCCGTTTTCCTCAACAGGTCATTGTTTGTATCTGCAAATGTTTTTCTTTAAGCAGACTGGTGTCCAGCTTTTACAACCGCCAAATAAATTTTGCCTCTGGAATTCGGTTTTCTCCAATTGTGACCTTTACAAGGCAGTGTTCACTCAAAAACACTGGTTTTACGCGATAAGAACTGATGTTATGTAGAATTGCAGCAGAAACATAAATGCGATCAAGGCGTGAGTGCGAAGATTCTTGAAAGGGCGTAACTGAATTTTCTTAGTTCCGCTCGAAATATAAAAATCATCACTCAAATTGTTTTGTGCAAATATTTTACACAAAACATTTGCACTAACATCAGTATCACACGTGACAGGAAATCTTTCACCTGCATCGCATACTCGTAATCACCTAGAAATATAGGGTCGATGCAATCTGACATTCTGTGGAAAATCAATGTTTGCTCACTGAATTCAAGGGGCATAAAAACAAATTATAAGCCACTGAACGTCAAGCAAATTAAAGTCAAACATCATGAAACGGTCATGAGCATCGGTGGTGAGGCTCACATCAGAGAGAGGAAGATATCTTTTAAGGAAAAAAAAAACAAAAAAAACTCGTGCCGTGCCAACTGCATGTGTTACACATACCTCGTACGAGTTTAGGAAGGGTTGTAGTGCCTTCGTAACTTGCTCTTTCTCCGGCAGTTTTGTTTCTTGTATGACTAACACGTCAAGATGCTCTCCTTAAAGCAAACATAATAGGTGGTAGTGTTTACGAGTAGAATTAAATCACTTAGATTGAGTGTTCCCAGCGTTAAGCCAATACTAGACGGAGTTAAAAATTTGGGAGCGAGCATTATTGGGGTGGAGGAGCAGGTTTGCAATGAAAAGCGATGCACCGCGACCTCCAAGCAAACCTTATATAATTCACAGCTGTGGTGACAATCACGAGCAAAGATTCGAATCAAAAGATACAACTGTACAAACTGTTCTCAAAGTGAACGCCACCACCTTCTGCAAGGTTTGCTCTCGTCGGCCATCCGGCGGAGCTTGGGGCTTGTTTTTTTTTTTTTGTTTTTTTTTTATTCCTTGCGGCGTGCTCCATTCAGGCCCCTCAAAGTCGGGGTCTTCCTCCTCGACGCAATCTAGCGACCGTTAGGAGGGCTCGGAGCTGTCGTCCATTTCCATGTAGACATCGGAGGCATTGTTTGAAGAGCGGTCGTTCCCGTCGACTGTATTTATTTGCCGGCTTTCTGGGGAGATTGAAACGGCACTGTCGATGTCTGTGCCGGTTCCACCGCAGGCAGCTGTCTTGTCAGGTTCCAGACTTGTGCCTCGTACGTTACCGGCTGAAAACGTTTGGGCGTGGGTGGTTGGGTTCCCAGTGTCGTCTTCATTTGTCGAGGCTTGTTCTTCACCAATGAAGAACTCTTAGTTGTCTTCAACTCAAGGGCAGGCCGCATTACAGTGGCTTACGTCCGAATGTAATCCTCTTGTTCGTGACCCAAACGATGGCACTTGTAACAACGAGGTACGCGGCATTCTCTGCGGATGTGGCCTGTCCTCTTGCATCGGAGACAGAGCGGCGCTCTTCCGGGGACAAAAGAGGGAACGTTCCTGCCAAATAGAGGAAGCTGGGGCGGGAGCTAATCCTTTGTGACGCCTTCCATGGCCAGCTTTCTGGGACACGCTGTTTTAGTTCCCGATTCTCACGACACGTGGACACGTGGCGTATCAACCTTGAGCAACCTAAAGCCTCTTCTTGTTTCAAAAGTAGAGGAGGGTTCGTCGATGCACGAGGCACGTGCAACGTGCAGCCCCTGGGAAGGTTATGGCGGCACAGCTCAGCACTGAGCTAGATTTCAAACGCCATGCTAGCGCACACCAGCTCGGAGCACCTGGAGCGAAAGCTCACGTTGAAGAACCTAGGATCCTTGGTTCAATCCCCACCTCTGCCCGTTTCAATCTGGATGAGCATCGTACCGGCGTGTGGTCGTGTATCACAATGTTTCTCAAAATCTCCATGCCAACACCCATTATGTGTCATACGATGTTTCTCAAAATCTCCATGCCAACACCCATTTCTGCGGTTATCGCCAAAGAGACCGAAAATACGGCCGTAACCTAATTGCTTGAGTGGTGACATCTCAGCTGTTTTCCTGCCTAATCGTTTTTTATGCATTTTGAAGCGCGCGCAATCTGGTGTCACTCAGCTCGGGCGCGTAGCTTTGGCTAATGCATAGACGCCAATTTACCGCCCAAGTCACGCACCGAGTGCACGAGAGTGTCACGCGCTGGCACATTCAGGGCAAAAAGGGATGCCTTCACCCTCAGACAGACAGACGTGTAAGCACCCTAGAGCAAGATAAACGAAGAATTCGAAGTGCGCGACCGCTATCTAAACCTCCTCTCCTGTGCACATCTCCAGCCTCCAACCCTTTTCACCGTTTGCGTCTGGCCAAATACTTTACTAGAGGGAATACATTCCACTCCACTCATTTGCATTAGACAGAACGCCTACAGCGCCGAATCCAGCCCTGACGGAGGAGAGATCTGTGCCGAGTCCTCTTTTTTTTTTTTTTTTTTTTTGCAAATAAGTTATCATCATTATCAGTCGCAGACATTTCATGACTACGCGCTATGCTACGCCGGCGGTCGGTGCGCCAGTGCAAGCCAGTGTCTCGAGGTGTGAAACAACGTCAAACGTGTTGCGTGGTGTTTTCGTTTGATGCGTTTTCGAAACGGTGCACACGATGTACCCCAAGTTTCAGCAAACATTAGTGTAGTTTAGGTTTCTAAATTGCGCTTTTAGAAACAAAAATCTTCCCAATTATGTGCAAAACTACACCACTAGTATGGTGTAGTTTTGGAATATGTATCCTCTAAACTAGGAAACACTATTGTTCTTTCTTTTAAGGCGCTACCGGCTGTTGGTCAGCAAAGCAATTTGTCTTTAGTCCTTAGTTTTTAGTCTTTGTTTATTTGGCTCTGGAGAGCCGCGGCACCGCGGAAAGGCAGCAGCCCGTACCATGGAGGCCCGCGGTGCCGCGTCTAGTGAACATGATAATGTGATGATTATATACATGCATGATGACGACGACATGGATTGTTGATATTGGGGAGGATGGCAGTCCGATTCGAATAAGTACCATTTCGTGGAAGTGGGTTGGGCGAGTCAGCAGCGAGCCATGGGATCTGGAGGGCTATGGTGCGCTTTTTGCACTCCCAGGAGGCTTGGAAGAGGGAAGTGACGTCAACGACACAGCAAACGCAGATTGGGTGTTGATTTCGTTTTCTTCTGTCAACATCCAGTCTGCGTTTGCTGTGTCGTTGACGTCACTTCCCTCTCCCTAGTCTCCTGGGAGTCCAAAAAGCGCAACATAGCACCCCTGGCACGCCGTTCGATCGGTGCATGAAGGAGCCCCAGGAACATGATGGCGCAATAGCTCATTGGGGTCCACTGGGGTCGAAGCATCAGGCTCCAAGTAGGTAGCCCAGTCAAAGTAGAAGCTGCCGCTTCCAAGGAACGAGGGCTCAGATTGAGGCACCGCCAACGCCCGTTGTGTCATCCTTTCAACGTCGTCGTCGTTGTGTTCTTTATTAATACGCGTATATATGTATAAATAAAATCAGATAGACAAAATGACACACTATCGAACGGTCAGCGGGGCGCCGTTCTAGTTATGTTTCTAGTTATTTCTAGTTATACACGCCTGAAAGAATTTTGTTCAGTTTGTGTCTGGAACCGAGCTAAAACTTAGCGTACACAGGCAAATTCAAAGCAAAATATATACAATGCAAGTGTTTTTGACCCTACATAACAATTGCTTATTTTTGAAATCCAGGGCACAAATTTTGATTGTAAACATCGAATTATTATATAGTCATATTATAACCGCCACATTCTTAGTCAATATGCCGTCACAAACGCATCGTACAAATCTTTTTTTCGATAGGCCTACGTAAAGGTAGCTTGGCCGCAAGCTTCTTGGTGCACGGCGGAGTGCTAACTTTACAGGGGCAAAAAAGCGGGTCGAATTTGAAGGTCTCGAGGAATAAAAAGTAGTAATTAAAATATCAAAATTTTAACTGCGGTTTGTGCTATGAGTCGGCAGCTATTATATTCCTCGGGAACTTTACGATTCTTCATTTCAGTGAGAAGAAATATAAAAATTTGTCAAAAAGGCCCATAGGACCTAATGCAACAATAATATATCCGGGCCATGAATAAACGGTATACAATCCTGAGGTTCAAGTTGGTATTAAACAAGAGTGTATTAATGCCCTCTATAGATATCCCGGGGAACTTAAGGGTTTCCGCAGTATTTTGGCTGAAATTATCATTTTGCTGCGCTTTGCTGAGAATAGCCAAGAGAGGGCGCAAGAAGACCGTGTCCACTAGAGTTCCTGTATATGCTACCTACGGTAGCAGAGTTGCGCATTCAGCCTCGGCGCGTGGCCGTAGCGCCGGCTTTCCCGCACGAGCTGGATGCTTCGCTCCTCACGTGACTAAATTTGGCGAATAGCGGCGCCGCGCGCGCCGCCGCGCATGGCAAACAGGAGAGGAGGAAAAGGAGGCGGAAAGCAGGGAAACATACGCCGGGGTGCCAGAAACGTCGGCGGAGCGACCGTAAAGGTGGCTTTCTTGCACGCCACCGGATGCTTTGCTCCTCACGTGATGGATCTCGGCGAATAGCGGCGTGGCGGCGCGGGGAAAACAAATGCGCAACTCTGGCTCCCGTAGGGAGCCTATACAGGAACTCTAGTGTCCACTGGAGTTCCTGCATAGGCTCTCTACGGGAGCCAGAGTTGCGCGTTCATCTCCGTCATAGAGACCATACATACTAACTCTAGAGGAAAAGGTCCGCCATTTTCCCATGAATTCTGGCTGCCACAAGCGGCGGAGTATGCAGGCAGACCCTCGGGGTCCCACATGGTTACCAACTGCCTTCGATTTCACAAATATATCATCAGAGCAGTGTCATGAACTTCAACAATCCACGAACTCACCGGTGGAAAGATATTCGCGTTCCTTTCGAAGCTTTCTTTTTGCATAGCACGCAGATGTACGGCCTCCCGTCAACACTAAACTAAACCAGATAACCGGCTTCGGTTATCTAGTTTAGTTTCGTATTTTCGGGCGCGGGTGGCCGCGCCCGTAAATACGAAACCGCGCAACTACCAGATTTTCGAGATTTCGACAGTAGGGGAGTTAATGCAGCGTAATGAGTATGCTGTTTTTTATAAACCTTAGAATGGCTCAGAATTTAGTTTGCAACGTTATATTATCACTGTTTATATTGCTGAGAGTTTTCAGTCTTCGCGATTACCATTGCGACTTTCGTCCTTCAGCTGGCAACATTGGTTTCTTTCTCTCGTGTTCTGTCGCTCTCTTTCGCGATCTTTCACTCGGGACCACTGATCTCAATGACAATTGCTGGATCGCGCTTGCCGCTCCCGCAAGTGAAGCCACCGGACGCAACCCCGCTGGGATACGATTTCCCGTTTTGCTAGCCTTTTGCTGCGGTTTTCCAGCGTGCTGTAGACACGTTTTCTACTCGTTCGTCGTCATTCGCCGAGGAAGTTTTTTGAGACTCTGTGTATTGTTGAGACTTGCCGTTGTGAACACGTGGAAAATTTTACGAAAGTGCAGTGTCGCAGGAAAAAGGCACAACGCGTCGAAAGGAAGGGCTGGCGGCGTGTTCAAAGCTTCCTTGGCACGCCGAAGTGCCGCGTCTCTGTGCCTTCGCGCGCTTGGATACCGACCAAGAACCGACGCCGTGTGAATGTGTTTAGCGAGTGCAATGTGCGTGAAGCCGTATCAAAAGGTACAACTCGTCGAAAACGTGTCGCCGGTGTCGCGGCGTGATCAAAGCTTCCTTGGCACGCCGAGTGATGCATCTTTGTGCCTTCGCACGCTTGGATACCGGTCAAGAATTGACGCCGCGCCAAAGTTCTGAACGTGTGTCGCGCGTAGATGACTTTAGATCATTTATATATATCGGCCACGGAGTTCTGGATCGTCCAGCTGTTCCGGTGAGTTGCTATCAATAAAAGGGGAAGATCTGTACGTGTTCTTATGTACTATATTAACCACGGCTATGTCCCAAATCTACTCTAATAGATTCCGTGGGAGCACGAATAGGGCAACGTTGTGGAGCCAGGGGGGTTTTCGAAAGCAAAAGTACAAGATGGCGAGAATGAAAATCTTTGAAGCGCGGCCGATATGGTCGTGTGCAATCTGTTGACCAATTACATTTAGGCGAGCCGCGCTCAAACGTCAAGTGCAATTAAGTAGGTTGATAATAAGCCAGCACTGATCAGTGATGAGGAGCTGTTGTGCACGGTATTGTGTAAATCGTCTAAGGACGAAAAAAAGACGTACCTTCCCCCCATCTTCCGTCGCTAGTGGACGCTTGATTAAGCTCGTTCCTAAACCGCGAGGGGAAAAGACGCTGATCCAGAGGCACGAACAGCTTCACGCACATTGCATTCGCTAAACACATACACACGGCATCGGTTCTTGGTCGGTATCCAAGCGTGCGAAGGCACAGAGACACGGCACCGGCACTTCGGCGTGCCAAGGAAGCTTTGAACACGCCGCCAGCCCTTCCTTTCGACGCGTTGTGCCTTTTTCCTGCGACACTGCACTTTCGTAAAATTTTCCACGTGTTCACAACGGCAAGTCTCAACAATACACAGAGTCTTCAAAAAACTTCTTCGGCGAATGACGACGAACGAGCAGAAAACGTGTCTACAGCACGCTGGAAAACCGCAGCGAAGGCTAGCAAAAACGGCAAATCGTATCCCAAGCGAGTGAAGTCCGGTGGCTTCACTTGCGCGGCAGCGAACAAGCGGGGAAGCGCGATCCAGCAATTGTCATAGAGATCAGTGCTCGGGACCAAGGAGGTTAAAAGTACTAGGAGGGGGCACGTTGCAATATTGGTGAAGCCTAGTCATAAAAAGTTTAAACGATTTTGTGCCCAGCGTGACCTTAGATCTCTCTGGCGATTGGTGCGCGTGACATGTCACGTGTAAAATGGATGGTTGATTGTAGAAGGATTCCTTGCAGGCTTGCGCGCGCTCCGTCCAGTAGGTTTTATCAGATCGAAGGCTAGACTGTGGTGTATTCTAGTACCCCATAGCAAGACGAAGGCTAGCTACGGTCACGTGATGTGGTCACGTTGGCATGGTAAGTGAGGAGAGTAAGGAGGAAAATGAGAAAGAGGCGAGGCGTCAAGGGAGCATGGCTTGTGGAGACTTCACGGCCGACGTCATGCCCTCTCCTACCCTTCTATCCTCCTTGCTCGGGACCCAGGATGTTGGCGCGCGGGATTTGCCACTCCTCCTCACCCACCTTTACCCCCCTGATCCCCTGATCTCCGTAGCGCCGTCTTTCCTGCACGGCATGTTGATCCCGCTCGTCACGTGACTGAATTCGATGAGTAGAGTGTATTCACTGGACGCCATATTTGTGGGTGCTGTTTAGATCGCATGCTCAGAACGAGCTCACATTACTAGGCTGTTAAGACCGGCACTCTTGATGATGCGGAATGCACGTTGCAAAAGAACTGTGTAAGCTCGCCATCAGCACGCGCTCAGCATTCGCGCACACAGCTATGGCCGCCAGTGAATACTCCCTATATCGGCGCCGCGCGTTCGAGGCGCGCGGCACGCTCAAAAGCAGGGGAACGTACGCCGGGGCGCGTGCAACGTCCACTTTCCTGCACGGCACTTGATCCGGCTCCTCACGTGATCGGATCTCGACGAATAGCGGCGCGTGACACGTGGAAAACAGACGCGCAATCCTGGCTCTCGCTCTAGTATCCAGGAATGCTGGGGATGCTTCGGTCTCATTCTCACCAGCGTTCTCATCAACTGGACATTCTAAAAGCCTTCTGCTCTCCATGCGTCTCGGGCCGATTCGTTGATCTTTCCGTGGGGTTCGAGGGCCCTCCGCATTGCGTCGTCGCTGATGTGAATTGGTATCCAGTGGAGCCGTATTCGCACCTCGCACTCATTGGGATCGATGAGCAGGCTATTTTTTCTTTCAGCACAAGTTCCTTAGATTCGAGAAGTTTCCACTTCGCTCTCAGAGAGTTGAAGGTGAAGAGCCAGACATGGTTCATCTGTTACGCGCCGTTTCCAGTGAGGTAGTTTAGAACGCCGCGGAATTCCATTTCTCCTCGAAAATCGTCAATCTTGTAAGGGCGTCCGGTGATGTCGCAATGAGCGAATACAGAGTCCAAAACTATTATACCTGTAAACAGAGTTGGCAGAACCTCACGGTAGGTATCCCGGGACATTTCAGCAGATGAACCTCGGCCGGTGAAAGCCGTTAAAAACGTTCCGCGGGAGCCCATTTTCTTTGCGACCGTTTCGAGCGGGGTCTCGCGCTCCTCTCGCGAGCTACGCCACAATGTTAACAACCCGCTTTATAGGCCTCCTGCGCTGATACTTTGAGCAAACTGTGGCGCCCGCATTTTGGGTAGTACAAGCTCGCCTGATTGAGCCTCGCAGTAGTTATGGCACGTGGGTTGAGCTTTTTCTTTCTGTGTGGTGCTGAAGAACTAAAAAACACCCTTGGACGCCCGAAATCGGCTAGATTCAACGCCGCAAGACAATCGAAAGTACCAAATTCATGCCCCCACCGCTAGGGTACGCGTCTCTTATCTCTGGGTGGTGACGTCAAAATAACTGTGTCACAAGGCATTCTTTTTTCTTTTTTTTTTTTTCATTTCTAGTTTGGAACGCGTGAAACGACGTCCAAAGGAGTCTTTTCCTCGTGATCTTGCGTTTCGCACCAGGGCAGGCACGCTTCTGCATGCGTGACAGTTTGGGACGCTCAAGTTTGTACTACCAAAAAGAAGTCCTAGCAAGTCCTTTTCGCAGCGCCTCCTGGGCAAAGCAGGAGGCCCATACTTCGGGTTTTCGTTGTACCCGACACCCACTGCCCGAGCACTCTGGAAAATTACAAAGAAACAGCCGATAACAAAATGCCGTCGTAGCACTGGTGATGCCGTGAGCTGGCGCCGAGAGACGCGCTTTCACGCGCTCCGGAAGAAGCACAATAAAAAAGAAACGAAAGCGTTCGGAACAAAATGGTCAGATGTCTATTTTTGTTCCGAGCGCTCGCGTTCTCCCACCCTACGGTGAGTGAACGCGACGCCGATGCCCAAACGACTTCGCCGTAACGTGTCGCAGCTATCGCTCTGACTGTGCAGTGGATTAAGACAGGACTGCTCAATGTTTCGAGTAACCAAACCTCTGTCCTGAGTTGGCGTTTGGAATTTACTTCAGGCAACATTAAAGCAGAATAGAATGTCACTAGAGTTTTGGAACACATATTCATTTAGAGCAGCATCGCTTGTAACTTCCACAAAAATGACGCCGCAGCATCTGTAAGAAACACACACACACACACAAAAAAAAAAACTTTTTATGTAGTTACACAGTCGTATCACACCACGATGGAACTACGAGTTGGTGTTTGATATTGAATAATGTTTATTTAAATCCCTCCTCAATGGGTAGCGCGAAGAACAAAATGTAAAATTTCTCTTCCCATTATCGGACGACAAGAATAGAGACTTTATTTCAGTACGTTTTTGTTTTGCTTCTTGCAAATGGTCCGTGGCGTCTCTCTCGCCGCACTTCTTTTGATTCGACTCTTAATGTCGTTTGGTATCTTCCTAGGTACCCAATAAAATTTCCTTGAAATAGTGACTTGAGAAACGTCTTTCTCGGCCGCCTTTCCAATTCTACGTTCATATCTTGGTAAGTGAATTCCTAGGAAAGGCGTGAATTAGAAAATATTTATTATGTTCCCCCTGCATTTACTCTCTCTTGCCACGCAGGAATCTGCGTACGCAAATTTATAACTACCCATGTGGACCACTTCGTACAATTAGGAAACGAATCTAGTCATCGTACATTGTTCATCATCGATAGCCAAAAGAAAGGCGTGCTTTGAAACTTGTACACCATGCTTCTGTGTGATTTTATTTGGGCATTTTCACCAGACGCGTGGTTCTCACTTCTAACATTTGAGCAGGAATGCGTGTGCTTGTGCGTGCGTGCGTGTGTGCTAGTGTGTGTGCACTTGTGGGTTCGAGTGTGCGTGTGTGTGTGGCGGGTGGGGGGGGGGGGGGGGAGGGGTGAAGCTGCAGCCATTACTTTGGCAGACAATAAAATGATTTCCAACCACTCAGTCAACTCACCCCAACGTCAGAGAAATAAAAAATCCTTCTAAATTGATTCTGGTTAGATGGTTCCTTTCAGAGAACCAATCTAGTATTATTAAGACCATGTCCATAATTATAAAATTAATACTTAAAATAGAAAGAATAATAACACGAAGGACTTTCACAGACAACCAAACTCTTTTATTCAATGAGAGAGTGTGGTTTTCTGTAAAAGTCCTTCGTGTTTTTATTCTTTTTATTTTAAGTATTCATGTTCACAACACGCTCGCCTTAACCAGTCTAAACCAAATACAATTATTTTACGAAATTAGGATGAGTGACTACGTGGTTTTTCCGCCGATTGGGTTATTACGTATACCTGGAACGTATTAAGGGCCGGGGGGAGGGCACGAAGCCCTCCCCCCGGCCCTTAAGAGTCCATTCGCAGTGAAAGCCAGGGCAACCAATTTTCTTAGAAGTGTTAAAGGTAGGGATGAGAAATCGCTATTCGATTGGAGCCGGTATTCGCACGCTTCTATTATTAATTGCTATACGCTGAACCGTAACAACATAAAAATGGGCCAATATCCAGTGAAGCAGATGATTAGTTTGCGGCACATCAAACAGGACTAACTACACATACCCACCCGATCACACAATGGCATGGGTGCACATAGATACAGATAAATCACATTTCGACGCTTCTGGCACCATAAAGCTACAGTGACGTCCGCCGGTTGTCGTTTAGGTCGCAGATGTTCACGGTGAGCTAGAGTGCCTTAATACACACGCGCGCTTTTGCTTGAGTGGTGACATCTCAGCCATATTCGCCCAATCGTTTTTTTATGCATTTTGAAGTGCGCGCAATCCGGTGTCACTCAGCTCGAGCGCGTAGCTTTGGCTAATGCTTAGACGTCATTTTACCGCTCAAGTCACGCACCGAGTGCGCGAGAGCGTCACGCGCTGGGCATTCAGGGCAACAATGGATGTCTTCATCCTCAGACAGACAGACATGCAGGCACCCTACGGTGAGCGAACCCACACTTCTAATATGACAATCAAAAAGGGGCGCCAAAAAATCGCCCAGATCACCGCTGGCGTCAAGCAGAACAAGGCCACTCAGGCGGAAGTAGAATTTTCGAGCTCTACGCGCTTCGCGTCAACCGTCGGAGTATTTCAGTTTGACTTGAATCGCACGCACAGGGAGGAGTGCGCGCAATCCGTTTACTCAATTAGGAGTCACTCGAAATGTCATACAGTCGCTGACAGTCGAAGAAACGGAGGGCGTGGCTCATTATGTTCGCACGTCTTACTTCGTGATTGGATCTTCGGCGTTCTCATCTCATTGACTGTAGAGCGGTAATTAGATGCACGGGGCTCGCCACGCCCCCCGGTTTCTTAAGCTGTCGCTGAGTCTGCTCTGTTCTATGGGCGCCGCCATGTTTGTTGATGCTAACGCAATCACACAGTAAAAGGGGTCAGGACTCCGTTTTTTTTTTCTTTTATAAGCCTTTGTACATATCGTAGTGCAAGAACGTCACAAATGCGTAGTCACGAAGCTCCAAGAACAACACGGATGCCAAGAATGCTGTAAAAAGCCAAAAAAATATTGTTTTATGGGCGGCGCCCTCCTGCTTCACAAGAGCCGGCGTTTGAGATTATTGACCTATTTTTTATTGCTGGGGAGCGGAGGCTAGGATTTCGCACACTCGTCAATAGCAGTGTGACAACTGAGGGTATTATTGTTGAAAGCAGAAATAGTACACATTAAGAGGTCGCGGAGCGAGTCGAACTCTTATCTGAATGAGCCACCCAACGATCGCGGTGACGCGCCATCGCACTAACAGTGTTTCTTGTTAATGTAAGCGTCTCCGGCTATGTACATTCGATCAACCACTGAAAAGTATTTATCTGCAACGATCTCCAAAATAATGTAATTTTCAATCCTTTTTTTTTTTTCGTCGTGAAATGTTTTTTGTCGCAGAGTCGTGAACTGTACTGCCGATCCCGGAGACAGTGCAATACGCGTCGGTCGGAGCTCGGGCAGGCGCGGTGCCGCATCACCGCTGACACGTTGCGATATTGGCGACGTGCGCGACCGAAAGCGTCGCTGTGGTCGGCCTTCCACGATTGGCTCAAAAGCTGACTATGACGTCGGAAAGGGTATGCCATCGACGGAAATAAGAGGAATGAAAGAACTTTAATTTCGACGGTGTTGGCAGTGTTACTTTGAGAGCACAATGATTTCAGGCTTCCACCATGCTAATAACAAACACCATCGAACTTGTTGTTTGCAAGGTAATGACGTCACAAGGGGGAACCATAGGAGGGCGCCACCAAAACATCTCGCCGCTAATATTTTGAATTTATCCTACCATCGACCTATAATCAATTGCGTCTTCGCATCGATCAGTTTCGTCTCCAAAAATAAAATACGACTCGCGTTTCAATCTGCATTTCTTTCGATTTTCTGTGTAACTTGTAATTGAATACGCTGTTGTATCTTGACATTTGCTTCGTTTGGTTTCTTGTGTATCGTTTAGCTGTATAACTAATAATAATATAGTACCTTCATTTTTTCAAGCAAAAACAATGTTGAAAATTGAAAACGTTACCTCAGGTTTAAATATTAGTTTCATTCAGTTGATCCTGTGACTAACAAAGAAATGTTTTATTTCATACATGTGTTTCATTCCACTAATTCGGTTACATCAAAATAAATATGGTGCATTCGATACATACGTTTCACTTCACTATAACTCGGCAGGTAGACGTTGTCACGCCTAAATTTTGCGGCCGTCTCGTATAAACAACCTACCCGTCTTTTTGTTGTTTTTTTAATTTATCGCGGCACACATCGAAGTACATGTCTACCGCTACCCGTTTCAATGTTGAGGTGCAGCGTATTTGGGGCACTAAAGGACGTTAGCATGCTTTCTGATATTCAGCTTTGTTATGGCACACGCCGGTATTAAAAGGTGCACGAAAATTAATGCCGCATAGAAACTGCATTTTTCTTTTTATTGCCTTCCTCATTTCTGGACCTCTTTAGGTGGCCGACATGTACGCAATAGTAGTTATTTATCATACATACTTCATAGCAGCACGTAGAGATGCGGAGTTCGTCAAAAGTCAATTGCGGTTAGTCGGTCGTACGAAAAGGGAAGTCACGCGGAAAGCAACGCCATTAGTCGACTAATTTAAACAGCTGGAACTTATAATGGACAATTAAAAAACGCACCGAAGTCTTTTTTTTTTTTTTTTATTTCGCGAAAACTGTAGCAACACGTCGTTACAATTTTCGGGTTGGGTATATCGAAATGCAGAGTGTACATTAAAAGGCAGTCTGCGCTATACAAACATATACCTTCACGCCGAAGGTGCTTTTTAACACAGAAAAAGATCCACACAAATGCATTTATGGAACACCGTCGCGATGCTTTCGTGCGGAAATAACGACGACCCCTTCCTTCCCGAAATCGGAAGTTGCTTCTCGCGCAAGAACGTTCCCCTTGCGGCCTTGACGACTGGGTTTACCGCGGGCAGAACAAGAGACCACAGTTGCTCAGGGACACGCGGAAAGCTCGCAAGCGTGAAGCAAGTACACAATTTCGCTAAACTAAAAGAATCACTTATTCCAGTCACCAGTGACCACGTCGTTGCGACTCGCAGAAACACACACACGTAGACAGGGCAAAACCGAGCGAAGAAAGCAATCGGCACAGGGTCGCGAGCACCCGAAGGAAGTGACACGGGGAGCTTCTGTTCCCGGAATCCCCGGCGTAAACAAAAAAGAAACGAAAAGCCACAAATGAGCATACATCGATCGGACGAGTCTCAGAGTGTTGCCGTTGCACTGCTCGATCAGGCGAGTGCAGTTTGCCGAGGCAGGATGAAGGGCGAGGGACCTGGGAGACGGACGAACTTGTTAGACTGAGGACTCTCCCCGATAACAACTGGAAATGCAAACATGCTCCGCTTCTCGCTGTCATTAGGAAGATTTTGTGCTCTGTGCCACGTTTAAATGCAAAAGGAACATCGAAATGAGATTGGCGAGTTGTTCACGCATTTCAAAGTTTCGCGGACTCCTAGCATAGGTATGTCTGTTTTTAAGCGCTGGTTGATATAGAGACCTACGCTGTTAATGAATGCGTGACCGAAATCGAACAAGGGTGTGTGCTTGTATGGCGTCGAGATTATTCAAATGCAAGAATCTCAAGGACATGCATATTGTTATCTTTTTTAATCTTTCTCTCTTTTTCTTCACAATTATTGTTCTCTCTTTTTTTTTTTTTTTTTTGAAATGACTCGAACGATTTTTATATTATTCTTTCTTGCTGTTTCCCAACCCAGACTGGTAAGGATTCCTTGATTTGGGTTTTGGTACCCTCGATGTTTGGGACTGTGGTATAGGTATTTGCTCGTCCACTTAAATATTTCTTTCTTCGACGTAATAACCCCCCGGGACGCTCATTGATGTGTAGGGCTAAAACAGGCGTTGGGGTTTGAAGCACGGGCTTCGTTTTTTGGCTGCTGAAGTGATGTTTGTGATTTGTTGGCTCTCTCTGATCAAGGCGAGATATAACAGGGACAACAAACAACTATGGGTTCCATCTCAAGAGTTTCGTGTTGTGGTGTGGCAAAGGCCGGCGTTAGCGCGTGGCTTTATAGTAAATTTTTTTTATATGCAAGACTGATGGTCTCGCACCTACCGTTTCACTTGTGAGGTGGACTTTGACGTTTTTAAGTCCGGTTAAGGTATTTGCGTATTCATGTGACCGATAGCGTTACGACTCCTTGTGCTCCAATACGATGCGTTGCGCTGTGAATGGACTCGGTCATGTTAAGATTATTATGAACATAGAGTCAGGGCACAAACGAGTTTGTGAAAATAAATCATTACACAACCCCCACAGACTGCAGGTAAGCAAAGGATGACACATACAAGAAAAGTCTAAAAAAAAGTTTTTGAGACGTTTCGTGTACGTGTAGTGCATTGCTTACCTGCAGTATTGGGATTGCGTTAGGTTGGGTTAGGTTTGGTTAGGTTAAGTCCTTCTAGACACCGCTCTGCTCTTGTCACCAGGCAGGTCTTGTGTCGATTGGTGTTTCTCGATTTTAATGACTCAGCATCTTTGTGGGACGCAAGGACGTTAGTAATAATGTTCTGATTTGGTGCACTCTTTTCCTGATTCTGAAGATGATCTGATTTTGTCGACCTTGTTTTTATTGTATGTCTCTCGTTATTAGCGGGGGATACTGTGACCCATGCTCTCATCCGTGATATTTAAAAGGCTTGCTGCTTCGCTTCTGTTATTTTCCGCGTACAGTGGTACACAGCAGGATACTAGTGGAACAAACAAGCTACCGTCAGTTTTTTCCTATCTTTCACCACTCAAGGACTCTCACACAAACTGGTAGTGTGCTCTGATGGGTTCATCAAGAACTTATGCGGTACCATTTGGTATTCGCAAAGAGCCTGTCTAAGCGAATGCGAGAGTGCCTCTACACGTATAGTGTTCTCACTAACAATGTCGCGGAGGGTACAATAAGGGGAAACGGGCTGAAAATGCAAACTTATAGGGAAAATAAAATAAAATACGTACAGGAAAGGGACGATTGTTTCCACGTTTCTAAAACTGATTCTTCTTTGTATTTCCTTTTTCTTTCTTCCTTGCGCTTTAAATGTAACCAAAAATTTGAATGCGAATCCAAAACTTATTTTCTAAATTTCCTCGCGTATTTTGTGTATTAATTTTTTTTTTTTTTTTTGTGAATGCAAGTTTATTCTTTGTCTGACTTTGAACAAAGAATATTTTTATGCGACAAACTCATGATATTTTTTTTATTTTTTGAATAATTTTTCCGGGGTGGTTTTGCGTCATACCGAAAAAAGTAGAGGCTCGGGAAGTAGACTAACCACACCGCGGAAACGATGCGCGAACAAAAGCCTGCCAGGAGGACGATGTAGAATAAAGAATCTCTCCCTCTCTTGTTTTTTCACCATCCTTCTTTGTTTGTTCCGACGTAAACTCTCATCTGCGTAGTGTTGGGCGAATTTGTTTGCTATTTGTTAGCATTTATTGTTTTAAGCATGCATCGATTTATGTTGGTTTGTTCACTACAAAAGAAAAAAAAAAACGTGATTTTTTTAAAGCAGTTTGTTTTTCTAATGATGATAAGAAACATAACTTTAAACAAAACAGTTGTGCCAACAAACAAAAAACGTGGTGGGGAAGACGGAATCACTCAAGAGGAAGGCTGGCTAAGTTACTACGTGGTTTTTGAGTGTAATGAAGGAATTTCAAGAATAGTTAACGTTGGGATTTGTCTTTACTTGCAAACGCAGACATTTTATTGTGGAAGCGTTATTTTCTTTCTTGGTTGCTGCCGATTATTATTATCAATATTTTTTTTTTGCTACATACCCGCGGACTGGCTCTTTGAAACTTTGAAAGGCAGGAGTTAGCTCTAGTCCCGCAGAATTCCCTGCAATTGTATGAGTAAAAAATATAAGCAATAGACAAAAAAAGAAAAGAAAAAAGAGACGCGTGACGTTTGCGGAACCACCGTCGCTGGATTATGTGAATGGATATATTTTTTAATCTTTCAATCACTGGCGTGTTGAAACAGCGCATCAAAAATCAGTAAAAGAAAGCATGCTTCAATATCAATACTATACATGGTCGAGAAAAAAATATTCAATACAAAAATACAGCCATACGGTGTAGAAAGACAAACATAAGGTGTAATTAAAATAGTTTAACTATTGAAGTACAGAGGGCGTGCTCTTTGAACCTTGGACGCCAGATTTAATGTAAATCACCCTATTTAATGCACAATTAATTATTACGAGATATGGGGGATAGTACATCGGAAAAATTCACATTTATTGCAGTTTGGAACTCTTCGTTTGCCAACAACATTCGCGCATCTTTCGGAGATTGGCCCCAAGAGCACAGAACTAGCACTAGCATCGAAGTTTTCGGACGGCTGTGCACTATTGAACGATATTGATAATATAATGGCGACCTAGGAGCTAAAAATGGACACATTACAACTTCAGACATTGGCGAACACGCGTTTACATTTATTTGGAAATTATTTTGACGCCTCCTAAACTTCCAATGGTGTTAGACGGACCTCAAAATCCTTGAAGCTAAAGCAAGGATGTATAGTCGAGCTAGCTAAAACTAAACATTTTGATCCCGGTGAGTGGGAACAGAAAAACGGTAACACGAATCTCAAAACGCTACTGCTGTTCTTCGAAATTGCTGTTGTGCTGCTCCTTCTGTCGCCACTCCATAGGCTTACAAATTGTCTACCACAGGACACAGCAGCTAAACAACCATAAAAAATAAAAATAAATTTAGAAATACAGGAAGATTCATTGGTGGATCCTTCGGGAATGCGTTAGCTGACCCTTGGAAACGCCACACATGTCCCCCTTTAGTAAAGGCTAACGCTGACCCCTTCACTTTTTTATTTTTTTTATTTTGGCTTTCTTCTTTCTTTCTCCATTTTTTGCAGCCTCTTTTTGACCTCGTTACGGGGTCACTGTTAGCGTTTCCCAAAGGGGGGCGTGTGTGGCGTCTCCCATGGGTCATGCTTACTGATTCCCTAAGAATCCACCAATGGATCTTTGTGCAATTTATTTCAACCCTCTTTTGTACTCTGTGTGTCAGAGCAGGTCTACGCCCTTGGATTCGGTCATCCATATCACTCGTGGAAAGAACCACACCCATACCACTCGTCGAAGGAACCTCATGGATATCACTCGTCGAGTGAACCGCATCCATCGTTCTAGCTTCACACACATCACAGCCCACACACAGCTACTACAGAAACCCAGAGCGAAGAACAACCGGCGACAGGAGAGCGGCAACTGAGCACTCCCACTTTCCATCGCGCTGACGTGCACCACCTCCTTGATAACAAAGTCGCAGCGCTGAATGAGATGGCGTCATCAGAGAAGGCCAGCGATGGGCACAGATTGGACACGACGAATGCGTCAACGTTCGGCTCAAACTTGACTCGAAGCCGAGCGCTGACGCAGCACCCGTTTCCGATCTGTGTCCAGCGTTGGCCTTCTCTGATTAAGCCATCTCATTCAGCACTACGGCTTTGTTATCTGGGAGATGTTGCGCGGCGCCTCCTCCTCTCTGATTTCGCGCCAGCTGTGCGCGTGACTTTGCCGAAAGCAAAGGGCTCGTTTTGACGAAAACCAGGCGGTGTCTGTCAGTTTGTCAGCGCCGGGGAGAAAGGGAGAGGTTGACGCGTGCTCACGTCAGCTCGTCGGATCAATGGGAGGGTCGCACGCGACAACTGACAAACGGAAGACACCGCCGTGATTTCGTCAAAACGAGCGTTCTAATGCTAATGCATTAAAATCGGGGCGCCTTAAGGTGGCTAACTTTTGCAAACATGGAAATTATTATTGACCACACCCCGTTAATGAAGACGCTCTTGCATTTTCTCGACTATCGTCAGTATTTAATGTATACATATATTTAATTGAGGCACACTATCGTTACACAAATACGAGTGCCACTCGCGATATGAATTTTCCTCCAACCCCACGTTCCGTGGAAAGTGCCTCTCGCCCCCGTCGAGGCACGGCGGTGGACTTTCTTCGTCTATGAAGTCGCAGGCAAACCCAAGAAACGCAGGGCGTGGCTCATTATGTTAATTCAGACGTCTTGATTCCGGATTGTTACTTCGTCGTTCTTGTCGACTAATGCGGTAACCTCATTGGCTGTGGAGCGATAATGAGCTGCTCAGAACTCGACACGCCCTGCGTATTGAGAGCTGTCGGTCAGGAATGCAGCTATATAACCATTTTAGCCGTCATTTCACTAACTTGCCTTCCAGCGTGCCCACAGTGAATGCACTACGTCGTGTCTGTTTTGAATCGGGTAGATGAAACTGTTCAAGGTCTAGGACAGTTTAGGTCTAGGATTTAAGAACGGCGCGAGCAATGCATCTCGGTGAACGATTCTGTGTCTCTTTTTTTCGACTCGACTCTTAAACTCAGGTGTGCCTCAGGGCAGTGTACTTAACCTGCTGTTATTCAATGTTTAGATTAATGACATAGTCAATATTTGACAAAAATCACGTGCTGTGAGATATGCTGACGAAACCGTTTTTTTTTTTTTTTTTTTCTATCTGCGACTTATATGAATTTACTTGTAGCTAACGAAATATTCTGTCTCGGAATAATCCCTATTATGAACAAAAAAAAATGCTTGAAAATAAACGTTTTTCAATCAAAATCTATTGTATTGAGATCCATAAATAGCCACATTGTAAAAAAAAAGTACTTTGGTAGCATCGAGATTGAAATAGTAAACCAACATAAAACCTAGGCGTCAATTTTTTACCGAACATGTATAATGGGATAATCATATATATTCTTTGGTTCATAAACTGGCAAAAATACTGGGTGCATCAAGGAGTGGCCAGGCACTTTAAATCTACCGCAAAATTCGGTTTCTTAACCTATCGCGCTACGACTTTGCGCAGCGCGCACCACAGATGGTGCATTTGTTTTGTTTTTTTTTAAATTTGCAAAGAGCGAACTTACCCGATGAAAAAGTTGAGAAAGAAAAAGGCTTAGCTCCTGTGGAAATGCGGCGAAGCCAAAGGCCTTCAAACAATACAGCGCCGTTTCGCACGGGAGACAAGAGATGGCGCAAGCGGTCGCGATGCCAACTGCGCCAATGAACGAGCATACGGCGCCGAAAACCGGCGTCTTTAGCAGACGATCTTTTCGACTCAAAAGCGGAGTGCGTTTTGCAGGCGAAGACAGTCGCAGAAACTAAATCAGGCGCGGTAACAACAAGGAACTGCAAAATACCGGAAAAAAACAGTCAAAATATCCCGACCAACCATTTTTTTAATCGATTATGTGTCCATTCAATATGTTTTTTTGAGTAAGGATGACAAAATAATGCATTGGCAACTGATATCAGAAAAGATCGAGCCGCTTTGGAGTCGAAAAGATGGTCTACTAAAGATGCCGGCTGTCGGCAACGTATGCTCGTTCGTTGGCGCCGTTGGCATCGTGACCGCTTGCGCCATCTCTTGTATCCCGTGCGAAACGGCGCCGTATTGTTTAAAGACCTTTGGCCTCGCCGCATTTCCATAGGATCCTAAGCCTTTTTCTTTCTTAACGTTTTCCTCAGGTAAGTTCACTCTTTGCAAATTTTACAAAAAAAAAAAAAAGCACCATCTGTGGGCAACGCTGCACAAAGTCGTAGCGAGATAGGTTAAGAAACTGAATTTTGCGGTCAATTTAAAAAGCCTGGCCACTCCTTGATACACCCAGTAGTTGACCTAATCGGTTCTTGTCGTCCTCCTATGCCTACGAATATTAAGGTTCAAATTTATCACTCTTTGTTTGGTTCGCAAATTAACTATTGCCGTTTGGTTTGGAAAACCGCAACTAAGACTATTATAAACAAACTAGTGATTAAAAAATAAAGTACTACGTTTCATTGCAAATGTTCCCTACACACTCATGACGAACAATTATTTTTTATTCACAATATCATAAACGTTCTCGGTGTCTATGATTATCGTCTATTATCTTTGTTTTTATTCTCAAGTGTATTGCTCTTTTGTCTCCTTTTGAGAGCTTGGCAAAAAACGAATCTATAATCGGTACCCAACGCCAGGAATTCTGAATCGTTCCCCATTTCCGTACTAATTACACTTCAATCCCTTGTTTATCACTTGCCACTATTGCTTAACAACTTCGTCTTCGATCACAATGATATTAATTGTTTAAAGAAAAAACAGTGTGCACTTACTTTGCCTAGGTAATAGTGTTGTTTTATTTTAAAACTGCACTGTGTTCTGTATGTGCGGAGACACCGGGCCTAGTCAAGCTTCAAATTGGAAGCCTTTTGTCCGGTGTCCTCGGCACAAATATGTTTCAATGAAGTTCAAAGTCAAATGCAATCTAGTAAGAAATAATCCATGATCGTAGTCTTACTTTTGTGCCCCCTGATGTTGAAAGTGGATTGTGCCACGGCAGCTTGCCAGTGTTTCACGTGTTGTGCTGTAAATGGAGTTTGTGCTGTAGATGGAGTTCTTTTTAAATAGGGGATGAGAGTTCGACGTGGTCTGTATTTACCATGTATTTAACATGCTCGGCGGACATTCAGAGAGGGGATGATTGTCACCGTAAGTTCGGTAAATAACTAAAATCTCTTAATGAACTTCTTTTAAGCATAAGCTTATAGGGTCATGCTGGAATTGCACTATTGACGGCAATCACTATTAGAGGCCGGACAAATTTGATGAATTCGCAAAAATACAATTATTTTTGTGATATTAATCGATAACGTTTCGCCTTTGTTTTTCGCCCGAGTTAAAAAAAAATGTGTTCAAAAAGAGCTTCGCAATTCCTGCCCAGAATGACACTGGGAAGAGTGACGTAATCGTTTCAATCATGTCGTCACTCTCTCGGCGGCGTGTTTTTGGTGGGTACGCCGACGACACAAGTAACGACGTGACCTAAAGTACTTCGACACTCTTCCATCGTCATTGTGCGCCGGGCTTGATGCGCTCTTTTCACGCGCGATTTTTAAATCGGACGAAAAAAAACGCAGACTGCTCAATTAATATCTCGAAAAAAATTCTACCCTTTAGTAATTTTTTTACAGTGGTCTGCCCTCTAATAGCAACTGCCGTCATTACTGGGATTCCAGCGTGACCCCTAAAATAAATATTGAAAAAGCTAATGATCCAATTTATCTTAATTAGTCAACTTAACATGACGATGGCCCCTCACTTAATGTCCGCCGGACCTGATAAATACATGGTGAATACTGAATTCGTCTAACTCTCACTCGAATTAAAATTAAATACCCGGAATATACTATAAACATCTACAACACAACTTGGTATACCTGTTAATGTGTATATGAGTACTTATGCAGGCGGAGGGTACAATTCCGTAGCATTCTCCGCCTCCATCTCATCTGGGATAGTGAAAGATGTCACCCTCCTCAAGTGCGGGAGCCTGACCCCGACTGTCGCCTACTCGATCTCTGGCAGCTGTTGTAGATCGATAACCGCCTAGAAGTCGTTGCCGCACATGCTGAGTGCGTCTGTCGCTCAAGGGACAAAACCAACGGCTACAGACAATGAGGCGCCTTGTCACGCTACGTACCTTGAAAATTCGCGAATTAAGCGATTACGGCCTTGTTTTAACCGCATTTTGTTCGCTAGCTCGTTTTCTGTGAAACGATAAACATAACTCACTGTAGCTGCGCCGGCCAGCGTCTCCATTAGCTCTATTTCAGTATAAATAAGCACCATCGACGAAAACAATATAAAGAAAGTAAATGTACTATGTCGTGTCAGAACACAAGACGAAGGACACCTTTTTTGAGGCCTTATTTGTAGGCTAGTTATTATTGTATGAAAGGCTAATTATTCCAGTGAAATGTGGTGTACTACACTTTTAAGTTTTTTTCTACCAGCTTTTGAACTTTTTTGTGTATAAATGGTACAAGAATATTATGGAAATTAAATGCGCACAGGGGGAAGAACTGCTTGGCATAAATAGGTATTTATACCATATAAGCCGCAGTTAAACTTAGTTCAACTGGAAACAAGCGTCTTGATCTTATTCAACTAGCTATTAAAACGCCTGGGGCAGTTATGGACGTGAACTTTAGGCAAGACAAAACAATTATGCGGGCGAGCTAGTTTGGAAAGGTCATAGTTGAAACTCCGGGACCTGGGAAAGAAAAGTGCAGCCCAACACTTTGTTCAACAGTTATTTTTTTCCCCTATGAGCAATACATAACTAATGTTCTTTAGAACTGCCAAAGCCCCAGGCAATGTCTTCGCACGAAGTTAATATTTGCACACTATGAAAAATGTGTAACTTGTTTTACTCTCTTCTGCTGTGACGCTCTCCAAAATATGCGTTTGAACTGGGTAATTAGAAAATTATTATTAGAGAGTTATAAGGCTAGAACATATTCGTTTCATGGGTGATCATCAGTGTTTTAGGCGTTAACGAAAAAAAGTAACGAAATGCGTTACTCGTTACTTGCAAAATAGAGCAACGCGTTACTGAGCTACACACGTACAGACATGCTTACATGCATACATGCATTCATGCATACATGCATACATGCATACATGCATGCATACAAGCATACATACATGCGTACATACATATATGCTTACATACATGCAAGCATACATACGTGCATACATGCATGCGTAGATACATACATATAGGCATAGATACATGCATGCATTACATGCATGCATGCATACTTGCATGCATCCATACATTCACACATTCATACATACGTTCGCACATACATACATACATTCACACATTCATTCATACCATTCACAGATACATACATACATTCACACATACGTACGTACATACATACATACATAATACATACATTATTATTATTATTATTATTATTATTATTATTATTATTATTCTGTGCCCCAGAACGACCGAAGTGTTGATGTGGGGCACATACGTCCGTACAATATGTGAGCAACAGATATCTAGGAAAATATTACTGGGTGATTCAAGGAGAGGCCAGGCTCTTTAAATCGACCGCGAAATTCGGTTTCTTAAGCATCACGCTACGACTTTGTGCAGCGTTGCCCAAAGATGGTGCTTTTTTTTTTCTTTGTAAAATTTGCAAAGAGCGAGCTTACCTGTGGAAAAAGTAAACAAAGAAAAAGACTTAGCTCCTATGGAAACGCAGCGACGCCACCGGTCTTCAAAGAACACGGCGCCGTTTCGCACGGGAGACAAGAGATGGCGCAACGAACTCCACCAACGAACGAGAATACGGCGCCGAGAACCGGCGTGTTCAGCAGACAATCTTTTCGACTCAAAAGCGGCGCACGTTCTGCAAGCGGTGACAGTCGCAGAAACAAAAACAGGCGCGGTAACAACAAGGAACTGCAGTTCCTTGTCTGCTAAATACGCCGGCTCTCGGCGTCGTCTGCTGGTTCGTTGGCGGCAGTTGGCGTCGCGACCGCTTGCGCCATCTCCTGTCTCCCGTGCGAAACGGCGCCGTGTTATTTGAAGACCGGTGGCTTCGCTGCGTTTCCATAGGAGCTAAGCCTTTTTTCTTTCTTTCCTTTTTCCTCAGGTAAGTTCGCTCTTTTCAAATTTTACAAAAAAAAAAAGAATGCATCATCTGTGGGCAACGCTGCACAAAATCGTAGAGCGATAGGTTAACAAACCGAATTTCGCGGTCAATTTAAAGAGCCTGGCCTCTCCTTGAATCACACTGTATAATTATGAGGTGAAAAGCAAGGCTTCTAGTTTACGTTTCAAAGAAAAAACAGCCTGTAAAAGCATCCAAAGAAGTATTTGATGATTTGGCATTAAAATACAGTTGAATACGTGAGATCGGACAATGTTTCTCCTGAGAGCCAGGATAAAACAAACTGGCCTGTCTGCTGGAACGTAGAGGTACAGAGCGCGACACTGTTAGCGCGAACAAGCTATCGCCGGTTTTTCTAGTTTTTTTTTCTTTTTGAAACCCGGGGATGTCATCCAAGTTATTATTGCTACGGGAAGAACTCATTTAGTTCTATAATCTAATCGTTAAAAATGCGTGCTCGCTAATACTATTTAGAAGTAAAATGCGAAAATGCGCCGATGTCGTGTTCGCGCTAACAGTGTCGCGATGTGTACGTGAAAGTTAAGAAGACGGAGCAAGCTGCTGTCTATCTGGCCATGAATTATTCGGTGTAACAGTCGTAAGTCGCGCCCGACGGTTTGACTTGATAGCAATTGTAAGCCGAGAGTCTCGACTATTTTCGTGTAGTTATAAAACACCTTAGTTTAAGATAACGATCATGAACAATTCGAATGAACCTCTTCAGAACTTTTTTTCAATTTACAAAGCTTCGGTTGCTGTGATAGAATTCGACACAACACTTGCGAGCTCAAGCCAAGAACGAATTAAACTGTAAAATAAGCGAATAATACACAATAAATCAAACAATTCTTTGATCAAACGAGAAATCAAGCCCAGCAATCCTACAGCGGATGCGACAATTTGAGAGCCATGGTGGGAAAAAGAGATGCTCATAAAATAAATGCCAAGGTCGCGAACCACAGACATACGCAAAATGGTAGTGGAACTAAAAACATAGGTATTTAAAATCGACTACCTTTTTCTGCATATTCATGGCACTTTAGTTTAATCAGGATTGATTAGCAAACAATTTTCTGAGCACCACTGAAGCACGTGTGACACATCGTCTTGTAAAAGTGTGCAGTCATTGAGTGACCGATTATTAAGGGATAGCTTCAAATCATCGGCGAATAGCAACAACCGAGAATTCTTTACGCACAATTCGTTAACATTGATAGAAATATGAAATTATAGGGGTCCCAGGTTAGACCCCCCAGGGACATCTGACTAAGGAACAAAGTCATCAGAAAAACTAATTAAAATTCGCACACTGCTTTTACAGTCGGTAAGATAACACTGAAACCATTTGGTGAGTGCAGGAGAAACACCATAACAAGATAGCTTATGCAGAAGTAATTTATGGTTTACACAGTCGAACGCCTTCGACATGTCGAATTAAAATGTATCAACTTCATCGCGATTTCGGACAAACGGCACAGAATAGCGAAGGGACGAACAGAAGTTCGTTTCCACTGAACGACCCTTTAGGATACCATGCTGAAAATGATTTCGATTGTGCCGGAAGTAGTGAGACATATAGGCAAACATAATGATCTTGAAAACCTTAGAAAAGGCGCATAATAAAGAAATGGGTCTATAGTTGTTCGCCACACAAGCATCACCACCTTTGTGCACAGGAAACACAACCGATCTATTCCACTGGGAAGGAAATGAGCCCAATAGCAAAGAAAGGTTAAAACTATGCTCCAAAACAGGTGCGAATAACTCGGAGCAGCCCTTGACGATGAAGTTGGGTACCGGATCAATGCTTACGGAAAGCTTTGGCTTCTGTTTTCCTATCGCCTCTTAGATGTCAGATCTATCCACGCTAGTGATATTCAAAGTGTCATGACAGTAAAAAATTATCAGACGTTGTTTCAAGGTAACCAAAATGCGAAACGATAAAAAAAAACTGACAAAAGAACCGCAAGTTTTAATTCGTTTTTTTTTATCGTTCCGTGTCTCTGGTTACTGTGGAAGATTTTCACTAGCTCGCCTGTGTTTTTACCCTTTCTTCGATTATCCAGACGTAGCGCCGCCATAAATATCGGAAGAGTAGCACTCTGGGAAATGATATGCAAAACCATTTGCTACCTTTTGGGGCGAGGACAGATATACCCCTGACCCATTTCATAAAGAAATACTCTTAGTTGTGGTCTTTGAATGTTGTTTGACAAATCGACAGAACTCATCTGGCTTTCGGAACAAGCTATTTTCTACCCGTACTTGATGCGAGCTTTTGTCGTGCGCAAACAACTTTTTCACGAGCTTTCTTTAAATCCTGAACCTTGCGCACCACAGGTCCACCCCTCTTGACTAGAAGACTTTATGAAAATTCGCTTTTCTGCGCATAGAATACCGTAATTCCTTGGAAAATCATCCTGGATATTTGGAAGGACTCTTTACACGTTTCGGTATAAAGACATCAATACCCCTTTGCACTGTAGTTGTAAAACAAAACAGACACGGTATCGACACAGTTTTCACTTAAAAATTTCGACGGGTTGCATGCAGTCTTAGAAAAAGTAATATAGGCCTATGTATTCGCCACTGCCGTACAAGTAGCTAGAAAAGACCTGACGGGCACGCGGCCTTCGGGAAAGAGAAAATGACACACTAAAAGGCGGGTGAAAAACATCGCTTCTAACAAGCGTATCGCTCACTAAGGTTTAATAATCGTCAGGACCGTTTGAAAGGAAGAGATCAATTAGATTTGCAGCAACATTTTCTCGCTTATTGAACTGAGTTAGCCCATTAAAACGGGCAAAGGTAATTCAACGTCAATTTCTTAATCGTATCGGAATTTCCGCAAGTAATTTTCTCAAACAGCGAATCTAGACCTCAAACCTACCTGAAAAAAGGAACATGTTAGCGTTACCGATAAAAAGTAAAACCCGTTACTTTTGCGTTACTATTTTTTTTATATAAATTAACAGTAACAGCGGTTTTTTCTTTTTTTTCTCGGAAGCGTTTTTGATGCTGGGAGAAAGGGCGTGGCCATTGTATTTTTTTTTTCTAAAGTGGGACTTTTTGCGGGGGGAAAATACAGGCAAAATATTGAAGGTATGTGGAATGAGTGAAATAATGAATAACTTGGCGCCTATACTTCGGTTCAGCGTAAGTGGAGACGCAGCCGACGCCACGAGCTAATGGGACCGATCAAGCAGCGTCAAACAGCAACCCACTTGACCTTTTTTTGTTTCGATTGAATCAGCGATGACAGAACACGTACGGGAACATGAGGAACACCATGAGGGTGCCCTTTTAACTCTGTCCGAATGGTCCCATCAGCTAGTAACGTCGGCTAACGAAGTATAAAAACACGTAAAAAAATTTAGTGAATTTTTTTTCTTCAGGTCTTGGGAAGAATATGAAACGAGTAACGTGACTGTATGCGTTACCCGTTACTCAAAATAAGTAACGTAAGTTTGGTAGAGCGCTCCACTGGAAACGGAGAGGTCCCGGGCTCGATACCCGGACCAGGCGGATTTTTTCGGTCGCGCACCAGTCACCTAGCTGTGTTTGGAGATTTGTGTTTGTCCCTTATCCCTCTTGTTCCCCTTCTCCAGGGATTATTTTCGTCATTCTTGTCCAGCTCACTTGCAACTTTGCATTCAATTGCATTATAATCGCAAGTACCGTTACGCGTTTCTGTTTAGAAAATGTAACTAAAACGTTGCTACGTTACATAAAAAAGTAACGCGTCACCGGTAACGTCGTTCGTTGTAACGCGTTACCGTATACACTGGTTATTATGCAGTAGGAAACCGTTATAAACTGCTGCCTTTTAAGCGCATAAGTTTTTTGGCAACATGAAGTTCTTCTGAGGCAAGTAATTTCTTGCAAACATTCCACGTTTGCTTTAATAATCTTTATTTTGTAGGGTGTCCAAAAACAGCACAAGGCCTAAATAGTGGTACACCGCTCGTCATCAAGGATAAATGCAGGCAACAAAACAAGGTCGTGACTATGTACAAATAATTGACTCAAGCCTATGTCGAAAAACAATCAGGTCGCTAAAGATATCTACAGCAGATTGATCCAGTTTGTTAAATTCAAGTTGCATTCTTGTTAGTGGTGACGCGACATTCAAAGCAGACGGGTAAAAAGGACTTTGAAATCGATTGGACCGCAAGGGAGCGTGAAAACAGACAGTGCTTAACAAAAGTGGTGAGTCAACAGCACCGTTTACAACCTTATGTAAAAACATTAGATCACGTAATCGTCTTCTATCGAGTAACGTACACAACCCAAGTTTTTTAAGTAATTGTTCGTAGCTGTAGTAGCAAGTACGGTCGAAATATCTGTCGTAAATTATGCCTATGAAGCGTTTTTGAACACGCTCAATACAGCATGATGCAGTGAGGTTAATGCAGTTTCATACAGAAGAAGCATACTCCAGCTTCGTACGCACTAGGCAACAAAATAAACGCACAAGACAAACAGGCGAAGAAAACTTTCTCGTGAAACGAGATATCGCCCCAAGGTTTCTAAAAGAGGCGTTGCAGATAGTTAAAACGTGATGATTAAAATTTAACGATGAATCAATAAAAATTCCAAGATCACGAATGACGGAGACTCGGGTGATGACGCTGCCACCTATTGTGTAGGAAAATGCAAGCGAATCACGCTTTCTAGTGAGAGACATTGTTCTTGTTTTTTGTTCGTTCAGTGGAAGATAATTCTTTGCACACCACTGTGAAATTTGCAATGCGTCCTCCTGAAGAAGTACGCAATCGGAGTGAGATTGTACACGTCGAAACAGTTTGATGTCATCCGCATACAAGAGCACTTTTGAATTTTTCGCACAGAGCGAAATGTCATTCACAAACATCAAAAATAATAGTGGACCCAGGTTGCTTCCTTGGGGTACTCCAGAAGGCGATGAAAAATAATCGGACATGGATCCTGACACACGAACATAATTTGTACGACATGTAAGATAACTTTTGAACCATTGGCAGTAAGTCAAGCACAAACCATAGCTATCTAGTTTCGTCAGAAGTGTGCTGTGATTAACCTTGTCGAATGCCTTCGTCATATCAAAGTATATTACGTCGACTTGCTCGCGGTTGCAAACCAATGGAACGGCATAATCTAAAAAAGAGCATAGATTGGTTTCAACCGACTTACCCTTCAGAAATCCATGTTGTTCTGGGTTCATTTTATGTCTAAAGTGCCTGTACAGACGTTTATGCATTATAATTTCAAAAACTTTGGAAAAACTGCACAACAATGAAACGGGACGATAGTTGTTTACAGTACTAGGGTCCCCTGCTTTATGAATCGGAACAACAACAGAGCGTTTCCAGATAGAAGGAAATATTCCTGAATGTATCGATAAATTAAATATGTGTAATAAGACAGGAGTTAGCAGTTCGGCACACCCTTTCACAATAAAACTTGGAATTCCATCTGAACCAGCAGACAGCTTCGATTTCATATTACGAATGCTTTCCCTGATTTCAGGTTCGTCAATTGGGATAAAAGACAGAAAATCAGATGTGCCATGGCACGTCGCGTTATTGTCAGGGACAGATGCTGATGAAAAACATGATTTAAAATGCTCAGCAAACATGTTGGCAATTTCAATTGAATCACACGTATAGCCAGAACTATTTCGCATCGGTGCCACGCTACTATTCCGCTTCTTTTTTGTCGGTACATATTTCCAAAAGTTTTGAGGCTTGGCGTACATGTCAGACTCAAGCCCATGCAAATGTGCACTTTCGTCTTTTTTAAAAAGCCATTTTGCCAAAGCACGACACTCACTAAATTTTGCGTACCACTTGTCCAATCCCGACCTTTTAAAAAGACGGTGATAATGAAGCTTACGTCTTAAGCAACTTCTTAATTCCTTTGAGAACCACGCAGGGTACTTGTTTAGTCTCGAAACACGTTTAGGCACGAAGTCATTTATCGCGCTCGAGACCACTTCTGTAAGTGCCTCAGCAGCTGAATCAGCGCACTTGTTATTCAGGATAGGTTTCCAGTCATAGCACTGAAAGTACTTGTACATATTCAAGTAATCGACACTGCTGTACAGTAAGTACTCATAGCTGCATAGGGCCTGTTTACGCAGCGGAAACAAAATGACACAGCGAAAGGCGGATGGAAATGGTCAACACGTGTTAAGGGGTCAGTGATTGGCGAAATATAGTTGATTGGAGTAGAAACTAATACAAGGTCAAGCACATTTCCCGCTGAATTCTGGATGGTGTTACGTTGTTCAAACCCATTAAAATAAATAAAGTCAAACAGGCTCGAAGCTTTCAGGCTGGTGACATCGCTCGTAATCAAGTTATAATTGGCCAGCCAGTCAATTCCAGGTAGATTAAAATCCCCATATATATGCACACGAAACTTTGTCACGTCTAGCTTCCCTTCTAAATCCCTAAAATGACGTGCCCTGGCCATTGTTTGAACAATGGCCAGGGCTGCTGAAGAGTATCGGCCACTGACACGTATAGCACTTCCATTGTCACTCGGGTTAATTGCTAGGCTCTCCACTCCAGTCAGGGTTATTAGTAGTTGCTGTTTTATTTCGGTCCCGCGAATGGACAAGTTAAGGCAAAACTTCGCGTAAACGATGGTTCATTTCTTACCTAAAATCACCTAAAAAGGTCCAACTTTAGAAATGACTTTCGGAATTTAATACTACATCTTTGTTAAAGTTTTATAGTTCTGTAAATTTCATGACAATGATATAATTGTTAAACACCTAAAAAATCTGACTTCCGTTATGCTTTTCCGGAACGGGTTTTACTTGGCTGCTAAACCAAATATCTTTTTTTCTTAGAGCAAAGCGACGGGGAAGCCGAAAGAATAATCACAATAATAAAATACACAAATAATGGCGTTTTTTTGTATTACCTTACTCTTCTCGTCTCAGAAATACCGCAGAAATCAAACATCGCTGAAGTTGAAACCCAAATATTGGGGCAAAATAATTTTTTTGTAAATTTATCGAATGAACATTTCTGGTCCTCACTGTGTTTTTCAAAGGGAAATCTCTACTGGCAACAACGGAAAAACTACGCCTGGGGAAAACAGGGGTTCACTCTTTGGACTGTAGACTTTGTTCTCAACTGATTATAACCAGTTTCATAGCGTCAAATGAACGCTTTAGAAGTTGGCTCCAGCACCCGCGCAGCAGCACAAAACAAATGCTCGACTTGGTCCATTTTTAGACTGCCCGCTCGACCTGCAAGCCTGCTTTTTACCGACGTCACGGCACTGAAAAGCGTGGGCACATTTGAATGTTCGTTTTGGCGTCATTTTCACTTGCCGATTTCGCTATACGTATTCTGAATTTCCCGATACTAAATATCATATTGTGAAGGGTAAAGGCTGGTGATTTTGAAAACATAGCTGGGTGGTGTAGCTCTAAAAATCGCCAGAGTACCCCCTTAACCGCTCAATCACGCTGGAAGCGGATCCGCGTTCGCATAGCGGTTGCGAACGCGGTTGTATAAAGATCCAGTACAATTGCACGCGCAATCGGTGACATCAAGTGCGCGTGAAATTGTACTGGATCTTTATACAAACCCGTTCGTAACCGCTTTGCGAACGCGGATCCGCTTCCAGTGTAAATGAGCGGTAAGTCAGACGCAGCCGACGCTACGAGTTAATTGGACCATAAAACTGTTTGGAGGGAACAGCGCAAAAAGGACGTAGGACGAGGTGTTGCGCTGTTCCCTCCAAACAGTATTTACCACCAACTAGCCCAACTACATGCCTTGCTGGACCATTCAAGCAGCGTCAAAACAAAAGCACAAGTCACTGGGCCTTTATTGCTTATGATTCGATTCAGCGATAATAAAACACGGTCAAAAACATGCGCATATTTTATCGTCTAAATGTCAACCACGTTTCGGCCACTCCACGGATACACCAATTTATTGCTCGAAAAATCGCCAAAACGTCATTCAAAAAGAAATAAACCGAACTTCGTACGTCACTCTGAATCAGCTCTGAATATAAAAGCAGCGTCGCTTCGCAGAAGAACGGCGGCGAGCTGCGTGCGCGCGAGCCTTGTCCGAACCGGATTTTCCTTTTCCCGGCCTATTATTCACCTCCTGCGGGGAGCGGGGAAGGGCAACTAAAACGGGCTATGTTATAATGCGTCGACAACGCCAAGTGGCGAAGCTCAACCACGCGAGCCCCCAAGCAGCTTTGCCCGTGTTGGGTCAGTTGACGTCACGTCTCCCGTGATGCATCGCGCTCTGTGATGACTGATCGACCTTCGAGCGCTTGCTGGAATCGGTACTTTGGAACAAAAAATATAGCCATCCGTTCAGAATACAAGGGTGTGATTGTCATTAGCCGATAGAGTTGGTCACGTATACTTTATATTTCCAATCAGCGTCCCTTTAAGATTAAACATGACAAACACCATGATGGGGCGATTCTAGCGCCATTCGTCACTATTGTACCACAACTTCTATTGTACAATGATGACGATTGACTTCGTCCCATACTGTCAACTAACAGATAACACGACACCGCTTTTGTTGCGTTCCGAATCGGTGGCCGTTACTCGGTCTGCTACATTGATACTCTAGACCAGGGGTGGCCAAGCTGTGGCTCGCGAGCCGCATGCGGTTCTTTGCGTGTTAAAGGACGGCTCCCGACTCCCTCCCCTACCTCCCCCACCACTCCCCAATCCCCCACCACTCCCCAATCCCCCGCCTCCCTCCCAGTCACACGAGCACTTCCCCCAAAAAAGGAACGGAACGCGTTTTAAATAGAAAGACAGGTTGCGGTTTGCTTGTCTTGTGCTACTGCTACATTACGTACAGTTTAACTGCTTTTGACTCGGAGAGCTTGAAAGTAACTCTAGTATTGTTGATTCCTCTAAGCAAAAGTTTGCCCCCCCCCCCCCCCCCCCCCCCGGTTTTTGGAAGTTTCGTGGTTTTGTTTGCGGCTCTTAGACCGGGTCAGCCTGGCCACCGCTGCTTTAGACCCATGTTGATGTAAAAATGGAAAGCTATCTCCAAACTCCGCTTTGAAAACATGTTTTTTTGTGTAAGGCTTGTCAAATTATGAGGCGCTGGAGAAAATCAGCCTTCTGCGTTAAGTCCTTATTTTGAACTCTTTCCGTTCGTGTTCTGCCCGATGGAAAGCATGCCGGAAGGGCCTCAGCAGGCACCTCGTATCGCTGCGCCGCAGTATTCTTCCGCAGCATAAAGACCGTCTGCTTTCATCGCCGTCACCCTGGCAATGAACGCCGAATGAATGGAAGCACGCACGGTACCGCAGCGTGAAGCTAGCAAAAGCTGACTCCATTTTCCGAACGCCGTCTGCTAGCCAAAGTGTAATAGTTTTGTGCTGAGCAGCCGCAGACTGTCGCCGCGAAGCGGCGTGAACGGAGGCGGGTATGTGTGTGTGTGTTCTCCCGGGATACACGTGCCGTCCAAAAAAGTCATTCGGCGTTCGTTGCCGTCGCAACGGTGATGAAAGCGAGCGACCTTTATGCTGCGGAAGAACACTGCGGCACAGCGATACGAGGTGCGTGCTGAGGCGCTTTCCGCATGCTTTTCAATGGGCGGTACGCGAGCAAAAAGAGTTCGAAATAAGAACTCAACGCAGAAAGCTGGTCTTCTCCAGCGCATCATAATTTGACGATCCTTACGCGAAAAGCGTCTTTTACTGGCCATCCGGCACCCTGTTCTTCTTATCCGTAACATGGGTCTAAAGTATCAAACTTACCTCGGTCTCACTGCAAGTCGAACCGCAACTATTATGGCAAAGAGCGCCGTGAGTTTGCACTTTTGGCGCTGCCTGGTTGTCACTATCAGGCCGTGACGTCGTCTGCGGTGGGACGTATAGCGAAACTGAGTATAGACTCCACCCGCTCAGAGTCTACGGCGCTATTCCTAAACGAGACGGCCCAACACGACATTTATGAATCGTAATTGGCGAAAATTCTCAAAGCGAAAAAGAGTAAACGTGTTGTTGGAAAAATTGCAAAGGTACGGGATATATGTCCTCTATTCGCTCGCTTGATGAACGATATATCGTGCACTTAATGATCCGTCTGCTCACGTGCAGCACGACGGGAATGTATGGCTTTTCTAAGAAATTGCACTGTTTAGACTTTTGTTCAGAAGCCAAACATAAGACGCAATAATTATGACCGAAAGCGGGTTTTGTCTCGCCTTTTGTGTGAGTTGGTTTTGTGGCTGGCGCATGGTCAACCCGCCTCGCCCCCCCCCCCCCCCCCTTTCTTTTTTTTTTTTTTTTTTTTTAGGGTGCTTCGCGTCTGCTGGTGGCGCTGCACCCGGAATGGGATTTCATTTCCCAACTCACAATCCTGTTACGCGAAATCTCATTAAGGGTTGGAAACGAAAGTTTGCTTAGGCTAAATTCTTACGGGAAGGAACGGAAGAGTTTTTCGTGACGCTTTTATCCTGTCCGGGCTAAATCGGAAGAAATGGCCTTAGCAAACTGCACCTGGCACTTACGACTGTCGTACTGCATTTCCGTCCTCCCCTAAGACGGTAAAACGCGGGAGAAAAAGTAGTGAATAACATACACGGTAATGGCGGAACATTCTTTTGCCGTGGTCGTTTCCACGCCGCTGACATAAACTGGAATGTGGGCAAGATTGCATTTTGTCCTTGTGAGATTTTGCGATTTTGTTTGCTGTCATTTGTTTGAGACTTTCAAAACGAGGGCTGCAGTTTGTAAACGTTCTCCAACCTTCGAGTGAACTCTGTGGAACAATTCCTTTTTAACCCGATCAAACATTTCCAGTGAGGCTTGGTAGTGCCGCCTCAGAGCTTATTGTATACTCGATGTGCAATGCGGCTTTACGAATTTTTTTTTTCCGAGTCACACATGAGCCATTATTAGGGTGGCCACATAAAGAAATTGACTCTTATCAACAGGGTGGAGAATAAAAATCAATATGACTTAAATCGCGATTTAAATTATGATATAAATCGTGATATAAATTGGACCATTTACCATTTGTCTATCGTTTGCGGCTTTCGTATTTAGATCAAACAATCATCCAGCAAGAAAGATTTGTATAAGGCTGAACACGAGCAAATGGAAGTGCTCTTCTGAGCGAATCGATGCGTCGAGCTCAATTCCTACCTTCCACTTTGTTCGTCAGCTACCATAACATCCCACTGCAGTAAAGTCAGAACACAAAAGAAACGAAAACTAGAAAATGAATGTCCTATAGCAATCAAGTCAGAACGCGCAAGAAAGATCTGATAAAGAATGTTAACTAGGAAATTTAGACTGTTATTATTTTAGTATGGCGGGGATCGCATCAATAAAAAGTTCTTAAATAAACTGTACTTTACATGTACAATAATTCTTTCATCAGCATTATCTGTGAACGGACGAATTGATCAATCGGTCTGCCATTTTGAGAAATACATCTAGTGGTAATGAAGTAATAAATTTTCTAGCTGTAGTTAGTTAAACCACATTCATTGTAATTGTGATTAAGTCACAATAATGTGATGATATCACATTAATCTAATTTATTCATTTATTTTTAAAAAAATAAATAAATAAATATGATTCACATAAAAAATCTGATATGTATATTATTTTTATTTTTATTTTTTTAATCATGATTTTTTTTCCTAATCTGTCTATAAATTCATTTTGATTCGAAAAAATATTGTCTTTATTATTTCTCGCCTTTTTCTGTAGTTTACGTTAGTTTAGCACATGCATTGCTTGCTTGCCAATCGCCTCAGCGTCAACAAGCAAGCCAAGTAACAATCATTCGACTCTCCGCTATAAGGTACCGACCAGCAGCGCAAACATGTCATTCCTGTAAGTGAAAGAAGTGCTCGCAAAACGTACCAAAGTGTTCATGTGAGCTTCTAGAAGTCCGTCTTGAAAATGGTGCATAGTTTCGGCACTACGGCTTGCGATACGCTGAACATTGGGACCGTATATTGGCCTGGAATTAAAGGGTCAAGAGTATGAAGGCGTGATTTTGTTTATTTATTATTTTTCAGGAAATGTGTATCTTTCTGTCATGCTCCCATGGCAGGTGGGAACTAAGAATTCCGTCCAAGTGATCTTAGAAACAGTAGATTCTACGAGCGCAAGTTCATAGCTTTGGTATCCACGTTGACTCTAAAAGTTATCGAGCTTAATCAACGCCTATAAAGGTTTTTACTTGAGACCTGTAACTTTTGTTTTGCTCCAAGGTAAGAAAAAAACAGAGCATAATTCTGATATTTATCGCTGCGTGCATATTGAATTTTTACTTGTTTATTTCAAAACTCTGAGGGCATATAGGTCATTACAGAATTGAAGGACGTATAAATTCACATACTGCAAATACAAAGTAAGGAAAAATCGGAAGTATGCAGGCGAGCTGTTTAGGAAACACAGTAGTCCAAACCGAGACACGGCTAAATAAAATAACGAAGAAGACGAGACAAAATCGTCTCGTCCGTTATTTTATTTTTTTTTCTGACCCAGGGTTTAGATTATTATATTACAAAGTAAGCAATTTAGTTAGAATATAATCAGTTCGGCGTGACGCTAGCAAAGGTGATTAGTTAACCCCTTTTTAAATATATCGTTGGGCGGTGTGTTTACCAGAACTGCTGGAAGGTTGTTCTACTCGTATGACGTTCTTGGTATGACGGAGTCGATGTACGCCGAGGTTTCACAATGAGCTCTGCCCACTTTAAAATTATGGTGGACTCAGTGTCTCCGAGGCGATTAGACCGCTTTCGCTACACCGATGTCATTTTCGGTATTGCCGTCCTGGGCTCTATCTGTAGCGCAGGTGGTGAGGGTGATTGCAATGGAACGGTTTGTGATCTGCAACAGAGGTGCTCTAAGGAAGGTCACGACGGTCTCTTGCAGGGCCTCAGGATTGAGCCATGGGCGCCTTGGTGTGCCACAGCCGTGAACCGAGCGATCAGAATCAGACTCTAGCATCGACTGAACCAGCGGAGCTGTGGGCCAAGCCGCCACCAGCGTCCTCGTCCAGGAGCCAGACCTCGAGCCGAGTTCCTTGGTACCGCAACCGGAGGCCCAGATCCAGCACAGCAGCATCTGTGGTCTCACCGACGGGTGACAACTGCCCGTGCTGCTGCGCGGGCGCTGCCGCCAAGCTTCAGCCTGAGCTGTCCACCGAGAAACCCGAGTCGCCGACCTGCGGCTCCAGCAAGCTGCAGTTCTCGAAGACTGCTTGGGAGAGCCAGAATTGCTTCACCAGCAGCTCCCCGGAGGAGTACACACACGTTAAAGAGTCGCCCTACGAAGACGAGCAGGCAACCGAGCTGCTCGCGGACCCTGAGGACCAGTGCAACCTGTGCAACCTGTTCACCAGCGACGGCATACTCGCACGCGAGGACTCGATCAAGGGGCGCGATGACCGCTGGTCCAATCTGGACGAAGAAGTTACCTTTATGGTGGACACGGTGTCTAGCCTCAGCTCGATCGTCGAGGAGCGGCTCAAGGTCAAGAACAAGACTCGTGAGGACGTCTGGAAAGGAACTTTCGGCATCTTCGTGCATCGCACCAAGGATGGCATGAAGAAGATCGTCATTAGGGACGGCTGGACGTCCTACCACATTCAAGGTGAGCTGCTCGTTGGCTTCCCCACAGAGGTAGGGGGTCTGTGGAGCAGTGTGAAGCTCAGGGGGACGCTCTCGAGTTTGCTGTCACTCATTTGGCCGCTTTTTAAATTTAAGAGGGCAAATTCACCTGTAAATAATCTCTCGCGTTAGTGTCAGACGGCAGCGTCCTGTTGGTTCGTCGAAATTCTAAGCATTAGAATATACACTGTCATTAGTAGGGATGTCGGGAACTTTTCGAGGTTTGAGCTCGCCCATGTTCCACTTTTTAGAACTTTTAACGCAAAGTTCGTCGACTAAAATTTGAGTATTATGCGCATTCGCTGAAATTGAGAAGAAGCTGAGGGGTAGAGTAGGACAACGAACAATCTCAATATTGGAAAAAGTGTAGGTTTGCTTTTATGTTGCATAAACATTATTAACCTTACAAGAAAAATGTGGTCCTGTTTGTCCACGAAGTGCTGATCGAAGAACAGAAAGAAAACGAACACGTGAGAGCGCCCACAACGAACTGAATGTAAACGGCGCATATATTTGAAATAGTTATTTCGCTCTATTCTGAATGGATACATAAATATCCTACTTTCGCTAGGTCCCAATTATATTTTGTTTAATATATTTTTCTATTAAAATATTTTGAATTCATTACAAAGTCAAAAAGCACTGTCAAAAAATCGAACTTTGTCGAATTTGGAAAAACGTTCAAAGGTTCAGTGCAGTCGAACATCGGGGTTCGAGGTAAAACCCCGAGATTGGGCAAAAGTTCGCGGCATGCCTAATCGTCAATCCCTTTAAGTCTGGATGGCTGGGGACAGAAGGGACAACCGCAAACATCCTCGCTCTGCTTCAATATAGATTCGTTGACGCTCAAGCATCAGCGGCTCCGTAACAGCGTTGATGCTTACAAACGTTAGGAACCAACTAGACCAAGCTAGCTTTAACCTAAATATTTTATTTCCCAGCGCCATTCACTTTCGAAATTAGTTTTTGTTTTCTTTATTTGTTTTTCGGATGTTTTCTGCTGAGGAGGCAGAGAAAAAGGCATGATGCCTGAAGCGTTTGTGACCCCCGAATTCAGTTCAACAGCTTAAAAATACATACACAATATAGACATAAGAAAACAATACATCACTTGTCTCGTCACATAGCAGCAGCAACAATAATTCAGAATACGCACACTCTCTAATGCACGGAAGTTATACTCATAATGCTAAATTCATTGAAAAAAGTATGTGTGAAGCACTCAATTTTAAACGTCATGTGGTGACCTTCAGACACACAAAGTGAACTAAGAAAGAAACATCAGTTCGTACGTAAATAAATATATTGAAACCAAGGGTAGGACGGATTATATAATAATAAAGAAAAGAAATATATCGTCAAATTATAAAGTATTAAGTTTAGATTGCGCCAACAAGAGATCGTCTGCAGTCTTGTTTTAACAAAGGAAACTTGGCACTGTAATCAATGTTTCAACCTGGACAATTTAATAATTTTGTAATCTGATAATTTAGTGCTTGCTTGCCGTATATTTAGTTCGTTTGTTTGAAATTCTGTGTGTCAGGTCTTGTAATGCGTAGGAACTAGAAAATTGTACGGGTACCGAACAAATTGTGTCGGTGTATTCATTGAAATAATTTGAAGTTATATATTTGGTTCGCCTTTAACATATTATACTTAATGATGAGTGATGCGGTGCTCACATTTTTTTGTATATCGCGTCTATAAGTTTCCCAAATACTGAGATTTTTTTTTTCTTCTGAATGATCGTTTGAAGCCCGCTGCTACAAAATCGTGATAAGTGTTTTAAAGCCCTTGTCACCAAGATTTTCAAAACAAGGTAATTTTTGAATACTGAACGTTTCGTTCGATTTTTTTGCTGCTATATGGCAACGTTTATTGCCCCCTAGTCGCTGACAGGCTTCCTTGTCGACCTCCTTGTCGGCTTTCTTGTCGGCTTTCTTGTCGGCTTTCTTGTCGACTTTCTTGTCGGCTTTCTTGTCGGCTCATGCTGCAACCTGATTGGGTGCGGAACGAGGAAGCTTGGGATTTACCACGCCCTCGGTTTCTTAAGTTCTCGATGACTGTAAAATAAAACTAATTTGGGCAGCCAGAGTGAGCTACCGCGGGACGGTGACATTTCTCAAATATACGCTTTGTGAAATTCAGTCTGGCCACTTTGACCACTATCATCATCTCAAAAATGGTATATGTGCCGTACCACAGCCTCCTATATACTGACAAAGCCTGGCAGATCGCCACAAGAAGCGGCCGCCGAAATGTACAAGGTGGAGCAGCAGATAATGGATGAGGGGAGAGCACGTGACTGTCGCCCCGCTGCGGCGACACGCCGAAATACACTTCTCCCGAGCGAACAAGCGTATTTCGGGTCCTCGCCGCAGTAGGCGTTTCCTGACGTCCAGGCTCAACCCGAGAAATGGCTCTTTGATGGTCTATGCTACCAGATCCTCGCGCTACAAATTTGCGACCGGGCACTCTATGGCTCCTTCGTCGAACTGCCAAGCTTTGTGAGTATAGATGAGGCTATGGCCGTACTAACGGCGGTCTTCTGTTTACTGATGAAGGAAGACGTTGAGATGCTCCTAAGCTGATGGTTTGAGGCCTATATACATTTGAGACGGTGCGAAGCAAGAATTGATGCACGATGCGAAGCAGGAATTGAATGCAAAAGCTGCGTACGAGTTCATTTCTAACTCGGGTCCAGACAATTTATTGGTAGCAAACAATCGGTTTCAAAGCCCTTTGATGTATAGAACTTTAACAAGGCATCTATGTGGGTTGGCGCTTCGTTCTGAGTGGTTGCATATTTTTCGCCATGGACACTGAAAGAGATTGAGAAAGAACTTACAGTTAAGCGCACATTCTTGACTGCCGTTCACTTGCGAAAGTGACGGTGCCCGATACAATACTGCAAACTAGACGTTCACTGCCGCCATTAGTATGCTGAAAGGTAAACTGCCGTTTGAGCCACCAGATGACACTGAATTTCGGAAAGGGTATATTACAGCCTCTTCATTTTTTCGCAGGAAGACACTTCTCACTCTCCCATCTCACGTCACCCCATCGCGGGGCAAAGGGAAATAGCACACATTGCCTATATACTGCTTCTTTCAAGTGTTGAGCAGCGCTACCCAAGAAACACGTGTGAGAGCTTAGGAGCTGCCAACTTATTTGCCTGAACACGCGTTTGAGTACCCTAGAAACGCATTTTCTCGAGTGCGGCTCTCGCACCCGTGCCTCTCCAGCGCCTTACGCAGAGCTCTCGAGATGGGTAATATAGCTTCCGTAAAAAGCTCCCTTTTTGGCCAAGTGTTTCTTTGCTATACCGTAGAAGTGCCTCTTCCGTGCGACGCTCGTGCTCGAATCGAGTTTTGTAATGTCATCCATTTTTTAGATTTTTGGGGGGGCTCGTTGAGCACAGATCTCTTTTTCGTGACGCTAGGCAATCAGTCGCGACCTAGCAGCGAGGACACCTGGAAAGATCGCAAGCGTGCCATGACGATGGTTAGAAGTGGCGCCGGGGGACCGGGTGTCGGAAGTAATCGAGAAAACGTCGTGGAAACTTTCAAGGCGTCGATATAAAAAGACACTGGCTTGACCCGTGTGGCGCAAGGTGCTTCAATGTTACCCGTTTTACACGCGCGTGACACTCGTGGGTTCGTGGAAGCTTGCTGTCTATTCTTTGCCTCGGGGAACTGCCGCTTATAGCTTGCGATCGACGACACATTTTTCGTGCTGCTCGAGTTACGACTTGGATCACGAGTTGAAGGCCGGACAACTAGGTTCATTTGGTTGGAACAAAAACTAAGAAAATACAAAGATTGCTACAATAAAATATAATATTTGAGTGCGGTTTACAAAAGTTTAGTAATCGCGTTAAGACAGTTCGAATAAAGCGCTTTTTGTTGCGTATCCGCTGGACCCGATGAAGCAGCGTCAAAAGTCGTCTCGTCGTCTTTGTGTGTTTCCTACCAGCGGTTAAACCAATTAGAAAGATAAAAATAAAAAAGCGCAAGATCATAGCGCATTCACTGATGAATCCGTTAGGCATTTGCTAGGCATTCACCTAACGAACGCACAAAGGCGACGAGCGCAGCTACGACGCACTTCTGCGCGCTGCCACGTTTGTCTACTGAATGAGCATAGAGCTTGCGGAGTAGCCCTCTTGCACCAAATATGAGACGCCGTGAGCGCGTCCACGACCCAGTAACTAGGCTTCTTTTTTTTTTTTTTGCCAAGGTGACAAACTTTTGGAAAGGCGAATACCGCACCGCCAATTGGGGCCTCTGAGTTTTTGTTTCATCCAGAGGGGCTATGCAAGACGGCGGCGGAGCGAAAAGACCGGGACATCGCCGCCTGCTGCGATTGGTCAGCGGCATGGCGCTGACCAATCGCAGCAGGCGGCGATATTCCGGTCCTTACGTCCCGCTGCCTTCGCTTTCATGCGAAGGCAGAGAAAAATGGGAGCTATTTTAGCCTGATAGCGGTTAATGAAGTGCACAGACATACATGATAAAAAAAGGCAGATTATTTGTAAAAGCATTTAAGCCTGATTCACGTCATGCGGTTTTACTTGCGATTTCGGAGTTGCAACGTTCCTCGTGCGGAAGAAAAAAAAAAGACGCACAGTGGAAGCTGCGGTGCTTAGAGTTGCGACATCGCGAGCAAAATCGCACCACGTGAGCCGAGCTTTACTGATTACTGTGCTCGCTCCTGCCGGTAGAGGTGTTTCATACGCGGCAGGAAAACCATCCCTGTAATCGTTTCATATGACCGAATATTAGCCCCTTTGCCGACTATGTGTGAGCGATTTTATGCATTTGGGAAGTGTCGAGGCGTCCGTGGTTGCCGTTGTCACTCGTCGCCAGCGCAACAAGCTTCGATCGCAGAATTGAGAGCCGTGTCGCCATCTCGGGGAGCGCAGCGCAAGTGTCTGCGCTCTCATTCTTCCTGCTGCCGCTGGGAGGCATCTCTATCCCAAGAGTGCCTCAAAGGATTGTGGTTGTTGGCGCTGGCCAAGTACTCGCGCTTTGGGGATGAATAAGGAGTTTGCGAGGATCTTAAGACATCGGACGTCGGACATCTCGCCACTTTCTCCCCATCTTTATATCTTTAAATGCGATCACGCCGGAGTCTTTTGGGTCCGAGCAGTTTGGACAGTGGGGCCACTTCTTTGCTACCATCTTTCAAACTTTCGTCAACAATTTACTCGAAAGTGATGCACGTGCTCTTTTCACTTCGTCATAAAGTTGTCCTCGAGTATAATTCATCACGACTACACAGTTTCATATATAGATGGCAACTCGAAATTCGTTTCAGGGACTTTTTAATAGACTCTCGTCACGTATGGTGACTAGCCTACAGAGCACGAAGAATTTGATTTGACTGACGATACTTTTGTAGCGTTCTTGATGGTTAACCGACGACTTATACTTGGTTACACGACATGCATTCTGCAAAGTGCTTTCAGCAGACGCATGCTTGTGCGTGGATGATGTATTCGCAGAGGCGGTCAAAAAATATAATATTAGAAAGTTTAATTCATTCTAGGTCTGATTTAAATTGTGTTTGAAAAAATCCGTATTTAATTTTTGTCCTCACCCTGCGGCCGTTATTTTTAATGACTTGGTCAGACTATAGCTCGACCAACAGCAAATTGTGTTCTCGGGATACAACAAATGGAGCTTTTTGGATGATTCCAGTGATGCTCCGCACAACCATTGGTTGAGGAACACCTTATTGCGTGGCTAGTGGGGGACGCCTCAAGCAAATGCAATGCGTTGCTCACAAGATGACGTGCCTGCGAAAGTTGTTCGTTCTTTGCTGGCCAAGTAAGATGAGGCCTATGGTCGCCTACTTCGCGTCTCAGCTCACGGATAAGGGGTTTCAATTAATAATAATTTTTTTTCCACTTAAAGATGCAATTTCCGCAATGTGAATCGAAGCAGTGCGGTTATGATGATTGGAATTGTCACCGAGCTGTACGAGTAGAACGCGACCTTGCGGGCATCGGTGTTGTTCCTAAAAAATCAAAACACGCAAAAAAAAAAAAAAAAAAAAAAACGTTGAAAATATATTGTTAGAACCCACAAAAGGCTGCTTTATTTTATTTTTGTTTGTGCACACCGTGTTAGTTTCGTGGATAAGTTCGATTTAATCGGGGAGGGAGAGGGGGGATCGGTGACCGAGCGTGTTAGCGCATCGCAGCTTGGAGCGCGAAAGGCGAAAGCTCGCGCTGCAGAACCCAGGGATCCTGGGTTCAATCCCCATCCCTGCCCGTTTCGATCTGGGCTCGTTTTCTCGAACGCGAACCGGTGGTTTGAAGTTAACTATTGTCCCTAGAAGGGGGAATTCCAGGTCATGTGACTGGGAGAGCTGGGGCGCCGAGGGAGGAGCAGTGCCTAGAAGCAAAATGGCCGCGGCGTCGCTTAATGAGGGCTAATAGTTCTGCTTGGTTCTGCTGAACATTCATTTCGATCTGGCTGTTATATTAATGACTCACCATCAACCTATTAGCACGTCAAGCAAAGTGATAGTTCAGAGGGACTACTAAACTAACCGACGGCAGCATTCCGCGAACGCATCACTCTTCAGCAGTCCGGGATCCAAGACATATGACGGTACATAAGCCTTGCAAGTATTTTTATGGTGAGTAAAAAAAAAATGTTTTGCGAACGAGTGTTGGCACATATTTATACTAAGACGTTTAATTTGTTACACTATGCATGCCAACTCGTGAGCAGCGATTACTTTGCGGAGAAAGGGGGTTATCCTCAATAAAGTCTTCGTTCCGGGTAAAAGCTGAGACATTGTACTGTTTTTTTGTTCACAGTGCGCCGCAAGTATGCCGACAGCATTGAGGTTTCTACATATCCCCGGTGGCCAACAATTCAACGGTGACGAGAAGCTTAGCTTCTCGTCACCGGTGAATCGGTTGGGCAAACGGAAGAGAGGGCAAACAGTTGAGATCAGCAGGAATCGCAGAAACGTGCGTCGCAAGGAACGAAAACGAAGCTACAGCACCCGCGTTGCCAGACTGGAAGAAACATATTGAAGGAAACGTTTCTTACATTTTCGAATATTCGTCGACAAACTCTAGCATAGTAGCTAAAATTTCTTCGTACCATCGGAAGCAAATAAATTGGTCTTCAAGTACAACATTACTATATTTTGACTTAAAATACCATACTAAATCGATGACAACCAGCGGAAAAAGAGGATAAACAAAATGACTGGCTTGTTTCACCGAAAGATGGCGCATCTTATTGCCCAATCAAAAATAATTATTGTTGTTCTATATCCAGCCGTTTATTACAGTACCTAGGTACTTTTCCCTTCCTAGGCACCGTGGTTTACCAAAATGGGTTTACCATCGCTTCGAGAAAACCGGCCCCGGATGAGCATCGTTCTGGCGTGCGGTCGTGTATCACTACTCCGTGGCGCACGTTAAATACCCCAGGCTAGCGGTTGTACTGCACTGGCTAAATTGCTCATCTACAGCTGAGAAACCAGGCGCCCATCGAGGCTGACTAACTTCAGGCCGTCTAAGCATAGACACAACGCAATTTATTCAATATAATGGGCCCTTTTCAAAGGTCCAGCAAGCAACATTAGCGCGCGCCGTTTCTGGGGCACGACGCGCGTGATTGGTATGGGCGAGGAAAAAAATAATACAACGTCTCAACCTGTAACTAGTAAAAAATGGAAGGGAGGCAAAACGAGACTGTGTGACGGTTAAGCTTATGTCCTAAATGTCTTCTATTGAAGTGGCAACGGCAAAACAATGTTTTCGCCCATCCTGGAAGTGACGACAATTCAAGATGGCGGCGCCCTTGTGAAAAGGGTCTATATAGATGCTTGCCTGCCCAAACAATGGTGGATTCCAATAATTGGCGCAGGAGCTACCAGATGGCGCGAACTTTTTGAAAAGGGCTAATTGCGGGACCCTTGGTTCCGCCTCCAGGAAGGTCGCTAAGTTCGAAAGGTTAGGTTACGTGATACGCCTCGTGTCTCTGTATGCAGCAGGGGTCTCCACTCTGGCCGGCGGGCCAGATCCGGCCCGCGACAGCGTTTTGATCGGCTTTCGTATGGCCGCGGTATTTTCAGTGACGTCAGCCCCGCGGCCCGCCGGGTACCGCATCAAAAATGACCGCACGTCAGAACTACATCGCCACGACACGTACCAAAAAGGCAAACGAAGCTATCAGAAAGTATGCAGGAAAACTGCACAAGAACGCGAGTTCTCTTGCCATGTTTATTGTACATTTTCATTCCCAACATTACAATTTGTACTCCCGTGTTTGAAATCTGTGTAACCATGCTAGAATTCCTTTGTGTTCTTGTGTATCTCGTGCTTAGTGTCCTGTGTCTTAACTACTGCACCTTGTCATCATCAGATCTACTCATTCTCATTAGTATTCTGCCCTGTTTGAGTATCCCAAAGTTGCTATACGCTTCTATTTATGCCTGGCGTGTTTTCGGGATCACTATTATTTTGTAATGTATTCATAATTCTAACTTAAAAATAAAATATATGCTTCCTCCACCTAACAATATATATATATATATATATATATATATATATATATATATATATTTGATTTAGTTTAAACTTTTGTATTCAGGTGCTTGTTTCGGGTTATTTATGCAGTATAGCCTAATCTATGTTGTCTTATTTTTTTTTTTCCGACCCTCGACACAGCTACAAATTCCTAATCCATAGCCAAAACGTTTGGAGACCCCTGATATACGGTATCGACGTACTTAGAGCCCTGCATATCTCCGGATTATTCGCGGATATCCGTGGATATCCGCAGTAAACTGGTGGATTCGCAAAAAAATGAAATCGATTTGGTGGATTTCGGAACGGATGCGGATTCCAGGGGCTGCGGATGTGGACCGGATGCGGATATCCGCGGGTCCGGATCTATCTTTGTCGAGGAGGCCCGTAAAAGTGTGCAACCGTAGAGTGTAGAGTGAACAAGTGAGTGATACTCCGAAGTGCGTCATCGAATGTATTGCGGAGGCAAACATACTCTCTTAGATAAAAGCAGTGTTGGACAAAATACTCGATAAAAATATTTAAGTTAAGTTACTAAATACCTGCTTCATAAAGTATTTAAAATACTACTCAAGTTACTTTCGCTGTAAAGTATCTTGAGTAGAGTGCAGATACCTAGAAATGTAATTCGATTACATTTGAAGATACTTCCGCATTTCGTAGTTTGTATCGACGTCAGTGACAACGACAATTATAGTTGCGCAAATCTGGTTTACCAGAATGGTTTATTAACACGTAACAACCCAAAACGACAAAAAAAAACAACAACATTGTACGGCTATTTTATGCACTCCAGCTATAAGGAGCAGGTTATTGTCACGAATGACAAATGATGAGGTGGCGAATAAGTGAAGAAATTAAACGTTTAATGGGGCGAGCTTGTGCCCAAAACAAAATAGAGAAATGCTAGCGTCGCAGGCGTCGATGTCGGCGAAACAGCAGGATCGAGCGCTGGGGCGAGGCTGAGTCCGGACCAAATTAATTGTTTGTTCTGTGTGTCTATACAGCCTTGATGGTGGTACGCCTCAACGGGTGACCTGTCTGTTAGCTGTAGATGAGAAATTTAGGAAATGAAATACAACCGCTAACCTGGGGTTTTTAACGTGCACCACACAGTAGTGATAACACGAACGCGTGCCGGAACGAAACTCATACAGATCGAAACGGGTGGGGGCGGTGGGGATCGATTCGAACCCAGGAGGTTCCAAGCTTTCGCTCCACGCTCCCAGCTGAGACCGCCACGCGGAGCACCTTTTGTACCCCCGTAGGTTTCTAGAACATTCGACTAGAACTTTCGACGCGTAGAACCTTCGTCACACTATCAGACGACAAGGTTCTCGAACTTACTGGAATGTCAAGTTGAAAAAATGAATAAAAGAGGAGTTCGCTCCTTGGAATCGAACCCGAAGACTCCGCGCGAAAGCCAAGCCCGGTAACCATTCGGCCACGCGCTCGCTCGGCAACGTGCGTCGCAGTATCACTGATACATGTTACAAAACATTTCTAGGACAAAAAAAAAAAAAAAAAGAGGTCGCTTTAGCTAGCTTTAGCTATTAGCGCCGAGATGTTTCGGTGGCGCCCTCTTATGGTTTCTCTCAGTGACGTCACGACTGGGATTTGCCTCGCCGTGACGTCACCAGTTGTTATTCTGGCTACTTACCATCCGGTGCGACGACGAGTCCGATGGTGTGTTTAAAAAGCACAGTAGAAGCTAGGAGCCATCGCAATTCGAAATTAACACCGTCAAAGTTGACAATCTGACAGTGCTGATAAGCCCATGGTTGGGCCAATCGTGGAAAGCTGACCACAGCGACGCTTTTGCCGGCGCACATCGCTTAGAGTGACATCGCTGAATATCACGTCCTGCGGCGTACCTTAGACGCATCGTTTAACTACAATCCACATTTCCTATATGGGGAGTTCACTATAAACGAACTTGGGATACGGATATGAGTGAATATCCGTATCCCAAACGCACATAATAGCCACGGCAGTGGTCGCACCTTCTTCAAGGAGGTTGCGTTCAGAAAGGCACTCAACGTTGGGGGACGCTTTGTTGGCATTTTGAGAGGTCATTCAGCTCGTAGTTCGTTTCCTGTCCTGTTCTTTGCGTGTCAATGTTCACTTACAGACAGTGTTCGCGTCAGCAATAAGTGACGAACTGGCGACAAAAAGAAAAGAAACAAAACAAAACCTCGACGTTTTGCCGCAGCGGGGTCAAAAATACAAGCAAAAGAAAGAAAAAGAAAAATGTCTATGTGTTGAGTTTTCATTTTCTTTTATTTGATATTTTATTGACACTGAAGTCTGCATTGTAGTCGTGGGTCATTTCCCGGTCCGCGTTCCGCCTCAGTGTGTCAGTCTTTACTTCCTTAAAACCACCCCTTTTGTTTCAGGATTTTTTGGGGGAAACTCTAGGAAACAAAAGGCGCATTTGGGAAGGCGAGGGGAAAACCTTCATTGTACGAACTTTGGGCTGAAATACGAGTCACAATCGGCAAAAAAAAAAAAATAAATAAAACGATGTTTTCACGAGCTCAATCAAAGTTACCGTAGATAATAGGAGCTAGCAACAGGATTTGGTTACTCGAAAGAATGTTCACGTCCGCTCGTGCCACGCCCACGCCATTCATGCAGAAAAACTTGGAAAATGGCGGAATGTCAAAAATGTATTTCAGATAATGAGTACAAGATACTCAGAAATGCAATTAAGATAGAGTATCAAATATTCTCGATCAAACGCATTTGCAAGATACCAAGATACTTCAAAAAGTATTTCAAATACAGTCTCTTGAGTAGAGTATTTGAGATAGGCACAAGTCTGGATAAAAGGTACCAATCGGGGAGAAAATTGTTTTTAACGTCAATAATTATTGTATTATCACCGAAGATCGCTTTAAAACGTTCTGTCTCGCAAAAAAAAAAAAAAAAAGAGGAAACCATTGTCCCTAGAAAAAGAAAGAACGCAGAACTATGAGTCGTCCCGGGAAGCTTGTTCTTGTTTGGTAGAGAAAGTAGAAGAAGCCTCAAAGTGACTTTTTCGCCTACAAGTGTATATTGAGGAGACTGAATTGGATGCTCTGGAGTTTTGGAACTTGCGCCAGCACGAGTTTCATGACCTCATTCTTGTAGCGCAGTTCGTTCATGCCACCGCAGCATCAAGTGCACCAACCGAGAGAGGCTTCTTATTAGCGGGTATTAATTTAAGGGAGGCAATCAGAACCAGTCTAAATCCGTCCGAGTTGACAATAGTCTGTCTCTTCTACACAACAATTTCGACAAGTGAAACGTTGCGTAGGCTGTGCGTTTTCCTTTTCTCGACAGTTGGCAATGAGTTGTTTTTAAGTATATGGTTCCGAGCATGCTTTCGAGGGTTCATGTTTAAAACTGAAACCGATAGGAGGTGTTGTCATTATTGAATATTGTGTTATTTTTTCAGTGGTGTTCTCGCGCCTTACTACAAATAGTCGAGTATTTTGCTGCGGCGAGTGAGCGTCCTTCCTCTCCCACTTTTTTTTTATTGTTTGGACTAAATAAAACTTCAGATTGTTATTAGTCTGTCCTTTGTCAATTTTCATGTTTATAAAATATGCGTCTGTTTGAAGTGGGTCTTACAAAGCGAAAAGGAAAATAAACCTAAATTTTCTTCCTTTTGAGCTCATCTATTGGACACAGTGTCAGTGTCACGGACTCCCAAGACGATCTCATAACTGCGAGCATCTTTCGAGCGATACGAAGTGTCTCTGGAAGGATGACCGCTTATTTTATAATTACGATAAAACAGAATACGATCAAATGACCTTCACCGTATGCTTACACGAAGAGTTCTTTGTAGAAAGGTAAGCAGACTGCTTATAGGATACCATCTAGTTTTTTGTAGTCTTTTTTTTTTGGTTTTTATTTATGCTTGATATCATGATATAAAATTAATGCACGGATTGACAGTTGGACGCGCTTTCGAATTTTGCGGATGGGGTTCGGAAGCAGATATGAAGTCTGGGGATGCGGATCGGACCCGGATAATCAAACTTATGCGCGCAGGGCTCTAAGTATCGTGTCTATATGTCCCAGTGCCCCTAGCGGCGTGGCGGTGCAGCTGGCGCAACTCCTTTCCGTGTTCATGCATGCACTCGTAGACTTGGCTCTCAGCACCTCCGCTGCTTGCGGATCGTCTTTCCGCTTCCTCGTCTCCCTACCCCGCTTCAAGCCGACGAAGTGGACGGCATCGCTCACGTCGTCGTCGGAATCGTTTGTTTTGGTAGACCAGGAGAAAAGAGCAGGATATGGGCCAAGTGAACGAAAATAGTTACGTGGCCAAGTTACGTGCGAGCGTGGCGTCCAGTTTTATAGCCAGGATTTTATTTCGGGGGGGTGGGGGGGGGGGGGGGGTGTTCAACGGCATTAATGCCCCCCTTCCCCTTAATGACGGAGCAGGGTGAGTTCGGCGGTACGAACGCTCAAGCAATGATTAGGGAGGCGCTGTTATGATAAAACAGGTAAAGCTGCATTGTCATTTTTCAAAACGGAGTAGGCTTCATTAACATGAATACGGGCGGGTGGCTCACTGTTCTACTGACGTCGTAGTTGCGGCACATCAACTTTAAAAGCTTCCTCACAGCACCCAACTCCCTCCGCTTTTTGAGATACAACTGCATTACCAACGCGTGCTGACCAGGCACACAACAAGGATAGCTATAATGTCACAAAAAAAAAATAATAAATGCAGCAAAAAAAAAAAAAAAAAATCTCGACGCCAAAACATTATAGCAATCGTTCACGCACAAAAACTAGCTGCCCATATATAGGGACATCATGGAGAGGGCCAACCATCTACCCATCCAATAAAACCCCGTAAACGTCCGGTAAGGTGCCGCAGCTGACATTGCACGCCGTTGACTCACGGCGGTTCAACCACAATTCTACGAACTTCCGCAACTGCCACCTTTGCTGCTGTGGCAAGGTCGACGCATAGTTGAATTTCAAAGCATGACCCGACGTCAAGAAATGATCGACCTGGCCAGACTTCGCCCGTGTAGCGTGTGTTGAATTGGCAAAATGTATTCTGGGTGCATTGAGAAGGGTGCTTCTTTTTCTACCCGTCTCAGTAAGTGGCGTCGCAATAGACATTTGGCTACAAAAAAAAAGACAAGCCGGCTGTGTACTTTGCTGAAATAAGTAAACTACACTAACAACAAGAGGGACAGGACTGAGCGTCTACTACGCAGAGAGGGATTCTTATAGAAAGCCCAACATAACATATCGGTGTAGCCAGGAGTTGGGATATTCCGCGCTCCCCCTTTTTGCGTGCCCCGTGCAAAACCGACTGCATGATCAGGGAAGCGAGCGGGCCCCCCGGAGGGGCGGGGGGGGGGGGGGGGGGGGGGTAGCCCTGGCATTTCGGGGAGTGTGTGGGGGGGGGGGGGGGGGGGCCTCGACCCCTTAAACCACCTCCCTGCCTACATAACTGCTGGCGAGCACCCACAATCCTAGAGCGAGGTTGCATTCAACTATATCATTACAATCACGTGGTTTATTGAGACTATGATGTCGCTACTCTGGGCAGGCTACGTCATAATTCCATCAGTGTTCCTTGATCAGCAGATGCAAATGATCGGCATTAAAGATTTCACTCTTCTAATTAAGTAAGCTCTATAAATCTCAAAACCCGTGAGCCTTTCATACAAAGAGTGATCTATATGTTTAACTTTCGTGTCCTGACCTCTTCAAGGTCTGCTCACACATCCAGTACAGGGCTGAAATAACCCAGACGAATCTCAGAGAAAAGCTCACCGGAGAAAAGCACACCGAAAAACCTGTGATCTTTTCTCCGGTGAGCTTTTCTCCGGGCAGCTATTCTCCGGTGAGCTTTTCTCCGGTGATGCTTTTCTCCGCCGTCCAACCCAGACACCGCTGCACTCGCGCTACCATCAGCGCTGACTTGGCGCTGAGTTAGTAGCGCTGTGTTGTGTGTGCAGGCAAGAAAAGGCGGGCTCACATGCAGTGGAAGGCTGATTCAGCGCTGATATCGCCCAAAGTCAGTGCTGTGACTATAGTGCTATAGTTCTGATGTGGCGTTGTGTGTGTGGGAACAGGCCTTCGTATTACCAAACACCAGTCTGGGTTTCCTCATTAATTTCTGGCGCATGAAAGTAACCAAGGCGACGGGGGATGGATTTTGATCCTGTGTTTACATTGTTTCATTGTAGAATGGTTCTAAATCGATTAGCTTTCTTAGAATCTTCAGGCCACTTTGAGGTATGTTTCCGGCCGTTTATTTTATCCGCTAAATTTAGAGGGAAAATGACGTCATATGATGTCACGTGACGTATACACAAATTCAGTTTCCCCGCTGATTTAGCGGGGAAATCGACGTGACGTCACCTGAACACCAATCCAGGTTCCCAGCTAAATTTAGCGGGGGAAATGACGTCACATGGCTTGATGTCACGTGACCTAACGCAAATTTATGTTTACCCGCTAAATTTAGCGGGAAAATTAATACGTGACCTGTCGCGGCTCTTTCAATTATGTCTCCAGCTAATCGCTTAATTAGACAACATAGTTGGTTCTGTCCAATTATTTTTAATGAGGGAAGCTTGTTGAAAATTAAGACGGAAAAGCGGGACGTCGAGAGCGAGACGCATCGTATTATAGGGTCGCGCAAACTATGGTGTTTTTAATTTTTTTTTTTTTAAATTGCCCCACAGTTTAAACAAAATGGGTGGGGGCTTGCGTTTGGGGCTATATTAGTCCTGAGGCCAAGTTGTGGGCCACGGCGGCCACTAGAAAATATGATAAATGGGTTAATTACTTGGCTCATTAACTAAAAAAATTAATTATTTCTATTATTACTTTTCATATACTTTTATTTTTAATTTTATTTTGGGGGGTCAAATGTATTTGGACAAGTGACGCTCGACCTCAATGTAGTCTAGACTTGCAGTGAAAGTATGAATAAAAAGTTCGTAGTCTGTGCTACGGGGTGAGAAAGGCCGCCCTTCAAGACTTCTTCAAACCGAAACTACATTTGCAAAGGGCGGCGTGTTCGCAGACCACTTCGCTCGAGGAGGGCGGAAAAAAGTCGACATCACTAGCGCTCTTTTTCGACGCTTAGTTTCGTTTGGAAGCTGCGTACAAGGGTGACGTTTCTTGCCCCGTAACGGCCACCACGAATTGTTTTGGTCAACATGTGCTAGGTTACTAGCTTTTGCTAGGACATATTCAGGTCTAGCGTCAATTCTCAAAATACATTATGCCCCTAAAAACTAAAATTCAAAACGTTAAGATGGGAGTTTGGACGAGTTGGTGATGAAAGCTCAGATTAGTAGCAACATCGCGCTATAAACAAGGACAAAAGGCAAGGACACATAGACGGACTAACACAGCGTTCACTAACAACTCACGTTTTTTTCTTCTAATCATTTGTAAGAAGCAGGACCGCGCTATAAAGATAGCAAAAAATACATCCTGTAAATCTGCGCTCATGACACTGACTACTTCGCCAAGCAGTACAGTTCTTTGACCTGCAGATAAAGAAACGAAAGGAGCGCTGACGTACTTCTCATCGAGTCTGCAGCCGATCGTTGATACATCTGCCCGTTTGTCCGACATACCGTTTGCCACAGGCCCACATGAGAGGGTTATAGAATGTACCGATCCTTCTGTACACTGCAAGGAGTTTGGTGTTTTTTTTTTTATGCAGCTAGCTGTGTATTACATCGACCGCGTCGTTCGCTTTTAACGTGAAACGTTTATTGGCTAGGTTTGCAGGTAAAGTGAAGCCACAAAAAGAGTAACCTCGAACTTTCCCGCTAAATATAGCGGTGAAAATGACGTCACATGGCTGGATGTCACGTGACCTAGAACTCAAATCTAGTTTTCCCGCTAAATTAAGTGGACAAATTGACACGTGATCGGGTGAGAATTTCTCAGCTAAATTTAGGGGGGAAATGACGTGAAATGGTTTGAGATGCCACGTGACGGTAACCTACACACAAATTTAATTTTACTGCTAAATTTAGCTGGAAAGTTGACACGTGACCGGCAGCAGCCCGTCATTCTCCATACTCTGTGGACACAAGCCGACCCGACGGGGAAAGTCGATGAGTCAGTGGGGCGGAGAGGAGTCAGTGGGGTCGAGAGGAAGGGGTGGCGTCACTGGAGTGGAGTCAATGGGGTGGAGAGGAGGGCAGACACCTGGAGGCACAGCTCGAGAAGAAACGGCTGGAGGCTACTAGCGCTATACCATGAACGTTTCACGTACGATTGCAGGGCAATTTGCGATACATTTTTTTTAACGTAAACTACTCAGCTTCTTTGAAGATAATGTAATTAATGCAAAGGTGCTTGTCCCTCGTCCCCCTTCTTCAGATATCATTATCATTATTCAGCTAGTTGGGTGCCTAAAAAAACACATGTACGTTGACCCGTTTTGCTATCTTTCTTGGGTCATCTCGTGTGTATAGGGCATCACCACCGGTCTTTTCTTTTTGTCTCTGAATCGTTACCAAAACGCCAAAACGTCGCCAAAACGGATTGTACTTGTGGCGATTTTGTTCGTCGTGACCAAACTACTGTTGCAATTTTTTTTTGCGCGTGTTCTTACACGTCGTTTACCTAATGACGTGGAGAAAGAAAGTAAATTTTATAAGAGGCACGCGCAGATACAGTGCAGTCCACTTATAACGATATTGAGAAAACCGCAAAATCCAATCGTTATAGCCGATTATCGTTATATCTGGATGAAATCAAATCTAAAAAAATAGCGATCAAATCTAAAAAATTTGATCGCTATAAGCGATATATCGTTATATCTGGTATCGTTATAAGTGGATTACACTGTATAAATTTGTACTTCCCGAAATTCGTTGTGTCATTAACAATGCTCCGGATACACGGTAGCACGTCGTTTTCACTCTCTAAAGCTTTGTCTTACAACCTATTACGTAGGACGAATGGAACTTCAAAAAAAAAACCTATAAAACGTTTTTTTTCTTTTTCTTGTTTTTTTTTTTCTTTTTTTTTTTTGGGGGGGGGGGTGCGAATTAAATGTTAAATGTAAGGAAAACAATTTCGTTACAAAAGAAGCGCAGTGAAGCCAACAGTACATAAGATATATGATCACTTGCCGCAACTTTGTACTTCGCGTAATACTCTAACAAAAGCAATCTCGAGTTCAGTCTTACAACTTATTACGTAGGAGGAATGGAAATTCTAAATGGTGTTGCAGAGAGGTTAATTTTTTGGCTTTTCTAGGAATGAAATGTGGAAGGCAAGGAAAACAATTTCGTTGCGAAAGAAGCGCAGTGCAGCCAACAGTACATAATATCTATGATCACTTGCCGCAACCTTGTTCATACGCTAATGAAAGCAATCTCTAAAGCCGTGCCTATAGTCGTCTATCGTGCGTTACTTAAAATGCGCTGCGTTGTATCCTTGTCGCCCGGTTCTTCGGAGTCTGCTGAATCGGTTCGATTTTTCCGTCGACCTTGAGGTAGGAGCAAGCCCCTTTTCGCGAATCTGCATCCAGGATACGCGTCCCCGTTGGTAACTATCGGCATCGACGACATCCACTTCAGAAAATGAAGGCCGGAAACAAACCCCCGCCCCCCCCCCCCCCCCCCCCCCCCTCCCTTCTCCATATTTTTTTTTATCCTACGCGATTGGAGAACGGGCCCTACTCAGTATAATGGCGTTTCGTCGGATTGTTTGTTTTCAACTTTCTTCGTGCTGCGTCCCCCGAAAAAAGTATGTAGAAATGCACGGTGGGAATGGCAAAAAGTCCCCTCCGCCATTTACCTCAGCACTTTATAAAAGAATCCGCGTTTCATGCCTTCACAACTTATTTCCTAGGTTTATTTTCTTTTTTTTTCTATATGTTTTAGTTTTTTTTGACACCGACGTGCCAACGTACGGCAAAGTTTCGTCGCCTCAGCAACGGTTCGTTCGATTTCGGTCGCTCTCAACAGATGTCACTGGAGGCTCTTTCTATGGTAGGCGCTGCGGCATTTTGATTAAATCGCCCAATAGGACACTTTCTTTTCTTTTTTTTTTTTAAAGAGGTTTGGGGGGTGGTGGGTGCGCTTGTTCTGTTGTAGTTTTGTGTCAGAAGCTGAGCTTTCATACTCTTGGAGATGCGCACCTTGCTCTTCGGCGGTGGAGTGAATTCGGTAGTGTTTCATTCGCGCCGCCTTGACACCCGTGTGGTTTGGCACCCCAGGCGTCGCACGCGATCCCCCCGTGAACTCGGGATTTCCATCGAAAGGCGCGAGCGGTGGCGTGCCGGTATTCGGTTCCAGCTAAAGACGGCTCATCCGGGTTGCGTCGATACGTCTCCGCCTCGTTCGTTTATATTTTCCTTCGAAGGGGTCTGGTAGCCTGCTTCCTTTGTTCCTTTATTTTTGCTTCGTTACAAAGTAGCCGCGTGCGGCCCACATCCTCTGTCGATAGTATGCATTCCATGTCCGTTCCATCTGATATGAAAATGTTACTTGAAAGATCATGAGGTTCCAAAAACCGTAATTGCCCGACATCGATAAACAAAAATGACTACCTGGACCAATATCTTTATTTTGTGTTGAACCGGTTCAGTGAACAAAGAAAGCAAATTGGCATCCCTCATTCGCAGCGTTCATGCATTTAGTGCGTGGGTTGAGTATGGAAAACGAAATCATCCGGTGCTATAGGCGGCATCGGCTAAGGGTCCAGCTCCTTCCGGCTAGGCTGGGAGATTCGCCCATCTTGAAGCAATTACTAATTATGAGTCGGTTTCAGTATAGCGTTGCTGGCTCTTTTGTACGCATTGCGCAATAGTATAGTGTACGCTAAAGATCGAATTCTCAGACCGATTTTAGTTGTCCGTCCTGTAAAAGTTGCCAAACAGATCTCACGTATGCTCTTGCCGCTTTAATTCCTCATGCTTTCAGCGCCACCAAGCTCCAACAGGAAATATTGAAAATAAAACTGTTACCGATCATTTTAGTTCAAACAAATACAAGCCGCAGCTGCCTGGTTAATCGCAGTTTTCTGCGCTGTACCGAGGCTTCGAGCACAATTCTTCGAGTGCATAGCAAAATTCGACGACGGTGTCTTCGTCAATCATTCCTGTGGTATTCCCACCTCCTATCAATGCTATCGTGGGAAAGAATTCATGACCTACTGATGTACATTGCAGACCGACAACATTGGCGATTTTGTTAAGAGTCGTTCGGTCATCGGTGACGAACAAAGCAATGAGGTAATTACAGGTGGTTTTGGAGTCAGCCCGTATACCACGTCACCCATGATGCCAACTGCCATCCTGGTAGCTGCCATCTTGAAACTGGTGATCGCGCTGAACCCGAGATCTCTCGAGAACTTCTTGCGTCTTTAAGACCCCCACCCCAAGAGTGTCGTGCGTACAGGATGCGCTAGCGTTTTTGTTGCTTTCGGCGCTTGCGTATATTCCCGACTCGCAGTCACGGTAGGGTTCACTAAAACTGCACATTGAAATCAGTACTGCCAATATTGGGTCATTGTACACAAATTGGCTTCAAAATTCATCACTTGTGTTTCCTTATCTCCCGATTTGAATTTACGCTGGCTTCAAAAGCACGTTCCCTTTTATAATTTATAACTGTTTAAATACGCACACAGCAGAAATTACTCGCGCGTCCATCTTCTCGACGAGCATGCTCTTGGATGCCATATATACCCGGTTCACCTCCAAGCTGAAAGTTCGGTGAAGCTACGCGCTCGCCCTTACCAGTTACACATTGTGCATGCTCATTGAGGTATTCTATACCCTACTTAATACGTACTCCTAGATACTTCTATTTGTTAACTCGCTCAACCTCTAATCCTTGAACCTTCAGCTCTGCTATTCCGTCATCATTGAACACGATGACCACTGATTTGTCACTGCTGAATTCTAAGCGTAATGTGTGGCCCTCTGCGCCACATATATTCAATAAGGACTGAAGCCCTGTACTGATACCGGCTATTAGCACAATGTCATCAGCCTACATGAGACCTGGTAATGACTGTTAGATATTTTTACCTTGCCCGTCTTATGAAAGGTCAAGTCTAAGATTGTTTTTTTCCAACTATTCCTCTAATCCTTGGAGATGCAACATGAACAACAAGGGCGGCAAAGGGCCTCCCTGTCTAAGACCTCGTTTTATCTCTATTGGCTTTGTTCTCTTTCCTTTCCATGTTATTTGAACCATGTTGTCTTTGTAAATATCCCTTAAAATTTCAATATTCCGTCGTCCACATCTAAGCTACTCATTATGTTCCACAAACTGCCTTGAATGACATTGTCATAAGCCCCCTTATTATCTAAGAATGCTAATCGCGAGAGCTATTACATGCCGTCTGTCGCATTTTTCTGCAAACTGTGATGTCCGCTGAGGCCAAGACAACTCCCATCCGGCGCTGGGGGCGCCAATCTGCACTTCTTTGTCGGCTGCTACCGAGATGGCAGCTCTCAACTGTGGCAGGGTTGTCCGGATGGACGCCTGGATCGCCAGGGTTTCTCGAACCTACCGCTCCAATCGGAAAGGGTTCACAAATACAGCTGCGACGAGCTAACGGTTTTCTCCTCCCTGGTAGCTCGAGAACGCCTTTCATGTGGTGCATCCCCAGGTCAATCCTCATCCCTCTATGCGTGAATTATGCGATTCACAGTCGCTAACGACCTTCTTTATAGCACTGCTCTTTGCCAATACTCCTTAATGCTGAGACGCACTTCTATCGTCGTTCTCGATTTGTTTTTCGATTACGTCTCTGGCGAATGCAAAGAAACGTCCGTGTTTGAGCAACTCAATTTTGGAATGACTGTTGAGTGATCATAAGTCGGAGGCTTTGCAAGAATTGTTTGTAGAAAGTTTGCAATAGAGTTATGCTCTGTCATGCATAGGCTTTACGGTTGGATTGAACTAAATTATATCGCCTTCACTTCCTCACTGACAGACGGCATTGATCTGCAGTGTGGCGCAACGAGCGCCGGAGGGGACTTACCCTGGCGTCCGCGTGCATCACAGTTTTCAGAGACGCGTGCTCACGTCTCTGAATATCAGGATCGACTATGTGCGAGGACGATCGCCCATCCTTTATGATCTGGGCGGGACAGTGGGTCGGGCTTCTTACATCCGGGCTTGCAAACCAAGTTACAAAGCACCACCTTTTCTCTACAACGCTGCCACTCGATTCACAAGAACAATGATGACGTTTGATGGTGATGGCCAATCATGAGTACCCCAATGGGTACGCCATTTTAATCTCCCTGGCGTCGACAACGTCTGAGTATGCTTCGAAATGAAGCCAAAAGCGCCATGGAACGCTCTACAATATTGACATATTGGGAAATATAATTTGTAAAGCGATGCCAGTCAATCGGAATAATTAACACAATAATCACATAAAGAGCGCTAAAATAAGTCACTTTCTTCTTTTCTTTTTTTTTTTTTTTACAGCGAGGTTGTACATTTTTTTTACCGTACACATGATAGGAACTGTTGGAGCAAACAAAACAGCGACAAAACGCCCACTTACCTGCGTGCGTCATCTTTCTGCACGTGAGCTATCATGAGTTGAACAAATCAGGCGCAATGGGCTGTGATCCTCCGCTTTTCGTTGCGTCTCTTTGTTTGTGCATTATTGTTTACAAGCCTTAGACTTCGCTCTGACTGATGGGGGGGGGGGGGGGGATTTTATAGAGTACTACACTGAACACAGAAACACAAGCCGGAAATGGGCTTTGTGTATATCTCCAGTGCTTATCACCCAAACAAATGATGTCGAGTCACTGAGCTGTTGAAGCATGCCCGGGCCTTATGTTTCACGGAAGAGAGCTATTGCGCATGTTTGGAACGTGTCCAACAGCCCAGTAGATCAAGATGGCACCCAGCAAAAGGCGATTTCTTTATTAGCCTATAGACGTTTGCAAGTATGGCCTCTGGGCGCCGCCATCTTGCTACTGGTGTGGGTAGATCGTCTGATAGTCAAGTATTGCTGAGGCCATGGGTACGCATGAACCTCAGCTATTAAAATAGGTGGCGTGGGCCTGTTCTATTAAAAAAACATATACAAAATAATAGTAGTATTTTTCCCTAGCACAGCATTTATGTATTTGCAAAACCCGTGTCATTGCTATCTTTTTCAATCTGCAATGTTTTTATTTGCGTTATTTTTCAACTACTTTCGGTCCAGTTTGCTATCGAGAATAGAGTCAAAATATGGAAGCCCTTTCATATATATGAGAAAGTTTTCTAGTGTTTTTATAAGCCCGTTCTCTGTTTGATGCTTCTGTTGCGTTAGGCACAGCTGGCGACTTTTACCCTATGGCAAAAGCGGGAAGATTAGAAGTTTTCCGCGTTGACAGATTGTTTTTGACGCTGCAACTTTTATGCTGCTTTCCGAAAATCACATCGAATATTATTCGCTCAAGTAAAAAATACAAGAGGACTCTCAACTTTTATCAATATTTCGTAATCATTGCCACTCCGTTGGACAAAACCAGTGGTGAGAATCATTGAGATAATTAAGGGTTACCCAAATTCACATTGAGGTCATTCGGGCTATCGAAGTTAACTAACCTTTGTTACTCGAAATTGGACTCTTACTAATGAAGCGCTATTACCATGAAACTTGTTAGAAATTCGGTGATAATTTATGTTAAACCAATCGAAGACGCACTTAATAACGGAGAGTTACTTAAGAGACCGGATAGCTGGGCTAGTTGGTTTGGGTTGATCTTGAAACAGCGCGAATGTTGCACGGACAGAGGAAAGGAATGGAGGATACAAGCGCTGAATAGCAACTGGGGCTTTATTCTGGATAAAACTCGAAAAATACATTAAGAAACACATGACTCTTTAATCATGATGGACTGGCGATTGAGCATCCCAGAATTGGATGCTATCGGTTATACAATTCTTTGGGCGATCCTCGTTAATTTAAAAATGTTTATCTCACTGTCCAACAATGCCAAGGAAGCCTGACTCACGCATGTTGAGCCTTCCTTTTTTTATTCTGTGAGGCTCTACAATCTAGCAAGCCTTTTGGTCCCTATGTTCATAGAACACGATGGAACGTTCAAGTAAAGGTGTGCTTGTGCAGTCACGGCAGTGCAATGCCAAATGTGAGCATGTGATTCTTGTTAACGAACTCGAGTGCATCCGGAGGCGAATATTGAGGCATCTCCCATGTTTTCCCAATGTACACCTTCCCACACGAGAAGGGTATCTGCTAAACGACGCCCTTTTTTGCATGGTACGAACTCGATGCGGTGTTTGATGCCGCATCCGATCTCTCAATGTCTTTCTTTTGTATTCGCGCGTTTTTACACAGCGGAGTATATTCCGCTCAACTTGTTACGTGCCGAAAATGCTGCACCTGCCCCACATCTTGAGGCGGCTCGTTTAAAACCGTGCGGCATGCGGTGCACGTAAGGGATGACCTGTCACATACTTCTTTACTTTTCTCAACTTGGCCCCAGGCGTCCCCTTTAATACTTTTTGCTATTGTTTCCGCGACCGAAGAGATTATCGACTCTGGGTAACCGACGTCTTTTAGTCTCCCGATCTGGGTGAAAATGCTTCTTTTCACTCTCTGGAAGTGGGACGTTTTTTCACCCCCGAACGGATACATGACTCAGCAATGCCTTTTTTGACGAGCTTTTCGTGCCCCGATCAAAAATCAAGGAGAGTTTTTGCGATTCTGTGATGATGCCACCAACACAAGTGGCTTTTGCTCACGTCCATCCAGAGATCCAAAAACTGGATTGTCTGATCCTTAGGTGTGTCAAATGTGAACCGCGAGGGGTCTCAAGTGTGAACTCAGTAGCTGTTGTAGTAAGACACGCGGTGGACCGTAACTACCGCGAGGTCTGGTTCATTGTGAAACTTGTGTATTTGATCGACATGCAAAGTTGACCGGCCAAAGGCTTCATTAGTGTATGTGTGCATGGATGGGCAAAATACATGCAAATATGGATCGAAATACAAATACAAAATACTTCGTCAAAAATGTATTTAATTACAAATATAATTAAATTTCCAAAAAAAAAAAGCATTTAAGTACAAGATACAAATACAACCAAAATGTATTTGGTCTCCTCCAAATACTTTTCCAAATACATTCCTCATAATTTGCGTCAGCGACTTCAGGGCACCTGAACGGTGTTAGCGCACACGTTCAAATGTCTACCAACTAGCCCAGTTATCGACCCTTTTACAGGGCACCTGCAACGGGTTTCTGGGTATCTCATTTTAATTTTGCATCCCACACTCGGGAGTTAGTGTGCGAGGCTCTAGTAACGTAATAGAAATATAATCACAAAAAAATGTAATCAGCTTGGACGTGATAGGTGAAAAAAGTACAGAGCCTCAAGCAGCTTTTCTTGTCGATTACATCTTGGTATAGACCAACAAAGAACCGAGACGACCAAGACACGCAGCACTAGCTAGAGAATTTCTTATTGTTGTACCTCGCACCACTCACGAAAATCTGGACCACCCGCGTATTTAGAATGTTCCAGGCAAAAATATGAATAGAAATCAGGCTGAAAAGCATCACAAGTTTTCACAGGCACTTATTTAGCCAGTCTGCCTGTGAACGTCGATTTCGTCACTATTCTTGCCCTGGACTAGCACCGTAATCACAAAGTCACTTAACGCTTGTGCTTGATTGAGAGACACTGCATTCGGTGCAGAACATAGTTTTCTTCCTGCTCTGGACAGTGACAATAAATTTGAGGGATGTATTTTTGCCCACAAAATTGTATTTAATTACAATTGTATTTGAAATACCCACGTTTTAGTATTTAAACACACACGTCAAATACATTACCCAATTTGTAATTAAATACAAATGCAAAATACACAAAGTATTTAAAATACGTATTTCAAATACTTGTATTTGAAATACTGCCCATCCCTGTATGTGTACTTGGTATCGTTGAGGAATTTATTAGCACACTAAGGTCTTTATCCACCCGTGGCGGTGGTACCAACGCGAAACACTGTCAAACAGAAGAATCCTGCCGCTTGGCCAGCTAAAGCAAGCCCACCGGAGAGTTACGTATTGATTGCAATTGCAAGCCAAAATTCTGTGTGAAACACTTGCCGGTGCATTGGCTGAAAATGAAAAAAATTCCGAGCCATAGTGACAATTCATTTATTGGGTTTCTTAGCTAAATTCCTTCGGGCGTTGAAAGGAATATGTTTCACTATTTCAGTCTCCCAAATTCATTGCCACATGGTGAGGACTTCATTCGGGAAGGTTCACTGTGCAACGCTTGTGCCGAGCGCTTTAGGTGAACATATTTTATTCAAACCCGAATAGAGCCTACTGCGACAAACTGAGACTGGATCTGTGTTGTGCTGTTTGCTTAATGTACGGATGTTTTACCTTTGGACGAGACTCAAGAGTTGAGAGAGCACAGCGGTGCGTACCACTTTCGATTTATTAATGAGTGTTCGATTGCTTCAAAAACTCCGACTTCGATTGCAGCGCAAGAATGGTTCAAAAGCATTCTAAAACATTCAAAATCTAGCCCCGGGTAAAAAGTTCAAACTCCTATATTGTTGTCCGTGCATTGCTTGGTGGTGTGAAGCAATAGATGCCGGTGGTGGGATTAGTAAGCTTTCGATCCTTGTGCCGTTCATTGCCTATTTAGTACCTTATTCAAAAACTGAAAATTGGCCAAAAGGTGGGTGATCTGAGAAGTTATTTTCTTCATGTCTGTTTTGGTTTGGATTGGTATGTACTTCTGCGCGCCTTCTTCTGAAATTAAGGGATTTGTAGCGTATGATCCTTTGCGGGATGCAATATGTAACAAACATTTTGACGCCACATATGAAGATTTTCTAGTGTGTGCATATGGTGCTGTGAGTACAGCCCGAGAAAAAACTCATCAATAGACGGTCTCACGTTTTCTTGAGCGATGTCTTAAACTGCATTTTAATTGTGGAATATTCCTCGTTATGTTTGTGATGTGTTGTTTAATCCGGTTTATGAAAACTACAATGAGTATATTCCTTTACAAATTTGTCCGGCGCAGACGGCAAGGTTGATTCCCATGCCTGTAATATATGTAGGAGGTATATATACTTTTGCATCATTAATCGCGCGTCAAAAAAAGCGCGATCCAACGCCCTCGAGTTTGGCCAAGAACTTGACCAGCTGTTGCAAGGATCCTTTATACGAGGTGGAATATAGATTTGAGGAACACACACAGCTGCCGCCACTCTTCGCGCCAGCCGCACACAAAGGTAAAGGAAACACGCCGGCGACTGGAACGAGGCTTTCGTGTTGCCTCAAGTTCGATCGGGAGTCGATTGCCGCGGTAGTAAGTTCAGAGCCTGGTTTTGGGCCGACAATTTTGGTTTAGATCCCCATTAATTGCGCCGTGCCACGCGTGCTCGGGCTCAGGAGCGAGAACGCCTACGTAGTACGTGCGTTCCCGTGCTCAAAGTGCACGAAACGACGCAATCAACTGGCAGTCATTAACGCATACTGATTTCAGGCTGAACTCAGCAGTTGTGGTTGTAAGGCCCGCGGTGGACCGTAAATACCCGGAGGTCTGGTTCCTTGTGCAACTTGTGTATTTGATCGACATGCAACATCGACCGGCCAAAGTGTTCATTAGTAAACGTGTACTTGGGAGCGTTGAGCCATGCATTAGCACCAGTGCTTAAAGTCTCCCGTAAGTTGAGGGGGGGTTCCTAGAAGAAGAAAAGGGGGGCGGGCTCTGATGAGATGCACTAGATGCACATAAAATAAACCCCACTGCTGATTCTACCCACGCTGTACCTGCAACCTTCAGATTGCTAATCCGCAAATCTGACATCCCTGAAAACAAGCTATTTTATTGGAAGATGTGATTTGCTTGGACTAATACGGGGGCTGTGGAGGAGGGTCCCAGACCATCCTTTAAAATTAAAGGGGGGGGGGGGGGGGTCTGAGACCCCCCGAGACCCCCAGACTTTAAGCCCTGATTAGCACACTCAACCCGAAAGATTGTCAAGCAGGAGAATCCTACCGCTTTTTTTCAATATTGTTAAGGTTCTGTCTGCAGGGCCTATGCCTGTAGTATAATCAATAAAAAGAAATATAGCACATATTCTGTAGTATAGCTAGTTTTAAAATTGTGTACGCAAAGACGTCACCCTGCGCAAATCCATTCCGCAGTTTGAGCTCGGCACTAGCAACCACACTGTTTTTTTTTTTTTTTGGGTAGGCTATTCTAAAACCTTATAATAAAGGGATAGTTTCGCCGAAGTCATTGAAGTGTTGCTGAGTTTGTTGGTCGCTTAAAACACGAAACCTTAATGGTCGACGAAGTCATCAAAGCCCTTCCGATAGGAAGTCGCATTTCACGTTTGCAGTCAGGAGTTTTGCTTTTTAAATATATGCTCCTTCGTCTGTTTGCTACCAGCATGCAGGCGTAGCAACATTATATATGTGTTTCAACACGAGGAATATCACAGTTGCTTTCTGACTTTGCGTCCGAACGATACAAGAGCGCAGGACTAGACATTTACCGTTGGCGGTGGCACGCTTTCCAAGAGAAAGGCTCGCGGGCGCGCGGCACAGAGATGCCTATCTCGAGGCTCCTTCCTTTTGTCGAGGATAATTAGGGGTACCGCGTATCGTCCAATTCCCAGGACGTGCGAGTGGGCTGCCCTCGTCGGTTGCCTTGGCTGTCTTCTTTCTTTGGTTTATGCAGCTAAATATTCCGTCGTGCTCGCGTTCTGTCGTGCCTTATCTTTGCTCGCTGTATGGCTTCCTTCTTAATGTCCGGAGATTTTTATTTCTTCGTTGTCTATGTTCTCTGCGTGGGCGACGCTTTTATAAGACCATCATAACGTCGTCTTCGGTGTGGCCTCTTTTTTTTCTCGCGTGTTTTGAGATTAAAATTTGTAGGCAAAAGCGCGGCTAAGATCGGAATACCCAGTGGAAGCACACAAGGTTTACCGCGTGCTGTTAGGAACAACATTGCCTGGACAGGACAATAGTTTGATCGGCGATTAACCTCCGAGTAGAAAAATAGAGTGCGCTACAATAGGAGAAGTTACGAAAACCGTAAATTCACCGAGGAATGGAAAAGATACAGGCGAGCTGGTGAACTTCCAACATTTTGAAAAGTCGAGACCGAGGAACCCGAAGTCTGGCCCCATGACTTGAGAAGCGAGGCCTGATGTGGTCGGCGTGTGTGAGCCTCACGTGCTACGCAACATTCACGAAATAGGTCACATCACTGACAACTTCGGTAACAACACCATCTTCCCAAGAAACTTCCTCACCTCGCACAGTCTTTACCAGCACAAGATCACCCACGGCAAAGGTTCGGTCTGCACCTCGCGAAATATCTCTTCGCTCTTTTACCCGATTCTGCTTATCACGCGTGGCTTCAACAAAACGTGAGTAATGAAAGTTTCACTCGCGGTTGGCGCTTCAGAAAGAGTTCAGCTGGAGTACGATCAGTGACACTGTTGGGCGTCTTTCTATAGCCCATTAAGTTGCTATCTAAACGCTCCATCAAGGAATGTTTCATTCCCGTGAGCTCTTTCTGCTTTAGCAACACCTTTTTCGTTGTCTGGACAAGACGCTCTGCGGCGCCGTTAGAAGCAGCGTGATATGGTGTCGGGTGTTTTCACATGCTTAATCTTGTTAGCATTCGAAAAATCGGAAAACTCTACCGAAATGAACTGTGGGCCGTTATCACTAACCAGCTCTTGCGGGAAAACGTAGGCCGCAAACACACTTCGAAGTTTATTGATTGTTCTGGGAAGTGGTTGTGGAAGACATCGGCCACTCTTCGATCCATTTCGAAAAAGCGTCCACCAGCACTAGAAAGACATGGCCTCCTTTTGTTGCAAAATCCGCGTGTACACGCTGCCAACACTTTGTCGGGTAGTTCCATGGCTGCAGCGGTACAGGTGGGGCCGCGTTCTGGACTCTTTGGCAAATTAGACACTCGCGGACAAAGGTTTCGACTGCATGGTTTAATCCAGGCCACTATACAAACCCCCTGGCTAGCGTTTTCCTCCGACTTGACCCAGGGTGGTCCTCGTGCAGCAACGCTTTTAGACACTTTACCTTAGCTGCTCCTGTACGACCACCCGTGAGCCCCAGGTAACGCATCCTTGCTCGAAAGACAACTCGTGACGACGTACGTCATACGGTTTTAGTTCGTCTAGGAAGTGCGGAGGCCAACCGCTTAAAACAAACTCTTTCACGCGACACAAAATCAAATCGCGCTTAGTCGCTTTTGCAGTGCCCTCTGCGGTCAGAGGAGGGCTGTCAAAAATCAGAAGGCACTCAGCAGGTTCTTCAGCTGTAGTTATTGGTCGCGGCAGTCTAGACAGAGCATCCGCCACTTCAACGTCTTTTCTTTTTCGATACTTAAGCTTGTACCTGTAGGCTGAAAGCAGCACCGCCCATCTCTGCTTTCTGGCAGCTGCTAAGTTGGGTACTGGCTTGTCCTGCTCCAGGATTCCGAGGAGTTGCTGATGGTCTGTGAAGAGAATGAATTCTCTCCCGTACACGTGACGCTGGAATTTCTTAAGACCAAACACCAATGCTACAGCTTCCCGCTCACACTGTGCGAAGTTCTTTTCTGCTGAGGTTAGAGTTCGCAACGCAAACGCCACCGGTCGCTCTTCTACATGTGGTGTAATGTGACAAATGACAGCTCCAAGCCCCCAGGATGACGCATCGCAAATCAGTGTGATCGGCTTCTCTACGTCATAAAAAGTTAGCACTTGACTGTTAACAAGCAACTGCTACGTAGCAGAAAATAATTCGCTACATTACCGCGTTCACGACCTCTTTTACCCCTTTTTAGAAGCCAATAAAGAGGCTCTGCTGCACACAAAACGTTTTTTAGGAACTTCGAATACAAATTCAACATCCCTGCAGATACGCCTTTAGCTCCGTGATGCTGGTGGGCTCGGGCGCTTCAGTGATAGCCTTTGTTTTGGCTTCAGTGGGATAAATCCCGTCGGCACTCACTTTGTGACCAAGTCACGGCGATTTCAAAGAAGCTGTATTTTTCCAGTTTCAGGGTGACGTTGTGATCCATGAGCCGACTTAAGACACGTTCCAGTGTCTTCTGACAGTTTGTGATGTCCATTCCAGACACGATAACGTCAACAAAATCGCACCCAACATTTGGAATGCCTTTCGAAGCCTCGTCCATGAAGGACTGGAAGATCGCTGGCGCACTGTCCGCACCAAACGGTAGGCGTTGATACCCAAACAACCCCATGTGCGTATTAATGGTCCAGAGTGGTCGTGACTCGGCAGTCAGCGGCACCTGCTGATACGCAGCAGACAGATCCATCACACAAAACACTTTGCCCCTCGCAATGGCGGTAAGCAAATCTTCGGGTCAAGGCAGTGTATAGTAATCTGTCTTTAACAGGGGATTTACGGTTACTTTGTAATCGCTACACAATCTTAGCGAACCGCCTTTCTTGTGCACTACGACCACCGGTGTAGCCCGATCACTTTGGTTCACTCGGCGCCCAACCCCTCTTCTCTCAAGATCGGTTAACTGTTTTTCAACCTTATCGCGTAATGCGAATGACACGGGCCTTGCTTTGCAAAAAACTGGCGTGCAGTCTGGCTTTAGAACAACTTTCGCTTGATAGTTGCTTATCATGCTAGGCTGATTAGAAATCACTGTCGGGAACTTTGTTTGCAAAGCTTCCAAGCTGTCTGCCGTCGTAAAATGCGAGAGTGATACGACACTTTTCCAGTCAAGTTTGAGCCTCTCCAGCCAATTGCGCCCCATGAGCGCAGGCTCATGGGGCGCAATTGCCTTGATTTCTAACCACGATCACGGCCAACTTTATCGACTGGTTTCCGTACGTCACAGTGAGCTCCCATTGCACCTTAAGCGATATACGCTCTCCCATTTTCATGGCTACCTGAGATGGCTTACACTTGACATGGGGAAACGCTTTTTCTAGAACTCTCTCAGGGACTATCGTAACAGCAACTTCGGTGTCAATTTGCATGCAAGCGTTCTGACCTTCTACGTTGACGTTCACTTCGTAGACCGAGTGCAACAGGTTAACGCAGTGGTAGATGTCCAGTTCTGAGTCTGCATCTGAGCAGTCCACCACGTTGGCACTCTTGGGGAGCGCCTTCTTTTCATTTGGGCACATCTTCTGTAAATGTCCCACCTTAGAACAGCTATGGCAAACGGCATTCTTGTACCACCATTCGCTTGCCGAATGTGCTCTACCGCATCTTTCGCAAGACCTATTGTTTTGGCTGATTTTCCTAGCTTTACTTGGTTTCTTGCCGTTTTCTTTCGGCCTTTACTTTATCACATGCAGCGAAGCCCCTTTATCGCTGGCTTGCAGTAACACTGTCTAGCAGCGAGTACACGGTCCAACGCAATGTTGCATGCTTTCTCGAAAATCAAGTTTTCTGCCGCGAACAACGCTGGCTGTGTTTCTTCACGCCTTTATCCTGCCACGAGTCTGTCACGAAGAGCCTCTTGCAAGAACGGTCCGTAATCGCACTTCCTTGCCAGGTGCTTATAGGCTGCAATAACGTCTTAGACGGTTTCTTGTTCCCCTTGCACCCGTCGGTTGAATTTGCACCTTTCTGCGATAACCGAGCTTTTTGGACTGTAGTGATTCTTGAGAAGCAACCTCACTTCCTCGAACGACTTATCTCCCGGCGCATCCGGTACAACCAGACTCTTGAGTACCTCGTACGCTTGAGCTCCTATTACGGTTAGAAACACAACTAGCTTCTTTTCGTCCTTGAGATCATTCGCGATTACAAAAGGCTCAAATCGCTCTAAATATGATTCGAAGTTTTGCGCCTTCTCATCGTACTCGTCAATCCTTCATAACCGCTCCATTTGAAGCGGTACATGACGGTGTACCTATCGCTTGCTGTCTTCAATCCGTGACTTAAGTGTCGGCGTTGGTTCCATCGATGCGGTACCTTGTTGTCCGCTCGCTCTCGCTGCTGTCGCCGAGATACTCCGTGCATTCCGTGTGCATGCGCGGTGCGCTGACAGCCTCGTTGTCAATGAACTAACTTGTCACGACCGCATTCCAACAGACAAGAGCGTGGCTTTATTCAAGGACAGCGCTTATATAGACATACTGGCATCGCATGGCACCCGCCGATTGGTCCGCGATACAGCACGTAGTAACGTCCACGTCACGCTATAACACCGTGTCTGCCAGTAAACTGGCATTTGCTCATTAATCTCGCAAGCATTCGTGCACATAGGCGCATTGAATGAGTTGATTTGGAATGTTTTTTGCTTAGCGAGAATGTTCCAGGTTTTTTTTTTCTATCAGCTTATCGGAAGTTTTGACGCTCAGAGACACGCCGTCACAACAATCGGGAATTGTAGTAGACCGTTACCGCAGCCCGCTAAGCACCCGGATAGCGCTCCAGGTGCTTAGCTATGCAGAGAAGGCTGGCGGCGCGCATGCGCAGCTGCGGCGTTTTCTTCGGGGATAACGTAGCGGAGGAGAAAAACGATCTACTACAACTCCCTAATGAAAACACGGTCGCCTCGTACGTACAAATCGATTGCAGCAACGCCTCTTTCTTCCAATACGCCCCGATGAACGTACGCATATAAGAATACGATCTCGGTCAGGTGATATCCATGGTAAATATCTGTGCATTTAGTTTTATTTGCTTCTTTTTCTCGAGGAGTTTCGTGCGACTCAGTATAATGCGTCCTTCACCGTATTCGCTTTATTTCTCTCCTCTTACCCTATATGTTTCGGCGTACAATGAAGCTTTGGTTATGCAGAGATTTGAAAGCGAGTTGGGAACGATGGCTCCAGTAAACATGAAAGGAGTTTTCGAAGCGTGACGTGAAACGATACGAATGCCCGTAGAACTGGAGCGTGCAGGTCGTCACGGCGCATTCGCTCGACCACGCCGACTACCGAGAATTGAACTGAGCTCCACCCAAATATCTTCGAACGTGTATTCGATCCATGGATTTGACAGAAGGAAGTCGCGATGTCGTCCGCTGTGGACAAATGTCGCATTCCCAGGAATTATTGCGGAAAGAGATGCGCAAAAGAACACAACAGAATTCGTGTATCTTTCTCTCTCTCTCTCTCTCTCTATATATATATATATATATATAATCTACACAGGGTGTTTTTTTGTTTATGCTTAACAAAATTAAAAAAAAAAAACATGAAAGCTAGATTATTGCGGTCTGCTCAGGTGAGTTATATGGCTAGGGGGACATAGTACAAAGGGCTAATCGTAACGATAAGTTGGCTAATTAATTAAATTCGTTAATTAACCTTTTAATTAATGAAAATAGAGAAATAGTTCCAATTAAACACTTGCTCAGCGTCATCGAAAACCACTAAATCAGTCATTTTCCGAAAGACTGAGCGCGTGAGAAGCGTAGTAGTGCACTAAGTTACCACTCGTGGTGCGGGTACAAGGCTATCGGTTGCGGTAAGGCGCCCGCGCAATCTTTCCGTCTCTTAACTAGCCCCAGCCTTCTACCTGTTCCACGAGTGGTAACTTTAGTGCACTACTATGCTTCTCACGCGTTCAAAGTCTTTCTGAAATTTACTGCTTTATTGGTTTTCGATGACGCTGAGCAAGTTTCTAATTGGAAGTATTTCTAGTTTCAGTAATTAAAAAGTTAATTAACGAATTTTAACTGATTAGCCCCCTATATATATGCCCCTGTCCGTATAACTCACCTGCGCAGACCGCATTATTCTAGCTTTCAATGTTTTTTTTAAAAATTCTGTTAAGCTTAAAAAAACACTGTGTGTGTGTGTGTGTGTGTGTGTGTGTGTGTGTGTGTATGTGCGCGCGCGCGCGCGCGCTTACGTGCGTGCGTGTGAGTATGTGTGTGCGTGTTTCCCGCACCATTTTTTTAAAAGCGATCATCTGATTCAGTCTTTATATGAAAAATTATTGAAAAGAGTACAGGGGCACATCTTTGTCTTCCGACTGGTGATGTATTAGGTGCGAGACGCCAAGCTTCTAGACAATACCTAGCCAGATACTCTCCTTCCATGCGACTGGAAGAGCACGTTTCTAGGTCGCTTTTTGACGCCCGTGCACGCAAGGTCCCTCAGTTTACATATATTTCAATATATGATTCATCCGCACGATATAGCATTTTAAGTTGCCGTAATATTGCAAGGTTGATAAAAAAAAAGAAGGAAACAGAAGGAAACAGAAGGACCAAGTCGAGAGCAACCGTAGCAAATAAATAAACAATTTCGAATGAAGAGCATAGCTTTATCAAAATGAAGCATGTTACATTAGGGATGCTATTCCTCGCGGAAAGCCAAGACTGTGAGAAATCATAAAAAACAATGTGCTAGACAGAAGCTGATTTTTCCGTGTCAGTGTTAATCGTTTAGCTTCAACAGTGCTGCAGTGAGAGATAAATTGGTGCAACGCGCGCCTTCAATTTTAGATGGGACGCACTTAGCAGAGGCACAGTCCATGTCGCATTGGGATCGGCCGGTACAAGCACGCACTCCAAGACGCAGAGAAAGGACGATCGCTTCCGCTAACTGCTCCTTAACGCACAGAATATGGTAGGCTACGGTGTTTATCGAGCTCGAGGAAGCTGTAGTGCCGCTTGGAGACAGAATCTCATGTCTTTTCTAAAGTTCCTTCTGTGTGTTTGTCTCACAAGTAGCGTCAAACGCGCCAACGCGTGAGGCGCATGCCTCGTGTGGGTTTTGGAAGCAAATGGCGGCGCAGCGCTGAAATGGCGGCCCTATTGTCCTTTTCCCGTTTATTCTCGTCCCCAGCCAACTGGTAGCCATATCCAGTATGTGCGACGAAAAAATAATGAAACATTTCAACCTGCCAATAGTAAAGACAATAGAGGGGAGGCAAAACGAGAATGGGTGACGGTTACGCTTACACGCTAAATGTATTCTCTTGGCGTGGCGACGGCAAAACAATGTTTTCGCCTATACTCATGGAAGTGACGACATTTCAAGATGGCGGCGCCCTTGTGCAAAAAGGTCTATATAGCGAATGGCGAGCGCCCGCTCGTGAGACGTGCCTTGCGCGTTCGCAGATCAATGGTTGACGGTAGATGTAAGAAACGCGAAGAGTGACTTTTGTCAAGGGGCTTTAGTCGTTGCCCTTTATTGCCCCTTAGTATATACAGGGTCTTTTCTAGTCTGTCCAGAATTTTTAGAATACGAGATTTGCGTTAGAGGTTTTTTTAGCCTTGTGGCTAGGTTGGCGGCCGGGCCACGTATAGTTGTTTCCTCACGGAGTTAAATCATGGGTGAATCCGGGAAGCCTGATTGCTCTTTTTTGAAGTACGTCACAAAGAGGCCAATCAGGGCCCTGGATTTGCTCTATGGTTCTACTCAGTGGCGAATTCACAGTACGCGGCCGAGCCACTAGGAAAGGAACGAAACTGTTTAACTAGCTTGCTAAATACCTCAATTATCACATATAGCCAAGCGCTCACTACGACGTCCTGAGTAGGATTAATTCTGCTTTAATCGACAGAGTTAACAGCGATGTCAACCTGTCGACTTTGACGCCGTTGGATTAAGAACGCAAATACCCCAAACTTCCACCTTGTTTTTTTTATATTTTTTTTTATTGCACACAATGGTTCTAGTCGTTTACAACCGATAATCCCGGTCGCGAAGGTCACAAGTAGAACAAGAGATGACGGCGCCACCGAAACATGTTGACGAAAATACGCTTTAGTCTGAGCACGCCGCGACAAAGCGATTGCCCGAAGACTTCTGTCTACAACAAGCATCCCGCACATCTTTACGGAAGGCTGCGTGAAGGAGCGCCGCCTCGTGGGTTGCTCCTCGGAAGCCCCGACGGCGCTGTCGCGACGAACGATGATTGTGAAGATGGCAGCCGTCGTTCTGAGGGCCTCGTGATCCCGAGTGCGCGTCCCACAGGAGTGGTTTGTTTCCCGGCGCAAGTCATCTTCGCCGGAATACGCGGTCGAGAAACAGCAATTGCGCAACTCCTTCAGCGCGTACGCGACAGGGTCGATATCCCGGACCTCGCGCCACTGTTATTCTTTCCTATTTTTCTTGGCAGCGTGTGCCTTCCGGCGGGAGCTCCGAGCGAAGCACTGCAGCGAGGGTCCGAAGCTCTCCTGGCCGCCCGCCGGAGCAACTCCTGCCGAAGATCAAATATTTACCAGGACGTCATTCTTTCTCGGATTGTATCAGAGGGAGCTGCAGCCGGGAAGCGGCAGAGCGTTTCATTCTTGAAGGATTAGGACGGGACCGAGGGAAGGCTGGGTCATTGCTCTGTCGCCGACGTCGCTACCGGCACGAATGCCTGGCACGCAGGCCCGGGGTCCCTTTCGTTGCGAGCTCTCCGACGGGGCCCGCATTAGGCGGCGACGGGGCCCTCCATCCGCCCGAGAAGTTATTCAGGCCCGGTCCCGCTTCGGTATCGCTCGGGATGCCATCAGTCTGTCACAAAGGGAAACATCTCCGGCTCGTTTGGTGTCTTTGCCGTTTTTTGGTAGCAGCCGCCGCCCGGGGGTCTTCACTCTATTCGCTGTTGCCCGAGAAAGGAAAAAAAAAACGCTCACTTGATGTTTGCCCAGCGTCGGCAGAGAATGAATTGGGGAATGTTTCGTGAGATTAAATCTTTCCGTCTTCTTCTGGATCGGAGGTTGGCACTGTGTGCAACTTTTATAAGGTCGGTGGTTTCGTGTAGTTTTGTATCCTGCGGAAAATACTGACGCAACACCTGACCTACGCGGCGGCGCCTCAATCATATGGAAAGAGCCTGAAATAACGCGACGTAGTTGTGTGACTTATCCGGGCACAAGACACGCATGTTTCTTGTTTTTTTGTTGTTTTTTTTATCATGGACGCACCCCTACAAAAATATGTATGGACGTCCTATGTCCATACTTTTGCCGTTCTATTACCTCTTTGTCCATCCTATGGATTCCTGTAGACAGTTCTTAGACCGTCTATGTACCATTGGTTTGCCACAGAATGGACACAAAAACGCTATAGAGATCTTCGCGAAAGAAAAAGATTTTCATTCCTTCCTATTTCCGTTCTATGGTCCCGGTGAGTCTATGGTCATCCTATTTCCTCTCTATGGTGTGAGCTATATATTGGGGCATTAACAAAGTGATGCCGGGTAGACGTTTTCTTTAGGTGTAGTGAGGTGTCCGAGTTAAAGAGTTGTTAATTAAGTTCCGGGTATCAATATGTTACATTAATGTCTAGAGGCATATCCAACCTCAGGGTATACTCATTGTGGAGATGGAAGTGTCTAGTATGTGCCGGAATAATGTTTTTACTTTCTCAGTGGGAGGTAGGTGTATGTGGGTCGCTGCGGCCCCCGTAGATATTCGCAACTTTCACAACCCATAGGTGGCGCACTGGTGCCTATCAAAATTGCGGTCATCTGGATGATCGTCGTTAAAAAGTGGTATACTAGGCTGGGACTGCGCGCGACGCGTAAGTAATTGTAGTTTTGCTATATACGCGCAGTATCAGAGATTTAATTTATGTTTTTTTTTTCACGTCAAGAAAGTGTAGGTAAGCCATTTTATTATGATGCCAATCCTCCAGGAGCTAGGGAGTGCGATTCTCACACCGCGGTACCACCATCGCTTAAGGTGGCATCTCTATGGACCCCCTAGGGACTCCGTGCAGACCCTGTATTGCTTCTCTGCAGACTCCATGAGGAGCCCGTGTAGACCCTGTATGGCTTCCCTGTGGACCCTGTATGGCTTCCCTGTGGACCCTGTATGGCTTCCCTGTGGACCCTGTATGGCTTCCCTGTGGACCCTGTATGGCTCCCCTGTGAACCCCTTACGTACTCCCTATAGACCTTGTATGGCTTCTTTGCAGACCCCTAAGGACCCTACACTCTTTAAAATGACTTCTTTTACAGAGCACGTTTTTGCGTAAAAACAAATAGGGAAAAGCTCTTTTTGTAGAACCCTTTATTGGAGATCAAAACAAACTGACAAGAGCGTGATGTTTGCATACACTTTTAGCTTACAGGGTTTTGCGGCACAATTAATATTTTTTTTTTTACAGCCATGCCTCACCGGCCACTTCAGGTAGCGCGTCCCGATTTGGGTGCGTCCTAACTTCGGTGGCAATTCGCGGCGTGTCCGCATGGGAGACGGGGGTTGGCATCCCTGAAACCCCTCTTCTACCGTATATATTTCGGCGCCAAGGTGGCCGATTAAAGCCAAAGCAGAACAGTCACATGCTGTCGAATATCGATAGTCCCAAACCAACACACGCAGTCGTGCAGTTATCCGAGTGGCCGCTGCGGGTGGAATGGTGGCGTTGCGATCGCAATTAGTTTGGTTTTCAAGTACAGATCGGGGGGGTGCCCCTTTTTCAGAGCAAGCTCTTTAGCAGTTTCCCAACTGACTTGCTCTAGAAACGTTGGTCGGTGCGGACCCCATAGCAGACCCCCTGCAGACTGAGTGGCTTCTCTGCGGACCTTGTAGCGACTCCCTGTAGAGCTTGTATGGCTTTTCTGCAGACCCCATGAGGACCCTGTATAGACCTTGTATGGCTTCCCTAGGGACTCCTTGTAGACTTCGTATGGGTTTTCTACAGGCAGCCTATAGACACCGTAAAGACCCTGTGTAAACACCCTATGGACTCTATGTGGCGCCTTGCCATAGAGAGGATATAGGATGACCACACATCATCCATAGAATAGGACGTCCATAGAACGTCCGTTGGCCAATATTCTATAGGGCAGCCATAGGGCGACTTCACGGAGGCAACAGAGGTCGTTGTCCGCCTATGGATGCCTTTTGTCCTCCCTATGGACGCTGGTCTATAGAACGTCCTAGAAGTGTCCATACATATTTTTGTAAGGGCACTGATGTGATTGGTCTGAGTCATTTTGGAGCAGCTACTGGAGCTGACAAAAGTCCATTTTGGAGCAGCAAAAATAACTTTTGGGGCATAAGTGCACACTTCATTTGCGTTCATACCATTGCAAATATTATATCAAGATTCATGCGTTGGCCTGTCCTACTAAAATGCAATGTCTCCTTTGCCTTCTTACTTATGTGTAACCTTTTGTTAGCATCGATTCCACAGCAGGAGCGATTCCCTCAAACACGGAACTAGCCTTTTAGTTCCGTGTAGAAGCACCAGACACGATAACAACATGACCGATGAAGGAGAGCACAAACTGCCGTGAATGAATATTTAGGTAATAAATTCCGCAAAATAATGTAATAAAATAATTATAAGCACAAAAACATATATTTTCTTCGAGTTCTCGAGGTTGTAATAAAACTTCAAGTTTTAATTCAGACAAAAGCAACGCATAAACATGAGCTTACCGAAGAGTCCATATAAATATTAATGCAATACCTAAGTATCCTTACAAAATCTGGAATTGAAAAAAAAAAGATGCCATCAGGATATCGCAGCCTATTGTATAGGGAGCATTCACTGACGGCCATAGCTGTGTGCGCGGCTGCTGAGCGCGTGCTGACGCCGAGCATCCATAATTATTTTGCAACGTGCATTTCAAACCATCAAGACTACCGGTCTTAGCAGCCTATTGATAGGAGTTCGGTCTGAGCATCCGCTAAAAACAGCGCACTCAAATATAGAGTCCAGACCGTTCCAATAAAGATTCTCAGGCAGGCTTCATCTTCAGAGTTCGTGCGTATGACGCGTGTTTTTCTCGCTTTCGAAAGACACGGGTTGTGAAGATCGTACGCTGAGATGCGGATATGTAAAGATTTGGAAACGTCGGAGAGGTGTGTATTCTGGACCAAGTTTTATTCAGAAATTGTGCCGCGTCTAGCTTTCGAAGAGTGCTTTCCCCTGAACACGTGGGTGCACTGTGGTAAAGCAAGACAGGCGAAATCTCGATGACTACTTGGTGGTTGTCGCTTCATTGCAGTACTCCAGTGCGCGGCGAGTAGCCCCCTCAACGATACTAACTAACCTGCCTGGACAAACCACGAACATGAGCATTATTGCAAAACTTCCGAGTGCTGCTAGTGTGACGCAAAATCAAACAGAATTGCACGTTTCCTTGAGGCGATCATCGAAAGTTCTGAAGTCCTGCACAGCCATATAACAATTGGGTTGGGTAGCGAGGCATGAGCAATTCATTTTTCAGGATTATTAAAGTGAAATTAAATTTCTGGCGCAATGTTGGCGCAAGTTCATCACACTTTGATCAAATGTGGCAGAATGTAGCCGGGTAGGCCCTTGGGCGGAGTTTTGCGCAAATGGCGTAACAATCACATCATGGCAAACGCCTTACTGTCCGAAAGAATGTGAACACATTGAACATGAGAAACTCATCCAGCTTTAAGTTTATCGGTTTAGCTCCATAACTAAATAGCAAAGAGAAGCGTTCCAAGTTTAGACAACAACAATTGAAAAAAAATTGGAAACAACAACATATTTAAACGACACTTTCCGATTTTCACTGAAAGACATTCCGGAAACAAACAATCTTGGCTGTGTCTTACATTTTACTGAAGTGGATCAGATTTACTCCACCCGTCTTAACACGTGATAGCACCGATAAAGTTGAGGCTGGGCGCTGTTAGGGTTTCTGAGCATCTCTCGCTGGCAGAGGACACTTAGAAAGGCTCGCGGAAATTTTCACCGACACGCGTCCTCGTGCGCTTAGCGTTAGAGGTATTGGGTGATGTGATAAATAACTTTCAAAATTGCGTTTTTCGCCACCCGCAGGCTATTGTGTTATTGCTTGCTTCTAAAAATTTATTTCTTTACAAAAATACAAAAAAAAAAAAACTTGCAACGTCGACGAATTATAACAACGAGTGAACTTCGCAGTTTTATTAATACAAAACAAAACACGAATATATAAATCTAAACAACGAAGCATGAAAACCACATAGAGCACACAGCAACAGCTACACGATTTTACATGTTTTGACTGCGTTGACGAATTAAACAAAGACGTTTTACATTTTTAAATTTTCTCATTCTCGCCATCTTTAGGCAATACAGAAATATTTGACAGATACCCAGATAGCGCGTAGTAGAGATCGTTTTATCGTGGGTAGCGCCATTTTGAATACTGTAGCGCCATCTAGCGAGCGTCAGGTTCCTCGGCCATGCTGAGTGGTGAGAAACGCTGGCGAAAGTGCTCTTCGGTGCTCCGCTGCCGCGTCGGGTGCTGCAAAGTGCTGGAAAGCGGACTTCGGGAGCGTCTTGTGTTCTTGTGTGCTGCGGATGACGTTTCTCAACACACTGAGAACGTTTCTTGCCCCGCATTATGGCATCCGCCAGTGCGGCGACGCCGAGAAGTGCGGTACTGAATGCGCCACCGATAGAAACCAGAGGCGAATACTCAAAATATTGTATCAGTTAACAGCGACTGAATTTCCCTTCAGGTTTTTGTCGCTTTAGATGCAGTACACAGAGAATATTTTTGGAGCCTCTGGTTGTTTACATTAATGAAATGTAATGTGAATAAGGACGCGCGAAATAAGAACATTGCAGGGAACGATCGGAGGCAGCTCCTACCGGTTTGAAGATAGTTATAAACATTTTACTTGAGGCAGCTTCCTCCGGTTTGGAGATAGTTATAAACACTTTACTTGGTGATCTCATCTCCACAAGTGTGTCTTTTGCAAAGAACTAAGAACAACAAGGTCGCGATGGGCTCATTGCCGGAACGAGTCGATCAGTGACTCAACGAATCGAAATCGATGCCTGGGTAAGTTTCAGCAACAGCAATTCAAGCTTTCTTTCCAGCTACATTATATACTAATTTTCAAAATAAACAGAATCGAGTCGCGTTATGACGGTGCACATAAGTTAACGGCTCACTGGTATCGCGCAGGAGATCGCGATTCAGGAAAACCAATAGAACTAACTTTTCGACACCTTCCTGCCACACTCAGTGGCGGAAATGATCCTTCAACTAAGCGTTGTAGGTGATCAAACCAAGTCAATGTTGCCACTGCGAAATATCAGCATTAGGATAAATTAATTTATGAAAAGCTACAAGCTTAAACAGCAGTTCTCCTGAGAAAACTCGCGCGCACCTTTCAAGCGTAACCTATGTTCATCGACAGTACAGCGTTAAGTTCGGTGCGCGCTCCATTCACAAAATGTTCCAAGCAAACTCGAGAGGACGGCGTTGGGGAAAAGTATCTTCGGTTTAGGGATGCATCCCACTGCCACCGAAAGTCTCTGTCATTTGGGAAGCGACGAAGTTTGAAAACATAGCAGCCGCAGTTGCCTTGTCGGATCCCGTGCGCGATACAGATGTCCTCCGATAATAAGCTGCACTTTCGGTTGTTATTCATAAAGCTTAATACCGAAAAATGGTGTCCTGATGGCCAGGGGATTGCCGTCATTGAATGCACTAGCTCTAATTAAATCTGGAAGTAAAGAAATGGAGGAACCCGCGAAGAACACAAGCAAACTTGGAACAACACACGCGTCCAAGGCGTTCATCCGGGTCTTTCGCTCGTTCCTAACTAACCAGCAAGGAGGAAAGTACCGGTAGCCCTTCCCCCTTTTCTCTCTTTCCCTCTTTCAGTAAAACGGTCTATACGACCTTATGGGAGTCTACGCCATTGGTTGCTTGTGGGAGCGCTGCGTCCGCCTGCCCGTACTGATGTTATCAGACAAGGGGTCCTGGTTTCTAGGCAACACTGATGGGTTCTCATAATTTGATTTTTTTTTAAAGGAGATGAAAATTAGACGAGTGCCGTCTTCACCATGCAATTATCAGGCTTGGCGGGCATCAGATGAAGAAAAAAATCGTCGAGGTGAGTTGACTAATTAACTAAACTTTGTTTATTAATATTGTCTGCAATTACTATAGAAGGCCAGATCAATTTAAACATTTTACAGAAGGGTAACGGTTTTGTAGATATTAGTCGATCTATTTTAGTGTTGTTTCACCCGATTTCAAAATTGCGCACAAAAAGAGCGCCGCAAGCCCCGCCCCACGACGACGCTTAGGAGACTGATGTATTCGTTTCAGACCCGTCGTCGCTTGTGTCGTCGGCGCACTCACCAAGTAACGTTCCTAGGTTAGCTTCACATCAACGGCCTCTTGTGTTTTATATAAACAAGGTAAACTCGATGTTGTTTATTTCGATTTAAGTAAGGCTTTTGACTTGGTCGACCATAGTATATTAATATCTAAGCTTTCTCGCTGCGGTGTATGCGGACAGGTGCTCGAATGGTTTAGGAGCTATACCTACGTGACAGAGAAGGTTTCGTTCGAGTTAACCGTGTAAATTCCACGACAATTGGATTATGGCGTGCTTCAAGGCACTCGTTAACGTAGCAGCTTGGGCGAGTTTATTGTTTATATTACCACACACTACGGCGCACTACTGCAAACGTCCACTCACACTGTACACTCACTCCTTCCACACGAAAAAGACAAACAATTCCAATGAGTCGCGTTAACTGACAACTCGTTTTTATATACTTTGTCTTCTTCTACGTCTGTAACTATCTAATTTCCCGAATCACGCGCACCAATCTCCTGTACGCCCACACTTGGTATTGAACCTAGGTCCGCTGCGCAGGATGCGGACATCTTTCCACTGAGCTACTGGGGTTACCTTTCGTTCGCAGGAATGCAGCCGGTCGACTGTTGGTCAGAAAGTTTGCCGCTGATTTTCCTCCAGAAAAAGCATTCCCGGCTGGAAGTCGGGCATCAGTACGCATTGGCTACATTCGCACCTAGTAAAGAAATCCTACGCATGCCTATTCAACTGGAAGTACGCAGTTTGTGCTTGACGTTTGCGCGAGCGATGTCTTCAGCCACGAAAAGGGGCGACGGCTCGGCGACATGTCAAATCGGCTTGGTGGTCGGACGTGTCGTATGGAATGAATTTCAATTCTTTCAGAAGTTAGGTGTATAAATTCTAACAACAGTCACGGCATAATTAATGGCGAGAAAGACATTTCAAGTTGGAATGTGCCAGCTAAGACAAATATTTCGTAAGTTAATTAGTAGATTCAGCTAAGTAATTTACCAATGGCCACTTTACATTCGCTATCTAACGTTCACCGAGGCCGATAACATTACCCTGCAAGAATATTTGTTTGTTTGTTTTAGGTGCTCTTTATATTGAAGCATTATCAGTCTTTGGTGAAATACCCTCTGCGACTCTACGTATATCAGTCGCGAGTTAGCGCTTGCGTATCGTTCGTTTCCTTAGTCACTGCTATTTTATGCGCTCCTTTTTTCACCGTTCCTTCTATAGATAAACCATCCTGCTAGTGGGGATACACTACACGGCGATGAATATTGCCTAACATACGGAGAATAATGTAGCTAAGCTTTTACTGCCATTAGTCCGGGATCACTGAACCTCCCATCGACTGCGGCGCTTGAATGGTAGTCTCCTTCTGGAACGAAGGTAATTTATGTAAAAACACCATATTCGTCACATTTGTAAAAAAAGGACGCTCCTTCTTTCGGCTCTTGGATGGCTGCTTTTTTCTTTGTATGCCGCAACAATATCTATACATGACCACAAGTTACGCGATTCTTTTGTGACGCTCTGTCTGGGATTTTGTAGCGCTCCCTCCTCCTACGCACGTTTCCCGCGTATACAAATATAGAGCTAGAATGTGGGATGAAATATACAATGATGGCAAGAATACGAGGAGTGGCGCAGGTACTTCCTGCCTGCCTGTGCTCCTGGCGTTTGGGGAGCCGCCCAGCTTCCTAATGGAATTCCAACAGAAGGGGAATCGTGTTGCGGGACGTGATGTTCGGTTCGTTTTGGGGGAGCCGTGCTCGCGCAATCGTAGTCCGCCTTGCGACGTTAACTTGTTTAGTGTCGGCCGGCACACGTTAGGCGGGTGTCCTAACGACCCTGCCTATGGCCACGACTATCCTTCGTTTCCCCTATTCATAATTTTATCGCATGCAGTCGTGCTGCTATAAAAAACAAAAACAAAGAAAAACGCTTGCTTTTTATGTTTGTTTAATAAACAATGGCATGGACGGAAACGTGTGCCGACGTGGACAATTTCTAACCCACGCCTGTTTTGCTGACAGTGGCGAAATAATGCCTACGGCCAATGCATCTCCATATCCATCGTATATGTAATATGCAAATTATTGCGCATCTGAGTCAGATCAAACACCACGCTCAGAGTGAATGCGATCCCGTAAAAGAGTTTCGACTTTTTTGTCTAAGGGTGTGACTGATCGATGTAAAGTGATTTATGAATGAATCCAGTATTCCCGTTGTCATGCATGGAGGATGGTTTGTTCATGTGCACTCGAATGAGATGAAACGTGCAAACAGGGGAAAGTAACGAGACGTCAGAACATGCCCAGTGTCTTGTGGAGATAGAGCAGAACTTTCCCAATAACCGGCGGCCTGAATATGAAACAGGTTCTTCAGATCTTTCTCTGTGTCGTCCAAAGGACTATTTCTGTATTGACAGTAATCGAAATTGGGCTCTGGGTATATTTATACAGCCTGAACTTAGTCAGCCTCAACGGGCGTCCGGTGTCTCAGCTGTAGATGAGAAGTTTAGCCAGTGAAGTACAACCGATAGCATTGGGTCTTTAATATGTACAACGCAGTCGTGATAGAGAACCGCACGCCAGTACGATGCACATCCAGAACAAAACGGACAGGTGGGGAACGGAACGCAGGATCCCGGAGTTTCGACAGTAATCACTGCACGGTGAGCCCGCGCTCGCCACCTCGGCAAGTCAGAAAATGTACGTGCACAACGCACAAGAATCCAATGAAGGTAGGGGAAGCTCGCGCTGCAGAGCCCAAAGATCCTGGGTTCAATCCCCACCCCTGCCCGTTTCGATCTGGATGAGCATCGTACCAGCATGCGGTCCTGTATCACTACTGCGCGGTGCACGTTAAAGACTCCAGGCTAGCTGTTGTACCGCACTCCCTAAATTGCTCATCTACAGCTGAGAGACAAGTCGCCCGTTGAGGCAGACTAAGTTCAGGCTGTATAAACATACACACACACCCAATGAAGGTACCCTGATGTGCTTTTGTGAACGTCTTTTACTACAATTAATACAAAATTTTGAGTCAGACTTTGTGAAAAAAACAAACGGGCGCGAACACATTTCCGATTTTGTTTTTTTACGCGCATGCTCGGGGACCACACTGCTCTTATTTTGCAGAGTACTACTTTCTCGTGCGTATGTTTTCAATAGCACTCCACAGGTTGTGAGATATTGTGCACGTTGGAGTTGAAATGGAGATTATAAATTATGTTTTAATGTTGTCAGAAACTCAAATTAAAACTCCACGTGTAAAGCAGGACAAGCTTATACATTTTTGTATGCTTTTTCCTTCAATGACAATTAGTACGGATATCATTGTAGCTTGTTACGGATCCTAGACATGGAGTTTCTTGGGTTTGCTATTAAATAGAAATTGGCACTGCTTGTGCATTTTGCCACAAGTATTGGAGAATGAATCCAATTTGTGGTCAAATATGAGTCATTTCTGTACTCGATGTGATATTTCTACTGCACGATATATTATATAGGCCTCAGAAACAGTAAACAATTGCTAAACAAAACATTTTACGGAGATATGAGTCAGAAAAATTCAAATGTGGTTTTATTCGACATGATGGCCTGAGACTGCGGTGGAAAAGAGTAAAGACAATAAGAGGGCCAGAAAAAAAGGTGAACAAACAACGTCTCAAACTCAGCTACAAGGATTCCAATGTCGTCATTGCTACCGACGGAAATTTACCTTGTTCTTGAAAACTCCACGAGAGGAACGAACTCCTCAGAAGATCAGCTTGGTACGTTGTCTGTCCTATTTTCTGTCACTCTTACTGTTTTTATTCTTTTACGCCCCGGTATTGGGATTTAACGTTATGTTAAATGTACACCAGCTCGCCTGTACTTTAAGAATTATTTGGTTTTATACTTTCGTAGTCCTTAGTTTGCGGACTTTCAAAAGAAACAACAAAGGAATACATAACACAAAAAGGCACCGATTTCGTCGCTAAATTCCTTGCGAAAACAAATCACTCCTAAACTGAGAAAGACGCTGGCTTTTTTTTTTCTCCTTCTTTTTTTTTTTTTTTTTTGTTTTCAAAGGAAAATTTTAAGTGTACTACGAAACAGTTTCTTCAGTGCAGGCGTCGAGTCTGGAAAGCCTTCGCAGTGGCCCTAATAGGGTTGGGGATTTGGGGAAAATGGCATTTGAAGAACATTTGTAAGAATGAGGGCGAGCTGGTCCTCGACTGTGTTCTTTAGTTCGTGTCCACGCTGTTCGCGGTCTTAAGGCGCTCTGTACTCGTTAATTATGTTTCCGTATGGAACAAGTCGCTAATTAAGTTCGGCAGCAGCGACGCGTGAAAGGTACTTTCTTTTGCACATGAGTAGGTGCGGGGAATTTGCTTTGTCTGTCTTCCACCTTTAGTTTCTTTCAACTTAGATTGAGAGTGTCATCTTACGCTCTAGTACGTATCTTGGCCTCTGCGTCTGAAAAAAAAAATACATATAAATATATTTCCATTCTAAGAATGTGCCTTGGAGAGGCACCTCGTGAGGAGGAAGCAACGTAACCTTGTTTTGCAGATCTTTCTTAATACATCGCAAACCAGGGTGGATTCTGATTTAGCGGCGCCTCAATTCAACGTGTTCGCAAGATGTCTTTTTTTTTTTTCTTTTATTTTTGAAGAGTGTCTGGGTGTGTGTGTGTGGGGGGGGGGGGGGGGGCGTGCTTGTTCGTGTTTGTGTGTATTACCGCGTAGTCCTTGACCTCGACCAGTCACTTGCTTTTTAGAAGGCATAATTCACTGGGACGGTTCTCGCTTCGGACTCTTCATCGCTCGCTAATTATATTATGGGTGCGAGCGCAGTCGCGGACAATAGTTTTCAAGGACACTTTCCCAGGCGTGCGCCAAGCGGAATGAAATTTTAACCTAGGGACGATATGGTTTTGAGACAACCTGCAAAGAAAACAGCGAACGGACTGCCAAAGCGACGTTTACTTTAATTTGCCTAAGCGCTGCCCTAAGTGATACGAACAAAAAACCGTGTTTCAACGAAGCCTTTCGAAAATCGCTTAAAAAGAGACCAGTTGAGAAAAAAAGAAACTCTTTCCGGGAACAAACTGCCTGCCACGGCGGACGTCAGGGACTGCAAAAACAGTGGAAACTGTGGGAACTGGCTGCTAGATCTCTGAGTTTCTAGACCATACATTTTTTACACGGGTTGTCAACTGTACTGCGTTATTTCTCTCAGCCATTGATCCCAATTGGTTCCATGGCCTCTGACGCTACAAGTTCAATATATATATAGGGTGTCCCAAGTCACCAGGCTCGATATAAAATGAGCCCTAAAATCGGCGCCTGCAGGTATCAGTCTAAACTTTTCGTCAAAGTTGTGATTCGCTGGTCGGTTTTTTCTTGTAAAATTACAAAGCGTAGCTCCCTTTCTGTAAATAAATAGGGCCAAAAAAATTGCCGGGGTCAGCGGTGGACGGCAACGCAGACGACCGAGTCGAGTTACGGGTTGCGTTTGGCGCGCGTGTTGATAGATGGCGTTGGGAGCTGCATCCGGAGGTGTAGCCGACCAGCGAAAGAAAGCAGTCGACACAAAGACGAAATCCGTTTTCGGCAAAAGCGCCGTCGCTATGCAAACGCGTTTTTTTTCCCCTTAAGTTTTGCTTTTATTGTCCGCATTTATTTTTTAACGAAAGGTACATTACAAAAAAATTATGTTTATTTGAATAAACCACGGTGTTGGCGAGCAGTCTCAATAAGGAGATTGAGCCACCTGTCAATACGGAAGTCAAACCCGCCCCGCTACTCGACTTGGTCGTCTGAGTCGCCGCCCGTCGTTGGCCCTGGCAAGTTTCTCGGCCCTATGTGTTTTACAGAAAGAGAGCTACGCTATGTAATTTTACGAGCAAAACCTAACCTGTGAAATACACCTTTGACGAAAAGTTTAGATTACTACGTACGGGCGTCGATATTTACGGTACATTTTAGATCGAGATTGGTAACTTGGAACACCCTATATACATATATGGGTGGTTTCATCTCAAATTGGGCAGGCTGAAAAGGTCTAATTTTTAATTTTGACGAAAAAAAATATATGTTTTGGGAGAATTTCTCAAATGAAGGAGGACGCAAACCGCATGTTGCACAGATTTTTTGTTCTCGAGTTACGAAGCGTAGAAGACGCAGTGGCGCAAACTAGCGCGCATTTTTGCTTGCCGTCGCAGGTCGCGTGTTTGACACCCTCTGCTGCCACTACTGTTTTTCCTCCGCCATTTTAACTTTTTCCCCTAATTGAATCGGCACTATAAAGATACCTTGATGTATTAAGATGTGTTTAGGAATCTTATATTTTTCTAAATAAAATATCAAACTCGTTGTTCAGGTCGATTTTTGTTCAAATTTGACTAGGTCCTTACTTTGTCTGTACTAAGGTAAATTTCCTTTCTTTAGTTCTATAGAAAGCCCAAAGCAGGCTGATTATAGATAAAATAATACGATTATGATTTTTCGACTAGCCGTTCCGCCACCTTCACGTAAACGTTGTGAGAAATAACAAATGTTGAAAGTTTGAAATCGATTTTCTCAAAAAACCGATTTTTGTAAATTTTTACTTTTTAAGTTATTTTCGAGATAATAATCGACTACAAGAAAACATAATCTAGAAATGTAATATTTTGGTTGTATGTCCTCTATTTGAGGCGCAATCGTGTGAAATGAGTGCTCATTTGACGAAAATGCAGCCCCCTTCCCGGCTTTGTGCGCCTCTACGATTTCAAAATCGTAGAGGCGCCTCCTCCTCAAGAGCGGCGTTTTAATGTCTCGTGACAAATTTTAAACTTCTTTAATTTTTCTTTGGCCAAAGTTTTAGGCCCTTTGCCGGACTTAAAGGGCAAGTCCGCTTCATTTTTGTTTTTAATAAAGACTATAATCCTCTTCAGTATCATCTAGGGAGGCCACATGTCAAATATTACGTCCTAGTTTTTACAACATGTTTCTTAAACGGTCCGGTAAACTTTGGAACGCGCCAAGTACCTGAAATCCGCTGACTTTAGCGGGCGAATAGAGGCGGCGCAACCTACAGAGCTGTCAAGGCTACGGCGTGGCCGTAGCCAACAGTAAGCTAAGCGTCATCACCATTGTCCCTTTCGTTTATTTTTAGTTCTCTGGGCAGGCGCAACGAGTGACGTCAGCAACATTTCCTCTCGGCGCTCAGAGCTGTCCACTTGATTGGCGCAACGCGCCTGCGTAGCGCGCTTCTCAGCCTCGGAGCCGTCCGGCCGTCCCGCCATAGACTCTTTCAGGAATTCAGTCTGGCCACTTTGATCACTATCATCATCTGAAAAATGGCATATGTGCTATACTAATGGCGGCCTTCTGTTTACTGGTGAGAAAAGAAGTGGAAGATGCTCCTAAGCAGATGATGGACGTCAGCGCGACGTGAAGCAGGAATTGGATGCAAGAACTGCGTAAGCGTTCATTTCTAACTCGAGCCCAGTCAATATATTAGTAGCACACACTCGGCTTCAAAGCCCCTTGATGTATAGAACTTTATCAAGGCGTTTATGTGGGTTGGCACTTCGTTCTGACTGGTTGCATTTTTTTCGCCATCGACACTGACAGAGATAGAAAAATAAAATTTGGGGGTTTTACGTGCCAAACCAACGACGGGCATCTGGCACGCCCCAGCGGAGGACTGAGGATTAATTTCGACCCCCTGGGGATCTTTTGACGTGCAACCGAAAGCTCGGTTACACTGCGCCTCCTCCGCAATAAGCCTCCGTCAGGACTGCGGGCACCTCGGCCGGGATTCGAACCCGCCGCATGGGGATCCGTAGGCCAGCGCTCTCGCCTCAGAGCCACCGAGGCGGCCTGATAGAGATAGAAAAAGACCTGTACAGTGAAGCGCCTATTCTCCTTTACCGTTCAGTTGTGAAAGTGGCAGTGCCCCATAAAACACTGGAGATCACAGATCCATTCCCCCCATTAGTACGGCACAAGTTAAACTGCCATTTGGGTCACCAAATTCCGGAAAGGGTCTATTACAACCGTTCCCCGCGTTCCAACCGCCGTCGTCGCCTCACCGTTTGTGATTATTGTATCTCGTTCCCACTGCATTCGCAGACTGATGCCGCAGTTGTGCAGACGACGTCGGATGGATATCATAGACACCGAAACGCTGCGAAGACTGCGGTGAAGACGACACTTGCGCCTGGCACACGCCCTCCACAACGGTGGCCCGCCCCGATCCCGCCCGTCGTTGCGTAGAGGATCACGTGACATCTCGTGCCACGTGATAGCCATGTTTTTAGTTGCCCGAGGCCAATGTTTACAGACGGAACCGAAGTTTCGTTGTCGGTCTCTGCTCATGTTGAAGCAAGATTTAAAAAAATAAATATATATTAAATTTTTCGCGAATCAAGTGACGGAGTGATTTTTATTAGCGCTTTTTTTAATTTGATGTTCCTCATTATCACGAAATTTTCCGAATTGAGCGGAGTTGCCCTTGTGGGGTCGTTGTATAATAATCGCCACCCGGTCGGTCTGTGCTACACTCGTTGCCCAAGGAGTGACACAACACAACGAGATGACAGCGAACAGCGAATGGGTTTACTGTACTTGCCGGTCCTCGAGAGTCAGCAGTCCGGGCCCGCCGACCCTGGTTGTCGCCCGTCGTTCAGCACTCGCAGTCAGAGTGCTGAACGACCAGGCCTGCCGATCATCCTTCCCAAGCTAGCGCTGTGCAGGCTAGCTGTTCCGGGCTATCATAGCCCGAGTCTCGTTGCGGAACCACTCCAGGATCTTCATAGGCCTAGGCCGGAATGGCCAGGGCTCGTCGTTCCCGCCGTTCCTGCACTGAACCTCGCTGGTGGACCGCTCCGGGGATCGTCATGGGCCAGACCAGCTCCATCGTCCCTGCCCGGCCCCAGCCTCGCGCAGCACATTTTGTCGGGCGCCAGCTCGTACCTCCTCGGCCGACCGCTTGTCACGTGCTGCTCGCCACCCCTCTGTTTTCCACCCTAAACTCACTGGATCCTGGGAAAGTAGCGCCATTGCCTTCCCTACCTGCTAGCCGGACACAAACGGATACTAACATGCAGACGACTCAAACCTCGCAAGGCGATTGGCTAATCGGCCTACGTTGCAATGGAAATCGCCATCTTGGTCCATTTAAATCTTCGAAGCTTCCAAGGGGTCGTTCTAAACCAATCGCGCCAAGATCACCATGGAGCATCGTCGTACTGGAAGCGTTCCTCTTCAATATAAGAGTCTTTGGCACTTCGTATGCGATCAACTTATTAATCAGGCCCATTTCCATGGATTTCTTACAATTATATTGTTCTTCTTGCGCATTTCAAGACAGTAAACTTATTTTTCAGTGCCTCCAAGCACCGACACAGCATCTGGTGGTGGTACGAACGTGTACGCCTGTTTCGCTGGTGTGTGGTTAGCAGAATCTCGGTATACAAAAAACGACTCAATAAAGCTACCCGTCACCATCGAATCTAGATAGACTCACCAAAAACGAAGGGGTCAAGGAGAAATTGCTCATTTCATGGACCAAGATGGCGACCACACGCGGAGCTTGGCGTTACTTTCCCAGGATCTAGTGACTTTATTCCACCCTTGTCTCCAACACCATTTAAAAAACCAGAACCTGGCATCAACTACTAAGTGAATTTGTTTTTTTACTGACACAAAGATAGTCGCCAGATATTAGGTATTATTCGAAGGTCGAAATGCGCGTGTGCTCTTAAAAGATAATTTCGTTTTTTATTGTACTTTTATTACTATGTTAGAGTAATCTGTTGTACATATGTATACATATGCATTTATTGCGTAATCGCTTCTCTCACCGAGTGAAGGTATTTTCATGTGTATGCGAGCTGAGAGTATTATTCATGGTGTACTGATTTTATTGTTGGAGATCATATATAATTCATACTGTATACTACCTGATTTTAAGTAGCCGGTCCCATGATATGGTACCAAACTTTTCATCTCATGAAATAAATATTGAATGGAAGAGTTTCCGTTTAAGAGTTCATGTATATACAAAAAAAAAAACAATTGTAGAGCCCATCCACTTCACGTGAAGATGTAGGACCAGCGAAGCTGCTATCTTTACGACAACTATGTGACATCCGTACGATTTACATATGATTGCAATGAAGACACGTACACGACTTCGTTGTCTTTACTTAATTCTTAGTGACTAAAGTGATCATTGCCTTATGGCAATGATCACTTAGTCACTAAGAATTAAATAAAGAAGCACAGATGCTCCGGTGACAGATTCTCCGGTGACCTCGAGGACAGTGTTTTTCCGACTGAGCCCAAGTCTCTTTATCAGCATCGCGGAAGCGAAAGAAAAGAAGGTGAGATCGGCACGTTTTTCCCTCAGTCTCGTCACAGTTCACTCTTAGCTAAGTCGGTGACCGTAGATGATAACAAGGAATCAGGACCTCACTATCTAATAATGCCAAGGAAGGCTGACTCACGCGGGTTGCCGGGTCGCCCCCTCTTTTCTTTTTATACTTGCCACAACCAGTCGGAACGAAGGAGAGCCGTTTAAACGGGAGTTTTTTTTGTTAACATTCATGATGGCATTTTTTTTTCCAGATCCTAGCAGATAACAGCTACGCCGTAATAAGTACCCTGATTAATAATAGCAATAGAGTCATTCTTGTCCTGCGTAATAAATTTATCGGTTTTTAGTGTTCTTTCTTTCTTTCTAAAATCCTATTGCGGGTTTCTTTTTTTTTTTTGGTTGACACAGTTTTAGACGAGGTGTCGTGTCGTCGCGGCCCCGCCGCACCCGCGGCACAGCCCGTCTTCGTGGTCCTCCCCGTATAGAACATGTGCCGGAATGCGGGCGACATCGTTGTGTTGGTGGCCAGGTGGCGTCGGACGAGCGTCTGCGTGCCTCGAGGTAAGGTCTTCGGCATCACCGGAACGGGCCGTCCGGAGAGGCTCGTCTCGCCAGCTCTTCTCTCAAGCAAGATCCGCAGGGTCTGCCGCCTTCTCCGCTTGGCGATTTCGCCATTACCGCAATGGAAGTGGTGGTTGGAGTAGTCGTCATTCGTGGCGAAGATGGCGGTAGTGGCGAAGGTGAACGTGTTGTCTTCGTTCCCGTCCGAAGGTTCATCGATGGAAGATGAAGGCGACACGTCACCGCCGTCGCAGTAGGTGACGACGGCGACGATGTCTTCCTCAGTCCGTTCAGCGCGGGCCCTATTATTTCTTCGTGTCCCTTCTTGTGTCTCTCTATCAGCGCACCGGTCGTAGCCAGTACCGGACCAATCGCATACTTTTAGACTCTCCCTTTCTCTCTTCCCAGAGGCCATTGAAGCAGATGAGACGGTTACGACGCCTTGACCTCCATACCAACGCCATTCGCGCAGATATTGCTTCTGCTCCGATGCCATATTTTATTTCCCTCTCGATTCGGGATCGTTGTCAGTAGACTAATCTTTGTTTAGATCCTCTATTCACGAAGAGGAGGGCGCAAGACACTCGCGGTTTGTTGCGGAACACTACCACACTGGGGAAGGAATGGGATTCGGGGCAGGGGACGACAAATAAAAACACTTCCATTGAGCTCCGGCAGAGCGGTATTCCGCGCAACGATCGATGATTTCCCAGCTTCTTCTCCTCACGTTCGCGTTTCCTCTTTCACTTTCTCCCCAGTCTGCGTTCCGACGCCGTCGCACTAATGAACTGTGACTTATCGGCTCGCAGGCTGAGGGGCGGGCGCGCTCTCGGGGTCAGCCATCTTACCCGTAATAACGAATCATAATAATAGCAAAGAGAAGGCCCGGCAAAGGAACGTGTTACCAGATGAATTCCAATTTCTCCCATCTCCTCGGTTTCTCCTTCTGCATTATACGGTGCAGCTTACCTTATTTTTACCACTTTCTTTTTTTCTATCGCGCGCGTCGCTAGTATTTTTGCGGTCCCCGGTCGGTGGCGGCGGGGACGGTAATCGACTTCTCGTTAGGGCTCTTCAAAATTTCGAGAATTTGTGGCGGTTGTTTGGGAAGGCGATAACCCGGGCACACACACACACGCGAGCGGAAGAAGTTTTTCAATAAAATAGAAGCATCTCTAAAGATATTACGAGTCTCGCGAAGAAACCGCCATCGTTCTACCCTGCCGTCTAAAGGGGAGCGACGGATTTCACTTCTTTTCCGGCGTCGCCGCGAGTATGAACCTTGTGCGAGCGCCATGCGGGCGCGTTACACGTGCGTGAGTGGGTCCGTGGGCATGGCAACGGAATGCCACCAAGATACTACATTTGAGGTTGTTTATATATATATATGTAGTTTTCTTGCCCCCTGTGGGAGCACGTGTATGAGCATACAAACCGATTTTCAGTTACGAGTTTCGCGTGCGCTCGTTTAGCGGCCATTTCGAAAGCGGCATTATTTTTACTCCAGGTCAAAAGCGGGTGTTTCAAGATTGCGAAACGAGGAGCACAGAAAGGAAACCAAATTGCTTTCAACTGTTCCTTTAAAACAAATAAAAACATAACACTGTTTTTTCTTCTCTCTACGAATTCGGGATGGAGCAAAAATACAAAAAACAACAACAAACGCGTCTGGTTGCAAAGTGCTTCTTCACCACTTAATCAACACGGTGTCTCGAAGCTGGTGTTGTGCATTACCAAATCAGTTCAATGTCTCTGATGAAATTAGGAATTCGGTCTCATTATCTGGTATCAGCTACTTTAGACAGAGGAAGGAATATGATATATAATGAATGCTATAAAATTACTATAGTTTTAAAATTTATAAATGAATGCAATGGACTGCAAGCACGTAATAATTCAATATTTATTATGGGTAAGTAAAGCATTTGTCTCTTTATCCTTGGACCGACAAAATTATGGAAACCTATATAATGAGATAAATGATCACAGGTTAAAAGGTGGTGTAAAATAAAATGCAGCGAAAAAGTACAGTGGATACCCAAAAGCAGAAGGAAAAAGTGGTGAACTTCTAGGAATCTGGAAAACCTATTTTGTTTTGCCCCGATTACAATAATCGATATTTAGACACTACCTTCGTTCCATTTCGAAAATCATGTAATAAACTTGATAAACCCTTTTGTTTACTTAAGTCAGGTCAAGGCTCTAAAGCTTGAAGCCTTTTAAAGAAAAGGAGATAGCGTCGCGCTGTTCATTTCTATTTCTAATTCCGTCTTGCGTTTTTTTCGCGCTGTTAACTGCAACATCAAATACTGCGTTATTGTGCGTTTGTTTTTAGTCGCCTTTTTGAGCTATGACGAACCCCCACATTTTCATCATGCGTTGTATAGGTCGGTGATTGCAGTCTTTGTTTTTATGCCTGCTAACCTCTGTCCACTTAATCAGAACCTCAGCTGCGACTAAGCAAGACGACGTAGCCCTATTCAAGGCTACATCGTCTAAATTTCAAAAGTAGTTCCGGAATTGATTCAAAGGATTGGAAAAGGTTTTTCTCTATTTCGGCAGATATACTTAAGGAGCTTTGTTTTCGGGTAAACCCCGATATTTCCCAATATTTGCATTCCGAACATACTTCTTGAAAATCTGTTTGAACCAGATTTTCCCCCGAATTCGGAAATTGAATTTCATAATTTTCCAAATTACTCTGCTCCCAAAAAAGTTTATAGCTTCTGTTCTTGGAAACGAACCTAGATTCTGTTGGATTCAGTGAACTGTAGTGGCATAGAACGAGTCCCAAAATTGCGCTTTTATGTCTATTGTGAAGTATCCTTTGCACTTCTCCTTTCCGTTTCTACCAGCGCAAAAAAAAAAAAAAAAGTAAAATTACATTTAAGGTTTTGTTTTGAAAGGAACAGTAGATATTTTGTTCCTGTCTAACTGAAGTGGTATTCTTGTGCATTGAAATTCTACGTGTAAAGGCCGGTTCACACAGCGTCGCTTTCTTACTTTTTCTTTCGTTACGTATAAGTCACTAAAACATTCGTGTCTCGAATGTCGCCTGCCAGCCTGCCTGCTTGAACTAGCCACGCTCAATATGAAGCACAGATGCTCCGGTGACTTGTGGCGGAAGCTTTCGCAATGTAACATAACGTCAGAAAACGGGGCTGTGAACCAGCCTTAAGCTGTGATATGGAGAGAACCTCTCTCAATTAAGATACTGTCGAGACCGGTTATAACGAAGTCGGTAATAACGAAATAGCGGCTACAGCGAAGCGATCACTATTTCCCATTGCCGTTTGCGAAGTCGGTTATAATGAAATAGCGGATATAGCAAAGTGATTACCGTTGACTTCGTTATAACCGGTCTCGACAGTATGTCAAAAGGCCGGACAGGCCGGAAACAACAGCTACACATGACACTTTAATTTTATTGTTAGGTAGCGCTCTAACGATAGAAGCAGCATTCAAAGGGTCATATGCAGGTAAATTGCTCTACAAGGCTGTTTATGTTGGCCTTGCATGACGCTTTTCAAGCGTCATACATATACTTTTATTTTCCCCTAAAAAAAAAAAAAACTTTGTTGCGGCATTAGTTTTTTAGTTAAAGGTGCCCAGATCTTTGGGCAGAAACCAAGGTTATTTGATCCAGCTGATTTTCCACAGTATATGCACGGAAGAGGTGTGGCAAAGGGGGACTCATTTTCAACAAAAACACAGTTATATTTCATACATAAACATAACAGTCAAATTTTGGTTTCCCAATAAAAACACATTTTTATGATCTTTCGCAAACTCAACAATAAAAAAAAACGCTAAATTTAGAAGAGGCAGGAATGGCACTGCGATGCAATTGATTGATATATTAAATCATAAACACTATAAATAAATGAAATAACAATAAAAAGTTCTTTTTTTCTTCGGCAGATTATTAGCGCCGAAATGTCTCGGCGGCGCCTCTTATGGTTTCCGTTCGTGACGTCACAACCAAGATTTGCCTCGCTGTGACGTCACGAGTAGTAATCTTGGCTGCTCATTATCAATTGCAATCCACCAGGAAGGAAAGTTGACAGTCTCACATTGCTCTTATTTTCGTCGATGAAAGCAGAAATACTCAAAATAAGGACATGGTGAGCGTTTGGCGAACCTTCGAATGCCGACCAAACCGACGCTTTTGGTCGCCCATGTCAACAATAACACCTCCTGTTTCCATTTCTGTGACTCAGACAGGTCCCCTCTGTGCACCTCGGTGGTGCGGGCAGAGGAGCAAAACTATATTCTATTTTTTTTTTTTTTCAATTTTTCTTTTTTTTCTAAGTCTCCTCTCTATATTTTTTTCCCTCTGTGCAGTCCGCAGTGCTCATGCGGGAGCGGACAGGGGACACTTCATTTTTGAGTATTTTGCCTGCTCCCCGCATCGCTAGGACAGCCATCATGGCGCGCGCCTGCCTCAGCCACCGTGATGGGTGACGAAGCTCGCGCATGCTACAGATAACATTTCGCGGCACCTTGCGCCAGTCCCTGTTATCTCGTGCGTGTCGAACGGAAGAGAGAGAAAGAAACATGACCGCGATAAAGAGAGGAAGCGCATGCGTAAAGCGTGAGAGCGGCAACTCGCCGTGAGAAGGAGCAGCCAGTCTTTTCGGCTGGCGCTCCCGTGCCCCGCAAACTTTTGCTCCCGACTGTACCTAGTAGGGAAGGGCGGTGAACTTTTTACCGCGGTTGAACTTAACCGGCTTCTTGCAAACGGGCTCTGGAGGAGAAACGCGGATGCTGCCAATGTCCGCTCGACTTCGCTGTGACGTCTGAACTTTGAGGCTTGGCAAGCTTTTAAAGGAGTCTGATTTTTGGCCGCTTCCGTATCCGAGCCAAAGCCGAAAAGAGAAAAGCAAACATGGCGGCGAGCGACAAAGCGGTACATACGGGCGATATAAGTTAACAGTACGGGTTGGTGAAGCGGTACAGATTCATCAATAGTCGCGACGGTTGCAAGCACCGCATATAAAAATGATGACTGGGCATAGCCATCTTTTAGCGGTGCAAGAATGTCCGAAATGCTTCGAGATCGTCCGCCTGTTCTTTGGCGTTCGCGATCTTTCCCGGGTTCGACAGGTTTAGAAAACCCAGTGAGCCGAATCTGACGAACTTTATGGAGTGGTATTAATAAAGCAGACTGTTTCTTCACAATCTGCGTACTTCATGTCATTCTGATGTGAAACGCTTGACATTCCCGGTGCAAGTATCAAGGTTTGTCGAAATTCTCCCGAGTCAATACGTCACAAGTTTCGCGCATGAAACTCCACGTGTGAACGGGTCAATTTCGCGAAATCTCGGTTTCGCTAAAGTGAAAAGGTGCATCGTGTGAATAAGCCTTAACCTGCCTTGACTGAAAACGACGCAGGTCCGTCCGTCCGATCAGCCCGTTCGACCGCCATGTCTTCTTGTTGATAGTAAAGGCGATGGGGTCTCCGCGGTTCAGAGTTCAAAACCGAAATTATCGGAAATGGTAGCCACTTTTATTTTGGGGTATAGTCCTCCCCTTTTTTCTATTTGGATTAGCCCCCCCCCCCCCCTCTCCCCTCTCCCCTCTCTCCTCTCCCCAACGTTCCCAAAAGCCTCTCGTGGCGAGAAGTTTCGGTGTTGCCATTTAGCGGAAGCGTGGCACAACCCAAAGTGAGGACGCCGCCGTTTCGCTAGTAACTTCTCATTTTGTATTTTTTTCTTTTCTTTTCTATAACATGTTTTTGCATTCGTCGCGGACAATTACAAATTCTGCGCCCTGGCGGGTCTTCATCCCTGGCTTCAATGCTGCTAACTGGAGTAATTTTTTTCTTTCTTTTTTTGTTCTGGGCAAAGCACGGTGCAGACGCTTATTTTTAACTTAATTATGTTTTAAATTTTCATTTCGTTGTGACATTAAAGGAGAGTTCCATAAAAATTTGTTTTCCCACTTCCTTGGATAACAATCAAAGGCACCATTCGTTGTCCTGGTTTCCTCCCTTGAGATAATTTTAATAGTTCCCTATACCCATTGTTGCATCTTCAAAACATTTAGGGCAGTCCTGTACACATTGGCTTTTATACACATCCTGGACTTTACCAAGCTTAATGAAATCACCAACAACACCATGTTCATTATTTTAGCAATTAAAGTGAAACAGTGAATGCTCCCAACATATAAAGTTTGGATGACTGTGTCTTTACAGGGTTAATGCAAAAAAGAAATGTTGCACTTTGAAGAAGCACACAATTTAAAAGCCTACCTCGAATTTAAAAGAAATGAAAACAAAGCATTATACACAAGTAAAATTTGAAAAAAAAAAAAATTAGGCAGGCTTCTAGTATAAATTGTTTTGTAAAAATTATCTTTATCAAAGAGTCATTTTGTTAAAATCGTAAATTTTAACGAACAAATCATTTGATCGACAGCTAACGCTTCGATGACAGCCATTTGAGACATTGCAAAGACGTAGATGTTATGTTATTGCCGTAATGACAATATAATTAAATAGAAAGGAGTTGTGAGATATATTTATAACTGACCTGCGAGTGAAGAAGGTACTTTTGTGGCCCAATTATAATTACTGTCAATAAACCGCAACAAGCTGATCAGCGCCAGTATTTCGGGACGTTATATGACGTTTTGTCTTGCTCTCCATAAGCCGTCTAGGATAATGAACACTCGTAGTTTTGAGCATAAACGTTCAACAACGCACCATTGGATAAAAAAAAAAAAATCCCGATGGCGTCTACCGGTAGGCGAAATAGTGAAACATCCAGCATATGTTACTTTTTTTCTCTCGATCACAACACCACGCCGCAGCTACTGCACCGCAAGAAAGGCAAGACTTGTTTGAGTGTGAGATCCTCGGGACCCGATTTGTTGAACAGACACGAGAGCGTTCTTTCGTTTCGGACATCATAAAAATGACTGTTAATTCTTTCAAGTTTGCAGCGCGAGGGGTGACACGGACGACACGGAGAAAGAAATTCGGGTACGCGGGAATAGGAAAGGCGGATTATCGGATTATTGTTGGCGCCGAGTCCCGCCAGTGGAATGCGTACGGAGAGCGAAACAGACACTGGCAAAGAAAAGCAAAACATAATACAAAATACAACACGATTCGTCGTGGAAGTATCTGATAAGTGGTTTGAGCACACCATCGCGCTCGCCAATTCCTTTTTGCCCTGTTTTAATACAATCTCTACGTGCCCAGATGTTTTCCTCTCGGATATGGATGGAAGCATACCTTTTTCAAACGCGTAAGCTGTGTCACCACTGAGAGAACAATAATGAACCACCGCGCCAACGTCCGAAAGCAAGCGATCACGGCGTGCCGCTATGGCGCGCGCGAGATAAACAAACCGGGCATCCTCACAATCCGGGTATCATGTGACATTCACGTGATGCTCAGTTTCGTCCCCTAGCGTGGTTCTCGCCGTGAATATCAAAGCCCAGTATGACTCCTGTTTATTATTTCAGTGGAGTTTGTCCTGGCAAACTTTAAAAAAAAATGTGTCTTCAGGCGGAACCACCTTCTCCTCTGTAAAAGGTGTAATATTTCCTAAAGACATCTCTGAAGGTGCCAAGAGGTGTAACCACACCTCTCTCCCACGCTTAGTAGGTGAATCAAAAACTACACCTGTTGCAAAATACAAAAAAAAAAAAAAAACAGAAAAAAAACAGCGTTTTGAACAAGTGTATTTGGTATGAAACTCCTGCCGAACACCATTATAGGTGTTTTGAAGTTCACTGTGTAGTCGTCGTGATACCTGCGCACGAACTCCGCACGTGGGGAGCCCGAAAAAACGTGCCCCAGCGTTTTTTCCGTATGGGTAGGCAACACCCTACAGTATTACAGAGTCAAGAAAAGTTGCACATTCGAAAATGCAAGCACTCTAATTGGTCGTGACCGGATGTCGTGGAGTGAGGTTGGCACGTCGAAACCGAAACTTAGTGGCCAACCGCTAGCTAAGATGCTTTGCGCGGCGTTACGCCGCTAGGATCGCTGCGAGTTTGGAGGAGGTGTGTTGCCCTTTATTTTGGAAGCCTGCCTGACGTACAACCAAACCGCTAGCAGTATGAGCGGGAACGCCGGAGTGCGTGTCCGTCGATACGCGCTACGTCACCCAACACCTCATAGATAAGAAAGCCGAAGTGCTGTGAATTTTACCCGCGTCACTAAAAGGGGCGACCGTAGGGCGCAGATTGGACACGACTGCGGCGTCATCATTCGGCTGGGACTCGGGTTCTCATTGATTGAACATGAGTTCCGGCCGAACGCTGACGCAGCGCTCGGGTCCAATCTGCGCCCTACGGTCGCCTCTTTGAATGACTCGGCCCTCCCTCTCCACTACGCTGTTTTATCTGCCATGAGGTAGCGCAACATGTATCAAGGGCCACGCGCGGCGGCGTTCCCTCTCATATTGTTCAAGCTGGTAAATACGTCACGGCAAGCACAGTATCGAATTTAGCGAGTACGTAAATTTAAAAGCTCGGTGAGTGTACCGCCCCCATGTTCTACGAAAAGTTTCGATAAGCACGCGCCTTCACGCCGGCGCCTCTCTGGGTCGTGCTGCGCATTGGGTCGACTCGGCCGCAATCGCTCCGAGATTTCTTTCGAACGCGGTCCCGAACAAGCGGCAGTTCCGACTTTTGGGGCAGCGACATGCGTGAGGCGTTAAATCAAGGACCTCGCCTTGATCTAGGCAGATGAATGTATTATGCAGGCCCTCCTGAAACGCGTATATAGATGTATCCGCGCCTGGGGAGGGCGGCCGACGCGCTGCCAAAATGGGGAGACTGCACGTCATCTTTTATGTATGGAACCTACGCAGAGCTATCGTGGAGAACGTCGACGCGTTGGGAGAAGAAAGACAGAACAAGCAGAAAAATGATGAGTCGCTCGGCTCGCGAAAGGTGTTTGTGGGTGAATAAATTTCTCCTCTTCCCTTCGGCATAGTGCCTTGAGCGTTGTGATTTTTAGAGGGGTGACGGCAGGAATTCATCATGCTCCCCGCAGTAGGTGCCAAGGTGCTGCGGGTTCGGGGGCGGGCAATGTCTTTCTATTTTTTTTTTTCTTTTCGGCGGTGGGACATTGTGATGTGAGCTTCGTCTCGTTCTTGTTCGTCGGTCCGCTGTGGCCAGGGAGAGATACAGGAAAATAGTTAATGTACCTGGCGTTTTGGAAGAGACAGCCGTACGACTCGGCTCCCGATCCTTAAGCCCGTGTGGCTCCCGAGATCGGGCTGTGCTTTCCTACGGGTGGATTAATAAAGCACAGGAGCACCTGGTCGGGGAGATAAAAAGGAAACGCGAAGAAATGGAATGGAAAAAGAAGTCACTCTCCGCGAGTGGCAGTAAAATTAACAATTCATTCGGGTCTGCACGTCCCGGATCTCATTAGAAGGAAGGAAAATCTCGCCCATCTCGGCCGTTTCTTTGCTGCACTTCTTTCTCATTTCGGCGCGACGAGTGTGGATGAAGGGCCCAGGGGCGAGAGGGAGTCCTGGGGTGCGATAAACGCGACCAATTGCCTGGAACGATATATTCTTGAAGCTCAAATGAAATTAGATGACATAATTGAGCGGCCGCGCTTTTAAGAAAAGCTAGGCGCGGCCGGATGGGCACAAGCCGAGCAGGCGGGAAACCCTGCAGGAGGAATATATAATTCCGTGAAAGTTCCTTTCCTCTTTGCGGAGTTTCCACCGCCTTTTCTTCCTTATGTTTCCTTATTCAAACTCTATTAGAGGCTTTGTCTGGGATTATTTCTAGGTTGACTTCTTAGCGAAGCGTGCTTTCTCGATGAGAGAGCAGAAATATGGTTTGTCAAGAGGGGAAGGAGTCGGAATTGAGATGGCCGCGCACGTTGGTACCCGCCGCAAAGCTGATTAGTGGAACTCTTAGGAACGGGGAGCCGTAGGTTGCGGGTATAACGTACTCCTACCTGCAGCGTAGAACCACTCGACGGGTTAAAAGGATACTGCGACTGATCTTGTTTCGCCGCTTGCCCGCGTATTTGGTGACACCGCCGTGGCTCGCCAAACTGATCGCTATATTGACCCATTGAGAGCAAAATCGTTTTCCGCACTTTTCTCTTTTTTTTTTTTTTTTCAACAATGTGTTTTAGAAACCGTGGAGCTAGCGCAGCCACGTTTTGTTGCCACGTTTTGTTGTTCTGGTCTTTTTCGGTTAGTTAATTGCAGCTTGCTTTAACGATAAAACGAAACGATGACATTGAAAGATATTTTGGTTACGCGTTCCGAGAAGTGTCCATTTATTGTATATACGGGGTAACTTTTTGTAGTGATTTAATAATGAAAACCAATAAAGGGAGCTTTCGTACGGGTTCTTTTTTATCCCTTGGACTAAATTTGGGGTCATTGTGGTTCACTAGAAAAAAGAAAGAGCAAAATGTGTTAATTAGGAAGCTAATGAACTAAAAGAGTATAAATAACTTTAAATTATATTTTAGGGGGCGTAATGAAATTCGATAACTTAATTTATGGCCTCATTGTGGTCTAGACTCTGAACGTAACGTAAAATGTTGATTAAAAAATAAAAAACAGCTTTTTTTATTTATTTAGTTTTTAATTATTTTGGAAGGGGAAAAGGGGGGGGGGTGCATGCTTTATATCCGGAAAAATCAGCATTAACGCAGCGATAGCTGGTCAAGCAGGGAGTGTCGACAAAGAGTGGTAAACGGTTAACGGCTACCCGTAAGGTGAAACACTGCAAAAGCTGAGGCGTGACGTCGGAGCCGCTAAACTGCTCTTTTGAATGAACGGAAAAGGTGCGAGCGCGCACCATAGAGTCTGCATAGGCGTTTCGTATTAAACCGAGTAACACACCGGAAGAACATTCTATGGCGTTTTGGAACCAATGAGGGTGTATTAAATAAAGAGCATTTCGTGAACCTGTCAAACAATTTTATTGGACACAAACTATGACTGTGTTGTGGTGATTGAAGAACACTTCAAAAACCGCGCGCCCAAGTTCGAAATCCAAGGAACGATGAAACTGCATGTGTATCCGTGAACTGTTCCCTGTCGTTAGTGTGGCTGCCTCAACCTCTTATGCAATGTTATTGGACATAAGCTAACACCGCCTTGGTGTCACCAAAGAACACTTCCAAAATCGCGCACTCAAGTTTCAAGCATGCAGCTCTACCTAATTTCAAGCCCGCGGTTTCGCCAGCTTAACACCGATTTAGTTTTATTCGTTTTATTGCCTGAGAGCCTTTCTGGCATTATTAGTAAAAACGCTTTGTTTTTCTTGTTTCCATTATCAGCAGTCCCACGTTTATGTTTCTACGTGCCGTCCTAGTGTCTCGTGACGACGTATTGCCTGCCACGTGACGTCTGAATGTCACGTGACTTCACAGTGTCACGTGACGTCATGACATAACCTGACTCACGGTGCCACCTGACGTCATTAAGTCGCGTGGCGTCACTGTGCGCCGTGACTAGACATGACAATGTCACGTCATGGTGTCAGCTGACGCCAGGTAACAGGTCACGTGATGCGCGGCGTGACGTCAGTGTGGAAGCTTTTGGCGGAGTGCAGAAAGCGGCCCGCGTCGATATGGAGCGCGGTTGTCGGCGTGAAGTGTCCCACGACGAACTGCTATCGCAGTCAAATTTGTAGTGAGCGGAGCGCGGCGAGAAATGTTATTCTTGCACACAGCTCTAAACCGAAACTAAGCGAGCAAAGAGAGTCAGCGATGTCAGTCTCCCCGCATCCGGCTCCGCAAGCGAAACCGGCTCCGATAGTTCCCTATTTTTTTATTTTTTTTTTTTTTAATTCTGAATCCACCAAAGAAAAAACAATAAAACTCCCTGTGTGAACGTTCTTTCGCGCTGTCTGTCCTGTGGCACCAGATGTCACTGAAAAGTAGATATTCCCAACTGATGCAGGTTCTGTGAAGGCTTTTGGTTTCGCAGGCGATTTGGTTTTAAATATTGAGTGACTGAAGCGCAACGTGACTAAAAGTAACCATTTCGTGCAATGAATGTGCCGCCACAATGCTGGATGCTAGAGGTGCAACACAATGGGAAAAAAAGGGGACGGTTTGTATCCGGTATTTATCAGATTCGTAGCTCTATGACTGGAATGATCAGATAGGGCATTACGAGCGCAAGAGTGTTTGATCAGCTCACATGTTAAAAAAGAAACATCTCGTTCCTATAATTGCGTTGCACGATTTCTTTTTTCAGTGCCGCAAGCACATTTTTGTTTTCTCTTTTAAACGTGTATTTAAAAAAAAAAAAAGAAGATATATCGCTTTAGATACGCAATGCATTTCATCGCAGCAGTGCAACACGTGGTGTAGTCATTGTCTCGTTCGATGTCTGGATCACGATCTCCGCTCTCAGACATTTAGCCCGCAATAGACACTCGATTTAAGCTCGGGTGCACAATGTAATCTCGTTTTCCCTCCGGGTGGATGCACAATCCCGCAGCAATTAAAGCGTCCTTATCCTTTAGAGCCTCGTCGCCTGAACGCCAAAATGGAAAGGGTGGAGTCGTCCAATATCCTGCTCGTTCCAGTGAGCGCGTCTGATGTCGGCATTATCGGTAATAAGAAGACCGTTCGCTTAGCGGCAGCACTGCATCGGGGTCTTCCTAGTGTGCCTTGATTGAAGAGTGTTTTCATCTACTGGGTCGGGGTCACGTGGTGTATGAAACCCATTTGCAATATAACTGCGAAGAGGTCACGTCGTAAGCGTTGATAGTCTGTCAGCTTCTCCGCCTCTCCTCCCGTTTTCTTTCTCGCCCGCGACGGCGCAACGCATGCACACTTGCGGCCACGCTCTCCATAGCTTTAGCTGCTTCCTCTATTAAAACTAGGATCTCTAGGTCTTCCCGTTTTTCCCGTGACCCAGATGAGCTCCCCGTTCCAGAGCCCTTGTGGGATCATGCCAAATCGATGGGTGCCACGCTGCCTATCTGGTCTTGCTTCGTCTGTCGGCCAAAGCAGAGTAACAGCGCAACAAAGAAGCGCGTATGTCCTGCCTGACCTAATAATGACAAGTTCGTCCGGTGCCCCCGAGGCGCATATATTATTTCCCGTTCTGAAAATGTCAATGGGAAAATCGAGCCTATTTTTGCCCATTTTCAATTTCTGATGCCGTTGAGCCCTATGCATTCGAAAACTCCCCCGGCCGCCATTTTCCCATTGAAATGTTCAAAAACGTCCTTGTAACGTTTGAATAAGGTATCAGATAGAGCTGAAACTTTGGCATCTGGTTGTGACCTTTAGCGCTACCTTTGAGCGGAGAATGAGCGTCTGGCGATGCCTGGTTTATTTTTGTGCTAAAAACAAACAAAAAGAAACTAAATCTTTTGTGACACCTTTTACTTCCAAATCGACCCAAAATGTACATTTTGTCCACTCTAATGGTAGTTTTCAAATGTCTTATGGCATGTTCGCCTGGGGCACACCGCACCCGTGCAGTGTAGTAAACTCTTTCCAGTTTAGTACACGGAAGGCAGGTGGGAATAGAAGGAAGCTCCCCTGTCCTCTACAGCCTTCCCTGTACCAAGAACCCTACTCCACCAGTGCGATGTGGACCCAGACGAATCGGGCATTAGTAAAACGCAATATGGACTGAGCTATAGATTACGCTTCTGGGGTTGAAGCAATCTCCGGGGGCATAGTTATCTAGGATAAATAATAAATCCCCGTTTCTCATTTTTTTCTTTTTTTTTTTTTTTGTTCGTTTGATAGTCAGGAACAGTGCAGCGCTCTTGAATGCCTCTTGCTCTCCCGCGAATCACGTAGGAAGATGGAGAAACAGAGGGCCAACGCTCGACAAGGTTTTCGGCCACTCCCGATCCCTGTCGTTGTATATTAATCAGCTGAAAACTCACGTTTGTGTTTGGAATTTTTCGTCTTGGGAGAGTTCCAGTTTGAGGAACACGCGTCCTCTGGGAACACGCGTTCCTGAGTTCTTGTCTTCGTGATAGTTTGGGAAAGACGACAGGCGTTTCCTCAGGGTGCTTGAACTCTTCTCTTGAATTAAACATTTCCCGTTTCTCTGGCTGTGATAATAAGCGAACTCGTGTATATTATCTTACAGTATATGAAAAGAGCTTTATAAACGCGACGTATCGTACGTGCAATACTAAAATATCGTACTTCTATAAAACAATTAAAAAAACACAAAAAGTTGTGTCTTTTTGTGTTTTCCAGGTTTTGTGCTTAAACATGGAAGTGGAACCCACATACGAAACTTGTTTTCTTTCCTATGTAGAATAAAAATAGTATATATATATATATATATATATATATATATATATATATATATATATATATATTAAAACAAGCTAAATAAAATAGTTCGGATTTGCAAGAAAAAGAATAATGTTTGTTTCGATGTGCGGGAGTTTTGCCAAGATACATGAGGGGATTCTCGTTGCATAAAATGTTTCGATAGCAGCAGTAGATGATCTAGTATTTATAAGGTATGATAACACTAGTCGCCTGCCTGACTACATGTCTCTCTCTCTAAAAAAATATTAACGATTCTGTCAGCAGGTCATCACATTGAACATATGTTGGGACATTCTCGAATGTTGTTAGCTGTATTTTAACGTTGAGGACGCGAGGCAGATTCTTAGGCAACAGAGAGACGCGTGACATTTATGTTCACCCGCAAGTGTTTGAACTACTGCCGTTTTCGGCTAAGCAGTGCATACTCTTTTTTTTTTTAATTTTATTTCGCGGGAACATATTCACTTGTTATTTTCAAGAGTACAATTCATTTCGGCTACATTGCGGCTAATTTTTCTAATTAAGAATCTGATAAGAAAGAACGCTATTTATTGCCGTAACATTGCAGACTTTGCCTTCTGGATATCAGTTCCCTCTCAAAATAAGATGGCCCGCACAGATATATGAGCAGTCATTTATTCACTGGGCTTGCAAATCAACCGGTGTCATTTTTTTTTTTATTGCAAGAACGGTTCGCTAACTAGGCAATTCAAGGCATAAAGCCTCTGACCCGATTTACCGTCATTTCAAGTATATTTTTTTAATAATTTAACATACTTCGATTCTGCTCTATTTTTTACATTACAAAACACTGTACGAAGTGTTTGATTATCAGCCTTTCTGTCAGAGGTTTGCCCTTCTATTTGTTCCAGTTAGAGTGCTTCATGAAGTTAGGAGGACCGGTGACGGGAAGGATCAGTGGGATATAATGCCCAGGTCTAATCTCTCACAGATGTGTAGACTAAACAAGCCCTGTTTTTTTGTTTCTAGAGAGTTGAAGTTAATCTAGGGCATTATGATCAACTCGAGTTTTATTTCCGTTCCTTAAATTGGCAGATGAAATACTGTAAGAATACAGTAATTCGCTATAAAGAATACAATATGAATTGCTCTTAAAATTAGGAGAACACCACGAGTTTCATTTAGTTTAAAAGAAAGATATCCTATTGAATTAGTAACCTCCTATCCAAGACAATAATTACGTGATAAGAGTGTCGTCACATTTACAATTGATAAGAATGAATAATAATAATTGCACAGTTGAAAAACAATATATTGATTTTTACTCTTTCACAAGGTGGTATCAGAATAGAAGAGACAAAGTGTGAGAATGGAGAAGTCACTACTGGACTTTCACGTTCAACCGCGAGCAAGTGGCCTGGACGGTTAAAGGGACCATGAAATGATTTTAAAATCGAGTTTCATCCACCGCACGTCGTAAAAGGTGTGAAAAGAAACACAAAAACACAAAAATAGGGAGCCCAAAAAAATTATTTGCTATAGAACTTTTAAAAGAAAACTGGACTCTTTTGCGCCTTCCTTCCTTCGCCTGTTCACTACGATGCATACGCAGAATCGGTGCACGTCAGCCGAATCCACATCGCCTATTGGGTAAGAGCCTACCTCACCAGCACCGCGATCGTAAACAATAAATAGCCGGCGAATGTTTCCTAAAAGTTTTGTTAAATAATATTCAGATCCACATTTTGTAGCATAATTAGAGATGTGTGGCGAAAATTGCCAAATTTGATAATGCTGAGAGCCAAGCGCCATCTATCGTGTGGTAAACGAAGCAACTACTGCGCGTGCGCAGTAGGGCAGGGCCGCCAGTTACTTGGGTGACGGCGACCGACGAACATTTATTTTCTTTGTTTTCCTTCCTCTCAAAACTCTGACTGACTGAACGTTTATTTTTCTACGTGTTCTTCCCGCGCGTGCCGACTTCAAGCAGCAAGAAAACAGTACTTAAAACAGACCACGACGAACAAGAACGCTGGATTCACCGACTCCGACGAAGCGTATAGGCCTAGCAGGCATTCCGACTCGGCGCTGCGTTGCTTCGTCGCAAGACCGTCTGCCTACGACCGGCTGGCGTGCTAAATGGAATATGCCCGCGCGACCCTTGTGGACCCTTCCCGTATTATAGTTTGATCACTGACCTCAATTCTAGATTAAGAGATGAGGAGGTCAACCTCTTCCCCTTGTTTTCCGAGGCAGTGTTGACGAACACTCGTCGAAAAGGGACTCTCGTCGATTCTATCTTCTTGTTTTGTGTGATATAGAGCTGAAATAAACGCCGTATGGATTGCCTTCGTAACACGGTATGTACACTTTGTTATTGGTATGCCATTTTTATTCTGACAGACTGCACGTCACTGTCGACCCCGGTCCAACCTTTCTTTGCCGAGTGTCGCGTCAGTATCGAGTTGCAATCGTAAAAGAACGGTCCCGAAGCGCTTACCAACAGCGCGAATACAAGACTTCCATCAAGCGCGCGCGTCCGCTCCGAGTGTAAGCAGGTATTTACGTGGCTCTTGCTGACACTCGTAGTTCAAACGTATCTTGTTTAACGTCGGCTCGCTCCTGCATCTCCGAAGCCGCGAAAAACGCCATCTACGTCGCTTTGCAAACGACTGACACGGGCCGGCCCTTCTGCCAACAATGACGGGGTGGTGACAAGACTCGCTGCACTTCCCAACAGGCATACCGGCGTATGGGACTAGTCCCATGCTGTCGCTGTAGCGCAACATATCTCATTGAATTTCGCTCAGCTGCGATGCGGCGATGAGAGGCGCCGATTCAGGAAATACGTCGGTGACATCAGCGCAGTAAAACCTACCGGCGCACCCCAACTCGTTGCCGCTAACACTCCCATTCTCCTACTGCCGAGAGAACTTCCGGTTCCGGAAACGGTCTACGTCACGGCTTCTTTTGCGGTCAGTTGGAGAGAATGAAGAAGTCGATATTTCAATAATTTTTTGTGTAAAAGTTAATAAACCGAGACGAAAACGGATGCCTGTTCGGCATTCAGTGAACATTGACGGTTTAATGTAAAAGTTATCTGGAAAAAGTAAAAAGGTCATTTCATGGTCCCTTTAAACTTCACGAGCATATGCGTATGACAGGCACAGTGATAGGGAAGCGAATCAAGGGGCTTAAAGCGAACTATATTTTACATGACAGAAGTGTAGAATCTTTCCGAATCATTAAAGCAGCGGTTCTCAAACTGGTCCACGGGACCCTAGGGGTCCTCGAGAGCGTTCAAGACGGTCCGCGCCAAGTCGAACCGTTCTAGAAACAAAAGCCCTCATATGCCATCTCACAAGTCCTCTTATGCCGAATGCATTTCGGGAGTCCCCGAAGGGCCTCCGAGTGGGTCAGGGGGTTCGTGATGGCAAATAGTTTGAGAGCCGCTGATTAAAGGGCCCATGAAACAATGATAACTAAAATAATCCATGGCTTGCCTTCAGTAACAATCGGTGTGTCAGCGATGCCGAATTCTGTGAATGTTTAGTGTACATTACATGCTCAAAGCATTGTCAACCCAAACACGTGGCTGTCACTGACGTTGGTGACACAACTGACAAAAACATTACCTACCAGTGAGTCCTGGAAGCGAGTTGAGGAGGTCCGCCCTGTTCGATCTGCCCTTGTGTTTTCTAGATCAGTTAAAGCGTGGTGCTAAAAAAAAGAAAAACGCGTACGAGAGATTACGTTTTTATAGCAATTCTAAAATAAAACACAGAAACATTTCATATGGCCCCTTTAATTACATTGTTGCGTGCCCTTCTCCAAATTTGTTACAAATAATCGAGAAAAAAAGTCAAGGACCAGGCTACTTGCTAAAACATAGTCATTGCAAAATTGTTTTCTGCCCTGCCAAATATTTTTCCTTTTCTCTTTTTTTTTTTTTTTTCTTTCCTTTATCACCTTTGAACATTCTGGCAGACAGGAAATGAGCCCCGAAGAGTGTCTAGGAGAGGGGGGGGGGGGGGGGGGGGCGACTTCCTCTTTTCTTGTCACTGGAGGTAAGGCGAGGGGGGAAGTGAAGTAACTGCTCCTTTCTTTTCCTTTTTTGCTTGCAGGTTGTGCTTTAACTCCGAGACCAGGGTTTATGCTGTTATTTATTGCGTAGACTCTCCAGAGACGTACCTAATTCAGACCCTAAAAGAGTTAACGAAGCGTCGGCCGCCACCTGAGGCTTCTTTCTCTCTTCGTTCAGATGTGAAAGCCGATAGAGATGCTGGCACTACTACATTTAGATGGCACGTGAACCACCGTCGTAGAAGAAAATGTAGCGTTCACAATAAGCACCACTGTACGTACGCCGGTTCTTCAAACATGCTCCTCGATCCATATATCTAATATTCATATTCGTACACTCCCTCGGTAAATTCTCTTAGGAGTCTGGTGGAGAACATAAAAGTGCCTTAAACATAGAGCGTGCATTTGTAATCATGAAACAGCATCGGACTTTATGTCGGAGAGCTTTACAAAATATTTTTCTTCTATGCTAAAGGAAATCGGATGGCGTTCCGTTTAAACGTTATGTACTCTTTTTCAACAAGAGCACCTAATGTCCAAATGGTGTACTCTTGCTTGTGTCTACTTTTAATAGGTGGTGCAACGCATTGAAGAATACCAGAATTTGGTTAGGCGTGTTGACGTTTTTAAAGGGTTACGCCAGTCCATCTTCTGAATTTTAGGGTTACGACTGTTTTTAGAGAAGGAAGTGTCCCTGAATTACAAGGTGTCCTTTCTTTTCGATCCCTTGTGTAGTTTCGTAGATATCTTATGTAAAAGCGTAATTTCGGGAACCTACGGCGAATCCGAGACTAGCGGCACAAGCCTGATGGAAGCCTTTGTGGTCAGCTGCATGACCATCGTGTGATGCAAATTTCGTATCGCTGTACTGCAAAATGTACGACTGGCCTAGTCGCAAGAGCAGTTCTGATCAGTCAGGTATAATGCTAAGGCTACTGCTAGTTGCTTTATAGATATCAAACATCTGTAGTAAATATTTATACATATTCATAAAGTTTCCGGCCAAAAAGCGAGTTCGCCACAACGAATGTGGACTCTGAAAAGCTCTTTTAAGCATTCCCAAAAAGGTTCTTTATGGAAAACCTAGAAGGGGTTCTTTTAAGCTTCTTTTCTGATGCGAAAACGTTCCTCATCGCCTACTTGCCTTTCTAGTGCGCCAGCGGCCTATAGTGTTTCAGGCAAAACCGTTCTTCACGAACTGAAAGAGTTCTTGTGGAGTCGAAGATTTTAAGAACGCATTTTTTAGAGTGTGAATGCCACCTTCAGCGCCACCGGCAAGCTTGAGTGGGCAGTGAGTCAATAATATTCGTGCGCGATCCCTGAGAAACACTCACAAACTGCAGCAAAAACAAAAATTGTTAGTTGTTTATTTAGCAGAAATTTAGTCTACCAGAACATGGCGACTTGTTACCTACTGATGAGCAATTTAGCCAGTGCAGTACAACCGCTAGCCTGGGATCTTTAACGTGAACCGTGCAGTGGTGATACACGACCGCACGCCGGTACGATGCTCCTCCAGATCTAAACCGGCAGGGTGGGGATTGAACCCAGGACCCCTGCGTTCTGCAGCGAGAGCTTTGGCTCCACGTGCGCCGAGCTTGTGTGCGCTAACCCACTTAGCCGTTGGACGTTTTGGTTCGTTCGCCGGTGTTTCTTTTCCAACGTACGCACTAGACTCGTCACATCGTGTTTACGTGTTGGTTCGACAGATGCTTTCTCGGCGTCTTCGGAAAGGGTATGTGCTTTGTTATTGGTAATTCGTGTAGGAAAGACCCCAACAACAAGAAGCTTGAGAATATTGAAAATTACCCGAGTAAAAGATGGGAAACTCTATGGAACTTTGAGACGTCGTCCTTCTTGTGTCCTTTTTCTTCCACGAAGTTTCCACTCTTTTACCGCAGTCTCGGGTTATTTTCAACATGATCCACATCCACCAGCTGACCTGCACACTCACCGTTTTTTTTTTTTTTTTTTTTCTAAAGCTTGAGAAATTGTTTTTATACGATAGCTCAGAACAATTTGAAATATCTTCAAATATGTGTCCACCGCAGATTATTATAGCATGGATTGTTTAGCACACCTGACAGGAGAAATTAAAGTAATTCCCATCCGTCCTGCGTCGCACGTTTTGTAACATAAATCGAGACATTAAACACATTGTTAACGTTTGTCACCAAGCATGGTTCGAACCGACTCTGAGTATAAGCTATTTAAAGGATATATAAAAAAAAACTTTCCTCCGGACAGTTTAGGCCACATTTCTTATCTGTTGCGAATGCCGCTCAGAAGAGAATTCAGTAGCAGTACATATATACAGCTGCAGGCCTTCGGTATGAAGCTGCTTGATGCGAAGCCGCTGCTCAGACATTTTGGGCAAAAGGTTGCAGATTGGCCTACTAAAACTCATGGGCAATAACGACCATAACTGATGGCTTAGTTGAACAGACAATAGAAAAAAAGTCAGCCGTGCTTACAAACGAAGGCATTGACACCAAGGGGTTTGCTAGCGATCTTTTGTCGACGCCATCCCATCTTTAAAATAACAACTAGGTATGTTCTGTACTCTCTTTATAGGCGTGGTTGTTCTCAACCCCGAACCAATTCGTTTCTAGAGCATTAGAAAGGAAGCCTTTCACTATCACAACAATGATTTTAGCATCATTTGCAAACTCGCGAGAAGAAAATAATACCCTCGCGCTCGTCATGCACGTTGCCGTCGAAATGGTTGTTTCCGGTTCGTCAAGCACAGAACAAGCTATCTGACCCGCTATAAGAGGGAAACGTCCGCTGTCCGCATAGATCAGGGGTGGCCAGGGCGACCTGGCCTAAGAGCCGCAAACAAAAGCACTAATACTCCAAGAGCCAGCTGGAAGAGGAAAGGCAGAAAAGGAGGGGGGGGGGGGGTCAAATTTTTTTAGAGCAATAAATGAGACCGGAGCTACTTTAGATCAATCTATCTGCGCCGAAAGCAGTTCAACTGTACGTAAGGTAGCAGTAGCATAAGACTACCCAACCGCAACCTGTCTTTCAATTTTAAACATGTTCCTTTTCTCTTCTTGGGGAAGCGCTTGGGGAAGGGGGGATTTTAGGTTTACTAGGGAGCCGAGAGGCTACACGCCAAGAGTCGCATGCGGCTCGCAAGCCCCAGCTTGGCAACCCCTGGCATAAATGATCCACAAAGAGTATCTTGGATTATGTCAGTGCCGTCGTTCTGCTGTTTCTTTCAGCGCTTTGAAAATAAAACCCTCCTGGCCTGCTAATCCACCGAGAGAAAAACACACACACACACACACACGCACACGCACACGCACACGCACACGCACACGCACACACACACACACACACACACACACACACACACACACACACACACACGCGCGCGCGCGCGCACACACGCGCACACACACACACACACACACACACACACACACACACACTAATTTCTGAAGGTAAAGCTTTGGCTGCCCTTTGCCTAGATAGGGGTGACAGAGAGGAAAATAAACTCCAACAACAATTTAATATGAAAGTCATTTTCGCAAACTCATAGAAACTCATAGGCAGACTGGCTCCTCTTCGCGGAGCGAATTTCCGCTGTGTTGAATATCCTCGCATGACGAAAAACAAGGAATCGATCCCTTGTGGCTCATTACAGAATAATGCAGGGCTGTGCGAGTACCGAATAATTGTAATCAAATCAAATATTGCAGGACTGTGCGAGCCACGAATAATTGTAATGAAATCAAATATTGCACGGCTGTGCGAGAACCCGAATAATTGTAATCAAATTAAATATCGATTTAAAACAAGGAAACAAGCCGTATAGATCGAATACTAAATTTGTTTTACATGAGATCAAATGTTTACTAATTCTCGGGGGAAAATAGCAGCGGTTGTGCATAATCTAGGGTCAACTCTCATTTCGGGCCATAACAATGTTGCTGGCCGTGAAAGAACTGCTTACAACGATGTTTATACTGGTGTTTCAGCGAAGGCTTTAAAAAAATTCCTAACACTACTAGGGTCGTTAGAAAAAAAATAACTATTTTTGAAAAGTAACTTTTTGTAATAGCGACTTTTAGGTCCACGTGGCAAATTTTATTGCATGCCATACAGATATGAAGTCCATGCCGGAATATGCCAATGTAACCTGGTATCCTCCTACCGCGGAGGGAATCAGTAAACGTGAACGTGTACAAAAACTTTCTGGGCGATTTATAACTAACAATTTTAGATATAATATAGCTGCGTCAGGTTTACTTGCAGTGGCTAGCATACAACCGTTGAAGATCAGAGCTAAACTCAACAGATTACGCTTCTTATACTCCCTTGTTAACAAGCTTTACAATGTTGACAGTGAGAGATATATCACTTTTTTATCAACGGGTTCATCTAGACTCAATCGTTCAAGAGCTATCAAGCAATACAGATATACGCATGATGTATTCAAGTAATACTTCTTTCCTCGGGCAATCCAAGAATAGAATTCGTTAACAAACAAAGTAGTAACCCTTCCGTCGCTTGACGGTTACGTTGATGCAATTAATTCTGCCGCAATTCGTTCTTGAGAGTCATTTTTTTTCTACTGTTAAAACTGTATGTAATGTCTAGACCCACGCCTGCTATGGTACGCGCATGCGTGCCGCAGTATCCTTTACATAAATAAAATATGACATCGGGGCACAAGGTTGCTTGACACACAGCCAACCCGCTGAACGCCCGCCGAGAGGCTGGTGGTAGCATTTATTACATCGGGTTGAGAGTGGATCGCGGTTACTTACTATAGACCAGTGTCCGAAATCCTAGCCCCCAGCGATAGAAATGGGAAATAATAATCTCAAACGCAGGCTTCGTAAAGAGAGGGGCTGCGCATGAAACAAGATTTTTGCTTTTTACAGCGCTCTTGTCATCGGTGTTGTTCCTGGAGCTTCGGGACTATGCATTTCTGACGTTCTTGCACCACGAGATGTGCGAAGGTTCCTAAAAAAATCTAGGTCTTTCAAAAAGCGCAGCCTCCCCTAATCTGTCATGGCGTCAGCATAAGCGGATATGGCGGCGCCCATGGAGCAGAGCAGACACTGGTCTATACTTTGTCTCATCCTACGATGGACTAAAGGCCAAAGCCACGGGCCGCCAGGTGCGATCCCTTTCCACGCTAAACTATGACATGCTTAGCATTGATTAGGGTGGACGAATAATGCTCCGAATCAAAACGTGCTGCATCATTTCTATAACCTCTAAACTGCAAAGAGCCTGTATATCGTGGCTATTTTCTTGCAATGTAAAATTGATGAATCACTCAGTGCTGTTCGATTCAAACCACTGTCCGCCCATCCCCACCAGTGATCCGAGACGCGGGCATCGACACGTGCATCGAAGCGAAATACCACGCACTTTCCAAGTGACTTGTGACTGGATCTTGCGGTCCGTAGCTTCTGCCTTTAGTACATCGTAGGGTGAGACGAAGTATAGTGTAATATTTTGGAAGTGCTAGTATTTACTCTCCGTAAATAGATATCAGTACTTTATGTTGTTTTGACTTTTTGCCGAAGTTACCCTTTAATTAAGATTGATACATAGGTTCAGAAAACCTTTAACAGCCTTTACTACAACAGGAGTCCTAGGCCAGTAAGTTGCATCAGGAACCAAGGTTGTGTTAGGACGAAGAGTTTTGGAAGCGTGGATAGTTGAGCGTGTTGTTGTCTGAGTTACAAACATGAAAAGCGGACATAGAAGACACTACAGACTACACAGGCATGTGCCGTCTGTATTGTTTTCCTCTAAATCCCTCGTTCGTTTTCTTAGTTTTTAAAGTCTTGCCGAATAAATTCTGCGACACCCTATTGTTTCTACGTTCTTACCAAACTAGGGAATATGAGAGATAGGTTTATAGTATATATATATATATATACATATATATATATATATATATATATATATAGAGAGAGAGAGAGAGAGAGAGAGAGAGAAACAGGATTTTTTTAAGCTTAACAGGTTTCTTTAAAAAAAAAATCCGTGAATGTTACGCTTATGTCGCTTGTGGAGGTGAGTTATACGGCCAGGGGACATATTTTAGGGGGCTAATCGTAACGCTCAGTCGGCTAATTAATTAAAATTCGTTAATTAACTTTTTAATTAATGAAAATAGACATGACGTCTATTTTCATTAATTGAAAATAGACCTTATGTCTATTTTCTTGCTCAGCGTCATCAAAAACCACTACATTAGTCATTTTCAGAAAGACTTTGAGCGCGTGAGAAGCGTGGTATTTTACTGAAGTTTCCACTCGTGGAGCAGGTACAAGGCTGGGGCTAGATAAGAGACGGAAAAATCGCGCGGGCGCTTTACCGCAACCGCTAGTACGGTAAATATAAAAACAATGGACCGGGAAAAGTTAATAAGTCAAAGATGTGTACTGTCGAAGTTACTAATACGAAGTTTATTACGACGTTTCGAGCGGGGAACGCTCTTCATCAGGTAACGAGTGTACAGCCCGTGAATATAAGACAGAGAGAGAAATATAGGGAGTGGTTCTCTAAATACCTTGGAAGGCGGACCCTTTCCGACATTTGCAAGATGTAATGACGTGCCACGTCACTGCCGCAACTCGGAACTAGCATGGGTCTTAGATCAGCAACGGCTGTCGTCTACCCAGTTAAGCGAATCGGAAGCTAACAGTACACAAAGAGCTGGTCAAAACTTGAGTCCGCCGAAACCATTGGCCGGGATGGCCTAATCGGTTAAGGGGGGACAGTACCCAGAAAAAAAAATTTCTGCAAAAAACGTTGATTTTGAATAATGTCATATTTACATCTATCAGTACCTGGAGAGTAATTCTAGAAAGTTTCATTAGTTTACACCGCATAGTTAATTTTTTATAAATTATTTTCGGTCCATTGAAGCTAAAGAAAAGGTAGGGGTTGGAACACCTTGAATACATTTTTCTCCGTTTCACATTTTGGCATAAATTTCATTTTAGGAAAGCTATCGTTTGTTAATGGGACAAGAGAAAAGACTCACTTGTTGTTTTTCCTAAGTGGAATTTTATGGGCACTGCAACTATGGAATTGTTTTTTGACTTTGTGGATGTCTTTTATTAAAGATGTTAAGATTTTGTGCTTGACATAAAAGGCAAAAAAATTTATTTGATTTTTCACTGCGATGTTAGCATGAAGTAAATTCCTTTTTGGAAGTTTTCCTTTCACAGCTGCAGTCTCTAGGCATTCTGCTGCAGATCTAGAGTAGAAAAATGTTCTGTATTACATTAGTTTCCTAACGATAGTTTGCCTAAACAAGGTCGGTGTGTTCCTGGTAAAAATGACAAGTTATTTTACAACTCAAGTACACTGATGAAAAACTTAGCACTGCATTCTTCCTTGCAACTTCCAGTATATACTCTAAATTCCATTCATATTAAGCCACAGGTTAAAAAGTAAACCCTATTGGATAGTGTCCCCCCTTAAGGCGTCGCCCCGGAGAGGCGAAGGGTGCGTGTTCGATCACCGCTCCTGCTTACTTTTTCGCCAGCTTTCTTTCCCTTTCCCTTCCCCTAACTTTAGTGCAATAAATTCAATAGTCACTCTCTTCCCTCTTCGTTCACAATATTACTACGGCTGCACTCGTCAGTCTTACCGCACAATTCGCTCATAATTGTAATGCCCTTGTTCCTTGAGACAACATTTATATTAATCCAGAATTCTCAAGGGCGTTCTATGCATCGGTCCTCTTGCGAAACGAGCATGAATATTGTATGGTTATAACGTGTCTCAACGTATGTAAGCGTACAGGAAGATTGTGTTTTTTCTTCATTGCTGTAGCCAATAGTTTCACGACTCCTTTCCTGCTTATCACTGTGCCTTTTTTTTTTTTACTTTCTCTTTCCTCGTGTCTTTCAGGAAACCCACCAACTCGCCTCTATTACAATTTTGGACAAGACGCTTGTAGTGATGCGTAGTGAAACGTCACCACTTCATAATTATTCAACCCAATTTGCAACTGGTCGACTATTTGTTCACATGGGCCACCAGCTTATAACAACTGAGTGCCCAGCTTCCGGTCGTGCCTTTTGATTTTCGTAGCAAGTCACAGCGGAGAACAAAGTAGCAAGTCAAAATATTTTTGGCCACCATCTTTATCGGCATTGCGTGCTCACATCACCACCACACATTTCGCACGGTTACGCAATATTCAGCTTGGCTATGTGCAAACGCAGGCAGCAGTTAGAACATACGCGGGAAAACAGAATTGCTCAAGTCCCTTGTGCCACTGCGCGCTGGCTTAACCGCAAGGCTCAACTCAATTCCGAAGCTCAGGCCGAGTACTACACAGCTACCCCGGTGAGCGGGAAAGAGGCTGCCGGAGAGCCGGGAAATATAGTGGTGCTATAATAAAGTCCGTGGTCGTCCGAAAGAGAAGCTTCATTTTTCATTCGGGTCTCTCCTGGGCCCGTGAGAGGTTAGCGGAAAATGGTGGGAAAGGAGGCGGGAGGGCTTGTGCAGCAAAGCCCAAAAAAGGGTAATCTGTCTTCGGGGAGGTTTAATTTAGGGGTTAACCGCGCCAGAATGCGCTGCTGTGGATGCAGCAGCAACTCGCCCGCACAAGTTTACTATGGGAAGCTGATATCGCCTTTGTAAGATGGTACTCTATTTGTATGAAGCTCGTGGGCGGTCGCAGTGGCTTCCTTTGGCTAAGTCGGAGTCACTGTTCATTCCGCCATGGGATCCCTCGAAGGAAGATTGCACTAGTTTGCGCGTACTTTGCTTCATTTTTCTGCCACTTCAGGTCTTGAATGCCTTAAATTGAGTACCTGTAGGGCAGGGTAACGTGGAGAAGCTCTACAATAACATTCTAATGCGACACCTGTTCCCTGCCTTTATATATTTTTTCCCGACAGCGGTCGTTAAGAATGCAAGAAAGAAAATAATACAAAGTGCACCGAAATAGCATGTCGTTAGAGAAGGATATGTTGCCGGAAATGAGGTGACCCAGGTGAACTTGTTGCTGTACTTTACAAGAATTTCCCTGATTGATTCACATTGTCTTTATCTGATGAATAAACCTGATTGGCGGTAAAATGAGCTGTCCAGTGTCAAGCACTAAGCATGAAATAACTTGAATTATTTATGTACAGCTTTTATTGCAAGTACCTGCAAATATTGTTAACAAAAGCACAGTCACGAGCGAGTTCTGGGAAAGCAACATCGCGGCCATAAAACTTTCCATATTGACTCTCAGACTTTCATGGTGGTCTTTCAGTCTTTTTTGAAAGGCCGTCCCACTTCCTTGGTAGTCTATAATGGTCCATAAGACATCCTTGGTGATTTCTAATGCACCACTAAAGTTTCTTTGAAGGTGGCTGAGGGACCATAAAAAATTTGTAATGGAGTCCACCCCCACGTTATTTCCTTGACGTCGTTTGTCGACTCGATAGAGTGTATGTGTATTAGTTAGCGAAGAACGTCTTGCACCAAGTCTTGGTTGTCGCCGTACCGCTCTCGCAAAATGTCTATAGCATCGTCGTAGCATTCTTTTGTCAGTTGAAGTCCGGCGATGGACTTTTTTGTTTCACCTCTCAGAAGCGAGGTTAGGGAGGACAAGTTCTTCACGTCGACTAGGTCTACGTTCTTAGGAATGTATAATTATCCCGAACTGCGACTAGCAGGTGTGCCACATGTCTTCAGGGTTATTTTTGGGAATCGCACTCTGACACCATGGGGGACCTCGTTGATTACGTTCTCAACCGAACCACTGACATCCATCGTTGGAATCTCGAGGAAGATGGCGGCAGGTGCCTGGCGCGCCAGGGAAATAATCATCTTTGTTATGCTCGTGCCCATACTATCGCTGCAATTTCATGATATAATAAAGCCATTTTGGAGTTTAGTTGGCAGAAGGCGAGCGTTTAGCTCTCCATCAGCACCGAGCAGTTTCTTCGCGTGATGAAGCCATTCATTAATGATGCTGGGGTTCCTATTGGAGGCTTAAGGTACCCTCCTGATAAGTGTCCTTCGCATCGTTCATCATCCTGGTCATGTGAGTCGAAAGGACTTTTCACTTAGACTTCACGTTTTCCACCTTCTTTTATGAACTCGCGTTAAATCTTGCCCAGTGTGCCGTTTCACATTTCGGTCAGCAGGCCGCGCCAGTTTCCACCTCACACTTAATACGTAACTGGTAAGGGTAACAGAAGCGCAGGTGCAATACATAATAGAGCTATGTGAATTATAACCGGTACGTCTTGAGGGAAATTTAAAAGGGAGCTATAGTGCCGAATTTGACTTTTAGAAATGTAGTGATGTGTATGAAATTTGATATCCAAACACGGTTGGGGGTAATGCAACGCGGCGTGGGTAGGCTGGCGTTGGAAGCTCATGGTAGTAGGCCGAATCAAGGGGTCAAGCTGATATGTGATAGCCGTCATTTGAGGGGAGGAAAGTTATCAGTAGGATAGAATCCGGAAAGAGACTAAGGCAAATGGATGGGGAACGATGGACACGAGAGTTTTTTTTAGCTATTTGTACATTAAAGGGGCGGTTCAACGATATTTATTATGAATGTTTTTCACTTTACATGAGCTTACTGGTACTAGTGGGACTCAAGGATACTCGCACGCAACGCCACTGACCAAGAAACTCCTTTGTTACTCTGTAATTTCGAGGACAAAACCGAGCGTTTTCATTCAATCTCTCCTTCGCAAAACCTGGTGACGTAGCTGGGCGGTAGCAGTACCGCCCAGTGACGATATTTGAATGCGGCTCATAGATTGGACCCGAGCATTGCGTGGGCACCCGATTTGGGCTCGTGATAATCTATAGCTCGAGAAGAATTTGGGTAGTGTCCTGTGTCCAATCGCTGCAATGACAACAGCCGAACCATAACAATGTCTGGAACTCAGCGCGTGTCCTGTGGCTTGCCAACCCCAGGGCATAGCTATGATCAACATTGGCGGCATACAATAGGCTCCAGGTCACATGGCCGCTTGTTCTTGCTGCGAGTTGAGGGGGTGAACTTTGCTCGCTTTTCTTTATTTTTTTCTGCGACTTCAATTGCGTGTGGTGAAAAACGAACGGGTACTTCACAGATCATTAACATCAGGGATCCGTACTAAGCGGTATTTGTGGAAAATACAAAAATCGTTGCATCGCCCCTTTAAGGGCGCTGATACAAAGTGTAGCAAGTGAACAAGAAAACTCAAATAAAAATGTTTGCCAATAATGGAGACGCGGATCAGGAAATGATAGTTAAGAGGGCCGTGCATTTAATTGGGTGGAAATGTTTCTCACTTTACACAAGCTTACTGGCACTAGTGGGACCCACGTATACTCGCACGTAACGCCACTGACCAAAAAACTCATTTGTTGCCACGTAATTTCAAGAAAAGAAACGTACGTCTTTTTCATTTTTTTTCAGTATCTTCTTTGCAAAAGTTGATGACAAAGTTCTAGGAATCATATTGTTAGCGTTGCCAACATTGCAATCCCAAGGATTTCGACATCAAGCTTTGCGATCTCCGCGGTGAGAGTATATAAACGTGCGATGCAATAAGTTTTGTACTTTCAGTAGATAGCGCTTGGAATTATTCCTTTATATCCCTAACCAATGAAACACGCGTTACTTTTTTTTCTAAAGCCCAACGATGGTGGGCTTTATGGCTGACATCTCCACACAGGAGATCATGCTACAGCTTCACCACGACATAATCACTCCCCCTAGACACTATGATACCCAGCACATACTAGCCCTAGATTTAACTAAGGCATTTGATCAGGTGTCACATATTACGATCCTAGAAGGCCTCGCCAGCCCTCACCCTGGAGAGCGCGTCTATAACTATATCAAAGACTTTCTTTCTAACCGCGCCGCCACCCTTTAAATTGGAGACCTCACCTCCTCCGAGATCCAAATAGGCGGAAGAGGCACCCCCCAGGGAGCTGTCCTCTCTTCTTTACTATTTAATCTCGCGCTTCTCAAACTACCACCCGCCTTAGCTGCCATCCCGGGTCTACATCAAAGCATGTATGCGGATGACATTACCCTATGGGTCACCAAGGGCAGTGATGCTGAACTGGAGGAAACTCTCAAGCTTGGTGTTCACACGGTATGCACCATTGCCACGCAAGCTGGGTTAGCATGCTCTCCGGCCAAATCTGCGCTCCTCCTCTCACCACCTCCCCACAGACCGATCCCACACTTCCTCCAATATCAGGGTGTGCGTTAACGAAGAACCATTCCCTATTGTCACCACCTTGCGAGTGCTTGGACTGCTAATTCAACATAATCGTAAGAACTCTGCTTTTATCGCCAAATTTTCTTTCAAGTGCAACAAAGCATTCGGCTCATACTCCGAATCACTATGCGGCACAAAGGACTGCGTGATAATTACTTGATTCGCCTGTTACATGATTTTGTCCTTAGCCGCCTCACTTACACACTTCCTTACCTCCACCTTACGGTTACTGAAACCAACAAGATCGACATACTTATCCGTCAAGCATTTAGGGTCGCCCTCGAACTACCACACAACACTTCTACACAGCGTCTCCTTAGCTTAGGACTTCATAACACGGCCTCCGAGCTAGTTGAGGCACACCGCACAGGCCAATACGAACACCTCTCGCGCTCTTCCACCGGCCGTCAAATCCTATCCCGTTTGAATCTTAATCCCCCCAGAAAATGGACCACTAATCAAGCCATTCCTCTAGAGATACACTCCCGCCTGGTAGTAGCTCCCCTCCCGCGAAATATGCACCCCACATTTCACGAGGGTCGTCGGCGCAGTAGAGCCTTCACTCATCATAAGTTATTTACTCAACGGTCGGACGTCCTCTATGTGGACGCGGCAGAATACGGACACCGGCCGTCATTCGCAGCCGTAGCGGTCACCTCCACGGGCCAGGTGAAAACTTGTACCACGATCTTTACTACTTCCCCGGAGCAGGCGGAAGAGGCCGCCATGGCACTTGCCCTCACCGCCACGCCATGCCCCAAGGTCATCGTATCTGATTTAAAAGCCGCCATCCTGAATTTCGCTAAAGGTTACATATCAGCCCCGGCCCAAACTATCGTGAGAGACAAACCTTTTAATTTGTTTGAATCAAATGTCAGCCTGAAATGGACGCCAGCGCAAGCGGGACTCTGCGGAAACGAGTTGGCCCATTCCACAGCCCGAGGACACGCCGTCTGGCTGGGATGGATCCAGTGTCGAGACCGCGGGGCTCGTTCAGCGCGCAAACGTCTAGTCGCCTTCTATGGCATTACTTCACACTAACGTCTCTCCCGCTGCCTTTACCCTCCTGCGACCCAAGCCCTCTCCCGGGAAGAGAGTGTAATGTGGCGCCAGCTGCAGACACACTCCTTCCCCAGTTCTCTCGTCCTCTCCCACATCTACCCATCCCTCTACAATCCCACCTGCATTTTCTGCAGCGCCAGAGCTACTCTCTCCCATATATCATGGGAGTGCCCTTCTTTCCATCCCTCTCCCTTCTTCTCGGAGGAGCTGTGGGTCGCTGTGCTACGCAGCTCAGACCCGACCACCTAATTACAGGTGGTCCGTCGGGCTGCCGAGGTCGCCGAGGCCCATGGGCTCCCGGCCACCAGGTGTGGCTGACTCTCAAAGGAGCGCGGGCATAACCGCCTCCGCCTCTTTAAATAAGTAAAGTTATTTCCATCCATCCATCCAGGCAATAGCAGTAGCAGAAAAAATCGATAAAAAGAGCGGCTTTCACCCCTCCTAACTCGCAGTCAGAACAAGCGGTCACATTTTCTGGAGTCGATTGTATGCCGGTGATATTTACCACAGCCACGGGTCGGGGTTGGCATAGCGCACGGCACGCGCTGATTTCCACACGTTGTTAAGGTTCGGCTATTCCCGTCATCGCAGCGATTGGGCACGAGCTAATAGCGGAATTCACGTTGAGGTATTTATTGTCACGAGCCCAAATTGAATGCTCACGCTGTGTTCGTCCACCGTGTGAGTGAACCGCATTTAAGTATCGTCACCTCGGGGATTTCCAAGTTTGTAGACGAAATCCGGGATCACATTGTGGACAACGCCAACAATGCGATCCCCACAACTTCGTCATCTAGTTTTGTGAATGAGAGACGGAAAGAAAGCGTCCGGGCTTACCCTTGAAATTACGCGGCGAAAAAGAAGCTTCTTGGTCAGTGGCGTGCGTTCGAGTATGTGTGGGTGACACTAGTTTCAGTAAGCAAATGTGTAATGTGAGAAACATTCCTGCCCAATATCGTTTTACGTTCCGGTTTAAATATGGCTCATACAATGGACACGAAAACTACGTGAAGATTCGATTTGGTCTCGAGACAGTCGGTGACGAACAATTCAGCGCGTGACCTGTGCATTGTCAACCCTAGCGCGTGGCTATGATGAACAGCTCAGCGTGGAAACATCACAGTTCAGCACGCTACATGGTCATCGCTTCGGAAAGCGAGCGAAACACGCGGCATATGCGCGAGCTCTGAAAATGGCACCGACCAAAAGCCCGTTTCTGGAATGGTCTATAGACAATTGCAAGCATGGCGCCACAAGTGGTGCCCCATGCGTGCAAGCGCGTGCAACGCGCGGGTGAACGTAGCTTCGGCAAGCTCGTAATCGCACGGGCGTGCCCGCTCGAGCAGAGACATGGCGGCGGCCAGTCGCCCAGCTTGCAATCGTCTATAGACAATTGCAAGCATGGAGCCCTGACTGGTGGCGCATGCATGCAAGCACGTGCAGCGTGCGCATAAACGTATAGCTTTGACAAGCTTGCAATTGTGCGGGAGTGCCCGCACGAGCAGAAACATGGCGCCGGCCAGTCGCCCCGTTTTAACGTTACTAAAACACTCAGTTAGGAAACCCACCCTTGGAACCTTGGTCACTGGGGTCCACCGAGACCGAGCTAAATACGGCAACAGTGCCACCCTTTAGCGACGAGTTGAAACATGCACGTTTCTTTACATGGCTACTGCTAGAGTCACTGAATGTTTCCAGAGTACCGAAACTCCCATGCTCGAGGTGCCAAGATGGCGGCTCAATCTTTTTCTTCACTCTGGTCACCATGAGCTTTTAGAATCATGTTTTTGCGTAAAAAGGTGAACGGCGTTTTTTTTTCTCAAATTTTTTCTGCGACTGTCATTGCGTAGGGAAACATGAAAGCCGTTTACAATTCCGTGTAACGCCGGATTAGAGCGCAGCTGTTGAGGAGGAGGATGGAAGGGGTACTGAGGAATCGGTGACTCCTTGAGGTCACGTGACCTCAGGGGGTCTCGTGTGAAGTCAGGGGGGGGGGGGGGGGTCACGCGACCTCGCGGTTACGGCGATGGCGACGCCGACGCCGACGCCCGGAGCAACTCGAGAAACTCGATCGCGAAGCCATCCGCATTGTTACCGGACTGCCTAAGCACACGCCCCTCCGGGAGCTGTACGCACACGGCGGCATGAACCTCCTGTCGGAACTCGCCGAACAAGCGCTCCTCGCCCAGACAGACCGCCTCAGCAGCTCGACAGCTGGGCTTTCCATATTGGAAGAGCTCCGCGTGTCTCCAAGTCTGATGTCCGGCCGGCAGACGCGCACTGGCCCCCTCCGTGGGCCGTCCCGGTCAGGCTTACCGACTGAAAACCCCTCCCACGAAACATGGGACCTGGACCGAGCTACTCGGAGCGAAGCAAACGCTTTGCCAAAGCGCACACACATAGCGTCGCGCACAAATCACCGCCTACGCACACCATCATCTGCATTAACATGGCGGAGACCTTGCTGTCGACTGCCGACGACGACGGCGAAGGAGAGGACGGAACCCCCAAGCACGTCCAGGCGGTCGCGTGGGTCGACACCACCCCATGGCATTCCGAACGCGGCTGCACTTTCGACCACTGAAGACGTCGACACTACGCAAGCGGAACTCATGGCACTTCTCCGAGCATCCCAGTAGGTTCTTCAAACTTTTGCACCAACAGACACCCCACACAGGCTCTTGCTGTTCACCGACTCGACCCGTGCGTATGAAACTTGCATATGAGCGAGCGGGAGCCCCTCAGCGTACACGGGAATAGCCGGCGAGTTGCTCGCCGCGTTCCTAGAACTTCGGAGCAAGCTAAACATCCAAGCTACTATTTCCTGGGTGCCCGCGCATGCGGGCATTGACGGCAATGAGTGGGCCCACAGCGAGGCGCGAGCAGCAGTTCGCCAGATGGCATCCGCGCCGTACGCAGTTCACAACTCAGCCGGCGAGGCAGCCGGCCCGGCCCACCCGTCTGTCGTCAAAGAAAGTGCTAAACAGCGAAGGCGGAGAACCCTACGGCACCTTCGTGAGGAGCGGGAGGAACGCCCGGACGAGCAGTTGCGTCCCGCTCTTCCGATGCCGAATGACCTACCGAGGAGCACTCAGACCCTCGTCCGCCGCCTCGCGACCAAGACTGTCCTATCCCCGGCGCTGCGTCTAAAGTACTTCGGCGACGATCCCAACGAGGGGGCGTGTCGCCGGTGCCGGAGGACCGCGACGGCTGCCCATGTTGTCTGGGAGTGCGAGCGCCACGCTCGCCTTCGGAAAACGAAACTGGAGGAACTCCCAGACGAGATCCGTCCGGCGACGTATGTCGATTGGATTCTGCCCACCAGTCGTGACAAGACTATCGCCTCCCTCGAATCCGAATCCGTCGATCGTCTCCCTCGAACTCGTCGAATTTGTGCGGTTTTTCAGAAAGCCGTAAAATGCTTCGCGTGCCTTCTATCGTTCTGCAATTTGTTGGTTTAGTGGTTTTCGATGATGCTGAGCAATTTTCTAATATAAACCATGCCCTTAAACACAATATTAGCAAAATTAATTAGGCAAAAATAATTAACAAGTTAATTATCCCGGTCTTTAATAATTTTCTTAAATGGGCCCCTGGCCCAGGACCACAACGCCACACAAGCCTTTTTTCGTTGCGTTGAGTAGTTTTCGCAGGGGCGATTGGGCCTGCGTTCTCTGAAACACCCTGTATATACATATATTATATATAACAGGGCAATACAGAACGTTCTAACAACAACGACACCGCTCAAGCCGGAAACGGGCGCCTAAGAGCTGCGCTGTAAAACAAACGGATAAAGCTCTTTTTGTATGACCTTTTTTAGGAGATTAGTACAAAATGACAGGCGCGTGATGTTTTCTAATACCTTTAGCTTACAAGGTGTTGTGGCACAATTGTTATTGTTTTTATATGACCACGTCTCACCGGTCGTTTCAGGCAGCGCCTCCCGACCTGGGCGCGTCCTAATTTCGGTAGTATGTCGCGGCGCGTCCACTTGGGAAAAGGGGGTTGGCGCAATATTGGTTGGCATCCCTTAAACAGCGCTAAAATGGCCGATTAAAGTCAAACTAGACGAGTCACAGCAAACGCTATCGAATCCGATACTCCCGAACCAACACAAGCATTCGTGCAGTTCCCCGAGTGGCCGCTGCCGGAGTAATGGCGGCGTTGCGATCGCCATTAGCTCGGTTCTCGTGTAAGGATCGGTGCCACTTTTTCAGAGCAGGCTCTATGGGAGTTTCTCAACTGGGTTATTCTAGTAACGTTGCCCCGTTTGCAATCGTTTATAGACAATTGCGAGCATGGCGCCTCGCTGGTGCCCCATGCATGCAAGCATGTGCAGCGTGCGTGTGAACGTAGCTTTGGCAAGCTTGCAATCGCACGGGCGGGCCCGCACGAGCAGAGACATGGCGGCGGCCAAATGCCGCCGTCATCAACCATTTTCCGCTACGTTGTCAAAGCTGCTTAGCTTCCACAGTGCTCCAAGTCTGTCAATGCTAATTGCGCGAGCGCATGCAAATGAGGCGCAAGAGACAAAACCACGAGCTCTCGCAGCAGTGCGGGACTGCTGCACAGTGGAAGCTACGCTAGGCTTGGCAATGTATAACACAAAATAGTTGACGCAGGATACAGATCACGTTGTCCCGTGTTCTGGCTGCGAGTTGAGGGGGTGAACGTGGATCGTGTTTCCCGATTATTTTTTGCGACTGCTATTGCGTGGAGCAAAAACCACAATAACTACAAAACTAACGAGTGATTTATAGGTTATGAACGTCAAGGAATGATTCTAAGTTATATTTACTGAAAGTACTAAAATTGTTATATCACTCTTTCAAGGAGAGACTTGAAGCGGTAGCGAAATATTAGAAGCGGAGGTGCAGACAAAATCGGCTCTGAACACTTATAGAAAATGCAAGATGTATATTGCAAGTGAAAGTATCTATGGCAATTTTGTAGGGACGCTCGTTGCTGTTTGAGAACAAGACAGGAGTGCTACGAACTAGGGTGTGCAGAGCAAAATAGCAGGACATTTTGATTTGGATTTATTTATGGTGCTCCCAAACAGCTTAAGGGCCTAAAGAGGGGTGTGTGCGTATGTTTATACAGGGTGTATTATTACACCTTTTGTCCCATATAATAAACCCCGAAACTTCAATTCGACGTACAACGCCCTATAATCAAACAGGCGGCCCCAAATTTTACGAGGGGCTCGATAGCCGTGTGGTACAACTTATTAAGATAGCTAATGTACGTAATACTGAATAAAAAAAAGATTATTTTTCTTGGCCCTACTGCAAAAACTCCGTGTATTCTTTCTTTGGTCTTTGATACGTACTTTAGCGATTTAATAAGTTATATCGCACCGTTATCAAGCCCCTCGTAAAATTCGGGGCCGTCTGTTCAACTATAGGGCGCTGTACGTCGAGCTGAAGTTTTGTGGTGTATTATATAGGACCAAAGGGTGTAAGGAGATACCTTTTTTTTTTTTTTTTAGAGTGTACAGCACGCAGTAATGATAGACGACCGCACGCCAGAAAGATGCTCATCCAGATCGAAACGTGTAGGGGTGGGGATTGAACCCAGGATCCCTGGGTTCTGCACCGCGAGCTTTCGCTCCACGTGCTCCGAACTAATTTGACTAAATAGGGTTGCACGTGCGCATAATCTATAACAATAAAAAGTAAATAAACAAATATGGTAACAACCTAATAAGCAGATATTGATTGTATACATTGTTTAAACATTTCAATGGGCATAAAAATCGATAGCAACTTCATTTGACTTATCATAGGGAAGTTGTATACGAATTAAGGAAGTTTCAGATTGTAAGGAGCGTGGGTAAAAAATTATATTGTGCCTATTTTGTCGTCGGGGAACATGAAACAAAATCTTACCAAGTAACAAATGGGAGTCAATAAGAGCATACAGTACTTTGTACAGGAACACTAGATCATGATCCATATAGTACTTGGTAGAGGAACACTAAATCACGAATTGCTCTTCTTTCAGAAAGAGTAGAAGAGTAATTCGTGATTTAATGTTCTTATACTTTTTTCAGTGTTCCTATACTAGAATGCGGAGCGTGTGTAAAGAAAAAGGAATATTTTATTGTAAAGGGTTTCACCCTGCAGTTGCCCATGGCGATACCGATTTAGGAAGGCTTTGGGTTTTAAAGACCGCGACGGATAAATAGATGTTGGGAGAGCGGAGTTCACAAAAAACAGGTTCTCGGACTAGTGACATAGGTAGAGGGAAGATACAAGTTTTAGAGTATTTTCCTTTTAATCCGTTGGGCGAAAAGTGCGCGCATTGGGTTGTGAAAAGACATAACCGTCACTCGGGTTTGAACTTTGGGTTGGGGAGAATGTTGAATGAATGCTCGTGCTTAGCAGTGCTATGCGATTCTTTACCATGCTCGTTTAATTTCGAATTGAGAAATATACCGTCAAAAACTTAACCTTCTGATTTTTGTTCAGAGATTAGTGAATTGTGAAATTGAAAGCTTTGGCTAGGTGGATCAAACCGCTGCCCGATTAAAAGGGTTCAGCCGTATCCATCCACCATCCATCCATCCAATTAGTTAGGTGGTAGCACGTGACGTTGGAACGAAAAACGGTCGGGGGGGGGGGGGGGGGGGAGGGGGGGTTTCCAATAGACAATTCAGGTGTAAGGGGACAATTCAGGCGCAAGGGGAGGTAAATTTTCTGTCCCGTATCGTCTGACCTGACATTCTGAACACTTTCGACGTCACTGGCAATAGCGCCTCGTCATGGTCCCGCTCTTCTACTTCACGTCATTTCCGCTGGGTGGCGTAGCATCCCTTAAGGCTGCGACTATTATAAATATTATGGATGAAGAAAGAATAAAACAATTAAACAGGGACAACACAACCACATCTTTGAAAAATGTGGTTGTGTTGTCCCTGTTTAATTGTTTTATTCTTTCTTCATCCATGACTTAAACCCAACACGCTCTTCTCCGAAGTATACATATCAGTGATTAAGTCTAAGCAGTCTTTAGAGAAATTCACAAAAGCGCAATAGCCCGATCTCACAAAGCGTTCGGCGCATGCCAGACGTCTCCATAACTTTAGTTCACAGGATACAGTGTTCTAGAGGGTGTAGTGGCAAGAGCGGCGCCCGCTTACAATGAAGCGCGTGAAGACGGTCGATGTAGATGCCGCGAGTGGCGCTGGAGTTCTGTGCCTTAGGAGAATTAATAGTACGTGTGCGATGAACGAAGAAGACGACGAGGGTGACACGGTACGCTTCTCCGAAATGTAGCACCGTAGAACTTCTTTCGCAGCTATTAAGCCTGCAGCCCAAGTGATAGCGTTGCTGAACGATGTGTCCGTACTGGGGGGGAGTCGATATTATTAAATAATCTCCCTCAAAACACGGGAATATTTCAAGTAGAGGATAGCACACACTCTAGAGGCATTAGTTCAAAGGCAGAACTACAATTTACTATACTTCGTTTCACCTCATGTTGTACCACAGCGAAGGCTAGAACCGCGAGCTCATAGCGTTGGCAGCTGCTCTTAATTCACGAGAGCGTGTGCCGCCGAGATGTGCCCCAGAGCAGAGAGCTCGCGCTTGTAGCCTTTCCTGCGGTACATGATAAGGTGAAACTGAGTATACAGAAAAACATTAGCAGTTGTTTCGCACCGCAAAAAGCTCCAGTCAAACCACAGTAGTAAGCGCCTAACAGCGCTGATGATGGGGCTGACGGGGGCGCGCTCCTAGGGCACAGAACAGCAGCGCCATGGTGTCGTCTACGCGCAAAATCTTCACAAAGCGGCCGCCGCTCTTGCCACTACAACCCCCTCTAGAACACTGTAACAGGAGGCAGGCTGCTGAGCACGAGGCTGTTCGTGCCTTCTCGTGCTCCACACGAGCAGAGTTCCAGTGAGATTGTCGCACGTGCAGAAAGACTAAAGTTCCCTCGATGCATTGCGGCTGTGGAGGCGTAGTCAAACTAGCTGGTGAGATCGGTTTATGGTGACGGCACTCAGCGTTTAGTGATTGCTTGCTGGTTCTTCTTATCGGGTGACACGATAATCTTGTAGCCGCAGGGGGTGAGAGCTACGTGCTCGCCGGACCAATCAACCACCTGCCTTTCATCACTTGACCCCTCTCCCTGTGCATGGATATGGGCAAGTGTGTGATCACAGGACAAAAAATCGACGTATGACAGGTCTAATGACCACGTAGATTATATCGCCCTGTCAGCTTATGATTGAATGGGTATAGGTTGAAATAAGGTGCAACGACGTAGCACTCTTATTTCACTTTTTATTTGTATGCAGGCTTTATACGATTAGATGTATTTTATTTTGTTTTTGTTTACAACGGGAAAACATATGCAGCTATGCTTCGTTTCAGCTTCGGTCCGAGCGCGGCCGATGTTATGAGCCGAAGGGCCAATCGAACAGCGAAAGAGGCACAACGTCATGGCGTGCTCTCTGCAGTTGATAGGACCAGCCGGTATTCGCCGTCTCTCTGTGCGCGCTCCTCCGCCGGATAGACCTATCAAGCGCAGAGAGCACGCCATGACGCTGCGCTTTTCGCGCTCTTTGATTGGCCCTTCGGCTCATAACATCGGCCGCGCTCGGACCGAAGCTGAAACTAAGTATAGCTCATGGTGACACTTATTTTCTGCCCTGGATGCGAACCATATTTAGAATTGAAGCTTGGCACGATAGACCAGTTAACTAAGGCATTGATAAAGATTCCAGAAAAAGATGGTATAAATAGTTTTAGATAATCTTGTTCACCATAAAACAGTCCGCCGCGATTCGTGCTTCAGGTTGACTATATAGTTATATTGTCGCGCGAGCAGCTGGCCAAGTAGGCAGCACGCGCGTGGCCACAATCCTGCTCCTGGGGCTCCACAGTATATGGAAAAGTCGAATGGCGGTACGTCATGCAGACGTAAACGCCCGTACTGTCCGCGAGTATTTCATGGACAGCGTTAAACGCCTCCGGGAATGCTACAAAAAGATCAACAGTGACCTTGAGTGGCTGCCTGTTCTGGATGAGCTGGCAACTTTAAAACCCTTTTAACTTCACTTACTCTAGCAAGACAGGCTAGATTTCACTCAACTTTTTATATGTGTGTTGTGTAACGCGTGTCTATTACCGTCCCCAACATACAGTTCTTCGCATTTATTCTGTATTGTTTTATGCAAACCTGGTAATAAAAAAAAAAAAAAAAAAAAAAAAAAAAAAAAAAAAAAAAAAAAGCACGCGCGTGGCCTAACGGTTATCGTACCTGGCTCCCACGCGAAAAGCCAGGGTTCGATTCCTGGGAGCGCCGCCTCTTTTTGTTTATTCCTGCAGGTAAATTCGAGAATCCTGTAGGCTTGTTCGAGGTTCGAATGTTCTACGCGTCGAACTTTCTACGCCGATTATTCCAGAAGCCCACGCATGTACATACATAAGGGGCTCCGCGTGGCGAACCACAGTCAGTTTCGCCCCAGCGTTCGACTCTGCTGTCAAGCCGACTTCGACGCCCGCGACGCTCTATTTTCTTCTGTTGCCTTTTTTTTAGTTTTGGGCACAACTTCGGCCCCTTAAACGTTTAGTTTCTTCAGTTATTATCGTCTCATCACTTGTCGTTCGTGACAATATAAAGTATTACAGGAATTTAAGGCAGTTTAAAAAGGGAAATTCTGTCACTTATATTTCTTTGATAGGATGAATATTTGTGGTCAGATTGTTACAATTACGCGAGGTAGAAATGTTGGCAATCCATGACGTTTAAATAGCAGCTCCGTCTTTTGAAATGAGAAGGGAACACATAAAACATAATTTTTTTGCTTGTTCTGCATGCAGGACACTAGACAGAATAGTGTTTATAGCATCACTCAATCTTTCCCTCCAGTCGGAAGAGCACTCCACCAACAGCTTGAATTCGGCCATGTTAGCTAAAGTCCGCACGTTTGTATTGATCAGGAGAAACACGTAACAGCTGGCAAACGGGCGTATTCATTCTCGCAGTTATTTGCTTTCCCTTGACGTGTTTATAGCTGACAAACCATAGGGGAGTTGTGTTTTTGGCACTTGATTTCTTTTGTTTTTACGTATATTTGTTGGGTGACTAACAAGCCACTTCTTCACTAATAACAGGACACCATACAGAAGAGAGCGGAGTGACAACCCACGATAAAGCTCCACCAATTTAACAAGGTCAAGAGGGGGAGACAACACGAAGGTTTCCTGATCACGTGTTTCAACTTTTTATTAAAAGCACACGTGCAAAATCAAACCGAAAATCGCCCAAAACTTGGAAATTCGAAAATTGTCAAAAGCTATTTCCACACAAAAAAAGGTAATTTACTGAACTTAAATCGGATATACGTTTTTAAGCATATTTGCGATTGCCTTATGGTAAACACATTCTTTTTTTCAAAAAGTAATGTGGAACAGTTTTTTTTTTCTTCATTTTTGGGGTTTTCTGTGATTTTCTGTTGCTTTTTTGCTCATGTGTTCTTAGCTTTCTTCGCGCTAAAAATGCCTTAAACTCTTAAGTGTAGGAATGAGAGCAAACCGCTAGAAACAAAACACGAACTACCTGAAACTGAGTTTCTCTCAGCAGCACTCGGCGGCAATGAGGACTTTAATAAAATTCAGCTAAATCTGGCGGCTAGCTGTTCTGTGCGCACCTCTAATGCAGAACACGCGATCCCAATTAACCTTCCTCCAGTTTCCAGCACTCTGGGGAGCAAGAAATTCGCAATGCCTTTAGCAAACAGCATGCACACAACATCAACTGCTCTCCCAGGAACAACTGCTTCCCCGGGGACACGTGAGACTAAAACGCGACCGAATGGTTCGTGGCTGTGGCCCGCGTGCGCTGAGCCGACTTTGGAGATCAATGCGAGACGGAAATTCTAAACAAATCACGGGAGGAAATACTTACTAAGAACGTCGGACGTCCCGGGTAATTGAGACGAATGTCCTTTTCAACTTAAGAAAGAGGCGGAACCTTTGGCGTCGAGCGAGTTTGCCGAATTCAAAGGGAGGATGCGAGAAGAGGCACGTGCTCCAACGAACGTCGTTTCGGGCTAAGAACCGTTTTGCTGATTGATACGTGTATCTCACCCTTCTTTGGATATGAGGCATATTTATGTCTCGTCACCAGCTCCGTTGGGCTAGGAAGGTACCGCACTCCTTTTTATCATATGTTCGAGTGTGGGAGAAGCTGTAAGAGCGAGCGCGATACTTTGGGCGGAGCTGCTATGCACGCGCGCTCATGAAGTGAAAACGCCGTTCAAGGGAACATGCGCGTACTTGCTTATACCCCTGTCAGACGGGCATTTTAAAGGCCTTTAGAACAAGCTCCTTTATAAAATCGGCGAACCTGCGCACGCCGTAGAGCACGTGCGCACTCAACATCGCGAGCTGGTTGGCCGATTTTCAAAAGGAGCTTAGCGAAAAGGACCTTTAGAAGGCCGTCGGACAGGGGTATTAGTCGGTCCTTGGAAGGTCTATACCAGACGAGTGTTCATAACTAGTAATGTCTGGTCTTGACTTTGAACGACTGAAGTCATAATGAGTTTCCGCGGTTAATCAGCTCCGAGCAGTAACTTGGCAGCAGAAGATTTATTTGTTTTGTTTTTTTCGAAAAAAAAAAAAAAAAAACTGCAAGTCGTTTTCTTTTTTTCAAGTGTCGTTTTAAGAGGCGTTGTGAAAATGAGGTTTATGTAGTGTTTTTGCAGATAGGAGGCAGTTCGCCCGCTTGAATTGTGTACTCGCCTTTTAACCAAAACTGGCTTCTAACATTCAACTCTACCAGCCTTCTTGCATATTTGTTTGCATGGCTTGCCGCCCCCAAAACCGCTAATAATGATATCAGTGGACCCTAGAACCTTCAACCTACACCTCTGGGAACATCTTTTCGTACAAATGACCTTTGGCTGCCGGAGTTCATTACACCTTGTATGTAAATAGAAGTGTTCTCTCCTCTAATCCAAGACCTGAAAGTTTGTAACAAGGTCTTTGGTTTCAGTCCATTATGCATGTTTCTTGGTCAAGCATGAAAAGTAGCGATGGGCCGAATCTGCCGAACTTCAGATTTGGCAAACTTCGGCACATGCCCAACTTTTGAAGGAAAGTTAGACAAAGGTTCGTCGAAAATTCGGGAAACATCTGCGCACGCGCGAGAACGCGACGGGGCCATGGATTGCAAATGGACGCCGTGCGGTCGTGCGTTTATCATCGTACAGTGTAGTACAACTAGCGGTTTCGGCGAGGTGGGGAGTAGGCGACATGTATAGCTGTGCGTTTAACAGCCTTTGTGAGCGTGGTTTTCTTCAATATTTTCTGCCTCAAGAACGGAAGACCGACCAGAGATTGACGCAAAAAGGACGCAATACACTGCGCAAGTGACAAATGATGCGATACATTCGGGATAACATGATTTTCATTTTATCTTTCCAGTGATGCAACAAGGTAGTTGCAACATTGACTGACAAGTACTTTAAAGCACTACTCGGCCTTATAGCAATTCTGTTTTCGGCTCACAAGTAGTTTGTGCCAAAACAAAATAATGTTGATTTTCAATTAGCGTTATTTCGAGGTTTTCGTCTATCCGCATAAAAGTAAACACAGAACTATCATGCTCGAACTGCACATCCGACATTCCTAACTCTTCCCGTCTTCCTAAACGTCCGGTGTGTCCCAACATCAGAAACCGGCATTTTCAAGGTTAAAAATAAGACGTCGCGAATATGGGACGCACATTTTCATGCAAAGCTGAAGATACTCAAATTAAAAAAGACAAGCATATTTAAAATAATATTGTTATCTCTTTTAGTGAAGGCTCAGCAGCCGTTGCATTCATTTTTGCGTACGAAACGGTGACTCGCACAGAAAGTATAGAATACAGTGTTTCCGCTTTTATTTCAACAATACACACATGCAGGCTTGCGCTAATGAGGCCTCAAAACTGAAACTTGCGCATCGTGACTGCGCTGACTGCGTCCGCTACTACGCAACCCCGTTGTCACACCACTTCTGTAAAAAGTTTTTTTGAAAATTTCCAGTAAGCACACAAAAATGACACCGATGCAGTTTTCTTCTAGAATATCATCTCATTTAGTAATGACAGCATCAATATGCATTAAAAAAACATAAAAACTTTTTTCGCACGAAAAAAACGATACAACTTTTAGGACTGACAACAATGCATTTTCGCCGAATCTTTGCCGAATCTTTAGAAAGTATGGCAAAATTCGGCTTTGCCAGATCCAAAGATTCGGCGTCAAATTTTCCATTCCGCAAAAATTCAGCCCATTACTAAATTGAAAAGCATGTGCTGGACTTGTCGCCTCGGTTGTTTTCTTTGATGTCTGGTTAAGTCGCACTTTACGGAAGCATGTCTTCTATTAGATGAGGCATAAGACACTCTTCGCCGGCAGTCTTTGGTACAGTGGCCTTCCATAATGCTAGTAAAAGCCGAGCGAGTTGAACATGAATACTTAAAACCGAAAGAATAAAACACGAAGGACAAGCACACGACAACCACGTTGGTTGTCCTGTGCTTGTCCTTCTTGTTTAATTTTTTTTAAATTTTAAGTTTTCATAATGCATTAGAAACGTTTTAAGTCAGTGGACAAGGGCTCATTTTTGTTTTTGCGCTGATGAATATCTTTTTGAAATTCTTCTATTATACGTTTTCTAGAGTTTTTCCCGGAGCGTGATGTCATATCTAGAGTTTTCGGGAACCTCCGCTCTCGCGCATCGCCTATCAAACCTATCCACGCGCACTCCTGCTATTTTCAAAAACAGGTCAGAAAGAGACGTCACGACTGGTGTCAGTGCGGGGCAATATACCTTGCAAGCTTGCAATTGCACGCGCTGCCCACACGACGAACGACACGCGCTTGGTGACCGAAAGATCCTAGTATGACGTAACGACTGGTCAGAGCCTTTTCGTGTTTCTCGCGTTTAGTTACTCGTTCGGGGAAAACGAGCGTGATGTTCAGATTAACGAAATAAGAATTCGTTTTTCCTCTTTTTTTACAAAAAAATTTTTCAGTTTTTTTTTTTTTTTTTTAATGAGGCGGAGTATAGTAATGGAAATAACAGAGAACATGCGGACGAGCTGGAGAACGTTTCAAAATTTTGAACGCTTGACACTTATGAACAATGAAGTCAACAACACACACACACGCCTCAAATGTGTGTGCAGTTTCCACTATTTTTTGTCCCTACACTCTAAAAAAAAAAGCCCGTGCGTCTACTTTCCCGTAGACCACTCGGAGAGCCAATCAGCGCAACTTACAGAGGCAGCTCAGCGAATGACGCTGCGGAAACATATGTTTAGACCAAAAGACACAGTCTGAGTTGTGACATTAAGCAATGCGAGCGTGACGCTTTGTATTGCTATGGGTGATACTACAGTCCGCAGTATCAGAGTATAGCATCACCTATATTTACTGATAGAGTGAGAACGTCAGGGCGTGGCCCGACAAACACATCACCGCTGTCCATCGAGCTCGACTGTGTCACTCCGCAACAAATAGATGTGTGCAGTCTCCAATAAAAAATAAAAAGAAACTGGACGCACCGCTTGCTCCGCCCAGCACGCTTGGCTAAACCCCGTTTCAATCAGATAAGCCAGTTGCATTGGGCGTCGTTTTGTCGCTTAAAATAGTATAAAGCGTAGTGCAAACAATTTAAAGGGATACTTCAACGAAATTTGAAATATACCCGTCGTGCTTAGAAATAGGCTGAATATGATCCCCAATATCCGTAAATGACAATTGCACGTTTGTATTTTGAGCTTGATGGCTGTATTTTTCGTTAAAAACATCCCACTCTGGCAAGCGCTCTAAGAGCAGCCAGCGGAGAGCATGTCACATCCGGCGCAATGCGTGACGCAGATTCTCTAGGGACGAGCATAGCTGTGGCGAGGCTGACGCGGACAGGATGCAGTAGCCGTTCTAGCCAGCGAAACGGCCACCGAAACAACCAGCACGCCAGGGAAAAGCAAAATAACTGTGCTGCCTGTATCTTTAGACAGCCTTGATGCTAGTACGCCTCCACGGATGACTTGTCTCTTGGCTGTTGATGAGAAGTTTAGCCAGTGCAGTACAACCACTAACTTGCGGTCTTTAACGTGTACCACGCGGTAGTGATTACATGAACCGCATGCCGGTGCGAAACTCATCCAGATCGAAACGGGCAGGTACGAATTTTGCCTACGAATTTTGAGTGACGGGTTAACCTTCTATAATCATGTAGAGTGTCAATAGCGACGTCGGGGCAAGTCTGGTGCACGCAAAAGAGAGTCCCGGTGAGATGGGAGCTCCTCCTCGTCTCTTGTGGTGGCCGGCGAGCTGACGTGATGACGTCAGGTTCAGGGCATGTATAGTTCTAGGCAATACAGGTATCGTCACTACCTCTCAAGGTCCCTAGACGGGCATTACAAACGAAGCTTTAGCGACATCCACCAGGTACCATTTGCTAATCGTTTAATTGGTTTTAAAATTCCTTTTCGTGCATTTTTAACAAGATGTTGGTGTGTCCGAATCGATACTGCTCTCTTAAACACGTAAAGATCAAGAAATAAGCACCGAAATTTAGTTGTAGTATCCCTTTAGGCACCACATTATAATCATATGAATATGTGTTAGTTTTCATGAAATATGAACAACGCAGAAAGGTCAGAACATATTTCGCTAAATTTCGCTGTTCATGTTATTCACCGGCGGACAACACTGACACTTCGTTTAGGTTCCATCAATGTTGCGTTAGCTAGCAAATGAGCAAGTGGTTGCCCAGCGCGCTGCAGGCATAGTGTTGGACGAGCTCACGAATGCCCTGTTCTAATAGTTTTAATAATTTCGGCTTATGTCCCTTGTGAGCTTCACATCTGCTCCGAACCGATCGTCAAGCAACGGGCGGGACCTACGAAATCTCCTCCTCGGTGTTCCCAGCGTGTTGGTGACTATAGAGGTTATTTACTGGGATTGCCACATTATTACCAAACTAAATAAATTAACAAAAATATTAGCAAATACTCACCGGAAATAAACATCGCTACAAGCTGCACCCTATTTTTCGTAACTCTCGTAGATTTGCACGGAAGTGTATTTGGAAGTTCTAAAGTTTGACAGCTGCACAAGGACCTTGCCGTTTTAAGACTGCGTACGCACTGAACTTGAGAGGTGTTTGTTCTCGCGTTTAAAACACGAAGCCCCATCTAACTGTAAACATCTGAGGCCACTTTTTTTAGGCTCCTGGTGAGTTCTGTCGAGGAGCGCAATGTGTTTTATTACTTGGATATTCTAGGGAACGGCTTCTCAGAAATGGAACTGCATTTGGTGCTGTTTTTCATAGTAGAGCATTGACCTTGGCAAATACGTCGCAGTTCTCCAGGATAATACAAACGTAACGCGAGAAGCGCTCGCGGATAATTTGGCACAGAAGCGTTCGTGCGAATCTACGCGGACTCCGCACCTGCAGCTGACAGCTTGGAAATGTAAAATTCCTGTTTCTTCCGCCAAAAAAAAAAAAAAAATTCCAAGGTCTCCTTGTTTCGATTTGGTTCCGGGCTGTGGACAAAATGCCTGTTGCAGATGTTTCGAAACTTGTGCTGCCGTGATGTTATATCCTTCGTTGTAACTCGACAACAGATCTCGGCTTCAGTGGCATTCTGACGTAGATAATTTGCGTGCTGCGTGCTAACATAAACATTTGTTGAGTTCCGATTCAGGTTTCTACACTTTGAACACTTTGTTAACTTTAGGGACGCGTTCTTAGCACTGGAATCTAATCTATGTTTACTTTCGTTGGCTCGAAATATGCCGTCTGATTGTTGACTTCCATCCGCACGTGAAGTTTATGTTGTAACTGCTTCGTCTGCGCAAACCACTGTTGTGAAATTTGGGAACGTTTTCAAGGTGACTGCTAATGCGAGAACGCGCGTGCGAGGCGCTTCTCTCTGATGGTGAACTCTGTGTAGACACAAGTCGACAAATATGTGCGTCGCAACATAAACTGTCGCCTTTGTACACTAACGCCACCTTCCAAATACACGCGGGAACTGATAATCTGATACGTAAGTGCGATAAAAGAACTAGAAAAAACACCACACAAAAAACAGACAGCGAACCGTTGATAAGGGACATTTTAAAAAGCTAGAGGTGTGCAAATACTGGTTCGATTCGAATAGCGCATGCAGTGTCATCCCTGTCTTCAGCGCTGCTATAAAAAAACGGCTGCCGTGGCTTTTCCTTCTTCCACCGTGAAGGTTACAAATGACCAATGTTGTAGGCGTTACCAAAAAAAAAAAAAGTAACGAAATATGTTACTCACTACTTGCAAAATAAAGGAACGCGTTACCGACCTACGCTACATCCAAATAAAAAAAGAAACCTATTACCTTCAACGTTACCGAGAAAAAGTAAGGCCCATTACTCTTGCGTTATCTCTTATTATACATTGACGCTAAAGCATTTTTTTACACTGGGACAAAGGGTGTGGGCGTTGGGTTTTTCTAAAGTGTGACGTTTTGCGTGTGGAAAAGCCAGGCAACATTTCCAAGGTATGTGGAATGAGCACAATAATCAATAGCTTGGGGGAGCGCCTATACTTCGTCTCAGCTTCAGTCCAGACGCAGCCGATACTACGAGCTAATGGGACCAATCAAGCAGCGTCAAAAGCACGAGTCACTACGCCTTTTCTGTTTATGATTGGTTCGGCGATGATAGGACACGTACAGAAACATTATATGCTGTCTGATTGGTTCCATCTGCTCGTAGCGTCGACTGCGGCCGGACTTCAGCTGAAACTAAGTATAGAAACACGAAAACAAAATTAAGTGTACTTTTCTTTAGGCCGTTACTTGAAATACACAACGTAAGTACGTCACTTTTATATTTTGCTCATTACCATATTTAGTCAGATGAAACTAAGTTTCTATATATATATATATATATAATTGGAACGGGTGAAGATTGACAAGTGCAGCCATAGTAATATCGTGAACGAAGAGGGGAGAAGGTGAGTATTGCATTTATTAAATTAAAGTTAGGGAAAGGGAAAAAGAGCTGGCGAAAAATTGGGATATATATATATATATATATATATATATATATATATATATATATATATATATATATATATCCCATCAAATGGCAACATACGAATTTGAATGACATGATAGAAGAAGGACACCAGGAGAAGAAAACAACCTGAAGCAAGGTTCCATTTGTTGACATGTTCACCTTCAAAAATCTCATCGTTTTCCCCTACTCCTGTTCGTAGCGGGCAGATCAGACGAGCCGAATGCCTGTGATCCGGGAAGGAGGAGCGGGTTAATTTTATTGTGCTTTATTAAAGGGTTATCCCACATTGCACGAGCGTTTCACAACAACCTTACACGTTTCAATCCAACAAAGTCCCTTGTTTGAACTTAACAACAGTTGCCTCTTGATGTTACTATCCGCAAGACGAGGAAGTGGAGAAGAGGGTAGGGCTTTTGGAAGATCAGTCTTGAAAGCTACCAGTCCTTCTTCGTGAATGTCGAACTCGTTGTTCAGTTTGAAGGTGGGGGAGAAGGTGACAGGGAATAAAGGTCAATTTTTGCATATCTTTTAAGTAATCAATGTTCGAGCTACAAGGGTGCGATCGATGTATGGTAACCTGGTCGTTGTTGTAACTGTGGGTTTCTTTGTGGAAGTTTGGTGATGGCTGTAGTCAGGCTTAGATTTCGGGGTGTATGAGGATTCCTGGAAGCAAAGAAAGTAGCCGAGTTTGAGACGTCCCTCTTTTTGTGCCTTTTCCTTCGACTAACAGTGTTTTTTGTTTTGTTTTTTGTGCTGCAGTCTCGGGCACTGAAAAACGAAAAAAAAAAGAATTGTGAAAATAACAAAACACATAACAAATTCCTGCTCTTCGTAAAAAATATTGTTTTATACTTTTTAGTGTTCCCCCTAGAAATCAAATAAAAATTGCCTCACTGGATAAACAAAAACGAACGCCGTTCCTCTTTCCGTTCCCGTAAAAACGTAACGAGTTCCCGTTCCAGTTCCACCGATGCAAGATGGAACGGCGGCGTTCCTTCGTTCCTCCTAAAAGGAACGCGTTTTAGGAACGCCGTTCCTTGGAACGCCGTTCCGTACAACACTGCCCTGAACCAAGCGCTTAAAGGAAGGTTGCAGCTCTAATTTTTTTCTTTTTGTCATAGGATAGGTGGGTCAGGAACAGTGTTGGCGGTAACGCGCTACAAGTAACGGCGTTACTCGTAACGCGGTACTTTTTTGATAACGTAGTAACGTACTCGTTACTTTTTCAGAACAGTAGCCGGCAGATCACTTAGGTTACTTATTTCGACTAACGGGCAACGGAGTTACGTTGCTCGTTACTTTTTCTTCCCAAGGCTTGAAAAAATTACATAAATTTTTTTTCCGTATTTCTAGGCGCCAAGTTATGTGGATTTTTTAGTTTTTCTTTGTACTCCTTTGCGTTTTTTTTTTGCGGGTTTTTTTCGTAAGTATTTAAGTGAAACCGTAAAAAAAGTAATTATGTTCAACTCCTGCATAAACACAATGTTTCTTGAAATATGACGTTAATGTACACCCGCCACGACAAAGCAGCAAAACGTGCTCATTCATAATCAAAAAGGTAATGCAAAGGAAACGTGCGTTTCTTTCTATCCATAATGGTAGCGGTAACGCGTCCCATTTATTTTGAAGTAACGTAGGATGATAATGCTTTACTTTTATTTACTACACTCTAAAAACAAAGCTCTGCGGTAATTGGCTCTCCGAGTGTTGTGCGGGAATGTACACGCACGGGCTTTTTTTTAGAATGTAGTAACGAGTAACGTATTTCGTTACTTTTTTTTTCGGTAACGCCAACAATACTGGCCAGGAAACACAATGTATTCTGAAAGGCTGAGTTGAAACAATAAGCATATTGCGACGTTTGAAAATCAGATCAGCCAAGCAAAAGCAACCAAGCAAAAGTCGACATCCCGTTCATTCGTTATTCTTCCTAATTTATCTTTCTTCCGTGTTTATTATGAGCAACGCGCTGCCAGTTTCTTGGTATGACTCTGATCGCGAGGAATTAATAATATCGCATTTGACTACTAAGAAAAGTGACAAAAAATGTGCATGGGCAGTATTTGAGATATAAATATTTGAAATACTCAATTTTTAGTATTCAAGTACTATTGACAAAGAAAATAGCTAACATGTAATTAAATATGAAACACAAAATACTTAATAATGCAAATACGTATTTCAGATACTGCTAGTTAAGATATTGCCCATAGCTTATACGAATCGGAGGTTAAATATTGTCGCTGGAATAGGATTCAAATGATTGTTCGCCACTCAAGGTTTTCTTAGTATTTTTTAGCTGTAGGCTACTGCACAATTGGTATTTATGAACGGCCAAAATAGCGTTGCATTTCTGATGGCGCGAAAATCTGATGCCACTAAACGAAGGGGAACGGGCTACGTTGCGTGCGTCCTATCTGCTGCACGTTCACTTGTTTTTGTGAACAACTGCATGGTTGTTTCTTTCAGTGGGGTTTTTAAACCTATTATAGAGGTACGGAAACGAAATTTTTGCTTTGATTTTTCTGTTCAGATGTGATTTATGTTATGGCGACCTCCAGATAAACTAGTCTAGACTATTGTTTCTGGGTTGCCGGCAGAAAAATCAAGAAAACTAATTTTAAAACGAATGAACAGATTTGAAGATTGCGTCTGGTGGCGGTCTGTGAAGCTCCGTTGGAATGCCGCATGTCATCGGTTTCTGAGAAGTAGGGCCAGTTCGTGACAGTATGGCTCTCTCGTGGAGTTACTTAGTCTTGAATGTGACTTGGCGGAGAACGCTAACGAGCCTACTATGTTGTATATGTTAACTTCCACGGTGCTTCCGCAATGTGCATTCCACACCATCAAGATCGCCGTTCTTTGCAGACGTCACGTCCCGTCCCTTAAACATATGCCCGCCTTTTGTTATTTTTTTCTTAATTGCGTTTAACGTTTATTTGTAAGGGTTAAAAAAAAGAAAAGAAAAAAACGTTGGTAATATTTGTTTAAGGCGAGTGCGCATTGTTCTTTTTCATTGACCTTGAAATTGTTTAACACATTTCAAGTCTAAAGCGTTTGAAAATATATACATTTTAAACCATCTGCACGTCAGATAAGTGTACTATAACATATATATCTTGTACATTCGAGATCTGTGGGGTTTATTTTTGTTTTTTTCTCGTGTATTTTAAACCGAATTCGAATGCACTGGCATTTTCAGGACGGCCTTTTTGGCCGAGGTAAACAGTAGTGCACATTTAGCCTCACACTCTAGTCCTCTCCCCTCCCTTTTCTCATGAATTTGGTTGATTTAGTACCAAGCTCTCGACGTCTTTAACCCAAAAGCCGGGAATGAGCGCCAAGCGCACGTAGAATGGGCCTCCCACTACAAATAGTTGCTCAAATATTCATTCGTAGATGAGCGACGAGGCACGCCAGGAATTTAATATTCACAAAGCCAACTTCGACTCTGGACTATCAAAAGCTGGCGCGGTATTACTCACACGGAAACGAGAAGAATGAAAAAAAAAAAAAAAACGACACGTGAGGGCATTAAAAAGAGTAAGGAGAACATGAAACGCGTTCCTTTGCTGCAGAATACGGAACAAGGAAGGGAGAAGGTCGATGCCGCCGGAGCTACTTTGGAAGCCCCATTCCCGGCAATAAATGGATAATCGTTGAAAAAGCACATTTCCGGATTTTGGGGTTTCCGCTCAATATGGCATCGATTTTTACAAATCACGGTGTCGCGATTTACGCAGACCTCGTGTTTCAGAAGCGTGGGAGCGTGCATTCTGTTTCACGAATGAATAATGTGCGAGTAAGAACCGGCATAGGCTTTGGTCATGACATTTTCTCTGAATAAATGCTTCGTGCGCAAGCTTCTTGGCTGAACGAGTAATGAAAATGTTCAGAAACTGATGCCTGTTGCGTTCAGATCACCTAAAGCGACAGCAACGCGAATCACCGCGTGGAAACCAAGAACCAACTAAAAGAGTCGAGAAGTTGGGCACTTTGTTTGCAAGCGTACAAATTACAGTTAGAGAAGAATGTGGTACTGCGTGTTTTCCGACTCGTGGTGTCTTCACGCAGCCATATACCTTCTCTGCCCTTTTTTTTTTTTTTTTGCAATTTTTTTTTTTTGCGAGAGTGGGGAAAATACTGGAGCTGTCGCCAAGATTCAGGAGATTCATAATATTGCTACAAACGTCAGCGCAAGTCCTCTGGAGCCATACATTCCTTTTCGCAAAGTTTAATTCCCTGACAGAAAATGGTTTTAAGTGTAAAACCGCAGACATCTGAGATGGGTATGGGAGCCGAAAATAAGATAGTTTTCCCTATCGATATGCCGATAATAAAGACGAGTAGCCGGAGGGAAAGTAAGACGTGGGGTAGCGGCATTTTTGGTAGAGCTTGATCACCCACCAAATTGTAATGTATACCATTACGGTTTTTCTCACTCTGCGGCATTTTGAATTACTCTAATGGCATTTGATTGAATGCTATCGCACACTTGGTCAAACGTACTGGCCGCGAGCTTCAACTATTATTTTTTGCCCGAAAGTTTTTTTCTCACCTGAAAGTAAAACACTTCCAGATGAGTCACTATAAGTCTATTGAGGATTCGGAACCTTCTTTGTAGTGTCTAATGTTAATAACACGCGACCATAGGAAAATACTAAGAAATCGCGGTTGACAGATTGACCTTATCGGTGAAGTTTTGGTCTCGGTGTGAACGTTTTCCTTTATCTGGTGAGTCGGGATTTAGAAACTCTTCAGCAAGCGAATGACAATCCACCTGCTTTGATGGAGGACATGAATCTCGTTTTTTTAAACTGCAGAAATAAACTAAAGAATCGTAAAAGCTGAAACTCTGTCAAAATATGACGCTAGCGGCGGGGATAAAATGCAAAGAATTGAGAAAATTACGTTACCTGGATCAAGAGATAAAAGATAAGTACAAATTTGTTTAATGACGTGATATTCGCCTTAGCCAATTTTCGTCATCACAGAAAATATTATGTTGGGCGCGAATCGCATTTGTTTCTGTAGAACAAACTTATCCGCGAGAAAGACAATATACCGTTTTCTTCCTTGCTGACAGTCTTTTTTTTTTTTTCACTAAACTAAATTCCACAAGCTTCCAAAATATTGTTTCTTGTTTTGACGAAATTAATCATAGGTGGACGTCGGCTCATAGAAAAATGTTGTCTTTCCCTTTTATGATTTGATTCAGGTAAGGTCATGTTCCCAAACTTTCACTTCCTATCCCCGCCGCTCTCATATTCTGACGGAGTTTCAATTTCTACGATGCGTATTGTTTAGTTATGCGGACCGAAAGACCTGTTTTAATTTTCTGAATCGAACCTACAAGTTCTTACGAGGAAAGCAGGTCGTCCCTGCTCCTTGCGCAAGGGTTCCGGTGACGTCCGAATGACGCCGAGCTCTGAGGAGCTTTGATCGAAAAGCTAATGGGTAGACCTCAATGCTAGATGCCTTGAGGTCTACCCACTATTTTTTTTTTTTCAATCAGCCAATAAGAGTTCGGCGTTCTGACATCATCGCAACCCCTGTGCAAGAAGCAGACGAACTTGCACTCCGCACTGTATGCGTATAAAGGCGTTGGCCTGTTCAGCAAGCGCAGTCAATACGTGTAGGCCGAACCTTCCAGTATGTGAACATATTTTTTTTTTTGTTGAAACTTAACCAGAACAAAAACAATCAAATCTAGATCACAGAAAAGTGAAAATGGGGTTCATGATCTCAAGCTTCCTTTTCTTTTATTGTATTATAAAAGTATCGTAGCCAATCTAGAATGCGTCATCCGGGGGCCTCAACGGGCTCGAGCGGCAGCCGCGAGTGCGATGACGTGGAACGGTGAAACAACCGAAAAATTTCCTCCCGCCAGAGGTGCTGCTCTAAACTCGAAGGCTAGGGCCCGTACCTTATACGATATGCACGACCTTCGAGTTGTACTGTGGCGCATTTGAGGTGTCGGCGGTAAAGGGCCAGACGGCTCTCCAACATATTCTGGCACATCTCTAACCGTCCACGCTTTCCCCGGGTGGCTGAGACGTGCAGACAGACAGCCTCAACGAGACGGCACTGGAGACCGTCGGCTGTTACCAAACACGACCCTAATTCTATTAGCCGCCGTTCCTGTCCGACTGCCTGATGCGCCCTCGAATACGGCACGGCGGTTCTTCCCTCGTAGCTCGGCTAATAGAATCTTCGTCTACTCGAGGCCAGGCACCCGAATGAGTGTCTGACCATTAGGCACGTGCGTGTATGGAGAGCGCCGGAGCGGCCTTTGTAGTCTGCTCTCGAAGACTGCCCATCAGTCGGACGATCTTCGGCCACCCAACAGACACGAGACTCTTCTGGAAAAGAAGCCGCGGACCCTCGACTAGCACCACAACGTCGCCGCGAACGCCATGATCGGAAGGACACATCAAGCGGCTCCATTCTTATTTCTTACTGACTGGTGCTTCGTCGTGTATCAGACGTGTGCTTTTCGAATGTTCTAATATGTTTGCTGGAGTTTAAACTGCACCTTTGTGTCGGCGTAGCTTTCGTAATTTTTTTTTTTTTTCGGAAGAAGACTAAGAGCCAACTTTATATAGGCTCCTTTGAAAAGTCAAGTGCTGATTCTTAGAAGGTCGGAGTCACTGCACAATGGCGGACATCCGACACCGCAGAACTTGCAAGTTCAAAACGACATGAGATGACGACGAAGTAAATGTAATAGCGTTTCTAGGGTTCCGACTTTGGCTGTGTCTTTGGTGTCTGCCATTGTAGAGGGATTCTACAGCTTCCAAGACTTTCGAAGTCTTTCGAAAATGGTATATTACAATTTGTGTGACGAATAAAACAAATCTATACTAAACAGATGCTGGACGTCGGCAAAATTGCCGATCAAGTAACCGCCCTGCGGCTGGAGGAACTCATCGCCGACACAAATATTCCACGTGTGTGTATCTAACTTTCAAAGAAAAAGGTGGAGTCGTGGGCGTATTTATCTTGAGCACTCTATTGAATACGTTCCATTTATAGCACGATCCTAACGCCTCAGCCTAGTTTTGGATCAGGAAATGTGTGATCACGAGCTAGGTGTTTATGGAACAAAAAAAATTATGAAACTACCTTACTAGGAATAACGAACTCTTCAAAGAATTTAGAATAGCCGTCACGCAATAATAAAATAAATTGTTTTGTTTTAATGGATTGCGATACCTGGCGACTCAATGGTCTCTTATGAGGCCTATTGCCATTCCAAGCCAGACAGTCCACTGCTTCACTTAGAAATATCTTGCTTTATTGTGGCAAAGCGTAAATCTGGCAAGCATGCCTTGTTTTCGTGCGTATTTGTTTGCGAACTGTAGTTGTAATGAGTGTCAAAGTCATTTTTCGTGCTCGCGCGCTCGCGACTAAGAGTGTTAATCTTTTGCTCTAGTTAGTGGAAAGTATAGGAATACTGAAGCATTCTCCTCAGCATCCTAGTTTTCCTCACTAATGATCGCTCATCAGTTTTTGTTGTCGCTCGTAACAGTCGCCACAGAATTGGTTTGTCAGTCGTAGAGGGCTTCATTGGGGCCATATTCATTAGCCGTGGGTAACAGAATCATGTTTGAAGATGGTATGCGTACCAAAGCAAGCATCTGGAAGCTTTTTCTTAAGGATATGAACCCTGGCAATTTAAAACACTGAAAATATTTAGAAAATTCGGGCTGGAAGTTAAAAATAATCAAAAACTATTTTATCAATCACTTAAAGTTGAAGCGTTGCAAAACTTCACGAAAATGAGCTCGCTGACACATTTGAAACTATTTCCCGAAACTTCACAACAAATATAACTCGATCACTACCAGCGAGGTACCCGAGAACTCGTAATGATACTGGTGCTTTTGTGCATTCAACGGACGGTTCCAAAGTTTTCATGAAATATATATTTTGACACAAAATAATACTTGCACTGACATCAACACCATTCAATTGTGTCAATCAAGTTTTGTTCACGTTATTGCATGTATTACTCCCCATATCCCTTCAGCTTCCTCGGGTATCTTTCCACGCCAGGTACACATCGCCAAAACGGTTCTTTTTTTTAAAACTGAGGCACTAAGTGACAAGTAAAATTACAGGCACCTCTGTATTTGCCGTGTTTTCTATGTAACTGACAAAAGTCATAGAGAACAGCATCATTCCTTTTGTTGTCGATTCTTTTTTACTCATACCACGGTTTTTGAAAGGAACTGTCAATTGAGCATGTCTTTATAACACAAGGAGGATCAAGATTGAAATGATTTGAAAATGAGTAAATTTCTGTCGGGGTTTTAATTGACTTAATTTGGCTAAAGCGTTCAGTGGTATAAGTTATGCCATTCTTCGTAATATACTTGAGTACTACGGCTTCCGTGAAGTGACTATAGAATTTCTGAATACACATTTACGTATGCATTGTGGAATGTTTAAAAGGGTAACTCCGGTTAAAAGTCGAAACGAACTAAACGACTGATATCGATTTACAGGGACTAAATACGAGCACTTCAAAACTATTACACTCATGGGAAATCGCGATCCATTCTAAAACGGATATTTAAAATGCTACCACCAGCTGCTCAGCGGGCATTCGGCGGGTTGGCTGTTTGTCAAGCAACATTGTGCCGCGATGTCATTTTCGTACTCGAGGAGGTTATCTTGTTTGTACTGTCACTACTTTCGCCGTGTTTTTCTCCTGCGTTATGAGCCGTCCCAGTGGAATATTTGTTCTTGTTATGCTATGTTTTAGCGGCTGTAGTTTGTAAGTGCTCCTCAGCAATCACGTACGACGATTATTCGAAAGTTTTAGTGGATCGTAATCTGCGGAAAGCGGGCCCAGCGGGCGCGTGCTCAATCCATGCTTCAAATTAACGGCACGAACTCGATCCCACTAGCAAAGCGAAGCTCTAGCGTACGATCTACTAAAGGTCTTTATTGACTCGTCGCTCGCTCAAGCGCGTCGTGGTGCCAAGAGGGCATTCCCTGGCGGCCATAGTTTTGTCCGTTCCTTCCAAGCGCGAGCTTACGACTATAGCTTCCACAACGTGCATTGCTCACCACCAAGATTCTGGTTCTTCTCAGAAGTGGGGGCTCGTTCTGCGTCTGCGTTCGTGGCAAACTCGCTTTTCGGTCGGAAACTCTAAGAATGTGTATTAATTTTTGCTACAGTAAAAAACAAAGCATTAAAACAGCCGTAGCATCTTACCGGAGTGATCGGAACTGCTCTTGCGACTAGGCCAGCCATACGTTTCGCGGTACCGCGGTACGAACTTTGCATCACACGATGGCCATCCAGCTATAATCACAAGGGTTGCCATAATGCTCGAGCCGGTAGTTTCTGTATTGCCGTCGATCCCCGAAGCAAACATTTTAAGATAATATATCTACAAAACTACGCAGGGCATCGAAACAAAAGTCACCTCGTAATTCAGAGACACTTCCTTCACCAAAAACAGTCGAAACCCCAAAATCGACAAAATGTACCGCAGTGCACCGCAGTGTTGAAGTTTTTTACCGTTAACTGCTGGTGTTCTTCGGGTATGTATATTGAGTTCGTTGATTTTTAAAATTTACATCAATGACGGTGCCAAACTCAGTACTAACGTCTGCTTTGCAATTCATGCCGATAATACAAGCCAGCAAACAAGAGAAATGTTTGAACAATTATCAAATCACACATTCGAATCACTTTACAGATCAAAAAATGAATATTTGCTACAAATTAAGGCATCTAAAACTTAGGCAATGCTTTTCAAACCTAAAAAAAAATCTTATCATTTTTTAGAACAACCTTGTCATTGGACCTTTCATTATTGTGCCAATCAACCAGGAACTAGTTCCTGGTATTAATAGTTTGGAATTTATTTTTAAGAAACCGTGTGATGGGATTTGTACAATGAAACTAGCATTTCCGAAATTTCTGAAGCTCTTCATAATTTTACAGATTGATATCAACGTCCCGGTAAAACTTCACGCTGCTCATATACAATTCCCTACTGGCTTCATGTCTAAGTTATTGCTGTCTAGTTTAGGTACACAGACCCACAACTTTATGTACTTAAAAAGCCACTCCAAATTATAACCAATGTGCAGTGAAATACCGGCACACAGCCTTTTCAAATGATCCACCTCATTCCGGTTGAAACCCTAAATAGTTGCAACTTCAATTTATAATACACGGACAAAAGCAAATACATGATTTTTGCAAATTGATCACATATCTAACGTTTGAAAAATTTTAAAATGGATAGCTTCTCTAAAAGAAAGATTTGGAAAATACAATAGAGCAGAAAAAACTACGAATTCAGATGATCAGAGCCTTCCTTCACTATTATACAGGGTTATATTCTTAATGGAAATATAATTTAAAAAAAAAACGAGTGTGCAAACTGCTAGCTGAATGCAGTCTTCGCGAGGTGTTCGTTGAGTTCGGCGGACATAAGCTGAGGGAATGCTCGTCATGGGGCAAGTTTTGGCTAGTTAAATTAAATGTGTTAATTAACTTTTTATTTGCTGGTTTCGCAGTTCATGTTGCAATTGAAAAACTGCTGGCAATACCTATCAGAGGTCAGACTAATTAAAATAACTTGCAAAATTGTATTAGTGTTTGAGATATTAATTGTTCGATATTCACGTTTTTAGCCTGATTTAAAAATTGCGCGTAAAAAGCGCGCAAATAGCACGCCGCGAGCCTTGCCCACAATGACGCCTGGAAGAGTGACGTAGTCACTGTTTTGAGCGTCATTGTGGGCAAAGGCACGCTCTTTGCGCGCAGTTTTTCAATCTGGCGAAAAAAACGTGAAATTTGATTAATACATATCTAAAAAAATGCAAATTATTTTAATATCTCTGGCCTTTAATAGTAATTACCGCAATTCCTAAAATTGCAACGTGACCCGTACTATCAATAAATAAAAAATGTAACTAACACATTTAAGTTAATTAGCCAACCTACCATGACAATTATTCCCTCTGCTAATGTCCGCCAAGCTCGAGAAACACCTAGCGAAAAAGGCATTCAGCACACAGTTTGCACACTTTTTTTTATAATTCTGCTTTTATTAAAAATACTCCCTGTACTGTATAAGTTTAATAAGAAACACTCTCATTGGCAGAACCTATCAAATCACATTTGACCAATATATTTCTTTAAGCCGCTCTGTATGCATTTAAAGCGCATGTGTGTTTTATTACAAATTTAACAGTGTCGAACTTCCATAGGTCGTGAACAAAAGGTTGGGGCACAAACGAGCTGGTGGTGATTAAACATTTGACTAAAAGCCCCGAGACTGGGAGAAAAAGGGACGGACAAACACAGTCTCCATTTTGAGACTTTGTGTTTGTCCGTCCCTTCTCATCCCAGTCTCGGGGTTTTTGGTCAAATGCTCCATAGTTCCTTGTTGTTAGCGTGTTTTCGTTTAGTTTTTTTTCTCTCCATACGTTCGTCTCTTTTCTTTCTGCCAGGAAATCGGTGTAGGGAGTAATCAAGCCAACATGTTCTCGATTTTTTCCCATGCCGACATCGCTTGAAAACATATGTATAGACGGAATGCTTTTAATATTAATTTGAATCTGAACGTACCTAGGAGTTGAAAGAAGAATGCTTATGTTTCTATCTTGTACTGAGGTTTTTGTACGAGGGCGGGCTAAATTTCTTGATTTTTCTACTGAACAAGGAATGAACATCTTTTGTGCAATCAGAGTCAAACAGCGTATCGAAAAGAAAAAAAAAAACATTTTCAGTGTAAAACTGTTTTAGTAGACGACAACGGTAAGCTGACATCAGCCTTCAAATATTGTCTAGGAAAAATTGTTCTTCCATCAGATGTAGCATAAGCAGTAAAATCGGTGGCAAAAATATTAACCCATGAGACATAGGCTTACTTAACAAACAGCGCGATGGTGTGTGTCCTTACTTTGTTTCTATTTTTTTTTAGTTACGTTGTATCTTTTTATTTTTCCACATTGAGCGTCCTTTGTCTGTCAAGCTGCCGAGGTAGCTGTGCTTTCAATATTCACTAAAGCATTTCTGCCGAGCTATGGCGGGGCTTTCAACGAAAGGATCTTGTTCCCCTGTACTGCTATCAAGGTGCTGCGAGGTCGCATCAAGTGCCATAGATGTGTCTGCGTTCTATGGAGACCTTGCAGCTCGTCACTGGTGAAAGCGGCACTCGATTTCAGGATTATTTGGAATTAGGCAATCGCTATGGCTGTCGTAATGCGCACAACCGGTGACGATTGTTCTTGCCGAGCGTTATTTACTGTTGGAGCTTTCTGTATACGGACCGGCTGCAAACTTGCTCGCCACCTGCAAAAAAAAAAAAAAAAAATAAGTCACCTAGTCAGCCGCTTTCAACATCCGTACAACTTCGCCGGGCTTGAGTACAAACCGAATGAACAATGATTGTTCCTTTTGTCTAGTTTTAGACGCGCCATCTGTGCATTTTGTTAGATGACGTGCGTTATGTTGGGTAGAGCCAAGTATTACGTAAAAATGCCGCAGTGCCGTAAAACTTACGGAAGGCCGAACAGAAAAAATTTCGCGGCGAGGGCTAAAATATTGTCCTCTTTCATCGCGTGATCGTTAAGCGAAGAGGGCACAATCCTTTTTGTACAAATATCGGCGAAAAAAATCAATATGCAATCTGCATAAGCACACGGATATCCGTTAGAGGGGATCTGATCGAGAGAGTACGTTCATTCCTTCAACGTAAACAGAAACATGTTCATCTTCCGATTTTAAAAGTCCGTGAAAGCGGCACATCGGCTCTTTCAACTAAGCCGTAGATTTTGCGGTGTTTGCTTACGAAAAAATTGGCGGATAATTTCGGTGTTTATTTATTTTTTTAAATATCGCTGCGTTTCTGTGATTTGTGTCAGGCGAACGTTAAAAACCGTGGTTATCGGTGGAAAAAACAACCTAATAAAAAACGCAGAGTTCAAGTTTAAGACAAAGGTTTTCAAAAAAAAAAATCCTAGCTAGAGTAAAAATTTTTAAAAATCGGTGTTTCTAGGTGCTTACAAAGTTTGTGTATTTAACATCAGCGGATGTTTGTGAGTGTTTTTTTTTTTTGTTACCAATTGTGCGTTCCTGACACCGACGGTTGTTTATCGGTGTTTGTTGGTTAAAACCATAAATGCTACAGCCGACTTATAACGTAGAGCATACGGTTTGCATTTTCCGTATTAGACGCTTCAGTCACAAATTGAATCCCCCCTTTCTATGTCCTACATTTCATCCGCCAGTCCGCGCCACTTTTCGCTGCACACTTGGACAGGCTGTAGCTCCCAGTTCCTCTCCTTCACGTCTCTTCCACTAGGTGGCGTCTTCTGCGGAAAACGAACTCTCCGTAAGTAAATTCTTAAATATAGGTATAGAAAAATAAATACACAGAAAGCATAGCTTTTTTTGTTGTTGTTGTGCCCTTTGTTGAAAATAGGTCACGGGTTTTCTTTGTTTACGCATAATTTATTTAATTATTTATTTGTGGCGGTGGTTTAGCATGAACACAATAGTCTCTTTCCGAAATTCACACTGGCGATTTCGATAACTAGCATTATCCAATGTATGGTATCTGTCCATGCTAATGGCTGCCTCTTAATGGCTAATTGACTAATGACGGAAGAAGTTGAAGAAGAAAGTCAAGGCGCCAGTCCGCTATTTTCTCGTTCTATGTCGACGTGAGTAGACTTACAAGCTTTTGTACGCTACACATGGCAAAATAAATGTCGCATTTAAAAAACAATTCAGAAGACGGGGGGGGGGGGGGGGGGGGGGGGAGAGAGAGAGAGAGAGAGAGAGAGGGGGGGTACCTTTAGAAATTAATCAACAGTGCGCTTTTATCCTTCAAATTACACCGCGACGTAGAAGTTTCTTGGCCAGCAGCGTTGAATGCCAGTATTGGCGGCGAGATGTTTTGGTGGTGCCCTCCTCTGGTTACCTTTCGTAACGTTATTACCTCTTGAACAACAAGTTCGATGGTGCTTCTAATTAGAACGGTGGAAGCCTGAAATCATTGCGCTCTGAAACCATCACTGCCAACACCGTCAAAATTGAAGCTTTTACATTCCTCTTGATTCCGTCCATGAGAAATCCTTTGCTGACGTCATAGTCAACATTCGGCCAATCGTGGGAGGCCGATCACAGCGACGCTTTCGATCGCTCGCGTCGCAAATAGGAAGTATTCACTGGATGCCATATGTGATTGCATTTCTCAGAGCGCATGCTCAGAACAAGCTCATATTCATAGGCTGCTGAGACCGGCAATATTGATGGCGTGGAATGCACGTTGCAAAAGAACTATGAAAAATCGCTCTCTTCACGCGCTCAGCAGTAGCGCGTAACGCACACAGCTATGGCCGCTAGTGAATATTACCCACTCTTGGGTCCTAGGGTGCCTTCATGTGCGCTCTGCTTAGGGTGGTGGCATCTCGCCATTTTGTCACACACGTTTATTTTTATTTTTTGTTCAGAAGCGCGTGAAAGAGCGTGTCCCTGCACGCGCTTGTGGCGCTGACTGTGCTGTGGCGACATTTTGTTTTCGTCGATTTCTTTGTATTTTCCCCGTGAGCGCGTGCTGTCGGCATGTGGTACTACAAAGGGTGGCATCACCCTAAACAGAAGGACATTGAGGCACCCTATTGGGTCCCACTAGAGCCACTATCACGCAACCCTTCATGGTAATGACACTTGCTCATCTTGTAGCTTAAAATCATGGCTGCCAGTTATCTGAAGCTTTATCTGATATCACAGGAAACGCTTTTCCATCCTCCACAAAAGTGTAAACAGTCCGCGAAAGAGCAAAGCAACATTACATGAGCTTCCTAACGCCGGATCTAATGCTGAGGAAGTCGCACTTTTGAATTATGACGATCGGCAGTTTACTCTGGGCGGCGGAGAAAAGCTCACCGGAGAAAAGCTCACCGGAGATAAGCTCACCGGAGATAAGCTCACCGGAGATAAGCTCACCGGAGACAAGCTCACCGGAGAAAAGCTCACCGCAAAACCGGCATATGCGGAAAAAAGCTCACCGGCCTTTGATCGGATGCGGAGAAAAACTCGCCGATTTGCTTTTTTAACTTAGAGTATTTTGTGTCAAACGTGTCGATTTAACACAATTCGCATTCGTCACTTCATTAAAAATAGATCCTCTTTTTGTAATATTCTTGAAGTTCATTGGGCATAATTACTAATTCCTCAGAAATTAGTAATCACCCATTCTGTACATTATTGAAGTCGCAAGTATAAAACCAGATCATTGTACACCGGTAAAAAATACAACAATGTATATACAGCTGAAAGTGCGCCGTCGGTAGCTCTGTCAGATAAAGAGGTTTGTACTTTTCGAGCTAATATGAGTAGCGATGTGTGAACCGTTTCAGCTCCAAATATTGTGTAGTGCCTAATTGATAAGTAAGCGTTTGCTGCTGTAATCAGTGTCGGCTACGCTGTTTTCTTTCTGTTAATTTCACTAACAAACTTTAGTTACGAGAACAGCTTCGTCCTGTCGTGTTTGTTGTCTCCACTCCGCCGTCGTCGTTTGAGCGGTTTTCAACATGTATAACGTTTACCAACTCGCCCAATTCGCTATATTACTGAAGACTAATCCTTATATAGGTCACGAGAAACAACGTGCCAGTGTGCAGCTCTGAAGGTCGTGGGTGGCTCGTCGTAGAAGGGCAAATTCACACAAAGGCAACGTGTGGAAACACCAGCACGAACGGCTACAAAACGTGCATGTCCGTAGAAGAAAGTCTCGACATCCTACTGACTGTTTTATCCAGTTTTGAAAGGTTAACAAATGCTTCAACGAGAATTTCAGGCACCGCGTTGTTGCGCATGCACTTTCGAATTTTCGGCATTTAGAATTTTGACTTTTAGGTTTTAGGCAGGCATTGTTATGTTTTCGAACTTTTTCCTATTCTCCAAGTTCATAAAGTTTTCAGTTCGGCTTTCGTTGCCTACAGATTAAGCCACAAAAAACACTCGCCCGCAATTATTAAATTGGAGGCAATATACACAATAAGCTTAACAAATATTACAAAAAAAAGACACTTTCTTTTCTACAAAGCTGATGAATTTTAATTATAATAATTTGATATATGTTACGCATGATCAACAGCCTCGATATAAAATAAAGAAAAAAAAATCGGTGAGCTTTTTTTTTTTTTGCATACGCTCAATGGCCGGTGAGCTTTTCTCCGCATCCGCCGGTTTCGCGGTGAGCTTTTCTCTGGTGAGCTTATCTCCGGTGAGCTTTTCTCCGGTGAGCTTTTCTCCGGTGAGCTTTTCTCCGGGATTCGTTTACTCTGCTCTGCATTAAGCACCAAGATGGCGCCGCCCACACCAGTATCTGGGAGGAGAGTACCGACACTCTAAGCGTAGTTCATTTAGTGAATCTAGGTCCCACCAGTGCCAGTAAGTTCGTGTAAAGTGAGAAACATTCGAACCTAATATCATTTCACGGCCCCTTTAGTTTGCGTGGAATGGTTGTAAACCTTGGCAAAAGGCACTGGCGCCAAAGCGTAGCTCTGGAGAACACATTTCCTTAACATAAGCATCCGCAGGTAAAGATAAAGAGGTTTGTACTTTTCGAGCTAATATGAGTAGCGATGTGTGAGGAAGTCGCACATCTCTGCCAACATTGCACACCGCCTGCGAGGTGAAGTATATCACTGCAGAATTTCCCGGTTCGTCCGTGTGGAGATCTGTTGCGCTGCGCTTCAGGACATGCCAGTGGCGTGAATTTCTTGTTACGGCACGTACGAGCGTCCATCGCCGGTTTTGTTGTTCAGACCACAATTTCTAACTTCAGCTCCGCGTCGTAGAACTCGCGACGGTCCGTATCCGGGCATCCGCTCCTGAGCCATAATAGAAGAACTGCGCGCTAGTGCGGCGGATCCAAAAACAAAGAAGTCGAAACGAGCGAAGATCTCCGCCCGATAGTGGAATCCAGAAAAGAAATCACTCGCCCATCGGCTCTCAGGAGAGGCTGCCAGCGCCGGGTGTATACCTTTGGAGAAGAGCGCGAGGGTCCCCGCTCATACATTTTTGATGACCGTGGCCGGCACAACGCGGACTTGCAATGGTGGGAGGGAGTTGTGTCGTGCGTGGTGGTTACGGGCGTCTTGACGGAAAGACTAAAGTAAACTTGTCAGTTCGGAAAAATCGACTATTACTCAGACAGAAATGGCGAAGAAGATATATTCGATTTCTCAAAAGTGAAGTGTTCGAGGGAACGGCCGTGCCCTCTGAAGTGAGTTAAAGAACCTATACACGAGCAATTTTGTTGTCGATGTTTCTGAATGTATATTCGTATGATCGCCAGGTGATGTCCGGTTGTGCTGTATATGAATTAATGTGGTGTTTACAAACTGTCTGACTCGAGCGGCGAGTGCAACGGCAACCGAGCGCTCATAGTTGATTTTAGAAAACCGTGTCCTTGGTTCTAAACTTACAAAACTGTACTGAATCTTTCACATTCTCAAAGGTGCTAACGTGCTAGGAACGTGCCCGTATCCGACACTTGGGAAGCAAGCGCTGCACGATTTTCCCGACTTCCTCGTACAAATGAACGCTGCAAGGAACTATTGACCGCGATGGCCGCCGACACTGTTCATATAAAACTTCATAGATTTGTGCAAAACCATGCATTCGTCACCCTATGTATATGTGTTTGTTTGGGTGCATGTGCAAATAGGTATGTGGATGGATGAGCATGTATGTAGAGTGGTGAATATTGTAAACTGGAATCGTAAATACCATTTTTTATGTAACAATTTGTGTGGAATAGCAGACACTTTGAAGTCAGCGGCAATATCTACATATTTTTCGCATATTGAAAGAAAGAGGAAAGCAATTTATTTTCTTCGGGCGACGGTTGCGTGCTCTGCTGTGCACGAAGTAAGTCGTGTGCGTGTACATGAGCGATTCTAAACTTACCGGACTTTAGCGGGGACACGTGCTCCCGGTGAGTAAAAAAACTGATTTTGTTTTACACATTATCTTGAGCGTTTAATTTGGAATAGAAGTGAATTATGTCTTGCAACAGGCGAGCAGTGCATGAAGTTGATAAACTGTTACGCCGCATATGTGAGATTTTAATTGGCACTGGTGTAAATTTTTGTGATGCCTAGGGCTGGTAGTCGTAATCCTATAAGTCTCAATTGTCTACCTACCGTAGCACTCACGGTGTTGCCCAATGACGCATGCCTCCAAATGTTGGGATGCATTCTTCTTCGCACTCATTACCTTTCCTTAGATCGGAGGTCAACCAGGCACGATTTGCACCGATCGTCACTGACAGTTCATGACGCGCAGGGCGTGATGAGTATATGGGACCTTGTTATCGGTCGGCAGCCAATGAGGACACCCAAGAACGCATCCGGACGCAAGAAACGCGATCATAACAGGCCCGGTCCTGCGTTTCTTAAGTGACTATATGGCCTGCAAGTTCGTGTGCTCTTTGCGCACTTTGTACGTTTGTTTATCTCCTTAATGAGCTCAAGTGCTTTGGTTTCCTGCCGACCTCAACCAATGAGGGCGTTCCCTGCGCGTTCATCTCGCGTTCCCTGCGCGTTTTTCTTATGTTGGCCTTTGATTGGTTGGCTCCTCCTTGCGTTCCGATGCGCGGAAGACACATTTTGAACACTTCCTCGGCGTACAGTCGGCAATAGGTCCGTACCTTTGTTTTCTGTATTCTCGATAGGCAATTTTTGTTTTTAGCGTGTCTATTCTTTCTGGCCTCTTTTTTACCATAAATATTCACATTTTTCTGTCCACTGCTAGGCTCTGTCGACCTCAACCAAAACTCTTTTCCTTTCCTAACCGTCGTTTACTGGCGTTTTTGTGAAATATATCATGCTGCGAACTGGAATCCCGTACATGTTCGTCATTGCCCTCCTTTTTGTTATTTCCTTTCATTGTGCGCTCTGAATATTCACCAGAACGTTCCATGACTCGCTACCCAAGGCGGAAAGGCTTTGAATCCACGAGTCTCCCGGAGTCATCGAATGTGAATATTTTGAAATTTTTGCTTATTTTGTTGTATTCTGTTTTTTTTTTTCTCAAGTAGGCTGCTACACGTGAAAAGCGGCTTCAATTTCCCTGCTTTCTATGACATCACCTCTTGTTCAGATGAAATCTGTGTTCGGCGACCTTGGCGTAGGACTTAACTATCCGCTTTGAAGAAGTGGATAGTAAGTCAAGATTATTTTGGAGGGACGACGACGGACACGTGCGTACACGCACGGACATCTGGGGTCTACAAGTGGTCTGCTATTTGTTTGTCTCTTTCTTTCGTGGGTGTGTGCATGGATGTTGTGCTGGTGCCTGTCGGCCGAGCAACGAGTCCACGACCGCGGACACTCGACGTCTGGAGCACCCGTCGGCCCACCGCTTTCGGACAGCCTTCGGACAGCCTTCGGATTTCATCTGGACTTGGCGTCCAAGAGCTAAATCTTCCCTTTGTACGTGTTTACTTCGGCAGACTCTTACGAGGGCGGGTTGTGGTCTTGACCTATACTGAGGTCAGTGTTGCTGCTCACGCATTTAGTTTCGGCGTGGCTGCCAATTTGATTCCTGTCTTTCTTCACCTTCGGATTCGCAGACGCCAGTACCGCTCGCTTCTAAAGTGTCCGATTTGTGTTGCTACCGAACGCGGCTGTTCATCGCCGTGTTCCTTTTTTCGTGTGTTCATCGTGTGTTCCTTTTTTCCTAGCCCCCCCCCCCCCCCCCCCCCCTTCCGCCTGTGCTTCGCTGCTTCTACAGGTTTGTTCTTACACCTGGCGTAGCCCTATTGCGTGTCAGCGGCCAAACCTAGCTTTTTCTGTTCTTTAAGTAGTATTTTGTTTCTATTGAATCAATTCTTTTTTAAGCAGCCCTTCCCTCTCCCCCAACTCCCACACTTTTGTTCGTCCGTCCATGCATTTCCCGCTAAATTTAGTGGGAAAATTGACGTCACGTGGCCTTTGTACTCAGTCAATTTCCCTGCTAAATGTATCGCGGAAATCAATAAAAATATAGGTTCTTCATTCCCCGAAACGGCTATTTAATATCGTCTAAACCAGGGGTCCCCAAACTTTTTAACTCGGGGGCAGGACAGGGGATCGGTCGCTGTCTGGGCGGCAGGAAATGAATAAGAAAACGTAAAGCAGAAAACAAAAACTAAATATATAGTTATTTTTCTTTCTGTTATCTTCGTATGCAGTTCTTGTTCTTTCTGGTATCTTCGTGAGCGCTTTGGTTGCGCGTCGCGGAACTGTTCGTTTCTATGATAATGCAATTAATGCAAAGGTACAAGCAAGCTGGTCAAGAATGATTACACCTAGCTGTGTTTGGAGATTTCTGTTTTTCCTTTGTCCCCCTTTTTCCCCTTCTCCATGGATTCTGGTTATTGTCACCGTTCCTTTACGCGTGCTCATGTTTGCGCCGGTAGCAGCGGGCATTCTAGAGCGGGCCACGGGCAAGGGGCTCTGAGTTGGACACTCTGCGAAAAAGTCGGCGATCACGCCGACTTTTTTGCCAAATGTCCGACCTAGAGCTCCATGGCATCCCTGGAACAATCCCGCGGCCAGCTGCGCGCCGATTGGAAGACCCCCGCGGGCTGGGGTTCGAAGACCCTTATTCTAAACAAATTTAAACGATCGCTCTCTAAACACTGCATTTTATGCATGAAAGGACTTTGGTGGTAAAGAACGCTGCCTGTTAATATGTATGAATGTATTTGTTCCAGATCGTGTGACATCGTGGAACTTTAGAAATAACTAAACAACGTTTTAATAGAGCCACTTTATTTTTTTTATTTTTTTTTTTTTTGGCATGGCTTCAAACGCTATGTGATGCTGGCTGCGCCAGCATTCGGCGTGAACTCGGCTCAGCGCGAATCGTGCACGAGAGTTACGTCTGCGCTCTGCAAAAGTTCGGAGCCAATCACACGCTTCGTGTCAAAAAGAAAGAAAGTATTGAGCACTTTTGTATTAAGCCACAATACAGGCACAGCGACAGCTTGGACACGACACGGCGAAGCCGTTGTAGGCATCGGCGTCTCGTTCACGCAACCGTGAGGTGCGTGGAACAAAATCGATCGGAACAAAATATACATTTAACCATTTTGTTCTGAACGCTTTTTTTTTTTTTTTTTTCTTCCCAGCTCCGGAGCGCATGAAAGCGCGTCTCCCGGCACGAGCTCTTGGCATTGACAGTGCTGCAACGGCATTTGGTTCTCGGCTCTTTTTTTTTTCCATTATTTCTTATTAGTGATGAGAGGGAAGAGAGAAATCCGGGTACATGTTGGCCACACCTTCTGTGAACGCTTGCAGTGGGCGCATCGGGTACTACAAAAAGGAGAAGAAAAACCAGTATAAAGGGGGTTTTAATGCCGTGGCGTAGCTGATTCCAATTTTGAAGGTCGTCGAAATCAAACGCGGAATTATGGGCTCCGCTGGAGCTGAGCAAGCGGCCGTGCTCGGCCGCGGTGACAGGGTTTCGACTTTCCTGCTGATTATCGACTTATTCTGCCAACGCTACCGGCGAGTGACTCTTCAAAATGTACGATCTTTCTACAAGCTGGCATCGGAGTGCGGCTGTACCGCATCAAAGAGTTCAGGGAACCGTTGCGGCAACTTGACGTCCTGAGCGGCGTGACTAATATTGGGGTATTTCAGATGGGGCATGTTTGGATTATCCGCTTCACGTGGACTGCTGCCTAGACTAGTGATGATCTTCAAGTTCAAGGTGAAAGGAGGTTGGTGTGTGCCGATGGACCCTGATCGGCGAGAGGTCAGACGCAAGTTTCACTGGGTGTCCTTCGACATGCCTAATAACGCCCTGAAAAGGGCACAGGAGGAGTTCGGCGTGGTGAGAGAGATAACCTTCGAAAAATGGCACATCGATGGATCTGACGGCGCCAAGTCGTCGACCCGGGTCTGCGTTCGGCGAACCCTGTTACTGAAGGAAGGCGTGACGATGGAAAGCCTCCCTCATCAGCTTCGGTTCACCGCAGGCACAGTGGTGCACACCGTCTGGACATATTCACTGTGATTGCAGGGCGCTTCGCCGTAGTGAGCGCCGTGGCTTTGGTTACGAACGCTAAGACTGCGTTCGTTCCTACGGTCGCGTCGCAGGGGGACGCCAGGCCGAGAAAGACACGAATGTGCATGTGATGGACGAAAAAGCGGCGGAACAGGCGGCTCAACGCAAGCGACTGTGGCGTCGGTGTTTTGACGTCAACAGTAACCGCTGGCAAGGAAGGCGAAGTGAAACCTGCCAGAAAAAAAGGAGCCTTCTGTGGTCGCAGCACCCGCCGGGACGCTGACCGCAAAGTTCCAGCAAACCACGGGGGATTTCGAACACTCAACAGGTTCGGGCGCAGCTACAGCAGATGCAGCGGAGAATGTTTCTACGTGCAAGGAAGAGGAATTGGCGCCGGAGGACAGCACCAGCGAGGAAATGACCCTGAACGCGTTGACTTCAAAGCGACGACTGGAGGACCCGGGTGCAAGCAGTGCTGCCGCCAGCGAGCTGGCACTGCAACGCCTGGATTATCAGTGGAAGCAAGCAGGGAAAAAAGGACGCTATACGACATGCAGCCGCTCGCCTTCTAGGGCTTGTGAAGGCCGACTGTCACTGTCACCCCTGAGTGGCGACTGTCTGATTGTTGACGCAAGATTATAAGCTTCTAATTTTTTTGAGATCGTGAAAACACTTTGAGATCGCACTGCGTATAGCTACACTGAACTCAAGAAAGCTGTCTGCAAGGCGAAGGCAGTGTCAGCTCAGACGGTTGTTCTTGGAAAATGGCCTCGACGTGAAAGCGGTCCAGGAAACCAAGATTGAGAGTGAGGAGCAGACCGAGCAGAAGGTGCGCCAATTTGAGTCGCGGTGCGATATATGCGTAAGCCATGCGGTCGGGAAGTCGGGAGGTGCATGCATCTTTTTTGTATTTTTTTTTTTTTTATTCTGTAGGTATTATTGTTGAGAAAGTTGCTTGGCGTGAAGATGAGAGAGTCGCGTATAGTGATATTCGCCTGTCAGATCAGGAGTTTTGCATAATCTGTATTTACGCACCGACCGTAGAAACGGAGCGATGCGAATTTTTTGACAGTATGTGTGCTCCAGAAGACGGGACCCCTCATGGTTGCCGGGGGATAGTATTGGCGATGTCTGGAATGAACTAGTAAATGAAAATTACTTTGGGGACGTGGCACATTCGGGAAAGGGCAGCACGAAGGGCGTGCAGTTGAACCATTTTCAAGGAACCAGCCACGCACGACTAGAGATGGAAGCGGTTGAAAAAAACATTAAAGTTATCCAAAAAAATACAGTTATTTTTTTTATTTTTTTTTCAGCCCCCCCCCCCCCCCCCCCCCCAGGATAAACTTGAAAAACAGACAAACAGAGTTCTCAGACTGTGAAACGCTGCCGCCCGACCGCCCACCTCTCGCTGGACGTCAAGGAACTTCTGTCTAACGTCGCAGAATACAGACCTGCAAGGGAATTCGGTCAAAAGGAGGAGTTTGGGAGTCTGCGAAGCGAAGCATAGGGCGCCCAATGGTCTGAAGACCGGTGGCTTCGCTGCGTTTCCATAGGAGTTAAGCTTTTTTCTTTTTTTTACTTTTTCCTCAGGTAAGCTCGCTCTTTGCGAATTTTATAGAAAAAAATGCACCACCTGTGGCCAACGCTGTACGAAATCGGAACGCGATAGGTTAAGAAACCAAATATTGCGGTCGATTTAAAGAGCCTGGCCGCTCCTTGACATCACCCAGTAGATACTGAGCGCTACAGAGGCGCATTAATACCTGCCCGGGCAGAAGTAGTGGCTCGCGGGTGAAGCCCCAACGAAACGGGCGTTAGCCACAAAGAATAAATACGCACGCGGCAACGAAATAACTGAAATTAATTATCAGGATACCACGACGTGGGACCCTAGCATAATTGAGCAAGCATTTCTTGAATTCCACGAAAGCTTACTGAGTTAAAAAGCCTCAACAGAAGATGGGTTCACGGATAATTTGTTTGCCCCTTTTGCCAACGATAAGTTGTGAAATAAAAGAATAGCTAGAACAGCCGATAGGTATGTCCGATGTAGAAAGAGCCAGTGATGATTTGCAAAGCGGAAAATCACCGGGCCACGATGTTTTGGGTGCTGCGTTTTATAAAAAGTATAAAAAAGTTAGCTTGTGTTTTGCTAGAAGTAATAATAATAATAATAATAATAATAATAATAATAATAATAATAATAATAATCTTTATTTTATGTGTCCATAAACAGCGCAGGGCCTTTTGTGTGGTACACAGCAAATGCCAAGATAAAAGTATAAGCACTGAGAAAACATAGCTATCTCAAGAAAGCACTCACGAAACAAACGTAGAACACAAAGCGGCATCTGACAAGCAAGGTTAGGTAAAAGGAGAATAGGCTTTGAAAATACAAATACCCCAAAAGAGCAAAAGGCGTTTAAGATTGCAAACCACTGGGATCGTGCAAACAATATACTCTCTAGATTATGGCGCAAAGTTGACTTGTCACTGAATATTTCAAGGAGCGAACAATCCAACTTATTAAAATCATGCTGCATTCGTATGAGGGGAGACTTGTGAAAACACGTGGATGGATAGAAAAGGTTGCGATTACGGCTCGAACGTGGCGGGGTGTGAAAACATACAGCGCTTAACAAGACAGGACAGTCGACAAGCCTATTGACAAGTTTGTGTAAAAACAAGATATCCCGACAACGCCGTCTGTCAAACAGAGTACATAAACCAAGTCTCTTGAGCAGCCGATCGTGATTATAATAAAACATGCGTCTAAAAAAGCGATCAAAAACGATGCGAATAAAACGCTTCTGTACACGCTCGATAGAGCAAGATGCAGTCTCATTTACACAATTCCACACTATAGATGCAAACTCGAGTTTTGAGCCAATTAGACAGCAGAATGAACGAACGACACATGCATAGGAAAAAAAGTTTCTTGTGAAACGTAAATTTTCTCCCAATGTTCTATGTGATGCGTTCCATGTGACCAACACGTGATGATTAAAACTCAACGCCTTACATATAAAAACTCCAAGATCACGACCAACACCCACTCGTTTGATGACGACGCCATCTAAGATATAACTGAACGCAAGGGGCTTTCGCTTTCTACAGAGACCTATAGCCTGTGTTTTATGTTCATTAAGCAGGTGATCATTATTAAAGCACCACTTAGCTATGTTATCCCCATCGCTTTGAAGAAGTGTGCATTCAGAATCCGAACTGACATGATGAATGAACTTTATATCGTCGGCAATTAAAAGCACTTTAGAATTCTTTACCGAAAATACAATGTCATTTACAAAGATTAAAAATGAAAGTGGACCCAAGCTGTTTCCCTGAGGCACCCCTGACGACGAAATAAAGGTTTTGGACATAAATCCCGACACACGAACACAGTTTGTACGATTGTTAAGGTAGCTCCTTAGCCAATTACAATACGTTGAACATAGGCCGTAGTCATCAAGTTTACGCAGGAGCCGATCATGATTGACCCTGTCGAACGCCTTCGACATGTCAAAGTAGATGACGTCTACTTGTTGATGGCCATGAGCAAATGGCACAGCATAGTCTAAGAATCTGCACAAATTTGTTTCCACCGACTTTCCCTTCAAAAATCCGTGTTGCTCAGAACAAATATTTGACGGAAGTATTTGTAAAGACGATTATGCAGCGTCATCTCAAAATTCTTAGAGGAACTAGATAATAAAGAGACAGGGCGATAGTTGATGACAATTGTGTTATCGCCTGATTTAAATATCGGAACTATCACTGAGTGCTTCCATATACACCAACTCATGTTTACAAACAAACCGGAGCGCCCCTAGCGGACGCCACCGGCGCCGCGCATGCGCGTTGGAGTGTGGGCAAAAAGCTCGCCGTCGCCCATGGACAAACCATTGAAATGCGATGTTGTGTCGGCCTCGGTGTGAGTCCCCCTGCCCTTTTTCGCGTTCGAATTGTTGATACTACGTCTTCCTGGCAATGTCTGACTACTTCAGCGGCCTCAGCGAAATTACCGAGGCTCGTTACACCGCAAAACTTCGCGTGAATAATGTGACATGCGGCGATTCCTTCCGCGTGGACGCCGCAGAATGGACGCTAAAGCCCGATTCGCATGATGAGATTTCGCTCGCAAATTTCAGTCGCGACGTCACTCGGGCTGCAAAAGCGTGAACCGTAGCTGAGATGGTCGACGTCGATACTGAAAATCGCGAGCAGAATCGGACGGACCAAGTGAATCAGGCATAACAAGTCGGTGATGGCCACTGGTAACAATGATCAACATCTCCTTGCATCTACTGCTTACATCGAGCCTGCTTACCAACCTTAAAACGTAAGTCTTTTGAGGCCTGCACTTACTTCTTATCGCAAGTACCGGGCCAACATTTGGTGTACGGGCCGCTGTCGTCTAAAAGAGCTGACGACTAGCAGAAACATTTGAAAGAGTAGACGACAGTTAAAACGATCTGGCGGCTGTTTGAACTTGCAGACGCACAAAACGTAATCCGCAGGTGGTCCGTACAACTTAACGGTTTTCCGGCGTTCATGTTGGAACAAACCAAATAAATCTGATGACCACAAGTATCCCTGAATTCAACCCAAAGTACTTCCCGCCCAAGCAATCGTTGTCCGACGGCGTCTGCTTTTCCCTTTTCACGGCTCATATCCAGATTCTCGGACGAACCGAGCACGTGAAAACTGACCTTAAAACTTTTCTCGACTCGTTTGGTACGGCCCCAGTCCCGGTGTTTTGACGAGAAGGCAGGTTTTTGTCTGGTTCCTTGCAAAACAACGCACGTATACAGGTCTCAAATGGGCACATCCGCCCACAGCCCCAGACCGGAAGTGCGCTCGACGCGCCACCACCGCGCCGTGACGTAAACTGAGTTGAGTTCGTGTATAGACGGGAATCTGCCCGATTGTATCGACAGGTTAAAGATATGAAGCAACACCGGAGTTAGAAGATGAGCACATCCTTTTAAAATAAAGCTCGGTATTCCGTCTGCGCCAGCAGATAACTTCGACTTCATGTCCCTTATGCATGTCTTTATCTCAAGCTCATCTATCGGAACAAACGGAAACAAATCAGAGGTATTTGGGCATTTCACAGCAGAAAACGTGTTAGTTCCAGATGAGAAACATGACATAAAATGCTTCTCTTCTGTGTATCGCGAGTATTATGAAAACGAAGTTTTCCCGCCTTCGTTTTTGTTTACCCACGCATTCCTTGTCCTCAAAAGTGAAGACCCTATTAAACTCCGTAATGTGGCAAATTACCGGTCGATTACACTAGCTAATACTGACTATGAGATGTTGCGCGTAGAGTGTCTGAACTATGTGATGCTGATCTCCGGAAAGGTGCTCTGTTGCAACTCGATCTTGAAAAAGCTTTTGATCGAGTGTCCCATGATGTTTCTTTTTGCATTCTAGACCATGTTGGCGTGGGTAATTGGAGTAAAGTTGGCCTATAGTAACTGCATGACTAGACTGCATGACCAACAAACAAGTAGCTGAGCGCATTTCTGTGTTATCCCCCGTCCGGAAGGGTGCCCACTTTCCCCGTTGTTGTTCTCTATATTTCTTGAGCCCTACTGCCCAAGTGTCATAAGGAGTAAGAACATACGTGTTTCTTTTTTAAATGCGTGTGATGTAAAATATTAGCGTATACGCATATTATGTTGCCATTTTTTGTATCGATAAAGAGAGCGTCTCAGCGGCTGTTCAACTCACGAGATTATTGTGCGCCCGAACGGCCTGCGCTGTGAATTCGGCGAAAGGCTTGGGGATCTGTCACGGCCGCTGGAAGGTTACTCCGCGTGTGTTTGAAACTGTTCAGTGGTCCACAGCCCGGTGTATACTTCGGAGTGCCTTTGAACAACTACCGTGAAAGGAACGAGCTCTGGCGTTACAAAACAGAGATGAGTCTTAAAGCCGAGAAGTGGGGTGGCCAGGATTTTTCTATCTTCGCATGAGCAGTGGTGTGCAATTTATTCTTTGTTGCAAAGATTTGGTACCTGTTACAGGTTCTGCACTGCTCAAACGCACGCACCGTGTGATGGCCGTCTACACATGGAAGTCTACGTGGGAAAAAACTATAATAGATAACTTTTTTCGCCGCGTGAAGTCGGGTGGATTTAGTTTGTCGTATTTGTTCACACGACAGCTGGTTTCGCGGTTTTTCTTTTTGCGAGACCAGACTGACCCTTTTGTGGGAACTGTCACCCAAGTACGGTTGTCAAGAGAGCTTCCCAAGTTCATTGTTTCGACGTGTGGCACATGTGAAGGCAAAGTAACGGGCTTCCTTGGAGAGGTTGCTTGTGCATACCAATTTCTTACTGTGCGATTTTCAAGAGAGTACTTAAGCTCTGTCAGACTGTCACACGAAAGCGTCTGACGCGAGATCTTGTTGAGTGCCTGTTTCCCATCCCACTGCATCGCTCTTTATTATCTGCTAGTACTGATCGTGTTTACTTTCCCGTGCGAAAAAAATGCTACTTCCCAGATCTGCGAAAACCTTCTCTCTTTTTTTTTATCTCCATAGCAACACGCTGCCAGTAAAAACGTGGTAAGCGAAAAAGGTCATGTTTGTACCATGGGGCGCGTATTGTTTTTTGTGCAAGAGACCGGAGACCGTGGAGCCCGTGTTCTTGGACTCCTGAAATGCTATCCTGCTCTTAGATGTGCTCCAACTCACCTTCAAAAAAGGCCTACCGCTCACGGCTCGTGGCATACGTTTCTGGTCTGTGGAGGGGACGCGTTTCCCATATGACCTGGTATTTTAACTGGGCCTGCATGCTATTTGGAGATGTAGCATGGCAATTCGTCATGCGGATCTGGATGCCCGTCTAGTACGGTATTAGTTCATTAAAGATGTGAACTTGATAGTAGCTGTGTACCAGAAAATATGTCTGGAACTGGAGTGATTGCCGGCCTTTTTGCAGCTGTGGGTGATTAGATAATTTTAACAATTCTAACCACCTCTCAAAACCCTGTAGGCGGCGTTTTATCGTCACCTTCATTAACGTCGTCTTTGCTCAATATATTATTTTGCACGCTCAAGTGAAATATATCGTGCGTTGTGGTTCTTTGTTCACTATCAAAACAAAGCAATGAAAAAATGCTGTGGCGTAGTTTTTTTTTTATAACGTCTCCGCTTCGCACGCAGCAGACCCAGGATTCCCGCAGGCGGCGGGCGATCTTTTTGAAGGATTTGGCAACATCGACGATGGACGCCCTACTGTGCCAAATACAACATTAACAACGACTACAACTATGACATCAACAACGGATGTCATTTCCAGTGGTGGGAAGAGCCCCTGACAGCTATCGCTGTAAAATAGAGATCGCCAAATTTGCTTAAAGGGGTTTTTAAAAAGGCCTGCATTGATAATAATAATAAAAAAAGGCTCCACTTCAGAGAAGTGATAATTGCTGTGGCCGACATTTGAAACCACCCACTACTACTGCAACCAAAAGGAAGCTGTGGGCTGAGGAGTAAGTAGGTGTAGAGTCTCATGATTAGAGGGTATGCAAACCGTTCGGTTATTAATAATCCCGCTCGATTTTCAGAGTACTAGTTGTTAGGCGCTTATGGTCATAAGAATTTAGACAATGTCAACCGTAGTGTCCAACGGGGATGATACGCATTTTACGCTAAAATTTTACCGGGTTTCGACCGACGATTGAAAACAACCTTTAGAGCACGGACATCGGTTTCGAACGAATGAAAATACGTCCCTTACATAAGTGCAATATTAAAGCTCACAGGATTCCACACTGCATGACCTAAGTACAAGGCTAGCTAGCAAAGGACATTATGCTACTAAAAGTACCTTTTGCGATTATTTGTTCACCAGAACCTTGTGTAAAAGAGCGGTGTATGGAAAACCTCCTATTTCACTTTCCTAAGTTTATTTGAAAAAAAAAACAGAGAAAGAAAGACCAAAAAGTGACAGGAGATCCCAAGTTGATTATTGAAACAAGCGAACGTGGGTATTGTGCTTTCATATACCCGATGTGTAGTTTCTAAAGCTCTACGCCTCGCGCGAATGCCTCCTGGCGTGTTATCTTCGGGGTATCGGGGTGTGCTGCATTTATTTGCCGTCCGTCAGCGCAAAGGTTACGGTCTCCGCTGTGTATGTCGTAAACGTCTATCAGCCAATTCATTTTTAGTGCCGTTGTCTTGGTTCCGAGCGCTTCTTTTATGGGGGGCTCCTATCCGTAGTAAGAACTCCGCCTGATCATCAAGTCTGTGGCGGAAGGCAAGAACGTCCTTACGGGCTGCATTGCGGCCACATGGGTAGCAAAATGTGTGGTGGCGCCTTCTGAACGTAACTTAGAAGGCTGGCCGTTTACTGTTTTCTTGGCGGAAATAAAACGTTGCCAGGGAAGACCAGTAGAGAATATATTGAAGGTTTTTTTTTTTTTCCTAGCTCAAGGACGCCGCCCGTTGCAGATGTAAATATTTTGGAGGTTGGCGTTCATTTTTTACATGAGAATAATTAAATTCTTAAAGTGATACCGTATTAAATATGATATACAAACATTTTAAAGGGGCCATGAAACGATTTTCAAACTTTTTGCTTCTTAGCTTTAATCCTCAGCTCAAAAGCGAATTGAGAAATCACGTGGTCGTGACATGCTTGGGCACCGGTGCGATGAATCCAAGCTCCCATGATGCTTTTTAAGCACACTATAGAATTTGTCATTCGCAAGTGATGATAAGTTCCGTCAGGGTACTCATTGGCCACGAAGGCGAATCCAAATGTTCGCCGACGGATTGATTGTTGACGAGCTCATGCTTCCGGGTGACGCAGTTCTCGTACCCACTGCGTGAGCTGGGTCCGGCTGACGTGTTTTGGGGACGGCTGACCTGTTTCAGGTATCGAGGATGTTTGGTAGTGAAAAGGTGGAGAGCTTTGAAAGGAAAGAAGGTACGAAATAGTCCGCTATGCTTTCAAATGTTCGCACCGAAAACCTGGCTTCTCACTTCCTACTTTTGCGACGCGCAGTTTCGACACGCAGTTGGTTGAGTTCTACCATAACCTTGCAACTTCGTTTGATAACGGGCTACAAGCAGATCGCGTTTTTCTTGATTTTCAAAAGGCTTTGGACACAGTACCTCACGCGCTCATCATCAATAAACTAGCAACGGTCAACATTCCATCCCAAATTCTTGCATGACTCAGCGATTACCTATCTCAAAGAAAGCAATCTGCTTCAATCAGCGGAAAAAGCTCGGGTAATGTTTAGCGGCTGCGACCTCCTAATTCCTAATTAGGAGGTCGCAGCCCTCTAATGTTAGGGAGCTGCGACCTCCACCTTCTGCACCTAAATTGCGTCTAACGGCGTAAATATAACCCGTACAAAATATTTTTCGTGGAAAATTTCTTTAAAAATAAATACGTGTCCCCTTTATGCCCTTTAAAAGAGTCTAGTTTTCTTGCAGTGTCCCTTTAAGCTGAGACTAGCAGCTCCGCCTTCAGCGAAAGCTCGCTGGCTTCCGCAGTGCTTTGGTTGCGCGTGGCTGCGCGTCCACACTTGTGTCATTCCATGCCAAAACAAACGCGGCAATTTTTTTTTCATATCTGGGATATGCTCCAAAAAATTCTTTTGGATGAAGGCGCCTTTAAACTCCAAGGTTTTTAACATAAAATTTATTTTTGTCGATGTCATGCTCTACATTTCTGGAATTTGCATAAACCCCGCGTAGTTTAAGCATTGAAAAAAAACAAAAAAAAAAAAAAAAACGGTGGCGTTCCACGTAAATTTAGGTGGGCACGTAATTAATAATATGCCCTATCTTACACTACAATACAAACATTGAAAGACGTAATTTTGGATCCAAAGAAAGACGACTTTTTTTAGATTTATTACTTTTCTTAGATAACTTAGATTTGGGTGTTAGCTACAATATCATTTTCATTTGTTCTCATAGAACTAATAACTTAACTGCACGTGTTAAACTTTCAAAGCCTCGTTTTGCTGCGTTTTATTGAATGTCAAAATCTGCCGTTTATGCAGAAGCGGCCATATTAAGAGCAAGAAAAAGCAATGTGGGCAGCCTTTCCTGGAACTTTCGAAACAGCCAAAAGTTCAATACACCTCATTCGTTCAAGCTATCAAAAAATTAGAGAAGTACTTTTTGTTGTGGCTAAGAAATTGTTTTTTAAAGATGAGCCTTTCCGACCATGCCTCCAGGCGCCCGCCTCGTATACAGCGACGCACGCCGGCGTTCTCCAACGAGGCGTCAACGGTTTGGAGACGCCGCGGAAGGTCTTCAACACTTTCCTGATAACACGTTTTATTCATTTGATGTGGACGTTACCTTGACTTTAATGCATCCGTATCCTCCTTACGCTACGCAATGATACTGACGTCTTACACTCTTAGAAAAAAGGGTCACTATAGTCCTCCTTAAAAAGGATGAACGCTCTTGTAACCTATGTTCCTTCAAAATGGGAGAAACGTTCGTCCTGAAATCAAAGGAGCAAAGTTCCTCCGTCGCCTGCATCTCATTATGGCGGCCCTGACTCGAGCAAATCGGGCTCAAAAAGGCTTGACGGGGACGCTGCACTTATTGTACGGGGCGAGAGGAGCAGCAAATAAAAGCGCAACACAAGCTTTCCGCAAACTGTATTTATTTCCGAAGCCGGCTTCCCCCCGCAGGTATAAAGAAACTTGCGTTTCGAAAGCAGTCACTCAATCTTCTCATCGTCAACACTGCGGTGTTAAACGGAGACAGCCGGTACCCACTTACTTCGCGCACTTTACATCTTACCTTTGGTATTCCGCGAGCCACAATTCCTCTGACGAACGCGCATGGCGGAGCAGTGGTAAACCATTCGCGAAACCAAAAGTCGCTTTCAAAAAGAGCAAATTCGAGCAGCCTACTAGGCACATTGTCGCACGGTATCAGGAAATTATGGCAAAGCGTGAAAGGAAGTTAAATCGCTTGCCACCAAATGGAGTCAAGCAGAGCTAGGTACCGCCCAGTTCATGTGCTACAAAAATATTTTTACTTGAACACGCCACCAGCGCAGACCTCCGACCCTTCGGGCACCTTCCTTATGCACATGTAGATACATTGCGCATACCACTGGTATCAGGTGAACATATACATTGAGCGCATACACATACATGGCACATGCAATCATCAATACAACAGCACCCTATCGCTACTCGAAAGGTCTGCGTTTCTGCCTTTTATATTGATCCTTTTGAAGGTACGGATTTTCTCGGTGACCACCTAAGCAATAAATAATATTCCCAGCATGTTGATTTTTTTTTCAGTAATGTCATACCTCTGGGAGTATTTTTAACGGCTCTGGTGATGAATCTCTTCGTAAAAAGTAAACGCTTATAACGTAATTATTTTAAAGCCAATAAATCAAGCCGCTCCACTGCGGTTCTAAGCCGTGTATTTCCTTCCCCGCACGGCACGTCGTAGCCAGTTTTTATATTGTAGTATTTGTTTTTCTGTTTCTGCTCTTCGCGTGCAGCTGCAATTGTCTTGAATTAATCTCTGCATAGGAGGTATTCACTCAGGCGGAGGCGATGCTTTACGGGCTGAGAAATCGCTTTTCGATCAACTTGAATACAGTCAAAGCCGCGACTTGCGTCAGGTGTTAAGTGTGGTAACGGAGCTATGCCGTGGGGAGCTCGAAAACGTCTAGCGTTCATCCCAGCGCACCACTTGGAGGGCATTTTCTCCAGGATCTGTAGTACACTCAAAGAAATGCCTGCGCGTTTACTTTATTGCAAAACACTCGAAGAGCCAACCATTGCTATCTAGGAAATCAGCACAGCGACTGATGAGGCGGAACATCTGTTTAGACCTTAAAATTAAGTCTGCGCTGTGGCATTACGCAATGCAAGCATGACGCTTTGCATTACGTAATGCCACAACACAGACTTCATTTTTAGGTCTAAACGGATGTTCCGCCTCATCATCCGCTGATATGATTTCCTAAATGGCAATGATTGGCTATTTTAGTGTTTTATGGGTAAGTAGATGCGCAGGCATTTCTTAGAGTGTATATTTAAACAGCAAAATAAAGGAGAGCTTTTTTTTCTTTTGTTGATTTTGCCTACCATTATTTCTTAATGCTAAACTTCCAAACTGTAAATATACGTACTTTTTGTAATATTTCCATACTGTTCCGTCCTTTCCCCAGTGCGCAGTCGCTCTCGGGGTAGAAACAACAGGACATCGCAAAGCACAGTCATATTGTTTCAGACCAGCGTTCCAACATGACTATCCGCAGATCGATCGATTGCACCGTTATCTCTTAAGTGGTCTTAAACTTTTTAATGTAAAGCAGAATGTCAACCTGCAACCCCCCCCCCCCCCCCCCCCCCCCCCCCCGATCACGGCCCGACCAGCGGCATCAATGACCGACAGTTTAAGTCATCTCATCTTGTTACACCAATGATACGCGAACGCACGGTATCGGTGATATTTTCAGTCTTCTGTTCACAACGCACAACACTGCCATCGCGATGTTTCTGCTATGTTAGTGACACACAGAAATACAGAGCCACGTTGATTGCCGGTTGGCACTCGGCATCGGTAAACAGAACCGAACTCAGCACAGAAGGCACCCAGGCACCCGGCAGAAAAACCTGCCTGTATAGACCATCCTATTTAGCGCTCTCAGGGCGGCGCCATTTTGTTCGACCGCAGCGCCCTCTCCACACATCTGGGAAGTTCAGCAGGATCGGCGGGGTAAAACGAGACAGGGCACGCGCCCGACTCCGCTAGCAGACGACAAACCGCGAGGTTGCCGTTCTCCATCTTTGGGCTGTACCTGCAGGCTGTACCGAACATCGAACTCTCGCTCGTGGCTGCCCTTATGAAGGGGTTCGCATTCTTAGAATATTTACGGCTACTCCAAAATCAGCCTTTAGCGCTCTGTTATTTTATCTCAGTAAATGATCAACTAGCGTATCGTTGTTCCATTACATCAATAGCAGTGGAGTCAGCCGGCAGTACTACTCTCAACCACTGCATTTATTGCGTCAGGAGAGCACGTTTTTATTTATTATTCCAGACTTCCACTCATTGTCGCTAAGGGCCTACACGAACTTTGTATAGTAAGAAAAGCTACAGCAACCGGATTTACGTTTCGCCGAAGAGACCGGCCACTCTGACACAGCTCTCCCATTTTTTTTTTTTTATTTGCAGGCAGGTAACAGCGCAATTGGGCCCGGTTAGCCTTTTTATCGAGCATAGCATTACACCATAACTTGGACATCAAAATCCGAGTGTCTGTGCTTGAAATTTCCAAAATGACGCAATTTTAAACCGAGTTCGAACGTCAGCCGGATGTTAGGTACAGCCCACTCGGCGGAGCAGACGACGGACTGGGCAAGAGGGGGAGGGCAGCGTCAACGTCGAAACGTCGTGGCGCATTCCGGAGGAAGGCCATTTTGCCCAGTGTAGGAGCGCTGCTGGCGTTGCTCCGGAACTTCGCTGTTTCTAACTGTTCCATTTGCTCGTTTGATAAAATTAGTTGTAAAAACGTCAATGCAACTGAAATGTGTTGCACGTTTAAACGGGAGACGGAATTACAGGGTGCCTTCGCTGCCGTTCAAGCTCAATCAACTCGACAACATTTATTAAACAACGCGCCCGACGTGCTCGAAAAAACAAAACCGAAAGAAGATGAGGCGAGAGGGCGGAACCTTACTCCTGTCTCCCTGGAGAAGGAGAAAAACGTCTCGTTACTCCCTCCTTCTCGCGTCCGCTTGTGGGCGTGTCAATAGATGGGAGGAAGACGCGCCGTTGCTACCTTTTTCCTCGTTTTTTTCTCAAGAGTCTAAGTTTACTTCTATACAGGTAATTGCCGAGGAACGCAGGCCTGCATCGTCTTCTTCCCGAGTTTGGCAATGCGCACTGCGCGTCGGCCTCCGTCTGTCGTACATCCAGATATATAAACTATTCAAACCGTATTGCAGTCAGTGGTCTCAAACTCATTTGAGTGTGGGGGCCAGATAGCCCATACCGGAAAGTTTGAGGGCCACCGTAAGACGGGGGTGGGGGTTGAAGACTTTAATGATAAGAGACCCCGTGCCCTATGCTCTTCGTAAACTCACGGTTTTGCCAGTGACATTTTTAAATTTGATTTGTATATATGACAACTTTGGGCCCTGACCTGATGTGATAACACAAATTAAAATTACACTGCCCCGCGAACGTGTTGGCATTTTTAGTAGAACAACAGAGCAAGTAATCTATCGTTCCCAGCTCAACATGTCTTTAAAAACAATAATTTAATTTGGCAGTTCTTGAATTACTCACAATTTTTATTATAACACTGTAAACAAATAATTGTCTTTTAATTGCGACATTTTTTTAAGATGAAAATAGACCGATCTCACTAAGCGTTGGGCGCATGCGTGACGCCGCCATAACTTTAGTTCACAGGAGGCAGGCGCCAGTGCCCGTGACGGCTCGTGCCGTCTCGGGCTCTGTACGCGCAGAGCTCTAGCTAAGCTCTTGCGCGTGCAAAAATACTAAAGTTCCCTCGATGCATTGCGGCAGCGGTGGCGTAACCAAACTGGCTGGTGAGATCGGTCTACCCCGAGGTCATAGCTTAATCTTTGGTACTTGCCCTTACTAAGCGAGAGTTTGCGCAGCCCAACATGTATCCTTCAACGAATAGCTCGAGGTTGCAGACAAGTAGCGGAATTGTTGTACATTACAAAAAAACTGGGAAGCAAGGAATAAAGCGAAACAAAGGGCAAATGAACACAGATTAGTATAAACTATATGAAGAGGTGAAAAAAGCGGAGCTACTTTCCGAGCGAAAATGAATCAACGAGATGAAATCACTATGACACATGTCATTTCTAGCGCTCGAGACATGGAAACCGGGACTTGCAGCCGGTTGCCTGCGGGCCGCTTCTCAGCCAGTCGCGGGCCGCGTGTTTGAGACCCCCGGATTATAGCTCTTCACCGATGAGAAATGATAACGGTAATGTCGCTACTGCATTGAACTTAAATGTATTTTGATGGACTATGCAGTGCTACCAAAAGCAGTGTGATGATGGGAAAAGCATTCCACATTTTGCGGCGGACGCCACACACCCCTGAGGTTCCGTACTTGTGCACAAGTTTAGGCTCCGAAATACACTGGAGGCCAGCAGAACATGTATCTAATTCTGAACTCACTCGTATTTTTAGAGAAGAATTGCGAAGACGGGTGCCGTCTTCGCAATTTGACTGTCAGTCTCAGCGGACCTAATTTGTGAGGTAATGACCATCGTGGTAAGACGGTTTATTAAACATATCGTTCATTAACTGTTTTAAATAATAGTTTCATGGCTCAGGTTGGCAACGGCATTATTGACGCCAACTACCATCCGAGGCTTTGAAAAAATGTAATAGTTTCTTAGGGGAAAGTGACAGAACAGCACACGACAAAACAACACAGTCAAAACAGCACGCGTCAAAACAGCACGCGTCAAAACAGCACTGCGTCAAAAAAGCACAGTGACAGAAGAGCATGTGCCAAAATAGCACAGCGTCAAAACAGCACATCGTCAAAACAGCACGTACGTACATGCCTGCTGGTTTTCGGTGTCTTATATTTTGCTACCTAAAATATAAAACCTTCACACCCCATGCGAATGGAGTTCAATCCTTTGCCATTTTCTTGCATTTGATTCTTAATTCGCTGACGCTGGAAGTGGCAGATGTCATCTTTCTTGTTTTCATCACAGAAGCAGCTACATATTTTTCATCTTAGGAAGATTGCTGATGCTGCCCTCCATCGCCTAATGCAAAAAAAAAAAAATAATAATGTATTCATGTACAGTACTTTCTAGAGCGCAGCTCCTAGGCGCCCGTTTCCGGCTTGAGTGGCGTCGCCGTCGCCGTTGGCGTCGCCGTCGCCGTCGGCGTAACCGCGCGGTGCGTTATGGGACGCGTGACATCACTGATGACGTCATCAGTGATGATGACGATGCCGATGACGTCATCAGTGATGACGACGTCATCAGTGACGATGACGATGGCGTCATCAGTGACGTCATCACCATGACGTCAAATGACGTCACTGATGACGTCATCGTCACGCGAACCCCGTTAGGTCACGTGACCCTCGTGAGGCGACGGCGACGCCGCTTGGAGGGAGGAGTAGCAAAGAGGATGAGCAGGTGAGGAGGAGGGAGGAGGGGTTTACGCTCCCCTCAGTACCCTTCCTTCCTCCTCAAGAGCTGCGCTCTAATTCGGTGATACAGAAAGGTGTAAACGGCTTTCATTTTTTTACGCACCTACACTGTAACTCTTTTATACTACCTTTAATAGTTTTAAGCTACATTATAAATATTGTGAATAAAATAAACCTAGCACATTTGAATATTTTCTTTCAATGAGAGGTATTCAGTGCATGGTTCCAATTCGCTCCTTTAATAGAGATTGATATCGTACTAGTTTGCGACTTAAATAAAATCCTTGTTCATGGCAGGCGTACTCCTTTTTTAATGGAAACTACGATTCAATAAAAATTCTTGCGTATGTGAAATATAAATATGAAATATAGAAACAATATAACCGTTCCCTTGCCACCACCATGGCTATCCCCACTTCCATGTGTTTCTGCTGATTGTCCACACCCGGAGACGCAACACACAAATAGTACGTGACTGTGAATTCTTCGTGCAACACGAGCGACAGCCCCTCATCGACACGCTTCTGGGCTGTCGCTTTTCTGACTCCATGTATGATATACGTAAAGCAAGAGCACATGTCAAATAAGCCGCTTTTAGATTTTCCAATAATTTCTTCCATTCTGATGTTCATTATTTCTTTCAGTTGCGGTCGGTAAATAGGGCGCCGCATTTCTATGGTTAAAAAGAAGGTTCCGTGTTTTCGGTATATACAAATCAGCACCGAAAAACAACCACAAGAGTTTTCCCTAAATCGGTAAAAACGGAAAAAACGCCGATTTGAAGCTTGCGTTGAAGAAAAAAAAAACGCAGTTTCATCGCAGGAAACTTTTATAAATAACTTTTTTTGTGTCCAACCCAAGCACCGACCGCACTAAACTGTCCGCGACGCTGCTTGTATCTTCAGAAATTGTTTTTATGTGCTTCATTTAGTAACAAATGAAGCATATATCGCATATAACGCAAAGGTAAATTTAGAGCGCGCGAGATATATCTTTGTTCTTACCATAAGAGCCCCGATAAACCCAGGTTTGTGGGTTTATCGGGGCTTGTTTAGGTCGGTGTCTATTGTGATATCACAAATAGACGCCGAAAAACACCGAATTTAGAAAAAGTAACATCGAAATGTAACCCCCGAAGGTGTAGAAAAATAAGTACCGAAAACAGGGAACCCTAGTTATAAACTAACGTCCAGGAATTAAAGATCAATCGCGAGAAAACGACAAGGGATTCAACTCCATTGGCGTGGGGTGGGAAGGTTTTTGCATTATGGGCAACAAAATATAACAACACCGAAAACCAGCAGGCACTTACTGAGGTGCTGTTTTGACGCTTTGCTGTTCTGGCACGTGCTCTTCTGTCGCTGTGCTGGTTTGACGCCGTGCTGTTTTGACGTGTGCTGTTTTGACGCATGCTGTTCTGTCGCGTGCTGTTCTGTCGCTGTGTTCTTTTGACGCCGTGCTGTTTTGACGCGTGCGTTTTTAACCGTGCTGTTTTGTCGCGTTCTGTTTTGTCGTGTGCTATTCTGTCATGGTGCCAGTTTCTGAGATATTCTTCGGTCAGTTTTCCCGTTTCTCCTCCCGATTTAAATATTGCGCAGATCGGTGGAGAGCTGTCTGGTCTGAAGTGGTTTTATATCTGGACCTACAACAGACGAGGCCGACGCGCAGTATTCATTCCCAAACTCGGGAAGCTGACGATACAGGACTGCGCTCGTCGGCAGTTGTCTGGGCAGTAGTGTGAAATTAAGACGCCAGAATCACTACGTAACCTATAAAGGATACGGATGCATGAAAGTCCGAATATGCCCACTTCAACTGAATAAAGCGTGTTTTCAGGAGAGCGCTGAAGACCTTGCGGTCTTCAGTCTGACACCGTTGACGCCTCGCTGGAGAACGCCGGCTTGCGTCGCCTTCAAGGCGGGCACCTGGAGGCATGGTCGGAAAAGCTCATCTTTAAGAAATAATTTCTTAGCAACGACAAAAAGCACTTTCCTATTACTTTGATATCTTAAAGGGATGAGGTGGGTTGAACTTTTGGCTATTTCGGAAGTTCCGGGCACCGTTGCCCACATTGGTTTTTGTGGCTCTCAATATGGGCCATTTCTGCATAAACTCGACATTTTGTCATTTAATTAAAACGTAACCAAACGAGACTTTAAAAATTTAACACATGTAAAAATCTTCAAAAGTTATAATCGATTTTCTGAAAATTTCAATAGAGAAACGGCTGCCGACGGAGCTCTCGAATACATGGAACCTTATGGCGCCAGAAACCGAAAACGGTCGAAAATGGGCCCCATTTTTCCATTGAAAATTTAAAAAAAAAAATCGCTTATAACTTTTGAATAAGATAACAGCTGGTGCTGAAACTTCGGCATCTTGCTCGAACGGCTGGGGCTACGTTCTGACGGAGTTCGAGCTCTCCGCAATGTATAGTTTGCTTTTTGCGTTGCGAAAAGCCGGGTTCAGACTTCTCACAAACACCCTATACTATCGATAGAACTATCGATAGAACTATCGATAGTCCTATCGATACTTGGCTATTAATCGACTATCGAGATTATCGAAAGTAAGCTTTCAGAAAACTATTGAATGTTAGGAAAATGAAAGCGCTGCCCTAAGAGGGAGTAACGGCGGATATGTACGTACAGATAACGCGTGGTTTTGGGGAAAACATGAAATTGAAAGGAAACAAAACACAAAGTTGCATTCTCGTACAGTTATTTAGAGGTAAAACAAAAATGGTGGTTTCCTAGTTTTCTTGCGCCCATGTTTTGTATATTATTGGGGTTCAGATATCAGGCTTCACACCTCAGTATGCCCGCATTTGTAAAACTATTCAGTAGATTCGGTATTTTTAGTTCGTGGTGGGAGCTAGGAAAAACACTCGATGTAGACATTTAGCATCAGGGTTTTCACAAGCTTGTTTCACGCTTGTGCTTCCATTATTATTCATTTGCCCCATATTCCTTTTCATGGCCTTGGCCACTGACAGGTGAAAATGAACACTCTGCTGGGGATCATAATTTTTTTTCTGATGACCATGTAGAGCGAATTTCTGAAAATCGGGGATTATCTGTTGATGAAAGCACTTAGACCTGTATGACACGATATGTTGCCATTTTTGTTCGGTTCCGCGGTTTAAGAACGGTGGTTGGGAAAATATTGTCCTGTTGGTATAGAATACGACTTCGAAATACAGAAGCCGCCACGTAATCTATAAATGAATATATTTGAATCAATAAATGTATCAGAGGTTTCGCTGTGCAGACTTCAAATTGAACATCACCAAATAAAAAGCTTATACCAAGAAAACATATAGTTACTGTCAGGTTTTTAGTTTTTACATTATTCAAATACGATACGTTTAGGAACATAACGTTAAGGGGATCAAAACTAAATTATTAAAACGTAACTTTCTTGTTATCGGCGACAGGGGTGAGTGGGATATCCATTTTTCTGATTAAGCTCATAATAAGCGAAGGGCACACAAAGGAAAGCAATCTAAAACGGCAAAAAAACTTCGACAACTTTTCAAGTCGATATCTTTAATGCATAGTTTTTCAATAGTATACAATATATATCTTAATACCTTATTGTCAATAGTTTCTAAGATTCTAAGGAGAATTTTTACCGTTTTGTGATGGTTTTCCAATAGGTTTTAGATTTTTCTTCCATAATTATGCGGAAGGCCCTAATTGCAGTTGCGTTTTTCTGGGAGCTATACATTTCGTGGGTGTTCTTGGTCCGTCGCCCAATAAAACCCCCTCGACAGCATTACGATAGTTTGTAGGGTTCTCGTCCGATTCCCCGGGCCCCTGTCTCCGGATGAACGTGACACAGCAAACGCATAGCTCTCGGCAGAAGGGGTTTATTCCACTCACATTCTGCTGGGGGTTTCGGGATCGGGAGAAGTGATCGAGGAGGCCTGGAAGGGGTGCGCCGCCACTGTATGCTGCATGCCGATCGTCCCTGCGGTGCTACTCCACACCGCATCCTGGGAACACCGTCGTCGAGGGTCGAATCCGGGGTCTAAGTCCGGACCATGTCACCGGGCCGTCGCCCGAGCGGGCGGCGCGGTCGCCACCAGCGCGAACGTCCGTCGTGCCCCGTTTTCCGCGCCAGAGTCCCCCTGCCAATTTCCCGTCGTCCGTCGTCCCACCTTCCCCCGTTCCCGCCGTCGCCGCGCACCAGACCGGCGGGGGCCTCTTGTTTCCCATCGTGGGCGGTCTCTCGCTCGAGCTCCCCGTCTGGCTCTGCCGCGGCACGAGCAGGGCCTCGGGCGCCGACGCTGTCCGGGAGGGGGGTCCTATGATGTCCACCGCCGACACCGCCAATGTCTTCAAGATGGGTCCCGTGCGAGGAGGCGCCCGGGAACCAAGCCTCAAAGGCGCCGTCCTTGCCACGGAAGGGACCGAAAACGAGTCTCCAGGCGCCGGCGTCCGGTTGTCGACCAGAAGGGGGCTGACGGGACCCCACACCATCCCCCCCTCAAACGAAGGCCCGGGGGTCATGAAGGTCAGAAGTGGAGGTTGCGGAGATGACCCAAATACCGCACGGGAGCTCAGCTGAGTGTCGCCGATAATGGCGATCACCCTTGATGATCGCGGCCTGGGTGTCAAACGAGGCAAGCCCGCGGGGACAGCTCATTCGCCGGGAAGCTCGAATAGGCAGTGCACAGTCCAGAAGCGGGCCCAGAGCACCACCGCTCACAGCGCGCACGGGCACTAAGTCGCACACAATACACCAAAATTGAAAGTCCCTTCCACCCCAGTGTTCGAGACAGAAAAACGAACGCCAACAAATCGCGGCACTGAATATCGTACGGCGTGACGAAGCCAAATCTTCAGCTCAGTGTGCATGCCACAAGATACAAACGAAGCTCTTCGTTCTAAAACTATTAAGCATACACTCATCAAGGTCGTCACGCTACATGTTCAAAAGATGTACCCAAAAATTAAACGTATCATCAACTCAGGAAGCATGCAACAACACCAAACTATTGTCGAAATGTATAGTCATTAAACAACCATTGTTCTTATACAAAACAACCCAATCGCTCTCTACTAAAATGTTACATAATCTACGGGAGCGCTAGAGAATCGCTTCTCCGACAACAGAATTCACTTTTCACACAGCTAAATCACTTGTGATGAAAACACAAAACATCAGCACAAAAGATAACCTTCTTCACGTCACAAGCAGCTACAAATCCTGCACCATTCGCGAGGTGCGATACACAATAACCATACGAACAAAACCTGCCGCTGACAGTACCAATTAATATTACGCATATTCACGTAGACATCGTTCGCGACTCTTACGCCACCAGCAAGCCACTACTACGGTACGCGGCATGCCGTCATCGGGTTGGATAGCCGCCACCCAGAGAGGCATGTGCCCCGCGGTACCGGCCATTGAGGCCAGCACAAGGGGACAACATTTTGATATGCCAGATGGTGCGCCCAGCAGTAACAAGTCTATTGGACGTCCTTCTTACAAGGCCGTGTACCAGAGGTTGCCGCTTCACTGTTCGGGGATAATCTCCAAACAAGAGCGATGAGCGTGCAACGGGGGTACACACCGAAGTGTAGTGGAGTGACCACCATGGAGTCCTGGCCCTGCACAAGCTCGAGAGTTTTGATCAACGCATTGATGCACATTCAAGTTCTTCCCCGGCCAAGCCACAACACCGCATGACTGAAAAGTCTTCTTGCGACTGTCAAGGTCGGCAGGATCGAGCAATGGAGGTACCTCATCTACGCGTCTCGCAACTCTTCTATTCTCAATCCAAGCAACGAGTCCCTGGATGAACGCAGCAGGGTAGGCACAAAGCCCACCCCAGACCAAGTCAAAGCACCGCATAACTCAAAAGTCTTCTTGCGACTGAAAAGACTGGCCAGGTTCGAACAATGTGAGCACCCCGCACGCGCCTTTTCTCTTCCGCGCTACAAGCGCGACAGCAAAGTGTCATATAATCTAAACGGCCGATCTTGGAAATGGACGAGTTAATAAACTATGTTTGCTTCGCATAAACCGTTTCCGCAGCGTCGAAGTGTTTACCGCATTTACCGCTGGCTTCCAACACCCGCTGGTCATTCATGCAAAAGCTGCAGTTTGTACAGCGACGGGCTGACCTAACGCACAACAGTTATAGGCCGCCGACGTCCATGCCGCTGCCATAATTTCTAGGCTTCCCGGGCACCCGCCGACGTGAACCGTACGTTTTTCCGGGCCTCCCGCGCAGCTGTACAGGATAAAACTATCAACAACTCGTCTCATTATCGCAAGACCGCCACCTCCTTCGTGAGGCTCTTCACTACACGAGAACGGCTCTTTCCCCACCTAACCGTCTTTCCCTCTTTTACTCTAACACGTTATCCCTCCGCATGCCCTCGCGTCCCAACGCGTTCCAAACACGGCGAAGAACCTGTACCATGCCCAGCGGCAACGCAGGGCACGCACTTTTCCGACCCCTCTCCGGGCATGGGGACAACAACTCGAGAGTAATCTCCGCCCGAAGCGCAAACTCCGATATGGCGGTGTGAGGGTCCGGCAAAAACTGCACGCAATTAAGCGGGATCACCCTCACGACTCTACAGCCAGGGACGAACGGAACGTGACAATCGCGTCAACCTGGACCCCACGGAGCATTACACACAGCCACTGATAAGGTGGGCACGGAAACTCGGTGGCTCTCGGAATTCCGATGCATTCACACCAGGCATCGCGTATCCGGCAACACTTGGGAGGATTAGTCCCAAGGTATCACCTCTGGCCGCAAGGTACTGCATCAGTGCGGTCGGAGCCACAAGAACACATATTGTACCCAAACACTGTGGACGCACGGTACTCAAAACCGCGCCGACAGCTCAAAACAAGGCCAGCTGAGAGCGAGCGTGCAGTAAAACTCGAACGCTAGGCTCCCCTCGGACAAAATGCAGTTCGGGTATAATTTCCCAATGCAGTCCGTGCAACCGCCGTCTGCAATGGAAGTGGTATTAAGATACTCCCACAGCAAACCCTCTCTGACGCGAGCGATCGAAAACAGTCAATCCAAGGCACTGCAACGACACGCGAACAAAGGCGGCTGCGCGCGTCCCATCGCCTAATAAATGAGCTGACATCTCACCCATCGGACGTGGACGGCCGGAGGCGTAGTTGGGGCGACAGAACACCCGACACTGCAGGCCTCAAAGAAGGCGGGAATATCCACGCACACTGAACACTTGCGCCTCATCAAGAAGCTGAAGGATAGACCTGCCAGCATCCGACGGCACAGCTAAACAGTAGATTAAGGCGCTCCTCGCCACAGGGGATAAACTCCTGGTTGATTGGGACAAAGGATTGTCAGCAAAGACAACGTCTATGTCCGCGCTTCCTCATCAAGCAAACGATCATGTCGGATCTCGTGCGGCGTTGCTACAACGAGGATCGCCCCCAAAAGGAGTGCGGAAGCAATGCCCCCATCCAACCGGAAACAGGCCAGGAATCGGAACTCTAGCCTGAATGTAAATCAGGCCCCACGTTGGGCGCCAATTATGTAGGGTTCTCGTCCGATTCCCCGGGCCCCTGTCTCCGGATGAACGTGACACAGCAAACGCATAGCTCTCGGCAGAAGGGGTTTATTCCACTCACATTCTGCTGGGGGTTTCGGGATCGGGAGAAGTGATCGAGGAGGCCTGGAAGGGGTGCGCCGCCACTGTATGCTGCATGCCGATCGTCCCTGCGGTGCTACTCCACACCGCATCCTGGGAACACCGTCGTCGAGGGTCGAATCCGGGGTCTAAGTCCGGACCATGTCACCGGGCCGTCGCCCGAGCGGGCGGCGCGGTCGCCACCAGCGCGAACGTCCGTCGTGCCCCGTTTTCCGCGCCAGAGTCCCCCTGCCAATTTCCCGTCGTCCGTCGTCCCACCTTCCCCCGTTCCCGCCGTCGCCGCGCACCAGACCGGCGGGGGCCTCTTGTTTCCCATCGTGGGCGGTCTCTCGCTCGAGCTCCCCGTCTGGCTCTGCCGCGGCACGAGCAGGGCCTCGGGCGCCGACGCTGTCCGGGAGGGGGGTCCTATGATGTCCACCGCCGACACCGCCAATGTCTTCAAGATGGGTCCCGTGCGAGGAGGCGCCCGGGAACCAAGCCTCAAAGGCGCCGTCCTTGCCACGGAAGGGACCGAAAACGAGTCTCCAGGCGCCGGCGTCCGGTTGTCGACCAGAAGGGGGCTGACGGGACCCCACAAGTTGAATATCGATAGTTTCACAATATTCGACTATGAACAATTTTACGATAGTCCGCTATTCATAGTATGCTATCGAGTTTCACAATAGTCGACTATCGATAGTTTTACGATAGTCGAGTATCACAAGGGAAAGTCATCAGAATGCGCTTTCTTATTTTAAAAAGAACTAATATTAAGAAATATACTAGAGCAAAGACACTTGACACTGGGACTTTTTATTGATTTTAGCAAAGCTTTTGTTTCTCTTAACCATACAGCGCTCATTGATAAACTTTCCTATTATGGTGTACAGGGCACGTCTTTAGGGCTTACTCGTTCATATTTAGATCATCGCAAGCAGTATGTTTTAATAAATGGTTATATTTCTTCGTTGCAACTATTGAAGTGTGGTATTCCACAGGGCAGTATATCTGGCCCACTTCTGTTCAATATATATATTTATGCCTTCGTCAATACCTGTCAACACTTACGTTTCATTATGTATGAAGATGATTCTAGTATTTTCACTACTGCGACGAATATTGAGGAACTGAAAATTAACTTTAGGTAATGCTGTCTTGGGAAAGTTTCCTTTTGGTCGGAACAAAATGGCCTTGAAATAAATACTGCTAAAACGAAAGCTATTGTATTTAGATCACTAAATACACGTATTGATACTGTTTATGCGCTTAAAATTTGTAGCAGCCAGATTGAAATAGTAAGCGATCAGTAAACACTACGCGTCATTTTTTCAAAGCATATTCAATGGCATCATCATATAGAATTCTTAACTTACAAACTGTCAAAGGTAGTTGGCATTATCGGTCACTGTCGCTCTCTTCTGCCTACAAAAGTTAAGATTCAAATTTATCCTGCTCTGTTTGGCTCACGGATTAACTACTGCCATTTAATCTGGGACACAACGACAAAAACTAGTATCAACAAACTAGCAATCCTTCAGAAAAAATTCTTCGTTTTAATGCAAATTTTGCATACGACACAAATGCCGAATCACTATTTTTAGGCTACAATGTCATGGAAATTTTCACTGTTTATGATTATCGTTTGTTATTTGTTTACGCCTTTTCAACTTTGGAGTTTATTGCTTTTCTGGTGGATCTAGCAAACCTGACTAAACGTGATTCAGTCTTCAATGTTTGTCACAGAGAATTCTGGAACGTTCCTCATTTCCGTATAAATTATGCACTAGAGTTTCTTGCTCATAACTTACCTACACTGCTTAACAACATTTGCAGGAACTCCATTGATATTCATTGTATTACGAAACAAACAGTGCGCACTTTTTTTGTTTCGGTTAGGTAAATATAATTGTTTTTGCCGGGATTTTATAGGAATATTTTCAATTGTTTTGATAGGAATTTGTATGGAATGTGTTGAGTAAATTTGTATATTTTTTTAGAAATGTTTAATAGGATTGTTTTTAAATCATGTACAATCATGTACGTGCAAGGGCACCGGACCCAGTCAAGCTAGTAGCTCTTGGCAGCCTTTGACCGGTGCCGTCGGCATTTAATGTTTCTGAAATAAAGTCCAATTCAATTCAAATCAGTATCGATAGTTTTACAATAGTTGACTATCAATAGCACTATGGATAGTTTTCTCACTATCGATAGTTAAATTTGGCTTCTACTATCGATAGTATCAATAGTACTATCGATAGTTTTGCATCACTTGTCCGTCCACATATTGCGTACCTTTGCCGCCGTACGTTCTTTTCTGACAGGGACATGATATATTTAAGGCACTAGAGATCAAGCTAAGCGACCATAAAAAGGCCTTTTTCGCACTGGCTAAAACAGTGTTTTCCACACATGTGGGTTGTGACCCTAAGGGTTTCGCGACAGATTAATCGGGGAGTCGCGAAGCGGGCTTGGGAACTTAAAAAAAACAAAAAATGCGAATTTGGCTTCTCTGCGGTGGCGTTGAAGAAAGCAAAGTACATGTCGCAGCTTAACATTGAGACAGAACTGAGGATTGTGGTGTCCAAACTCCCTCCTGGTTTTGGGAACCTGTGCTCTAACAAACAAGCCCCATTTCTCATTATAAAAATAATGTTTATTTCCGTCAACTGCATGACGGAGAAAGACAGAGGAAAAAAAGCAGCAGAGAGGCAGCTTGACGAGTCCTAGGCTCCCCAGGAAAAGTCATTCCTGCTGAAACTTGTTTTATATGATCATTTTTTTTTTTGCGATGACCTGATTTACTTTGATTCACTTTACCATTATGAACTGCCAAATGAAGCTTGAGCTTTAATTTTGTGTATAAATGTTCTACCACTGAAATCAACTTCTACGGTATCGCGATAAGCCGGGGGGAGGGGGGGGGGGCTGTATATTTTTGGTGGGTTCTATGGGCAGAGTTTGAGAAAGCACGGGGAAGTGTTAGGGGTAGGAATAACACTTCATGTTCATAATGAATGGCACATACTCCTGTTGTTCTTTACAAGTATTAGATTTTGTGCTGAACTTTTACAAACACGCATTCCTTATAATCATATTATAGCTACTGTAGCGATGATTGACTGAGGACACATATAATTCTACCAGTTACGTACTTGAGGCGAATCTGTGGTTGATAAAAGGGGGTGGGGGGTGTAGGGCGGGAGGGGCGCTGCCTCTGTTTTTGCGGCGATGGAGCTGTTGGTGAAGTCTTGGGGCGTAGACATGAGTGCGGCGTTCTTGCGCTTCAAGTCTTGAAGCCGAGCGCCGACCGCGGGAGCTTCCGTGTCCTAGAGTAAGTCGAGCAGCGACTTCCAGAGCTTTATGGCCGCCGTCGAGGTGGTGGGATGTCCCGGAGAGGCCCACGCGTGAAGCGAGGTGGGCCTGATGCCTCACTCAAGTCTGGCAAGGGCTCAGGCACCATTTGTAAATATTACTTTCCGAAACCAACACAATCAAGATTATCTCATTCCATTGAACAGTTCGTTCATTTGGGCTTCCTGGAGATTGAACAGCAGCCCCACTTTAGTGAAAACCTAGAGCCCTAAAAGTTACAAGGGAAAAAAAAAAAAGTCCATAAAACTTCAAAGAAGAAAAAAAAAACGTTTTGGCACTGGATTCAACAACGGATCATCATAATCATATCCCGTTGACGTAATCTCGTTGTGGAAAAAAGTATAGTTCGTGTATCCTCCGGGCGTTAACAGCCTTTCAAACTGAAACATTGAAATAAAACATCATTACGTGTTCCTATCTTCAAACTGCCATAAAAAGGGTACGTGTTTGAAACAGAATTCTGCTTAGTAACACTTAAACGTTTTTATCGTTCTACAGCAGCCAACGTTTGAGCACTTTTTTTGGAGGCACTGCACGTCGCCTTCGGCGAAACTGACTTATTGAAATTTAACGGGACCCAGCCTTCACCCCTTCTTTGTGAAGTTAAGCTTCACGTAGGTTTCTTTTTGTCGTCCTTTAGGGTGAAGCCTTCTTGAATCGTTATGTGCTGTAAGAAGGACGTGGAAGAAAAAACATATTCTGGAAAACGCGGTACAAGCAAGGTGTAGTTGCGAGCTGCGTTGCAATTTTGGGTCGGTGAGTGAAGTGGTCGTTACACGACGTGCCGCCTCATTTCCCCATCCTGGAGTTGCCAGCGATTGCCTAATGTGTAATTTATTAAAGCACACGTGCGCACGGGTTTCAATAAATCGAAAACGCACGCACCAAAAGAAGGGAAAAACAAACAAAAAAAGGAAAAAACAAACAAACGAGATGTCGCGTGATGCTATGTTGTAATCTATTTCCTGCGTGATTGAAAAAAAAAATGCATAAGCGGGGTATGGCAGCTATCCATATCTGTACAGGTTCAATATCAAGAATTCATGTTTTTTTTTTGTTGTTGTTGTTGTTGTTTTCAAAAATGTTGTACGGAGATCTTGGCAATGAACTACCCTGAGTTCACGACGTGACGTCACGTTATGGTGCCACGTAGTGCCATAATGGCATGTGAAGTCGTGCTGTCCCGTGACGACCGTCAAGCCGATGACGGTCGTCATGTGACACGGTAAAGTGATCGAGGCGCATACCCTGACACGAAAGCGCCTAGGAGTTGGACCTGTAAGTGCTGTGTATCTACAACCAATATCGTTGTTTTACCAGGGCTATGTGCCGGCCCTAACGAGTTGGAATCCTGGCAGAGATGCACGCAAGTTGACAGAAACTTGCGGCGGAGAAGCCGCCGTGGGATTGAGATCTCGCTTGTATGTCAAACGATCCTCAGGAAGTCTAAACTAATCCTCAGTCCTTCGATAAGACGTGACTTCATTAGTTCCGTACACAAACCCCGAAATTTATTTCGCATGTTTTTCCAAGCCATCGTATCTGGTTTTCCTACCGTGTACAGTCCGAAATGCGCCGAAATTAATCGTCACCTTATTGGATAAAAGTCTGCGGGCTCTTTACAGTTCAGCACAAGGCTGATACCCCACGGGGCCATCAATATGTGCTCACAAAGTTGTTTTATATTTGACTGCACGGTGTAATTTCGTCTCACTTCTAGCTTCAAATGAGCTTTGTGCTTGTCAGAAAAATGCAGAAGTAAATAATTCTGAATCAGTGTCGTGGCTATCTACTTTTTTTCCCCCGTGTGTTCTTTTTCTTATTTTTATTGGCGAATGTAACCCCCCCCCCCCCCCCCCCCCCCCCCCCCCCCTCCCCGGTAAAGAATTTCAAGGGAGTAGAAGTACGATTACTAAATTGTTAAAAGTCGACGGTGCACCTAACTTTAAAGTTCGAGCAAAAACTTTCCTCCCAGCAAAGATACACAAAAAAAAAAAGTTTCCTTTTTATTCTAGTTTTTCTTTTCGGCTCTATTGACTTGAGAAACAGTTCGTGCGAGAAATTCACCACCAAAACACGCCCTCACGTAAAGTTCGACTGCGGCGCGTCCAGCCTCTGGTTTCGGATATTTGTCTCGCGGCGCTTCCGGGTGCATGCTCTTCTTTTGATGCGGGCACGCAGGAATGAACTCTACCTTGGGGGCCCCGGGCGTAAAAAAATATTTTGTTTGTTCGGACGCTCGTTCAAACAGTGACATGCATGTTCATAACCGAGAATGGGCAGGAAAATATTCGGGGCTCGTATTTCTAATGGAGGCAGTCGTTGGATTACGCTTCTGTTGCTTTAGCGAGCAGTAAACATATCGTCTTGCGATATTCGCATCGAGCCGAGGAACTCACCGAAGGTTGTCCGAAGCGAGGAAGGCCTGGGAGTCACAGCGAATCTCGAAACGCACTCCTCTTGGCCGTCTTTCTTTTTTTTTTTTTTTTTTCCGGAAGAGGAGGGAGTTACTATGATTAGGAGTTTTATAACTGCGCGAAACTGGAAAAGAAGGGAAGACGCCCATCTCGTGGCTTTGGTAAAAGAAAGGGTAAAAAAACGTTTTTAATGGGGGTAAGAAAAAAGAGAGATGTTGTTTTAGGGAAATTCGGGAGAGGTATCAAAGAGAGCGAGAAAAGACAAAGGTATAAGAGACAGGCTTGCGCCATCGGTATAAACTTCTTTTGTGTATGTGAAATAGTGTCAGAGGTAGCTACTGCCCTCGCGCTGCTGGCAGAATGTTTGCTCTACATTCTACCAATGGTTGCCTACATTGTAGGCAACCATTGGTAGAATGGGGTAAACCTTGCAAGCTTGTAATTGAACGCGCTTCCACACGAGCGACACGCGCTTGGCGGCCGAAAGATAATGTTATGACGTAACGACTGGTCGGAGTTTTTTCGTGTTTTCTCGCGTTTAGTTACACCTTTGGGGAAAACGAACATCATATTGCCGCGACCGCAGCTGACCAAGAAGGCAGCGCGCTCGTGGTCTAACGGTTATCGCGCGTGCTTTCCACGCTGAAAGCCAGGGTTCGATTCCTGGCCACGGAGGCGCATTTTTGTTTGACTCTGTAAAGTAATGTTTTGGTGAATTCGAGAACCATGTTGCTTGTTCGAGGTCAGAATGTTCTACGCGCCGAACTTTCTACGCCGAACGCTCCAGAAACCCACGAGGGTACACAAGGGATTCCGCAAGGCGAGGGGCTTCAGTCTCGCCCCAGCGGTCGACTCTGGTGTTTCGCCGCCTTCGACGCCCGCGACGCTCTGTTATGATCTTTTGTACCCTTCTATTTTTGGCACAAGTTCGCCACATTAAACGTTTATTTCTTCCTGTTTATTTATTGTTTTTTGGTCACCACCCGTGACAATATTAAGATTCACAAGATAAAAATACACTAAAATTCGAATGAAACGTGTTTTTTTTTTTTTTTCTTCTTTTTTTTTTCATGCTACTTGTTAGCTAACCTTTAGTCCGGTATGCGCGCGAAAACATAGACTGGTAGCAAAAAAGTGAAAGCCGTTTACAACTTCCTGTAACGCCGAATTGGAGCGCAGCTCTTGAGGAGGAGGAGCGGAGGGTATATTCCTCCTCCTCCCTCGTGATCATGCCTGCTAGTCTTTCTCCCCTCCTGCTCCCCCTCCCTCTCTTCCGAGTACTTGTGTAGCTTGTTTCCTGAAAATAAGTCACATGACTTCAGCGGGGGGTCACGTGACCCCCCCGGACCATACTAGACAATGAGGGGAGGAGGAGGAGGGCAGAGGTCCGGGGGGTCACGTGACCTCGAGGGGACGGGATCACATGACCTTGGGCGGGCCGTCACGTGACTTCGGCGGGGGGAGGGGAGTCACCCTCCGGGGGTCACGTGACTTTGGCGGGGGAGGAGGGGGAGGAGGAGGTGCGGAGGGGGAGGAGAAGGAGGGGGAGGGGCGACGCCGACGCCAACGCCGACGCCGACGCCGCACAGGCTGGAAACGGGTCATGTGACCCCCTCCCCCCGAGGTCACGTGACCCGCCCGGACCATACTACACAATGAGGGGAGGAGGAGGAGAAGGAGGGGGAGGAGGAGGAGGGGGGAGGAGGAGAGGGAGGGGCGCGGTTACGCCGACGCCGACGCCGACGCCGACGCCGACGGCGACGGCGACGCCGACGGCGACGCCAACGGCGACGCCGACGCCGCTCAGGCTGGAAACGGGCCCCTAAGAGCTGCGCTCTAAAAGGTAGTGGGCGTACGTTCTGAAGATGTCGGTACCGGCGTGGTCCAGCTGTCAGCGTTGGTAGTGAATCTTGTGGACATGGGGGCAGGGAGTGCAGGCGACGACAACGCACTGCCGGGCGAAGTGGCCTGGGGCGGTGTCGTCGTTAGGCCTAGCAGCCACTGACCACGCGGAGCCGCGGGGCGAGTGGCCATACAAGGAGCCAGATGGTCACCAAAATTATTCAAGAGGAGCTCGATGAGGTTACCTACGAGGCGCAATGGTTTGGTGGGAATTTCCGTAAGGTTTCCGGCGAAACAGGCACGATTTTCATGGAGCGGTGCAGAAACACGTCCAATCGGTTTGGCGACTGGCTGTGGCGTCACGTGATCTGACGTCATGCGACGTGGTCAGGTGACGTTTCATGACCTGACGCACGTGCGTCACGCCGCGACTTGTCACCGTGACGTTCACGTGACACCGCAAGTTGACACTGTGACGTCACGTCTAGTTACGTAATGTCAATTAATGCACAGCGTGTTCCTCACTCGTCGAACGATCGCTCCTTAAATACTGCATTCCATGGATTATAGGATTTACCTGGTAAACGTCGCTGGCCAGTCTTTTATTCATTCATATTTACAACAAGAGCGTGCAGTATGCATGACCCACAGTTATACTCCAAAAGTGAAAATCAATTATTCGGGCAGGGAATATTTTATGTGATAATCTGGCGGAGCGAAGAAACGATGAAGCTTTATTGTATTCTTTTGTTTTGTTTTGTTTATCGCTTCCAGCAGGAACTTTTCCCTAGACCGTACACTACGGGCTGTGAACCCTCCGGGCACCGGCTCTAGCTGAGCGCAAAGTGATGGCTCGAGCTTCCATTATGAACGCGAAGCTCTTGCATAGGATCTTTCACCCCATTCATACGATCATAAAGGTACCTTAGCTGAGGGATCTTTATTATCGGCGGCCAATCAGTTCGCGATCCTCCGCGCGTGCTATGTGCTCGTGTTCCATGAGCGTGGGCCGATCAGCCGATTGCTAAGGGACCTATGTTAGAGGCACCTTTATGTTGGTCGTGAGATTTATGATCTCTTCTTTCATACCTTGACGGAGATAAACATCTTTCATTTCTTTACAGCGACTCCCACCGAAGCTGTATTTAAAAAGAAGAATTACAAATATATATCTATATTTTTTTAATTAGTGTATTCGAACTGCCAAAGCAAACTCAAGCGTGTTTTGTTGGTTTGAATGCTATTGCTGTGAAACCACTATTCAACGTCTTATTAAATTATCCATTTTTAAATCTGATGCCATATCATTATATGAAAAAATATATATACTAATTTTTATAATGCTACATCCTAAAAATTGCACGCCAAAGGAGGAAAAAAAACTGTTTCTTATTTATATCTTTCGTAAAGCTTAAAGGGGTCCTCCGGAAATTTTTTATCTGGTTTAAAGTTTGCTCTGGAACGTACCTCATCGAACGTAGGTACATGGAAAAAACAGTTTTTCATAAAAATTGATTTTTTTCGATTAATTATAAGCAAATTAAAATTACAAAAAAAAAAGTTTTGTTTTGTGACGCAGTCGGAAAAATTCAATGATTGGCGGTCTGGAGCAAAGCGGCTGGCCAATTCCACGCCGAAGAAGTACACGCATCGTCGCCTCGGCCCTAAAGCCTATTGTATTTATTTATTTATTTATTTATTTCAGTAACCTCGGGGCCCGGGGGCATTACAGAGGGGGTGGACATATAATATTGGTTCAATAAAACATTCAAACAAACGAGGGAACTTGGTTTTAAACGTTAGTCCGGCATAATCTTAGCAGAAATGAGTAGTAAGTGCTTTTCTAAATAAAACAATTAATGGAATAGTTATTAATGATGCAGGAAATTAGTTCCATTCAAATGATGTTCTTGGAATGGAAGATTCGATGTAAGCTGAAGTTTCACAGTCAGGTATGCCAACTTTAAGACTGTGATCGATGCGGAGAAAAATTAAAGAGGGGATAATTAATAGTTTGTCTTTCAGAGAAGCATTGGAATGATATATTTTATAAAAGAGGCATAAACGATCTATTTTACGGCGTAAGGATAGAATAGGCAGGAATAGGGGGATTTTCCTAGATGAAACACTTGCGGTGCGTCGAGAGTTAGACTATGAAACTTGAGGCGGCGATTTCGCGGTGCTTCAATGTTTGTTACAAGCGTTGAGTGATCGGGATCTCAGATTGCTGTAGCGTATTCCAGCTTTGAACGTATTGAAGTCTTGTACAGAAGTTTGAGTGACATATGGGTTAAAGAAAAGTTTTTCTTTAAATGTCCCGGCATTGTCGTATTGTATTGTCGTAATTTTAGACTCCGAACGCGATCGGCGTTACCAATGGACCTGGGCTGTTTACACTTACTTCGACGTCGGCGAACCCAACGCGCGCCGGCGTACAACGATGTTCATCGTCGACTTCGCCGCGCTAGCCACGCCCCGTCATGGGGTTCAGCGCGGAGGGATCAGAGCAGCGATTTGGGGCAAAACGTTGCACCGTAATAGATTAAAAAAAAAAAAAAAAGCAAATGGTGAGAACAACGAGTGCACAGAAGCGTCTACCAAATGCCATACGCAAAATAGCGGGAAAAAAAAAAAAAAAAAAAAAAACAGAGATCGCAATGATGCGCCCGTGTTTCGCAGGGGTCGTCCACGTTCACTTGCATGCAACATGGAAGGGAGTGGATGATCCCTAAATTACGTCGTTTACGCGTTCGAAATTGTAGCGCACTGCGAAGAAACATTCCGGGTTTCAAATTTTGTTTCCGTCGCACACAGCGTCTACATTTGGCATTTGCTGTTTCAAGTGGGAACGGCTGCCGGCGAAATACGACTAGCACATGATAGCATACATAGCTCATACACGACGTCGTCCTGAATTCTAATTAACTCTACCTTTGGTTCGTCATCGAGCTTCAAGCTTTGGCTGGCACCCCGTGAAAGCGCGTTCCGTCTCGTTAGGCCTATACGAAGCTTCTCGGGGTAGCTCGTAGAGCCGTCCACGTATATATACGGACTCGACCAGGTCGAACGCACGGACATTGTGTACACCAACAAAAAAATACTGAGGCACCATTCTGAACGGCGAGAACAGCACGCGACATAAGGCAGATTCAAATCGCAGAAATAAGCGTCGCGCACACGCTCCTACTTTCCGATGGAGTGCCCGCGCCAAGGATGCTGAGAAAAAGTCGTCTGCTTGTGCAGCAGTTGCAGTGACGTCAGAACGACGACAAGCTCTTATTGGCTGATTGAAAAAAAAAAATGGTGGGTAGATCTTAATCCTAGATGCTTCGAGGTCTACCCACTATATTTTTTCAATCAGTCAATAAGAGCTGGGCGTCGTTCTGACGTCACTGCAACTCCTGCGCGAAGAAGCAGACGACTTGCTCTCCGCATAGACCTTTCCATCGCTTATCACCTGGGTGAATAATGCTGAGTCATTGAGCTCCAGACGTATGCGCAGTGTTCGATATACCGCACATCAGATCGACAGCGCATGCTCAGAAGGCGTTCCACAGCCCACCAGAGAGAGATGACTGCGCGCAGAAGGCGATTTTTGCGAAGGTCTATAGCTGGGCAGCGTTTAATCAGCTCAACGCGCTAGCAGCGCTAGCGCTCATGTGCGCCGGCTGGTTCCGCCGCTAAAAGGCGGCCGTGTCTTTTTTCTTTTTTTTTTTTCTTGTTTCTGCAGATTTTTTTTTATATCTTCCTCGCTCAATAAAAACACTGTCTTGGAAGAGTAACCATGGTTTGCGGCGCGATACAGGTTATTTAGCCTGCAATAAGGAAATTCTGGCGGCACTTGCCGACTGCCAATCACAAAATGGTTACCATTTTCATTTCTATTCTAAACTTCACCCTTAGGATTCTTTTCTCATTTACTTGTATTTCCTTGCGTGCGTAGAAGGTCGACGAGTTGGCGCCCCTACGTAAGGGTTATATACCCGTCTGCTAACCGTGCGCGCCTCCTGAGTTCCCCTTTTTAGTTCGCAAATAAAACGTTGATAATAAGAAATAAACATAGAACGTTTTTAATATGACACCGGTTAGTTCTAAAACTTTAGCATTTTGTCCGGACCTCCAGGGCTTATTTGGTGGAGACTGAACGCTCGGCGATAAGAAATTCACCTTCTCATAAAAAATAAAAAGAAGGCTCGAGGTACACCTAAGCACTTGTTATGAGTTGTGAATACGAAAGCATGAATGTGGTTCTTCGCGCCGCGGCCGCTTCTGATCCCCTCGGCACCAAGGCCGCTTCTGAACTTCTCTGCGCCTCGTTCGTTTCTGCTTCGGCGCGGGCACGCAGCGTCATGGGGTGGCGCTAATTGAAACTGACGCTCGTCGGCTTCATATCATTGCCGTTTTGCTTAGTTTTTTGTGTGGTTTCAAAGCTGGAATGCCTCGGATCGCGGCTTCGGGAATTTATCTGCCGTTTGGCGCGGCTGATGACGTCGGCTCGCTCCATGGGACAGTTATGCTTTCGCATTAAAAAGAAACCTTCATTTTTTTTTTTCGGGAACACGATGTATAACAGCGTTCGTACACAGCAAATTCTATAAGCATTGCTATTGCCAACACATTCGCGGCGTGACTCCGATGAACAGTAGCAGCACGAACCGGTGACCTTGTAGCTGATAAAACAAAAATAACACCGGCTTGACCTAACAAAATTAACAGTTTTTGTTAATTTTGTTAATGGCTAGCTGTTCATTTTGTTAGGTCAATTAGGTACTATTTGTTTTATCATATCCCGTCCCGGCTTTTCGATCATTTTTTTGCATTCACCTTGTAGCTTGTTTGCCACGAACCAGAAGACCGGGCAACGAAGCACTTCTGGGGCACAAGCTGTCAGAACACGCTTGCCCACCCGTTTCTGAGACGACCATAAAAGCCGAATCGGGTTTAATTATCTTTTTTTTTCGTACAAGGTAACATATTGAAACGAAATCGAATTCAATCCTGTTCTGGGCTCTACGAACATTCATAATTTACAGGTGTACCAGTTAGAAAAAGTTGGGAAATATCTGTATTCCTTAAATGTATACTACTGTAGGTCTTGCCTACCGATACGGATGGAATGCTGAGGCACTTTTTTTCGGGCTCCCGACGTGCCGGACTTTGTGTGCAGATAAACACAGGACAACGATGGCACATGGAAGAGAAGAAGTCTACTAGGCCGGCCATCCTGTTTCATCGGCTCCTTAAAGGGATGGTGAACCGAACATTTCAGTGTCTATAAGTTCCACGAGTCTGCAGCCGGCCGCCGGTGTGCGCGAGCACACGCAACAAAATTGACGTCATCATATCCCGCATTCTAGCTTATTAAGCGTGAATGGGGGATATGGTGACGGTCCATTTCGTTGCGTGTGCTCGCTCATACCAGGGGCTGCTGACTCATGAAAAGATAGCGTGCCGCTTATGATAGACACTGAAAAGTTCGGTTCACCATCCCTTTAATGTGCCCGGCTTCTTAAAGAATTCGTGAACCGGGATGGTCATGCTGCACTCTGAGGTGGTAGCCAGGCCGACAGAAAGGTATGGGCCACGCAAGTGGTATTCCTACTCTTCGCTAAGCCTAGCCAGGCCCTTACGGTCGCTGGTGGCCTGTGTTTCAACGGGGACTCTCGTGAAGATGAATGGGTCAGGCACGTTGCCAGGGGGGGCGGGGGGGGGGGGGGGGATAAGGCTCGGCTCCCCCCCCTCCCCCCCCCCCCCGACATCTTCGAGTTTGCTGGGACCTTCTCTCCCCCCTCCCCCTCATACAGCATTTTGTCATAGCCCCCCCACCCCCCGAAACAAAATCCTGGCTACGTGCCTGGAATAAGTGCAATGCGAACGAGCGCTGACTTTATTTTCATGGAGTGCTCAGGTGTCCTACTTCGTCAACGGGGCGATCGAAACAGAAACCATGGCACTCTCCTTCCCATGGTCAACCTGGTCCCATAATGTAACTCGCGCAGTGCTGCTGGCAGGGATTTTTGGAAGTAGTCTATTTATGCGATACATCGTAGATCTTATACGAAGCAAAAGGAAAAGCAAGACGCACAAGGCGGAAGAGTCAACGTTAGCCAGGATTGTTGCAAGTCCGCGAAATTCGTCCAAAACAAAACTACAGTCCGCGGAAACACGTTCCATTTTTTACCCGGGCATTGAGATTACAGCTTGACTCTTTTGGTGGTTTTGAGGGTTTAGAGAAATACGAAAGCCCAACAAAGAAGAGCGAAGCAGAGACCAAGTCTTCAGCAATAAAGATCTCGGTGGGCAGGAACAGCTCGTCGAGGCACGCACGCTTCGTTTCAAAAACGCCAGCTCACTCAAACTGCAAACGAATTCACCGGTTTCGCGCGTGCGTGCCTCCTCGACGCCGAGAAAATAAAGCCGCAGAGTTTGAAAAAAAGAAGAAAAAAGAAAAAAGAAGAAAAATAAGGAAACAAAAACGAAAGGCTTAACAGTCTTCGCGTTTGTGGCTTTTGCATCTGTTTGTTCGATCCAACGCAACCCGTAGGGAAGGCGCAACCTTGAATCGCACCGCCGGCATATCTGCACTCTGAGAAGTTGATCAGCGATTGTTAGCCCGCCGTCGCGGCCCTGTTAAGCCCGGGTCTAGGGGCCCGGGCTGGGCGGGGCCCCGACGTTGGCAGGCGGGGTTCGTCAAAGATCCTTTTTCGGGGGGTGTTGGCGGGGTGGACTGCTCCGGATCGATGGCACCTGTCCCCCCCCGGGCCAGCAACAGTTGGTTGGCCCTGCCGTGGCGCGGCGCCCTGGCCCAGCGCGACGCCACTTCCTCCCAAGCAGCAGCGACGGCGCGCGACCCAAACCCGCGGGCGCGTTCTTTCGGGGGAGCGTCCAACATAGCCCACACGTGAGACGTCGGCAGCGACTTCGTGGGGAACTGACGATTCCTCGACGTTGTCTCGCTGCGAATGATCACGAAAAAAAGAAAAACAAATATGTATATACCATAGGGCGGAGACAAACGCGTCGGTGGGAGTGGCCCAGAAGCGTGCTCGAACAGCACTGGGTTGTTTTGAATCGCGAAGTTGCAAAAGGCACGAGCGCGGTGTTCGCGCCCGCTTTCCGTCACTATCGAGACCGCGCGTACGCTCTCACCGAGTGGGGCTATTTCGGACTCGCTGTAAGAGAGCGAGGAGGTCGGGCGGGGGCTTGGACAGGGGCCAAGCCCAAGCGGCGTAGCGCCCCCTGAGAGCCTCCAAGTTGCAAGTCACAGCGCGAAGAAGATTTGACACCGCCTTCCGCGTCGATCAGCCGCGCATCTGTGAATGACTTGTGTTGTCACGTGACTCCGAGCCGAAAGGCGAGGAGGTGACCTTTTTTTTTTTCCTTCGCTCTCCGAGTTTCGACGGAGCCGCCGACCCAGCCCCCGGCCAGAAACGAGCGGTGAGCGGGCCGACAGCGTTTCGCGCACGCCGATCCCCCGCAGCTGGCGCGACGCACGTCGGACTTTTGTTCTTCACGGCAAGCGAGCAACCTGTTGGCTGTCCTGAACTGATCTCCTCCCCAAGCGTCGCTGCTCTGTGCATCGACTTGCGTGACTGAAAACGCGGAATGTTCGTGTCTCGTCCCGACGACAGGCCATCGTACTGAAGAGAGGAGGCTTTTGACTTGTCGCAATGTCGCTCCGCAAGGATCCACGCCATTTCAAGAAGTGCAAAAGCGCCACTTTCCAAGTGGATGGACTCTCATACACGATAGGTAAGCTCTCTCTCTCTCTCTCTCCATTGCTACCTGTCATCGTCAGCTCCGCGTGCTCTGGCGACCCATCGGTCGCGCTGCCGGCTGCCCATTGTCTGTGCAAAAAAGCCCTGCAGGGGTGGCCTATGCGGTTGAAGCCTGCGAGCGGGACGTATGAAGCGGTCACGTGGCTTCAGGCTGAAACGGCAAGCTATTCGGCTATGCCGCGAAAAGATTTATGAAGCCACGTGCATTCGCTGAGTAGCGTGACCCTTGTGTGTCATACGCGCGTCTAGAATCAACGGACTCCTGTCGTGAGAACTTGATGGTGTTTCCCCATAAAACAATTTTCTATTCTTTTCTTAAAAGGAGAGTTTTTTTTTTTTTTTGTTTTTTTGTTTTTTTACCTAAGTTCCTCGGTTGCGCCTATGAGTTTTTCTTTATTTAGTTTGTTTTGTCAAAAAGTCTCCTCACTTTTTTTTTTTTTTTTTTGGGGGGGGGGGGGGGTGACATACGGAGCCTCTTTCAACAGAGATCTTTGCTGTAAACGAACACTGTCTGAATATCAATGTCCTTCGGTGTGATGTTCCTCTCTCTTGGGTCGCTCTACGTACGTTCAAGTTTAAACTGCCGCGTAACTGGCAAGGCCCACTGAGGTCAGCGTATGTAGGCGACCTGGTGAACGTTCAACATATATTGAGCCCCCGTTACTAGGAACAAAAGGTAGAGAAAACACACGCAGGTCTCATTCTGTACTTGTATGTTGTCCACGTTTTGTTCCTAGCTTCGTGTGTTGATGACGTTTAAAATTTATTGAGTCGGTCTGCAGTCAATGGCGACTTTCCAGTGTAAAACAATTCGAAACAATAAACAGATTCTGGCTTTTTTGTTGGTGAGCCTTTCACGAACCGACTTTGCGGGAATTGAATTGAAGATGTAGGTTTGGCGTTGAACGAATTCGCACCAGCTAGCAAATAATCTTAAGAATCGACTTTCTTAAAACAATGGCAATATTTTGCAAAACATTCTTCGCATTCCGTTTAGTCTGCACACGCCAGTGGCAGTGGAAGGAAGGTGAGCTTCGGCATCCAAGGTCGTATTCAGGCCACCTGGACAGTTGGCTACGTGTACATCGACATGCGTGCGCTATGATGCATCCGAGTACAATATATAGTATCCGGATCATTTTTCCTGCAAGATTCGTGGGATGCGGCAGTTTGATGGCATTTCAAGTTAATGGAGAAAGAGGCTTAAAAGCGAGCCCTTGGCGGGTCCGCTCTCATGCCACCGCGGTCGTACACTTTCCGTTAAATCCCAGGTACAGCGAGTGTTAACGCCACGGAAATTAGAAAACAAATTCAACAACAAATATGCGATGTCACTAAATTCATATGAAGAAAAGAAATGTAAACAAAACCCGCTAGTCGTTCAAATCATGTTTTCCTGTTCCCATTTTATTATTATTTTTTTTTTTTTTTTTACAACAGGTGTTGCAAAATTTCTGGGCGGTAATTTTTAATCACAAATTTAAAAAAAAAAAAAGAAAACGGGCCATTGGCAGTGGTATTAATATGTCAATGAAGACAGCCATCACTATAGTTTCTATCTCGCTCGAACAGCAGATTACTTCTGGTTTCGCTCATGAAATCGCGCTTTAAGGCTGGAGTACGGAAAAGTCGATAAGTTTCCATCGATGCTTTTAGAGTGTGCGACCTCGCTCTAAACGCGATGCTTTTAGTTTGTACAACTCTAGTTTGAGGAAACGAAGGAAGAAGCATCGACAACATTCGGAATTGACAATATCGGACTTGAGAACGTTACGAATATTTTCAGTAAAGGTGTTGACACCATGATGGAGTTGGGCTAAAAACGTTCTTGTCTGAGCGCAGTCCGCATGATCAGAGCTCATCTTCATTTCAAGGGCGTGTGTTGTACAGAATCCATCGAAAGCACTGGTAGAGCAGAAGTCGTCGTGTACTGGAGCGGAAAAGGACGTTCAAGAGCAGTCGAGGTACTCCGGTGCAGATGCATTGCAGTTAATCAAGCGAACAAGTGCGAACCAGGGGCTCTAAGCTGGGCACTGGGCAGAAAAGTCGACGAGGAATTCGGCGGTTGTGATTGGCCGGCCTCGCGCTTGACCTTGGCGCCGTCCAATTACGGCGGTCAAATTTCTCGCCGACGTTTTCGCCAGGTGTCCAGGTCAGAGCCCCAGGACTGACTGCACACCGCGTCGTCGTGCTGTTGAGCCACTCCTGCGTCGCGTTTGGCACTCGTCGTGACCACCGCCCGCTATAATACTTGTTCGCTATTGCGTTCAAACTGCTGAGTCTGTCCTATATCGCGTGTCGTGGGACTTTGCAAATCGTTTATGCATTGTGCGCCTTTCTACTGCACGGTACGTGCGAAACATACGAGTTCGGTAGTGGAGTATGAAAGTCTTTGCTGGCTCCTTGTGCGTCACTAATAGAAGCTGCACTAAAACGTTTTGTACGTATTGCTTATGATAGCTATTTTAATGAAAAAGGCGTTATAATAACTGCGATTGCATTCGTAGAAACTGATTTTACTATATTTCTTTGACTCGTAGACTCTCGCGTGATAGTTTATTTCTACACAAAGTAATTCATGGTCACTTTTGCGCTGACCTATGTTACCTTTCACGTTGGCTTGTAGACACCCCTCCCTATTATGCTTTCATGCTAGTGAAGCATGGTCGCCCATAATCCGCATGCAAATCTCATGCAACGGTTTCGCGCCCCCATATCTTGCTGCTCTTGGTGAATTTGATTCTTCCAGGTGTAACAACAGACTGCGCTGTGGCACTGATCCTAATGAGGCGTCATGCTCATGCAGTGCCAGAGCCACAGCACAAACTATTTCTTTTGTTTTGGTCTCAACATATGTTCAGTCTCGTCTTTCGCTGCCTCCGCAGGCTGGTAGAGGAACTGTATATACACCATTATTCGCGAGAAAGTTTCCACCGGCAGAGTTACTGTTTGAAGACGACCACGCGCTATAGACTCTACTACACTCCCTCAACTGGCATCTCCGACTCGAGGCAAAGGCAGAGGAGAGCCATCCGCATCAACCCCGTGCCTCCACACAACACGTGACATCTCTTCCCAAGACATGTGTGTGTTCAAGCGAACCGAAATTAAGAAGGTACGGCTTCGGCTCCATGTCGGAGGCTTGTGTGAAAGCGCTCAAATTAGTCTACAGTAAGAAAACTGAAGAGTCTGACACTGCGCAACCAACCGTAATATGTATCCACCGTTTTGTTGTTTTTGGCTCTAAGAGCAAGCGACTCTTTTTCGTGATATGATTTAGCAAAGCTGCGGACTTGATTTTCCATTACCTCGAAATGATCTGCGTCAAGCGCGACACAAGCCCTATCCATCATTTGAACCTGCTTTCAATATTTGGCTCTGGCCGTTGCCAGTCGCTGGGAATGTCTAGTCGTATACTTCCAGTATTTATGAGGGTGCCTTGTTTTGCTTTATTGTGTTTGTGCGATAATCGTTCATCAACGCGATCAATTATTTCGTGGTTCACAAATTTGCTTTATAGGAGATGAACTTTTTAAAGCGTCGTTTTATTAATATTGAAGCGTGCAACCGCGTCTCGTTAGGAAGTTTCGCGCTCATGAGAAGTGAAGAACACGCTGCGTTAAGGACCTGTCACCGTTAATTTAACGTTGATAACTTTCTAGGACATAAAGAGTAAACTCGTGGTTGAAACGTGCCATCGGAGAACTGAACGAGAAAGCAGGGTAAAGGTTCTGAAACTTTAGCTAGCTTCCTGGCTCACCAGGACGTTGTTTTATGTTTCGTAAGTTGAAATTGCATTTGGGGCTCTAGTTTATTCAGAAACATCTTGTTTTATATGACGTAATAACGAAAGCGAGCTGGCGCTCACTCGGGAGTAAGAAAAACTAATAGAAGAGGAGACCTTTGCCCGAAGTTTTTGTTGCTTTCGCCACTAACAACCTCGTGAGTTTTATATTATTTAGTCATTTTATAACTATGAAAGAGGCCGTATACTGACATCGTGAATTGCAGGTAAGTCTTTATGGAAAGAAGTTTATAAGTTATAATAATTATCTTCAGTTGAGGCCAGTCGGCCGCCAAAACATTTTGGAACTGTATTCTAGTGAAACTCCTAACACGCTAAGTTAACCGAAATAACGCCCCGATTGTCTTCTTTTTTTAAATCTATTTTGGCACTCACGTATTCTTCACACTCAGGTGAAGAGTGGTATTGAGCACAATTTCTAGGGTTTTCAGTTTTCGGCATGGGCCTAAATACCTCGAACAAATTATGCACCCATAGTTCTATTCACCGTCCGGCCTTCAATGATTCGTTATTCTTAGTACGTTTTATGTCAGTACTACAGAATTGATGGGAACGGAGTATCAGGGCGAGTTAGCATGATGACCCATGAATGAAAGACCGCAGTGCTTCGGAATACTATAACGCTCCAAGGAAAACCAAATAAAAAAATACGAACCGTTATTGGCTTAAAGAAGGTCGTTTGCGAGTTTGCTCTCAGGTGGTCATCGTTCATATATTTCCGTAAAATTATTCCTTATCGCGATCATCCTGCTCCTCGTCAGCTACTATGGCGTTCCGAGCGCTTGTGCGTTCAGCAAGCCACCGAGAGCGAGCTCGCAAACCAGTGTAAAGACGACGAGCAGGTTGGTATAGGGCACTATAAAAGCACGGCCGCCATTTTTGCTTTAGTGTTTTTTTTAACTATATTCCAATACCTCTGAATTGAGCTTCAAAACAAGTCGACATGAATCGTCTCGCGAAGCGACGTTCGCGCGCTCAATTTCAGGTATGCACGTCTGAAATGAGAAATTTGGAAGGTGTGCCAAATGTGCTGATCCTTATGGCCACTCCCTGTAGTTAGTTGCGATGGCGAGCTGCTACTCTGTCTTTCCCTATCATGACCTGCAGCAAAGAACTCTAAAAGGATATTTTCTTGGGCTAGTTGGTGGTACTTTTTTTTTTGCTGTATTTAATCCTGAAATGCAGCAAAGACTACATACGCGAGTGGATAGCTTTGGTAGAAGCTTCCACTACCTGAGCAGTGGAAGCCTGACTACTTATAGAGAAGACTGCACAGAGTTTCTTCTCGGGCATTGGTCGGTGTGGCCAAAGCTTGATCGAGACCACTCTCCCAGCGTCTTACAGGAAAGGCCGGTTCACACTGTACCGTTCCCTTATGTTGCATTATGTCACGCGAGCTTACGTCTGCTTACATCGCTAGTCACCGGAACACTCATGCTTTATATGAAGTGTGGTAACCAATTCAACGAGTAACTTTGCGCACGCCATACCAAGCAGGGATGTCCCAGTGACTCAACACGTAACGTTAGAAAACGTAAGGCAAAAACGCTCATGTGTGAATGGGTTTGAACCCCTTGACCGTTTTTAGTTTTTTTGGAATTTCTCACCTTGGAACTGCTTAAGTGTTGTCTTCAAAATTACATTTGTTGCCTTAAAAATCAAATTTCTAGTCACAAACCAAATAAATGCAAAAAAAAAAAAAATCAGTGCTGCCATTTGTTGTCACAGCCGCAAACTAAGCCATGAGCGAGCCTGGTTCGTCCAAAACGGTTGGGTTCGTGAACCGGGGAAAACAGCCGAGTTATACTTGACCTGAACGTTTTGGAGACGGCTTCATGTTGACGAGGTATAGCCTCATCCACAACGGTTAAGTAGTCAATGATCATTCTCGCCGGCTTCTCTGCCACTTCTATGCGGCGTTGGATTATATGAGGCTCGCTGCAAGTGCGTTTCAGTTTTGAAGGATCGGCTGCCGCAGCTTGAAGCAGCCGTGCGTGGGTCTGGCCCGAGGACAGCCGCGCTCTCGAGACGGAACTTGTAGATACAGCTACGGCTCGTTACGCTACTTTGCACTGTAATGGATGACACAAGTTTCGCCGGACCGTGTTGGCACTCGTGCCAAAATCGTTCCTTCTTGTTTCGGTGTCCTTCTCTAGCTCTTAGCGTTGCGCGCGCGTGTGCGCACCTTGACATTCGGCCGCACTGTAGCGTGGTGAACAGGTAATGGATGAATGGCTTCTTTGTATTTCTGGCTGTGAAGGAGGATGGGATATGGATTTCATCTATGCCCAGCTAGAAAGTGGTGTCACAAGATGGGTTGCTGTAAACACAAAAAAAAAAAAAAAGATCAGAGTATGTTACAAGCTATGTTAGCATATACTCCGTTAAAGGACGAACACACCAAAGATTATTTATACCCCTATTTAATTAATATATAGTTCCCATTAATATTAAACTATGGTATAAGTGCCAGGAGAAGACGAAGTGACCTGTCTAACAAGAAGCATCGCGGTGACAGCGGGATCCAGACAGATTAATGAGAATTGATCTCACCACGACTAGAGCCCAAGACAAGTAATGAGTATGCGTGTTCTATCATGTAGGACCCGTGTGTTTGTGCTTTGCCAGGACGCAGGAGGTATGCTCCTATGAAACACGTAACTAAAAGGGTCGCAGCCGGGCTTCTCTAACGCAAGAGCACCGCGATTCCAGCATGTGACTGGAGCAACGGAGAGATGGACTTACGTGGACGAGTAGCGACACCGGTAAAGTAGCTAGCGTACAACGTGGTCATTTCAGGAATACGAAATGAAGCAAGCTGTCTCGATGAAAGCAATATTGCCCAAGTTCCCGCCGACATAAAAACAATGTCGCCACTGTGGCTTCACAAAACGTGGTAAGTAGACGCGATATCAATATGGGTTTCAAAAGTGCATATGGGGTGTCCCAGGCCACAAACGTATAAGTTCCGATATACGCTCTTCGGAGAAACTTGCGAGGGTGCCGTAGACTTCGTGTTCCCCAGAAGGCACAAGCCCATTGCGGGGAACGGCGTTCTCCCGTCCGACGCGCGCGGGGCACTGTTCGGCATTGCGCTAGCGGTATAGAGCGGCAGGTTTGGCAAGCCGAGCTTACGATTGCGCGCGCCTATTTCTCGTTTCCTCGTTTAGCCTTTCTTGTTTTGCCTCTTCCCGGAAGGACGCGCACGAAAGTCAAGCGAATAAATTCCACGCTGCTTGCATCCGCCTAAGCCTTGAACAGGGCCGTCCACGTGCATGGATGCGCGCTCAAACATGCACACGCGTCCCTGCACGCGCCGGCGCCCGCGTAAACAAACATCTCCTTAGTCGCGAAGCGCAAGACGTCCCTGTTTCGGCGCCTGAGGAAACTAAGTTCGCTATCACGGCGCGCCGGGATTGTGGCTCGGCGCAGAAATTGCGCAGTCATTTATCAACGACGGAACACGCGCCATGCACAGAGGGAGGCGTTAGTTTCTTTTGGCTCCAGACGCTGCGACAGCCAAGGAAGCGACTTTCTAACAGCTCTCAGTAGGTACCGCGACCCAATTCTCGAGCTTGAGCATCCTCCTGCGCCCCTCGTGTTTACGTTCGGTTTTGTCGCTTGGCGACACGTCGCCTTTTGACAGCTTCTTATGGAACGCGTTCAAAGTAATTTTCTTATGCGGATCTTCCGGTTTTCTCGTGAGGTATACGGACGTATCTATGGACCGCGATAAGGCTCCGGACTTACAGCTTCACGTCCCGCACATCCGACACTTGATTTATCAACCCGGGTTTTTTTGTTTTTTTTTGTTTTTTTCTTTATCTGGTCAATGTCAGCAAAGCCTAAATCGGCCATAAGCTCAGACGTGACAGAATGTGGGAGCGGTCGACCGAGACGCTTCTTCGGGAGTTAAATCCAAATGTTTGACACATAGCCTTGAGGGTTTTAATGCGCAGATATATTTGTGCTTTCCTCCTCGCCTATCTTCGTGTCTTACAACTAGAGCCTTAGTTACGATAAGACGACATGTTTACAGTCGCCCAATTTTTTAATAATATCACACGAGCGTCTACCGCCGGGACGGCCAGTGCCGTGCCGCGGAGAAATGCGGCGTCACTGGAGAGATTAAGCCCGTGCGCACAAAGCCCTTTCTGGTGGGAGCGTCGTCTGCTAGGCTATTCCGTTGATCGCACACAGCCCCTGGCTCCGTAGCAAAGGAGGGCAGGGCGTTTGCAATGTCGAAATGCATCGCCGATACGTTACTCCTCTTGGAATGCGTTCGCAATCCTATTGACGTTAGCCTGTGTAACCCCGACTGTTGTTGCTGTATCCCTTTGCGTCATGCCGCCCATCGACATTCTCACAACAGGTTCCCGCGTTTCTATGGGCACTCGATGAGGCATAAAAATGTGCGCGCGCCCGCTGGTCAAAGAAAAGTGTGTCTTAGATGACAACAGCAACGACGCAGTGCATAAAAAAAAGAACCACTAAGCGGAAACTTTGTTTATACTCCGTTTCACTTTATGTTTTACCGCAGCCGACGCTACGAGCCATCTTGGCCAGTCCATCGCTAAGAGTGTGTCACGTGGCCTTCCTGTTGGGCACAACTGTACGTGGAAGCACGATGTCACGTGGCAGGGTGACAGCGCTGGATTGGTTTTGATGGCTTGTAGCTTTCGCTGTGGTATATAGTTTAATGCATCGTTGCATTCAGCTTGTCGCGTCATGGCATTTTTTTTTGTTGGTTCCGACAAAGTAAATGCAAACAAAAAATAAAATAATAAAAAAAAAACTAAATTAAACGAGATGACGCGCGGTTTCTTTCACGCCTGAGCAGTATCACGGTATCACGCAAGCAAGCGCTGTTCAGATCTTTGCTGAAAGGCGGTCAGCTATGCCAGCAGATAAGGAACAGGGGCTGTGTGCGGTCGACAGAATAGCCTAGCAGACGACGCTCGCACCGGAGAGAGCTTTGTGCGCACGTGCCTAATCTCTCCCGTGACGCCGCATTTCTCCGCGGCACAGCGCTGGCGGTCCCGGTGGTCGACACTCGCGTGATATTACTAAAAACTTGGGCGACTGTACAGTCTCCGGCAATATGAAAGACCCACTGGGAGCGCGTGGCTGAGGCGGTGGCTGGCGGGGGCGCTGCGAGTGCTCCGGGCAATTCCATTCTGCTTCGAGGAAAGGACGCTCACTCGGGCTCAGCTAGAACGCAACGCGCTTATCAGTTTGTGCTGAGCCCCGAGTGAGCGTCCTTCCCTCGAAGCAGAATGGAATTGCCCGGAGCGCTCGCAGCGCCCCCGCCAGCCACCGCCTCGGCCACACGCTCCCAGTGGGTCTTTCATATTGCCGGAGACTGTACTTCGGGCATTCATATTGCGACAACCTTCATTGGGAAATTCCTTCGCGTACGCGTTTGTGCTTTTGGACAGCATCGAACTTCTTTCCTAGTGTGCTTCCGCCGATGCGCATCGTAGCATTAGTAGCAGTTTATGCACCATAAAAAAACACTAATTCATTCATTCGGTGTAGTCGTCTATGCACTTAATGTTGTGGTTTCAGGAACCATTTATCTCTGCGGCAGGGCTATTTTTTTTTCTTTTTTTTTACAAATCTTAATATTAAGTTTAATAGACTTAATTTTAAATTGCAACAAAGGAAATAATAATATACAATAAAAATTCAAAGTATCCGTATAGATTATTACACTGGATGTTGATGCTGATAACATGCACATCTGCCGAAGAATAATCTTTTTTGCGTAATGTTGAAGAGCCACATTCTACGTCCGTTCGTATTTTCTTGACGGCAATAAAGATTACATATAGAGCATGCAAAACTCTCAATCGTTGTATGCGTCAAAAGGCAGTAACACCATAAAGGCTCCGGGAGTCAGAGCATCAACCCTTCCTTTCGGAAAATCACTATTTTTTGTGTCCTTTGAGATAAAAGAAAATATATATTTTGTTTTTGTATAAAAAAACTAAATTACTATTTTTCGTCCATAATGCTGCCGGTGAGACAAAAACTACCAGTTGTCAGCAGATCCGATATCCTCTCTCCTCCGCGTTTAACGTGTAGATGAGGCAGGTGCGTGCGTAGTTTTGCCTCCGTGCACTGTCTGGCCGTATCATTTGAAAAAAAAAGGGCGTCAAGGCTGCCACGCAACTGCTTTATTCGTACTTTTATCTCTAATTTGAAATGAAACGTTGAGACGACTTGCATTGCTTAATTGAGAGCGGTCAAAACATTACGTGTTCCAATGCGGCAGGTATGACTCACACGACCAAAAATATTTCTTGATATTACGAAAGTAGCAAAATTAGAAAAGGAAACCTTAAAATCACGGATTACGTGTTTCGAGCTTTTTACTACATGTCCCTTTTTGAAAAAAAAAAAAAAAAAAAAAAGATTTCGAGAGAGATTATGCATTGGGAAATTCGTATCATTATAAAACGAAGGTATAATAACAGAGGACAGGGTCCTCTTTTTTGTTTTCTCTTCGTTTCAATGTTTTTGTGTTTCTAAAATACAGCCTCTCATTTTTTGTTAAATTGAAATTTCTAGCTTTTCTTCTCGCAGCCAAGGAACCTCTTTGATACCGCTTGCGAAGAGCCTGTTGTCGCTTGTCACCTACGGGCGCGCTGCAGTTTGAGTTCGTACTTGAACCACTACGATGTTTCGTCGTATCAAAATATGAAATGTTACACTCAAGCCGTTACCTATTGTAACTCGGGTAGTGTTTACAATTGTTGGATTCGCATTTTATTGTCGCGTTGTATAATTATTGATTGACCCGGTCCTATTGTTATCATCCCTACATAGAACTGACACACTAAAAGCCCGTGCGTCTGCTTTCCCGCACAATACTTGGAGAGCCAATCACCGCAACTTACGGAGGCAGCTTTGCGAATGACGATGCCGAAACATATGTTTAGAACAAAAAACGCAGTCTGAGTTGTGACATTAAGCAATGCAAGCGTGGCGTTTTGCATTGCTTAATGTCACAACTCAGACTGCGTTTTTTGTCCCTTAACATATGTTTCGACATCGTCATTCGCTGAGCTGCCTCCGTAAGTTGCGGTGATTTGCTCTCCAAGTGTTGTGCGGAAAAGCAGACGCACGGGAATTTTTTAGACTGCAGTGTGGCGAATAAATCAATCAATGAAACTTACTCTAAGAAATGCCTGCGCGTCTCTACTTACCCGCAAAACACTCGAAGAGTCAATCTCTGAGATTTACGAAATCAGCTCGGCGAATGATGGGACGGAACATCTGTTTAGATCTCAAAATTAAGTCTGCGCTGTGGCGTTACGCAACGCAAGCATGACGCTTTGCATTGCGTAATGCCACAGCGCAGACTTCCTTTTTAGGTCAAAACGGATGTTCCGCCTCATCATTCGCTGAGCTAATTTCGTAAATCGAAGAGACTGGCTCTTTAAGTGTTTTGCGAAAAAGTAGGACGCGCACGTATTTCTTAGCGTGTATAGTCTAAAAAAAAGCCCCTGCGTCTACTTTGCCAGCACAACACTTGGAGAGCTAATCATCGCAACTTACGGAGGCAGTTCAGCGAATGACGATGCCGAAACAAATGTTTAGACCGAAAAACGCAGTCTGAGTTGTGACATTAAGCAATGCAAAACGTCACGCTTGCATTGCTTAATGTCACAACTCAGACTGCGTTTCTTGGTCTAAACATAAGTTTCGGCATTGTCATTCGCTGAGCTGCCTCCGTAAGTTGCGGTGATTGGCTCTCAAAGTGTTGTACGGGGAAAGTAAACGCACGGGCTTTTTTTTTTTTTTTAGGGTGTATAGCCACGTACAGCTGAAGAAACGCAGGGCGATCTCATTATCATCTCATTATCGCTTCTCAGCCAATCAGATTGCGGCATTGGTTGATACGGACGTCGAAGAACCAACCACAACGCAAGAAGCGTGAACATAATGAGCCACGCCCCGCGCTTGTTAACATGTCGGTGACTACAACTTCATTAATTCTCGCACCTCACGCCTCTGTCAAGCCGTCCATTCCTTGCGCAGGGCCCCTAGGATCTAGAGCTGAGCCTATGCCTGTCACAACACGGCCTCTCAAGCGCTGGACTAGCGTGAGCCACACGGTGACCGTCGCCGCTATCGATTTGCAGGTGTATTGGTGTCAGAGCAGGAAGCCCGGCATTTTGGGCGAATGTGTCGGATGCACGCCTAATACGGCCACCGCTCCTCGGGAGGCTGCTACGCGGAGGGTTAATTTTCTTGCGGGAACGCGACTGCCGCAGCTGGTTGCTGCGAATCGTTCGAACGCCGAATTCATTTAGGATTGTCCTCCCCTGGTCATCGCTTGTGTGAATACACACGCACACCGGGCTAAATTGATCGATGCCGACTCGGGGGCTAAAGGTTACTACCTTATTAGTTTGAGCTTCTTTTATTTCCCTTTTTTTGTTTTATTCCATCCCATGCCTTTTGTCCTCGATGCCTCACCGCCCTGCTCCCTACATCTGTCACCGCCCACTCTACTTATATTTTCCCCATCTTGCGCCTTGAGTATCATGCGGTGGTTGACTTGAAATCGAAGTGGTGTGGCCAGCTGTTTCTCCAAAGTGGGAGCGGGTTGTCTCGGTAGTCGATGCGCTTCGGTCCTATTCGCACTCTCGAGCCGCTATCACACTGCAAAACATGCACATGACACAAAAGACAGCTTGCAGGCACTGTCTGGGGTGTTCCTTGTATGACGGTCACATCGGTCGGACAAAAACTGTCTTCAGACATCTTCGAGGCATACATGAGGCATACAGCCGCGTTTCCTCATGGGCGGCCGCGCCGCCAAGACTTCCGCAGCTGTTGCGTGGCGAGCGTGCAGGCGTTGTGAGCGTTCAGGACGTAGAATTTCGAAGTTTGGTTGTTCAGAAGTTGCTGTCGAGTAGGAACTTTTATACGCGCTGAGAAACTGGGGGAGACGACGAGAGCGGCGTGGTGGGGCGTTAGAGCACTTTTCGGGCTCTGGTTCGAATGATTAGTTGATCTAATGCTAGCAGTTTTTGTCTCCACTGCACTTCTTGAAAGCGTTAGAACGCGGAACGCTGTTGTCCGACGTTTGGCTCTCCCAATTGAATGCGTTCAAAGATCTTTAGGCCTATGTACCCACCAATCATTCGAACCAGAACTCGGCGTTCCGAGGTCCCCACCCGCTCTCGTTTCCTCATTTCCCTCAGTTTCTCGGCGCACAGAAGCTGTCTCTCAGGCGTCACGACGTCGTGGACCCAATGCCATATTGGGATTTCCTGCGTACGCTGTTCCAGCGCCTCGAATTGTGTTTGTCCTATTTTTATTTGTTTCGATGAATATCTTAGCATTGGGAGAATTTGTAGTTCCTAACATTCACCCAAATCAGCTAAGTTAGTATTTGTTCAAATCATATTTCGATACCAGCTATATGTGCAATGTTTCTTTCACCGCGCGGAGGTTTTAAATATATGCTATAGAAGCATCTTTCGGCCAGCACTGGCTGTGGTCTAGGCTCTTGGTTAGTAATTTTGCGAAGTTTTGTCTATTTTCTGGTAATTACACCTTTAATTTGAACATTTTCATTACTGTCAAAGGAACAATAAGGGACGAACGGGGTGGTTGGTGGTTGTGTCACGTGTGCTAGCGTACGCCATCTTGGAGCACGTGGACCGAAAGCTCGCGCTGCAGAATCCACGGGCCCCTGCCCGTTTCGATCGGGATGAGCATCGTACCGCTGTTGGGTCGTTTATCACTACTGCGTCATGCACGTTACAGACCCCAGGTTAGCATTCGTACTGCATTGGCTAAATTTCTCATCTACAGTGGGTAACAATGGCGCCATACTCCGTGACAGACTAAGCTCCTGCTGTCCAAATGACTAACGACTCATTTGTTTTGTTATTATTTATAATCTGGCCACTCCCATGCCTCCGCTCGAGTGGAAGGCACGTGGCTTTGTATAAAGTCAGCAAAGTTGACTTCGCACGCATGTCGCGCTAGCTTCTCACGTATAAGGCACCAACCAGGACGTGCCGTACTGGTAATTGTGTACTTGCACGTGTTCATAGCCTTTATGCGTGCTCTGTCCCTCTAAGTCTTGCGTACGCATTGCAATTTTTTTTTTTTTTTTTGAAAACAAAAGTAAAATAGAATTTGGAAGGTCGCGGACGTTTGGATTTTTGTGCCACTGGTACTTCTCGTCGTTAGGAAGACTAAAAGAACTCGTGCCATGGTATGCCCTTCACCCCTGCTCCTTTATTTCTTTGTTTTCTTGTTTATTTCTGTTTTGTTTTCATTTTATTTGTGAAGGGGGTGATTGCCGCTGTTTCTGCTCAACGAAAGTGTAACCGACGCAAGTTTAACAGATTTATTCCGACGACGGAATGTCTGTAGCCCGTACACGTCGTCTTTTGTTTGCAGAGCATGCCTTGGCACAGCAGTTTGCTGTCGCGTACTTGCTAGGGTAAAAGCGCTAAAAACAACGTACAAGTAAAATAAACGAACAACGCAGAGCGCTACTTGCAGCTGAAAGTTTATTCTCGAAAAACATACATATATATATATATATATATATATATATATATATATATATATATATATATATATATATATATATACCGTGAAATCACGACATGTACGACAGAAATGCGCATCATCCCATCAGTGCTTGTGTATCTATCACGTACGTTTTGCTCCAATCTAACTGGACCACAAACATTTAGGTTAGGTATGTGTAATGTTATGTTCATTTTCTTGAAGTACAGCTTGAAGTACAAAACTGCTATACTAATTTGCTATGTGGTAAGTAAAAAAAAAAGAAAAAAAAAGTACGCCTATACCGATAGGAAATAAGCTCAGATGTGAAATGTTGTGAGAGGATTGCGATAGACATTTGCGCAATTGGCAGTATATTTCATAATTTTCCCCGGGATAAACGCTATATAAAAAATATAAAAAAAAAGAAAACGGAATATTAACCGACATTTTGGCGCGACGGAAACACTAATCACGTAGATGACGCCTTTTTGAAACATTCGGGTCTATATTCTTACTCTGTTCCCACCATTAGGCTGTAGCATAGCGATTTCGTACACGCGATCTTGTGAAATAGCCCGCCAGTGGTGGATGCTCATTAAAGAATCAGTACCTGGCGGCCGTGTTGCTGCAGCTCAAATATCGACTTGTTCTTACTCTGACGTTCAAATGCATATAAGTGCGGCGAATTAAAAGCTGCTTTCAGCTTTTAAATTGCACGAAATATGAGCTCAACTCAGCAAGTCGATGACGTCCCGCTTCTTTAATAAAGAAGCGAGAGGCAACAAAATGTGATTATAAACACCTCTATAGATTAAAGCAATTGGAACGATGAAACACGGGCGCTGCAGCGCATTATTTGGTGTCCCCGTGTTCACATTTCATCCCACTGTTTGGACTAAATTCGTGACGAAAAAGCTGAAACGAAGCAGCTTCTTTTTTCTTTTTTTACATTTCTTTTTTGTGTGTGTTGCCGAACGCCGCTTCTGCCCGAGTTCTGCCTCTTTGTTCTGTCAGCTCGCTCGGTGTCCTGTGGATTGACATGGTTTGGAAGTGTCAAAAGTGTTTTTCTTTCTACGCTTAGTTCACCGCCAGAATTTTCCGAGTCACTTTCGACTGCAGCTGCCGCCCGCGTAACAATGAAGACCATGGTCAACCATTTGGACCCGGTCATACCTTCGTTATAGGGAGAATGTGCTATCGGGGAAAAATGGAATACGAACAGAGGAGCGCGTGGGTCGCGGTACAGGTTGCGCCGCCTGAAAGTAAGCCTAGGGGCGAGGGTGTGTGGCCTACCCCGATGTGTATACGCCCTTCGCTCGGCGCTTCCCAAGCTTCGGTGTTGTGCCTCTTAGTGCGCTGAAAGCTATCACCGCTTTCTTTGCTCGCTCGACGCGTGCGGCGCGAGGAAGCTCGACAACGAACGTCTGATGGACGCTGCTGCTCAGAAATGGTACCACACACGCTCAGATCTGCTGGATTTGCTTTCGGGTTTTTATCTCAAATAATATTTTACGCTTTGCGTGCAGAGTAACGTCGGCCAGTTGTTTCCCTCTTTTTTCCCCCACATTTCCCTATCTGTGCAAGGACAAAAATTAAAAAAAAGTAATATGAAGGCATACTTTTTTTTTCGTAAGACCTGCAATCATGAATTTCAGTGTAATAAATTCACCACTCAAAGAGACTTTCTTAAAAGTTTCATCGCACTCAGTTCATCGATTTATTTACAGGCACTTTTTTACGTCCTAATAGCTCTCGGAGGTACATAATTTCAATCTGTATTTAGTATTTTATACTTTTAACAGAATTCAAATCTGGAAAGGACGTGTGGGATGGCGTGCCGCTGGAATGATTCAATGTGCAAATTAGCGAGGCCCGTTTGGACTTTGTTTTATTGTGGTGCACTACCTGTTATCACGAGGCAGATGCATGCGCCACGATAAAACACTAGACCCACACCTTCGTCCTTCATAATTCCGCAGCCCATGCCAAATGATTATGGGAACTTTTTGTTAGACATAATGTTGTTCTTGGTTCGCTTAGTGGAGAGGCCAGCGACCGCCGTCTTCTACGAAGGATTACGCGCAGCGCGTACGCCACGCTTTTCATCACTCCTACCGAGCTTGCTCCGAACAGTACATGTGTTCTGTCATCGCTGAACCAATCATAAACAAACACGAAAAAAAGGTCCACCGAGGTACGCTTTTGATGCTGCTTGATTGGTTCATTAGCTCGTAGCGTCGTCTGCGTTAGGACTTACGCTAAAACGAAGTACAGGCGAGAACTCATTCAATATTTCACTCATTCCACATACCTTCAACGTTTCGCCTGTCTTTTGCCCACGCAAGAACTTTAGCAAAAACCTCGACGCCGACGCCCCTGGTCCCCATGTCAAAAGAAACACTGTCGCCAAGAAAACGCTAGTACCGTTAATTTATAAATAAAAAGTAGCGCAAAAGTAACGTGCGTTGCTTTTTATCGGTAACGGTAACGCCGTGCTTTTATATTGAGGTAACGTAGGTCGGTAACGCGTTCCTTTTATTTGCAAGTAACGAGTAACGTATTTCGTTACTTTTTTTTTTTTTTGGTCACGACTACAACACTGGTTTCAACTGCCTTGCGCTTGCCGCTGTGAGTGGACGGGCGCAGTGTTTTTGATTGCACGGGTAAGGCATGCGGATATGTTGAGATACCTGTGGAATACGTCAGAATTCTTTCCGTCCACCAAACGCGCCGGGAAGGAGGGGCTTTAGCACTATGTCGAAAGTGCTGTTGTGGCTACTTGGCGCATCAATCTGAAATATAATTTTGATATTTGTGATTCTGGAGGCCAAATGGAGACGATTTAAGTGTTTCTCCTCAAATACAGAACCGCTTCAGTTTCCCTTTAAATATGGAAGTCCGTCGATGAAACTACGTAATTTGAAGAGTATTTAAAGATTTCTCGTATAACATTTTTTTTTTTAAATTTCGTTCGTATGGCTATTTTGCCTGTGTGTTTTCCGAGTTCAAATCCTCGTTTATTTAATTCCTAGAACGACGACCCCGTACTTTGTACAAGCGAGGCAGAGTTTACATGATATCAAATGCGTTACTAAAGGAACGAGTCTCCGGAAATAACCGCATATCAGACATGTCAAGAAATTCTTAATCATTTTATAGTTCTGGCCAAACCGAAGGGTAGTAATAGTAATAAAAGTGCCTGTCTAGAGTATCGGTCATAAGTAGCTTTTTTTTTTTTTTTTTATAGGATGTGGATTGAAGGCCTGTAATTTACAACCTGTGACTTTCAGAAAGATGTACATGCCGTTTCACTATGCGTCGGAGCGTAGTAAAGGACAAAAGTATACACACTCAAAGCAAACGCCCAAGGTCACGGTGCACTTCTTGCGCTTGATTCGATTAGCCGGAGATAAAGCAGTTAGAGAAAGACTGCGAGCGCCGTAGGGCTTTGCTGCGACTTGATTGACCCCACTTGCTCGTTGCGCCGGCTCTGCTGCTCGGACTTGGGATAAAACGAGGTATAGATTACCGAGGCACGCACTGCTTATTGCTTATTTCGTTGGGATGCTTTCTCTCCTTCCACTTTCTGCCAGAATGAAGGATTGATGTGCTAATCTTCTTCCGGAATGTTTGTGATGCACGGAACCATCGTCAGGCACGCGCTATTTTCTACGGCAGGTCATATATGTCGCACGCGTATACAGAATGCGTTTAACGGCACCGTCTTGCGCGCTTGCCAGTATACGAAACATCTAAAAAAACGCTGGTTCTCGTGAACTGAACGTAAGGTTAGAAAAGAGCGCCAAGAAAAACTGTCACACGGCCGCGAAATTTGCCGGGAGAGATATCGTCCGCTACACGAAGCAGACTCCCGACCTCCGCAAATCTCCTAAATAAATTGTCAACGCAGCTAGGCGTCTCCCGAATTTATCCATAGGATTAAGATAACTTTTTTGAAAAAATCCGAATTTCTTGTGTTGCGTAAAAGACATATGTTTATGTAAGACCGTCCCTTGGAAGGTAAATACAAATGATAAGACAAAATGGTACGTGCGCAATTCGGTCTACACTTCTTTTTTTTCTTTTCTTTTTATAGGGTATCAGTGGATGGTGGTGTCATGGTGGGTGCCACACACTAAACATTTTCACGCCCTTATTGGTGTAAATGGCATGGGTCACAACTCACCCCCTTATTGGTGTACAAAAACGCCCTAGAAAAATGGTGTTATTTCTCACACCCTCAAAAACCGGTGTAATCGCTTACACCCTACACAGAAAGGAGTGATTCTGCTCTACACCTATTTATTGGGGTGTGATGGCAGCAGTACACCCTACCAAAAACGTGTACTGCAGCTAGAAGAGCATGGTGGGTAAACCCCGGGACTAGTGACAAAAAAATTGGGAAAACACAATACTGTCTCAAAATGTCTTGAGACGTGTTGTGTTGTCCCGATTTTTTGTCCTAGTCTTGGGTTTTTTTCACCATGATCCTTCACCAGCTCGCCTGCGCAGTAAATCTCACTTCATTCAGCTACAAGAAGTTATACTAAATGTGTAACACAGCACTTCATCAAAAAGTATTTACGGAGAAATGATTGCTAACAAATTGAAACATGTGGAACACTTTATTTTTTGAATCCAGAAAAAACATGCATGGACCTCATCTTCTTCTTTCGCGAATTCGCGAGAAACCCATGTCAAACCTCAAATGCTGGCATTTGTGACCTAGTGTTAAGTTTTTGTGACAAAGCTACAAAATTCGTAGAGGCTTAAAATAAATGCACTCAAACTTTAAATAAGGCTTTCCTTCGCCTAAACCTACTTTAAAGCTTTCTAGCTCTGCTGACGTATGCAAAACTCGACAGGCTGGCAGAGACGGAACGACCGGGAGTTGATTGAGGCGTAAACAGCAGTTCATGCTTGCAAACAGTAAAATGGTCTATTGAGACGGAAGCAGGACTACTACCAGAAGCATGCTTGCAGAGTACTTACAAATAAAACACCGATCTCATGTAATCCGTGATAGTTGCATAATCCGGTTCGGGCACCACAGAAAAATTCGCAAACACAACGTCCAGGATGAAGGCGGTTGCTCACATTCAACGGAACTCTCGCCGTCGCCGATGAGCAGCTCTCTGTCGTGATAGATGCACAATCCGACTAGGGCAGCACAAAACTACGCAAACACAATGTCGAGGATGAAGGCGGTCGATCACAATCAGCGGAAGTCTCACGAGCGCCGACGAGCAGTTAGTTCTTTGTCGAAACGCGTCCAACAAACACAGCACAAAAATTCTATGGACTCCGACGAAATTCACAAATATTACCAAAAAATTAGTATGAACGTATTCCGGCCGTTCAAGACGAAAAACCACGGCTGCGACTGCAACGCACGAAAAACAGAAGAACACTGACGCCTGACGGAAACTTTTTAGAAACCGGACCTACGTGGCCCCTACACTCACCGTAATTTGGAATACGGCAAAGACTTCGGCCCCAGTGAGCCCATCAGCGCGTCGGAGCGAGTCACGTGACATATTATAGTCCAAGCGTCCCTGTCCCACGGAGAACGGTCACGTGTTACACACCAACCCTCTGATTTGCTAGAAGCGGCCTTCGCACTCGCTCACAGCCACACGAAGACACAAAAGAAGGTGTGGAGGCTTATCAGAAGACGAGGTCAAAGAGGGGTGGACAAAGCAGCTAATCTCCCTCTGCGGCTTTGTATAAGCCACCTGGGCTGCCCAAGGAGGGTCGCAAAATGGGACACGTCAGGACTTGCTTCACGCAGTGGCGTGCGTGCTCTGATGCCGACCGCGAAATCACGAAATAAATAACACAAAACAAATTCGAACGCATGAAACAAGAGATGCAATTTCACCCGTACGAAAAAAGAAAAAAAAAAAGGAAACAAAAAGCGTCGGGAGGCTAGATATTTTGGTGTCAACTAAGGATCGCGTACTATAGCCGGGGTGTCATAAATTCGGCACTTTCGATTGTCTTGCGGAATTGTTTCGTTAGAACTACACACAAAAATAAAATCTCAGTGAAGGTATTATAAGTAGTGCGAGGGCCAGTCAGGTGAGTTTGTAATACACGAAATGAGGGCGCCACGGCCCATAGTTTGTTCAGTGGTTCAGCGCAGGAGGTCTTTCTCTGGTTAAAAGTAAGCAGATTCCGTTTTGCTTCATCTTGTTTTTCTTTTCTTTTTTAACGTCGGATTTTAGGCGGTTAAGAAATAGACATACCTCGCCGGCATAGGCCATTCATGCGGGAATCTTGACGCTCAACCAAAAACGGCATCGCCTACGGTATGTCAGGATGGCGTCGCCGCGACCCATCCTTTTTTTCACAGATATTGCCTGGACCAAAATGGTAACGGCGCAATTTTTCATATTTGATCCTATATCGGCGCAATGCTGTGTGCTGTTTGGGTTGTATATTGACACGTCTTCGTTCATCTTTTGCGAGTGGAGATGTTTTGTTTTTAAGTCGAAGTTGAACTGATGAAACTGACGCACACGCGACACGTAATTTTCGGCTCCTCTCGGACGAAGAGTTCGATCGGAGTTGCAAAAACTATACTCCATCACTTCCTAACCATACGCGACTTCGTGTAGCGATTAATTATACTGGATGTTTATACCGCCGTACATCAGCAACAGTTTCAGCAAAGCAATAAGCATTAACGGATATGAAATCATGGGTGTATTAGACTGGCATCACCATAACGCCCCTTTCACACCGTGTTAATACAGGGCGTATAATTCGCCCATACACCCTTTTTACACGATTTCAGACGCCATCGCAATAAGCGAGGTCGTAAAAAGGGTGTGGAAGGGATGAAAAACATCAGCACACCCTTTTTACACCCACCGATATTCAAATATCGTGTAAATGAAGTGTAAGAAGGGTGTTTTTCCTAACTTACACCCTTTTTACACGATTATGGGTGTTATAATGTTTAGTGTGCAGATAGCTCAGCAAAGTTGTTCAAGAATGTTATTGCGCATTGGGACAGAGAGAAATGTTGATGTTTTAGGGCCATCTACATATAATAAAGTGGGAGTTTGGGATGAAACGTTGACGGCCGCAGCACCGAATATTGGCCCGTTGGTCATGTTCCAGACAATCCGTCGCTTTAGTAGCAGCTCAAGTGCCTGACATCTTTGTCGGTTGTCTGAATCTTATAGGTCTTGGTTTAGCGTGACAACCGATTAAAAATACTAAATATCACGGTGTGATGCTCCTGACTCACATTACCAGTGATAAGTCTCAGGTGTCATAAGTATGGAACTATATATATATATATATATATATATATATATATATATATATATATATATATATATATATATATATATATTTATGAGGATAGAGCGAGTAGGAGCACATTCTTCATTGTTAGCAAGCGTACGGCTATTTTGTGTATAGTATTCGATTTTCTATGATGCCCGGATTCGAGTGTGAGGATGTGAACGTTCTTATCTTAATAGTGAGGAACGTTCTTAGACTAATGGTGAGGAACGATCATATGGAGAACTCTGTATTCATATCGCGGAGGTGGTTGTATACGGACATATATCAGGCTTCGTATTTATAAAAAGAACAATTAAAAAAAAAATTATCATGAACAATTATTTGTTCATAAGTTTATCTTTATCCACAGAATATTTGTCATACCCTCCGCTTGATATGTGTCGAACGATAGCCTCTAATGAGGAGGAGCAGAAGGAGAATGATGCACATGTATAATTGAGCGAATTCCATCAATATATTTACTGTTAACCAATGCGATGTTATTCTTTATCAAGGAACTGCATCTTTGGTAATATGTGCAGCAGCGTGTCAATTTTGTAGTGCGAGGCTATTGTGAAAAGCAGTCTTTTTCATCCAATTACTGCCCCTCCCCCCTTCCCCCACTCCGCCCTCACCTAGGCTACTCTTCTTCCATAAAGACAAATGGACAAAATGTCCCAAGGTAGCGCTCAAGAAGCCGCTTGTCTAAAAATGTATGATAGGCGATCTAGATATCCAAAGTCGGATAGGTTGTGGGCGCCTCGCCGTTGGGATGACGGAACGGACGTGACGCACCAGTCGTAGCACATCCAGGAGGAAAAGCAAAATATCGAAACTGTACCAAGAAACTTGCTGCGCTAAAGATTTAAAAGCACCGCGGGTTGCGTGTAAAAAAATCAGCCGTGAACTCGGGAGCCCTTTAGAAGAAAGCTTCCATTCTTCGCATGGCAGCACGCTCCAAGGCGGCGTCGAGGTCCCTAGCCCCGTTCTCCGTCAGAGTTCTTCCCTGTATGCCCGAGGAAGGCTCAGGAAAGACTTATAATCCACGCTGTCTCGTGATGCATGGCGCGCTGCATGGGTAGGCCCGCGCGGTCTGCCTCGCAGACCCCCCCCTCCCCCTTCCCTTCCCCCGTAATGCTCTCCTAATCCCGCTGATATCGCGTTCCGGGAGCCAGTCGCTTCGAGGGGAAGGCCGGCCAACCACTGCCGCCCTTATCGCCTCTCGGGACTGTTCGTCTTAATTTCAGCAGAGCCGGTGGCTACGCTCCCCGTCTTTTACCGCCTTCCTCGCTGTTTGGGTGCGCTCGGCGGAAGGGGCCCCAGTAATCAGCGCACTCGATTACGCCAGCAATAGTCGTGGCAATTGCGTGTTAGCTCACCCAGTTCACTTCGCGGCTTGTCGATTGGGACGTCTTATTCTGGCCGAAAAAGGTTAATCGGCGCTCGCACAAATGACGAGCATCATCGACCGAACTTCGTCGGAGGTGTTTTGTCATAATGAAGGTGGCAAGTAACTACAAGGGGCGTACCATATTCATATTCGTGTTTTTTGTGGGTTTTTTTTTTTTTTTTTTGCTGCAGATACCGGTCACTTACACGCCTTAACGTATGTCCACCTTCTCAACACACTCTCCCTAGAGCTGAATGCCCTAGCACCACCCGTGTAATAACATCTTCATGCCCTGTCGGAAACAGTGCCTCACATCCACACCTGGACAGCTGCTTATAGCTTATTATTAATGTCCACGAAATTGCGTTTTCGCAGGGGTGTTTTTCATTGCCCCCAACAGGTGATAACCACTGGGGACTTCGTCACACCATACCCATGCGCGACCAAATGTCTGACTGGTCGTACGACGTGCCAAAAAGTCGGCTGAAGCCGATCAAACGCTGGCCGATCACGTGAGTGCACACGACTCCTGATAGGTTTCGGCTATCTTTCTGACACATCGTAGGACTAGTGAAACATTTGGTCGCGCATGGGCTATCTTTCTGACATATTGTAGGACCAGTCAAACTTTTGGTCGCGCATGGGTTTGGCCTGATCGGGCCCCCAGTGGTTATCACCTGTTCGGTGGCATGAAAGAAAAACCTTGCGAGGACGCCATTTTGCGGTCATTAATAAGCTGGAAGCAGCTATTTAAGCGCGGGAGTAAGGCACTTCCAAAATGTGGTTCCATCAGACCATGGAGAGGCTGCCACACAGGTAGTGCAAGGGCGTTCGACACCAGGCTCTGTGGAGAAGGTGCATATATGTACAACGTCTAAGTGACCGCTATCTGCAGCAAAAATACTGTAAATCAATACGGGATAACCCTCGTACAATCGCAAAGGTTTCGGGCTCATGTGATGTTCGATTATTAGTCACCATATTCTAAACATAAAGATATCATGAAAACCATTTTTTTTTCCTTCGTGCCTGAAAGTTTTGATAATGATGCTTCCCCAACCAGCTCGCCCGCTAAGTTTCGCTTCTTGCAATTTGATTTTTACTGTACAATTCCCTTACTAGAGAGTTTTAGTATTACATATAGGGGCAGACTAAAACACTGTGCGTGAGCGTTAGCGTTGTGGGCTCCACACTGCGCATGCGCCATAGGCACGCAACGCAGCGAGCTATGCGTACGTACGCTCGCTGTCGGTTTTTGCGTGAGTACACAGCACGTCTGTGCGTGCCATTCTAGTTGCTCTCGTCGCTAGCGGGACATCGCGAGAGTTGAAAGATGCGATCCCTACCTCGAACTACTGGCCGTATAGCTATAAAATACACATCACGTTCACTGCGGCCGCCCGGAGAGAGATTCTCGGCATTTTGGGTAGCGATGGGATTCCAGCCATCGAAATGGCTTGACCGAACACCGACCTTGAATTGCTTGGAGCAGTTTGTACGGGCACATCTAGATGACCCTGAAACTGTCTGCGTATGCGTTTGCGTTCCACTGTTCTAAAAGTGCTGGCTTCACGCGCTCCGCCACGTGCCAATCGGAGTTTGCGTGCGTCGTACGCAGTGGTACCGCGAGGATATATACGCCATTCTAACACTCTCTACTGACCCTAATGTCGGGAAGAAAATATGAAATTCATGCAAAAATGCGGTGCGACCAATGGTTGTGCACATGTATAGAACTGAAAAAGATTTGGTTCGCTAAACTGAGTTGTCAAAGTAAAACGTAATCACGAACAGACTGCAGTGAGCGGCTTTTATAGCAGCCACTGCCACGCACTTAATCAGCGTATTGCCAAATTCTCGCTACTCTAGAGTTGCTGACAGCTGAAGCTTGTTGCTTCGTGATTCATTTCTCTGCATTTTTCACACTCTAAAAAATGTCCGTGCGTCCACTTTCCCGCACAACACTAGGAGAGCCAATCACCGCAACTTACGGAGGCAGCTCAGCGAATGGCGATGCCGAAACATATGTTTAGACCAAAAAACGCTCTCTGAGTTGTGACATTAAGCAATGCAAAACGTCACGCTTGCATTGCTTAATGTCACAACTCAGACTGCGTTTTTTTGTCTAAACATATGTTTCGGTATCGTCATTCGCTGAGCTGCCTCCGTAAGTTGCGGTGATTGGCTCTCCGAGTGTTGTGCGGGAAAGTGGACGCACGGTTATTTTTTAGAGTGCATGGCGAACACAGCAATCTCATTTGCTGCGGAAGGAATGCGTGAAGTTTGCCACCCCCTTGCGTTTTATATTAAGCTGTCATCAGGGTCTAGAGGCGCAAGGGGTCCTGTGCTCCTTGTGCTGTTTGCTGTTGCGCCATAGAGGCCTCTGTTTCGTGAACTAAACTGGCGGAATGATATATATATATATATAATGTGTGTGTTCTTCCTTTTCATCTCCTGTTTGTTTTCTGTATTTTTTCTTCTTCATCGCAGTTGGCTCCTACTGGGGAGAAAGGCGGACAAAGGCGCTTACTTTCAATAGCTCTCTTCGCGGACCTAAATGTCGGGGGCGCCCTGGGAGGGATAACTTTTAAATTAGATAGCGGATTCAGGTCCTCTTTGGTAAGTGGATTTTGAAGCCGCCGCTCGTCTATTTGGCCGGCCAGGAAGATTCGTCTCCTCTTCCTTTTTTGTCGTTTTTTTTTTTTAATTGGAAATGTCGGAAGCGGCGCAATTTCTACTAATTAGACAGATGGAAGGGGCTTAGACGTCCTTTGGGGGCATGGATACGTTGCATCCCTGTAGTGAAGGTTCGCTTACTCTTGTTCGAACTAGAGTTGAGATCATTTCGTCACTCGTTGTGTCCTATTTGTGCTCCTTACATTTAGGAGTCCGTTACAATGTCGAACTCTGTAGTCAGTTTAGCGAGTCTCCGTAAAAGCCGCCACGCATTCAAAATGAGATTTTCTTTCGCAAACTCGAAGCTTACGTTTTTATATTTTTTCAGTGTGTGAGACACTTCGACATTGCTATCTTCCATAATCATCGAATTACTGACTCCCATTACCTTTTTTTTTTCTTTTTTTGCTCGGAGCTTTTTATAGCATTGCACGCAACTTGTGTGGGATGATGGATAGCGAAGTATGTACGCCTTTTTCGCAAGTAGTATGGAATTTTTTTTTAGTTTAATTGAGTACCGTTGGGAGTATACTTCAGGAAGTCGGCGAATATTTTGTTTCCTCGAGGTTTTCGATCCCGCCAGTTTGTGTTAGGCTGGAAATATTCTCTCTTGCATTGAAGGCCGCCAGTGTGTGATAAAGCAGCAGTATGTAAAAACGTTGGACATGCAAAAGGCAGAACATTACATGCTATGCTCGGGCGGTCTCCAGAAGACGCTGTAGTAAGTGTGCTTTGCAAAATCGTTAAGTAAAAGTGAGGACGGGCATTTTCCAGATCTCATTTGGCTGAAAAGGGCTTGTGTGTACTCACTCTCTAAAAAATACAGGGGCATTATTTGTGCCCCGCAAAATAGGCGGAGAGACAATCATTTCAATGTAAGCAACAAGATATCGCGAAAAAAAAAAAAAAGCAATTTGAGGAAAGAAATGCTATCTGGGCCGGCACAATAAGATTGCTCCTTCCGTGCCTGGTATGTCCCATTGGCGATGGCATTTATTTAAATCTGAGCGTTAGGTGAGCCATTCCATATGCTAGGCTGCCTCCGTGGATTATAATGATAGGCCCTCGGCCTGCTCTGCGTAGACCAACACGTGCGGGCACATTGTAGAGTATAGGTGCTCGAACGTGGTTAGGGTACCCTATTCACATCACACAGAAATGCCTTATGCATTGCATGTGGCAGATGGACCACTTTTGCCTGATGGGCTCCTCGACCACTGTCTCTCTTGGAACTGCAATGAAGTCACGTGTATCGCAATTGTACGAGATAGCTGTCTCCTCTGTCTTTAGATGTCTGTGGTCTGCAACGTCCGCCTCTTTCTGACCTAGTAACCCATTTATATGACAGGTAACAGGTCTCACTGATGCTCGAAGGCGTGGCTAAAGACCATAAGAAAAATGCGAAAAGTACCAGTGTAACGAGGAAAACTTGTTAATTTTAATAGTTATTTATAATAGTACGAATGCATATTGCTGATACGTGTGAAGACGAACGCATTTTGACACTAACATTAATTAGTTTGATGGAGCAGATAACATCGCCAGACCTCCATTCTCGGTCAGTCTCGTTCTCAGCATCTGATTGTCCGATAAGACCTCTTGCAAACTAACCCAAGCACGAAGCAAAATACCGGGAGCTTAGGCTGACGCGGCGCATGGGTTTGCTCTATCAAAAAAAAAATAATAATAATAATTATAATAATACTAACATCTTGTTATTTTCAATTCAAGTAATATTATTTTACTCCCATATAAAAAGATTGCAGCATTAGTCGATAAGGACAGAGGAGGACGAATCACAAAGCAAGAAGCGTGTACATTTCATCAGTTCTATCCGTGACCATAAATACCAACACGTTTGTCACAACCGTCGATGGAAGAACAGTTTGTAAGCAACCGGTACTGCTTTAGGGTACTCGCGTTGCTTAAACAAACTGCTTTTGTTTTATCAGCGTGCAGTGTTAACAGCTTGGCTGTTTGCCTAGTAGAGCTCCTTTGGGAAGTTTCTAAGAAGCAAGAACGAACATTTAAATAAAACGTCATTCAAAATGCTACCCGAAAACACCGAGAGCCAACGCTTTAGTTATTTATAACCCAACTCCGCATTCTCTCGCTCTTTTTTTTCTTTTGTGAGGTGGTTGTGGGAGTGGAAGACCCCGAGGGCAATGCCAACAGTATACCCCCAGCAGCCGCGGCGGGCCTGCATGGTCAAGAATCACTCTGCCATATGCCAGCGGGGAAAGGCATCTCGTGGCAAGTTTTCCGAAACGCGAGGCTAGTTTACGACCGCCTAGGTACAAGTAATGATAGCGCCATTTTTCAAACGGCGTAAGTTGAGTCGTCTGGCCGCTGACTGGGCGCTGACAGCTAACAGAAACCAGATGCGCTTGTTTCCTTCGAAGCACGTAAAAAGGCTTGGCGTGCTTTCGGTCTGGCATGAAGACGAGGCTCGAAAACCCGGATTTAAAACAACCTTCTATCTGTACGCCCTGCACTCCTCTTCCGAGTGGTTTGCTTCATCCCGAAACGGCCACGTTGCCAGCATTGTCGGTGGGGCTGAACTCTAAAAACATATATCAGTAAGAGTGTTCCGGTTGAATGAGGGGCGTAAAAGTGTGGGCACGCATTCTTTCGTCGGCCACAAAAAGCCGAGGACCACGAGCGGCGGAGGTGGTTCTGTTTCTCTGAGATAAGTTTACAGGTCGCAAGGCAAAAGTGTTGTTTACAAAAGTAACCGCGCTAGGAAAGTGGTGGGATAAAGAGACAACGACAAAAACAAGTATTTATTGTTCCGTACCTATACGTACAAACATATTGCACTTTGCAGCTCCATTTTATGAGGAATTAATTCATCGAGTCCAATATTGGAAGTAGGTAATCCAGTATCATTGTATAGCGCTGGGTGTTACATGTATACAACTCTTGTTATTGTTCAACTTCACGCTTCACTCGCACAACACTCGACGACGACACCGTATAGCGGGACTGTTGTGGGGTTTCGGTCGCCATTTGCCAACTAAGGTTCCATAACCAGCTGTTTTACTTAGGAGAGCGTCCCTATGTATATTTGCGGCAACATGAAGCAACGGCTGCGAAAACTGGACCCCACGTGACGGCAAGATGCCGAGGCCGTCGAAAATGAAGCGGAGCGTAATCCACGGTCATCGCATGAAGTTAAGATGGTAAGGAACGCTTCACCTGCAAGCGGGGCCATGACCAACAGTAAAATGTATACGGCCACATACAATATATAGCTATTTGGATGCGACTGGTGTGCCGACGTCAAGTACATCATGCAGTCTACCGTCCGAAACGACTAATTACTATGCGAAAGCAAACATGCCTCGAGGAGACGTCAGAGGCTGCGTGTATAAAGGTATGCAACCGTAGCTCTTCGAATCGACATGAGACGGCTGTAATTAGGTAGAAGAGATACGAAGAGGAGGACGGGGGCCATGTGACTGGTCCCCTCTCGATCCTATGTGTGCTACGGTAACATCTATGTAAACAGTGAACCCAGTCGATGGTCGCTACAATATTTCGTGTCATATTTAGTCACAACGCAACCTCGCGAGCAGATGGAGCCAAACAAGCAGCGAAACGCAGCGCAATTTCGCGGTGCGCATTATGTTTCGCCGGACGTGTCATGACGCACTAAGCCAATTCACCATTGTGAATGCGCGTTATCTCTTTTAAGTCAGATGCTCGCAACAGAGGCGGAAGAGGCTCTATGCTCCGAGAAAGTGAGGGAGAGGAGGAGAAGAGAGGGGACGGTCAGAACGCTGAGCTCTGGTTGGAAGAATTAGGGGGTACACCTTTGTCTCCACCGCACTCGTCGAATGCGCTCGCAAGCGGAATGCCGGCGTTCGTCGCTTATATAGGCTCTCGAATTCCAACGCGCTCGACCAGTGCAGTGGAGACAAAAGGCGGCTAGCTTTAGGTCTACCTACTAATTATTCAGCCAGAGCTCGGCGTTCCGACATCTCCCGCGCGCTCTCGCCTCCTTCTCTCACTCAGTTACGCAGCGCAATCACATACACAAAAAAATAATAACTTGAAGGACGCTTAAGCTTCGCCTTTAAGAGTGGAACGCTATTGCGTTATCGGGCCCCGTTCGCATCGCCTTCTCATTCGCCGTGCAAGCGTGTCTTGCATGGCCTAGGTTCCTTTTGATTTGAATATTTTGCTGTAGCATATGGAGGTTGCGCATAGCGGTCCGCCATGCCGACCCCAATACTAAAGAGGTGAGATATTACTTTTTCAGCGTCATGAGGCGAGTCCAAAGTACTCCTTCAATTTATGAGTCGAAGCCCGACGACTGGCTCGGCTTTTGTGAACCTCTTCTCGAGAGGAGGGATTTTTAATATGCTCTAAAAAAAATTGGCGTAGTTAAATTTTTAAAGTGACTGCGCTGTTTGTGTTTCGTTTGTGCAATTAAAAAAAAAAAAAAAAGCCTGGTGTGGCGTAGTCAGTAGCGTGCCTGGATCTCAACCGGAGGGTCGTGGGTTCGAATCCCGCCTAAAATTCTTCAAATTGTTTTTAAGGCAAGTTAATTAGTTTATAAAGTGAAATCATTTGAGACATGCGGCCACCTTTAATTCTCATTACATGTCATGTTTTTTAATCACTTTCATTCCACGCTTGACGTCCCGTTTCACGCGAGCGTTGTGGCTTGTTTGACATTCCCGCGCGAGGTCATGTGGCTGTGACTTCATGACCCTATCGACCAACCAGTATTTTCCCGTCTCAACGCCACTGACGCCGGCTTCTGCCACGCCACCGAGGCCGGCTTTACTGTGTTACGAGCTCCTTAACGCTGTCGCGTTAATATATTTATTTAATGCCTAATATGAGGAGGCGAACTGGCCATTAGGATTAGGTTAAACGTTGGAGGGGGCAAATGAAAAAAAGCTCGATATTCACCTAAGCACTTCTTATGAGTTGTGAATGCGAAAGCATGCGTGCCGTTGTTCATCTCCCGTGTTTCGTGCGCGCGCTCTCCCAGCTCTCCTCGCAGCTCTGACCTTGGACGCTTCATGCTACAGGTGCGCTCGCGGCGTGGACACGCAGCACCATGCGGCGACGGTCGTTGAAACTGACGCGCGGAGCGGCCAATGGGAGCCTCGTCGACGCGCGCCGACCTTTTTGTGTATGGTTTGTTCAACCATAATAGAACACGAACATGAACATGACGAACGCCATGATGGTGCGCTTTTGACACTGCCTGATTGGCCCCATCAGCTCGTAGCATCGGCTAAGTCTGGACTTAAAGGGAAGCTGAAGCGGTTCTGTATTCGAGTAAGAACATCTAAAATCCTTTTTATTTGGCCTCCAGGATCACGAATATCAATATTATGTTTCAATTTGGTGCATGGAGGTTGCAGAAAATCATTTTCGAAGTACCGCTTCCTGGAGCGTTACTTCATAAAATAAGTTTTTTTTTTTTTTTTTTTTTTTTTTTTTTTTAGTCTTCGGTCTCGCGCGTCTTCAGCACTTATCAGAGCTATGCACGCGCACTCTTTCTATTTTCATAAAGGTAAAGAAGAGACGTCACGACTGGTACCAGTGCGGGGGAAAATAGCCGCAAGCTTGCGATTGCACGCGCTGCCCATACTAGCGACACGCGCTTAGCGGCCTAAAAATCTTTGTATGGCGCAACGACTGGTTGGAGTGTGTTCGTGTTTTCTTGCGTTTACTTACATCTTCGAGGAAAAGGAACGTGATATTCAGATTCGCGAGATAAAAACATTCTAGAAACCCCTTCTAACTCGTTGGATACGGAGAATAGTAATGAGTTCCGTATTGACGCCATTCCTTCTTGATAAGTTGGGACAGAGCCTCTCCTACGAATCTTACGTTGCAAGAGAATGATAGTTTCGGCATAGAGGGCACGGTGCAAATTCACCACTGACTAACGCCGAGCCAGTTTTTATATCTACAAACCAAGTCCTATTTTCATGCGAGGCTAAGATTCGTGTATTGAAATGTGCCCGTTAAGTGGGATATGTAAACGATTGATAAGTTAATAGGTAATTATATTTATAACTCAATTATTACGTCACTCTCGTGCCACGACGTCCTCCACGGCCGATACATTTATACAGGAGGAACGACTTCTTTATTTCAAGTTCCCATGTTTTATTTCTGTCTATAAAACGAAAACAATCTGTATAATAAGTGTGTTGCATCTTAGAAACTCATAGGTTAGCAATCAATCGTAGAACTCCATTTCTCAAGATTTCCATTCGTTCGATCCCATAGTGGAAAGGTAATTGAACGCTTCAACAAAGGAAAGGAAAAAGCTCTTTTCTTGACTCAGCAAGACATTGAATTGTCTTTTAAAGAGCTTGGTGCATCACAAAATCGATAGTGTCACTTATGCGGTGAGACAGCCTACAGAAACCGACGGAATTTGAGTTTCACAATCAACGTTTTGTACACCAATGTGCCGCGGGACTGTCTCTAAACAGAACCACTAAAAACCATTCTCGAAGTGAGTTATATCTTACTCTTCATGTTAAAACTAGCGTAAAAAAGACAGGACAAAAAGACGAAAAAGCACACAGGACAAGCGCTAGCGCTTGTCCAGTGTGCTTTTGTCTTTTATCGCGTCTTTTTTGCGCTAGTTTTAATATGAATGTCAATTATCAACTTGCCCTGCAAACCAAGCTATTACAATATTTTTCTCTCTCTCCCTTCTTTTTAAATGTTTAACAGTAACGGCTTTAAATAAAAAGTTGATTATTTATCGATTAATTCTTAATATCTGGCATGGGAAGACGGACTATAAGATGTTCAAATATATATTTAAGTGCAGCTTTCTGGAGGCCTCGTATATCCGCTATAAAAATATTGGTCGGCGAATTTAAGTGGGAAACTGGTGTCGGTATTCTCATTCGTTTTTGTTTTTTATTCAGAGACTTTCAGCTTGTGGCGATCAAATGCTCGAGACATAAACCGTGGATTGACTACATCCTAGTTTTCTTGCTTCTCTTCCTGATCGAGGGAAATACCTCATTTCGTAGTTTGCAGTCACTTCGTTTGATAAGCATTCTCTAATGCATATGTACCCACCAGTATTAAATCTGGGGATGATCGGTTTTGCCAAAAGTGATGACCAGAAATAGCGCACCATGACACCGACGACCACGCTGCGTTCTCGGACATGTCTTAGAGTTGCTCAGTCGGAAGAAATGTTGTAGTAATATCATATCATACATTACACTGTGTTTTTATTTTTATTTTATTTTTTGATTCGCTCGCCCACTGGGGTTCTTTCCTGAAGCAAAGTGGTTAATTGGGCTAGTTGGTTCATAATTTAAAACAATATCAAAGCGTCGACAAGGAATAAAAGGAAGTAAGACAACGCAAGCACCTTGTGCAGTCTTACATCCGAGTCCTTGTTGTTTTTCGCGCTTTTATGTTTCTTTAAATCTTTCTTGACTTTTTCCTTCCTCCAGCGCGACGCTTTTCACCTCTAACAAGCTTTTTGGACCCCAGAAAGACAAAAGACGTGACGTTTTCCGGTCGACCGTTTCGAAGTTAGAGCCCCGAAGCTCGGCGCTCCCGAATCTAGGCGTTTATTTTCGGCAGCACCCCGCGACGGCGCCCTGCGCATCCAACGCGGCATTCCGTTTTTTGAAGCTTAATACCGCCGAGCCGACCCGCTTGACGCCACCTCCACCGCGCTTTTGTTTTGCAGAACGCTCGCGTTTTTCGGGGAGCGGGCATCAAGCCGCCGCGATTCGGAATACGGCTGAACAGGGCAAGGCTTTTAGCCCAGTGTCAGTCGCCATAACAAGGTTTGCAACGGGGAGCGCGTCGGAGCAGGAGTGCGCGCCCGCGGTTTTTTGTCTTTCACTTGCAAAGGACAGCGCGGCGGCAAAAAGGAGCGTAATCCACCACCTCGGGTTTCGTCTAGGTCGGACGGGGTCTTTAACATTCATGTATGTATGGCATTCTTGATGCGCGTCGCAAAAAAACTGATTTCTCGAAGGGTGTCGCGCGGTCTGACGCCCGGGTTTCTGAGTGACATTTGCGGGCGCATACTTTGTTCGAGTGCATTTCTTGTGTGAGTGGTCGACCTTTGACAACCTTTTTGCTAGCCATAGCGAAGGTGTTTATTTCACTAACGTGGATATACTATTTTTCATTGATCTGGCTCTCTCTCGCTTTTCATATCTCGGTCTCTTTCTCTGTCGTTACAGACCCTGCTTCTCTGTTCGTTTTGTTCATAATGGAGAAGAGGAAGAGGTGGTAAAGACAGCAAAAGTGATGTGCGGCAAGAAGAGATAGCCGACTTTCGGGTCACCAAAAACAATTTAGAGCGCGTGAAGCTTTTACTGGAAGGGTGTTCGCTCCTCGCTTTTAGAAGTAACGATGTCAACATAGCAAATCCCTGATGCGTAATCCAATTAGCACTCCTACTTCACGTTCCTAATTGATCCTATACACCAGTAAAACACTCTATTGATGCAGCTCGCGAACCTAAAGGTGGCGGGTTCGAATCCCTGCCGAGATGCCCGCAATCTGACGGAGGCATATTACGGAGAAGGCGCCGTGTAACCGAGCTTTCGGTTGCACGTCAAAAGATCTCAGGTGGTTGAAATTAATTCTCAGTCCTCCGCTGGGGCGTCCCACATGTCCTACGTTGGTTTGGCCCATAACACCCCAAAAATTGATTTGGTTTTTAACACATAAAAACCCTAGATATTTGCAGCAATCGGTAAGATCGGTTCCAATTATTTTAGCGCTACACCCTTAAGTAAACTATCGTGATGGTCAGTGTCAAATGCTTTTCTTAGATGTATTAATCAACCAAGTGCTGATTTCATCCTCAAAGGTGCAATATTTGTTCGTGGGGCTATAAATGACGCTTTTATGTGTCATACTGACTCCTAAGTATATTGCCCATAAATTGAAGAACATGTGCCGAATGAAAACTAAAAATGGTGATGTTACGATTATTTTGTTTTATATTGTTTTTGCGCTAATGAGTCCTGCCTGACCTAGGATTTCGGTATCGCCGTTACTTTCTCCAGGTACTCTTTGAAAAATCCAAAAGCTCACAAGCCTTCAGCCAAATATTAATATAGGTAGTGAATCAAATGAAACATATTTATACAAGAGCGTGATAAATGGTGCAAATGTATCAACGTTGCGTCATTCGTAGCGTCCACATTCTATACCGACGAGTCCTCTGTCATTGTCCGGCATATTCTGAGATTAACGCGGTTGGATTCGAACGGATATTGCCACACCTCTAGCTAAAACGCGTATTTGATCGAAATGTAAATAGGGCTTGGCAATTGATCGATTAATCTACCGATTAACCGATTATTGCCTTATTCACGATTAATTTGTTTAAAATCGGGAAAACTGAAGAACCAAAAGGAAGTACAAATTACACGCTTTCACCACGCAGCCGTGGACAAGTACACCTGTATGAAGAGGAGAATTTAGGCCAAAATTTAGTCTAAATTAAACTGTAGGTGCAAGGTTTGTAACTCCTGACAAGGTGCAGAAGGTGACACGTGTCCCGTCCACTTCAACGCCGTTCGAGTGTCCGTTTAGCGCAGCTAAACGGACACTCGAACAAGGCGCGGAGAGGAGCAGACGCGGCGCTGTGGCCGCTTCTGCTCCTCTCGGCGTCGAGAATGCTTTCGCATTCACAACTCATAAGAAGTGCTTAGCTTTCCTTTTCTTTTTTTTTCTCGATATTGTGTGTAGTTTTATAAACATCACGGCCTCGAGGTTCGGTTTCGGGCGTCTACGGCTAAACCGAAACTATCTGCTAGAGAGGGATGGCAACACTGATTATCAACTGTACGGCCGCGACGGGACGTCACCGTGGTGCTGCGATACGCGAGATCAACCTCAGCACCACCACGACGTGACATCATGGGGGTGCTGCGGTACGCATCGCCCAGTGTTAGTTGACTAACAGTGAAAAAACTAACCCCCTTGCCGCCTGCTAAAGAGCAGCTGGTCGGATCTTTAAAATCTGTTTTAGTGGAGTACGCGGCTTCACTTTGACGTAATATTTCGGATGGGATCATATTCTGTGCCACTAAAGCGAGACCGGTCATTTATTTTGATTTCATTTTCGACCGGAGCTGCCCGATAAGCGCCGGCCCGCCCTATATTATGCGTGGTAGTTAGGGTAAGGTGGGCCAAAATGAGACGCGGGGCAAAATACGGAAGTTTGTGTTTAGAGCCGTCCATCTCGTAGACTAGCCATCAGAGTGCGTTCAAACTCTACCGAAATGTGCCGTGACCTCCACACTTTGAGTGTGTAAAAAATCAGAATTGTCTGCAAATGTGCTCCTGAGAAACAAAATGTGGAGTTGAGGTTGACGTGTTTACCCCCCGCGAAAAAGGCGGAAAATTCAGCGCGAGGTTTCGCTTAGATATGTGCAGCGCGGTTGGCACCGACTATTCTGCCAAAGTAAGCTTTAATTTCATTGGTATGCTTTATTAGCTCTATGTGACGCAGATTTGATCGATCTGTTGTTGCTTTTCTAACAGAAATAATTATTTTCGTAACGGTATACGCGCGGGGCAAACCGCGACAATTTGACATTCTATGACGCGCATGCCAATGACGCACGAGTCTCCTGGTTGCTTCTGAGACATTTTCTTTTTCTCTCAGTGTATAGAATGGTTTGAACGCATAAAACAAAAACAGGAAGGGCTTCATAGCGCGAAAGTGACATGATCAAAGCTCTTGAAAATGTCAAGCAGCAGTGTCACTCCCTTCGCACTGCTGCCTCTCTTCTTGGCGTACAAAAGGATGCGCTTTAAAGGCGAGCCAATCGACTCAGGAAATGTAAGATGCAGCGGCTCTTCAAAAAAAAAGAAAAAGAAAAAAAAAAAAAAGATAGAAAAGCGGTTGGGCAACAAAAGGCGCGTTCACTCTGACATGTCAAGTTTCAAGAACATTTCTTCTGTACCTAACGTACGATAGAAAAAGGGAACAAGCAGGTGGTAGAGCAACACTGTTCTAACGTCATCTCCCCACAAAGCAAAGCTGATGTTGACAAAAGAAACCAAAAAACAACCCCCCCCCCCCCCCCCGAAAAAAAACGTTAAACCGAAGAGAAAGATGTTAGTGTCTGAGCGTTCTGCAGACTATGCGATACACACCGCAAAAGGCTGGCGGTGCCTGGTATGCAAAGAAATTCTGAGCCAAGCAAGCCCGCATTAAGTATGGATCGAGTGCCTGGAAAGCAAGGAGTGGGCTTATGAAGAGTGCGTTTGAGCTCCCACAGTGTGTTTCAAGTGTTTTTATTGCAAAAACTTAACGCATATCAGGTTTTTTGTTTAAGTAGGTCTTATTGTACCCCACTACATTGTCTCATTATTTTGGCCCCACCGAGAGGAGGCAAAGTTAGACAGTGTGTTACTTTCACATATTGTAGTTTTGCTTAATGTTTCGCTTGCTCCAGTTAAGTAATATTTACTGAGCATAGAGTCCAGACATCTCAAAATATCTCAATACTGTGTTTTTAAATATTAAAGCAAAAATAAAAATTACAGTTGAAATTAAATTTTTTGTCTAATTTTGTCCCACCTTAAACTACATCGTCAATAACATTAATCGTATATTTGGTTATACTCCGTGTAACTTCTCTCGAACCGCGTCATCCTGTAAGCTATTTATTTATAAAACATTAGTGCTGTCACAGCTTGAGTATGAAAGCTTCATCTGTGATTTGGGTACTGATTATCACCCTGACTCACTTGAATCTGTTCAGAACAAATCTGCGTGTTTCATCATCTAATTAGAATCAAATCGCAAGTAGAGCGTTAATTAAAAACATTTCCTATAGCCTTCGAAGTTCTCCTGGTCTTCCTAGCCTTGCGAGTCGCCGCAGACCTCTTCGCGGTTTTCATTTTGATAATACCTGTCACCTCGTTCGTTAACTCAAAACTGGGTTGACCTTGAAGCAAGAAATGCTTTTTAACGGAAACCAACTTCAAAACTTTGACAAGTCAGTGTCCCCGCTAAATTTAGCGGCAGCATTTACGTAACGTGACCTCACGTGAGTGACCAATACACCAATTCACTTTCCCCGCTATATTTAGCGGATAATGTGATGTCATTTAACATGACGGCACGTGCCCTGATATCACGTGACCTATAGACGAATTCAGTTTTCTCGCTAAATTTGGTGGGGAAGTCGATTTCACGTCACCTAAGCACCCGCAGTTTCACCACTAAAATTAGTGGGGAAATTGACGTCACTTGGGCCTGACGACACGTGACACGTGCATGAATACAATTTCCCCACTAAATCTACCCTAATTATCACCGTCCCCACTAAATCTAGCGGGAGAATTGACGTCACCTGACCAATACACTAATTTAGTTTTCCGCGCTGTATTTAGCGAGGAAATTGACGCCACGTGGGGACCCATGCACCCTGTGTCCTCATTCCATGCATTCGGGAAATTGATAAAAAATACAGGTTATTCTTCACACCCCGAAACGACGGTTTGTTGTCTCTTAGATAATTTGAAGCGATCGCACCTTCCGTGCTTCATTGCATGCAATATAGGACTTTCGAAAGAATGATCTCTGGTAAGAGATCATCCGAAACACCAAATTTTTATCCGTCCGTCCATCCGCCGTGCATTTTTCGCTAAATTTAAATGGGAAGGTAGCATCACGTGACGTCCTGTGCCGTCACGTCACGTGACCTATACACCTTGGGGAAATTTATGGCACGTGACCCATACGTCACCTCAGTTTTCCCGCTAATTTTAGCGGGAAAATTCACGTTTTTTGGCAAACACACCAATTCAGTTTCCCCGCTAAATTTAGCCGGAAATTAACGTCACGTGACCCATACACCATTTTAGTGACCCGCTATATTTAGCGGGAAAAAAATTCTACCATCGTCTCACTAAGTGGGTGTCCCACCTTGCCACTCTAAGACATTTGATGAGGCATCGTTCCAACTTCCGAGAGTTTCAAAGGACTGGCATCCTGTCCATCAGTTTTTGAATGCGTCCTCTTTTCTACAACTATTGCTGACAACCAGTTCTCTGATGTTTACCATATTGTGCATGTTATTTTCATTGTTACCTCGAATTCACGGTTTTTCTGTGCATGCTATGAGGGCAAAATAAATAACGAAAAATACACGACTCATTTTCAGGTGCGTTTTGGTGAATACAAAAAGTGTCTGGGATGTGCACGGCGGCGGAAATAACCTAGTGAAATCAGATAAGATTCCTTATGTGTCACTGCCGCGAGAAGGTAAAGCAGGAGCATCCGAGAACCGGTTGAAAGAGTAAGTAACACATTAAGCGAACTACAAATTGAATGCATACCGTCACCCAGATCCCCGCTAAATTCACGTTATTCCTTTGGCGAATGTAATCTGGAAAACTGAACGCCCACTTTTAATATAGCTGCAAACGGAAAGGTTCCTGAATACGATATCTTAATTGGTTACTAAGTTCTAACTAGGCGGTGTCAATCTGAATCAACTCCGGAAATGCGAAACTGAAAAAACACACAAGTTGGCCATGTCTTCCGTTTCAGGTCAAATCCGGCTGCCTTGCTAATTCGATGTAGAATGCTTAGCCGAGTTCTTCGCCCCGCTAAAAACAAAAGACTCAAGAAAGCTTAGGAAATTTCAAAATTCTTTTTTTTTTTTTTTTTTTTCTTTTTTTTTTTTTTTTAAGAATACTGCTACGCACGTCCCCCAGCAAGCGCGCCCGTGGCCGAATGCTTATAGTGCTCGGCTCCCACTCGAAAGACCGAAGTTGGAGCGGACGCGCCTTTTTGTTATTTCTGTAAATGACGCGTTCCGGTGAATTCGAGATTTCTGTTGCTTATTCGAGGTCCGAATGTTTTACGCGCCGAACCTTCTACGCCGAGTGTTCCAGAAGCCCACGCGTGTACTACATAAAGGGCTCCGTGTGGCGAGCCGCAGTTAGTGTCGCCCCAGCGCTCGGTCCTGCTGTTTCGCCGACATCGACGCCGGCGACGCTAACCTTCTTCTATTTTGTTTTGAGCACGTGTTCGCCTCATTAAGCGTTTAGTTTGTCCAGTTATTCGCCGCCTCATCATTTGTCATTCGGGACAATACGGCGGTGAGTATATAATAATTCGTTCTAGACATGTCACTCTCTCCAGAATATTTCACACAGGTTGTCGATATATTTGTCTTTATGAGGAAAAATAAACGAAAACTCGTACACCTAAGTTGCGTTCTCTGGAATCACCTTTAACATTAAAACAAAACACCCTGATACCGGAAAGAACAGCCTGCGCCGCGCATTTTTATTAGGAACAGTTTGCTCACGGAAAATATGATTGTCCCTAAATCAGTCGCGTGCGCATTAGGTGCCCTAATTTTGGCAAGCGCTGTCACCAACGCCCCCGCCCCCCCCCCCCCCCCCCCCCCCCGTTTTTTTTTTTTTTTCCTTACTTCCCAAAACTCGGGTAAGAAAAACTATTGTACCTAGGTCCTACCTTCCGAATAAAAAAGTGGCGCAGAAAGGAGCGGAAATCGAAATACCTTCCTCTAATGCCGAAACCGTGTGCGCTTAATTCATTCGCGAGGCCACCGGTCCCCAACGGCGAGTCGGCGGCGGAGACCACCCGAGGATTTGGAAGCCATACTCGAAGGCTCGGTTTAATTTAAAAGAAGCAGCGAAACGCCCTGAAGCCGGTAGCGCAGCGCTGTTTGTGGAACAATGCCCACAGGAGAAACCCGGTCTTGGTCACGGCGATGGCTGCTCGAAACGAACGTCCGGGCGGCGGATCTTTCGGAGAGAAAGAGACAGCGAGAGCACTCGCATTGTAATTAGGATGCCCTGCTTGGGTTTTCGCCTTTTTCATGTGTCTTCTCGAGGTCCTGATTTCCTCTCTTTTTTTTTTTACTTCTTATAAAGGAAGGTGTAGATTTGTGGGTTTTTTTCTGCTTTGCTTTGAGTTTTGTTGTTTGCTCATTTGCCACTTTGTCCTTTTATTATCTTAGATGCGTTATACTACGCCTCATTTATACACGAAGTACGATTTCTCCTTTTTTTCTTTCCAGGTGCGTGGTTGTAAATCTGAGCGAGCGAAGGGGACCAAACGAGTTACAAGCACCGTTGGGTGTCTTACGAGGGAGACTCAAATTATTGTTTTGTTTTGTTTAATTTGTTTTTCCACATTTTGTAAGGAGCAGAAAACACTTTGGTATCAGACGAGCATTTCGCATGTTCAGGGTTATTTTTATAACCCCGAAAATTATCTTTAACCAGCCCCAACAGCTATGTAATAAAATTACGTGTGTGAGTTTGTTTTTTTGTGTGTGTGTGAGTTTTTTTTTTTTTTTTAGGGGGGGGGGGGATTAGGCGGTTATATTGTATGGTTCGTTTAACATATTGCCAACGACCTAGCTTTCGCAGTTGTTTGACGCGAACACCATCTAGCCCTACAGGCAGGACAAAAACTGCACTCGTGCAGTCTCTCGTCTGTGTTCGTTTTTCTGTCGAGCACCTTTTTTATACTTCTATAATTTATTTCGAATGATTAGATGCGCTCAATTCACAAGGGTTAGACACCGTAAATGCCGTTTACAACGCCTTCGGAGTATATAGGGAGAACCGGCAAGAAGGTCCAAGAGGATAGGGAAAGCGGAGACAGAGAGCGTTTGTTCGGGTTCTTTCGCGCACATTCCAGTGACTGGGGAAATGATCCTTTAAAGAGAGCGAATAGCCATCCGGGAAGCACTTGCCAGGTACCTTCTTTTCTCTGTCGTGTCTGTTTTTCCTCCCCTTCCTCCGTGCGGAACCCTACGTTCGAGATTGGCCGATCCATTTCCATTCGACGCGGGGAGAAAAAGGCGAAGAGTCTTTCCCCACACTTTTGTCGGGCGTTGAACCTCGAGTCGCTCGAAATCCATCGTTCGCCCGCGTCGTTTTGCTACTCGGTCTATAGTCACGCCACAACACCACCCAGGTTGTAAAATTTATAACGGTGTCCGGTTTCCCATTAAAATGTAATGCGGTTCGCCGTTGTAGAAGACTCCCACATCTCAGTTCCTGAACAACGGCGAATCTTTCGCAACTTTGTTTTATATTTATTGAGTAAAAAAAAAAAAAACCGCAAAACCATCCAGAAACAAAACGAAGTGCACGCGCATCCGCAGACAAAAAATAAACACGCAAAAGAAAACTCGGAGTTATAACCATAGTTTACAGCAACACCCGCAACAGAAAAGGTCCGTCCATGAAGCAAAAACACGTAAACTGCTTCCCTCAAACAGGAAATACTACACCGGCCCTCGGCAGGTTTTTACGAGACTGCAGTCCGCCCATCCCTCCATCCCCCCCGCACACCTTACGCCTATCCCCTTCGCTGGTATGGCCTGAGCATGCCCAGGTTTTTTGCTCACTCTAAGCCGCGTGGCCTGGACGGGGCGAGAACGTGCTGCTGGGACAGCGTCGGCTGCCGCCGCCTGTAATAAAATTCTGGCCGTCGGAGAGGCCTTCCCACCCTCCTGCCCGGGACCGAGCTTTAGCCGCACGTTGCTCACCCCGCTCCAAACTCCGGGCCTGGTGCTGTAAAGCGGGGAGCACCGCAGTCATCTCTGCGCCCCACCTAAACCCCCGGCTGAGCCCGTCTTGAGCGTCGGGAACGCCGAGTCCCGATCACGGGTTATACGGCCACCATAAAACAATTGGATGGACGCATACCGTGGGGATATGCGCCGAGATCGATGCCCTGCAGAAGAGATCTAGGTGCCTGCGCAGGTGAGAAAGGTGGGCGGCTCTCTTAGCGACGCATATCTGGGCCCCGACGGCTCCTCACTGTCCTGCCTGCCGGCACCGCGTCGTTGATGTTCAGGTTACTTCGCCTAACACTCCGGCTTTTGTTGTTGTTCTTGACATATGTTGGGCGTTTTTGATGTTTTCTCCGCTAAGCTGGGAAGCGCGGCACTATGCGACCAATTTTGACCTCTAGCTGACTTCGAGTAGCTTGGAGAGTAATTGAAAGATATAGAGTTTTTTAAAAGCCAAAAATTACACTTTGAATAACGAGCTGCTGCTTGTTCATGTCTAACAAAAAATAATCTTTTCCAGAAAAATCTTTATCACATAGGTATACTTCAATGCAGGCTTAGTAGTGGGGGCGCGAGCGCAGTCCTATATTGTTTAAAAAAAAATACCACGTGACCCGCTGAGGCACCCTAGTATAATAAAGGCTCGAAGCTTGGAAGAAAAACTGGGAACACTGTACATTAAAATTTAAGGATATGTCTAGTTTTGGGAACTCAAATTTAGTCAACCAGCCGAATTGAAACTTCCATCCACACTGAAACGTTTTTTCTTAACAGAGACATCGGCAAAACCGTAATTTGCAACACAACATTGGATTCGGTCAAATCGAAATTACGGGCAAACTCGGAGCTGGGCCAAAGTTTTTTCTTCGTTTCTCTCTCCCTCTTTCTCATTTTACCATGTTATCATTCTCAATCCGACTAAATTTAACATTACTCCTATTTACATTTTCCCTCTATCATAAGTCACAATTTTTGCTTGTCAGATATGATGTAAGGAAAACCAGGCAAGGGGTTTTAAAAATCTATTTGAATAAGCACATATTCATCATGCCCGTTGTTTTATTACGATATCCGATTTGTGTGTTACGTAAGTGATTTTTAAAAGGGCTTATGTCGTGGCAACCGAGCGAATGTTCCTACTAACGAATTATGAGTCTAACCAATTTATCTACTCATTTGATACCTCAATCTCGGAGTCTCGCAGCTTCGGTGGTTCATTCCTGTCTCGCGAAGTGGTATACTTCGTTCTGCGACTGCATATCAAAAGTGTCGAGGGCGTACTTTTCAGCGTTTGCCTCGCAGATAAACTGATCTGTTGCTTAGCCGTGAAAGCGGATATTATTATATTCGAGACGTTTTCTTTGGTACCACAGCTTTAAGAGCCTCTGTAAAAGATCTAAGCCTACTTGTGTACGTCTAGATCTTTACAGAAACGCGATCCACACTAGCCCAGAAATTATGAAGACATTGCGGTTGAAATGTTCCCTTTTCCCCGCACTCAAACTGCCTCCCTCCTCCTTTCCTTAGTGTGCGGCGACGAATCTGATTTCAGACTTGGGTGATAAGTAGGGTCCCGTGTTTTCGGGTAAATCCTACAAACTCCGAAAAACACTCACCGGTAAAAGTTTCTTCAGTTTGGATTTATCTGATAAACCCCAAGTTCTGATGTGTAAATGGCAAAAAAAAAAAAAAAAAAGATGGTACTTTATAATTAAATTTGGTCAGCGCACAAGATAAATGGTCCCAAGAACATGCAAACCCAGTTTTATTTAAAATCTGGGACCATTGACAAAAGGGATTTTACCACTTATCTCGTCAAGGTGAATTCAGAAGTACAGGTCATTGTACTTTGGGGTGACATTGTACTTTCGGGTCACCTTGCTCCGGTCCCTTCTAATGTATCGTCAAGTTCCTTTCCAGTCTCAGGATTTAAACATCATAATGAAAACCCAATGTTCCGGTTTTCAGTTTAGGTCATACTATTTGTGCTCATGAGATGAGAGGTAATTTGTGTTTTTGTACAAGTCAAAGCTATGAACCATATAGATATCATAGGAGGGGAAAGAAGGGGTTGGCAGTTGAGTCTTCTATATTACACCCTTTACCACTCCACACCGCGCATCCGCGTGTCTTTTGATGGATGTGATGTTAGGAAAACGAGCTTTCCCCTGATTACTTTTATACGTTCATTGATATTAAGGTATCGACGTTTCCTGACGCCACTCCCAGATTTGCAACTTTTTCGTGGGGGAAATTAGTATTGCAAGTCTCAGTAACACCAAGGTCAAAGCCAGCTAAATAAATATTAATACGAGCGTGTTGTTTTGTATCTAGAACATGTTTAGACTCATAAAATATTTATTTTTATTTCTGAAAATAAATAAAAAAAAGAATCCAATATTATCTTCTAATTTCAGAGAATCGGAAATCGAACAAAAATATACGCTGATAAGCTCTGAATTTTAGGCAAAAAATAAACTCCGAAAAACACCCTCCACATTCGACGAAAAATAAACTCTGAAAACTCAGAATCCTATTGACAAGGCGTCCGAATCACACGCTTGTTCATGATTGTAAAGGAATCCATAGAAAGCGACCTTTTTAGCTACCAAATCACCAAAAATGTGTTAATATAAGCGGGCAAGGCAACGAGTTTTGAACGTGCCCATGTGGTGTGGGGAATTCCGCGTGTTCGCGACATTGAGGCCTGGCTTTGTGACTCCTGAACATTTGTTTCTTCCTTTGGAACCGTTTCCCATTGAAAAATAGCGAAACACTTATGTGCGTGCCTTCGGGAGACTCCTGTAGATTCTCCACATTGAGCGTGAACTTGCTGCCTTCGATGATACTTCGTGGACGCGTAGTGAAAGTCCGGCTGAAGTGAAAGAGCGCGTGCTCGAGGCGGAGCATCTGCTGCCTTCTTAACCTGAATGTTACCGACTGTAGTCAGTGAAAATCTCTGCTGTCGAGAGAAAACAACGACAATAAACAATTCGTGGGGATGAGTTTGGATTGACAATATCTTTACGTTTTCCTTTTTTTTTTTTTTTTTGGGGGGGGGGGGGGGGGGGGGCTGGTAGAGCGCGGCCGGTAGCGGAATCCATTTTTGTGACAATCGCTTTTTATTTGCTCTCTTTAGGAAAAATTCTTACGCCCCTTGCTTTTGCGTGTTTAGGGGTACGATAGACTTATTGCGGATATAGTGTGTGAAATATGCTGTACAGTGCAGTGGACGACAACCCATCTTTCTCATTTGAATCGCAAGTAAATTGAGTCTCCTAGAGGTGGGGTACAAGTTTTACATTCTGGGACCGAGAAGCTATAGCCTTCGCTTTAAATTTCTCGCAAAATCGAATATTTCTTCAGCTACCGATCGATGCCGCTGTCCTTCCTCTCGCTAGTTTGCTGTTTAAATCACTGCTCCGCGTTAAACATGTCGCAATACCAGCAGCAGCTGTACGCGTATACAGCGCTTTCACGCACGCCAGTTTGGCACATCCGTTCCGAGCTCTCCGTCTCGTTGCCGCTCAGAAAACGAAGAATAAATCGGACGCGCGCACACCACCTATAATCCATCTAATGGGTTGCGTGCAGCGGAGGCACAGGCGCCAGCGCGTGGCTTTCAGAGTTGCTTTCCTTTCACGAGCACTCGCGAAAAGAAAGCAAATCTAATAGCCATGTACCCGCGCCTCCTTTGCCTTTGCTGCACACAACTCCCGAGATAGAGTATAAGCACGCACAAACACAGCTTGGTAACCGCCTGCTCGCACGCTTCAACAATGCCGATGACGCTACACTTTTTCATGAGTTCACGCGACTAATTGAAACAATACTTTGAATTAACGACTTAAAAAAAATTTACTAAAAAGTAATTAAGAACCTAATTATACCGAACGGTTTTGATTTTTATCAGTCTGCCCCTTGGCAGAAATCAATAGGGCATTACTCTGTCCTGTGCTATATGCGTACTTTTTTTTTTTTTTTTTTGTGGGAGCGATTTGGTTTTTGGATTGGAAAACAGAATGTATAGACCAACTCGACCCTGACGTCACGCCACTAAGGTGGCGCTGCTATCGGCACTGCGCATGCGCAGATGCTTCGCCGCAGGCGAATCTGGTTTCTGCGCAGCCGCGGTGGCCAGACCCGGTTTAGGCCTCGCTGTGCATCGTTGATGTTCTCAGTGACTCGAACAGCTATTGTCTGTCAATTATTCATTCATTATTTTTTCTTTTTTGCTATTATTTTTTAATAGAAAGTTTCCCAAAAAATGTCACGAAGGCCAGTCCTCCCGAAAGCCTGATCATGCAAAATGCCGATGTCACGAATTCAGGCCGTCTCTACTGCGTAGCGATGCATGTGCGTACACACCTAAAGCGTGCCAATGTGTTTTCCAGAAATGCTTGTTATTTGCTCGAGGGAGCGCCCGCTCCGGGACGTTGTTCTGAAGACGCGCATGCTCAGCGCCGTCAGCAGTGTTGTCCGACAGCCGTCAAGAATCGGAAATCTGCGACGAGAGAGTTCGGAAAGAGCGCAGTCTTCGTGGCGCTTCAAAATATAAAACAATATATGCGTTTTTTTTTTTTTTTTTTCTTTTCTTTCATTTTACAACATATTGAATTTTGTCGGTATTTGGAGGCAGAATAAGAAGTGGTTCTTCGATAGACTATGCTTTTCTATATATATTCATCTTCAATGTTAACAAGGTGCAATTAGTGTTCGCTATTTGGTGTCTACCGAAAATAAGAGTGAAGTTTAAAATCCTGGCCGGCTCGAAAACAAAAACCTCCACGTATATTTTTTTTTTTTTTTGGTTTTGTACATGTGAGATTATGCGCAAATAACGCGTAAGTAGACGGCAGTTTTTGACTATGTCTCGAATTCGTCCAAATATAACTCCGACAAGGTATATGCCCACTCAGTCCAGATAGAAAATGAACATCGAAGTCACGATAAATAAAGCGCGACTTCCCGCGTATTTTGACAGTTACCTGAGCGTGAAAGAGCCCAGACAAAATGCCAGATAAAAAGTCAAAATTGCTCGATAATGGACGGACTGGAAACCGTGTAACACGATGGATGAGAAGAAAAAAAAAAGGGGGGGGGGGGGGGGGAGAAAGCACATTTTCAGCGAATTCTATTTCTGCATTTTGTTTCACCAGAGTCTAGTTTGACATGGACTGCTGCGAAAGCTATGATCACAAGCCCACCTCGCTGCTACACGGACGCACTAAAGATATTTGCTAGCGCTTAACCAAGTCCTACCTTTTCTGAGTGTTTTTTGTGTCTGTCGCAAGAGTATTTCTGGCGTAGCGTAACGAAAACGCGCAAAATAGACGGGACAAAGTCGGAGAAACACACATATGACAGGCACAGTGTTTCTCCGTCGCGTCTTTTTTTGTGTTTTCTTTTTCTATTCATTATGTCGATCCACGACCTATAACTCCGAAATCCACTTTTTTGCGGTAAATTTCTTGCTTTCTTATGGGTGACCTCACATTGCAGCTATCGTTATTGAACGCCAGGGTGTACATTTCGTAAACTTTCGAGTCATCTTAGATCCCGACGCACTCTGAAGAGAACGCCGCAAGCCTTCGTAGACTTGCGGTCGTACCTCGACGTAAGCGTACGTAAGGTTCGCAACCTTCGAAAACAGTGCCATGTCAACCAGCCTTTCCAGACGGCAACTATTAAAGCTATACCCCTGTTATCCGGGAAACTCCAACGCCTTCAGAGCGAAGGCTTTTCAAATCGGCGCATCAGCTCTCTCTCTCCCGACTCTGCGCAAGCACCTAGTCATTCACTGGACGCCATATTATTTGCGATAGCGTTTATAGATCTTTACGGTTAACCCTAGTTCATAGCCACGTAGCTCACACATTCGGTATGCGAGAGGAAAATAAAACAAAAACAAAACAAGGCATTATAAACTCGAAAAAGGTATAGGAGGACTGACAATCACGACAAAAACGTGAACACCTTCTAGTTGCGTGGCGACGGCAAAACAATGTGGTGATGGAAGGGGCGGCGCCGTGATTTGTGAAACATGTTTCAGGAGGTCAGATAACGTCAGCGCGAACCAACTGCGCGCCTAGAGAACATGCCCTGTGGCGTGATCTGGAAGAGGTGAAATAAGTACATAACACCTGCGCGTATAAGGAGTGCGCAGTGGCGTAATGTACGATGGGGTTCTTGTCGGAGGAGCGCGCAGTGGCTCAGTCTTCACAATGCCTCCGAGTAAGAGATCGCTGGATCCCGAAAAAGAATTGTCGCGAAAACGGCGCCGCGATAAAGTGACCGAAGGTGCCGAGCTCGACGGACGCCTGAAGAGAGCGCGGGAATTCCCGATGCAGTGCGCCAAAGAGTTTGTCAAGCCAGTAGACAACGTGCAACAGCTGCCGCAGGTAAAGGCTCTGTTATACTCCGACGTAACGCGCTCGCAAGCGAACGCTGGCCGAAGTCGGCTACGTCACGTCAGTCACGCCCAGGGTGTAAGATAGGCAGGTGGGGAAACGGCCCATAGAAGCCTACCGCAGCGCCGTGACCGGATTGTGTACTCGTCTGCTTGCGGGTACCCCCGATTTGCGACAGATGGCGCTGCGGCGAGAGGAAAAAAATTGGAATCGGATTTGCATGGAACTTTATGAGAGAGTGCGCAAAATAAACCTAGAGCACGACAGTCCTCCACTGAAAATCCACGAGAAATCATCTCCGTCAGTTTAGCCGGTCGCCACCGGTCGCCCACCCGGAGTGAGAGTTCGCGGTGCTCCACATAGATGGCGCCACAGAAAAAGAGAAACCCGAGGGGGACACAATCCGGTCGCTCATTTGGCTCTCGTTTCCCCACCTGTCTATCTTACACCCTGGTCACGCCGCGCGCGTCAAAAATTCGCCCTCGTTATACTACGGCGGCCCTGGCGGCTCCCGCGGCTTGCGTCGGTGGGCCGCCGGCGCGGCGCATGCGCAGAATTTGACTACGAGGGCACGTTTCCTGTCAGAGCGCGCCACTTCCGGTTCCTTTTCGTTTCGAATAGCAGACGAAAATTCTCGCGCTTCTTGAGCGCCAAGTTCGAGCGATGGCGTGGACGTACCTTGCATGACAAAAACTCGCGCTTGCACTGTTGGTGCGCCGCCTGCGCCGCAATCGTAGGCGGTCAATATACATACGGTACATCTTTTACAGGCGCCCGGTCTACGGTACTCAAGTTTCCTCGTGTCGTAGACACACGGGTGAGGACGAATTCCCTCGATGAGCTTCTCGACGACCGAGTCTGCTTCTTTAAACATAACGCCTCACGGAGTGGTGCTCCCGTCGTCTGCTATTGCTCGTATTCCCCGCGCTTCCCGCGCGAGGGCTGCCGGGAGCCAGCGCGTGATGCATCCTGGTCCGGCGTCGCTGGCGCGGCCGGCGCGGAATACGGCATGCTCCATTTTGGCGTCGAGGCGGTCAGGCTGCGTCGAACGCCGCCGGTCGCGTCGGTTACGCCACGACGCCGGAGTATAGGGCGTCGGGTTTTTGCCGACGTGACGTCGCTGTGACGCGCTCGCACGCGCGCACGCGTTACGTCGGAGTATAACAGAGCCTTTAACCGTCAGCAACGAGCCCGCCAGACCAGTTGACCAGCGTCCCACCCGAGCAGCCGCCGAACGCGAGCAGAAGGGCAAGGCGCGGGCCATAAAGGCAGCACCATGCAGTGCGTGTTTCTCTCGGCCACGAGGTGCTGTATACGTCCTCAAGACTAGAATAGACTATCCAGCGCGTTGCCCAAGACGGAACCACAAAGGAGGCTCTGTAGATTCTGATACTCTCCGCCAGACGGGGCCATTTAAAAGGATCAGGACACAAGTATTGCAGAAATAAGTTAGCCCCGATATGAAATGCTAGGCTTTGTGCACACACCAAGTTTCGTGATTTTAGTGTTCTATACTAATTTTTACCTCAAAGACCGCAATAAAATAAAAAAATAAAAACTCCAGCTCTCGTAGAGCCTTGCTCCTTTCCCCTTCTATTTAGATAATTCAGATATATGTAATAGCATTTTACATTAGATATATGCTATCTTATCAAGACTTACACGTTTCAAACGTGTACGCCCAGAAACGTGTACGTTTCAAACGCCAAAAACATCGCTTCTTCGTCTGACAACCAAATCTTGTAAACACTACTTCGCGCAGTGATGAACAATATGCAAAACATCATTTTTCCTAGCGGTGAAAACGGGAATAGTAACAACGAGAATTTTCTCATCGCGATCATTTGCATTTGACAACAAGGCAACCCTGAAGGAATTCTAACGTAACCTACCCAAAGTAGTCACATGATAGTGTCCATCAACCACGTTATTGTAATCATACAGTTGAACGCCTCTGATTCTAGGCTCGCCACGGTCGCCTGCTACACGCTATGCAGCTGTTCCTCGCACATATATAGTAGCGATTTTACAAGCTTATGCATACCTTCTTAATACGCGTCTTGTTTGGTCGGGAGATGGCGCTGTTCTCTGTTCGATACCGTCGCTCGAGCTCTTGGTTCCCACGCTCGAGCATCTTTCTCCCGCTTTGTCTTTTTATTGGGACAACTGATTTCTACAGTTACTCCCCCTCCAGCAACGAGGTCCGTGAAGCACGTCAAGTTGCGGTGATATAGTAGGCGCCCAGGTGACAGTTTGTCGGGGACAGTCACGCCGGCCTTGGGAATTACGTCTACTAAAAGTGTTTGTGAAAGCAATAAGTAGTTGTTTTGATGTCATCGTAGGTGTTGTAGAGTCAATCTTTGTATATATGAACTCAGAACAAGAGAGACTATCAACGTGGGCAAGTTTTAGGCGGTCAATTGAGGCTGTGGCTTTTCGGCCATTAAGACCGAGAAGGAAATATTTGTTCTGACGCTCTAGTACTTTGAAAGGGCTGTCATAAGGAGACTGTAGAGACCTGTGGTACGAGTCGTGGTGGACGAATACGCGAGTGGAATGGGTGAATTCATCAGAAACGTAGGTTGACTGACGTTGCTGTGTTCGAGGAGGAAGTGGTCGGAGAGAGCGCATCGCTGTGCTGAGTTACCTAGGGTAGCAAGCGGGGTCACGAGGGTCAGAAGTGCCACTGGGAGGTGGATGCTCCAGTAGACACGGTCACTGTGTGCCACGAGAGATGCTTTGAGGGAGCGATGGAATCTTTCCACGATGCCGTTAGCCATGGGATGATGTGCAGTGGTGTGAAGACGGGAGCAGCGGAGGAGTCATGAGCTACTGGAAGAGCGCAGATTCGAATCGTCTACCTCGGTCGTTGATGACAGATGATGGTCCGCCAAATCGGGCAATCCAACCTGAAATTGTTCTTGAAATAGTCTCGGCGGTGATGTTGGGTAGGTAAATGCTTCAGGTCACCAGGTGAGACGGTGGATGCACGTCAGAATGTTCGCGTTTCCGGCGCATGATGAAAATAACTGATGGAGTCGAAACGCAGAGTTGGTGTTGGAAAGGTATCGTACGGTGCTGGTGTATGGCGGTGACTCTTGGATCGTTGGCAAAATATACAAGAACGGGCCCAATCTCTTACGTCTTTGTTGATTCCTGGTCAAACGAAGCGTTGAGTGAAAGATGGTGGTACGCATGGACGTGGTATGTCCATGCTGTAGTCGCAGATGAGGGTTGCATCAAAACTTGGTAAAACGACCTCGCGTAGATCCAGGCTGTGCGATGAACGAACTTGTTGAAGCTTTGTGTCTTCGAGCTGAGCTGTGGCCCCTCAAAATAAATTCCAACGGGCATGATACTGCATCAAGGAGGGATGATGATCCGCGAGAGTGCGTCGGCAGCTAAGTTGTCTTCTCCTTTGATGTGTCGTTTGTATGTCGTGAATTCTGATATGTATGACATTTGTCGGATTTTACGAGGGGTGAATTTGTCGCTTCCAGACTTGAGTGCCAATCTTAAAGGTTTGTGATCGGTGAGAACAAAGAAATGACGGAGATGCCCATGGGCTGCCCATGGGCATCTCCGTCATCTCCGTCATTGTAGCGGAGATGCCCATGGGCTTGGATGGCGGTTGAACATTGCCGGGTTCTAGCATGTGTTCAAACTCATCGCGGGCAATCTGAAGACGATCTCGTGGAAGATGACGTGGACGAGCGTAAGTGGGCGGCCCAGCAGCCACAATGTGGCGGGAAACATTGAGTTTGACTGGACGCTGGAAGTTGGAAAGGCGTCTGATAGACGCGCACTCTTGCAATGAAACTCCGTACGGTGAAGCTACATTGGAGTTGCGGGAGGGATTTGATGACCCTTGGGTTTGTATATGCGAGCTATACTACAATATTTGTAGTCGCGTCCACTAAGCGTTTGTGTTGCATATCGACCATGAGGTTGAAATGACGCAGGCAAGCTGCTCTGATGATGGGGTATGGAACGTCGACGACGAGGAAAATCCAGCGGAATACCCGACGCAGTCCGATATTGAGGGTCAAAGCACGCTCACCATAAGTAGCGATTGGTGTCTTATTGACTGCTTGTAGGGTGGTAAGTGTCTTCCTGCTTTTGTTTTCCACGGCAAAAGCTTGTAGTACATTGACCTCCGCACCGGTGTCAACCAAGAAACGCATACCGGTGCCGCGATCCGTGGTGAAGAACAGGTGGCTGAGCTGCGTACCACCACCACTAGCCGCTTTTATAGTGTTGGGCCTTGGCGTTTTCCGAAGCAGAGCATGGCTCTACGCAGTTTCGGGCGCGGTCGCCGAAGGTTCGATGGTAGCAGCAAAGATCTGAGCGTGGCGATACGACCCTGGCTGGGGATGATGAACTGTGCCGGGTGCGGGACGTCGATCGTGGTAGATGTACTTTTGGTCTACGCGTCGTGAGCGCGGCTATTTGAGCGGTGAGGGACGTGATCACCTGCTTGATGTCTTTCCGGAAGGAATCTTTTGCGGCTTCAGTAGCAGTAATTTCTTCCGATGTACCGTGTTGATGTGCTTGGACCAGCTCGACAGGAACGACTTGGGGTGTAGTGACTTCCATCACGATGTCGGCCGGTTGGGCGCGCTCAACGAGTGTGAGTCCCGACGCAGCGGCGAGAACCATTCTCACGTTGTTAGGCAGTCTCTGTAAAAAAAGCTCCCGCAAGATGTCGTAGAATGTCGCTGCCTGTTTTCCTTGAAGTTGTTGAAGGCGTCGCAAAAGTTGTGATGGTCTGAGATCACCCAACTCTTCAGATGTTTAGAAGGCGTTGGAGCCATCGATGCTGGGATGCTCAAGTGCAGTTAATCAGCTCTTGTTTCAACATGTTGTAATGGTTAGCTGTTGGTGGTTGAAAAAAATCTCGAAAGTCCGTGGCAATTTCGGGAGGCAGTTCCGCCACCATTTGGTGAAACCTCTGAGTCCGCGAGGGGATGTGGGTCATTGTGCATTGGCTTTCTACTTGCGCGAACCAGAGTTGCGGGTCGTCTGCCCAGAATTTTGGAAGCCGGGCACGCGAATAGCGGAGACGTCAAGCGGGGATGGCTCACCGGTTGACATGGCGAAGGTAGCTGGCGGTCCTGGTTCGGGTCACCAATTATAGGAGCAACATTGCCAGCCTATTTCTACACTTTATTTTTACACGTCTTGTTTGGTCGGGAGCTGGCGCTGCTCTGTGTTTGTTCCCGTTGCTGGAGCTCTTCGTTACCACGCTCGAGCTCCTTTCTCTCCCTTGTCTTTTTTTTTCTTTTTTTCTGGCAACTGGTTGTTAAAGGAAAAGAGACAGTTGAAAAATAAGGCACAAAAAATGTATGTGTGCTTGGCGCCCCTTACAAAAAAAATTATATTTGGCCAGATCTGAAGATTACAGATATGGCCATATCAAAAATTGGCCACATATAACCTGTTATGGTATATCTGCCAGATATAGCCTCATAATGCCAGATATAGCCTGATGTATGGAAATCCCAGATCTGGCTAAGTAAGGAAATTCCAGATCTGGCCAGGCATTTAAAAAAAACACAAGCCTGAAATCAGCACTTTATATCTTTTTATTGTCTACATTCTCCCAACTAGCTGCCCGACTTGCACTCGAGGAGTTATGGAAACGGTGATCCTTCAGCTCCTTTAGTGATAGCTAGTTTTGACCAATTCCATGATTACACAGTTTCGAGTGTAATTCGTAGTCACCCTGAACAAGCGTCCCATAGGGCTCAAGTACCTGTCATTTCACTTTTAAATTTTCTCGTCAATGGCAGCGTTTATGATAATGTGCATTCTGTCCAACCTTAACCACGCTGATCAGCCGAAATCTCTTACCATATTATAATTCTCGTGATTGTTGTTTTAGCAGGAATTACTTAAAGTTGAGAAATCACAACAACCAAAACAGGGATTTAGCTCGGATTCAGCGGAGCTGTTTATGACATGTTTAGCGTTTTTAACTTAATATCAGCGTTTTTGAAGCTGCACGAGAATGATAATAATGTAAAAGATATGTCTGCCGCTCATCCAGATTGAAGGTTGGCCGGAATGCACAGTACTAACATTGGCGGGACATTTTAAAAGTGGTATGGCAGGTATTTGGGTTCTTTACGGTACGTGTTCAGGGTGACTCCGAATTATACTCAAATCTGTGTAACCATAGAATTGCTCAAAATTTTCGATCACTAGGTAGCTGAAGAAAAACCGTCCCCATGATCCCTAGAGTACGGGCCGAGGCGCTTGGGTGATTTAGCAAATTGTCTATTTGGGCGTAATGTTAACACTTTGAAATAATTAAGCTACATTGAAATCCTCGTGAAAACTAGCACAAATAATCTCAAACTTGTCAAAGCTGAAGTTTGGGATTATTTGTGATAATATTTAGCTCGCGAACAGTGAGTCATTCAGAGTTTGATAACAAAGAATTTTTTTTTACTTTTTTTTTACTTTTTAGTATATACTGAAAACCGGCCGCAGATAAGACTGTATATACGCCAGATAAGTCTGTATATAAGCCATATCAGGCTGTATATATGCCAGGTAAGTCTGTATATACGCCAGATAAGACTGTATATACGCCATATCAGGCTGTATATACGCCAGATAAGTCTGTATATACGCCAGATAAGGCTGTATATAGGCCGTATATAATCATATAATGTTTGATATGGCCAGATATGGCCCAGATATAAGATTTCCATACGGGGCACGTCATGGAGTTTTAACGTTTACTATATATCTTTTACAGCTACAGAAGCAAACATTTTGGGAACTTGCAAAAGCAGCTAACGTCACGGTAGAAAAGGTCACCGGACGTCTTACTCCAGAGTTGATGCACGGCCATCATGCTGGCAATGTCTGTTAACCTTTTGGTAACCGCTCCTCTGCCGAGCTTACGTCCGATTCATCAATAAACCACAACGCTGTGGTTTACACTTTTATTTTCATAATTTCATAAAAATCTTTCGCATCAACAATGTCATTACAGTGATCAATCCGTACCGCGACTGACACGCGACGCGGCTGATCCGTGACTCGACTGACTCGTGACGCGACTGACTTGTGATACGACTGACGCGTGACACAACCGACATTTCAAGCAAATTAAAATTTTTCAAGAAAACTCTTGGCTCGAATTTAATAGTTTTAAAACAATCGGAAGCTATAATGGTTTGCCAATTAATTCTCCTTGTTTCTCTTCAGTGGATTAAAGGGAGCGTGAAATGATTTTTCAACGTCTTCCTTTTTAGCTTTTATCCTCAACTCAAAAGCGAAATGAGAAACCACGTGGTCGTGAAGTGCTTGTGCATCGGAGGAGATGACACCAAGCTTCCGCCGTGTTTTTTAAGCACACCATGGAACTTTTTTCATTCACAAGCGATGATAAGTGCCGTCACGGCACTCATTGGCTTCGAACGCGATTTTAAATATTCGTCGATGGATTGATTGCTGACAAGCGTATGCCTCCGAGTTACGCAGTGCTCGTGTCCAGTGCGTGAGCTGTATCCAGCTGACGTACTTGGGTACCGCGGATCCATCACAGTGAAAAGGCGGAGAGTTTTCCAAGGAAAAGAGGTATGAAATAGTTCGCTACATTTTAAGATGTTCGTACCAAAAAGCAACCAAAAGGCTTTCTACGTTCGTCCACTACTCTTATTTTGGAGAACTAAACGATATGCGATTAGTAAAATCCCACTTTATCCCAGCCTGAAATTCATTTCATGGTACCTTCAAAGAAAGTAGGGCATAGATTATGCGTGACACCGCTGACACGTTAAAAAGGTACGCAATTGTTTCTACTTAAGATTTGACTCGTTAGATATAAAATTGTTGCGCGAACATCGCTTTTGGTAAGGCCGTCGAGAAACGCGCTTCAAAAGTGTACGTGCTTACATAGTGAATACCGCAGACAAATCTGTTCATATTCATGTCTTCTTCGTTACACCACTGCCATTTCAGTCGGTTCCAGCCGTTTCTTCTTATTAATTATAAAAAAAATATAAATACTTTGGTAATACTGAACACTGTGCTCACTTCATAAGCATTGACTGACATATTTCTACGGTTTTTTTTTTTTTTCTCAAAAATCAGGCAGTTAAGAAGTCGGTTTGCTAGAACTAACTTTTGCTTTGAAACTTGTGTGATAGTTAACAAATACAGCTTAAAGCTTTATTGCTGCAATCGCCGATTGGCGGCATTCCAAAATCAATGTGCTCCAAACATATGCCGACAAAAAATACTCAAAAATATTTGTTTTCATTGACCTACAGCATCATGCTGTGCCGACAATAAATAAATCATGATCGCAGCTAACAATTACTAAAGTCAAAGATGAGTTACACAAATGCTTAACTTTTCGAGAGAATTACCCACCTGTGTCACGCTCGTTACGTTCAGATATCAACGTCATTGAATCAAGGAAGAAACGAAGCTCACTCCTGAGCTGAAAGTGCGATGAACTATGTATGTGCTGGCTGGATAAGTAAAAGCCGAACACGCCTTCACCCACTCTTTGCAAAATGCCTGCATGTAGCCCGTGCAGTCGGAAATACGGTCACTGATTTTGCTATAATCAGCTTAGTCAGTGAGGAAGGCTCTATACACGAACTCAACACTGTTACGTCACGGCGCAGTGGTGGCGCCTCGAGCGCACTTCCGGTCTGGGGCTGTGGACGGAAGTCACCATGCGAGACGTGCATTCCTGCGTTGTTCTGATAGAAACCAGACAAAAAACTGCCTTCTCGTCAAAACGCCGTGACTGGAGCTGTGCCAAAAGAGTCGAGAAAGGTTTGAAGGTCAGTTTTCATGTGCTCGGTTTGTCCGAGAACGTGGATATGTGCCGTGAAAAGGGAAAACCAGACACCGTCAGACAACGATTGCTTGGGCGGGAAGCACTTTGGGTTTAATTCACGGATACTTGCATGTATTCATCAGATTTATTCGCTTTGTTCCAACATGAACGCGGAAAAACCGTCACGTTGAGCTGACCACCTGCGGACGTCTTTCAGTGCGTCTTCAAGTTCAAGCGGCCACCTGATCGTTCGAACTGTCGTCCGCTCTTTCACACGACACCGGCCCGTCGAACAAACGTTGGCCCGGCAATTGCGATAAGAAGTAAGTGCAGGCCTCAAAAGGCTTTTTAGGTTTGAAGGTTTGTTTGGGTAAGCAGGCTCGGTGTAAACAGTAGATATAAGGAGATGCAGATCATTGTTAGCAGTGGCCATTATCGTCTTGTTTTTCCTGATTCACTTGGTCCGATTCTGCTTGCGATTTTCAGTATCGACGTCGACCATCTCAGCTACGGCTCGCGCTTTTGTAACTCGAGCGACGTCGAGACTGAAAACTGCGAGCGGAATCTCATCATGCGAATCAGGCTTTAACGTCCATTCTGCGGCGTCCACACGGAATGAATCGCCGCATGTCACATTATTCACCCGAAGTTATGCGGTGGGAGCCTCGGTAATTTCGCTGAGGCCGCTGAAGTAGTTAGACATTGCCAGGAAGACGTGAAATGAACAATTCCAATGCAAAAAAGAGCACGGGGACTCATACCGACGCCCACAACATCGTATTTCAATGGTTTCTTCATGGACGACGGCGAGCTTCTTGCCGACACTCCATCGGGCATGCGCGGCGCCGGTGGCGTCCGTTAGGGCCGCTCCGGTTTGTTTGTAAACATGAGTTGGTCCATAGGTCATGCAGTTCTATTGGCAGAAAGTCATGAACTGCTTTCTGCACCCCGAGACCGCATTACCATTGCAGCGCGATACCGCCTCGTTCCTCCTCGGCTGTGTTGGCGGTAACGCGTTACAAGTAACGGCGTTACCGGTAACGTAGTAACGTACTTGTTACATTTTCAAAACAGTAACGGGTAAAGTACTTACGTTACTTATTTTGAGTAACGTGTACCGTAGTCACGTTACTCGTTACATTTTCTTCCCGAGTGTTACAATAATTACACTACTATTTTTCTTCCTGTTTCTAAGCGCCAAGCTATATAAAATTTTGAGCTTTTCACGTTTTATTCGTGTTTTTCTTTGTGAGTGTTTAGGTGGAGCAGTAAAAAAGATAAGGTAATTATGTTGAGTTTCTGGATGGACATAATGTTCCTTGAAATATGGCGCTTATGCATACCTCTGACCTTTAAACGGTTAAACGTGTTAATTCATAATTTGAAAAGAAGTAACGCAAAAGTGACGTGTGTTAATTTTAACGGTAACGATATCGCGTTCCTTTTATTTTGAGATAACTTAAGTAGGTTGACGCGTTCCTTTTATTTGCAAGTAAGGAGTAACGTATTTCGTTACTTTTTTTTCGGTAGCGCCTACAATACTGCTCCTCACATGGCTAAGCTGATGTAAGAATATCTGTATTTGGTGCTCCGAGCGTATAGTGCGGGGCAATATATGTGTACGAGTACTTGAGTGACCACACTATGCGGCATAAAGCTCCCGCTCGAATTATCTAATAAGCACGTCTACGCGGACTACGTTAAGCTTCGCACCACGCGTTTCGTTCCTGGGAACCCGTGGCATACCTGCCAAGTTTTACGTGTTTATCGTGAAGTGTCCGCTTTTTAGCGCTTTCTTACGGTTATCGTATTAACCACAATGTTTGTACGATTTTTCGCACCTCGTGTAAAAAAAAAAAAAAGTTTTTGTTGAAGCTGCATCTCGCCTGTTTACAAGTTGGGGTTGGCAACACTGGTACATCAACTTGTATGCCAGGAGGCGCAAGCTACCGCTACTCGTTGTGAGGCAATTTTCATTGAGGTCAGTGTTGTAAGGGGTGGTACAGCCGCTAGCATCCATCCACCCATCTTAATCCAAAACTGTTTAGGAAATCTCCTTTGTTGTGGCAACGTTGGTTGGGGCGAACGTTGTGCGTTGTGTTACTGGAACTTTTACTCATGATCCCTTGAAACCACCTTTGGTAAAAGATGCCGGGAAAAAAACACTTGCAAGTGTTTATTCCCAGCTATTCAACCGACTTGGTTGGGGCGAAAGGTACGGATTTGGTAGTCTATGTCGCTGCAATGTCAACATTTCGCACGCTGGTCGCCGGGACATTCTGTGTCATCTGAATACCAAAAAGCACAAAGACTCTGCAGAATTAGTTGAAACTAACGAGAAGCTTGGAGGGTACTTTAGTCGATCAACGGATTACGACACCACCCGAGCAGAATGCCTTTTTACGGCATTTTTGATCGAACACAACGTGCCGTTCACAGCGGTTGTTGTGGAGACGTTAAGGAGCAAAAACTTTGCTCTTTAACGTCTTCGTTAAACCAGGCACAGGCGAAAGAGTTTTCAGCAAAGTGAAGAAGGCGGCACACACGCCAGTTACGCTCCTCTATGTCAAAAAAGACTCTTGAACAGTCGTTAGTTGTGAGATGCAGCCAGTCCGGAAAGAGCTATGAACAGGTGCTCAACAACAACTTCCTAAGGAAAGCAAAAGCTGGTACTTCCTCAGTGTTGGCCCAACCTCCTACTTCTGAAGCATAAGGCATTTTGTGCAATGTATGATGTGTTTGTGCCCTAGTTGAGGCATTTTTCTTACCTAAACCAAGTTTTTGAAGAATAAAACAGTTTTCGTATTTCTTCTCCCAATTGTAGTGTTTTTTGGCATCCCGTGTAGTATTTTCAGCATTGTAGGGTCGCAGGTCTGCCGTGGCGAGACTCTGAGAATTTGTTCTCTCACGTGTCGGCAAAGACTGATCACAAAAAAAATTCAGCAGAGACACTTAAGACTACTTGCGTGTAGGAATGTCAAAGCATTCCTATACGCAGCGCATTCTTTCAAGCAGCGCACCATACCTTCCTTTCGCACACGGCTCTGTGGCGGTGACATCACGCTCCCCCACTGCGCAGGCGCGGCGAACCCCGCCGGCTTCACGACGGCTTCCCCGTGACGAAGCATCCGCCTTGCTGTGCTTTTCTTTGTGTTTTATTGGGAATGGAAATTGAGGTGCCGTTTTTTTGCTACACACGGTTACAGACTACGCCGGCTTCGCTCCATGGGACAATTTTCGGATTAAAACGTAAAGGCTGTTTCACATGCCGCGATTCTCGTCCGAAATCGGTGCGATTTCCAGTAAATGTGCAACTAGAATCGCAGTCGCACTGTCACAGCGGCTCTGCGACTGGTTTCCACCAAGTTGGTAGTTTGTCGCAGAGTCGGTGCGATCATTTCATCGTCAACCAGCCGTTCATTTTAGCCAGCTTTCATCCGCGATAGTTGCGTATTCGAAAATAAATTTATACACCTTAAAACGTTTGGTTTAATGCTTAATTATTAAAAAGTTCGAGTTACATATTATATTGGTAAGACATTTGTGTTTATTAAGACGTTTTTGTTGTATTTTAAATAAAGTCAAACGCGTCGAGTTCGTGTCCGAAGAGCCGGCCGCGCCGACAGAAATCGCTCGGTTGTTGGAGCATGTGAAACCAACCATTGCGATCGCACTCGCTGCATCGGCTGTCACACCGATTTTTTTCGCAACCGTTGCTGCATGTGAAACGGGCTTAAGGCTACTATGTGTCACACTAAGCCCGGGCTCAACCGACGCTATTGAGGCCAATCGAGCAGCGACAAAAGTGCGTTGTCACGGCGCGCTCCTGTGCGTTTGCTACCAGCGGCCGCCACACTGCAGAGAAAAAAAGCGCAGGGTCACGGCGCATTCACTGTGCGTGATTGCTTTAGCGGCAAGACACCTCTTCCGATGATCTGGTCGCCATGATACTCCCGTCGAGCTTCCGACATAAGCCTTAAACTCGGAGCTGACGCACGTTTATAGGTACCGCGGAGAACAGACGAGTTGGCGCTATGGGGGAGAGGTCCGTCGGAAGAGACGCCCCGTCGTCCCTATCCTGCCGGTGGCTATAACATTCTTTACGCCGCCAACACTACACGTGAGAGCCGTCGGTACGCCTGGCGGGGATGGTAATGCAGGCGCCCCAGCTAGTCGGGAGAAAAATAAAGCAGCGACGACAGTAATGACGGCGAGAGACGTAAAAGCTTCCCCCTCTTTGGGGAGCGCCGACGCGACGGGGCGATGTCCATTCTCGATGGCGTTGGAACGGCGGGGCGAGGGGACCAACTTAATGAGTGCTCCTGAAGGGTGACCCCCGGGGGATGTCATTTATTAAAGCATTAATTGTGCCGCTGAAAGAACCTACGATCAAGCTAGAAAAGAAGACGGCGCTCTTCTTTTTCTAAGCGGCACGTGCTTTTCGCCCTTACCTCCTTTTGTGTACCGGGCCTGCTAACGAGCGCCAAAAATAATGTTGTCTTCGGAAGTTCCTTCGCTTGCATTGCATCCTCGCTTCGAAATTTAACGGACTCTCGTGCACTTAGAGGAGACTCTCCTACTTAGCGTAGAGGTACATTGCTAAGTTTTTGTTCCCCTCGGTGTGAAACCCATGGATTCCTTGTCAATCTGCTTTATAATGAGAAGGCTTCCATAAGTAGGACGGGATCACTTTTAGCTGACTAGGGCATTGAATTTCCCACGTCTAGTGCTCAAGGCGGCTAATATAAGGCCCTTTTATGTGAGATCAGCACTCTTCAGAGTTTTCTGTTTCGTTTACGAATACACACGCAGCATGTTCCAAGAGGGCAGTACCTGCTAATACATGTGAATATCTGTTTATACGGGACAGGTTAATTTTTTACGCAGTGCACGCTTAATTGGAGGAACCTCTATCCGTCTAAAGGCTTCAAATTCTGAAGAGTCTAATAGATGTAGTGTCATCAATATATGCTTCCCAACTAGGTGCAAGACACCAACGAAAAGTCGCGGATAAGAATTCTTCACAGAACAAGTACAACGAAAAACGAACTAAGTGTAACACATGCTGTCAGGCTGAAAGGCGAGAAACAAAAAAATATAAATTGGAGTTCTGATAGATTCTAAAAATTAATTAAGCTGTCGTATAAAGCTGGATCAAAACAAAAAAATGCTGAATAATTACTCTTAAAGCGAACCACGCACCATGTCAGAACTTTTACCGCTGGATTCTCAGTAAAGCGAATAAAAGTAAAAGATGAAAGAGCAAAACTGTTATTAAAAGCTGGGACCTGGGCTAAATTGGAAAACGTCTTTCGCGTTAATGAAGTACCTTCTTTACAGAAAATGCATTAGGTTAAAACAGCAATTTTATGGAGGCTCTAGAATCGTGAACATAAATCACTGGAATTAACAAAATGTTTAGTCTCAGTACCTACGTATCTAAGTGACGAACCGCCCAGATAATTATTGTTCAAAAAGTATCGTTTTCTTTTTTAGTAAAAATAAACCTTAAAGTATTTTTGCCTGCATATCTACCCGAATGAACAGTCCAGAAATATTTCGATAATTCGCACACTGATCAAAACAACAGTTGATACAAAACAATTGACAAAATAGTTCATTAAGAAAACAACAATATTGATTCGTTTTCGGGTAACAAAAAAAAAACAGCAAAAAAAAACACGAAGCGTTGGAACATTACCTATTTCCGTAATTGATTTTTCTTTGACCTTGTTGTTAAATTGTTGTTGTTGTTTTTTTTTCAGTACTGGAAGGTTTTCGGCACGTATGAGCTTAATACACTTGTATCAAAAAGGATCAGCAAAGCATTCCTGCTCCCATCAGCTTATACCGGGTTAACCCCGTAACAGTAAACGAAATGCGATTTTTTGACCCGGATTAATAAACGATGCATCGTAGATAGCTGAAACTTAGTGTGAATTAGACGCTATAGCAGTAGCGATAAATATAAATGGGGGCAAATATTTTAGTAACAAATTATCAGTAAGAAAATATCAGCAAGATGTTATCAGCTAGAAATTATCAACAAGAAAAGCAAGAAACCTTGTTTTTCGTTGTTTTTTTTTTATTTAAATACATCGTATTGGCGCCCGCAATCTCATTCTTGGTTCGACAACTATTTGGTCTCGGTAGGCGTCTGTTGATAGAGTTTCGCATCGTATCCTCGCCGATAGTGTCGTATTCGGACGACGTTTCAGCTTTCTGCAATGAGTAGTTCATTTATACGCACCGAAAAACCGGGTTTCATTTTCTCTGAACCCAACGGCACTACGTGTTAGCTCGCCGGAACACTCTTCAAAGTGCATGTTCACGCAGTTGAGTGAAGACGCCGTTTGTTTAAAGCGCTAGGCGTGTGTCGGCTGAAAATAAAACCCAAGTACACAATACAAAAACTAAAATTGGAGTTTGGACATTGTATACCGCAAACCGATCATGCACTTTTCGTCACAACATTTTAAAAGAACAATTATTCATTTGTGACCGCTTCAAATATTAACGGCACGCCGCGGACGACACACTGGGCCTATCCAACCGTGAATGTTTTTCCGCCGCAGAATATGACGTCTTTTCCGTAAGATATTCCGTTGCCACCCTCCACTCAAACAGTGTTTGCTATTTGATACGCATTGTTCATCCAGACGACATTTCAACGTCCTGAGCACATCGCTGGCTTTACGATTATTTTCAACAGCTTGTTTTTCCCCCTTTCCGTAACAGAATGGGATTATCTGCCGCATCACATAGCGCGCATCAGTGACCCCTTTCTTTTTCTTAGGAATGTCCAGTCGTCGCTGATTGTTGTGTTATCAATGTCGCGTTTTCTCATGCAGGCCGCTGCTTAGCCCACATCGAGCATATCGTTTAATGTTTTCCTGTTTGTTCAAGTGTTTTTATGTGTATTTTTTCCTGTGTTGCCGCCCGTCCCGCTTTATGTAATTTCTCTGTTGGGATTCTTAAAGCTGCCCTGAGGAGGTTTCTGAGATCTCCTAAATATGGCGATAATTAAGCATCCTAGAAATCTATAAAGCATAACGATGAGCGGTCGATTTGTTTTATTAAGTTAGCAATGAAAGACCTAATACACTTAGGCCATCTCCGCCGAAGGGAGGATCATTGTTCCAACAGCCACGACGACATGTGACCAATGAAAACGAGACATTTCCTTGAGATTACAAACGATGATAATGCAAAAATTGTGTACGTTTTTTTGTAAATTATAAAAACAAACAGGGAGTAGTCGAAAAATGTTGATTTTTCGCGGAGACATGGTCACGTTACCATAACAAAGTAACTGACTACCGTTACTCCTCCGGAAAGTGACTAAATGTATTGCTCGTTACCGATTCTCATAAGGAACGCGTTACTTTACCTGAAGGTAACGAGTTACATTTCTCGTTACTTTGACGGCCAAATACACAACAGTTTTTTTTTTTTCATGTTTTATTGTTTTCTTGACACTAGTCGTTGCGCCTAAGCAGTATCTGCCTCTTGTAGTTTTCATCAGTTACCGTATCTTCTCGAGTAATAGCCGCACTTCTTATGAACAAAGACTGTGAGTCCGCTTTCTCGCGGAGCACGGGGATAGCGAATCACCGCGATCGGCAGAAAAATGGCAGCGATTTACGGGACAGAGATAATGTCTAAAACCGAAATTGCTATCTGCCCAGATCGCATTTTTTGGTAAAATCTTGTTCTCGACCTTGTCATTCGCTGCGTTTTTTATGCAAAAAGCGATGATTGGCTGTATGCGTGCTATGCAGGAAAGTAGACGTAAGGGCCTCATTCATAAGAAGGTCGGCTATTACTCGAGCAAATACGGTAGGTTTCTCCGCTTTATTGAGAATGCATTTCCGGAGACGCTGAAGAGCAGACTTTTTCCCGTTACTTGAAAAATGTAATGGATTACAATTAGAAATTACCAAGCCTCAAATGTAATGGATTATCGTTACAAATTACTTTCGATGAAAAGCAACGGATTACTTTACTCGCTACGTTACAAATTACTTTCACGTTACTTTTTCCGTACATCTATAAAGAAAACAATAGAAACGATTTAGATGTTTTCAAAAATGTTCTGCAACACTACTTTCCATACAGGTGATTGGAGTGCCACCTGCATTCTGTTTTCTTAAATACAATAATTTATTTTTACAAGGACTCCATAATGCTGGCATATAAGAAATGGAAAGTAGTGTTCCAGAACATTTTTGATAGGCATCAAAGTTGTTCCTATTGTTCTCTTTATAGATAAATATACGGACAAAGTAACGTTAAACTAATTTGTAACGTAACGAGTAAAGTAATCTGTTTTGCCTTTCAGCGAAAGCAATTTGTAACTGTAAACCATTACATTTGAAGCTCGGTAATTTGTAATTCTAGTTCACTACATTTTTCAAGAAACGGGCACAACTCTGGTCCTGGCTTCCGGAGAAAGCTATATACTCCCATCGCCTGACATGACTTCGGTGTGTTGCGATCTTTGACTGCTTTTTTCAATAGGGAAATCGGCCGCGCACCGTCATGATTTAGGAATTTCTAGGATGGTTAGAGCCATAGAGTTATTACAATAAACGCTAGAGGCTCAGCTGGCGCTAGTGTCTACGGGACTTCCGGTTACATATTGAAGCAGGCAGCAACCAGTCTAGTGTTTTAGTCTTCCTGTGTATTCCTATGGGAAAACGTACGTCACATTTTTCTCTTCGCCAGGGAATAACACTCTGAGGAATACCTGCGCATTTACTTAACCGCAAAACATTCAATGAGCCAACCATTGCTATCTAGGAAATGAGCTCAGCTATTGATGAGGCGGAACATCTGTTTAGACCTTAAAATTAAGTCTGCGCTGCAGCATTACGCATTGCAAGCATCACGCTTTGCATTGCGTTAACGCCACAGCGCAGTCTTCATTTTTAGGTCTAAACAGATGTTCCGCCTCATCATTCGCTGATCTGGTTTCCTAGATAGCAATGATTAGCTCTTTTAGTGTTTTGCGGGTAAGTAGACGCGCAGGCATTCTTAAAGTGTATTAATCAGCGTAGGTGTGTTTTTTTTTACTCGTAACGGGTACTATGTAGCTCTATTCACATTATAAAGGTCTAATTTGTTTAGTTTATGTTTTTCTTTTTTATTATTGAGCGATGTTTGAGTTAGCAAACATTGAGGCCCAGGTCTATGCTGTAAAGCACGATATATCAATGCAAGCTATAAATTCAAGCAAAAGAAAACAATTAAAAAGTGCGTACGGTTTATTCAAGCTGGTAATAACACTCGGTTACTGTTTTATTTTGATTATTCATTCACAGTCCGTTACTAATGCAGTACGTGTTCTTCGTTCCGTAACGCCATGCTTCGTTCTTGTCGTCTGTTCTGGTTGTTTGATTTGGCATATATTAGCATCTTTTTAGTGTTTTGTCAAGCCGATTCACTCTGTGTGCTTCATAACATTGATTTTATGCGTAAATACGTGCCCTATAATACCAGTTTGCAACGTCAACACGTATTATACATATGTATTGGGCTATTTTAGCGAAGTCTTCGACGCCATGAATTTTAAAGAAAAACGCTGTGACACGTAATTTGTACATCCGATTGTAAAACGTTCCGAACTTTTTTATTTTGTCACGACACTAGGCAATGTTTGCTCTTATAATCGAGCGTGAAGAGAGGACGCATTTGCGTTTTCCCATAGAAATGCATTACCGGAAGTCAAATTTAAACTGGTTGCTGTCTGCTTCAAAATGCAACAGCACACTAGCGCCACTTGAACCTCTAGCGTTTATTGTTAAAAACCCTACGCTTAGAGCCATCAGAGTGAGTTATCGCCATATTTAGGCGATCTTAAAAACCTCCTCAAGGCACCTCTAAGGGTTAATTGATGAAATTATATAGATAAATTTAGTGAAGCCGGAATAGAAAAAAGTCTCACACGACTCGCGAATTTTGAGTCCACTGACAGTGGCGAGAAAAACTTGCTCATTCAATTCTTTGCAATAATTTCTTTTTTGTTTGTTTGTTTTGTGAGAGAACATATGTAAATTTATGATCTCGATACATAAAATAACGTCGAACAACCAGTCTCATGTTCCCGAACGCATAGAACGTGCAGCCATATTCACAACATTCGGCGGGACTTGATACCACGAGGGCGCCACAGTACTTAGTGCCACAGTAGACTTCCGGTAGTGTGTATATTTGTTCTTCACCAATGCACAGCGATTAGGTAATACGATTTTCCTTCAGGGAAGCACACGTTCGTTAGAACCTGCACTCATTTAGAAAGTGATAGAAGTGACAAATTGAAAGGCGAGGAAAATCGGAAGCACATTGGGGTCCGCCAACAACGGGCGGTAGCGAGCATTTTTGCGAACATCGGCGAATGGGGGAGCCTACACCGTGTTTGAGTTAATAGGGGATCGCAAACAAACACTGCTTTAGCTATACCTGATCTTTTTTTTTTTTTTTCCTTCTCCTTCTGAGTACATGAAAGAACATTGAGTAAACAACGCGGGCAGTTCCCCAAAAGACTCGCGTCACGCACTTGCGAACAAAACATGCAGTGACCGACGCGCGGGAAACGAGATTCAATGTTCACCGTGCGGAATTTCAATGCACCCGCCGCGGCACTTTAGGTATTCATAAATCACGACAGGGACGCCATTGTGGAAAGAGGAGCTCGTGTTCTGCGTGTCTGTGAAGTGCGGCTTGACTGCGTGCTGCGCGCGGCCATCTAAAGGCGCCGACTTGGTCAGAGGCAGCCTCACATGCGAAGAAGACAAAGAAAGAGTCCAGATATCGCATCAGCAACCGCATGACCGTAAATCATTTTTTCGGCCAGCGATGGACTTCGCACTCTTAGTATTTTTTTTCTTTTTTTTTTTCTGGACGCTTTGTTTTCTCCGCTGAGGGAGAGCCAGGGACGAATGACAAATGGTCGCTGATATTCCACGGGGCATGCCGCGGGATTCCCGTGGTTTATTGTTACGACAGTTAACGCAATAAATTAAACGCAAGTCTTTCAGTTTCTTTGTTTTTTATTATCGTGAAATTGACATTTGTGGCGACATGTGGGACATGCCAAACTTCATTAGAAAGCGACTACTTCGAGTGATTTATTGCCGATGGAGGCTGTTAAGCTGAGATCGACGTGAATGTTTAACAGTGCGGATTCAACATCAGACGCGTTTTAATGTGTCTTATCTTATGCTAATTTATGAATACCTTTCCCGGCTCTCCTTTTAAGGGACATCAAAACAGGTTCCTTAGTCCATCCGAGTTAGGGTCATATGGTAGAAGTTGCTAAGTTTGAGGGTGAGTGCACGTGGTCACGTGGCGCTTTACAAATGTTAGACAACTAATGCGAGGTCGCAACCGCATTATCCCTTTGGCAAATGCTTTTTTCCGTGGACAAGAAGTGTCCAGAATACCGCAAGGAATAGTTTCCTCAATACTTGTTCCGTATACGTCATACACTGTAAACTTCATACGCTCACCGCCGATTTAAAATTATCTACATAACTCGGAGGCATCATCTGAATGCGCATGGCTTCCTGATTTTGAAATACAATCTTTCCCCCTAGATTCACTCTATAGTCCCTTGCAACTTGAGAAGGTATAGGACGAGGGAAAAGTAGGCCAGGGAGGAGGAAGCAGACAGAACGCTGGAGAGGAGAGGGAAAAACCTCCTCTCTCCAGCGTTCCGTCTGCTTCCAGTACGAAACTTTGTCCTATCTAGTTTTTCCCCATTTTCCCCGCCATCCAAACGTGACGCCACCAGCGGGAAGAAAGGCGCGCGCGGCCGGCGATCAGGTACCCTCGTGCCCGCCTTTCTCGCGTCTAATAGCGAATTCCACTGGTCGTTTTGGAGCGCGCCGGGATCGACTTTTCTGGAGCGAGCCTATTTCACTGGGCGATCGGGATCGAGACCGACGTGTTTCACTGGTCGTTTTGGATTAGCTCCCGCTCCAGATCTCGGTCTGGATCCGAGAAAAGTCGCTCCCACGATTTCGGCGAATTCAACCGGAAGCCAGCTGGGCCAGCCCTCAGCGCATACACGTGACTTCCTTTCTCGTGGGCATCTCGCCTGATCTCGTCCATCTCGCCTCAGAAGAAGAAGAAGCACGTCGCGGGCTGGGCTCCTAGATTGTCTCGACATCAGAATTCGTAATGGCCGCTTGCTTACCCTTTGGCTTGACAACCGGTTCGTTTTCCAGGAAGGAGAAGAGAATGTATTTGCCGCGCTACGGACATTCCGGCAATCTTTGCTAGAAGCGCCTGAGCCATTCCTGCCGCTCGTGCGTCGAGCACGTGTTAGCGCCGCGATTCCGAAAACGTCTTCGAATTTACCGCGGCGGCCGCGGAAAGGAGATTCCCGGGCAGTTGAATCACGGGAAGGCATCCGCCGATCCCGGAGCAGTGGTCATATTCCACTGGGGATCCGTAGGCGGCGCGACCCCGTTGGGATCGTGTGCTCCAGTCCGGATCTGGTCAACTGATCCCGGCGCGCTCCAAAACGCCCAGTGGAATTCGCCATAACAGAGAGCAAAGAAGGACGTTCGTGCAATATACTCGGTACGCTGAAACCGCGGCTCGCTAGTTTCATGAAATCGCTAGCATAAATTCGTTCTCCTTCTATCCCAAGCAAGCAATTACGCTGGCAAAGAAAGGTCTAAAAGTCTCGTAATACTCTTTTTTTTTTGTTTTTTTACAAATAACTTAAGCACCACGGAGAATGCTCGGAATGTGGGTGCAGGTGCCGCACACACGTCTTGCCTGAATGAACGTGCCATTTCTTTTAGATTCTTTTTTAGAAAAGTAACTGCTGCAGACGTCAGCACGTGTAGCATGGTACTCTTGTGCTCTTGTAGCACGTACTACTCTTGTAGCATGCATATGCTCCATGGTGCTTGGGTAATTTAGCAATACACCATTCTAGAAAAGCGCTTCTGGTAAGTGCCATTTTCACTGTTCGTGCCTGTGGCGCGTACATTGCTCGCCTTCCGAAGCGACAAACATGCGCATGCCGGGCTATGACTTAGCGAATATGGACTGTGGTTATCATAAGCATAAAAAATGGTGTATACATTGGAATGAACCGCGTTCGTGTGGATTACTGTTCATGAAAATTGTGCTAAAATGAAAATAAAAAGAGCTCCGCAACCACCAAGCCAAACATCATCAATGTGAAATGACAGGCGTATAAAGTGCGATAATTCACTATTCATCTATTGCATCATAAAATATAAAATTGAAAATAAGGACACCAAGTTACAAAAAAAAAAAAAATTAATACCCATTTTCTTCTTTTTTTTTACTCTTGGCGTAGAATGCAATACGTTCAAATACTGATCCAGGAGTGCACATGTTTGACATACGTTTGATCGTTTGACAAACATACGAGGCATCGACTCTATCGCAATTGTCCTAAAAAAGAAACAAACATTTAGACTGCATAAACATGCTTGAATGTCCCAACACAGACATTCTTTCGTGTCAGATACGGTTCATCGAGACTTCATTTACACTTGGCGTTGTGTACCGGACCCCAGATTCTCCGATTTTATATCTAGAATCGATTTGCGACTATAGCAGCGTAAACGTCAACGGCGAACAAAAGATAATAATTGGAGGTAATTTAAACGTACCTGGAATAAACTGGGAACGCTTTGAGTCTGGTCAGGTAGAAAATAAAAGCTGTGAGTTGCTGTTGGACATCGCATTTTGCAATGGTTTGACGCAGGTGGTAGAATTATTGGACCGACACATTCGCTACTCGACTTAGTGTTTATTTCTAATCAGTTGCCGAACTACGAGGTCAGTGTTTCTGTGTGGCTGCCAGACCATAAGCTCGTACAGTTAAGCATCAATTTCACGAAGGCTAACAATCTCAGTCCATCTGAATGCACAATTTTAATAGAGCAGAGAATGTACTTAGAGATCTCATTAGATATACTTTCAGACGGAAGGGACGTTGAATATTTATGGCAACAATTCAAAACACTGATTCACCACTGTATAACAAAGTTTGTTCCTGAGAGGATCACGCGGGTGGCAAATTAAAACCCTTGGGTAACACGCGAACTAGTCCAATTCAAGCGCGAGATCGAAGGTGAAAGAAAACGTCGGCTGATGATAACGTTTTGACATAATTATCGCCCACACTAGAATAAACTTAGTAACACAAAACTAAAATATTTTTTTGAGAAGTACTGCCTCAATTCATAAGAAGTTCGCCGCGTAACGCCCCTGAATAAGAAAAATAGCACCATCTTCTCCCTCCTCCTCTTGCGCACACACCTTTTATCTTTGTTTTGTTTTTTTACACCCGCGCATCGACTGTAGTGCCGCCTGGATCGGACCAAGATAGCAGACGGCCTTCCTATACTTGAGTCAGAGCGCAGTCACAGGCTGAAAGACACGCGCAAATACATACACACAGGCTAAAAGCGCACTGTCACGGTCTACCAGCCTCGAAGGATGGGCTCAAAGAAAGACGATGAAAGCCGTGACGTTGCACAGCGGCGTTATTTGATTGGCGGCATGAGCTCATAGCATGCACTGCACTCCGACAGCATAGGAATTCCTTCTCCCTCCTCCTCTGACGCGCACACCTTTTATCTTCATGTTTTGCTTTTTTACACTCGCGCATCGACTGTAGTGCCGCCTGGATCGGGCCAAGATAGCAGGTGGCATTCTTCAAAGGATGACGCTACTTTTTCGTACAAAGAGGCTTTATCGCCGCGGACATTTTGGCGCCATATCGCACCGGCCAGAGATAAAATAGATTATGTCGCCGTGAATGACCAAATCATGGCTCAGCCAGCAGAAATGGCAAGCATTTTCAATAATTTCTTCCATTCTGTTTCTGCTGACGCTGACAATGCTTCAGGTAACTTCGGAGTGACTAATGATAACAAGCCCTCAATAATGCCTGATCTGATTGCTACTGCGCGATGCGTCGTTTCTTTGTTGTTAGGTCTGGAGATAGAAAATCTGCCGGACCCGACAGGATTCCCAGCGCATTTTAAGGCGATATCCTGAATGGGTCTCAATCTTGTGGTTATCTTTAATGCTTCTATGACACAGCACAAAGTACCGTTGAACTGGTTAACTGCGAGAGTAGTTCCTGTGCGCTGGAGATAAGCACTTTGTCGGAAATTATCGCCCGATCTCGATAACTTCAGCATTCAGTAAACTGCTGGAACATATTGTTTCTAAACAGTTGAAAAACTTTCTGTAAGTTTCAGCCTATTTTTTTTTTTCAAGAACATGGTTTCCGTCAATTAGTTGCTACGGTTTCCATAACAACACAGCTAATCGAAACAACGCACGACTTCACTCAGTGCATTAATGACAGGAGTCAAATAGACGCAATATGTTTGGACTTGTCGATCGAGTATCGCATAATAAACTTATATACAAACTTGTCAAACTTAGCGATAACAAAAACATAATAACACGGAACAAGGCTTATCTTCAGAACAAAATAAAGTTTGTCGAGATGAACCATGCAAGGTCGCACCTAGTAACCGTATCATCGGGGGTTCCCTCAGGGATCCGTCTTGGGCCCTGTCCTTTACCTGAATTATATAAATGACATAACAGATGATACTGACCACGGCGTCGCGACCAGGTTGTTTGCAGATGCTTGTCCTATTTATTCATGACTAAACTCCAGTAGTGACCAAGTAAGATTGAGTGCATCTTTTAAAGACGTCGAAGAAGGTGTAGCAGTGGAAGATGGTAATCAACTGCGTTAAAACAAAGTTCTGCGCATTAAAAAAAAAAAAAAAAAAGAACGAAGAACGTTTTATTTTTTGTAAAGGAATTTGACGATCTCTTGTTTGTTTACGACTTCGAATACTAAGGTGGCACGATTTCTAATTACCTCAACTGGAGTAGGCATGTTAATAACTTATGCTCCACTGCGAAAAAAAAACTAAGGTTTTTAAAACGCAACCTTAAGTTGGCACCCGTCGCAACAAAACTACTTGCATATCAAACTCTAATGAGGCCGGCTTTGGAACATGCTTTAATTTTATGGTACCATTTTAGACAATACCAAAATGATAAAATATTACACAGTTCAAACAATGACAGCGAGGTTCATATTAGCTAAGCATGAGAGAACCGACTTCGTTAAAAATACGCTGGATGATCTCAATCTGTCACTCCTCTCATTTCGTTCATAGCCCCGAGTTGATGCTGATGCCTTTTTTGTAAGATTATTTGTATTTTTTCATGTATGATTTGACGTATTGTTATTGTGGCAACTATAGAAATTTAGTTTTTTTTTTTTTTGTAATTAAACTCTACGTTAACGTTTTCCTAAGCAGTCCTAATGTCGATGTTTTTACCTTGTGTTGATATTGCTGCGCTGTAACTCCTATTGATTTTTGTGTCTGATTGAAGAGTCTATATTTCGTCATATTTGCTATTTTGTAGGGTTGTGTTACCATCACTCCTGTAACGACCCGATTCCGGGTCAGCAGTATTTATAAAAATAATAATAATAATAATAATCGGCAACCTGTCTGAACGTTTTCTCGCGCAGAATGGCGGCGTCTCAAGGTTGCAGGCACAAATTATGTATTCCGATTTGATCCCGCCTTTATTCTACAGACACTTTGGACCCCCGCAGCACAATGAGAGCACACACAGACAAATGAACATTTTTGAGGTTAGAATTGTTTCAAGTCAATTTGAAAGACACCTGGCCCCCGAGCCACTACGTGGGATATTCTGCACACGTGCACGATTTTCAGCCCAGCAACAAAAAGCAACTGTACATGAGCGGGCTCACATGCGCAAGCACGCTTGTCTCTGAATAGTTGGGACCAGCACAGTTTTAGAATTGGAACTTGGGCGACAGTCACCGATTACTTCAGAAACTTGTGGCTTTTGTCGGCGCACTCCGCTTTGTGATTAGTTCTACTCCCCGTTACCTAATAACATACGGAGTGAAAAATAGATTATCCGTTCACGCCAATCCCTACGATTCTGGTCTATAGCAGTAACTTTATATGAATCGTTTTCTCAATATAATCCAAGAGATCTATCAATTGGCCGTGAAGGATGATTTGTTTGTACCCCAAAACTTGGTTCTTGACGTAACTTAGTGTTTAAAATGTTAGTATATCCTCAAATTTGGCTCCGGAACATTCGAACGAACCATCTTTGTGCGTCAATCAGACGCTCGTCAATATCAAAACGATGGTACCGCGCTGGCGCTTTTGTTTTGTTTTTTTGTTTTGCGTGTGCGTGCGCGTGCGCGTGCGCGCGCGTGCGCAAAGGAGCTGCGTGCGCGTGTGCGCGCGCGCGCGAAGGAGCTAACAAATACGCGGAAAAAAAATGCGAACGAGCTAACAGTGCGCAAACTGGGGAAACAAGCTGATCAAACGGACATAAGTGAACGCGGTGCTTCCGCTCGCAAAAACACGACCATCACGGGGAGCCACACGGGCTCGCGCTGCCGCGGCTGATGAGCATGATTTCCCGACGAGTCCTGGGGTGGTCGCGTGCAAATTGCTTTAACAAACAGGTCGCTTTAATTATGCTCCCGCAGTCACGCGACAGTCAATGGGGTGCAGGTTCCTGCTGTGCCCGTTCAACGTGCTAGCCCGATGCTTTCGGGTCAACGGTCAATTACTAACGAGGGCTGCGCACGATGACGATCCGGGACAGGAAAGGGTTGACGACGCAGTGCGACGACGGCGGCTCGGATATATGGGAGAGCACCGGTGGTGTTAAAGCACCCGATCGATGTACACTGTAGCGGGACCCACACTCTAAGAAATCTTGGGCGTCTACTTTCCCGCAATGCACTTGGGTGAGCTGCAATCTGAGGAGGGAGCTCGGGGAATTACGAGGCTTAATGTCAGAGCCAATCTACACTGAACACTGAACGTGACCTTTCATCATGTGCAGTGTCACGGCGCAAACTTAAGTGTCCCGCTGTGCAACCGGCAGGATCGCGGCAGGCAACAGTGTGACACATCGATGACGTCATCAGACGACGAGCGCCGTGACACAGGTCGCTTTTGATGCCCTTTGACTGGCCCCATTGACTCGTGGTAGCGTCGACGGGGGCCAATTATTTGCAACATTAGCGCCGTGGAAAATAATAAAGCAAGTATTAGAGGCCGGTTCCTCCAAAGTGGAGCGATTGTACTGAATTACATTTTGCCAGCCGGCTTTTTATCGACACTTTCTCGTGCTTCCGTGTCGAGTACGGGTCGATGCACAACTGAATGGCAGTTCCCGTTTCCTGTTTTTGCGCCTATAGTTCCAGCGGCCGTTGCACCGAAGTCGCCTGCATTGCTTCGCAATTTTGAAGCACCCCTGTGAAAATATCTACGTTTCCCGCGTTCCATTCAGATTTCCTGGTGTACGAAGGTGGTGTCTCACACATATTAGTTGCCACAGTTTCTTGGGATCACAGCATAAGTCCAAGTCACAAAAATATAAAATATATGCTTCTCTCTCAATGTTTCGAAAATCAACAAGAATTTGACTAAGCTCTCCAAGGTCCCGCCTTTAATACTGGGCGAGCTTTTGTTCGTTGAGCTTTGTCCGGTTGGCTTTTATCCGTAAACCTTTTTGCTATGAGCTTATAGCTTGTAGGTAAATCATGGAAGAGTGCTGTGGTCTTTTATCCGTAGGGATTTTGTCCGATGAGCTTATGATCGGTCAACTTCTGAACAAAAATCACTAAACAAAAACGCAGAGAGCTTCTGTCCAGTGAGCTTATTCCCGATAAACTACTGTCCGGTCAGCATGTGGGCAAAATTCAGAGCAAAAGCTCATTGAGGTTTTGTCCAGTGAGCTTGTGCGTAGGACGAACGAATGTAATGAAGACTTAATAGTATACTAAATCCTCGTTACGTTCGTCCGTCCTATGCACAAGCCAAACCATCACACATCCGGTCCCATGCGGAAAGCAAATTATCTGCTTCTTGCGCTGGGGTTGCGGTGTCGTCAGAACCCCGAGCTCTGATTGGCTTCGATTGGGAGAATAGTCGGTAGACCTCAATGCAGCTAGCATTGAGGTCTACCCACTATCTTTTCATCAGAGCCAATGAGAGCTCGACGTTATGACGTCACTGCAACGTCATGCACAAGAAGCAGACGAACTTGCGCTTTGCATACGACTGGACTAGAGAGTGGACGTGGAGTGGTTCGGCTTGCTTCCATCTACTGGGGGGCGCTGCGCGCCATTTTCACTCTTCTCTTTTCTGGGGGTCAGGTCTGTCGATGTGGTCACCTTAAAACCTGTCCACGGATACCCCTCTTTTGTGTGTAGTACGTATTTTTGGGCCGACGTATACGACATTTTTAGCCTCTTCCAGTCATTCCCAAGCGCGTTTTGCCGCCATGAGATCTTGAACATTTTCAGTTGATTCTTGAAAGAGCCTACACCGAAGGCCTTCTAGCTTTTTCTGCATGACTGGCGCTTTATTCCCCGACCACATGAGGCGCTTTTCACGCGTCTTATCCGCGTCCACCTCTCCCTGCGTCAGGGCGCGTCGCTCGAGATCACCCGCAACAATGCCACGTGCGCAAGATGCCAATGTCTGTCTCGGTCAGATCTCTTCGTCGCCGCCGGAAAGATCCAAGTCTCTCCGTGCAGCAGATATGCAGCAAGCTATACGACTGTTTCGGCATTGACAGATAATTTTGTTTCACTTGAAATTAAAACGAAATATTTATAACCTAGCGTTCTTCGTCTAGTACGAATACACTGTAACCAGGTGGTTGTCGCCGGCTGTCCGGTCTGTTAGGCCCAGTTGATCTGGCGACATTTGCACAGCCCCCGACAGCAGTCTTGGGTAAGTTTCTTCGAAAAAGTAATTCCTTACACTCACAGTTACATTCACACGTGGCCATTTCCGCGTCGTAACTGGTAAGGAACTACACTCTTAGAAAAAAGGGTATATATGGTCCTCCCTAAAGGGAGGAACGGTCTTGTAACCTATGTTCCTTTAGAAAGGGAGAAACTTTCGTCCCGAAAGCAAAAGAGCAAAGTTCCTCCGTCGCCTGCATCTCATTATGGCGGCCCCGAATCGAGCAAATCGAGATCAATGAGGCTTAAAGGGACACTGACAGGGTATTTATGCTCGCCAAGGTTTTTATTTGTACATGGCATAGAGAGCCCAACTACCCAGAACAAAATTTCCGGCTCAAAATTCGTTTTTTTTTTTCGTCCGAAAACCGCCGATCGAGAACTGACCGGTGTGAGTCGCGCTCACTCTCTTCTCCGTGCACGGGTCGTTTTCTAAGGTTTAGACACAACCACCAAATATAATCAAAGTCGCAGGTCACGGCACGCACACAATATTTAATATAAACACGAAATATGATACCCATTTTTGGGGGGCTTCTAAAGAGCTGCAAATGCATTGGGGGGGGGGGGGGGGGGGGGGGGGAAACGTATTACAGCCATATGACTTCCGCCGCCTCTCTCCTCCTCTGTATTTCTTGTTCCTCCCTAGTCCAGTTTCGGTTTCAGTTTCGGGCAGTTGCATTTTTTTTACTTTATTAAAAATACAGGTGACGCTGTAGCAAAATATCGATTGGGTATTCTTCTGGCACTATAATGAATCGCCTGGCAAAAAATAAAAAAATAAATTTTGGGGGGTGTCAGTGTCCCTTTAACGAGGACGCTACGTCTCTTGTATGGGACGAGAGGAGCAGGAAATAAAAGCGTAACACGAACTTTCCGCCAACTGTGTTTATTTCCGAAGCCAGCTTCCCCCCGCAGGTAAGGAAACTTGCGTTTCGAAAGCAGTTACTCAGTCTTCCCGTCGTCAGCACTGCAATGTTAAACGGAGACAACCGATACCTAGTTACTTCGCACGCTTTACGTCTTACCTTTGCTATTCCTCGAGTCACAATTCCTTCGTCAACCGCACATCGCGGAGGAATGGTAAACCAATTCGCGAAACCAAAAGCCGCTCTCAAAAGAGCAAACTCGAAGCCGCTGTTGCACGGTAACCAGAAATTATCGCGTAGCGTCAAAGAAGGTTAAATCGGTTGCCATCAGATGGCAGGGTCAAGCAGAGTAATTGCAAGTAGCTAGGCTAGGTGGCGATAGGTACCGCCCAATTTATGGTCTACGAAAAATATTTGCATTTGCTCACGCCACCATTGGGCTTCGGGAACCTTTATTATACACACATGTAGACACATTACGCATACTACAAGCATCAGCCGACCATATACATTGAGCGTATACACATACACGGCACATACAAACAAATACAACAGCACATTAACCCGATCACTAGTTCCGAGCTCAGCGTTTCCGTCTTTTAACCTGGTCATTTTGAACGTACGGAATTTCTAGGTGACCGCCTAAGCAATAAAAAATATTACCATCATCTGATTTTTTCCAGCAATGTCATACCTCTGAGAGTATTTTGAAGGGCTCAGGGGATAAATTTCTTAGTAAAAGGTAAACGCTCATGCCGTAATTATTTGAAAGCCAATAAATCAAGCAGCTCCAATGCGATTGCAAGCCATGTGTTTGATTCCCCGCACCATGGAGGATAGAAGGGTAGGAGAGGGCATGACGTCAGCCGCGTAGCCTCCAGAAGCCATGCTCCCTTGACGCCTCGCCTCTTTCTCATTTTCCTCCTTACCCTCCTCACTTATCAGGCCAACGTGACCGTAGCTAGCCTTCGTCTAGCCTTCGATCTGCTAAAACCTACCGGACGGAGCGCGCGCAAGCTTGCAAGCAATCCTTCTAGAATCAACCATCCATCTCACACGTGACATGTCACGCGCACCAATGGACCTTTCCCACATACCGACTGCAACAGGCGGTGGCTGCACAAACTAAAAATCGAGGAAGTGACCTACCTGCGCTACCAATCGATAATGACAGCTACGCTACGAGTTTCTTCGCTCTCTGAGCAGCGGCGCCTGCCCAACGCGACTTGAAAGTGGGGCATCCGTGGCGTCTACCCAAACCTCGTGTTTTCCTTTCCGTCGACGTTCTTTTTTTTGTGTAACACAATTATATATGTGCTGCAGTTACGTGTTCTACTCGCTGATACACAGCCTCCTTCCGAATTTCCTCGATTTTTCGTTCCGACTTCCGCCGCTTGGCATCAGGCGCTCGCGCGTGCGCAGAACGCTTCTCGGAAAAGGTCCATTGCCAGAGAGATCTTCGGTCACGTTGGCCACAACATCGTTTAAAATTTTTAATGACTAGGCTTCACCAACATTGCAACGTGCCCCCTCCTACTACTCATAATCTCTTTGCCCCGCACGGCACGACGTAGCCAGTATTTCTACGTAAAAATTAGACGTAAAAATTAATTAAAACGAATTCCACGCTATAAATATATGTACACCCGCCGGCAATATGAAGGTGAACACCTTACCTGTTTCTTGCCTGTTTTACGGCTCCCTAAAGCTATATTAACTCTCAACGTCTCAAATGGTACGTGGCTTGGGGTCTAAACTTTGCGTTCTAGCCCTCTTCTGGAACAGAGCTTGTTCCAAAACTTGCAGGACCGTCAAAAACAAGAAGAGGGCTGTCCACCTTCATATCGCTCACGGGTGTACTTTCCGTCATATTTTCATACTGTTCAGTCCTTTCCCCAGAACGCAATCGCTTTCGGGGAGGAGAAAACCGACAGTTACATTGGCCACTGTACCATAGGAGCTACAGTTCAGACCAGCGTTCCAACATGACTATCCGCACGTCGATCGATTGCACCTAATCCCTCAAGGGGTATGTCAACCTGCGACACCCCGCCCCTCCGATCACGGCCCGACCAGCGGCATCAATGCCCGACAGTTTGCGTCATCTCATATTGTTGCTACACCACTGATACCCGAACACACGGTCACATCGGCGATAATTCCAGTCTTCTGTTCAGAACACACAACACTGCCATCGCGATGTTGCTGATATATGTTGCTGACACGCGGATACAGAACCACGTTGACTGACGGTTAGCACTCGGCATCGGAAAACAGAGCCGAACTCAGGAGTCAGCACAGAAGGCACCCGGCACTGGGCAGCACAACCTGCCTGTCTTAGACGCAGTTTCCGCGAATTCCATAACGTCGTCTACGTTGACACATCCACTGAGGACACATCGTTCCGCGTGGTCCGCATGATTCCGCGTGGGTTCCGCAATCCGGAGACGCAGCGCTGCTGGCACTGCTCCGGAACTTCGCTTTTTCTAGCGGCTTCTATTGCTCGTTTGATAAAATTAATGTTAAAAACGTCAATGCAACCGAAATTTTTTGCACGTTTGGACTAGGAGACAAATTACAGGCGGCCTTTGCTGCCGTTGAAGCTCGATCAGCTCAATAACATTTATTAAACAACGTGCGCGAAGTGCTCGATAAACGACACCGAAAGAAGCTAAGGCGGGAGGGTGGAAGCTTTCTCCTTTCTGCCTGGAAAAGGAGAAAAACGCCTCGTTCCTCCCTTTTTCTCGTGTCCGCTTGGGGGCGCGTCAGTAGAAGGGAGTAAAATGCGCTGTTGCTACCTTTTCCCCCCACCTTTTCTTAGAGTGGACGTATTCACCAAGTTGGCGCAGGGCAAATAGAACACAGGCCAGTTCTCACATGCAGCGAAGCGCTGATGTAGCGGTGCTCACGTGTCGTGAGCTGCTTATCGTCTGCGTGTCGTAAGCTGCTGATCGTCTGCCATTCTTGTCCAGCTCGCTTGCACCTTTGCATTTAGTTGCATTATAATTATAGCCATGAGCAACAGTGTTGACGGTGCGATACGAAGCTGGTGAACGCTCCCGTCAGCACGCGCATAGCGCGAGGTCAGCGCTATGCTTGTAGCGCTCTGCTGCATGTGTGTGACATGTGTGACAGGCCTTTAGAATGTCGAAACGCATCATTTGGAAAGTTTAAGGAATGGCTAGATTCTACTCGTTCAATGATATCTTAATCCCCTGTCAAACGGGCTAGTTTAGTGTCACTACAAACGAGTGCACTTCGACCGGTCGAAACACACTCCAAGTGTGTTGGTGCTACACGGGAAAACTTAGTGTCACTCCAAAATGATGGCAATGACGATGGGTAAGTAATGGGCACGCAAAATATTAGTGCATAGGAATTTTTTCATAAATAACTTCGTCGTCTTATTAGCAACACGTTACCACACATTATTGCGCTAAGTAACAAGTTTTAATCCAAATTTAAATCCAATTTGATAATTACGATCAGCCATTACAACCCAGTGATACACGTTCGCACGCCGGTACGATGCTAGACCAAATCGAAACAAACAGGACCGATCTCACCAAGCGTTCGACGCATGCGCGAGGCAGCCATAACTTTAGTTCACAGGAGGCATTCGGCAGTGCACGAGACTGTTGGTGCCCTGCACGCGTAGAGCTCCAGCAAGGTTGTCGCACGCGCAGAAAGACTAAAGTTCCCTCGATGCATTGTGGCAGCGGTGGCGTAGTCAAACTGGCATGTGAGATCGGTCACTCCGCGTGCTCCGAGCTGGTGTGTGCGAGCCCACTCAGCCACTCGCCACTCGCCACAGCGAAACATCATGGAGTGTGTGGAGGACGAGCTGGAGCGCGATATCCGCGATGTTGGACAGTGGAAGCGCGTGGTTGGGTCACTTTTCTCCGTGAGAGCCCAACGCCTTTCAGATGAGAGGCAGCTGGACCTGGATATTGACGCACAGGCAAGAATGTCAAGTGACATCGACCAGCAGCTGCCCAGGCCAATGCCTTCACCATACCCGCTCTCATGACCGACAACCTACCCCTGATCAGTCGAGAACGGTGGACTTCCCAGAGGAACGAACGGTGGTTCGAAGACACCTTGCCCCATTTGGGCGAGTTCCATTTCAAGCAAGCTTTTCCGCGTCTCTCCTGTCACCTTCAGATTCCTGGTGGAGTCTTGCAGGTGCCTATTGGCCGTCGCTGGCCGTCGCGCAGGAGCCGAAGCTGGAAACTAGTTTAGCCGCTTGTTTTTGTACAATGCACTACTTTCCTGCCAACTGAAAATAAGTGCGCATCTAATATTACTCCTATAAAAATAGTACTAATTTTACGCAGCGTTAATTTCTTCTATTATTTTTATTCCTTGAACACTGCTATCGAGATTACACACTTGGTCTACCGGAGCGAGCGTAGTGTGCTCCCCGAACTCACTTCATCGGAAGTGTGTTCTTCGGGCAGTGCTGGGGATTGAGCTCAGGATTACTGGGTTCTCCCCAGCGCGAGCTTTCTCTCCACGTACTCCGATCTTGTGGGCGCTAGCCCACTCCGCCACCGATACCCCTTAATAAAGACACGTTAAAAAAAATTGACGTTTACAATTCTCTGTAATGCCGAATCGGAACGCAGCTCTTGAGGAGGAGGGGGGAAGGGTACGAAGGGGAGGGTACGCCAGCTGCTCTTCCTCTGTACCCTCCCATCCTCCTCTCCTGTTCCTATCCCACTTAGCGTAAAACTTTCGCGAAGTTTCCCGCTAAATTAAGCCGGGAAATTTTCCAGCTGAATTGACGTGTGACGCCACATGACACGTCACCTAAAATTTTAAGTGGGACTTCACGTGACGTCACACGGGTAAAATTTTCCCTCTAAATTTAGCAGAAAACTTTTCCACCAAACTTAGCAAAAACTTTTACCGCAAATTTTAACGGGAAACTTTTACCCTCGTGACGTCACACGTGATGACAAACGTGACGCCACGTGTGACGTCATTTTGGGAAACAGCCCTTAAGGCAACGCGCGGTTGCGCCGACGCCGCTCAACTCAGAAACGGGTTTCTAGGAGCTGTGCTCTAAAACAACGTTACATTAATGAACGATTTTTACGCCAATTGGATGATTCTGATCGATCATCGCAATCCTAGATAAAGAACGAAGCATATCCAACTTTGGCGTTCCGCTTCGTTCCGTGGAAGTCTACGAGGAGGTCCTGAAACTGCCTCATTAGATCATAAGTATCCTGTTGTCTCGAATAGTTACATGCTGAAACAAAAGTACGCTACATCATTCTCTTCTAACCAAGATAGCCGTTGAATGACTGACTTTGTCGTCGTCTTTTATCAATTCGCGCTGCGCTAATATTCATTTATTTATTTATTTATTAGAGTACCTACATCGCCTAGAAGGCATTACAGTAGGGGGGGGGGGCACAAAAATAACATGCAAAATATACATCGTTATACACGAAAAAAAGAAGAAAACACTGCTACACTTATAAAGACTAAATCATATGAAAATTTAAACATTTGATTGAATTTTCTCAAAGAACAGCTCTGGCATCAAAGTTTCTACAATGTCATTAGGAAGCTTATTCCAATCCTCAAGAGACCGTGGAAAAAAAGAGAATTTAAAAACATCAGTTCTGCACTTATATGGACGGATCTTTTTTGAATTGTCAACCCTTAAAGACACATAAGCAGGTTCTAGAAGATGTGTTGATTTACATATACCAGTATTATTGTGGAAGATGTTATGCAGAAGTTTTAGACGAAGGCACTGACGTCTGTGCCTCAGCGGCCTCCAGTCCAGCGATGACTTCAGTTCAGTTATACTTGTCCTGGTTCAGATCAGCCTAAACTCCAAGTTCACCCGCTATTTTTTTTTTTTTTGCAATGCCTTTTTTTTACATGTTCTCTCTTTCACGAATTTATTTTTCTTTATAAAATAAAACTTACGCCACTCTTTTGGTTTCTGTGTTGTTATGTTTTACTGTTGAAACACTCCTATTGATGCCACGCACTCGATCGAGCGAAGTGAGTTCGTCAAACTCACTCGAAGCCAAGTGTCTTCCTCAGGAAGGAGCCGTGTGGCACACTGCATAAATGACACTAAGGGCGAAGGGCACTCGCTTGTAGTGACACTAAACTTGCCCGTCTGACAGGGGTATTAATCCCCATGGGAAAAATATGTTGTTACTTGCATCGTTACTTCGGAACAAGGAACAGAACTACAGTTACGAGTTATATTTCGGGAACCGTATCGCGTTACTGTTAAAACTTGCTCGCACCATGGCACAGTGAAGGGAAACATTGGCTGCAGCAGAACTTTTTTACACAGAAGCTAGCAATAGCACGGGGTAATTCCCAATACAGCCCCAACTTCTCTCAATGCAAAATATTTACATTGCTGCAAAAACTAAGTTCTGCAAAAAAAAAGAAAAAATGCCGACTTGCAGTTTTTTGTTTTACAACCCATAGTACCAGTATTATGCAAATATCCTGGTTGAAATTTCTTGTTTTGTTGTATTTCCGTGGTGGTAAACCGATAAACCGGTAAACCTTTTAAGAGAAACAAATATTTAACATAAATATTGTGAAACCCTTAATGGTTGCGAGCCCTTAATTTTCGCAAATTGAAAAATTCGCGAAGTTTAAGGACTCGCGAAAATTTTTGTCCTTGAGAGTTTCAATGCAGGTGTTTGGAATTTGCGAAATTTAATGGATTTTACAGTAGTACAGCTCACCTGAAACAGGCCTCTGTCGTGGTGATGCATGCTTCCTAACGTCTGCCTAGAGCACACGAGGCATCCGCATGAGCGATTATTTAAATTTAGACAGTACGCTCGTTGCATGCCCGAAATGTACTAACTGGAAGAAGGTACCACCAGGTCTACATAAGGTGCTTCGTTTTCGGGTTTTATACTTTTCCAAAATCGGGATGCTATTTTTCAGGCTGATAATCGGGGCGAAATCGGGTCTTGCTGAAGCCATTAGGAAATCGGGTTTTCTCAGGTCTTATTTATGAAGGGGAAGTACCTGAAATGTGTTATTTACGCGAACAAAAGTCAACGAAGTATATGATATACCAATGGTGCTCGATCTTGCAGTATATTTCAGCCTTCGAACTCATTCTGAAGCAAATGTATGCGGAGGTAACGCAAATCAAAGAAGTTTGTTATCATCAAATTGGTGACCGAGGAAGCAGTTCTGAAACAAGACTGTATTCGGGGAGAAATTGGGCGTAACCCTATTTTTATAAAAACTGTGTATAGGGTGCAAATATTGAGTTTTACCCGAAAATGAAGAACCCTAGTCATACACAGTAGACAGAAACCAGACAAAGCAATAAGAAACTAAATCCAGACGTACGTACCATCTCAAATTTTATGGTTAAGATACAAAAAATATGCAAATGCTTGCATCATGCATACATCATGCTTGCATACTAAAAAAAATGCAATATGCTTGCATCATGGCCGGTATGCTCTGCCAAAGCCAAAATAAAAAAGAGTATCCAAGAAGCCTCAGACAAAGTACATGATTTGCTTCATGACATCCGTAAGGGCCACGGCGTGTTCATACTCCCTGGTCGAGAAATTCGGGCTGCCCCCCAGAGCACACCTTGCTGAAGATGTGCTCCTTGGCCATGAACGCCGCCAAGTGAGCGTAGTACACCGGTGCGGGGATGCTGACGCTACGAGCGCACCTGGCATACGTGTGGCACAGGTAGTAGCTCAACTTCTGCAGATCGTCCGACGAGAAGTTGTAGTCGTCGTGGACAACGTAGTAATATGCTGGTTTGCTGGTCCCCTGGATGCCGTAGTGGCTGCACAGGAAGAAGTCGAAGTCCACGGGGTGCGTGACGACTGTGTCCACGGTAGTGCCCGGGGGTACATTATGGGCCTTGCCCACACCGTCTCGGTTGTTGGTTGGCATAAACCGAATGTGGTGGCGCTTTTGGACCACAATGAAGGTGACCGGTGGCTTGAAGCTGCCGTCGGGCTGCAGCGAAAGGCACGCGTCTCGAATGGCCTGCAGCTCGAGGTCGCGCACTTCAGCAAACTGGCCCTCGCTGACACCGTCGCGGTAGAAGATGATGTGCTCCGGCTTGTGGCGCGTGGCCTCGCGGAAGGCCTTGAGCAGTTCCATCACCATGCCCTTGTTGAGGTCCTTGATCATCTCGACGTGGGCCACTGCCTCGTGGTTTTCCAGCTGCACGCGGATGGACGCACGGTACTTGGACGGATAGAGTCCAGGCTCCCCACGCAGGCCGCGATGGACGGCTGGATGCGGTCCGCGGGAGCAGGGTGGGTCACGTCCGCTCCAATGATTATGACCGGCTTCATGAAGATCTCTGGCTTCTGCGCCTGCAGGAGGCTGTTGTTTACGCCGCCCATCTTTACGTTTATTTTCTGACACAGATTCACCATCAGCTGAGGTTTGCAGTTCCTGGTGAAGTTTTGCTCCAGGATGCACTGCGTCCTGATTCCCAGGCTCGTCTCCGCGGTTTGTTTGATGTCCGCATAGGAGGAGCCCCGACCGAGGACGACTATGACAAGCTGCACGCTGGGACAGTCCTTCTTGATGTCTGCCAGGATCTGACTGGTACTGATTCTTCCCACATCCTTCATCCTGGTGTCCAGTGGGTTACTGACTGACATGCCAAGTTTCCCTCCGGTCTCCTGGAAGAGTCTGATGAAATTTTTCAACTCGTCTCTTCTCAAACGCGGAGTGTTCATGCCTAGCAGTACCCAGCTCTCCACAGAAGCGGCCTGGTGGAACTGCTCGTCCCTCAGGTCCCAGGAGCCCTCCCTGGGATAGAGCTTCTGATCGCCCTTCATGACGATGGTGGGGGCCTCGAGCACGCGCCCTTTAAGCTGCGTCGGTTCAGTGCTTATCTTGGTGCCGAACTCGCTGAGGTAGGGTTGACTTTTCTGCACCACGTCTTGCACCGCTTCCTTGATTTTCGCAAACCACAATGCCGGCGGTTGTGCCGTCCTCTTGATCATCTCCTTTGTCATGTCGGGAGCAAGCTTCCTGCGGTACGGCTGGCCCTTGGGAATCTTGCAGGCCTCAAGCGGGATGAGGACAGGTCTAGTAGCACTGCCAACCATGATGCACGGCAGCTGGGGATAATGTGCAAATTTGGGGTATCTCCTGCGGAAGTACTCCGCCACGCTGATCTTCGTGTTGTCCTCTAGGGAAAACTCGAGCTTCACTACCGATACCCTCGTGATCTTGATCACGCGGTACTTACGGAAGTATGGCAGGTGCATCGCCTCCACCTTGAGCAGTTTGAGTTCCTCGTCGAGGGTGTTGATGTGACTGTCGTTCAAGGAGCTCGTCGTCTCAAGAGAGAACTTGGTCCTTCAGTCGCTGAGCACCTTCACCATGAACTCCAGCGGTGTCTGCTCCTCATAAAACGAAGTGGCCGAGCGGTCGACATTCAGCATGGCTTCCCTTGGGCGGGCCGCACGCTGGTGTTGTAGCCAAACCACACCTCCTGCCCACCCCCAATGGAGTTTTGGTCCCTGGGGCTTGGTAACATGAAGATGGAGCGCACCACTGGAGTCCACTGCATGCACGGCCCGTGCCGCATGATGATGTCCAGCGCCTGGATCACCTACTGCGGAACCACGCGCACCCGGATGTTGTAGACGGCATGCAGAGCGTCCAGGTTGACCGTGGCCGCATAGTGAATCTTCACCAAAAACTGTCGCAGGGGCTCGCCGGGTCTACGGGCCTCTTCCTCTTCATAGTCCACGGTGCAGATGCGCTCCTCGAAGGGCAGCTTGCGCCGCGTGTACAGATTCTTGCGGCCGTCAAATGCGGGAAGGCACTTGTTCAGTTCCCCGCAGTACTTGTCCACGAGCTGCTGAATCATCCGCCGGTTGACGTGGGTGCTGAGGGTGCGCATCTTCTTCTGCCCGGGGGTTTTGGCCTTCTCCTCCCTGAGCGGCGGAAAGATGGCGACGTCATAGTGATAGACATTGCCGTTTGGCAGCTCCAAGGCAAAGTGGTTTGCCAACACCTGGAAGAAAAGTAAGGAGTCGAGCGTCAGTCAATCGCCTCGGCAAAAATTTTTGTTGTCCAGGTCTCTATGTTGCGAGGGTTGAGCACGGAAAATCTGACTCATGAAATTGAATGGGGGGGGGGGGGGGGGGATGGGTAGGGGTATTGCACAGTGCTGCTCGTGTGCAACATAGTTCTGCACACCTAGATTTTTGAGACGCAAGAGCTTGCAACTCAGAAGACCTGTTCACGCACACAGTGTAGCATTATAGACGTGGCGCTGGCTTTGAGCTAGACCAGACTGTGTCGGCATTCCACTGCTCACTGAGGTACAGCTGACATATGGTGCAGTGCCAACTCAGCGCAAAGTGTAAACCAGCTTTAAGTCTGTCCGTGTCTTCTACTAGTTGCCTAACAGGCTTCACCAAAGGGGACGAAAAACACTGCAGCAATTACTCTCAGGACGTCAGCTGTAATCAGAGACAAGGCAGAGTTCAGACTCCACTTTGCCCATTTATATCTCTTGCCTTGCTGATGCTTGGCCTACACTCTAAGAAAAAAGGGAGGAGAAAGGTAGCAAAAACGACTGTTCCTCCTTGTTGCGGACAAGTTGCCCAGAGAAGGGAGGAACGGCAGTTCAGATGAAAGGAGGAGGGCGACTTCCTCCTTGTTCAGTTGGCGCAGGGGTAGAACACCGGGCTACTGACCGAGTGGTCAACGGTTCGATCCCCAGAAAGGTCGTTTTTTTTTTTTTCTTTTTTTGTAAATTTTTTTTTTAAATTTTTGTTTACCAAACACACCTAAACAAACCCAGACCGATGAAAGGAAAATTAAAGTCCTTATTATTCTCCGAGACGTTTTCCTCCTCCAGGCAGACCGGAGAAAGCTTTCGCCCTCCCGACCCATCTTCTTTCGGTTTCGTTTTTCGAGCACATCGCGCACGTTGTTTAATAAATTAATGTTGAGTTGATTGAGCTTCAGCGGCAGCGAAGGCCGCCTGTAATTCCGTCTTCTAGTGCAAACGTGCAGAACATTTCGGTTGCATTGACGTTTTTACCACTAATTTTATCAAACGAGCTAACGAAGCCGCTAGAAACAGCGAAGTTCCGGAGCAGTGCCAGCAGCGCTACATACACTGGGTAAGACGGCCGTCTCCAATTTGCGGGACGCACGCGGAACTACAGCAGCGAAACCACGAGGAACTGTGTCGACGTTTTCGACGTTATGGAAATCGCGGGAACTGCGTCCAAGGAAGGCAGGTTTTCCTGCCGGCTGCCTGGGTGCCTTCCGTGCTGAGTTCGGTTCCGTTGTCCCGCGCCGAGTGCCAACCGGCGTTCAACGTGATTCTTCTGCGTGTCAACAACATCGTTAACGTGGTTCTGTATTTCTTCGTGTCAGCGACATCGTGATGGCAGTGTTGTGGGTTGTGAACAGAAGACTGGAATTATCGCCGATGTGACCGTGTGTTCGCGTATCAGTGGTGTAACAACAAGATGAGATGACGTAAACTGTCGGGCATTGATGCCGCTGGTCGGGCCGTTATCGGAGGGGCCGGGGTGTCGCAGGATGACATTCCGCTTTACATTAAAGAGTTTAAAACCACTTGAGGGATTAGGTGCAGTCGATCGACGTGTGGATAGTCATGTTGGAACCCTGGTCTGAACGGTAAGCTCCTATCGTACAGTGGCCAATGTGACTGTCGGTCCCCGAGAGCGATTGCGCTCTGGGGAAAAGACAACACTACGAAAGTATGACGGAAAGTACGTATATTTATAATGGAAGTTTAGCATAAAAAAAAGACAGGCAAAATCGAAAAAAAACAAAAAACGCTATCCTTTATTTTACTGTTTAAATATATTACGGTTCCTGTAGAAACTGCCCTCTAAGTGGCGCGCTGGGATGAGCGCTAGAAGTTTTCGAGCTCGCAACGGCGCAGCTCCGTACACTTAACAGTTGTCGCAAGTCGTGGCTTTGACTGCATTCAAGTTGATCGAAAAGCGATTTCTGTGCCCGTGAAGCATCACTTCCAGCTGAGTGGATATCTGCTCTAAAGAGATTAATTCAAGACGGCAATTGCAGCTTTGCGCGAACAGCACAAATAGAAAAACGAACACTACAATATAAATACTGGCTACGAAGGGCCATGAGGGAAAACAAACTCATGGCTTGGAACCATATTGGAGCGGCTCGATTTATTGGCTTTCAAATAATTATGGCATGATCGAGCGTCTTCTTTTTAATAAGAGATTCATCCCCTGAGCCATTAAAAATAGCCTCAGATGTATGACATTGCTGGAAAAAAATGAACATGTTCGGAATATTTTTTTTTGCTTAGGGAGTCACCGAAAAATTCCGTGCGTTCAAAACGACCACTATTAAAGACGGAAACGCAGGGCTCGGTAGTAGTGATCGGGGTAGTGTGCTGTTGTATTGATGTTTGTATGTGCCATGGCGATGCCTGTGTATACGTTCAATATATGTTGACCTGATGTTTTGTAGGGTTTGTAGTGTGCGCAACGTGTCTACATGTGTTAGAGATTCCGAAGAAAAGGAAACGCAATTGTGGCGTAAGGAAATATTAATATTTTTTTGTAAAACATGAATTGGGCGGTACCTAGCGCCACCTAGCCTAGCTACGTGCGATTACTCTGCTTGACCCTGCCATCTGGTGGCAAGCGATTTAACATCCTTTTACGCTACGCGGCTACGCCATAATTTCGTGTTACCGTGCTGAGATAAGCCAAGAGGTTGCTTCGGATTTGCTTTTTTTTTTGAGAGCGGCTTTTGGTTTTGCGGGCGAATGATTTTCACTCCTCCGTGATGTGCGGTTCACGCAACGGTTGACGAAGGAATTGCGGCTCGAGGAATAGCAAAGGTAGGACATAAAGTGCGCGAACTGAGTGCCGGTTGTCTCCGTTGAACATCGCAGTGCTGACGATGAGAAGACTGAGTGACTGCATGCTTTCGAAACGTAAGTTTCTTTACCTGCAGGGGTAAAGAAACTTCGGAAATAAATACAGTTCACGGAAAGCTCGTGTTACGTTTTTATTTCCTGCTCCTCTCGCTTCGTGCAATAGACTTAGTGTTCTCGTTAAGCCTTACCGAGCTCGATTTGCTCGATTCGTGGCTGCCATAATGAGATGCAGTCGACGGAGGAACTTTTCCTCCCCTGCTTAAGGGACGAAAGTTTCTCCCTTTCTGAAGGAACATATGTGTCAAGAGCGTTCCTCCCTTTAGGGAGGACTATACTGACCCTTTTTTCTAAGAGTGTAGGGTTGTGCATATTCAGGGTGTATGTTTTTGGCGAAATTTTGAGGAAATTTCTTGTTCCCGTTTTTAGTACAAAATTGGCATTCATCGAAGTTAATTTCTGAATGAAATTCCAATTCGCTGCAATTTAAATTTGTAATAGAGTAATAGAGTTCCCTTGATGTCCACTAAGATGAACATCAAGGGAACTTAAAAGTTTGTATCGTTTATCAGATGTTCGGCTGGAAAGTCGCTAAAATGCTGTAAAAGATTGAATTCTGTGCAAAATCGATAGTATTAAAAATATATATTATTAAAAATATTTTTGCACTGCATCTATGGGATACCATCTAACGTATCAATTTTGTTTGACATATCCAAGAATTATGAATAAAAGAGTTTGGTGTCCTAACAGGAGCCTGCTGATTTCTCCAATCTCTTAACACAACCCCTCCCCCCCCCCCCCCAAGAAAGAAAACAAAATAACAAATTAATTAAAAAACGAGGGTATTCATTTATATCCCAAGCCATATTTACAACAAAAAAATTAACAAGCCCTGTCTGCTGACAAAAAAAATTTAATAAAAAATAGACTGCTTTCTTTGCTATCTGCATTAAAAAAAATATCCCAACTTTTTTCGTTTTGCATTGATCCTTATTGTTGAAGCTATCCGGGTAAGTGCAAACTGACGGCAACTTCACCAGCGCTAGCATTTCGGACCCTTCGTTTTATCCGAAAACGCTGAATCCAAGCCATCCCAAACAACATGCTTTTGAAACGCGAAATCTGCAGTAGGAGTCCGCCCTCGGCACGACCTCTCGATCTTTGATAACACTTTGACGCATGTGCAGCCAAAGCATGACTGAAGGCAACGAGTAGTCCGCGCTTGGGGCATGGCTTCACTCGCGGATGTGATGCTGCATGGACGACACTTCAATTTGCGGCGTCATTTAACCATGGACACATCTGCACCCTGCTGCTGTGCAATACTCCCGAGAGATCAGCATTCCACTAGCCACAAGCCAGAAACAAGCAGGAAACAAAGCAAATAAAGTTTGAATGAAGCGAATAAGCTACAGGGGCCATGACGTTCTAGCAATTAATTGGCCAATTAACTACGGGAATTAGTCTCTGTTGTTGATGGAACAAAAAACAGAAAACCAGGTTTTCATGCGCGTGCCAGTTTTTATTTTAAAAAAAATATCAAAGCTCAAAGTGCCTTTCAACTCCCACATCTTCTTTCGAGTGACATACTCTGGGGGACCACCTGGTTTCCCGGTGGGTACTCTCTTCAGAGTCCCCAGCCGCTTCCTCCTCAACTGTCGACCTATCAAAGATTCGCATCACCAGAGGTCATGGTGACCGATCGACACAAAGGGCTGTTCGCCACGGGGCTGACGGCAAGTGTAGAAGCGGAGGGGGACAGGTTTTCTTGACTTCCTCGTGTCCCCCAGAAGACGTTTCACCGTAGTTACCGTAACCGCCACATGCGGCTGCAGGTCGGCAAATGATTTGTTTTTTTATTTTGCGACTACGCGGCGGAATCGCAGTCTTTGGGGCAAGGCGGCGCTTTTTTCGTCATCCGTGCCTAGATAAACAATATGAAAAATACAACCTGCAAATTTTTTTAACATTAAAATCGTTGCACTACCCCTATAACAAAAATAAATAAACCACCTGGTATTGCAAGTTAAATTATCTACGTTCAAGGCGACAATCGAGGTCTACAGCCGCCTTTTTAGGCGGCTGGCGACCTCGGCTTTTTAGCTAGTAAATTCATAATAGCAATCACTTACCATAGAATACTGCGAATCCACCCATTCCACACTAAGCGCCCATTCCCAAATATGTAAGATCTGAGAAAATAAGCACAGTATATTGATATGCAAAAATTGATGACCGGAGAAGAGCCCATCCCCCCTTTTTTTCGCGATTTTCTCTACATTTTGAGTGGACGCTTGCCTGGTATTTTCAGTATGCCTTGCGGGGTTAGTGTATCTTACCCGATTAACAAAAATCCATTTTACAGACCATAAAACTAAAATCATAGGCTCGTGTCAAACAGCCATGAACGGAGAATCGCTTCATGGGGGTCACGAATATCAGGTCGTGTGACCAAGGCGCACGACGTCATTGTATCGTGTGGTCATGGCTGAAATATGACACACCTCTTCAGATTCAACCCATACAGGAAAACTGATTTACCGTTAATAAGACACTGAAGACATAGGAAATAGGAGCCACGACACTGCTAAATAGACATTTTCAGATGCGAGGCATTCATCACAAGGTGTGTGACTCTCTCGTCATGGAAGGGTGTGAAAACCCAGGGTTCTGGAGCAGCTGTCTGCTGTAGCATAATTTTTTTTTATTGTTTTACTACTTCTCAAGCTTCCATCCAGTCTCTGGGCTCAAGCTTTGACAAACCCCACTAAGCGGATTATTTGTCGCCAAGAAATCCGAGAAGCGAAGCTTAATTTCTATATAAAGACCAACGTGTCAAACAAAATTTTCCCTCACGTTCCATGCTTTACAAATGCAATGTGTTTATTCTAAAAACTAAATAAACAAAGCGAAAAAAAATCTTAGTCCTTTTGATTACCATTATGGTCTTAAAAATAGGGTGCACTGCCAACTTTTTTTGGGTTTACCCTAGGTGATTTGAAGGAAAGAAGGACATCTTGGAGCCATCACAGTGATGACAATGCTGTGCCATTGTCAATTGTGACATTCAACAAGCTCAAAAAGGATTGCAAGTATGTGCAGTCTCCACTGACATTTGTACGACGCACTACTTGTTCGTACAACTCTGGATACCGTAGATACACGAGCCACATTCAGGCCATCCAAACATATGCCCGCGGAAAGAAGGCACGTTATCGAGCCCAGTTTTTCTTTGATTCTGCCGACTCGCAAAGTTTCGGCCCGTTCCCCCCCAGCTCCACAGCACACTCGTTTTAGATTTTACTATGCCTCCCCCGCCCCCCCGCCCCCCCCCCCCCCCCCCCCCCCCCCCCGACAGACCACAGAGCCACCAACCACCGGGTCCGACTACAAGGAGGAAACCTTGCGGTTCATCTACGGTGCCAGAACGTGTCTTCGACTGACGCGGCCGGAGTCCTTTCCCAACCGTACACCGAACGAGTTACCCAAGTCACCACAAAAGCCGGCGCGTCGTGTCGTCAGTCATCGCGATCCTGGCGTTCGGGGCTACAAGTCCCGGTAAAAAGCATGAGCAAATGCGAGCATCGCCGTCATCGCAGCGTCCTGACTCTTCGCTGCCGAAGCTTGCCCATACTGTCAAGCCGGAGAGCAACCGGCAGCAGAACGGTCTGCAACAATCGCCACCGCCGCCGCTACGCAACCAGTATCGCGGCCAGCGACACGACACTTTGCGACGTCGCCAGGCGGAAATCGAGGGACCACCTTTTAGGACGCGGTCGCAAGAGGCTTAAAAACCGGTCTGGTCTCTCTCGGTCGTACTCGGTTGCAAGAGTGTGAACGGACCTTTACAGTCCTCGCCGTAGTCCGTCGTAACGGAAGGTTGCGGCAGAGGCGCAAGATGGGGCATATCGGCCTGCCCAGCTTTCCCTCGCCGGGGCGTTGCGGGAATGTGGTCTGCTTCCACGGCACGACCGGAAGGAACTCCGCAAACTTTTGCATGTCGAAGCGGTCTCCTCCCGCCGCTTGAGGTGCGGGCTGCGCGGGTGGGGCTGCTTGTGCAGCAGGGGTTGCTTGTGAAACTCGCTGGGGAGGATTCTGTGGATGCCCCAGGGCAGGGAACGCTTCGGGGGGGCCCTGCTGCTGCTGCTGTCCCCTCTCGAGCATTGCCCGGGCAAACGACTGCTCTTGGGGGACATCCCCCAGGCCAGGGACGGGTGCCAGTCCCCCTTGCTGAGGACCCTCTGTGCGATCGGAAAGGCACGTTCAACACGACGATATGGTGTATGTCGGTGTAAGCTAGTAGTGCAAAACTACTTATAGCGAAAGCCAAATCTAACTATCAATCGCAAAAAAAAAAAAAAGTATCAACAGTCGATAGAACTATCGATGTGAACCATTGTGAAAACTATTTTTGACCAAGCGTCAAGTTTTCGTTAGATGTCGTAGTCGACACTCGATTCGTATGGCCGTACAAATCAGTCGCCGTGCCCTTTTTGTGTTCTGCTAGCATTTTCTCAATGCCCGATAGTTTTCTGAAAATGATGAATAGTCAATAGAGGCGAAAATAAACCATTGAATGTTAACATCAATGGTACTATGGATAGTTCTCAAAAAACTTTTGATTGTATCGAGAGTTAATTTATCGGTAGTTTTGGCAGAAACCACCGACGGTATCGAGAGTCAATTTATCAATAGTTTTGCATCACTAGCGCATTCACGTCATGGGTCATGCTGTACGAGGGACTCGGCCTCCCCGAACGAAATCTACGTAGACATATCCCTTGAGTGGGCGAGTGTGGAAGCAGCCATTTTCCCTTTTACAGAAATAGCAAAATATGCTTATCAAGAGGAAAGAAAAACAAAGATAGCTTGGCTACAGTCATCTCATCTGGCAGGGAAGGTAGATTAAAAGTGTCGTGTCAGGACTGCTGACACGAAGTAGTCGAAGAGAGAGAATCCCCAATCTGCTTTCTTTATTTTAGTTCTCGTCTGCGGTCCACCCATCCTTGCACCATGGGAATCATAGATCTCTTTCGCTGTTTTATATGGCAACGAACTCGGTGACCCCAGCACATTTCTGGTACGCGCGTTTTGTTGTCGTAGCTATTTCCAGCCACCAATGCATACTTTCAAACGATTCTGAAGTGGCAGCGGCCGACCTTGCTGCAAACTTACGACGACAATGTTACAAGCTCACCGTCCTCCAGGCATTCTCTGCCCACCCAGTCCCCCACCTGCAAGCTAGTTTCCGAGACACAAGAGCAGCCAAGGTCTTCCTTTTCGAAGCAATATAGACTCAAAGAGCCCACAAAATGAAACTCCGCAATAGACTCTTTCCAAAATTCAGTCTAGCCACGCTGATCACTATCATCATATGAAAAATGGCACATGTGTCGTACTAATGGCGGCTTTTTTGTTTACAGATGAAGGAAGAAGTTAGATGCTCCTAAGCCATGGTGGAAGAAACACATTGAGGTGATGACTCTGGCCACTCTTCCCGCAGGGTGCGAGCCGCCAGATTGTGTTTGGAGCTAGCCTGGAACCAGGAGTACTTAGTTCCGCACCGCTGTAGAGGGCGCTGCGGTATGAGGTCTCTCCTCGGCAGCCACGGTGTCGGCGATGTAGTGTGCTTGCCTTTTTCGCGGTGTGGTGGTGTGGTGCGGCGGTGTGCGGCCTGTGGCTGGCCTCATGTTTTGCTTTGGTGCTGTGTCGATCACAGGTGCCACCATCGTGCATGAAGGTGAGCCTTAACCCGAAGAAGGAAGAGAACACAGATTTATGGGCTCTGGCGACCTGGTGGAGGCGGTGAGGTACAAGAAGAAGCGGTGAGCGAGGGAATGCGGGACCACCGCTGGGAGAAACGATTGGAGCGGTCGGATTGGGAGGAACCCCATACTTGGGCGCCATCTATCCCCGTGCAAGTGAAGCGCTCAGTGTGCCGAACATAATGTGGCCGCCACGTCAGACAGAGAGTCATCACCTAAATGTGTTTCTTTCACCGTGTCCGAAGCTAATGATTCGAGGCCTGCAGACGCTTCGCAGCAGCTGTGCATGGGCGTCGCCATAACCGACCTTCAGTTTTTGTTTCTTCTTATTCCGTCCGCTTCATTTTATCATTGCCACAGTAGGACAGGTTAGAGCCACTTTAGGTGCTACTGTGTCCTCCTCCCTAGCATAGGCCTTTGTGGAGGCTCGTCAACGCCCGCTTCAGTGCCTCGGCATCTCGGTAAGACAAGAGAAGGTTGGCAATGGCGGCTCAATCCGGTGCGTGTTTAAAGTGTAATACATTCGAGACATTATCACGATACGAAGCAGGAATTGAACCCAAGAGCTGCATAAGCGTTCATTTCTAACTCAGGCCCAATCAATATGTTATTTAGGGCACAATGGGCTTCAAAACCCCGTGATGCATAGAACTTTATCTGGGCATCTGTGTGGGTTGGCTCTTCGTTCTGACCGGTTGCAGCTTTGTGGACATCAACATTGAGAGAGATTGAGAAAGTACAGTAAAGGCCACTTTCTCATTCGCCATCGACTTGCCAAAGTGACGGTGCCTGATAAAACACTGCAGGCTGCAGGTTCATTGCCGCCATTAGTGTGGTAAAAGTTAGTGATAAGACGAATCACCTGAGATTCGGATTCGGAAATTTCCGTACTTTCCGCGACGAATATTCGGCAGATTCGGAGATTCGTCAGATCCGACGCTGGTTGCAGACGGCAGCGTGAAACTTGTCGTGAACCTCGCGAATGTGGTCAGTTGTGTTTTTTTTTAGATACTGTTACTGCATATAACCATATTTCGTCTTGTTTATTTCACCGTATGGTATGTACTGTACTGTCATTCTAAACCCTGGCATGTTTTTAAAAAGGCCTGTTTACAAACAGGCCTAGTTGACGTAGGCCTAACCAATGCACGGTCTCGGTTTCTGTTCGGTTTCGCGGTGATCGGTAAAATGTAGCGAAACGCTGTGTATTATACATAATGTGGCGCAACGCACAATAAACATATTCAGGCAGGGAAATGATTTGTCTCCATCTCTAGAGCTGCGTATGTCTGTACCTGTAAGGCGCGAGATGAATGTTTCTCGTTACAACTTTGACCGCATACCGGCAACGGTGGCGAAGAAAAATGTCGCTAATTCACACTGTCGTTTCTCCGTTCTCGGCAGCAAGTCGGCCGTGAAACATTACTGTAACTAAATCGGATATCATTAGCCAGAAAGGTACAAATGCAGTACAGGAGACTCTAATAGTACGGCGCAAGGAGTTTCAGGTTGCTTCCCGTGTTCCGATAGCGATACCTCAGGACACACGTTGGAAATAATCGAATCGAACATACTCACTTGTGTGGTGTGTTCCACTATAACCGTAATCATGGGCACAAAATGTGTCTGTACCGAACAGCACGTACGGGATCGATCTCTTGTGGCGATGAAAACATGCACTTGTATTTCCACGCGCACCAAGCATGCCTATTTTGGTCGTAATCCGGAACCGACACCAATTTTTCCGTGATGTCTGGCTACCGTTCTCGACAAACATCCAAAATAATATAAACAAAGAGGAACATTTTATTTATTACGATGATATTATATTACAACATTATTTTGTGCACTTTGTGGAATTTAGTAAATTTAATATCGTGAAAAGTTGAAACACTCATCAACGTGATCTGGCAACCGTAGCAACACTTTGAATTTTTCCGAACTTCTCCGAATCGCTTGAGATTCGGCTACTCTTCCGAATCTTTCCGAATCTTCAGATTCGGCTCCAAATCTCTATTCAGATAAAGATTCGTCTGTGATCCGTTGGGAACAGCAGGAGAGACATCAAGCGTCTTAGTCCGATTATTGCGCCATCTAGCAGAGCACTATTACCCAGGCATTTTCACACTTGGTCTGTGACCAGCTGAGTTAAACGATGAAGAGGAGACGCACCGCCGCGACTCCTTTCACGCGAACGAAAACCAGTGGACCGACCCACCACATCCCCGGCGCATCCGAAACCGACGAGACAAGAGACAATGTCCGTTGCTCCCGTAGTGCATTACCCTCGCTTCACAGTACGAAAAGAAGAAAGCGACAAAACGCCACGTTTTTCGGTGGCCACTTTGTAAGTGTACTTTAATATGCACGACGGTGCCGGCCTCTACGGCATTCCTCCGAACGCCAGGAGCTGCGTTGACGTGGCGACGCTTTTGTCGCTCCACCCCGGCTCCACCATGGCTACCGCCGGCTCCTTCCATTAACCAAACACTCTCAACATACGGCTCTGCCCAGTAATCATTATTTCTACTAAAAGAAATATAATTCGTAGAAATGTCAAAAGGGCGCTAATTGGTTGAGAGAAGTGGCGAGGTAACAGGTGTGAAGTGGCCGATACAGTCAGTGCAGTTGTGTGGATTTGGCGTATGGCGCGAATTTGCAGCAACGCGCCGAATCGAAAACTGCGTGATGCGCTACCGCTTTCGGCGGACTACTTCGAAGCAGCCAATGGATACACGCGCAAAGAAGTATGAGCCACAGCGTCACTTGTTAGTGTACGTTGTGACTAGCAACTGTCGAGTTTCACAGTTTCTAAACTCCTGCTTGAAGAAGAGTACTTAGAAAAAGAGAAGCTTGATTACGATGGAACGCACGGGATTAAAAATATTTTTGTGCTATTGGCCTAGTCAATTTCAGCGTCGGTGACATACAATAATAATAATAATAATAATAATATTTATTTGCATACAAAAAATCTTATCCTGAGTGGCGTGCACGGCTGTGCAGAAAGGTTAAAACCCGTACGCGAGTGCGCCTGCCAGCCCGCCACCCAGGATTTGAAAAAAAAAAAAAAAAAACACGCATACGTATATTAAATTTGTACACAGGGCCGTAACCCAAAATGTTTTAAAAGAAAAATGAGGGTGAAATGTAAAGTGTAAGTTGACTCACACACACACAAACACACACTACACTACACCACTGTTATGACGCCTGCTGCTGTAGGTGCTTTGAAAACAAGCGACACATCGACACAGATTCAGTACGGTCCTGGGGAAGCGGCGAACGTATCCTGAGCGGGGCCGAGATGAAGTCCTCGATGCCGGCTAAGATCGGCGAGGAACTGTGGCGTTTGGTACGCGCTCGAATAAGTTCAGACTGTCCCGATCTCTTGTTAATCCTTGGGATGGTCGCAAGGTACGTGCCTTTGAGCGAGCCGTCGAGGAGTCGGCAGGTAAGGCCCACCCTGGCGACTCTTCTCCGATGAGCCAGGGAATGCCATTTGAGATCCTTTAGCCGACTGGCGTAGGGCAACGCAGGATTGTGTTGGCGAGTGAAGTATGTCCGAGTAGCATGCCGCTGCACGCTTTCCAGGCTGTCAACCAAATTAGTTTGATGTGGGCACCACACCGCACTACAGTACTCGAGATGCGGAAGAACGAGCGCGGTGTATAGAACACGGAAGGTGGTAGGACCGCACGCTTTGGAAACTCGTGTCACGAATCCCAAAAGACGTCGGGCTTTGGCGACAGCATTGGCAACGTGCAGAGAGAATGTTAAGTTAGGGGTAAACGTCACACCCAGAATTGTTAATGATGTGACCGATGTAAGAGGTATTGCAGACACGGTGTACAAAGGGGCTCCTGAGCTGCGGCTGTGACTGACCCGCATGACTGCACACTTGGATGGGTTAAGAAGAAGGCAGTTTGAGTCAGACCACTGCTGCACTATAGACAGGTTCCGTTGAAGGTTGGGACAGCTTGCGTGAGGTCTAGTTCGTGCAAGCAAAGTGATGTCGTCAGCATATTGGACTATCTGCGTGTCGATAGATTGGGAAAGATCGTTGGCGTATGTGGAAAACAGAGTAGGGCCAAGGACGGACCCCTGAGGTACCCCTGCTGAGACGGCGAAACTCTCGGAACGGGATCCTTGGAAGAGGACCTGGTGTGTGCGGCCAGTAAGGAACCGAGCTAACCACCGAAGCAAAGGACCGCGGACGCCTGCCCTTCCTAGTTTCCGAACTAGTATAGCATGGTTCAGCGTGTCAAACGCATTGCTAAAATCTAGTTGCACCATATCAGTCGAAATACCACGGTCAAGGTTGTCACTGACGTAGTGCATGATCGTAGCCAGCGCTGTTTCACAGCTCCTGTTCTTCCTGAAGCCGTGCTGTGTGGGAGAAAGGACGTTGTTTTCCTCGTAGAATTCAAGCAGCTTACTGTTGATCATGCGCTCAAACGTCCGACACAGTATAGACGTGATGGACACAGGGCGGTAGTTGCATGCTAACTTTAAGTACACTAACTTTAAGTCGAGGGCAAACACAGCTTACGTGAGGCAGCTCCAGTTATAGCATCCAATTAGCGACGACAGTCGGGGCTGAACACAGCTGAGCACTCAGCCGCTCGCCTGCCCTTCAAACATAACAATGCTGCCAACGCTCGCGCTTCCCGTTTATTATTTATAGCTAGCAAGTGCCGGAGCCAAGCCAAACGCGAAGTTAACAAAAATAATTAGTAGCGGTTCTCTAATTATCACTGGAAGCCGGTGAAGTAGATAAAAAAAAAAACCATGTGCTTCGAAGTGACATCGATCACCATGAAGTTAGCTGGTAAAATCATGCGCCTTTTATGTTCATCTAATGATATTAGCAACCAAAGTACGAAACGTTCTTTAGAATTCAGCCGAGCATCGCAGCATAGAGATCAGTGGCAACTATAGGCCGTTTTATCGTGGGTAGCGCCATTTTGAATGCTGTAGCGTCACCTAGCAAGCGTCAAAAAATTTGGGGGTTTTACGTGCCAAACCAACGACGGGCATCTGGCACGCCCCAGCGGAGGAGTGAGGATTAATTTGGACCACCTGGGGATCTTTTGACGGGCAACCGAAAGCTCGGTTACACGGCGCCTCCTCCGCAATAAGCCTCCGTCAGAGTAAGGGCACCTCGGCCGGGAATCGAACCCGCCACTTTGGGATCCGTAGGCCAGCGCTCTCGCCTCGGAGCCACCGAGGCGGCTAAGCAAGCGTCAGGTTCTGCGACCATGCTGAGTGGTTAGAAACGTGGCCGAAAGTGCTCTTCGGGGCGCGTTGGGTGTACTACTTGGGTGCTCTTGTGTTATTGTATGCCGCGGATGACGTTTTTCAACTCACTGGCCACGTTTCTTGCCCCACATTATGGCATGCGCCAGTGTGGCGAAGCCGAGAAGTCCGGCACCGAAGGCGCCACCGATTGAGGAGTTTCAGCGACGGTGTCACCGCCCTGGCGGCCGGTCGCCGAAAGAGAAAGAAGGGGATAGGTTCGCTGGGCGTTGGCTTCGTGTAAATGCGTTGGCCGCGAACGTAGGCTTATAAACTTCGGCAGCAAGAATTATTACGCGGCTCGAGTGTTCCGGTACGAGCAACAGAGGTAAAGGCCCGTTCACACTCTTGCAACCGAGTACGGCCGAGAGAGACCAGACCGGTTTTTAAGCCTCTTGCGATCTCTTAGGACCAGCTCCGCTGCCGCGCATCCGGTCCTAAGAAGTCGCAAAAGGCTTAAAACCCGGTCTGGTCTCTCTCGGTCTTACTCAGTCGCAAGAGTGTGAACGGCGCTTAAAGCGCCGTTCACACTCTTGCGGTGGGGGGGGGGGGGGGGGGGGGGTAGGTAGGTACTGTTCGTGCATGCGGCGTCTATGAGCAGTTCCGTAACTGAGCTAATCTAATAACGTAGGTTCGTGTATAGCGTGTCACCCGCAGAGAAGAACACCAGCATCAACATGCGGTGACAGGTCGCGCTATGGTGGCCGCTTATAATAGGGAGTTTTCGTAGATCGTTTCCGCCGTCCCGCAACGTTCTCCGCAACCCGTTACGAGATCCGGGTTTCTTCAGTCAAGGGCTAGCGGCGCGCAAGCGCAGTAGCGGCCCCTTCGTTGCGGATAACTTAGCGGAGGTGGGAGAACGGTCTACAAAAACTCCCTACTCATCGCGCCCGGCCTAGGCCAGCGCCCGCGTGATCGCCCACCCGCGTTTGGCATAGTCGGTGGCGCATATCGGTCACATGTTCTGGCGGGAGGAGACAATGTGAGAAAAAAAAATTAACCCGCGCCACCAGGGGAGGAATCGGCGCGGCCATCGCTCCGTCTAATCCAAATGAGCGGAGTGTCCTGTATTGCCCCTAGTAAAGTATTTGCTAAAACCGTGCAGTGCAGCCAAAGCTGCAGGGGAGAGAGCGTATGCCAACCTGTTCAAAAGGAGAAAAGGGAGAGAAGCGGCTGGGGGGGGGGGGGGGGGGGGGGGGCGGGGGACTCTACCGTTCCTTCTTTTTCTCCTCTTTAACAGGTCGGTATACACTCTCTTCCTGTAGCTTTGGCTGTACTGCACGGTTTTAGTGAGACGGAGTATAACTAAATACTCTTTGTCGCTAGGGGCAGAAAGAAGGGTAGCGGAGCGCGGGAAATCGTAAGCGCTGGCACCAATAATCTCAAGAAAAAAAGAAAAAAGAAGAGAGCGAAAAAAAAAAAACGGAAAAAGAAAAACGTGTCTTGTTTTTGTTTTTTGCCACGATGTGCTCACGCTTTGCAATTCCTTGTAAATTTTTCTTCTGTTTTTTTTTATACAACACCCGGCGGCTGTGTTTGTTTGCAAAATAAAGGTAAAAAAGATTAGGTACAAATATTGCCAGTTACACATTTTGTAGCTGATTTGCATTTTACACATTTTACTGCCGATTTCTATTTTCTAAATTCTCACCAGCTATGTGACGTCCTTCTGGGGGACACCAATGTCTGCTCCTGCGTCCGGCCATTCCAAGGCGGCAGAAATACATATTAAGAAAATGGCGGACATTTTTTTTTTCTCTAGGTTTATTATATAAACTGTATTCTATCGCTTTAAAACAAAAAGCTTGGCGCGTAGTTTATACGCTTCCCGAAGTAGCTTTTATAATACCTGGTGATTAAAAAGAAAAATGTTGTTTCGTTTGACTTGTGAACTATCCTGATAAAATATTAAGTAACTGATCTTAGATGCGCGTGCAAGTACAAGTGTCTAAATTCATCGCGTGAAAGGGGAAATTATATTCGGAGGCAACTTTCTGTGGCAATGCGGTCGAAGGTTTAAGCATACCTGCCCTCTCCCAGACTTCGCGCCGATTAAGCCTGAATGGATGGATGGATCCTAACGGTTGTACCCTCTATAACGGGGGGTAGTTTGCGCCACCTAGCCTAGAAACCAAAAGTATGATTTTTTTCTCCCCGCCAATGCCCTTCCCACTCAGTCTTTTTGTAACTATCACCAGTCAGTGTGGGATAGTTTTTCTCCTCTCTTCGGAAATAGCACTGAAAGCTACTCCCGAGTATAGCAAAGGCCCTGTCACATTGAGGAAACACGTCGGTGACATCAACACAACGTGTTTATCAACAGACGAGCAACTTGTCGTTTGTTTTGGCCTTGTTGCCCCACAGATCTGTCACACTGCGGGAAAATCAGCCCACAGTATTGACGACATCGGATGTGCTGTCTTGGTGTGGTAGCTTTCGGCGACATAAAAGGTAGCAACTTGTCTTGAAGAGCGCTTGTTGTCCGGTTAGGTAGATGAGCGAATTTTGGGCCGACAACAAAAACTGCTTCGCGGATGAAGTGCCTTATCAGAAGCGTGTTCCTTTCAAAGAATTTACCCAAATAAAGACCTGGCAAGTGATATTTAACAATATTGAAGCCTGATATGCAGCTCACATAATTTGAAGAAAATAAATTAATACGTAATCACGGACCGTCGAAAATGTCAGCCAGTATACATTTAAACATTTTGTTGAAATTTGAATTGCCGGCAGTGATCAGCTCCCGTATTGCTAGAATAATAAAATTAGTGGGCATGCTTACTCGTTAAAAATATGTTAGAAATCGTTCACGAAAGCGAGCGATACAAAAGTCGTATCTTGAAAACGACCACTGCCGATCATTATCGCTGATGCTTGAAGCTTGAAGACGGCCTCTCGAGACGCGTAAATTTTAAAAACTTAGAAAGCAGACCGAGAAGGCAAATAAAGTGTTGAAAAAAAAAAAATTTATTATAGCGATCGTGCCACTGACGCTTCGTCAGTATCACTTTTTGAATGATTACAGCGGAGCGTCAGGCTACGCAAAACGTTTTGATACACAGTTGACAATAGCGTCTTTTACACTAGAAGCAATATTTTATGAAACGCAGAACGGCTTCATAACACGGCGTAAAAGATGAAAAGAGCAGAAATCACATCTTCCTCAGTTAGGAGCTTCTTTTTCAGCGAATGAAGACCACTTCGAGAAAATAAGGAGGGGATACAAAGAACAAAGAATAAGTGTTTTTATTCTCTCTTTGATTCTTCTAAGGAGGGGAGAATAGGCGCTTTGCACACCCGCCAGATTACTGCCGCCATTGCTGGTCTTCTCTTGTCTTACCCATATGCCAAGTCACTGAAGCTGGTTAACGAGCCTCCGCGAAGGCCAATGCTGGGGAGAAGGACACAGTCGGATATAAAATGACAATAACCTGTCCTGCTGTGGTAGTGATGGAGCGAAGTGATCAAAATAGGAGGAAACAAAAACTGAAGGTCGGTTATGCTGGCGCCCATGAACAGCTGCTACAAAGCGTCTACTCTTCCCATGCCGATTTTTCGAAGCTCTCTCGCCGGGCGGATGTCGTCCCGCAATAATGTTCGTTCCTTCGAAGGCACTGACTCTGCACAAGCACATTTCTAGCGACGCCGCACCGCACACGAACGAAGGCAAACAAACAAGATGGTGGAACGTTTCCCGCGTCGGTCGCGCCGTCACCACACTTTGTGGCAGTGTGTTGTCCGGTTGTCGGAGAACAAATCATGGAGCGTGGTTTCCTGGCGACAAAAACATGTTTCCCGACAGCTGCTGTTGACTCAATGTGACAGGGTCGCCAGAAACATGTTCCCCTCGTGTGGTCCGAGGAAGTTGTCCAACAGTTTCCTTAATGTGGCAATTACGGCTCTCAGATGATTAGATATACGCTGCCTAAATTGCTCAAACAGTTTGATGCTAGTGAGTTGGATCTGATTAAAATGTCATTTAAGCAACTTAGAGAACATTTTGTAAACCTAGACAGGTAAAATGGCAGTGATCTGGCGGTTTGTTTAATATTTCCCGGATTATTCAATCTCCTTTAATATCTGTGTTGTGCCCGTATATTATATATACCCGTTTTGTACTTGAAGAGGCATTTTTTCCTGTACCTCTTCTGCTGTGCCTATAAAGAGGTCGAGGGCCTTGTCAAGCTGTATTTCACAGCTTTTTCCCTCGACCTCCACCATCAATGTAGATGGAAATAAACGATTAATTATTATTATTCTTTGAAGCGGAGGAGCGAATCCTAAACTGTCATTACTGCATTACTAGACTAAGTGAGGACGATGGCGTCCTCGATTGGGAGGGTGTGGATTTTGATTACACATCGATTACTCGTGAATCTCGTCTGAGTAGGCGAGGACGCATTGATTGTACCCGAGTGCAAGCTGAAAAAGTACGAAAGCTTGGGTACAAAAAGAGAACCGTATTGTGCTATGGTATTTCGACGTCCCTCTGAAAGAAAAATGAGGGTCGGAGACACTTTTCTACATATATATTTGCCCTATAGGATAATGCAACTTCAGCGAATTATGAAATGTTTTCTTTTTTTCTTTTTTTTTTTTCAAGACACTTATTGGGTTTAATGTATCTTCTATAGTTTCATGTTCAGAGGCAGAAACAATTATATAAAAGTAGTTTTTACTAATAGTTTATAACAAATAGTTTATAAGGAGCAGGGCGCAATAACGTATTCTGCTCCCCATTAAGTGGAGAGTGCCTGTATCTAGCCAATAGCTGTGTACAATGTTTGAATTTGGAAGAGAAAAATAAACTTCATAAAGGCTTCTTTTTAGAGACCCTTGAGAAGTTAGCTAAAATTTGGGGAAACATAATTAAGATACATAAATTTCAAATACATAACGGCACTTTATATGTCCTCAAGAAAATACATAGATTTTATCATGATTGGAAGGTTCTTTCTAAGTACCAAAGCACTGAGTGCATAAACTGTGAAGGCATTCCCAAAGTTGCAAAACGAGAAAAATGCACTTAAAAATTCAAAAGATGTATGTACTATTGAAATATCGGCTGAAATTGTGTTAAATATAACAAGAAAATGGGCAGATTGTTCAGGAAACATCAAGACTCGATAAAACAATCCCACACCGTATGCAGTCACTTTTCTTGGCCCCTTTTGCACCATGTGCCGTCAGACATCAGCTACATTAGCCGTTCCTCACACGCCAGCATTTCGGGAGGCACTCACGTGATCGAATGATGTTTTAGCGAATGCCCACGTTTCACCGAATAACACTTTAGCGAACAGTCGGCCGCCACGAAGTGGCGTTTACGGGTGGGTCAAGTGGGTTCACTTTTCTGTTATGAGCTGCCGCAGACTGTCGCCGCTATGCCCGTGTCCCACTAGAGCGACATACAGAAACAAAAGACAGCGACAAGCCTCAAACCCATGCAGCATGCTCGTGATAGTACCTTTGGCAGGCGTTTAGTCGTTCGGTGCTCGTGAAGTAAGCACGAGTGATTGCAAGCCTGCCAAAGATACCCTCGCGTGCATGATGCTCGTGTTTGAGCATAGCCTCCTTTTATATACAAAGCCTGTCAAATCGCGAAAGACTCTGGTTTGAGGCTTGTCGCTGTCGTTTCTGTCTGTCGCTCTAGTGGGACACGGGCATAAACGCAGCGCGGGGGGAGGGGGGGGGGGGTCAACACGCGCCCCTGTTATTCGCTAAAACGTCGATTCTCTCAGATGTCGCTTTTCGCTAAAACGTCATTCGCTCATGTAATATGGACCCCATCATTTCAGTCTTCACGAGGTTTTGGTCGGCAGTTTCTGCGGTAACGGCATAAACTTTCTTGCTAGTGAATGTCTTGTAGTGCCATGGTGCCAAGGGTTGATAACCGCGCAGAGGCCTAAAGCTTTCAAGTTTACGACCAAACTCGTGCAAGTTCCCGCTGTCATATATGTTTCGCTTTGCGCTTATGCGTCTTTATCTGATGCGGCACGGTTCGACGAAGACGTCGAAAGAAAGAACCCACTCGAGGCACTTTCTCTTCTCAGTGTAATTTGAGGGACTAGCAACATCCGTTGCGTTTCCCAGCCGAATCTCGGACGCGTAGAGAAGCTGCCGTCGTCATGTGGAGCGGGGCAGATCGCACGGCTCTCAAGAAGCGCGCCGATGTTGCACCTTAATGAACTCGTGGAGTTAAGGGCTGTTTATACTCCAACGTCGACGAACGGAACGCGCGCCGGCGCAGATCGACGTTCGTCGGCCACTTCGCCGCGCCGAGAAGCGCCCGAACGAGGGTGTTTACAGTTCAGCATAGACCAACGCTGGTCCAGCGCGCCCTGACGAACTGCCCCACTTTGCGCATGCGCGTCTCCGTGGCAACCGCATCGTCTCTACGGGTTATCTATGGGTTGTAGCTTGCGCCACCTAGCTTAGATGCAATCGGTCAGTGTTGTTCGTCCTCGTGTTGTCATGTCACGCTTCAAAACAACCAGTCGGGGTAGCGGTTAGCAGTTCAAAAACAAGCAAATGATGGTGGTAACGAGTGCAAACTAGCATTTATTTTTTCCTAAATGTCACACAAATGTAAAAAAAAAAAAAATCTGGATATCTCTTGTTGACCCAGCTGCTTCGCAGGTTCGCCGGAATCGTGCCAAGCGACTCCAGCGATTTCGCCGGAATGCTTCGATGAAATCAATATACTCGATATTCCACAGAGACGTCTTTTGACAGGAAGCCGGTGTGTTATCATCATGGTAGACTTTCACGCTGAATTAAGAAACGGACACCGAAGAGAGTGGTCGATGCTTAAATTACGCAATGTACGCGTTCGAAATTGTAACGCACTTTACAAAGCGTATACAAACAATACAGGATTCAGTCCAGTTGTCATCGCGTACCGCTACTATTGTTTACAAGCTGAGACAGCCCAATTCAAAATTTCTGGCCGGCTAAATAGCTCAGAGGTTTCACTGTCTCCGCCGTTCCCGTGCATTCGACGACGCTCTTTCGATCGGGAACAACTGCCGGTGAGTGCGACTAGCACATGATTATAAATAGCACACACCTTAATTCTAATTAACCCTACCCTTGATGCGTCATCAGGCTTCCAGCTTTTGCCGGCACCCCAACACTACGGCCCACCACCACCGGCTCGTTAGGTGGATAGGCCTATCGAGAATCGCGGTTAGCGCATCCTCGGAGCGGTCCACGTCCAGGCACGCAATCGCCTTGTCAAGCGCACGAACGTTAAATACGCACACCAACACGGGAACACGACAACAGCACACGACACACAGCAAGGACGACAGGTTCAGGTCCCAGAAATGAGCATCTCGCGCACTCCGACTGGCCCCGACGACCCCGCCAACCGATGAGGCATTCGCGCGAGGGCTTCTGGGATAGCCTCCGTCGGCGCCGTCGTCGTCCAACGTTGAACGTAGAGCATGTCCAAGGGAGCGTCAGGGAGCGTGAACGAGCGCGTGCGCTAATTGACGTTACGACGGAGTAGAAACAGCCCTTTATAGCCCCGAGCTGTCCCGTGCCTCTCGAAGATGGCCGATATTCGCATAAACGTGCGATTTTTTTCGAGCCACCGCGAGTCAGTCAGACATGTTTTTGTTTTTTTCTCCTAACTACTCATCTGAATGTTGGTTTGAAATTTTACTCATAAAAGTAGGGATGTCCGATGATAATAAAACAAGCCAAATATATATATATATATATATATATTTGGCTTGTTTTATTATCATCGGACATCCCTACTTTTATGAGTAAAATTTCAAACCAACATTCAGATGAGTAGTTAGGAGAAAAAAACAAAAAACATGTCCGACTGACTCGCGGTGGCTCGAAAAAAATCGCACGTTTATGCGAATATATATATATATATATATAAATGACAATATAAAAAATAAACGTGACTTTTCGACTTGCATACACCTGAACAAAAAACGCTTCTTATGAGTTGTGAAAGCGAGAGCATGAATGTCGTTCTTCCGTTCCTTTAGTTCGTCTGCGGTGTACTGACGTGGATGGCTACGTTTCGTTACTGCCGAGGTTGCGGCCGGCAGCGTGCGCTTTTGTGAAGCGGCCGCCAAAGGCTATCTAGGAGCCGTTTTGCTCCGGCAATAAAAAAATAAACATTTCATTCGCGTTTTTTTTTTTTCTTTCAGCTACAGACGATTTTGGCTTCGCGCTATGTAATGGTTAATGCTTTCGCATAAAAAAACAAAACAAATCAGTATACATTACGGCATTCCCCATTGCGTTTTACGTGCTTACATCATATTGAATGTCACCGCGGAGACTCTTTTTGTTTTTTTTAGGTCTAAACAGATTTTCAGCTTTTTCATTCGCCGTATATTGCAGCGATTGGCTCTTCTAGGTGCTTTGTGGAAAAGTAGACGCTTCGGATTTCTTACAGTGCAGGTTACGGAGTAAAAACAAAACCCCTACTTATAGAAGACGCCGGAGCGGGTGGCAGTTGACGACACTGACGACCCCCGTATATCCTTGATGCAACGAAACATACAAGACACTCACAGTATACATTACAATAAAAACGGCGCAGCAAAGTTCATGGAAAAGTCTTTCCGTGCTAAAGCCTCGTGGCCGACACACAGTTCGGTGATTGTTGTCTGCGGGGAGCTTGGCAAGTACTCGGAGATCTGGTCGTCTCGGAGAAGCCCCGTCGAGTTCCCACGGCGTTGGAAATCAGCCTTTTCTCAATTTCCCCTCTGTCCGTCGATGTCTCGCTACCTCCAGGCCGTCCCGTCCGGGGAAAGATCCGCCTCCTCGTCTCCGCACCGTCTCATTCGCCAAACCAGCGCCACCAGCGCTGGCCTAACCCCTGGCCCAAAATTGGCTTGCTCTTTATGTTTATACAGCTTTGATGGAGATGCGCCTCAACGGGTAATCGGTCTCTTAGCTGTAGATGAGAAATTTAGCCAGTGCGGTACAACCGCTAATTTGGGATTTTTAACGTGCATCACGCAGTAGTGATCACACGAACGCGTGCCGGTACGAAACTCATCCAGATCGAAACGGGCGGGGGCGGCGGGGATCGAACCCAGGAGGTTCCCAGCGCAAGCTTTCGCTCCACGCTCCGAGCTGAGACTCGGCCACTTCCTCCCCTACCCCTGGCCCCCTTCTTCCTTCCTTTTTGTTCCCCTCCGGGATCGTCCATTTCCCCCGCAGAAAGGGGGGGGGGGGGGGGGGGGGGGAGAACTTGAGAGTCTTCCCGGTCGGAGCCTCGGAGGCTCTGCTGGAATGTCCCTCGCCTGTTTCCGCTTGCTTGGGCAACGTGCTTGGTGAGAAGGATGAGGCCAGCATATTGTCAAGTCCAAAAAGGGGAAGGGGGGGGGGGGGGGGGGGGCGCCTTCTCCAAATCATGTCGCCATCGCCATGAGTCACTGCCCGTTGCCTCTCGCTTCTTGAAACACGCACACACACCCATACATCCGCGCGCGCGCACCTGGCCGGATCTTGCGTAGGGCCCGAAGACGGGTACGTCACGACACCGAATGGCACCGTCGCAACTCTTGTTTCGTTGTTACCAAAGCTTCCTCTAGTCAACTCGGAGTTGAGATCTTGCGGAATAATTTTTTCAATCTCCCGTATGATCGCGAGGAGGTCAAACATCACGTAGCTTAAATTCCGACGTACACTTCGCGCTTTCCCCTTTTGCCCCCTCCTCCTTTCCTATATCCTCTCAACTTTTTACCTTGGCCCAATATGGCTCCCCTCGCAGCTTAGGAGAGGGGAGCGCTAAGAGGATTATCTTCCCTGCAGAAAACCGAGGTTGGGTACGTCGGTCTTTAAAGTACACTAGTTTGCAAGGAAGGCGGGTAAGAGGGGACGGCAAGGGGGGGGGGGGGAGGGGGGAGAGACGATTTGTGGGGACCCCCGTCTCGCATATGCGCTAGCGGCTTCGTTTTTCTCGACTGTGCTTCGAAATTTCCCAGCTTTCCGTGCCAGGCCCGGGTCCCGCATTCTCACAACCTGCGACGGAGAAGGCAGCAGACCAAGACGATAACGAGGGAAGCCCGAAGTCGTCGCACCTCCGAGCACTTCCTGTTTACATTCGAGGTGCCGAGACAAGACGAGGGAACAGGAAATTCCCCTCGAGCTCCGGAGGTTCGCCGCATTGTTTTTCTTGCACGTCGACAAGACTGAGACCCGGGGCAAAAGAAAGAAAAGAAGAAAAACGAAAAAAAAAACGACCACTTTTCTTGCGCATTGAATCGCGAACCGACGAGGGTTCACGCGGCAACGGCAGCGGTGGCATCTCGCGGAGCGAAGCACCGCAGCGCCCTGGTGGCACTGCCGCCGGATGCAACGGTGTTTCCGGCTTCGGCTCATCACGACGCGGTCAGTCGGCAGTAGCTTGCCCATTGAGCGAGCCGAAAACAGACCCCGGGCGCGCCAACGGGGCTCCTTCGTAATGAAAAAGCGCGTAGAAGCCCCGAGACTACGCTTGCTCGGGCAGCGGACGAGGCACTCTCCGCATCGCTGGCGAGCAAGGAGGACGCGGAACGAAGCGCGTGGTTGGCCCCCGACGAGAAATCTGCCGAGCGGGTTGCGTGGACACTTTTGCGCATTGCACGAGTTATATGGGAGATGGTTCCTTTTTTGCTGCGCAATATCACGTAGTTTGTGGTCTCGGAGAGGGCAGGGGATATTTTTTGATTCGTGTTGGGAACGAGCAGAGCGCCTTCAGCTTCGATCATATGCGTCTCCGCCGCGCAACCTTGTGTGGCTTTCTATAGTGCTGTCGCCACGTGCTGCTCTGCACACTTCCTGTAGCCCTTGAGATGATGCGATGACAAAGGCCAATCACAAGCTTTTTTGGTTTGTTTTTGTACACACTTATACAAAGGAGGAATGCGTACCGTGGTTGTATCTAATCGCGCCGTGGCAAAATTGCCGGGTGACCTACAGTGAGTACAGTAATACTCGACGAATCGGAGGAGGACGCTGCTATCACTCAGCGAATAATCTGGAAGCAGTACTGCACACTTCCAGGTTCGCTACGGCGAATTGTGAAGAGAGGATTCGACGCTTTAGTCGCGAAGGCCGTCACTCGAATGTGGAATTTCAAATATCGTTCCATATGGCGCAATGCAAAATTCGAGATTTTAAAATATATTTGTTTCTAAGTTCAAATATATAGGTTCTTTTTTTTTTCATATAGCCAGCTGCTATCACACAAACAAATAATATAACGCTCTTTTTTTTAACGTGTCTATAGTACTAAACAAAATACACCCGTAATTCATTTCCCTCAGATGCACGCGTTTAGTTGTAATTGCTATCATTTACGTTTACCCTCAAATTGAAATTCAATCATATGAGGTTTGTTAGACCCATCGCTGGTCTGAATCACACCTTCAGGATCAGGGATCGCATCGGCCACGTAGGCAACTGTCTCCCAAATTCGCTCTCGGAATGAAACAACCATGTTTCCAATCGTGTTGAAATAGCGCAGGTTTATAATACCCAAACTTTTTAAGATCTTCAGTGAGTGGCTCTCGAAAACTCGAGACTTATTCGTAAGTTCTCCGACCGATTTTCACGAACATCGATAATGACATCAAATACGATTGGTGGCGCCTATAACACATAATTATGCCCAGATAGGAACCGAAACTTCTTAAAATACGGGACCTCCTACACGTCCGCGGCTTTGACAATGTCCTCCTCAGGCGGCCTTCCCAATTTGCAGGAGCTGATGAACTTGTCCGGCGGTACAGAAGCTCGTGCGCTTCGCGAATCATCCGTGCACGTGTTGAGGGCGGGGGACGCTCCCGCACCACGGACAAATTATTAGGGCGAGATCTTCGGGGACTCTAATTAGCACTGCCAAGTGCCTGCTTGAGAAAGCGCCGCTTAGCTACGTGGAATGATGGGTCAATATTTATCGGGATCTCTCGGTAAATTACTCCCAACGCACCATTACGTCGGGACCTCCCGCGCTTGCCGCCGCCCCTGCGTCAGTGGGCAACTGTGGGGCTCATCATTGAATTTAATTCCCCCGACGCCTGTCGGAAGGCGCGAAGGGCGGTCGTTGCCTTCCCTCGGCGTTGCAGTTTCACAACCGGTGGAAAGGAGATCTCTCCGGCGCTTGCTGCGCGGATAGCGTCCGAAATAACCATTTGATAGTGGTCGAGGTGCCCGTACCACTGATTTCCCCACCCCCCTCCCCCGTAGATAACTGTTACAAACGGTAATGAAAAGCACTACTTGTTTTCGCTTTGGAGTAGTACTGAGGTGTTATGGTTATTCATTAAAAAAAAAAAAAAGCGCGCTGGCTATCTGATTCTTATTGTTCTGCAGTCGCGGGAAAACCTTTAGTATATACAAATGCTATATGGGACTATAGTGGTATGAAGTGGCGTTATAGTTCAGCGGTCGTTCTTTCTTTTTACACCGGATGAGGCAGGTAGACTGCACGTGGTGATGTGACCACATTCGACGCTGGTTTCGCATTCTATATTGTAGCTGGCACACAAGTTGAATAATCATGTCCCGAGCGAGCTGCTCGTTGATTCGGGCGTCTCAGTTTATTTGCATCCTATGTTGGCACGTTTCAGTCATCCCGCGACACCTGCGGACTGAGATCTGGGCGTAAATACAACCTGTGACGTATCCGAATTCCGAGGACACAAACACAACCAACTGCCAATCTTGGAAAGGAAAAAAAAAAAAAAAAATACTCGGGGTATTAGGACTGGCAGTCGGCTGTACGATAAACTTAATGAATCGTGGATTTTCCTATTAACACACGTTGACGAAATGGAATGCAACAAAATGTTCGTACGACTGACCAAATGAAAAATTGTATGTCCTTCGCTGACGGAACACCCTCGATTGAACGGAAGAGTGACCATACGCAGTCCAAATGCGGCCTCCACTTATCGCTGACGGGGGAACTCGTTAACATCCCGTAACTAAGTAGCGCTGGTCTGCGAGAACGACGCCTGCGGCCGGAAAGACCGGACTGGGGGAAAGGGGAGCGGATAGTTAGCAAAGATTAGAACATAACGCCACTAGATAAAAAAAAAAAAAAATCTAATATTGCCGACAAAAGGAAGAACGACGGGCGAGGAAAAATTAGGGACATGAAGAGATAGAAGGAGAGAACGGATTGGAAGAGGAGGACCAGGAAAGGGGGGGGGGGGTTATGGCACGCGCGCACACCTCGTTTTCGGCACCATGCGTTCATCCCGATTGCGAGACGAATCGTACCCAATTACGAGGGCCTGCGTCGATGCTCGACTGCTCTCTGGCTCGAGTACGTGCGTGCGTGCGTGCGTGTTTAGGCGGCTGTGCCGATGCACGGAACGCAAGTCAGCGTGACCTGGGTCCCAAACTCCCGGCCCGAAAGACAGCGTGACGCGAATGCCGGTTGGCGTTTTCGCAACACAGTCCGACTAGGAGGGTGTGTTTTACTTTTAGGCGAACGGCAATTAAAGGGTAAGGGGAAAAAGGAGCGAACGCTGCTTTGCGTCGATATGGCAAGGGAAACAAACCTCGGGTCATTGCAGCTGCTAAGCTCCATCCGGGAGCCACCTGAGTTTGCCCCCGTGGACTGCCGGCTATAAGCAGACTGCTACGTACTTTCCTGACGCTGCCTACTTTCCTGTGACTGTGTAATTAAAGCAAAATCAAGGACCGTTAGATCCACGGAACCACGATCGTAGCTTTTATTTGAGAGCATGGTTCGATGTAGGGCAGGGCGTGGATTAAAATATTTAACCCGAATAATTGCTACCCTTTAATCGATTAACTAATCAATTATTCGGTTCTGTTGACCTCCGGACAAAAGTTCTAAAAAGTGACAAAACTATACATTTTCCCTTCGACTATATTTTACTGTAATCAATGGCGCAGTCTCATTTTGAAACTTGATGCCCTCTTAAGAACAAAGCACGGGCAAACAATTTTAGAAAAGTAAATATTTTAACTCTTGATGGCCGTCTTGCAAAATGCGGTTTGCTTCCCCTTAAATGACTAACCGGTTAAAAATATTAGTCGCGAAATAAGCATTAGTCGATTAATCGGTAGGTTAATCGATCGATTCTCCAGCCCTAGTTTGAAGAACTCGGACAAGATTTTCCGCACTTATACGTAAGATATTGAATATCCGTGCGGAATCCGGCATGGACGTGTCTCGTATACGCCCAGTAAAGCATTCAGCCCACTTCCAAGTTCCAGGCATAAAAACAAAACAAAATAATAACTCGTTGGCGACTTGGTCACGCTCCAGCTTCAGTGCATCATCATTGCAAGGTGCGTTTGTTCGCTGCCAGTTTGTGACACACAGAGGCACCGCGTACAGTGCTTGCTAACTAGACAGACCAATCGCGCGGCCATTTGATTGTGACATATACTGTCTTTTTTTTTAATTCAGTCTTGTTGAGAAAGTCACAAACATGCCTTAACGGTCGTGAAATTCAGTATCTTATAGAATTCTCCTGTAAGGTTTTCTGTGTTTCAGATAATAACCTTTTTTTTAAGATTACGCAACGCTGCTTGAATATTTTGAAAGAGTATTCAGTTTTGTTTTTAAATAAGGCGGTAAGTTGGGCTAGTTGGTTTAAGATCGGTCGCAGTAATTTTTTTGCGCTGTTTTCACGTTTTTTTTTTTTTTTTTTTTTTTAATAGTTTTATAGAATATTCAGCGCAGGGCGTTGCGAGTCCCAGACATTTTATGATCACTCCTCAGCCAATCAGATTGCGGCCTTATTCGATCTGAGCGACGAAGAACGAATCACATTTTGTCAGCTGTCAGTTACTCTGTGCATTCGGTCGGCAGAAGAAGAATTCTTCAAATCGTAATATATTGTCCTTTTCGTAATATTGCTCTAGGGCACGAAAATGGCTTCCACCGTGTAATAATATTGTAGACACTGTTCTTTTTACTCACTTATTCGCCCTACCTTCGAGGAAATTCCTTAACCAATTTATTACAGTCACGACCACTGCCATTCTAAAAAGCAGAAATAAAATATTCTGGATACGACGTTGTTTGTATCATGTTCGACATGCTGCGTTAAATAGCGACTTGCGGCTAACACCGAGTATGTGCAAATAACGTGTTTTTTTCTTCTTTTTTTTATGAATGAAAATAACACATTTTTCCAGTTTTGGTCGTTCAGAGAGGTCGCATGTTATGAACTATTACTTTCGGGAACTCACAATATATTGATTTTGAAATAGCTGTGCGTCAAGAAATAAAGTGCAGCCGCTCATTATTGCTCGCTTTATTTGAGTGTCAGCACAAAACACGAAGCAACTTATACACTCGAAGTTTCCTGGCCCCGTATCCCTTGGCGTGGGAGTGTCGCGTTTTTCGTTGTCTCCCACCAGCCTCGCACTGAGCCATGCCGTCATGCATTTCCCTGCTACCGCTGTTTATTCGACGAACATACGGCGCTATACGGTTTCAAAGTCGGCCTTTTTGCCTCTAGATGTTCCTCCCGACATCCGTCTTTTCCGTGCCATAACGTTTTGTACAGAAAACCAATGCAGTCCATTCCGCATCGATGGGCAATTGAAGTGATTGAAGACCGCGCTCCGCGAGGCTGACAGTTATACGAGCCTTTAGGCACGCTGGGAAAAAGAAGTGAGCAACACGGTCACGGTCAGCACTGCTGCGAAGCGAGAAACTGACATCTACACGAAGGATGCAAGCCAACTGGCTAAACACGTGGTGTTCATTGAGCATGCCCCGGGCGAACTCATCTGCTTTTTTTTTTTTTTTTTATATACGTCTGTGCTTTATCTTAATGCACATAAAATTGATATAGTAGATAGCGTAAAAGTGTTAGGAATAATCTTTAATCAGGACATGCTATGGGACGAGACGGGTGGTTTTGACGATACGTATCAAAACCTCTCAAGGTATTGTGTTAAAATATCGCTATATAATCCCACCTTTCATTAATGCTTCTCATCCATAATTTTGTTTACCCTCATTACAACTATGATTTTTAGTATGGCCAACTATGACCTCTACAAATCTCAATAGTATGCATACTCTACACCAACAAAAAGGCAGTACGTATAGTATGCCACACTGCAATGATGCCCATACAAGGCCATTATTTAATAAGCTTAATATTGTACAAATTCCAAATCACTATAACATATATGAGCCTTTGTCTTACGTATCAAAGGTCCGTTAGTCACAATGAAGATGTGCTGATATCAATTTGCACTCTTAAGTTTAGGTAGGCTGTCTATAACATTCGCTGTGCAGACATGGGATTAGTGCCACACTCCAGGAAAAAAACTACGGTGTTCAGATGTTGAAACGCATAGTACCCCGTTTCTTTTTAATCCTTTGATTGAATGAACTATAAAAATTTTGAGTGAAACTACAAAGAAATTGATATTTATTAATGCGTTTTCTATAATCTATTGTAAATAACAAAAACCGAGATAATTGTTTTTAATTAGCACATGTGTCCTTTTTTTTATACACAATATTATATTATATTAAAAAACCACACTAGAGTTGCCTTTTGTCTCTGCCTCCCCTCTCCCAATGGGAAGACAAATAAATAATTTGAATACCCTCTGGCAAGAACCGCAATATTGATTCTGTGAAATGCACGTTGCAAAACGCATGCCCCGAAAACACTGTCGAAGGCTCCTACGCGCTTCGCAGCAGTGGGCACTGCTATGGCGGCCCGTAAAGTGTGCTTTTCGGCGATTCGTGTTGCGATGTTCCGTATTTTGCCCACGCCCTGTAGATAAAATCTCTACGCTTGTGGTTGCCGCGTTTGTAGAACTGGAGGCTTAAATGGCGTCACAGTATACTCTGTCCGAAGAGATTTTTATGGATGGGTCGAGTTTATGCCATGCCAGATCTAGGCGTCTTATTGCTTTTTTTTTTTTCGATAATACAAGATATCGCATTTTTGTATTATCAGCAGCCAGAGTTTCTAGATCGATGACATCTTCTAAAAACTCCTAGGCTTTTCCACTACAAGCCTTGGTGGTGATGCGTCATTCAGTGGGGTTGGCGGAATTGGCGTTGCTTGGCGACTGGGAAAAGATTTATTTAATATAATGTCTTTATTTTTTTTCCTTTCTTTTTTCCGTCGTTTAGCGGGCGCCGTCAGCCGACACACAGATAGGTATACTCAGTCTGCTGTAGTGAGCAGAATTTTATACCCAAGGTTTCGCGGTCACTTCAAGGGCCTGACGCGTAGGCCTTTACGGAGCGTGCGAGCCAGGGTACAAGCCGAGGGACAAGCGCAGAGTAAGTACCGGGAGCTGATTCGCCGGTTCTTTAAAGGCCTTTGGTCTGAAGGCCCTTGCATTATACCCGTGGGTTTGGGGTATTACTCGCGCTACCACCGCGTCTACTATATCGCTTTTTTTTTCAACTGCAGTTATAATGAAGCGCGCTCGGAGAACATTACGCTTACTTCAGCCGTTGGCAACATATGAAAATGGCCAACTTGAGGGCACAGCTCGGTGAGTAGCCGTTCCGGCGAAAGTACGGTTCCTGGAGCGAGTCCTCGACTGGTGTGTTGAGCGTCCTATTCCACCCGTGCATCGAAAGCGGTCCAGAAGTGGCCACAAATTGCATCACAGAAGACGGCCTGTCATGCTGTCGGATGTCGCGATTCTTGCGGTTGGTCGTAGAAATGCTGGTGAAACATTGATGGCGAATTGTTTGGCAATTGTTTTTGCTTGCGGGAATTGTTCTGACGTCAGAAACGTTTGGCGATACTCCGAGTTTTCCGACGCCAGACGCCTACCCTGACGGCGCTCTTCAATACATAGTTTAACGCGTGCCAGGTGTACAGTGTACTCAACTGTTAAACATAACGCGGGAGCGGTGGCCGGAGAGACTGCATGCGCCATCTACCGGCTCACTCTGGAAGCTTATGCCGCTGTTGTTTTCTGAAGTTACACTCCCAGCTCCGAAACAATCACCGATGCGTGACTCGGCGATAAAAAAGAAAAAAAATCGCTTTTTGATTTTTTTGTTGTTGTTGTTTTTTAAAGAAGGTGACATTTATTAGAGAAACTGCAAGATCACCGAGATATGGTAGCCCGGCATGGTAAATGAGTAGATTTGACTAAACAGACTGGAAAAAACAACAAAACAAACAAGTAAAAATTTAAAGCGTGGGTGATAAAGAAAGGAACGAGGAGGTCGTGCGATAATTGTATCGGGGACTGGCGACAATCCCAAGAAGTGCCGGCTTATTCTCTGCCGCATCATTGATTTAATCGCTAGACAGCTCTGGTATCAGTTTCGGCCACCGCTCCCGCGTTATGTTTAACAGTTGAGCACACTGTACACTCAATAGCTGGTCCTAGAATGAAGTGCTACCGCTAATCGGGCTGAAAAACCTGGCGGTCTTCCAGAGCCTTCCATACTCGCGAGCTCCTCTTACTCAATGGGCACCGGGTGGTCGAGCTCCTCCTCGCCTACCTCACTCCTCCTCACCTACCCCTCTGGTCCCATGACCTCTCCGTTAACCAATCAGCGTGGAGCACCTCACTCCTCCTCTACCGCTCGTCAACCAATCGGTGTCGAGCCTCGCGGCCACGCTTTTATCGGGGCTTCACGAAATGCCGAACACCTACCTAGGCAGAGAACGTTTCGCGTTAAAAGTCGAGCCGACCCAGGATTGCTGTCGTCGCGGCGTCCCTAGTTGCGTCTGCTTTGGTTCCTGCCATCGACTGTCTGGCTGCAGAGTGACCTGCAGCAGAACAGGCAGGCGTGTGCCGCATCCAGCTCTGCTGCTGTGCCGCCGCAAGGATCGCTACAGGCAACAGCATGACACTTTTATGACGTCATCAGGCGGAAATAGAGGGACCACTTTCGAGGACGGGGTAAACACACCAGTTGGAGACGCTCTCCGGGCACCGTAGATAAAGTCACCGAATACTTTCTTTTACAAGTTACCACAGCCACATTTCGCGAAAGAAGCAAATGGACATATATATATATATATATATATATATATATATATATATATATATATATATATATATATATATATATATATATATATATATATATATATAGTCGTTCAGTTGATTTCTTGTGCTGTGCATATCGCCGTTTTTTTCCCTAAAAGTTGCACCGTCACGTAGTCGGCGCTTCATAGAATATCAATGCCTGTAAGAGACACGAAGTCCGACCTTTCATCTAAGAAACTTTAGTCCCGGTTAGTTGGTATCAACCGTAATGCCCGCTTGGCGCTGGAAAGCTGAACCACTTTTTCGAGAAATTTGAGTTACGAGCGAACTTCTATGGCTTTTTGTCCCGTGAATTCAGTTATCGCACTTATCTTGGGCAGAAGTAAACGTAAACCGCATTTATTTTGAAAAATACGTGCAGCCATTGCCGCCGGGCATGTCGCGATCCTCTCTGCCGCACCTGCTATCTGTCCAAGTGGCGAGGTTGCGAGCAAGGTCACGTGACCCCCCTGATGACGTTACTTTTGCTAGTTTTTCTCTCCGCTGCGCCGCAACGGGCGGGTCTACGCCGAAATTTTAATTGGCTATTACGACCTTCCTACTAATTGGATAGAAATAAAACTTAAGACATAATTTTAAGGTGTCGACACATTACAACTTTTACCGTTTGTCCGAATTCAAGGACCTCTTCAGCCTCCCTTTAAGGCTACCTTACCGGTTCGTGGGTGCATGTCTCTCTAAAATTGTGTTGTTTTTCGAATATTCCTGACGACTCGCGCAGCAATAAACGAAAATAAATATATTAGCACAGCAAACAATTGATTACAATGGGAGAAGGATGCTACTCACCCCGAACTGAGTCCTCATCATCCTGTTTGTTCCCTATCGGCGCTTTCACTGAGCACCACGCAGCACAACGTAAACCGCTAGATTTGAAAATTTGCTCGGCGCAGTAAAACACTCACAAACGGTGCTAAATAGCACTATATAATAAGCAACATGCGTAAATAAAATGCCGACAGTTTGTTAAAAGGCACCCTTCTCGCACTCGTAAACAACCTTTCTCGCGCTTTAGAATCACCAACAAACGTCAGTACAACATGTGTGGGAATGCGCACAGCTGGTAAAGATTAGCGAGATCAAAAAAAGAATAGGTTTTTTTTTTTTTTTTTTGCTTTTGTTTAAAGTAAAAATACGGTATTTGTCGAGCGAGAGCGAATGCAGTCATGTCCTTCTGCGCAGCGTAATCATTATTTGCCCCATTCGTATCTTCGCTTTTTAGCACTCACATAAACACAGCATAAAGAGCGGTATTCTCGTTAAGTGCGTCAGGAGAACTCAAGATGGCTGCATCACAATACATGCGCGTCAGGGCGCCGCGGCGTGTACTTTTGAACTAGGCCGCTTTCGGAGCACGCACATATTAAAAATATTTCTCTAAGACGAGCTTCCGGAGGTACCTACTCCCGAATTCCTCGGTGTTAAATTTCGTTTCCTCCACCCGTGGGTTTCAGGGGCGCTTAACTCAAATGTCTTCGCTGCAGCACTCCTGGCGCGCTTTCATTTTTCGCGAAAAACGCTACCCCCCTCCCCCTCCCTTTTTTCTTTTTTTTTTTTCAAAATGAGAAAGGGAGAGGGAGAACATGACACCCTGCTGCATTCTGGTGAGCCCGGGTGGGCGACTTGAGCTCTCGCGTCGGCAATTACCGCAGAACGTATTTCGCTCCTGCAATTCTCTACTATCCTACGAAGGAACGGCTCGTGACAACAACCAAGAGAGAACCCCCTGGGAGCTTCGGGCTCTTTCTTCGATATCCGCATCACTTCCGGTCCTTGGATGCGCGCCCGGGAAACACGGAATACACTTAACTGATCCGCGACAAGGTGCCTCTCGGTCCCGCCGTAGATGCGGGCGGACGTGTTTCTGTGCCACCTACTTCAAAATTCTTCGCTCGCGAAATCGCCGGGCCCCGTATCGTCACGGCGGCTCGATCCGTTCCTTCCTGGAGTACTTCTTTTCACTTGCAAATTGTACGGTCCTTCTTCTATTGCCGCAAGCGGCTTCCAAATCACCCCGCGGAACCGTCTGGATTGTTCCCCAGCTCGCGGCGAGGGACGTGGTGGGAGAGAAGCCGGGCCGTATTCTGCAAAGCTCGAACCTTCCGAAGAAACATGAACTCTGCCGCTGAAAGAAAGATTTCCCATCGGCAGGAGGCTCGGCCGCTATCTGGTTTGCGTCCGCGAGGACGTCTTTTGTTTTTGCTCGTCGCGACGCAGCCTCGTTTGCCTTTTTGTGCGAGAGAGCAGGGCGCTCCGGCTTCTCCTTCATGCATGCATGCAATGGGGGAGAACAAAAAAAAAAAAAAGGGGGGGGGGGGGGGGGGGGAGACAAAACTCCCGTGGGCTTTATTTGGGAGGGCCTTTGTTCTCGCCTGGGCTTGTGTAAGCGGATTACGGACCGGCCGAGATCCCCGACGCCACGGCGGGCTGCTGCCCGGAGATCCTCCGCTGGAGGGCCCTGGGGTCTAGAGGGATCTCCTCGGGGTCTGAGCGACCCTCAAGCTGTGCTTCGGGATGTTCTCGCGGGATCGACCAACCTCATCTTTGCCTCTAATGTCGTATACTTGGATGTCGCACATTCGAACACCGAATAGACGATATCGGAACGGGGCGTCACGTATTCGGACGTTCTTTTTCTCCGAGTTCGCTTAGAGGGACCAGCTGTCTCGGAATTCTCGAACCATCCTTTTTTTTTACTTCCTTTTAAGGACTTTGAATTGGTTGATTTCCTTTGCCTTTCTCTTTATTTTTTAAGGTACTTCTCTCTGTCCTCTCTCGTTGTCTTTTTTTCTTTTTTATTCGTTTTAGTACGACTTTTTGAATGTTTGCTTTGCATTGGAAAGCGACAGGAATCTCATACGCGCCTTTGCAAATATCGCGCTTTCAGCGTCCGATAAGCTGTTTTCAACCTTTACTGACGTTACCACGTATTGCGCGTTTGTCTATTCAGAGGTTTTCAAGTCTTGCAGGAAAGGCTCGCGTGATTTCTCTCTCCCACTATTTCTCTCTCTCTCTCTCTCTGGTCTTGGTTTGCCTTGGTATAACCAGAATATTGCTCGGCGAAATTCAACGAGCTTAATAAAAAAAAAAAAAAAAAAAAAAAAAACTTAATCCTCATATATTCTTCTGAATAGAAGACACACTGGGTACCTATAATTTACGTGACCTCGTAAAGCAGAGAGCGCTTTATTTAAAATCTGCGACTTGGCGCACGCCCTTTTTAACGCTCCCCAACCTGCCGCGCATCTTTCACAATACTCTCAGACACGGAGCTTGGCAGGACGTAACTTCCGGTTGGGAAAGCCACAACGCCATGTTTCAGTCATTTACGTGGATTACTTAAACTGATCCGCAATATGACGGAGGCTTATTGCGGAGAAGGCGCCGTGTAACCGAGCCTTTCGGTTGCACGTCAAAAGATCCCCAGGTGGTGGAAATTAATCCTCAGTCCTCCGCTGGGGCGTGCCAGATGCCCGTCGTAGGTTTGGCAGATAAAACCCCCAAATTTGACTTTTTTTTTACTTAAACTGATATTAAAAATTTACCGAGCAACTCGAAGACGTGGGATTATTATCAGGCGGGTTTACGCTTGCAAGCCTGTGACACAAGGACCACGAAATTGATCACTCTAACGGTAACCCAGCACTTCGAACCTCATTATTTTCAGAACCGTCATACATATCGCCGCACACCGATCATCCCCTAAAAGTAGGAATCCCCTACTGCATCACCTCCACCTTTTAGGCCTCCTTCCTACCCCTGACCTCTGTCGACTGGAATCGCGCTTCCGCATCCGCAGTCTTACTTACTGACGCTGCTGGTTTTAAAACCGCCATAACTGAGGTTCTTAATAATGTTCCATAGCGATTCTTCACCTTGTATTTTTTTTTTTTTTTTTTGCGTTTTGTTTTTATTGCTCACTTCATATTGATGTATAACTACACTCCTCTCTGTAATGCCTTCGGGCCCTGAGAGTATAATAAATGAAATCAAAATAAATTAGCAACTAAAACAACGGAGGAAAATGCCTGAGGCGGGACGAGAATTTATTGAACGGATTAAAGACCACGAAAGCTCATTAGTGGATCTTGGTGTTCCTGGATATACGTCGCTCATTGAGCCACGAAGAGAATTTACTTTTCTGCTGAAGCCGGTAAATAAATAATTTCTTCCGAGCGCCGAGCTTCATCAGGTTGGTCTTTAATGAGTGGCGAAAGTGCCTGGTGAAGAGCAGTCTTAATTAGAAATTCAATAGCCGCGATCAGGTTTGGTTAGTTCTTCAGGAGACACGACATTGAAATGTTGTTGTGCGTTTTCCTAATTATGTTTTTCTTCTTTTCTTGCAGGTAAGTTGAGCCTTCCATCGCTTCATCCTGTTTCCTGTGAGTACGCAATTTTTTTATTGTAATCTCGGTTTTTGCTTGAAGTCAAGTGTTGTTTCTCGCAGGTGCTGTCTTGGGGTTGGAAGATAAAAGTAGCTGTCTGCTTTTATCTTCAAAAGTTCCAAGCGACCGGCGATATGTCGTCATGTTTAATGACCGTTCTTCAAGTTGTAAAAACAAACACAAAATGGGAAAACCATGTCAACTACAATGTGAATTACGAAGAAGAAGAAGAATATACTAGCTCGAAAACTTCATACAATTTACCTTAGCCCGAAACTAAGTAACAACGAAGCTGACGCACAATGTCAGAGTAAAAGCGTGAGACCAAACCAACTTTGACTAAAGGTTTCGTGTTTTCTGGCGCTTAGGTTTTCTTTGCGATGACAATAACGTGCGGAACAACTAAATTGGGTTACACAAACCTCACCAATTTTAAGTGTTTTATAAGAGCCACGCCGGTACACCACAAAGCACCGAGCAACCATTTAAAAATGTAGGTCGATCGAGTTCGGAACAATGTTTTCTGTACAAATACAGCAAGGTGTTAAGTACAATCAACAGTTAGTTGCTGTCACTTTTAAAATTGTGTTTAAGAATAAACAAATTGGAATATATATTCAAGGGCTTCGGTTTATATGGGCATGGTTTTATGTTGGTCTGCAAGCATGTGTTAACGTGCATGGGGGAATACCTGGTGCGTTCGATACAGGTACGAATAAATTGTTTCTCTCTTCATATATTGTATGGGAAGGGGGGGGAAGATCGATCTCATTTTCGCGGGAGAGCGATTCGCTACCTTATTCAAGACCTGATTTCTCACGTGTTCAACCTTACATGCTTAACTTCACGAGGCAAACGAAGGCACAAACAAGAGAAAATACCGTCCACATTATTCCGGCAAAAAAAAAAAAAAAAACACGCGACACTTGCCGTATAGTAAACGAGATCAGCCCGATCGATGTGTCTGATTGGTTTCGTGTCCAATGGCCTAAACTTGGAGCGACGAGCCGGTGAGTTATTTAAAATCGTTTCTGCTGACGCCTATTTAACGAAATATTTTTTGTGCTACCCTGTATATACTCAAACTCCCTCCTCGAGATTAAGGCGGCCATTGGACTGCCCGGTTTTGGCGGAATGCTTCTGTGGGGGCGGTTTGGACGCTCTCTCGTTGTGTCTACAATCTAGAAAAAACACTGTGAGTTCACTTTCCCGCAGAGCACGAAGACAGCGAATTGCGGCGAAAAATAGAAGGATCTTGGGGAATGGCGATGTTCACAATCAGTGTTGGGTAAAGTACATCTAAAAAGTATTTGAAGGAAAGTACAAAGTAAATTAGAGGTTACGTACTTCAAGTCGAGTAGTAAGTACACCGGGCGCAATGTACTTGAAGCAAAGTATTATTAATGCAGTATAAATACAGTGTACAGTCTTCTGCAATATGAAAGACCCACTGGGAGCCTGTGGCCGAGACGGTGGCTGGCGGGGGCGCTGCGCGCCCTTCGTGCGATTCCATTCTTCCCCGAGTGGAGGACTCACTCGGGGCTCAACTAGAACGCAACACGCGCTTATCAGTTTCAGTTTTGCGGCGGAGAGCGGTTCGTCAGCGTCATGCCACGGCTGCGTCCTAATAACGCCGTAATTGCTGTCTGAGAGAGACCGGCCTGGGCCAAGGCGATTATTGTGACTCTGTTAAAGCGCGAGGCTCCGTGCCATCCTTCTAACCAATAAATGCGCTCTTCAACGAAATTTGTCATTTAAATATAGGACTAAGGTACAACTTTATTATTTGTTAATTTGGCAGTGCCTGCTTTGACATTTCACACCAGAAACAGCAGGTAGAAAACAGTGCTGACTAACTTGTTTCGAGCTTTTGTGACCATATCTCTGGGCATGACGTCGATGAAGCGCGCGTTTCCGCTAAGCCGAAACCAAAAAAACTGTTAAGCATGTTCAGGCCCGGTTGACCCCCCAAGTGAGTGTCCTCCCCACGAAGCAGAATGGAATGCCCTGAAGCGCGCGAATCGCCCGCCCCCCACCTGCCGCCGTCTCGGCCACGCGCTCCTGCAGTGGGCCTTTCATATTGCAAGAGACTGTACTTGCAAAGTAAAGTACATGTACTTTTTACCGCAGTCTTTCATGATGATCTTCATTCATTTATAGGCAACCTGCAATGCTGTTTGGGTTGGCGCTATCTAGCGATTGAAGCAAGAAACATTGGGTATGCCTGGGTGTGGCGGCTGCATTGTTCAAACGTGACCTGTTACTCTAGTGGCGCCGCTTAGCCTAGCGTCTGAAGCCAGAAATACTGGGTAGGCCAGGAAGCCGTGATCACATAACATGCCAGTATGGCGGAAGCTACGGCCCTGGTGAGCCAATCGAAACGTTACTACGTATATCACCGGGTGTGTTTTAACTGCGAAGTATAGTATCAGGCTTTTCACTGCGTTATGCTACAATATGTGGCGTTGCGCTCGTATACGTAGCGCATATCGAAGCTGTCGGCACGCAGTGTGGGGCTTATCGTTCACCCTTTGCCAAGTTAAAACGAGACAGGGTATAACTGTGTACTCTCAGTCTGCTAGCGCCGCCTGGCCGTTGCCGGATGGCTATACCAGGGCTCTCAAACACACGGCCCGTGGGCCGCATGCGGACCGCGACTCGCTGGGACGCGGCCCGCAGGCAACCGGCTACGAGTGCCGATTCCCACGTCTCGAGCGCTAGAAATGGCACGCGCCATAGTGATCTCACCTCGCCGATTCATTTTCGCTCGAAATGCAGTTCTGCTCTTTTATTGTATTCACATAGTTTATACTTATTTGTGTTGATTTGCCATTTGTTTCGCTTTATTCTTTGCTTCCAAGCTTTTTGTAATGCACAGCCGCTACTAGGTTGCAAGCGCGAGCTCTTCGTTAAAGAATGCATCTTGGCTGCGCAAACTTTACATCTGTGGGTGAAAGTGCTAAAGTTAAGGCTACGAGCTCGGGATTCTCGCCTTAAAAAAAAAATCTCCATTAAAAGACAAGAATTTATTTACAGTTTTGTAATAAAAATCGCCAGGAAAGCAAATACTGCCAAATTAACGGATTTCTTTTTTTTAGAGGGGTTGAGCTTGGTTGATTCCTGGGAGCATTGAGCAACGGGAACGACAGTGTACTTGCTCTCTCGTTGTATTAAAAATGCCAGCACGTTGGCGGGCCGGTGTCATTGTAATGCTCGTTATCACATCAGGTCAGGGCTCAAGGTAGTCAGATAAACAAATTAAATCTAAAGCTGTCACAGGCGAAACTGTGAGTTCACATAAAGGATAGGGCATGAGGTCTTTCTCTGTCCCCTCCCCCTTTTACGTTAGCCGTCAGCCTTTCCGGTGAGGGATATCTGGTCCCGACACTCAAATGAGTTTGAGACCACTGCTGTTCCCAATGTTTTTTTTTTTTTTTTTTTTTTTACTGGTAGAATTGCCCCAGTAGTAATCGGCAGTGCATTTTCGGAAATGGCGGCAAAAATTATATCAAGTCAAGTGGCCACAGAGTATTTGTTTTACTCTCCCTGACAACTATCTAACACAATCAACTTATAAGGCACAGAGAAATGGCCAGATGGCGTCTCGAGTGACGATAGCGCATTCTCACGTGATGACACACCATTTTTTTTTTTGTTAGATGTATGTTTTTTGCCCGAGCTCAAAATTTGTGTATAGCACTGGGAAAGCTAAGGACGCTCCTTAAGCCGGGGTCACACTGCTCATCCATCACACAAAAAGACAGTCTGCAAACAGGAGTCACCGCCATATCCGTGGTTCGAATGCCGCGTGCCAATCTTTCTCCTTGAACTTATTGCCACCCGGCATTCGAAGCACAGATCTCGCAGTGACTCGCGTTCGAATCTGTATGCAGACTAGCTTTTGTATGATGTATAAGCAGTGTGACCCCGGCTTTATACCCCATTCACACTATCATAAAGGTCCCTTAAGCTATGGGACCTTCACGGCCAGTGGCGAATCGTTTCGCGATCCTCCGCGCGTGGCATGTGCTCGCGATCTATCAACGCGGGTTGATTCGCCGATTGCAAAGGGACCTATGCTAAAGGTACCTTTATGCTGGTCGTGTGAATGGGGTATAAAATAGCTTAATTTCACCGATCCGCCCCCGTACCAAGGGAGCGATGCGTCGTCTGCCCACGTTTCTGGTGAGAGTAGAATATCCATCCCAGTATTTCTTTTTATAGTTGACAAAGCATGATTTTGTGATACAAATATAAGAAGACCAAATCTGGAGAATGTACTTTGAAATCGGGAATTGTACTTTCCTCGGAAAGTACCAGAAAAAAATTACTTTAAGTAAAGTACAAGTGCATGCTCAGAGAATATACTTTAAATAAAGCACGAGACTCCTAAACCTACTTGAAGTAGAACGTTAAGTAAAATGTGCTTAAAGTACTTCTCAATACTGCTCATACTACGGTTAGATTTGAAAAATACGATGCGCGTTACTGTCGTATCCCCCTTTTGGTTCACACTGATCCGCGGGGCGTAGTGAACTATGCGGAGGAGGTGGTCTGGTTGGTCTCGCGACTATACTCCGTTCACCCCTAAGCTGACACTGTGGTGGGAGATCCAGCCGCATCGCTTGACCCCGATCTCTTTGCGTGGATGTGGGCGGGAGCTTGATTAAAGCGGGAGACACATGTACGACGAAACATTCCGATCCGACGTGCGGACTGCCGGAATGACCTTGGGGGGAGAGGGTTTTCGCAGCATCGGAGAGCGTTGAAAACCCTCGCCTCCGACCGTCGTATTGCGCGGTCGGACGTCGGATCGGACGGTTTCGTCGTAGATGTGTTTCGCGCTTAAATGGCGAAAAATAGACGGCCCAACGAGCACGTAGCATCCACCGCACTGTCAGCTTGAGGATAAACGAAGTATATGCGATTATAGTGTGGCGGGGCCGTATCAAATCAAATCAATTCAGTTTATTTTCTGCCACAAAAATACATTCGTGAGAAGGGCGCTGAAAAAAAAAGCTTCACGTTTACAGCTTGACGGGTCCCAGCGCTCTAATACAAGGATGCAGCGGTACTGACATGAATAATAATAATAAGAATTAAAAAAAACAGTATATAACAATCCCCCAAACAGATATACATACACCTAACTACACATATTTAGAGCTATCAGAAACTTAAATATTGATTTTATATTACAAAATTTCTTGTATGGTACGATTGTTTACAGAGTATATATCAATGTCGCGAGAAAAATGCAAGCTTAACAGTAGCAGTAATTGGTACCGGATCTCTGAGTGCCGAAATTTGTTCTAAATGCAGGAACACGCCAGAGGGGCCTGTGACGCGATGGGTAAATAAACTAGTTATTTTTTTTTCTAGTTTAGCGAGGTCTAAGATTATGTTAATATTTGTTCTTACACATTGTTGGTAATTTAAAATCAATCTAGACGAATACATATTATATATATCAATGATTTTATGTTTTTCAGAAAGAGGAAGAGATTGCTAATCACGAGGTGCATTTTCAATTATTCTAACAGCCTTTTTCTGTAAAAGATGCAATTTGTCTAAATTGCTTTCAGTAGTTGTTCCCCATACTAAATGGGAATAGCAGATTACGGAATAAAAAGGGAATTGTGAATTAATCTTTTGGTGTTTACTGGGAGTATATGCCTGTATTTTTCATAATCCCAACAACTTTACAAAGCTTTTTATAAATGTATGTTACGTGATAAATCCATGACATATGACTAGAAAATATAATACCGAGAGTCTTAATGGTATCGACACATTCTATTATGCATGACCCAAAATACGAGTCGTGTGATATTCGAACATATGATCCCGGGCATTGAAATAGGACTGCCTTAATTTTAGCAGTATTAATAATGAGAGAGTTAATATTTATTCAATTTTATAATTTACCTAGGAAAACGTTTGCTATAGAGGTAAGTGGGTCTTTTTTGGAACTAGAAAAAAAATGCTAGTATCGTCTGCGTACATAATAAATTTAGCGGAAGTTTGATGCTTATTATATCATTCACGTATACGAGAAACAGCAGAGGCCTTAGAATACTATATATCCTGAGGAACCCCGGAGTAAATTCGGTCAGTAGTAGATACTTAATTTCTAATTTGAACATATTGGGATTGGTATTGTAAATAAGACGCATGAGCGATAATGGGATAACTCGGATGCCATAACGGTCTAGTTTGTTTAGAAGAATTTGGTGACTTATCCTGTCGAAAGCTTTGCTTAGGTCCATAAATATACGCAACGTTAGAAGTTTTTTCTCAAAAGTTTTGAACATTATTTCCTTCCGCACCAATAACGCAGTTTCCGTAGATTTATGTTTCCTGAAGCCGAACTGAGAATTAGTCATTAGTGAGTTAAAAAAAAAATGCAGTCGAGAATGCACAATTTTTTTTCAATCGGTTTTGAAACGACCGAAGGATAGATATGGGTCGATAATTACTTTTGTCATTTTGATCACCACCTTTATACACTACGGAAACTTTCGTAATTTGCATCCTTTTAAGAAATATACCGGAAGACAATATAAGCTTGTGCAGATGAGTTATACATGGTAATAGCCAGTCAGCTACAAATTTCACCGCCCCAATTTGAGGATCCTCACAGTCATGGCTACGACTGTTTTTTGTTTTTTTTTATATTCATGAAAGTAGATAGTACTTCTTTAGTATCACATGGGTTAAAAACATTGTTTCGTTTATTCTGGGGATATTATTTGCTGCAGAACTGTTATAAGTACTTTACCCCACGCTCACAGAATAATCATTGAACATATTCGCAAGTTCTACACAACAAATAGTTCTATCGCCTAGACTTATACTAGTGACTGCTCTATCTTGAGTTGGATTCCGTATTAAGGAGTGCAAAAGTTTTCATACGACTTTGGGCTACTTTAAACAAGATATATGTCAAATAGATCTGCATAATAGCGGTGTTTAGCTCGTTTCAGTTCTGTATTGTCAAAGTTTTTAATTTTTTTTTTTTAAATTTAGGTACTTTTTTTTTTATCTCGTGTCCTAAGAAAATTGCCATAAAAGAAATTTTTCTTAAGTCTTAAAAGTCGTTTAGTGACCCATGGTTTTTTGCACTTATTATTACAGTGAATATTTTTGTACGGAAACGAAGAATAGTATATGTGTCTTTTAACAGGTCTAAAAAGAGGTTAATGCACTCATCAACATCGGTTTCCCTCAACACGTGACTCCTGTTGATAGCCCCGATTTTTTCTCTAAACTTTTCGAGTGTTTTAGCTCTAATATTTTGGGACATTACTGGAAGGTTAATAGCCCTGTTACATAGTAGATTGTTATTAATGAACGTAACTATAGGGAGATGGTCGCTTAACCCATAGCCCAGCACATCAGCCCTAATGTAGTCTTCACAGTCGTTGGTTATAAAACAGATCGATCAATGTTGACGTTGAGCATGAAACGCGAGTTGGAGGAATTATGACATTACTGAAATTGTTTGACGTCAAGAAACTTGCAAAGGCATGGAAGCTTCGAACATGTTTATATTAAAATCACCACCCAGATACAATTTACAGCCTTCTTCATTGGCAAATAAAAAAACAATGTAAATGTAAAATCATCTCCTTTCGATCGTGCAGACCGTACATTTAAATGGAAAAAGCTAGTTTGTGTATTAGTCTGGATTTTCAAGAAATCATTTAGATCTTCTAGTGTACATATGGTACCGAGATTTACAGCCATACCAAAAGAAAAAGTGTACCAAAGCAAATACTCCCCCTCCCTTTTTTTTTAGGGTTAACAGATCCTATCAAGGTCACCTTCACATGAAATGTGAACGATAGGTGCTCCATACGCCTTCCTTGCTAGAATCTTGCAATTTTGCACCCAGAAATATTGCCACTGGAATTGACACTTCCTCGACACAGCCATTCCGAGCAACCTTTTCATATAGGGACACAAATGCTCGTCCACATAAACGGGTGATTTTTCATTCAAGCCGAGCTCCTGGCAAGTTATCCGTTCTTGCTTTGCTAAGGACGCTACCTCTTTTCTACCGGCGTTGAAATTGAAGTATCACGTTTGTTTTGCTCATTTCTTTAGTCGGAACACGATGACATACTTTAATATCGGGGATAGCAATCAGTTCTCCAATTATGTCTCTGAGCTTAGTTACTAGTTCAGTGACGTCTTCTGTTTCGATTTTGGGGATCCCTTTTATCTCAATGTTACGACGACGCGAGTACGGCTCACACTGAACGAGCCTTAGTTCATTTTTGTTTTAGCGACATGGCCATCGCACCACATTTTGCAGCCAGTGCCACATTTTTTCTTCTTAAGAGCAGTGTTCTCGCTAACAATAGCATAAAGTTTTGCCTTTATGTATTCCACGTCCTTATTTATGACATCCACCCCCTCGTTGATTTTTTTTTTTTTTAGCTCTTTGTTTATCTCACGTAGTTCATTTCGGAAGCCCCTCACTAATGACTTGAACTCTTTTTTTCTTTTTATTTCGCATTTTTGTTTGAGGATTAACTTCATCATGTCCTACGACATTCTCAAAAAAGAACACAGCTATAATACGCAAAACAGCAGCAGCAGCAGCGGCAGCAGCAAAAAAAAAAAAAAAAAGTTCAGTGATTAACTTGCAGTGAATGCACAAGTCCATTACGAAGATGCTCGTGCCGCCACCACTGCCGCCAAGTAAGACGTTGAAAGTGGATATCCGTGCTTTTGTAGCTTTACGTGTACGGTGGCAGGCGAACCTGCAGGTGGGCGAAGGCTGCCTCTGATATCATCGGCGTTGTTTCAGCAGGCTCCGATCTTGGTTGCGGGGTGATATTTTTAGCACTTTTCAGCACAGCCAAGTATTCTCGTTTTTCATATACTCGATCGTGATCGTCCACAAACGTGTAAGACCCCTTAATAAGAAAAGTGTAGGGACATCTTACCTCCCCTCTTCTGGCGCGCAGACTTCTTAACCCCATGTGGCAGAAAAGCCGGCATCGGCGGCGTAGTGACCGTAAAACCCTGATTGGTTGATAGGGTCATGACGTCACAGTCACATGACCTAGCGCGGGATAATTACGAACCAGCGCACAGGTAGACAGTTACTCAAAATCCAAACACCCCAAAATGAAAAAAAAAAATACCCTCATACAGCGCTGAACTATAATTCAGCGCTGTGTGAGTTGATATATCGACCTCATTTGTATTTCAAACTTCCTCTTCTTCGACCCCAAGGAATAGGTTGCCAGTTTAACAAACAAGAGAAAGGAAAGAAAGGTGAAAGACAAGGGCAAAGGGAGGAAAGGTGAAAGAAAAAGAAAAAAGACAAAAACAGAGAAAGGAAAAGAAGAGATAAAGAAAAGGAGAAGAAAGGAGAATAATACTAATACAGCCGAGTCCCAAGAGTTACAAAAAATTACAAAAATGATTACAAAATTAATCACGAACATATATAAACCAGGTGATATGCTGCTACCGTCGACTACACCCTTGGCATAAATAGTTCGTGTGATACAAAAGTCCAAGAGTTACAAAAACGAATTGTAAAATAATATCAGAAATAAACAAATATAAGGAAACCATTGTCGAAAACACTTTCTTTCTAAACAATGCAGTTCTTTTTCCGATAAAGCTAAGGACGGAGTGCTAATGGACTGGGCTTCCCGTAGTGCAATGTTCTCCGCTTGTATAATTTCTCGGGTGAGCTGGTTTTTTACTCTTGCCTAACATAGCACAGTTGTCCAGTCGCGCAAAACAGCCACAATCCCTGCAGTGAACACCTAGGTGACGGGAGTTGGCATTGGTAATGTTGTTGTGCACACGCAGGTGGTCATTTAAGCAGCGCCCTGTCTGTCCAGTGTACTCTTTTCCTCAGGAAAGGGGAAACGAATAGACTACCCCTTCAACACATGTGAAAAAGTTGGATCTTTGTTTCTTTGCACAGCTGACGATGCTGATTGAAAAGGTGTTTACTTTTTTGCAGAGACTGTGAAGTTTGTGTGGTGCTGAAAACACTACATTCATATTGGCTCTGTTTGCTATTTTCTTTAGACCATGAGATAGATTAAGCATATATGGCACGACTACCGGTCTGGTTGTCCTGTCTCTGGGTATTTTTGCGACTCTACCTACCTAGATTTCTCCGAGGAGAACCTTGGTTATACTGACGTCAATATGGGAGGAGGATATCCAGCCTTGATACTTGCCCGTCGTAGCTCGTCTGCATTGAATGTAAGCATGACTTGCAAATAGAGTTCTTAAGGCAATATTTCACTATGCCTATCTTTACAAGCTTGGAGTGAACAGAGTTGAATGCTAGAAGAGGTTTCTTTCCCTTGGGCTCGTAGGACCAACAGATGTGATATGGTAGCGCTCGAAGATCCAGGAATCGTAATGATCTTTCGACCGGAAGTTCGTAGGTGAGTTCCAGAGGACTCATACTGTTCTTGAAATTGAAGACAACCTCTTCCACCATGGCTGAGAAATTTATATCATCTGCAGCAAGGAAGATTACAAAATCATCAACATAGGTACATACTTTCACTTCCTTTGATGTATCCAGTATCTGTTGTAGAATCCTGTCATGATGTGCAAGAAATATGTCACTAAGGACTGGAGCAATGTTGGATCCTATACATATTCCTTTCTTTTGTAGGTAGGCCTTTCCAACCCAAGCTGGGAAGGTGGACTTGAAATAGATCTTCAGTAAGTCCAGAAAGTGACTTTGGGACTGACCCGTCGCGTTCATGAAGAATATGACACCAAAGGCGTCAATGCTTTCTTCCACACATTTTATGAGACGTTCTTAGGGTAAGGAATAATATAGGTCCTTGATAAGCGATGGCAAATATCTTTAGCTCTTCCTGACGATGTTCTTCTAGAAAGCTGAAGACCTCGTAGGAACTTCGAACGAAGTAGGGATCGTCAATATTTAGTAGATTTAGCCTCTCCTGAGGGAATAATGCCACCACTTTTTACCATATTCCTCTTTCTCAGACAATGACTCTAAGGGGACATCTTGGTTTGTGGGTTTTTGCGCTGAAGAATAATTAAATCTTTGCATTTTTGCTGCGATCAATAGAAGAGCAGAGCTTTTTTTAAATTGAGCGGTTGTACAATAGTGTTTTTCCTCTTTTAATCGTGCTCAAGGCGACCTCTCAGTTGAAGACTGAGGCAATCGCTTCTAATGTCTTTGCACCATACGTTTCTTTGCTCATGACCACAAAACCACCTACTTTGTCGGCTGGCCAGAGAAACAGCGAGTTTTTCTTTAAGTAAGTATCTGCCTTCTTGATAGGATGAGTTGAGAATGACGGTTTGTATATAACAAGTAAGTCCACTCTTTCTGAGGTGCATCTATCGACATATTGAATTAATCTTCAACGCAACGCTCATTTGTCTTTTTTTTTTTTTTTTTGCTCTTTCTCACTTGCGTGTCGATGGTAGCGCCGCCTGGATAGCTCCACGGTAGCCCGCAGCATTCCTCGAATGATGCCGTTACTTGTCCGCGTAGAGGGGCTTTATATTGCGTACACCTATTGCAACACCCGTTTTTTTATATTATAGAAAAAAGTCAGTTTTGGTACCAAAGTTTCAAAATAGCTGCGCGCGGCTTTCCGTTGTGACAGCTGATAACACCCCCCCCCCCCCCTTTTTTTTTCCTTCTTTTTAATTTTAAGCGAGCAAGTATACTTTTCGATGTTATGACATAAATTAACGCGAATATTCAAGCTGGCGCAATTTGTCAGCAACATTTCATGCAGTGTGAAGAGCTTTCTCTCTACACAGATACACACTGTCAAACCCAACAAAAGCGAATGAAAAACTAACTAAATTCATTCCCTCGTTTCTTTTTTCTTTTCTTTTTTTCCCTTAAAATATATGCAATTTATACATAGGTTAGGTAAGCTAGAACGGGCGATGCTATAAGTACCCGCGAACGAAAACGTTCCTAAGATGTCCTTGAACGGTAACTGAAATTTACTAAGTATCTGAAGCGAATTTGCTTATATCTAAACGTCAACTGCTGTTCCCAATTTCATTGAAAGCTCTTTTTATTTCATTTTTTTCCTTTTTTTTTTTTTTTCTTGAGCAGTAGATACCTCGTGCCAAAGACGCGGACCACTCGCCAGATTAAGATGCGAGCCTCAAGGTGCAGTACACGTATAAGGGTGTGTTGGAAACGAACGGAAGCAGAGCGAAACGATTGCACCATCTCCGCGCCCGAGGCTCCAAACGAATGCTCTTTTAAATGCACGGTGGCGCAATTTGAGATTTGAAAGTGTACTTGAATCCACTTATTTTTCGTGTCTGTATCTGGTGCGCGGATTTCTCGACTTATCGCAGCAGTGCTGAATCGGAAGAGAGACACATATTGTGCAATAGACTTTGCGCTTTGTCTGAGAGATGAAGTCTGGGAAAGATGCATCGGAGCATCATTCGGTGACGGGATATCTTTCGAAAATCGTGGACCCTTAACGTCTAGAAACCTTTCGAGCGACACATCTTTTTTTTTTTTTTTTTTTTCTGGGCTAAGTGAGGCGTGGGATATTTGTTTCAGTGAGAAGGGGACATCGCAGACTGCGAAATTTGTATCGATCAAGTGTTCACCTCTCGTCCCACTCATTTATGTTTTTTTTTTTTTTAAGCAAAATGTTTTTTTGTTGTTGATTTCTCTTCTTTTTTTTCTTTCTTAATGCATTGCGAATAATGTCGATATTTCACGTTTGATTAAGTAAGCACAGTAAAGAGAACCCGCGGAACCATCAAAGCAGCCTTTGAAAGAAGACTGACGTCTTCATATGTCGGGAACCCAAACGTTTCGTTCATATGTTTCATGTTTCAACTCGCGTCTTGTTTGCGTAATCAGATGCTCTTCTGAAAACGCTCAAATTCTATTGAGGCTTTGCAGTCCAGCGTTTGTAAAAACAGCGCCACCTGGTTCACCAAACAAGGGTGGGCGGGCGAATGGCTCGGCTGCAGTGTATGGTTTATATATAGCCAGTTGCTTTCAGCGCTTGTCTTGCCACTTGTCAGTAAAATCAGACGAGAGGACGGAATACCGTCACGCTTTACTTTATTATCTTTCCCCATCCGACAGGCTGATACTGTGCTTATTCTCTTCGTCGAGGAAGACACGCATGAGGCCAACACTATCAGCGTCTGATGACATCAACTAATCGCGGGGAAATTAATTCCCTGCTTCACGCTTATTCGTTGGTTGCATATAATAGTAAATACAACGCGCTCATAAATACGAGGCTGCCTTAACAGCGATGGCTGTCAACTGACTTATACAAGCATGGTTCTTCAACAATGTAGCGTGTGTTCAGTATTCTTATATCTTAATGCATTCAGGTGGTTACTGTGGTAGAAACTGATCATTGGATATTTTACTAGTAAATATTATTATTATCTCGGGGTTAGGCCTTCACGATAATACAAGAGTATTCTCTTGAAGCCAGTCCCACTAAGTCCTCTGCCGTAGCGAGAATTCGGCCCCTATAATATTATCGTCCTTCCTTAGTTTCGCCATTCAATCGCCTTGTAACGACTTCCTCCGTAGCAGATGCCCACATCTGTTCCGGTCATCCTCTTTTTTATTTGTTTACGGATACACAGAAAGCAGAAAAAGAAATAACTAAAGCAAAAGAACCAAGACGGAGCTTGAATTGGATACAAGCCTACGAGCCCCTCCAACAGACCACCTGTCAAATTGTCTTTGTAATCTCGAAGTGACATTTCTATTTCCTCTGTGCTCGGCATATCTGGAAACACATTGTCGCGGTTTGGCACGAGACTTCGTCGCTTTCTTGCAACGAATCTAAGGTATTTGTCGAAGATGGACATAGTAAGTTCCATTTTTCCTTCGAACACGCAAGCGGCGATTTCTATGGCCGAGAATAAAATAGGCGCAAAAAAGTACACTTCGTTCGGTTGCCATCGAACACAATGTTGTGAACGAAAACTTTTATTTCTGAAATTAAGAAAGTCGTTCTCTAACGGAACTCCCTCATGAGACGATCCGCGACCCCTCCGAAACTTTTACATTGAAATGCATCTGGGAAAACAATACAAACACCGCGGGTGCGGACTGTTATACCCTGTTTCACCTGGTGTTGTACCGCAGAAAACGCTACAAGCGCGAGCTCCTTGCTCCATGGCGCATCTCGGCGGCACAAGCTCTCGTGCACCAACGGCAGCTGCCAACGCTATATGAGCTCGCGCTTATAGCCTTCGCTGCGGTACAACATAAGGTGAAACGGAGTATAGTCTTGGCTTGAAAGTGTCAAACGTACGTAGAGAAGCTGGTTAGCTAACCCTCGTGCTTCCAAACGCTTGGAAAATTCGGGGATGGAGGGGGGGATGAAAGCGTAAGCATATTTCGAACGGTGAACATGCTCTATACTCGACACCAGCTATATCTTCATATCCACACTCCTCGATTAACATTGTTCGATGGCTCGTGGGGTTCGGGCGGTGACACCTAGACAATGCGATGTCATCGATAATAGTTTAGAGACCCCTGCCCTAGGCCAAAGCGCGTTTACAAAACTCCGATGTCGGGCCGCTTAAATAGGGAGTGTGCGACCTCACGTCGTCTGGGGCTATGATATTTCCACAATACGCCGTGCAATTTGCTGAACGTCATATAATTGTCACCATGTGCAACCAATACATAAATATGATCAACGCGACTTGCGAGTTCGCAGCATCGAAGGAACGATTGTTCAAGCCCCAACTACGAGGGCTGATACACGGGGTGTTTCATCGAACATGGGCCGAAATTGCAATGTGAGCAATATAGGCATCGCGCAGAAATCAGATTGATAACAGTGTTAGGAACTGTCAATGCGCCTATTTATTGAGGTGCAAGGCATTTCGAATAGTGAAGTTTTCATTTAGTTTAACACATAATATACCCATTTTCAGAAGTGAGCACCATCTAGCAGCTGCTGCGCCAATTATCCGAGCCCGCTACCGTTTGAGTACGTACTCTGGGCATGTATTGGACACGAGAGCTGCGTTAGCGATCAGCATGAACTGGGCTCATCTCGTATATATATATATATCAAAGACTCCAGCGCTGCGGCTGCGCACTCTAAAAAAGCCCGTGCGTCTGTTTTTCCGCACTACACTCGGAGAGCCAATCACCGCAACTTGCGGAGGCAGCTCTGCGAATGACTACGCCGAAACATATGTATCGACCGAAAAACGCAGTCGGAATTGTGACATTAAGGGATACTACAACGAAATTTCGGCGCTTATTTTATGGTCTATATGTGTTCAAAAGAGCAGTATCACATCGAACACACCAATATCTTGTTAAAAAAGTCACGAAAAGGAATTTTAAAACGAATTAAACGATTAGCAAAGAGCACCTGGTGGATGTCGCTAACGCCTCGTTTGTAATGCCCGTCTAGGAACCTTGACAGCTAGTGACGGTGAGTGTCTCGCCTCCGGCCACGACGAGAGAAGAGGGGAACGAGGAACTCCCGTCTTCCCGAGAATCTCTTTTGTGTGTTCCAGAAGTAGCTATTGTCCTCTACAAGATTATAAAAGATTAACCCGTCACTCAAAATTCGTACAAAAGCAGCCGCTTCGGTGGCTGGAACGACTAGGCCATCCCCTCGACGTCAGCCTCGCCGTAGCTTTGCTCGTTTCGAGACGACCTACGTCACGATTGTGTCGGATGTCACTTGCTCTAAGCTGGGCCTTCTCCGAGCGCTTGCTAGAGTGGGCCGTTTATAACAAAAAAATACAGCCACCACGATCAAAATACATACGTGCGATTGTCATTTACGGATGTTGTGGATCATATTCAACCTATTTTTGAACACGACGGGTATATTTCAAATTTCGTTGAAGTATCCCTTTAAGCAATGCAAGCGTGACGTTTTGCTTTGCTTAATGTCACTACTCAGACTGCGTTTTTTCGTCTAAACATATGTTTCGGCATCGTCATTCGCTGATCATGCCTCCGTAAGTTGCGCCGATTGATACCCGAGTGTTGTGCGGGAAAGTAGACGCGCGGGCTTTTTTAGAGTGTGTTGGACGAGGACTCAGATCCAGAGTCGTAAACGTTAATTCTCAAAAAAAAAAAAAAAAAAAAAAAAAAAAAACAGAAGCGAAGGTTTGTTCCCGTTACTGGATGCGGTGCTTCGGAAGGAACGCGTTCTCTTTACATTGCTAAGATTGGAAGGTGTCGTTATGTTAACGTACTTCGCGTATTTTAATAAACTATTTATTTCGCCGAATAATTTGTGGATAAAAAGAAAGCGAGCGAGTAAGAAGTATCCACGTCGAACAATGTGCCGTGTCGCCACGATCACATTCGTTTTAGAGTCTTTGTTTTCCACTGTCTCTCGAGCTATCTCTCGGACTCCATCCCTTGATAGCGGAAGTTTAAAGAGTCGATAATAAAAGGCGCAAACGCCTACTGAATTCGGGTAAAAGTGCAGACAGATAGACGAAATTGAAACGCTGTTGCTCCTGCCGTTTCCTAAAAAAAAAAGAGAAAACAATAAAACTAACGCGTTTTTGTTCCACTTCCAGTGGTGCCAAATGAAACGACGGCGTCCCCCGTTCCTCCTAAAAAGAACGCGGTCCACGAACGTCCTTGGAACGCCGTTCCCTACAACACTGCTCAGGTCCAATCACACGCTTCCTGCCAACGTAGTGGCGAACGCCAATGTTGTATGATAGAGTGCAGGCGAGCTGGTAATGAATCGACATCTTGTAGACCCTGAGCTGGGGAAAAAAAACGGACGAAGACAATCAAACCGTAATTTTGTTGTTTTCTTCCGTTCTTTTATTGTTCCCCATTTCAGCTAGGGTATACAAGATGCCATAATTTTGTTGTCTTCGTCCGTTCTCTTATTTTTCCCCATCACAGGGTCTACAAGATGCCGATATTGCTCGCTTGAGGAGGGGCGAAAAAGTGTGTGAGAGAGAGAGGGAGTAATCATGTGTGCAACGAAGCTTCGTACCAGCTGACTCCAATTTCTACGCTATGGGTAGTAAACGACGTCTCGGCCGTCAGTTCTTCGATCGTCGTAGCTCGTCTGGTTGTTGTTAGTTGACAACACAAGGTAGAGTGGCGCGATCCATACGAAGGTGAACACGCGATTGTCGACCGCTCCATACTGGGGACGTCATGAAGCGGCGGCCGTGGCGGCGTGTGCGATTTGCGAACCAATAACGGTGGCAAGGAGCCAGAAAAGGCACGCAACCCGTCACGGGCGCCGTTTCATGACAAGGGATGTCGCGAAACTTTGGTCGGACCTGAGATTGGGACATCAAACCTCGAGGTTCCTCTGATTCGCCGAACCTTTGCACTTTTGGCAGCATTCTACGACGTTCCAACTTCCACCTTTAAACAGCGTTGCCCGGCGTCTGCACAGAAATTTCCAATTATGGAAAAAAGATAATTTATGCTAAAGTTCATTTTCATTTGCGTTTTTAATCATTGCCAATGTTTACAAAACATGAAAGCCAAGTTATAAGTCTTATGGTGGTTTACTTAGTTTCGCGTTGGAGAATAAAAATTAATATGATATAAATCGTGATTTAAATCACGCCTGTTTTACTATGGTGATTGCAATCAAACTTTTCCCGCAAAAATACCTCCCCCCCCCCCCCCCAATACTTTAATTTACCGTTCCTATGCTTGACTACCATTAACGGTTTCTAAGAGCATTTGTTTTGCATTTAAATCAGGGAATTATCAAGCAAGGAAGATTTATAGCAGGCTGAACACGAGCAAAAAGTATTCTGTGCCGTGCAAATTAGATTGTTGTGCTCTCTTTTTACTTACTTCGTTCGTCAGTTACGTAATGTCCATGTGACAGCAAGTCAGAACATCCAAGAAACAGAAACAAAGTAATGTCTTTGTGCAAGCAAATCAAGCCTTTTCTGTGACTGAAAATCAAGCTGCGTTTGTTGTAGTAAGGCGGGATTTACATAAATAAAAGGTTATTAATTAGACTGTACTTTACAAGCCTAAATATACAGTATTCTTTTTCTCTGGCATTGTTCTTAATTCTGACGAATTGATAAATTATTTTTTTGTGTTTAAAAATATATGTAGTGATAAAGACACACTTCCTTTCAAACTGCAGTGATTTAAATCAAATTTGCATTATTAAAAACAAAATAATTATTTTGACTACCCTGGTTCGTTTGTTTCCTAAATGAGGTGGTGTCAAAGCTACTGCTTCAACAATTAACTAATCGCAGAATAGTTAATTCTTTAAATTATAGCTTTGGCTAGATGGCTCAGGTGGCCGCCCGATTTAACGGGTTCCGCCACATTCATCCATTTATTCATGCTCTCCTTGCGGAGCAGACGATCGTCATGGTCCCCGATTTCGATCTTCAAGTAAGGTGTACCAGAACTGAGAGGTGTGCCAAGCGCCGCTCGTTCCTGGGCGTCTCCATCGGAAGCTACTGCGCCGCGGTGTCGAGATGCGGGTAGTTGATAGGGGTGCGGTGTACAGGCCGTGCAGCATTTTGCTTTGGATATGTGGCGTTTATACGCGAGGCTGTGTTAAAACGAAAGGTTTTAATTCCTTATTTTAAACACGAATTCATGTGGCAAGTAGAGTTCTCTATTTACTTTTTCTTTTGTAGTGCTTTTATAGCCCGGAAGAGAAAGTCCCGTCCTGACTTTCTCTTTGTCTGCGGCCCCAACAGGCTCTATAATCTCTCAATTTGTCAAATAGTCCAATGTTTATGACCTCAACTTTGCATTTAATTCCGAACTCGTACAAAAACTTCCTAAAAAAAAGAAAACTTGTAGGTACGCTTAAAGAAGCATGAAGGACTGTTCCAGATCAAAGTGTTCGCCATAACACATCCTTCTATGTCCTTTGCCAAAAGCTATTTAACGCGAGCGCCACATTTTGCGTGAACGCAAACACGGGTGCGCCCGATCGTGAACAGTTGACTCACCACTTGTCAAAGTGCCGCTCACACACCGCTGTATTAGGTTGAATTCGCAACTTCCAGTGATGGTAGTACCACTGTGCGAGAATCGCGATCTTTAGCTCCTGAATGATCGGCTTCACAATTAAGGTACTCGCGTACATTTTCCTGACGTAAAAAAAAAAATGAAGTAAGGCTCTAAACTGCTCGCATATAGCAAAACTATAATTACTTACGCGTCGCAGACCCTGCCTCGTACTGCTGTTCTGCGACGATCATGATGGGCGCCAGTGCGCCCCCCCCCCTCCCCCCCCCCCCCCCCCAATAGGTCGTGAAAGTATCGAATACTCTTGCCGGCCATCGGAATCGCGCGATCCCACTTCTCAAAGTACGTGGTGTCCTTGGGAGCACAAAACAACAGAACTTTTTCGTTGGAACGCTAGTAACCGGCATTACACCCTGGCACAAAACACCAGCGATTGGCAGTTTTTCTCTCGGCTCTTTCCATCGTGCATTGCAAGCGTCCGAGCAGTAGGAGCGGTATCAGTACGACGGAGCGCTCGCGCTTGTCACAGGTACAAGTGGCCCTCGGATGGGAGGACCGATGGACACAAAGGCCACTTTTCGGCGCACGTGGAAACAATGAGAGGAACAAAATGGCGGTGGTAGAGGGTGTGGGAAATGGAAACAGGCAGTTGGCATCACTCTATGCAAAGTGCACATGAAGGCACCCTAGCCGCATCTTGCATAGCAGCGCCGCTCGCCGAAGGTCCCCTCGCCCCAAAGTGGCGGCGGTTTGCTTGGCACACCTCAGATCAAGAAGGAAGTTTAAGCTCCTCCCACCCTTTTCCACTTCAGCGGAGTGATCGGCGGCTAGGAGGTCGCCTCCTCTCCAGCGTTCGCACTACTAAAGTGGAAAGAGGGGGGAGGAGCTTCCACTTCGTTCTTAACTTTGCTTGACCTGTCACCGACAATAGTTGCGCGTAGCGTTGCCAAGGGTACAGGGGCGAGAGCGTAATCCGAGTAGTTAAAAAGGAGAAGAAGATGGAAGTCCCCTCTTACCCGCTTCCTTTTTTGTGAACCCCACATCGCTTTGCTCGCCCTCGGAGATTAGCCTAACGCGTCTCAGCTCGGAACGTGGAGCGAAGCTTGACCTGCAGAACCTTCTGGGTTCGATCCCCACACCCTGGCCGTTTCGATCTGGATGAGTTTCGTACCGGCATGCGTTCTTGTAATCGCCACGTTAAAAACCCCAGGTTAACGGTTGTACTGCACTGGCTAAATTTCTCATATACAGCTAAGAGACAGGTCACCCGTTGAGGCGTACCAACATCAAGGCTGTGTTAACACACAAGCAACACAATGTTTTCTTCTCGCCCGTAGCTTCCACTGTACTGTACCCCCAAGTGTTGCGGGAAGTGAGCGTCGCTCTTGCAGGAGAAAGAGACTCGGCGCTCCGCAAGGCCTCTTTCTCACGCGTGCTTTGGATTCATTTCGAGCATGTGACTTGTTCTCCTTCAATGAAGAGTTAGTGACGAAAGGAAAAAGAAGGCGATACTCTGACTCCGCCGTATTTAGTTACTCTAGGTGGCGCCAGCTTGTTCTCAATTTTCGCGCATGAGCGTAGTAGTCGAACTACATACAACGTTTTGTCGAAGTTGCCCGAACTTGAACCTGAGCAGGTTTTCGACATCCGTATTCATGGCGCTAACATTATGGAGCGCCCGACGATCGCTCATATCGATCACGGCTGTACCCATTTTACGACTCGCAGACTCCAGAGCTCGGCGGCTATCCCGGAGCGGGGAGGGGGGTACTAGAGTTCTATAAGCTCCCCCCCCCCCCCTTCCTGTCACGTTTCTGGTGCCTACAAGATATACCGGGTGTTTTAGAGAAAGCAATTATTTTCGGGAACAAGCTGCATGCCAGCCACAGTAAACGTCAGGATGGAAAAAAAAAAAAAAATATATATATATATATATATATATATATACATATATTAATCAGCTAATTAATTAGCGAAGACCTAATAAATCACTTCTTAATTAGAAAACGTAACCATATACTTATAATTAGAAATTTCATGGGCATAATAGTAAACCAGTTAATCAGTCAATTGTAAAAAAATTTCAGGCACGCGTGCTTTCTTTTTTTTTTTTTCTTTTTTTTTTAAATCTGCATCTAACTTTGACACGCCCGCGCACTTTTTGCGTTTCTTGCGATGCGTGTCTTCGCATAACAAGAACTTGTGCTCCAGGCGCACCGCCACCCTTGCGCCTGTAGCTCAAGTTGCAACTTTAACGCACCGCCGCGCTTCGCACGCGGTCCAAATCTTTCCCAAATTTACTGATTTGGTGGTTTCAGATAACGCTCAGAAATATCCTAAATACGAGTCACGTTTTTATTTTTTACTAATCCAAGAGCGCATTCCGCAAAAATAATTAAGAATTAAATTATGCGAAATACTATGCACATCATTAAGTTGGCCCTTCGACAGTGACATTTACTCGACTAATTCATGCTTTTTTTCTTGTATTTTTTTTTTATTCTTCTACTTGTTAGCATACCTTTCCTTACTGCGCCTTCATTTCTCCCGAGATTGTTTAGCCAATCAGTGCCGGCGGAAAGAGCGAGGGCAACCCGCCAGCCTCGGAGCAGCAGCATATCGTGCCGACTCAGCCGGGACACAGAGAACGTGGTTCTTACGGCGTATAATCGCTGGGCGAGCGAAGCGCATAACGAAAGCAGCGCGCTCCGTCGCAATCAGCGAGGGCCGCCCCGTCAGCAGTCCCCGTTCTGCACCCAGCCGGTCCGGGGTCAGAAGAAACGAAGCGACCCCCGAAGTTGCCCGAAAAGCAGCGTGCCATTATCGAGAGGAGCGACCGCTTCCAGGGCAACCTGGATGAGCCGCGGGCCCCGGGGCGGTTCCTGAGGCTGCCCCAGAATAGAAACGACCATCTTTGTATGGCCGTGTCCGGCGGGCTCTCTTCTGCGGGCCCTGGACCGTTCTGACAACTGGCGGAGGGGGATGCCGGGCGCGTTACCGTGATTGGCGCTATCGGAGGCCGCAATCATGCGCGTGGTATACCGAGCTGCCGCTTTGATAAACAAGCAACTTCGTGCAGCGCGTTTTTTTTTTTTTTTTTTTTTCTTCTTCTTTTTTAAAGTTCATTTCGTTTATGTGTTTGTTTATTTTTATTCCTGATTTGTTTCTACGCTCTTGGTTGGTCTCTTTTTCTGGGAAGCGACGCAGTTCTGACCGCGTCGGAAAATGTTTACGCTGTTACAATCTTTTCATGTTTGTTCCTTTCGATTTTACACACTGGGGAACCGAGTACAGGGCGGGATTAGCACCTCATGTTGTACGTCAATCATGGTCGTCCTTCGTGTGTTTTTTTTATGTGTTATTTTTTTAAAAATCTTCTTGGCATTGGTACTCAGAAAGTTGTACGCGAAATGGCCGAAAATTCTGTCTCTGAAAGGGGCGATTGCTGCGCTCAGGACCATAACAGGATGGTGACACTCATCACGTGACTAAACTGTGAAACAATGGGTTGCCGTAAAACTTCTTGATAAAATTTGCTCTCCGGAATTGTTTCAAGGCACCGAGAATCCTTATCGTTCGAACACGTGAGACACGTTCTACGAGTGAGCGATTGAAAAACGACACGGCGTCATGCTATCTGATATTAGGACTTTGTGTTAGTGTTGTCCCTCTTTTGCTTCAAGTATCGGGGTATTTTTAGTGGACCTTTTCGGAAATATGTGGTGCTACCACCGTCTGCTTTACGCATTCTGACGTTCAGATGTACCGCACGGTAAATTATCCAAGAAGCGAAGACGAAGTTCACGTTGGTTTAACAGTTCGTGATTTCAGAACGCAGAGAAGGCAGAGGGAAAGCAAAGCAGAGTATGTGATAACCTTCTTTTTCGTTCGCCTAATATATATATATATATATATATATATATATTTTTTTTTTTTTTTTTGTATGTGTTCTGCGGTCCTTATGAGAAAAAAAGAATGAATCGTGCCGCTACCAGAATATACGAAGCGTTCGAGCTGGCGTAAGGGCACATCCGAAAATCCGCACAATTCCCCTCGTTGCAAGGTGTCCTGGGATTTTCCGGAAAGGTGTACTGTGATATCTCAGTTGAGACTTACCCCCATGTTCTTCCAAGGGCTGCACGTGGCACGCCCCTTGCTCCGCCATTGTTTGTACCAGACAATTGGTATTTGTGGCTTTTGACTTTTCTGCGTCTTAGTTTTTACGGAAATTTCGCGTTAGGTCGCTCGTCCTTTTGACGTGATCCTGTGTACCGGTTTTAGGCGCCAATAATTAATTGTTGGCAAATGCTATAATATTATATTGGAGCTGTAGAGGCAGGTCCGCAAACACTAGCTTCAAAATGTTATTAGTCCAAAACCGGCACAGCTACGATTAACTTAGAACTGTGCAACGTAGACCACATTCACACCAGGCTCGTCGAGCGCTGTTTTTGTAGGTTCGTCGCCATATTCTTAGGGGTATAGATGTCGTTTTACTACATATCTTAGTGTTTGATTGTGTAGTATGTTAGAATTAGGATTGCGGTTAGTAATATTATCAGTCACCGAATAGTCAGCAATAACGATCTGAGTCGTGCGAGCCCGTTTCCGCAACATAAACTACGTTGCCTATAGTGCAATTGCGCCCAGAAAAAAAAATAAAAACAAAAACATCGCACCAGTATCTAGATAAATTCTCGAAACCTCGCGGTTGAAACACAAAGTTGCTGAGGCAGGTTACACCAGTAAATATTTCGCTTTGGCTACCTTTAGCCTTTGCCGGTGTTGGATGTTTTTCGGGTGAATGTTTGATTCACCTGCCACGTGGCACGTAGGAAGCCAAGAACAAACAAAAGCTCATACTGGAGGCCATAAGCCGTCTGTTTCCCCGCGTTCCGGTCGTTAGGCGTTCCGAGCTTACATGGGCCACCAACTCTAGAGCGCTGCAATGTTACGCAAAAAGCAGCCCTAGAGCTTTAAGAATTATTCCACTCTGTTATTTAAGATGGGCGGTTTACTACAGCATTAAAGTAATCCTCAACTAATCTCACCTGCCCCTCTATCTAGTTAAGCAGCAGGAGAAGTGGTGTTGAAACGTTTGAATGCCATCTCAAGGAGCAGTACTGTGATAAGGGCTTTTGTTCTCGGATCGCGAGTGGTTCGCGGGGCAAAAACACACCGCCTTGCGAAATTTCGATCGAAAGGACCCCCCCATCCGTCGTCGGATTTGTCCTAAAAAGCGTTTTCCATGCAGTTATATCCTCAGAACCGACCGCCGTATATTCTGCAAGTAATTGGTTCCGATACCACACCGTGCAGTGCGCGTGTTGTGCTGTGCGAGACCTTCTCCCTGTGGCTTCCTCAGATATTTCATCGACTGTACAGCTCTGAACGCATACAAATGGTTTAGTTGTTAGACAGCCGCTTATCCCACTCTTTACGCTTGGCGGTGTATAAGATGTTTCTCTATGAGGGGTCCTTCCCACGTTCGCGCATACTCCTCCTCCTCGCTCATCGCCCCGCCCACTTGCTTCCTCTGCACTTACATCTTTTTTACCACTCGACAAATAAAGAGTTTGTGGTACCGTTTCTTTGTTCATGTTTGGGTGCAATAAATTCAGCGCGGGAAATACGGCACCGTCGGAGACAAGCTAAACCCTTTCCACCTAAAGGTTTTCGATAAAGGGCGCACTTTGTGCTCGTTAAAAGTACCGACATTCTTTGAAGCGCCGACTACGCAAGATTTTGGGAAGCAAATGGCAGTGAATAGCAGCAGAATCAACTGAAGGACGCTATTTTGTTTCCGGGAAGTGTGCTTTCGCCATTTGTGTTAGTTGTCGTTACCTATTCGCGACTCCAGCGACCTATAGGGGGCGCCACCACCAAACAAACATGGCGGCTGAGTCCAGGTCGCGGCGGCTCGGCCGGGCCGCCTGAACAGGTGTCGCGTTCAATTTAACAGATTTTCTTTTGTTTAATGCCCAATTTTATAGGTATTTGAACTGAGACGGTTAAGTGTAGCCGGTGCAAATAAACTTGCAAAGCATAGTTTTGTTTTGCCGGTGTTTTTTTGTTCTTTTCGTGTCGAACTTTCGTTTCGGAGGTTTCGTTCAAAACCGAAACCATGGGCTCCGGAGAGACGGTAATATACTAATCAGTTTTGATCATCTAAGGAAAGCGGCGATGACTATAGAATTGTTCCACAGAGAGTAACTTTTCAGCTAACTCGCATGCCTCGGCCATGCGACTTATCTGTCCGCGGAATCGAGCTTCTGTGCGTACCGCGTTTACAAAACAGCTCCAGTCGTCTGCTCGGCCAAGAACACAGGCTGCAGGAAAATTACAAAAATTAAGCAACCGCTTCTTGAGCCAAGGACCATGTTAACCCGCCGGCGCCCTACTAAGCAGCTCATACTCGTATTTCAATTCAGGTTTTAGTAGCAATCGAGAATCATTTTGACGAGCGGGTTATGTATTATATTACGTACTATGGGGGTCCCACTAAAGCGATATTAGTATATCCTTCGGGTTGAAATATGAGCTTCGTTGACTAGCTATCAGGTGAGCTGCTGAATAAAAGTATATTTGACAGACGGAGACATACTACTTAAATTTAGCCAAATGGTTCTATAGCAAGCAGCACGGAGACAAACTGAAGAGAATCTTCATTGAAGATCCACGCAGAACCTCTCTGCATTGAACTTTGCTTCGAATCCTGAACGGAGAAAATTAGTATTTTTCGTGGCCGGTCAACCTGACCAATGTAGACGTATATTGCTGCTGGCGGGATTCGACGTCCTCGTAATATAAATATTGGAGGCGCGATAGGTCAAAATGCCGTGATAGCATTTAACGTTGCGAGACTTGTCTCCCACCTTTTGAAAACAGATGATTTACCTCATTCATCATTTGCAGCGAGCAAGTTTTCCTAAATCAAGTAATTGCGAAATCATCCCAACTCCTTCAGTGTGGTCCAGAGGCTTTCTCGGCGAAAAGCAGCCAAGATGAATAGCCAACGCACCGACCGGCGTGGGTGGCTCAAACTTGAAGCTAACCGAACACAACCAAACTCAAGAAAAGCAGCTATCGAACCTTCCCATTCACTTGACTGCAACATTGATGTTCCCTCCAGTATCAGTTACCAAGCAGTCGTCACTTTGAATGTGATTCGAGACAGACAAGAAATCAAAACGTTTTTCCGTGATTTCTCCCCATCCAAGAAATCGAAAGCACGCGACTGTGTGCTGTGGAGTAAACGGGCTTTCAAACACGTAATAGAAGAAAACAATTTACTGAGGCTTCACCACACTAATGATTTCGGACCTTCGTCAAATTACATTGTTCGCCACCGCGCCGACAACACGTCTCCGCGAAAGCCACCAGAGACGCGAAGGGGCGCGGAGCGACCTAGACCGGCTGGTTCCCGGTTTTCCCGCTTGGCGGCGTCCGTTTTGCTGGAGTCGCGAATAAAAGAAACCATTGAGGGACTTGACTCTCACCATGTATCCAATAATGGCCGAGAGCTGAACACTGACGGAGGCTCCTCGCGGAGATTGCGCCCAGTAACTGAGATTTCGCTTGCACGTCGAGAGATCCTCCGTCCTTTGCTGCTGCGTGCCAGAGCTAGCAATACAACCTATGGAAGACAAAGGCCTGCGCTTTTCGTCCCGTATCGAGTCATTATTATTGACGACGTGCGCGATCAAGAGCGTCGCACTGGTCGGCCTTCGACGATTGAACAAGCGCTCACTGTGACGCCTTGAGTATAATGAATTGTACTGTCAATAATAGAAATAAGAAGCATGTCAGTCTGTCAACTTTGACGCGGTGTTGGTTTAACGACGCGATGACTAGACAAGCTTCCACTGTGCTTTTTACAGGCAGCATCGAAATTGGTGTTGGCAATTAATAATCCTAGTCGCGACAACACTGGTGGAACCATAAGGGCGGGAGCCACCGAAATACCTCGATGCCAATAGTCACTGATAAGGTGAGAACGGCAGGAAGGAGCTTTAATTATCAAGCCTCCAGCGCGAGCGTCCAACCTTTGACAACGCGCGCGCAGCCAAAGCCGGGCGTTCGAAAGGCATGTTGCACCATAGCCTCCTATATACTGACAAAGCCTGGCAGATCACCACGAGAAACGGCCGCCGAAATGTAAAAGATGGAGTGGCAGACAACGGATGAGACGAGAGCCACTTGACTGGCGCCCCGCTGCGGCGAGACGCCGAAACACACTTCTCCCAAGAGAACAAGTGTGTTTCAGTACCTCGCCGCTGCAAAAGCTGTGCGATGACGTCCAGGTTCCCCGAGAAATGGCTCTTTGATGCTCTAGGGTTCCGTCGTCGAACTGCCAGGCTTCGCGAGTATAGCGGAGGCTATGGTTGTACCGTTTTTACTCTGTCAGGGACTATATACTAACTATGCATAGCCGCCTATCTTGCTTTGGCATCGCTGCGAGCGCGTCCTGTGACGTATCACGGCAAGAGCGATGCTATCACGCGGCAACGCTATGAGTAACGCCGAGACGCACACGTCTGCCTCTCTGCCGCATACTCTATGGTGGCTAGTCGAAGTTCGGCGTCCTTGCCGCGGGCGGGCCGGGGTTACACCAATGCTGACGTAATGAGCAGGTTTTGTCTTTTATAGGAGCCACTGGCCAGATGTTGTTTGTTGCTTTGGTATATCGTAAACTCCAAGATATATATTTATTTCATTTTATTTTGCTATTTGCGTCCCGCGAAACGGAACTTCCCTCCGGAAAGTTTCGTTTCACGGGACGCAATATGATTTTACAGAGTATGTTGAACGTGCACTCTAACTCTGAAGTTATGTCCCATGAGGCTCCATAAACCTGATAAGGCCCCTAAATAAGCTCAGTATAACGACATCTCCCTTCCCCTCCGGTGCGCACACTTTTTTGTTGTTGCTCGTTTTGCAGTCGCCGCCATTATCATTTTCTCTGTATAGGATAGGCGGCAGTCCTGCACTTCGGTTAATCGGAAGTCAAAACGTATTCCAAGGCTCAAAGACTCGCAAATGCATGCACCCAGACTAAACGCGCATTGCCACGGCGCACGTTTTGGATCTCATTGGATAACTGCGAAGAACATACCCAAGGAAAGATGGTGAGAGCCGTGACGTTGTGCTTCTGGCATTTCTTGATTGGGACCATCGGTTCGTAGCCGTCGCTGCGCTCGCAGGGTATAGAGACCATAGACCGACACGCGGAGCGGCTGTTTACCAACACGGCCGGAAGGCCGCGCATGCGCGGAAGCTATGTGGGCAAAAGCGCACCGGCTTCGTGTTTTCGCCATTGTGTTGTGTGGCGTGCGCTCGTTGTTGACGTTGTAGAGACGCTTCTAGCTTTAATTGTGAGTCGTATTTCCTGACCGTTTCGTATGTCGTATGCTATGCCCGACTATTTGAGCTCGATACCCGAGCCTGAACGGCAGCGGTATCGAAACAAACTGTGCGTGGACGGCGTTGCCTACGAGGATCCGTACGCCGTAAACAAGGCCTGCTGGATTTCCGACGTGAAGTTGCTGCCACCGAAGTCGACGGCTCACGTCGTCGTTTATTTAGTGTTTTTGCCAAGCCAGTTCACGACCGACACGGTGCAGGCGTACAAGTGTCTCGAGGTCTACGATAACTTCGAGTCGGTTTCCGCACTGCCGGTGGGATCGGCAGACTGTAGGTCTGCGGAAGTTTATTTATTAATTAAATAAATACACACAGCGTCTTGAAGTCAAGGTATGATATTTTTCCTACCCTCATGGCCACAAGGAATGACTAGCAGTAACGCTTTGTCCGTTCTGCAGTCTTGGCGGTAACAGGTTACAAGTAACGGTGTTACAGGAACGCGTTACTTTTTTCAGTAACGTAAGCTACTCGTTAATTTTTCGACACAGTAACGGGTAACGTACTTACGTTACTATTTCAAGTAACGTAGTTACGTTACTCGTTACTACTTCCCAAGTCTTAAAGAAATTACACTTTAATTTTTTCGTGTTTTTAGGCGTGAAGCCATGTTTTTCTTTGCGTTTTTTCTCCTGAGTATTTAGGTGAAACTGTAGAAAGAGATAAAATAATTATGTTCAGTTTCTGCATGAGCATAATGTTTCTTGATATATGAGCTTAGGCATACCTGTATCGTCAAAACCGTAAAACGTGTTAAATCATAATTTAAAAAGTAACGCAGAAGGAACGTGCGTTACTTTTTATCGGTAGCGGTAACGCGTTCCTTTTATTTAGAGGTAACGTAGCTCAGTAACACGCACCTTTTATTGGCAAGGAACGGGTAACGTATTTCGTTACTTTTTTTCGGTAACGCCTGCAACACTGCCGTTCTGTCGCCGATCCCCTTCTGCTGAGTAGCAAGGGCGTAGCGAGCCTCCGACGAGCGCTTGGCCGGTGCTTTGTGCGCAAACACCGTGGGAACCAAATCCGGGTGGTCTCGATCAGACAAAGGTTTCCCTGCACATACGCAGTCGTGGTCTTGTGACGTTCGTGCGGGCGAGGCACAGGACACGCGAGCGCGTAGGTCGCTTCGCATGGCGTGGACGGTGATGGCCTGATGGCCCGGGGCAGTGGGGGAAGGGAAGAAGACGAAAGAGGAGAGGGTGGGGGGGGGGGGGGGGGGGCGGAGAAACTCGGCATGCGATAAACGCGCAGGGCAGCGCAAATTAACGCATCCACGTTACGGTGATCACGTGGACGCCGTTGAGCCAACAGCGGGAGGAGAAACTCATGACATCATCGTTTAATTTCGCTCTGAAAGTAAAAACAAACAAAACGTGAGAATGACGTAGTCATGCCTCTGACGTAGTGGCTCAACGTTGGCCGCTCCAACTCCGTCGCAATAGGGGGTTTTCGTAGACCGCGCTGCCCCCTCCTCTAAGCGTTCCGCGACGAAGAAGTTGCTACTGCGCCTGCGCGCCGATAGTCTTGACTGTGGAGTTCCCGCTATCGTAGCGGGTTGCAGAGGGCCTTACGGGACGGCGAAAACGATCTACGAAAACTCCCTATTGACTGCGCTGACGATTGTGCCTCATGTCGCACGCTAGAGTTGGCAGATTTCGGCGACTTGGCTCATTTGAAAGTTTGCTGGCCAGTTTATTAAATATATAGACGGAATTAAATCGTAATATTTGACATGGGGTCTTCCTATATGATACTGAAGAGGGCTGCATAGTTTTCTAAATATCAAAAATGAAGCGGAGTTGCCCTTTAAGGGGTCCTGTAAATCCTTGGAATGCTCGTCTTCGGCACACGCCAAACTGTTCACAACAAAATGGGGGACAAAATTACGTCAGTGAAACAACCTATAGAGGGGCCCGACTTTTACACTCCTGCCAGCAATCCGCTTCAAAAACTTGGTCACCGTGGGTGACGAGCTTTAGCAAGGCTCGAAGGTTGGGCAATGTCCACACGTCAGCGGCAAAATGGTGGCGCCTCCACGTCGTACTCGCAAACGTGTGTGTGGGCGCGGTGCCCCGGAAATTGACCGCCAAGACGGTCGTGAAGAAGAAAACGAACGAGATGTGAGCGGCTGTCTCGGAGCGGTGCAGTGGTCCAGCAACGGCTCGTCGTAAATCTTGTCTGGCGGGACCCATGCCAGAAATGGGAATTCCTTCCGCATTCTTGACGGCTTCGAAGGTGAAGGCCAACTGCATGCTGCTGCTGCTGCTGCTGCTCCTGCTGCTGCTGCTTCGAAATTAGAGCGCCAACCGGGACCTCGATCTGCTGTGGCTCGCCCTCTCGTTTCTTTTGTTTTATACCCTAAGAGTCGTCCGTTGAAGAACCGCCCTATATCGAATGCTTCGAGGAGATATTTGAAACTTACACGAGCTTCCGTCTTGCTGCACCGACCATGAGATGACAACAAAGTAAAAGGTGTAAAAAAACGGGACTGTTTCTGCTCTTGCATAATAGGTCAAAATGCAACAGCATTTCACTTTTTTTTTTAATAAACGACATATTTTGTTGATTAAATTGACACAAACCCCATTCCCTCGCTCAGCCCCTGGTTGCAGTATGCCGAGCTGACGTTGCTTCCATGTCCCTAGCCAAACGCTCTTCTTTCTTTTGCGGCGTCTTATGGGCACGACGAAGACACTGAGAGTGGGTCGCCGCTTCTGTTCAACGATGTCATCCTCAGTCCCCTAGTGTTGTGTATTACCATGTTCCTTTAGACCTTCAAAGGAGGAACAAGTCAGCAACACGAATAGAGTGACTATATCAAACTCCGTAAACAAAAAAAAAAGAAGAAAAAAAAGCACATTCGGTTTTGTTAGATTTTTTCCAAAATCAACGCGAATCCCGGAATTGTTAACATCCGATCGCTGCGAATAAGAAACTTAACACCTCGCACGCGGGAAGACACACCTAAACCTACACTCTAAAAAAAAAAAAAAAAAAAAAAAAAAAAGGTGTAGCCTCACACCCTTGGTCACATAGAGTACACCCCAAAACGTCAGTTAAACGTACAGCTCACTGTACGTCGAACTGAAGTTTTGGGGTGTATTATATGGGACAAGGGGTGTAAGAACATACCCTTTTTTTTTTTTTTCTGAGATTGTATCGACTGGTCTTCCCGTCGGCAGCTTTGCGGCCGGCCCCGTTCCACCCGGTGACTCGGGCTTCTGAGATCGCATCTCTCCCCACTGAGAGTACGGATGTATGTCAAGGCACCGAGCGGGAGTGGCGAATCGCCGGCAGTATTGCCACCTGCTGCCGAGAAAATGTTACGATCGTAGTGAAAATCACCGACAGAACCTACCTAGCCACCGACGCAACCTCCCTTGCCAGCCTGTCCATAGCCATATGACAATGCCTGCCTAATCTCTGGCTTCCCCATGCATTGGCGCCGTTGGGCCTGCTTCACATTATCAACGCCAGGGGCGCCACCCCCAATTCAATGGAGACGATGCTTGTCCCGAGTGCACTGCTACAACCGCAGCGCACTCCTATTACCGCAGCGATTCCAGTACTTTCGGAACGCATATTTTATAGCGGGTGAGCAGCAAGATCTGTAGTTTCTAAAGGTGAATAAATGTTATGGACGGTACGTATATGACTCAAAACAAATTAGAAGCCAGACGGACGAGCTCGTATACTTTCATGATGTCGAAACAACGAACGCTGAACGTTTTTATTGCTGAGGCCAAGGACCAGACGAAGAATAGAAAGTAAAGAGGAATTGCAATGTCCAGGGTCTTCTGGTATTACAGAAAGGTGTTAGCTGTGCTGGGGCTCATGTTTCGTAATGAAGTACTGTGCCTATCGTCAGGCAGCCGTCACTAACTCGAGGGGCACGAGGGAGTTGGACAGGTCAGCCAGTCAAGCATCACTGAAAGAGGCTGTGGAAGGGTACATGGGTTGATCCAACTCTGACGACAGGAAGGCCAGAACCAAGCTGAACTTTGAGTGTAACCTCAGCAGGATGCTGAGACTTCACTCTAACGGACATTAAAGGGGCGGTGAACGTAATTCAATTGGGAAGTTTTACACTTTACATGGCTTAGTGGCCCTATACTCTGTTTCACCTTATGATGTACCGCACAGAAGGCTACAAGCGCGAGCTCCTTGCTCCAGGACACATCTCGGCGGCATAAGCTCTCGTGCATTAAGGGCAGCTGTTAACGCTATGGGCTCGCGCTTCTAGCCTTCGCTGCGGTACAGCATAAGCTGAAACGAAGTATAGTGGGACTTAGTGGCACTAGTGGGACTCAAGGATACTTGCAGGCAACGCCACTGGCCAAGAAACTCCCTTGTTGCGGTGTAATTTCACGGACAAAAGCGAGTGTTTTCATTCAATCTCTCCTTCGCAAAATTTGATGACGTAAGTGGGCGGTCGCAGTACCGCCCAGTGACGATATTTGAATGCGGCTCATAGGTTGGACCCGAGCATTGCGTGGGGCACTCGATTTGGGCTCGTGTTAATCGATAGCTCGAGAAGCATTCGGGTAGTGGCCCGTGTCCAATCGCTGCAACCACGACAATAGCCAAACCATAACAATGTCTGGAACTCAGCGCGTGCTCTGTGCCTTGCCAACCCCAGCGCGTGGCTATGATCAACATTGGCGGCATATAATCGGCGGAAAAAACGCTGAAAAAACGTGGTAAAATAATTAAAAAACTAATTACCTAAGTTGAACCCATAACTACCACGCCAAATTACCAAAACAGCACTAAGAATGAAAGAACGCACGAGAGAAACTTAAAGGGGCACTGACACATCAAAATCTTTTTTTTTTTATTCGAAACAATTGAATACGATGCCGGGAGATTACCCTCAAAACACGGAACTTGGGATTTCAGTATTTGGGAAGTAAAAAAACAATTTCCAAATGCCGAAATCGAAGTTCCCGCGCGATCCGTGCCGGTGCGTTGACGTCAAATATTGCGGAGTCCTACGACTTTCTTTCACGACTCCGTGCTGTTGCCACCGCGACCCGAAGCGAGGAGGAAAAGAGCGGGAGATGAGGGCGCCGGCGGACCGAGAAAAAACGGTTTTATTGGGCAGGCGGCATGTTTTCCGAGGGAGGATACAATTCCCGAAGGCGACATCACACCGCACTCCGATGTTTGGTATTTCAAAAAGAAGAGCCATAGTGTGTTCGCAATCGCGTTAAAAACATGTTTTACGATTGCCGTTATTAAATGGTATAAAAATGTCGCCTACAAAGCTTCTAAATTTTATAATTTTTGACGTCACGAATCAAAAGAAGCGAGGAAGCGAAGAGCGGGAGAGGAAAGCGCCAAAAATCAAAAGGCGCGCTCGCGCGTGGGAAATTTGTTTTTCAGGATGCGGTTTTTCTTTTTTATTATTTTTCTGCGTGTCTATGACTACAACTTGCATCGTTTTAGACAATAAAAAAAAATACGACCCTTGGGGTGTCAGTGCCCCTTTAATCACGTTGTTCATGTTTTCTGTCGCATGGGAAAGCGGCGCTCCCTTGTGGTGATAGCTGGCAACCAGCAATTGGGCAGGCATTATCAGTAGGCTATGGTTTGTCCCAGGCCGATGTCGGCACGAGCATTCTTCATGCGGCAGGCTTCACTGGTGCCGAAATACGCTACACGTATCTGAAGATACGACCCCAGCAAAACGTCATTGCCATCGACAAGTACCGCCAATCTGCCGAGAAAAAACTACTCCTGAGACTGCAGGTGCACCTCAAAAACACCCTGCACGTCGCCCAAGCCTACCTCGCTACCAGCCAGGTATACTCTAAAGGGGTTATCCATGGCATCACAAATGAAGACGTCCACAGAGATATTGAAGTCCAAGGAGCCAAAATCCTTCAGATAGGCCGAATAGACCTATCTCACCAGCGAGTTTCACTACGCACCGCTGCCGCAATGCATCGAGGGAACTTTAGTCTTTCTGCACGTGAAATAACCTTGCTGGAGCTCTGCGCTTGTTGAGCCCAAGACGGCACAAGCCCTCGCATGCAGGGCCCTCTGCCTCCCATGAACTGAATAAATGGTGACGTCACGCATGCGCCGAACGCTTAGTGAGATCGGTCTATTGGTACCTCCAACACCACCCTGATCACCGTACAAGGTATACCCGCTACCGGTATTCTTCCTCCAGGGGCCTTCTGCTATGCACACATTGCTACACCATCGGACATCATGTAGATGTATGTCCAAACAAGAACCCATACATCTCCTACTATACTTCGTCTCACCTTAGCATGGACTATTGTTCGCCACGTATGCTAAAAGCGCGAGCTAGTTGCATTGGATGAAGCCTCGGCGGCTGTACAAGCGCTCGTGCAGCGAGTGCTCCAGTCAAGGCACTCAAGGATTGCTACTCGCGGTTGCACAGCCTTCGCAGTTAGTCCATGCTATGGTGAGACGAAGTATAACCTTTCTTTGATCACAGGACCCGATACACCCCATAAATGCGAACCCAGATGCCGCAACTGCCAGGGTGACACCCCTCCCCCACTCCACTTCATGCCTAGCGCGAGCGCAAACAGACCAACAACGACAGCTTTGCTCCAGGGTTGCCTATAGTAAAAGTAAACAAAAAAAGTCACTGTAAAGAAAAAAAAAGAAACGAGTTTGAAGTTAATCTTAATGTATTTTGTCCTGACTCCAATCTAGGTTTTTGACCTGAGAAAATCCGAAAAACTAACCACCGGGTGTGACGTCATACCCAGAGGTTTCAACTGCCTCGCGCGTGCCGTTTGGGAGGGTACGCGTGCAGCGTTTTTGACTGCTCCTGTAAGGCTTGCGGAAGGCGTGGAAATGTTGAGAGCTCTGCCTAATACTGCACGATTCCATCCTGCGACCGAACGCGGCGGGAAGGAGGGGCTTCAACGCTACATTGACAGCCCTGTTGTGGCTATACTTGGTGCATCAATCTGAGATATAATTTTAATACTCGTGATCCTGGAAGCCAAATAAAAACGATTTAAGTTTATTTCTTTTTCTTAAATTCAGAAGAGTTTTAGTTTCTCTTTAAATAATCAGTTGAAGTTCTGCGCTTAAAACAAGCGCAGGACTTCAACTGATTACATAACAAAAACGAGGAAGGTGTAGACGGGACGTCTACACCTTCCTTGTCTTTGTTATGTGTGCGCTGTTCCCAGTTGTATCATAAACCAATACGCCTGCATCGCCACCTTGAGCGACAAAAAGGAGGTTGGCTCCACCGACAACGGTATATTACATCCCAGCTTCCCAACACCAGGCTACTTACGAGGAAATCTGACCAAAATTGCTGTGTGTATGTTTATACAGCCGGAAGTTAGTCTGCCTTAGTGGGCGTCTGGTGTCTCAGCTGTAGGTGAGCAATTTAGCAGTGCGGTACGACCGCTAACCTGGGGTCTTTAACGTGCACCACGCAGTAGTGATACACGACCGCACGCCGGTACGATGCACATCCAGATCGAAACGGGCAGGGGTGGGGATTCAACCCAGGATCCCTTGGTTCAATTCCCACCCGTGCCAGTTTCGATCTGACTTTAAACAGACTGGTCGGGACACGCGTGTCAAAAAATAAATTTTACGCGAATTTTTTTTTAGGACAATATGGACGGCGCGAGATTTATTTTAAATTCTGTGAGGAAACTTTCATGACGTCACGGAATGGTCATACACTCTCTCCACCTGTACGTGATAGCCAAGCCGATCCACCTCTCCTCCACGCGCCCAAAATGCCGAGAGAGAAAACGAATGGAAAGGAGGTGACTACCGACTAAATCGCGTCTCGCGCCGTCAATATTGCCCTAAATTTTGTTTTTCGCCTAAAAAAGACTCGGCGTGGGCGCCAGCTTCACGGATAAATAAATATCGCTTTGACGGTGCAATGCGAGTTGGCATCTTTTATTTCTTAAAGCTAGCAGGGAAGCAGGCTCAGTCCGGTGAGGCAGCACGGCAGTGGCATTTCCCGATTTCACGCAGCGTATCACATTGATAGGGGTGTAAGTGCAACATTGTCACGCCACCGCGAAGAAACGGGTACACCACGATGATTTTGCGACATTCCATGTCACAAGGGTGAACACTAAACGAACGATGGGACGACATCGCTGTAGAGGAGGCTTGTGCTGGTCTCGACGGGACGCGATTTTCCAAGCGACGGCACAGAACGAAGATAAAACACGACTCTACAATTCTGAGATCGTCACACAAAAAACTACAACAACAACAACAAAAAAAGAAAAACAGCTCGCATTTGCATTATTTTGCAACGCGGCTTGTCTCAATGGCGAACACTAAACGAATAAAGAGAAGCGACCGGCACCGCTTTCGTCGGCCTCGTCCACCGATGCTTAAGCGATCGTCCAGGCGTGTCACGTCGACGGCGACTAAGTTGAACGGCAACACGATCGCTGAATTCTCACATCGTCGCACAGAAACTACCGCGCACAAAAGCCGATACCGGCACAGCGGTGCGACGTAAACCCGGGTAACTTCGAGAGGTCGGCGTCCCTCGGGGAGAACGACGTTGGAAGCCGCGCGCCATGTTGAAAAATACAGCTCATTGCCCCTGACGTCAGTGACGTCAAAGAATGAGTGGAAGCGATTGGCTGGCGGAGTGAATCCAAGGTGGTCAAATCTGCTTTGGCTTTCTTCACCAAACCTTCGGTATAAGTTCTAGGGCTCCGTGTTTTTAAAAACACCCGCCGGTAAATATTTCGTCAATTCCGATTTATCCGATAGACTCCGAATGTTTATGTGCCAATGCCACCCCCCCCCCTTTCCCAAAACAAATTTTTTTTTTCTTTTTTTTTTTTTTTACAATTTGTTTTGCACGGAGTCAATGGTCCTGCGAAAATGGCACCATAATTATCTTTCAAATCTCAGACCGTTGTCAAAAGGGGTCTTGCCGCTTGTCTGGTGGAGGTTGATTCCGGGCAAGAGGTCATTGTGCATTCGGGTCACGACAAAAGCCACTCTTTTTGTTTCCAGTTGGAGCCATCCGATTTGTGATTTAAAGAAAGGAGAAGTTATGTTTTTGTAACAGTGAAAGCTAGGGACCATGGAGATTGCATTAAATAGGGAAGAGGGGCAGTTGAAACTTCTCTATTACATCCTTAACCACTCTACCTCGCGCAGCCGCGGGATAGATTGGTGGGATGATTACGAGCTTCCTTGCGGCTACCTCCGACAGTTTATTGATTTTAAGTTATCGACGTTTGTCGAAGCCACACTTGTGTGCGACTTTTGTCGTGGCACAAATTAATAGTGCCAATGGCAATGGTACGAACGTCAAATTCAACTGAAAAAATTTTAATCGATACAAGCGCGTTATTTCTTATTTGGCATACGTTTACATCCGGTTATAATTTCCATATTTATTTTCAATAGGAAACATTGTGAAATTAAACTCCGAATTTCGGAGAATTGGCAATCAAACAAATGTAAACTCCGATAAACTCTGAATCTTCGGCAAAAAATAAACTCCGAAAAACACCCTCCGATTTTGACGAAAAATAAACTCCGAAACATGGAGCCCTAGGTATAACGTTCTGGCAGTGGTAATCTGTACTAGTAAGCGTGTTTCCCATATAGTGGCGCTGCCGTCGGAGGCCGATGCCGTCACGACATTCCACTGAAGCTTCATAAGGAACTACCAGGTTGTTTTTGGTTATCGTTTGATTAAGTTTAGAATATGTTTTCTTGCGTTTTCTAACGAAATATTTATGTTTATGAGGTTCTACTGCTACCCACGTCTTGTTGAAGCAAAGAAATGAACTCCAGAATTTGGTTTCCGTACACCTTTAAGGGTGAACGGAGTATACGCGCTGTAAACTTGACTGCGCGATTTCGGAAGTGTCCTTCAGCGACCAAAAGGCCGTGTTAGTTTGAGTCCTATAGCATTGCATAAGATGTTCAGGCAGGGCGGGCGATTTTCGAAGTGTTCTTCAACTATACCACAAGGCAGTCCTAGCTTGTGTTTAATAAAATTGTTTAACAGGTTCGCGATATACTCTCTCCAGTTGATACACCCTCATTGGTTCCAAAACGCTATGGAAGTTTCGTCCGGTGTGTTACTGGGCGTAAGGCGAATAGCCTATGCGGACTCTATGGTGCGCACTCGCAGCTTTACCGTTCATTAGGGAGTTTTCGTAGATCGTTTTCGCCGTCCCGCAAGGCCCTCCGCAACCCGCTACGATAGCGGGAACTCCACAGTCAACGCTATCGGCGCGCAGGCGCAGTAGCAACTTCTTCGTTGCGGAACGCTTAGCGGAGGGGGCAACGCGGTCTACGAAAACTCCCTATTCAGTCCATCGTTTTCGCCTTCCCGCAAGGCACTCCGCAACCCGCTTCGAGATCCGGGTTTCCTCAGTCAAGGCTAGCGGCGCGCAGGCGCAATAGCGGTCTCTTTGTTGAGGATAGCTTAGCGGAGGGAGGAACGCGGTTTACGAAAACTCTCTATTGATACCGGCTCCGATGTCCCACCTCAGCTGTCACAGTGTTTCCCCTTATGGGTAGCGTAAAGCCTGCTTACACATAATGCTGCTTACACACTGCTTACACATAATGCTGCTTACACACTGCTTACACATAATACAAAAGACAGTCTGCACAGAGATTGAAATGCGAGTCACGGCAAGATCCGCACTTCAAATTCCGCATGACAATGAGTTCAAGAAAAAACTTTGCACGCGGCATTCGAACCACGGATAATGTGGTGACTCCTGTTTGTAGACTGTCTTTTGCATGATCTATGTGTAATGTGATCCCAACTTAAGTGTTTATCTTTCTTTTTTTCCTTTTTGTTTAACAATTTTCGCCGATAAATGTTTTATTTTAATTTTTTATATAAAAATGGGAGGCAGATTCGCGTAAATTTTAAACATCTAGGGGATACGAAACATATGCGAGTTCTGATCCTACAAATACGAATTCGAAGGATCCTGTTGGGTTTAATGTAGGAGCTGTTAATGGTAAATGAAACAAACAGGCAAATAAAGGCAGGTATCTTTATCATTGAAGTTGACGATTTTCTTGCTTTCGTGGACCGTCATTTGTGTCTGCACCACTTTTCCTGTATCCTATTTTAAACTGCTCGATCATAACCACGTTCAATTGAAAGTACGATACAACAATTGTCATAGTTTCAGTAAATACCGCTTAGAAGTATTCCTTGACATTCATGACCTACGAAACGCGCGTTCGTAGGTTACGTTTTACCCTTGAAATTACGCGGCGACAAAGAAGCTTTTTGGTCAGTGGCTTTTGCGTGCAAGTGTACTCGGGACTTACCAGTACCAGTGAGCTGGTGTCAAGCGGAAACCTTTCTACCCGTAAAAGTTGCACATCACCTTTAACCTCATAAAACGCTAGATTATTCTAGTGAAATCAACGGCAATTTATTACGCCCAATTATATTTAAGAAACAAGCCTTCATTTATTGAAGCTGATTTGAAATGCTTTTTGGAACCGTAGCAGACAATAATGCTGGCTGTCTTCCTTGGCCATTGCGATGCTTGTCAACGTTTTGAAATACACGAGTTGACTTTCTCATTGTGCGCTTCTGGATGAGACCTGCACCCCGAAACAAAGCCCAGCAGGGATTGTATTTTTGAATGTACTTTTAATGCTTCAGTGGGGCATTAAACAAAAAAAAAAAAGTACTGCTTCTGTTGATGAGTACCTTACGGGCGAATCCCCACCTGTGTTTGCCAGGCTATTTATTATAACTCAGAGGTTCTTCAGGCTCTTATAGTTGCCTTCAAATTTCCGTAGAAATTATTCAGACCTTGCTTTTGTATGGTCGGAGCTGGCCTCATTCATGACCTTCATCAATTTTGTTAGCACGTCTTTGCCACAGATTATACAGAAGTGGGGCAAATGTTTGTTTTATTTAGCTTTTAAATGTCATTTTTTTCGTTGAGGTTTCGAAATTTTTGTTTCTTCCTTATGCTTCTGCTATGTATATATATATGTAAAAAAAAGAGTAGACAAGCGTAGAAGCTTTGAAATTTCTACGAACTTGCGAAAGGCGATATTTACGATTTGTTATAGAGGGAACGCTTGATAAGTAAAATATTTAACTGGCCCGTGGAAAATATTAAGTTTCAGAATTTATTTTTGAATAGCTGAAGTCTACTGAATCGATTTTATTGTGTAAATCGGGAACGCGTCTCGGGCAGACAATTTAGGTACTGCATTGTTGCTGATGTGGACTAAAAACCCGGGTATACCAGCTCAGTTTGGTTTTTATCTGGCACATACATATTTATGGATGTCGAATTTTCACTTCCTATTGTAGATATGGCAGCATTACCACACTTGAAGCACCTAAAGACGCCATAACGTCAAAAGTTTTACGAGTAAATAATTTTCAGTTGTGTAATTGTTCATATCCCATAACCAAAGTTGTTAGGCTTGTTAAAACAGGGAAATTAATTAGGTTATATAACTTCACGTTATATTTTTATTGCAACCAAGAAATCACAAAGATTGCTCTTGCCTAGCATGAGAAGATACCAGACACTCGACTTTTACATCATTCACAGAATCTTACTCTTCAAGAGTAAATGCTATAGAGGTCTCTGGATAAATCGAAAATTTCGGTTCTTCGCTCTTTACTTCTGCTCTAAGTAGCACAGCTCTAATGTGCGAAATGCGCTAGTGTCTCATTTTATCAGAACCATGTTTCAGCAAACAATAATGCATCAAATAATAAACACGATAAACTGAAAATTAAAAAAGATGCTCTCGGTTTTCAGAAATGCTTCAAGTACTGAGATGAGACGTATCGCTTCTGAATCTATCGTTAGATTACTCACTTTTATGGTGTTCACACAACTGAGCTATACTTTGTTTCAGCTTAAGTCCAGACGCAACCGACGCCACGAGCTCATGGGACCAATCAAGCAGCGTCAAAAGCGCAAGGCACTGGGCCTTTTTTTTTTTGTTCATGATTTGTTCATCGATGATAGAACACGTATAGCGTACAGAAACGCGACAAACACCATGATGGTGCGCTTTTGACACTGTCTGATTGGTCCCAACAGCTCGTAGCGTCGTCTGCATCTGAACTTGAGATGATACAGAGTATAGCATACATGTAGCGAAATGATACCGACTACAAATGCATGGCAATGTATTGCATTACGTCATGTTTCACAAATCAGTCGTACACGAAACCTTCACGGCATTCACACCGTCATCCTTTCGAGCATACAACTGTCCGCCCACAGTCGAGACGCAATTCAACCTCAACTATTTCTTTCGAGTAAGATGCCCATTGTCACATAGAGGAGTTCTCATGCCATGTGAAATCAAGGGTTCGAGTTATGATCCTATTTTCGTTTTACAGCAAAGCTGTTAAGGGTTAGCTTCTCCCAAATCGTGTCCACCAGCAAAGAAAAAAAAAATGATGACACTGAACTTTAGACAGCCACCGCCATCTATGAGCGACGGTGGCAACCAGACAATTGCTTGCCGCCGTCGCTCATAGATGGCAGCAACCTTTCTTCGGAGGAAGAAGAACGGGAGCGCAACCAGCGACGATGTGCGCAACAGCGCGAATGGTTCCGCAACCGCCACGAGGCCGCTGTCGGCTTAAGGCCCATACGCACATTTGCGTTTGAGCGCGGTGCGTTCCGTAGCGGCAAGAGGACGCGTTGCGTTGCGAAGACCGCTTGCGCCAAACTTGTACGCACAGTTGTGTTGACACGCAGTCAACCGCAGTCAAGAGCCAATAAGAACGCGCTATCGTCGCTAGCGGCTCACCAATAGTAAGCGAAACCCAAGGCAACATGGCGGCGCACAGCGACAGCGTCGAAGTGTTCGATCTTGGGACAATCTCGCCGGCTTCCCCGACGTTTTGTCAAGCTTGAACCATCGCCAGCCTTGGAAAATACAGTCCCCACCGCTCCCCAAAACGAAAAAGCAAGCACTGCGACCGGCGAACCGGATACGTCTCGCCGAGTCGGCCGGGTGGGGCGAGCGAACACGTCACCCCCTCTCCTCTTTTGGCTCCTGGTTGGTCGAACGCACCCGAACGCACCGCAACGCTTCGGAAAGTTGAGCGAGTCTCTACTCGCTTGCGTCGCGCTACCGAGCGTTGCGGGAAGACGCGCGACGCTCCGCAAGCGACCGCGCCTGGCCGCAAGGACTCCGCAACGCGCTCAAACGCGTTCAAACGCGAATGTGCGTATGGACCTTTAAGTTCCACTGCGTCGAGCGCTTCAGATTCCCTTGCGAAAGAAGAGCAGATCGCTCGCCTGGAAAGCCACCGTCGAGAACAGAAGCTACAGCTGCACTTCCTTCTTCACCAGAGTAAAAAAGGCTGAACGTTTTTTCTCATGTGAAAAGCATTTGACTTCATGCGCTGTACGAAGCGCACGTTGTTTTCCTCGCCTGGAATGGATATTGGTAGCCTGTGGCAGATTTCTATATCCTATTATATGACGGGCTCATTCATTGCGTCGCTGGTCTATCTCAGAAGGCACTCATTTTATCTCAGGGTTATGTAAACTCTGGTTTACTATATTACCTTTCTTCGCAAATTGTGGCTTTAATTTTATTTTAAGGCGAAAGCATTACTTGTCCCATTACGCGAAAAAGCGGCGGCGTTGTGCCCGAAAGATGGTCACACCAATACGCCATCAAGCACGCGCCTCAGAGATAGAACACAAAGAGAAGCACAATTACCCAGATGCTTCGTCACGGACACCTTCGGGGGCGCTCATGGTCAAAGCGGACGCGACTCGGAAATAAAGCGCAAAGAAAAGCACAGCAACTCGGATGCTTCGTCACGGGGAAGCCGTCGTGAAGCAGGCGGGGTTCGCCGCGCCTGCGCAGTGGGGGAGCGCGATTTCACCGCCAGAGCGCCGTGTAAAAAGGGAGACGTGGCGCGCTGCTAGTAGAAATGTGCTGCGTGTAGGAATGCGAGAGCATTCCTACACTTAAACGGTCTTAAGTGTCTGTGCCGAACCTTTTTTTTTTTTAAGCTCAAAGTGTGTTTTAGTTAATTCTTGCATTATATCCTTTATTTCTTTTCTTACGTGTTTCACGTTATTTTCATTCGACTGCGTTTCATTGCAAGTGTCGCTTCAATAGTTCGTACCTTTCTTTTTGGTTTCGTCAGTCTGTTCTTAATTAGTGGCAGAAATATCCTGTTTTTTTTTTTTTTTTTTTTTTTTTGCGCTAGTTAGGGTAGTCATACAGAATATGTTACACCAGTCGCAAAACGTTGTAAAAATTAAAAGGGACAGGACACGCAAAAAATTAAATCTGAGGAACTATATCCCTAGAACCCATTAGATGATACTAGATTTTCTGCGAGATTGATTTCGTAAACAACGTATTAGTTTCCTGGAAAAGTTTTATTTATTCACAGGACTTCCGAATCTGCCCACTCAGAAACGCCGTCATGTTTGAAAAGTTGGTAGCGCAATCTGGCTCGTCTAGCGGTGGGGCTGTGCCGCCGGCCGAACTCCGACCGTTTCCCTCCCGCGAGCGATTCTGTAGACTCCATCGAGCCGATAGAGTTTGCGGCATCGCTTGAGTTGTCACTCATTTGTTTCGGCGGACTCGGAGCAAGGAGGAGGCTGTAAGTTAAAAGGACCATGAAATGATTTTAAAATCGAATTTCATCCACCGCACGTCGTAAAAGGTGTGAAAAGAAACACAAAAACACAAAAATAGGGAGCCAAAAAAAATTATTTGCTATAGAACTTTTAAAAGAAGACTGGACTCTTTTGCGCCTTCTTTTCTTCGAAAGCTCGCTGCCTTTTCACTACGATGCATCCGCGGAAACGGAGCACGTCAGCCGAATCCACGTCGCCTATTGGTTAAGAGCCTACCTCACCAGCACCGCGATCGTAAACAATAAATAGCCGGCGAATGTTTCCTAAAAGTTTTGTTAAATAATATTGAGATCCACATTGTGTAGCATAATTAGAGATGTGTGGCGAAAATTGGCCAAATTTGATAATGCTGAGAGCCAAGCGCCATATATCGTGTGGTAAACGAAGCAACTACTGCGCGTGCGCAGTAGGGCAGGGCCGACCAGTTACTTGGGTTGCGACAACCGACGAACGGTTATTTCCTTTGATTTCCTTCCTCTCAAAACTCTGACTGACTGAACGTTTATTTTTCTACGTGTTCTTCTCGCGCGCGCCGACTTCAAGCAGCAAGAAAAAAAGTACTTAAAACAAACCACTACGAACAAGAACGCTGGATCCACAAACACGAAAAGCGACAACGGCGACAACGGCCACGAATCCACCGACTCCGACGAAGCGAGCTGCTCAGAATATAGGCCTAGCAGGCACTCCGACTCGGCGCAGCGTTGCTTGGTTGCAAGACCGTCTGCCTACGACTGGCTGGCGTGCTGAATGGAATATGCCCGCGCTACCCTTGTGGATCCTTCCCGTATTATAGTTTGATCGCTGACCTCAATTTTAGATTAAGAGGTGAGGTCAATCTCTTCCCCTTGTTTTCCGAGGCAGTGTTGACGAACACTCGTCGAAAAGGGACTCTCGTCGATTTTATCTTGTTTTGTGTGATATAGAGCTGAAATAAACGCCGTATGGATTACCTTCGTAACACGGTATGTACACTTTGCTATTGGTATGCCATTTTTATTCTGACAGACTGCACGTCACTGTCGAGCTATAACGGTTCGTGGGAGGTATACGTGCAGTGCCGGTCCAACCTTTCTTTGCCGAGTGTCGCGTCAGTATCGAGTTGCAATCGTAAAAGATCGGTCTCGAAGCGCTTACCAATCGCGCGAATACATCACTTCCATCAAACGCGCGCGTCCGCTCCGAGTGTGAACAGGTATTTACGTGGCTCTTGCTGACACTCGTAATTCAAACGTATCTTTTTTAACGTCGGCTCGCTCCTGCATCTCCGAGGCCGCGAAAAACGCCGCGGCAATTTGTTTCCATCCATGTCGCTTTGTAAACGACTGACACGGGCCGCCTTTTACCGACAATGACAGTTGGGTTGACGTCTGGAGTCTTCACCGGAAGACTCGCTGCACTTCCCAACAGGCATACCGGCGTATGGGATTAGTCCCATGCTGTCGCTGTAGCGCAACATATCTCATTGAATTTAGCTCAGCTGCGATGCGGCGATGAGAGGCGCCGATTCAGAAAATACGTCGGTGACATCAGCGCAGTAAAGCCTACCGGCGCACCCCAATCGTCGCCTCTAACGCTCCCGTTCTCCTACTGCCGAGAAAACTTCCGGTTCCGGAAACAGCGTACGTCACGGCTTGCTTTGCGGTCAGTTGGAGAGAAAGAAAAAGTCGATAATTCATTAATTTTTTTTTTTTTTTGTAGAAGTTAATAAACCGAGACGAAAACGGATGCCTGATCGGCATTCAGTGAACATTGACGGTTTATTGTAAAAGTTATCTGGAAAAAGTAAAAAGGCCATTTCATGGTCGCTTTAAGGGAAGAGTGGCCGTGTAGCGTGTCATGCGAGAGTGTCGAGCACGGATAAGCCTAGAATCAGAGTGTGTTCAACTATATGATTACGGTCACAGGGCTGACGTGGTCACATCATGGTGTCCATGTGCGCAGGTTACGTCCAACCTCCGTCAGGGTTGCCTTGTCGCCAGACGCACATGATCGCTACATTAGACAATTCACTCTTGTAAGTACCAGAGCTCTAAAAATCGCGAAACATTGTTTGTATAATAAGTAACATAAAAGCATTCTATATCAAGAGTAACCTATTTGCTTAATTTTGTGTCGCGAATAGTTCAATGCAGACAATAGACTGTTTTAGGAATGAGAAATTGTGGACTTGCGAGCAGAACAAAATGTTTCGTAATGTATACCTGCAGTGCACCGCTTTCCTTTGTGCCTCTTTTCCGTCATTTCGTTCATAAAACTTTATAGTAGAAATATTCCAAATGTACCTGGAGTATTTCCCAAGACTGGTAATTTACTTGCGACATACATTAAGTCGTCTTGAGGCGGGCACTATTCTCGCAAAGGGCTTTCCCTTTCGGAGAACTTAAACATAATTATTTAGCACGAATCGCTGTACGGCTTTGCTGCGGTGCCACTTAGGCATTCTACCGCAATGCCATCGCCCGATTTCTGCCTGCTGCTACGTAAGGAGGGACATCGTTCCTGAGCCTCGCCACTGGCAAACATAAGACATAAAGGGCTGTGCAATAATAAAAAAAAAAAAAGAAAAAGCATGCAGACAGGAGATTTAAATATACCGAAATGCGGCGACGACAAAATGCGGCCTGTGTTACATCTGCTGCAGGTTTTGCAAACGTGGGCGTCCGGAATCATCGAACGCATTATTGAGCGGCGGCAACAGCTCGGGTTTATTTTATCTGTAGGTTTACGTTTATACTTAGCCCTGCTTCTGCCGCCAGTTTGTCCTCCATCAAAATAACGCCTGCTCGCCGTCATGTATAAAATTTAATAGCCGGCTTGTTTTGGGTACTTGACTCGATCATATAGATTTGCCGTCGCCTCGACACGCTGTCGGACACCTGACGGGAAGGAGAGGGTAAGCTGGAGGGTTGTCTCACTAACTACGTGGGGTGGAGGGACAGCTCTCTCGTTGAAGGCCTTAATTCAATCAGGCGGGATGGGGCCTCGAGGGAAACCTATGGCGCCACAGCCATAGCGGCTGCCGTGAACTGATTGTTTTTTTGTTTTTGTTTTTCTTGGCTGCTCGGAACCGGCCGGCGTTTTATTCGGGGCGGTGGGCGTGTGTTTTGCGGACGAAGGCTGCGACCTGGCAGATGAGATTCGCCTTGTTTTGCTTTTCTTATTATAACCATATCAAAAGGGTGAGTGGCTTTTGACTTAAATGCGCCGCGTCTGCAGTCATTCACGGTAAAAAAAAGTAATTGATTACAATTACAAATACTCGCAGTGAAAAATTATTCGATATGATTACTTGATTACTCGACTGCAAATATAATTGGACATTCCTTCAAAAGTAACCATTACTTTTCCGATAACTTTCTAGAGCCGCCTCGGTGGCCCCGGGCGGGCAAAGCGCCGGAAGTTAGAGAGTTCGAATCCTGACCGAAGTACGAGCCATTTTACTTAGGCTTTATTGCGTAGAATGCGCGTGTAATTCAGACTTCGGTAACGCGTTAAAAGATCCGCAGGTCAAAATTCGCCCTACGTCCTTCGATCTGTCAGACGCAGATGCGTGGTGCCTTATTCCGTGTGCGTCCGCGATTAACAACACGTGAACATTAGCTCTGTTGTGTTGACACGGTTCAGAGAAATGGCTTCTAGGCGAAAGTCATTCAAATAATCCCCCTCAAGCACGAGTGGATAGCGTTGGTGGGTGCTCCTCTTAGGGGGTATTCACACGGGGGATGCTTTTCGATGAGGAATGTGCGTGGGGTCAGTGATCGGTGGATTAAAAACAAATACGTCCGACTTGCATAACAACACCAACAATTTATAAGACGTTTCGTCTCCTATGCGGGAGACATCATCAGTGCGGCATAGGAACACCCGACTAGCTACCAGCTATCCAACGCTTGCTTCTTCCTTCTCTTCATCCGTTCTGCCGACTTCTTCGTCCATGGCATACGGGAGACATCATCTTCGTCGGCTCTCGTTTGAACTTCTTTTACGTCCGTCGTAGATGTAAAGTTAAATGAAAAATTACTTCAGGATGTCGGTGTACACGTCAGGGAGGGGGCCGCATAGGACACGAAACGTCTTATAAATTGTTGGTATTGTTATGCAAGTTGGAGGTATTTGTTTCTAATCACGAATCCCGGCTTTTGGAACATTTTTGCACTGATCGGTGGAGCCAGCGGGACTCCCTCCCCGACTCAAGCATTCACACGAACGGCGGGGAGCCGAGAGGGATGTCAGTGTTATCAGACGCATTTAGGGGTCACACTCTCGACAGCAGGGCTCTGTGCGCGCTGACGAGGGTAGAAAAATGGAGGCCTACATGAAACGGCACTAAGCGATTATGCCAGCAACGCTGTTAGAGGAAGAAGACGACGAACTACTTCCTGCTAAAAGAAAGATGCTTCTTCAATGGGTGGATGTTACACAAAAAACGTGAAACAAAAAAAAAAAAAAAACTTAGCTGTAAGATGAGTGACTTGACGAGGGCATTGATGAATATCGAAAACTCCTTCGGGTACCTCCGTTGCGCACGTCGTCCGAGGTCGTAAACGAACACGTCGTAAACGAAATACCCCCAATTGCAGAGAGATCCCACGCCAATGCGGGGAGTGTTTGTGGAGCCCGAGCAAGAACTCCCTTATTCCTCTGAAATGTCTACGTCAGCGCGGCTCCGCGCAAAAGCGTGACGTTGTTACCACGTGATGCCATTCCGGAGAGCTAAGGGAGGAATTTCTCCCCCGTGGGAATGAGGCCTTAACGCGCATGATCTTGCAGCAGAGGCACGTTCTCGAGCAAGATTATTGCTCCGGAACTCACCTCTGCTGCGGAGTATTGGCAACTTGAATCACGTGTTTACTGTTTATGCTATTCGCACAGTCCGCGCAGAAGTTCGCCAAAAATGTACAGGCACCAAAATGACATTTATGACCGAAACCAGACCAGTTTGGGTAGTAGATAACGCGCTACGCGTTACTATACCTTAGTTGCTTTTGATGAAACTTAAAACTGGAAACTTAAAACTTAATGTGTTACTTAAAAAAAACTTGTAACTGTATTTCTATTACTTTTTCTGAAGTAACGATGTAGGTAACGTCACTTTTTTTTCTTCATGGATACGTAGTTTCCCCTGAATTTCGACCTAATTATAGCAACGTGTGAATGAGACGCGAAAAACCTAGTTATCAATTAGTTATGAAATGAAGTTATGAAATGCCAAAAATAAAATATGAGATAACTATACTGCTAGGACCCATTGTATTTTCCTGTAATCCTGCGAAATTTGTTTTGCAAATGGCGCGATAGTTTCGTGAATAAATCGATTTATATCCGGGTCCCTCGAAGGGTCGGATCCGGGCGGAGCGGGAGGCTGGTGACGTAGCCAGCCTCCCGCGCGGCGTCCCCTTGCACGCAATCACAGACTTACTTGGCTCTCTTGTCGTCTCGAGGTTCAGCTTCCTCGTTTACCTTCCGCGTTTCGAGCATGCGGTCGGTGGCGATTACGTCTACGGCATCGCTCGCCTTGTCGAAGTGTTCGAGAATGACCGCAGCAGCGATGAGAGTGATTGCTGTCAAGAGATGTTGGAAGCTGTTCATTTTGAATGCGACTCGCTGGCGACCAGCTCCAGCGACGTCGCTGGCGACCAGCGACGTCACAGCGAACTCATCCTTAACCCGCCGTCGCTGGCGACCAGCTCCAGCGACGGCGGGTTAAGGATGAGTTCGCTGTGGTTATCCGTCGTCCAGGAATACCTCGCAGGCGCATGCAGAGTGGAAGGTCAACGGGCCGGAAGCGAGAGCGAGAATAGCGTTCCAAGAGAGCTTGGGCGATCATGCATTTGGACGCCTAGAATGAGAGTGCGCTCATGCTCACGTGGTTTATGGACACCATGGTGTCACTAACTTGGGCAGTGTTGCCTGGTCGCCAGATGAAAATGAGAAAAATTCGTAAATTGATTATTGCAATTACCAGAGCTCTAAAAATCGCTTAACTTGGTGTACATACTAAGTAGCCTATGAGCATTCCATTTCAAGAATAATCTATCTGTTTAATTTTCGTGTCATAACCCCTTTAAAGGAGCTGTGCAGCGATTTTAATGTTGAAAGAATTGGCATCTTCTAGTCTTGACATTGTTCACCTTGTCACAAAGGACAGAAAACACACCGTCCCTTCCTTCGAAATGTTGCGATTCCGCCGCGTAATCGCGAGGCAAAAACTAGAATATTCCCCGACCTGCAGCCGCGAGCGGCGGCCATGAGAACCACGCGGCGTGACGTCAATGGGGAAGATAGCAAGTTGTGCGAATACCTGCTCGATAAAAGGTAACTTTTTTATAAATCTTGTCGTTCCAACATAAATATAGATGCGTCAAAAACCTGGTATCATCGACAAAACTTTTATTATACGCAGTTTGAGTGGCGCCATCTATCCTAGGTCACACACCACAAAACCGTCAGATCTATCTGCCACCGCGAACAACCGCCAGAAGCCTGAGGGGGAGGGGTACAGGGCCGGACGGGTATATGGCCGGACCCGGACGACACTTTCCTCCTTTCACCATATTGTTCGCGCTGCGCCCGCCAGCACGTGGTCACGCGGTCGCGAGCGGATGAGTTCTCGCTGCAGTGATCACCGATGGCTCTAGAGAGAGAGCTTTACCGGAACCCCGCGCAAACCCCACCGACGTCACAGCGCACGTGACTCGGAAGATGGTGAAGGAGTTGAGAGGTGCCGAAAACCTCAATCTTTGTCTATTTTTAAAATAAAAAATATCTAGGACATGCAGGTTGTTTTGTTTTTTACTTCAGAAAGGTCGAGACACTAACTCCCAAATTATTTAAGCAAAGCACTGAAAATGTTGCAGAGCTCCTTTAAGCACGCTCTTTGTGACCGAACACTTACATGTTGATTGTTTGAAGCACTCTCATCATTGCCTTTTTTCATTGTTTTTGCCAATTACTTTGTGAAAACAGCGGCCGTGAAACCATACACACAAAGTGACGATTCACTGGAAAGATGAGGGCTAGCTACAACATCAAGTAGTAGCATGCGTACTTGCACTCCATGCGATAAACTTAGGGAGAAGGGGGAAGGGGGGCATTTTCTACTTTTTCCTTGATTTGTCGGTAATAAGAAGTAACTAAAAAGTAACGCAGTTAATTTTTAAAGTAACGGTAACGAGTTAATTTTTGTTGCGCTAACCGTAACAGTGCTTTTATCTGAAAGTAACCGTAACGAATTACTTTTTGAAGGTAACTTACCCAAACTCTACAAGACACGCCACATTGATCTGGCTTAGCGATGCTAGACAGGGCACGTATTCAAAATGTGTGTGATAGATTTCTAAATAAAACATTTCTAAAAAAAAAAGAACTGATTTAGGTCGGTTGGACTAATTATTGTCATGGCTGGGCAGAGACACTCTAAAAAGTACTTGGGAATACAAAAACTGAGATACACGTATTTTAAAGCCAAATATAGATACTGAGATCATTTGTATTTTACATACCGGGATATCTCTGAGGCACTTCTGCAGAAAAGGCAGAAAGAAAAAAGCATTCCGGAATGCAGATAGAGGCGCATAAAAAATAACAGTTTCCGGAATACGGTGGTAGGTGCGGAGGGTGCAGTTCGGGGTGAACGCAAATAGGAGTGCTTGTTTTCTTCATTTATTTCAGTTCATGCACATCTCCTTACCCCAAACTAATACTGTATTCACAGATATACTTCAAAATTCCATTAAACAACAACAACAACAACAACAATTCTTGCTCCAGTAAATTACTGGAGCAAGGCGTCTCCCAGAAATGAATCCTATTTTGCCGTGAGGGTGCGTGTCACACTGTCGTTTTAAGTGTTTCTGAGTGACTCAGGTCAGGGAGATTAGAAAACGAATGAAGACCTAGTCTGCGCGAGACCTGAACAGGTTCTGTGCAAGAAGATAAGTCCGCCCTAAATTTCTCTACTGCTCATGACTGATGATTTCTTCTTCTCCAATCACCTCCTTCACAGCGTTCGTTCTGTCGAAGCCGAAAGAGTAGATGACTTTGTGGAAGGAGCTATGCCCTGCTATTCTTACAAGTGACCGTTCTCCAAAGCACCTATGTTTTGGTTATGTTTATTTTTGCTTCAATTCTAGTGACTCTTTGTGATATACCAGGCAACCAACCTTCCCCCCGTAAGGGGGAGGTTTATGCGCCTGGTTCGTGCGACAAATTTTGGGAGCCCTTGCACCGGAAAGGTGGCTTTCAGTATGAGATAAAGAAAAAAAAAAATGAAAGACGTTTACAAATTTCTGCATTGCGAAGTTAGAGCGCAGCTCTTGCGGTATTTTGATTTTGCGATATACCGTGCTAAACAATTTCAGAAAGCAATTTATATATGCATATCCACAAATATAGAGCAATCTCCGCAGATACTGGTTCTGCACCCTCCTCCTCTCCGTACCCTCCCTTCCTCCTCCATACCCCTCCTCCACCTCCATACTCTCCCCTCCTCCTCTTGCGTACCCTCTCCTCCTCCTTCATACCCTTCCCTCCGCCGCTCAACGCGGAAACAGGTTCCGAAAAGCTACGCTGTAAACAAAAAAAAGAAAAAGAAAAGAGAGTTAATTTTAGACAACACATGTAGCGAGATACCTAAGCCTAACAGAGGATCGCGATACAAGCGATATATTGCATATGCATTTCACTAGTGAAATACAAATATATTTTTCAAGAGTATCTCGATACAAGGATTCAGATAGTCGAATGTATCTCTAAAGCCGCGGTCGCACTGCTGATACATCATAGAAACGACAGTCTGCAAACACGATTCACCGCAATATCCGTGGTTCAAATGCCGCGTGCCCAAGTTTCCTTCTTGAATTCATTGCCGTGCAGCATTCGAAGCACGGGTATCGCGGTGACTTGCGTTCGAATCTGTGTCAGAGTGTTTTGGTATGATGTATAAGCAGTGTGACCCCGGCTTAAGATACGACCGCGATACGTTTGTGTCGCGATACTACCCAGCTCTGGTTATTGTCTATTGTGGCACGTTCCATTCTTCGATATTCATTTGGCGCTGGACGTTTTTGACAGGTACGGAAAAGGCACTGAGTTTTTGGACGAGTCTCGCATTGTTGTTATCCTTTAGGCACGGATTATTGTGATTGACTGACTGATTGCCCCAAATTTAAGCTCCGTTTGTGACATAGACTGAGATGGAATAATCTGGCTCTGTCTGTCTATCTGTCTGTCTGTCTGTCTGTCTGTCTCTCTCTCTGTGTGTGTGTGTGTCTGTGTCTGTGTCTGTGTGTGTGTGTGTGTGTGTGTGTCATCAAGTGACGTATGCGACGCTTTTCTGTAGTCATAAACTGGTGTGTTATTGTGAGTGGCGAAAATGACGCACCTCATGGTGGCTTGTGGTTGCTACAGGGCAATGTATTTGAGATTAAAATGAAGGGGAAAGGGGGAGGGGCGCATAAAAATTGACGCGGGTTAATACTACGTGACAAAAGTAATCGGGCAATCACAACATTACCCTGAAACGTATTTTATTATAAGTATTGATGAATACTTGTAGTGCGTGTAGATGCAAGTGTGGCCGCTTCCAACTGTATATGCTGATAGCGGACTTCCAGTGCACATAGTCACATTCGCCGGTGAGTGCTGCTCTTCGGTCGCTGCAAACGCTCGGCGACCGAATTTTTACATTGTTTCATATTGCCGCGTTCTAAGATCAGATCATTGTACTATCAGAACAGTGAAGTTTTTCAGTTCAAACGAGTCTAACGCCTTGGAAAAACGCGCCCGTTTAGACCCATGTGTGAGTGCCTGACGTGGAAGTTATTAGGGAGTTTTCGTAGATCGTTTTCGCCGTCCCGCAAGGCCCTCCGCAACCCGCTACGATAGCGGGAACTCCACAGTCAAGGCTATCGGCGTGCAGGCGCGGTAGCAACTTCTTGGTTGCGGAATGCTTAGCGGAGGTGGCAACGCGGTCTACGAAAACTCCCTAACGTAACGGATGTAGCGTAACTCTATTATGCATTTTTCAACGTGGAGCTTTATCATGTTTGAGCGGGCGTAGTATCGGCTAAAATGATATAGATTTGTTCTCACTAATGCATTATTCTTTTGTCGGCAGGTTTGTTTTTTCAAACATTTGTTTTTGCGTAAACCCTGACGGATACACGGAAAAAGGGGAGGTGGTGGGAGATAAGAATGAGAAGTATATATTTATTCCAACGTTAATAAGAAGAGAGAACCAACACAGAGATATACTGGAGTCCAGAAACGGGATACCAGAATTTCGGCTGATAGCTGATGGGGCGAATCCACGGGTTGTGCTACGCCCTGTAACCAGTCATGGAAGTAATTCGTTAGTAACGGGATTACTCGTAATCCGTTACTCAAACGAATCGCATCGGACTCTATTCGATGCGCTTGGCAAGGGAATCGACGCGTTTACATGGGAAACGCATCGATGCGCTACTGTCGTACCCATGTAAACGCATGCAAAACTCCCCAACCGAGAAGGACGTTTTGAGAATGGTCCTTTTGAGAAGGTCTAAATCGAGAACGGGTTCAAGTGATAACCACCCGCCTCCCCTGTCTGCGTTCTGTCTTGGTTGTTGATCGTTTATTGATGTTTCCGCCTAAGGGCGTCTACCCCGTAAACACACAAAGAACAGCGTGGGGCCTGGCCCCTGCTCACGCCTTAGGGGTTTTACGAGCTAAATACTACTAGGCCAACGAGCTATGCGCTTTGTGCCGTGTGACTTCCCCCTAGCGGGTTCGTGAAGCAGAAGATACGTCGGCGATGTGACACTGGCAGCTTATTGTAACAGCAGAATCGTATTACAACTCTGCTGTCACTCTAAATGGAGATTGTCCACAAAGCTTCGTCAGTTTCGACGGCAGGCGATGAACAGGAAGGGGAGCGTTGTCGAAATGGTTTCAAACATCCAAGCCTCATTCTTAGAAATGGGAATGTCCGAAGAAGTTCGAGTAGCGGCCGGTGGGGGTTTTCATTAGCGGACTGTGCATGCTTGAAGTTAGACCGAAACTTTAGGGAAAGGGAAGCAATGAATAAGCAGTGGCTGACATGAACATTCGAGTTGAGACAGGCGAGAACGGCTGTAAACGTGTAATAGACGTGGACGCGTGGTGATTACTGATGATGATACATTTAGATATTTGATAACGGCATACTCAATTCAGCTGTGATTTTGTGCATTAATATTTCAATTTGGTGAAAAAAAGAAAGAAGACGCCATTCGGTCAGATAGCTTCATCAAGCAGAAGTCTTCAAAACGTATTCAAAAGCAAGCCGAGCATTTTGTTCTCACAATTACATCGCTTTTAAGAAGCAAAAATTGTCATTTAACGACATGAAGCAGCCAGTGCGGGCATGTGTGATCAGTGTTTTCCAGTTCGCCGATGCTGAACTAGGGTTATTTCGAGTGGTGTGTGTGCCTCCACCATGCAGCGTCATATATTCATGTGATGGAACTCTGTTTCGGTCGATCAGCGCAGGACCCATTTATTTCGAACACCAGTTTAAGCCATTCAGTATTTTATAGATTCTTCCTCTTTAAATTGTTAACCTAAACGTATCTGACAAAGTTTACCGAGTGCATTTTATCCGCGGTTCATTACAGATGATGCAATAAATCCCGTTCCGCAGAAACGCGGAGCATTGCCCGCCTCTGGTGACTTTCTTTGGAGTAACGCAAAAGTAATCAAGTAAAGTAACGAAGTAATTAATTTATACTACTTTTACGGTGAGTAATTTGTAACGGTAACCAGTTAATTTTAAGTCAAGCAATTGCAATTGTAATTAATTACTTTTTTTTTTTCGAGTAACGGGCACAAGCCTGCCTGTTGCTCGGCTCCTGGTCGCCCTGAGGCACATTGGCTTTCGACGAACGCTTCCGACTAAGAAACACGAAGCTTTCAATTCGTCGACAGCAGTAGGAACCGGCTGTCTTGACCAGGCGACTGCTCGGCTCGCTCGCTCTCGGCGACCAGTCTCCCCGCGGGGTCGGTATAGCTTCGTACTTGCACCAGCTCGCGGGGCGCGGGCGCGGGCGCCTTGCACTCGATGCTTCATTGAGCAATGAAGGCGGCGTTATGGATTGCTGCGCGCCGAGGAGAAAGCCGCGTAGCTCCGTCCCTTCCGAGTCCCCATCGGAGTTCATTAAGGCGTATGCCGACGCCTGCTAAGAGGGCAGGAGCGTTTTCCCTCGAGGAGCCGGCTCGGGCGACGCGCCCGCCTGTTTATTCAGCGCCAAATGGCCTGCGATGCGCTACATCCGCTCGTTCCGTGGACTCGCGCAGTCGTTTCTTATCGGAGCCGAACAAAACTCGGTTGAACGGACCGGTAGTGACGGACTCGTTGTTTGCTCGGATTCACTTTCCCGCTTTATGGGTCAGTTGGACGACAGGATTCCCTCCCCTCTCGATCGGAGTCAGTTTGCATCCGTGCGATCCACGACGACGACGACTGGCGGCGATTCTTCTTTTCTTTCGTAGATGAAACTCTGCTTGAAGAAAACAATTTTGTTTGAAGCGGGGAAACAAGGGGAACGGGGGCGGTGACTGGACACACAGGAAGCTTCAAACGACGCCGCGCGACCCATGAAACTAATCAGTTATCCGGTGACCACATGATAACGAACTTCGTTTGCTTTAGCCATTTACTCCGATTTTACTGCGGTAGCAGTTAGTGGGACACTTGGCGGGTTTCGCACCGTCGACCGCGCTTCATATCGATGCGGACCATTCTCGGCACTCCGCCAAAACATTGCACATTGACGTCACGCCGCTGACGTAAGGCAGCTCGGCACGACTCTGACGTCACGCCGCGGATCACGCCACCTGTTACGTTACCTGGTGTCAGCTGACAGCATGACGTGACATCGTCATGTCAAGTCACTATACACAGTGACGTCACTAGACTTAATGACGTCACGTGACAATACGTCGTCACGTGACACCATGACGGTACGTAAAAACATAAACATGAAACTGCTATTAATGGAAACAATAAAAACAAAGCTTTTTTGCTAATTATACCAGGAAGGTTTTCGGGCGATAAAATCAATAAAGCTAGGCGGGCGTTAAGCCGGCAAAACCACGGGCGCGAGATTAGGTTGAGCTACAACACTTGAAACCCGAATGCGCGATTTTGGAAGTGTTCTTCAGTGACCACAAGGCGGTGTTAGTTTGTGTCTAATAATATTGCATACACCAACGACAGGGAACGTTTCACGCATACACATGCAGTTTCGTCGTTTCCTTGGTTTCAAAATTGGGCGCGTGATTTTCGAAGTGTTTTTCTATTACCACAACGCAGTCATAGTTTGTGTACAATAACATTGCTTAAGATGTTCACGAAATGCTCTGTACTTAATACACACTCATTGGTTCCAAAACGCTATGGAATTTTGTTTCCGGCGTGTTACTCGGTTTAATACGAAACGCGTATGCGGACTCTATGGTACGGGCTCGAACCTTTTCCGTTCATTCAGTCCATCTGCTCCGAAATGACTCATTAGCGGCACCAATGCCGCATCTCCGCTGCCGCAGTGTTTCACCTGACGGGTTGCGTAAATGCCCTGACTTTTTTCTTGCGCTTACCGGGAAGATCCTCCAATTTGCAAAAACAACAAGAACAAGAACAACAACAAGGCTTTCCATTATGACGAGAAGGACTTCAGAAGTAGCCAGTGTTGTGTCAATTCACCCAACACAGTCTCTTTTACCACCCAAACCTCTTATGAACTTCGCTAAATGTCTCGAACGTTGTGTGTGCGCGCCCTCTTCCATCTTTTCTTAAGATTCCCGAGAAAACATTTATGTGCGATATAAACGGGATTAACTTTATCTCTTGTTAGGGGGATTTTCGCGTGGAACTCTTCTTACATTTATACACCCATTACCTGGCACGGAGTTTATCTCAGAAAGAGTTAGGAATTGCTCCTCGCACAAACGCACACTAATACCACTTGGTTTATCCCAAGCTAAGCGCGGCCTAGGAGCAACGTTCCTTGGTGCAGGGTTAATGACCTGTATGAATGTATTTGCTAGCGCCTCGAACGTTTGCACCTTTGAGGAAGACTTTCGGCACTCCGATGTCTTCAACGAGAATGTTCATAACAAAGGTGAGCCCTGCTACCGCGTCTTCTGTTCACCATTTCGTCACCTTTAAAGGACATACCCCATAATCATTCGCTTTCGATCTTCCATGTCGAATGTAGAACAAATTACACCTACGAAAGATTCCGTAAAACGCCGCAGGACAAGTGAATAATTTCAAGAAGGTAGCCGCGCGTAAGGCGTGAACACACGTCATATAGCTATTTATTTAGCCAAAATAATATGACGCACCTGGTGCAGCTTCGCAATATAGCCCTTTTGCCCGGCGTAAATTTTACCGTGTAAAAAGTAAAACCTTAGACATGAGCAGATGACTGCGCCCGTGCAACATGAGAGTTCTTGTCCGTAAGAACTCTGCAGCATTATGAAAAACGTTCGAGTACATTCTTCACGAGAAAAAAGGGCGTCAACATCACTGGAAAAGTTGCGAAGCTTACTTGCCTATAGGCCTGTTGCTCTCGGATCTAATGCTTGTATTGAGAGTAAAGTGACGAGGGGGGGGGGGGGGGGGGAGAGTATTTGATTACGTCAGGGTCGCTTACAAGCGTGTGTCAGCATCTGGCTACGCGAGGTGACTATGGGTGTGCGAGTAGTACGAATCGAATGGCGCAGCGTCATTCCTAGCTTCTGCACTGTTAAAAGAACTGGCCGTCTTCACTTTCCATTCCATTGTCAAGGCTATGAATGACTCAGCGCTGTTCAACTCGAACCACCATTCGCACAACCCTACAGGTAACAGATCGTATGAAAGAACGGAAAAATATTTAAATAAACAACAGAAATGTGCAGCTCGCGCTTTCCATGTCTTATTTAAACTATAAGAGGGCTTTTCTTTTACTGTTATTTTGTTCTTGGTATTTTTTAAAAAATATATATCAACCAATGATATTCTGTCAGAAAGAATAAAACAATATAAATTCTTCCACCTTGGTGCCCGCGAGCAGTGTGGGAGAGCGAAATGACGCACAACCGAAACGCGACCGGAAAAGGTAGATTTTTCTCATCAGAGGTTTTGCTCAAACGTGAAAGCTACATGCCTATAGAACGGTTATAGATCCTTCGTCTGAAAAACAATGCGTCAACTTACAGCTGACAGCATATAACCCTGTCGCATATAAGGATTCATCATGGCTCAGTCCATCAATAGATTTTTCAGACATCGTCTGTCCTTTATGTTGTTTTTACATGGAATTTAGTGTCGCCCAGAATTACGATTTTGACGTAGTAAACGCTATAACAAGGGCCATATATACGGGGTGTTTCACGGAACAGTAGGCGAAACCGTTCCCACAAAAACTCCTCATCGAAAAAAAAAGTCTAGTTGGTTTTTGTTAAAAAGTATATTCAGGAAAATTAGTAACATTCACGTTAACTGGGATGACAATTATTTTTGAATCATTAAATGTTTCATTAGCAAATTTTAAGGCATGGTCGTAGTCAGGAAATTGCTGGGCATAGTCGAAACTCACTAAGTTGGCCCTCCCTAAAAATATATAAGGCGCCTGCAGAAGTTTACAGCATAAAAAAAAAAAAAAAACACTCAATTTGGACGTGTTTTTTGGTGAGCTTTTATCTTGTTGTTTTTATCATAGCGCGTCTTCGCACTAGTGGTCCTGCTCCCCATGACCAAAGCGCGTTTTGCCACGTCTTCTTTGGGCGGCGGAGGTGAACCCCGAATTAAAGGGATGCTGAGCCAAACAAACATTTCAGTGTCTATAATAAGTAGCGCACGACCTTTCCACGAGCAAGCAGCCGCCGGTGTGCGCGAGCATACGCAACGAAATTGACGTCATAGTGCTCCAAAACAAAACAAACAAATTAGTCGTTAGTTGTTTATACAGCAGGAGTTTAGTCTGCCAGAACATGGCGACATTGTTACCCACTGTAGATGAGCAATTTAGCCAGTGCGGTACAACCGCTAGCCGGGGGTCTTTCACGTGCACCACGCAGTAGTGATACACGACCGCACGCCGGTACGATGCTCATCCAGATCGAAACGGGCAGGGGTGGGGCTCGAACCCAGGATACCTGGGTTCTGCAGCGCGAGCTTTCGCTCCACATAGTGCTCCATTCTCGCTTAAGATGACAATGAAATGTATATGCTCCGGGGAAAAGGAGAAAAAAGACAAGCTTTTCATCTCCACTGTGGGGTCTGATGATAAAATGTAGGCGATTAATTGGTCTAACACGTAGCTTTCAGCTGCGTAGATGAAAAGCCTTTCTTTATTCTCCTTTAGCCCGAAACCCATGCAGCTGGCACTGTCATCTTAAAAGGGTCCATAAAACGATTTTCCTACTTCTTCCTCCTTAGCTTTAATCCTCAACTCAAATGCGAATTGTGAAATCACGTCGTCGTGACATTCTTCGGCACCGGTGCGATGACTCCTAGCATCCACTGTGCTTTTTATGCACACCATAGAACTTGTCATTCCCCAGTGACGATAAGTTCCGTCAGGGCACTCATTGGCCACGATCGCGAATCTGAATATTCGTCGACGGATTGATTGTTGACGAGCGCGTACGTCCGAGTGACGCAGTTCTCGTGTCCAATGCGTGAGCTGCAGGCTCGGCTGACGTCAGGTTGGCCCCGCTGACGCGCTTTGGGAACCGCGGATGTATCATATTAAAAAGGCGGAGAGCTTTCGAAGGAAAGAAGGTACAAAATAGTCCGCTACATTTTCAAATGTTCGTTCCGAAAAGCTGGCTTTTGACTTCCTACCATTTTTCTTTTGGCCAACTAGACGATATGCGATTAGTAAAGTCCCAATTTAAAATCATTTATCCCAGCCCAAAATTCGTTTCATGGGCCCTTTAAGAGCGAATGGGGATCTATGAAGTCAATTTCGTTGCGTGTGCTTGCGCGCACCGGCGGCTGCTGGCTCGTGGAAAGAACATGCGCTACTTATTATGGACACTTAATTGTTTGCTTGAGTATCCCTTCCAAGCTTCTTGTTGCAATGCCATGCGAAGAGTTCAGCGTTTCATTTCGCCGGCTCCGTACCACACTTCCTTCTCTCCCACGAGGAAAACGAGGCGGTAGTTTCGCTCTTTGACTGCGGGGAGCTGGACCGCTGAGGCAGAACTGTGTTCTGATTGGAAACCGGAATTTCAAAAAGCTTCAAAATTTAGTGCGTTTTCGGAACGCCGTGAAATACTGCACGTGCCTTATATTTATTGTGTGGGTTGGGCTAATTTAGTGGTTCTCAGTGGTGTCCAAAGCGTTTCCAATAAAAGACTAAACAATTACACTTTCCAATTATAAAGTTAATTACTCAAAAGAAAATGATAAACAAATTTACCGAAGATTAATAACATTCCTAAATAGGCCTTCTTTGTTTGTGATTTGTGCACGGAACGATTAGGCGGCAGCGTTTTGTGAAACACACTGTATAAGGATTTGTCCAAATCCCGACCCTTTACGTGTTCCACATAGTTCACTTGCATGTAATTATGTTTTTTTTTATTTCTTTTTATTGTGATTTTTCACTACCAGATGATGGATCTCAACTGGAACTCCTAAACACTTCTATTTCTATGTATATCGTGCTTGAACTTTGTCAACGAGGTTTGGAGACTTCATGTTTTAATGTTCGTGTATAGTTATAGTTATTTACTACAGGAACGTATTCGACGAGCGTTGAATTGTAATCGGATAAAATTTCCCTCCTGCTCTCGTGCTCATCTCGCCTGAGCACCACTGAAAGCAACACGCTCAGGCTCCAACAGTTCGGTCTTGTGGGCACATGTAACCGCATAATGGATGAGACTCCTTTGAGCGCGTCTTTTCTTTTCAGCCAGTTGAACGAAGAAAGCTTTTTCGACTCAGGACCCTTTCTACTTTTTTTTTTGCCTTCAAACTAAGTGAATAAAAAAAAAAAAAAGTCGCAGCAAAGTTTACTTTTATGTTCCTATAATGTATGAAATGCATCCCAGGGAATTGGTGCGTCACGTGACGTATATTTTTCAGCTAAATTTAGCGGGGAAACTGAATAGTTCTATAGGCCACGTGACGTCGGTTTTCCCTGCTAAATTTCGCGGGTAAACTGGACTAGTGTCTAGGACACAAGACGTAAATTTTTTCGCTAAATTTGGCGGGGAAACTGAGTTGACGTATACGTCACGTGCCGTCAATTTCCCCAAAGTATATAGGTCACGTGACGTCAATTTCCCCAAAGTGTATAGACCTTTTCCACAAGGGCGCCGCCATCTTGAATTGTCGTCACTTCCAGTATGGGCGACGAAAAAAAAGTAAAACGTTTCAACCTGTAACTAGTAAAAACATAGAGGCGAGCCAAAACGAGAATGTGTGACGGTTAGGCTTATATCCTAAATGTCTTCTATTGGCGTGGCAACGGCAAAGTTACGTTTTCGCCCATACTGGAAGTGACGTCAATTCAAGATGGCGGCGCCCTTGTGGAAAAGGTCTATAGGTCACGTGACGTCAATTTCCCCAAAGTGTACTGGTCACGTGACGTCAATTTCCCCAAAGTGTATAGGTCACGTGACGTCAATTTCCCCAAAGTGTATAGGTCACGTGCCGCCAATTTCCCCAAAGTGTATAGGTCACGTGACGTCAATTTCCCCAAAGTGTATAGGTCACGTGACGACAATTTCCCCAAAGTCTATCGGACACGTGACGACAATTTTCTCTAAGTGTGTAGGTCACGTGACGTCAGGTGACGTCACGTGAAGCAAATGTTTCGCCAAATTGAGCGGGGAAAAATGCATTGGTGCGTAGGTCACGTGACGTCAGTTCTCCGCTATATTTAGCGGGGAAACTGAATTGGTCTGTATGTCCGGTGACGTCAGGTCACGTGACATGAATTTTTTAGCTGAATTTAGCTGAGGAACTGAATTTGTGTATAGGTCTCGTGATATCAATTTCCCCGCTAAATTTAACTGGAAATGCACGGACGAACGGACGGACACAATTTTGGTATTAGAAAGTTGCGCTAAAAATATATATATATATATTTCTCATTTGTTTGGTGTTGCGGAAAATAATTATCTGGTGTCAAACAGACATAATGAAAGCATTACTAAGGTAACCAGAGGGGGTTCTGGCAAGTTATACTTACGGGTAATAGTAGCTTCGTAGATTTTTTTCTGACGGATAACACAGAACAACAGAGATGGATTCTGAAGCTCGTAGATTTCTTCCGGTTACCGGTTTCCGTCTGCGGGTGCACACGGCTCACACGTGGAAAGAGTTCGACCAGTAAATACTGGAGCACTTGTGCCAAAAAACCAGCCGAAAATCGTAGATAATTCAAACCACGCGAGTCTCTTCGACCAAACTGCCCAGTGAAACCAGTACAAGTTGGGTGTCCTGCCTATGAACTTCCTTAACGAGTTGCTCAAAGCTTCTCATTCAAATTGCCTTTTATCAAAAAATCCCACGTCAATTTTCTTCAAATGGTCTACTGGCGAACTTCGCTTTGAACGAATTAAAGTTTTTGACGAGCTGTCCAGCAGATAGGTTTGTTCGCTAGCGAGTGCGTATGTTTGTATGGGCTCCCTGTACGTCCAAGGGCATCCCAAACAAATGGATAATTGATGTGGCAGACTGATGTCAACACCATAAAATTGCGGTTGGTGCTCCTTGCCATGATCAAACACGGTTATGATGACATCCCACCTACCTCTTGCGTATTTTTTTATTTATTTATTTAATGTTTACCCCTTTTTCCGTTCGCCAATCTACTAAATACTGCACTTTTTTAATTTAACGTGTTTTAAAAACGTGCCGTGTTTATATAGAGGGTTTTTCTACGGCGCCAGCCCGTTCCTTTGTACTTCGACGACAAGAAGAACTGCGCTTCGAACCAAAGCCTTTGTCACGCGCCGTACATCAAACGTGTTCTCGTGTTTCCATTTCTGCCCGCTTTACCTTTTTTTTTTTTTTTTTTTCTTGTCTTGGATGTTGCTCTCACAATAGAACGAGTTTTGTTTTGTACATTTATTTTCTTACATCATTGGACACGCTATCTGTGACGTTCAACAGGCAGCGAAATTGAAGGGGAATGGGCTTTTGATATTTTGATTTTCTTCTACTTCTAAATGCCTCAACAAATCACCTTATTTGTTTACTATTTTCGTTTTCTCATTTAGTGCTTTTCTTCTGCCATTTCAGTTTCTAAACGTGGTGTGGTTGAAAAAAAAAAAATCTTTGTCCGCTTCGTCGGTTTTTCATTACATTAAAAGCTTTATTTCACAAACATCTCCCTAGCGCATGAGCTGGTTGGGAACGATCCTCCAAGGTAGAATGGCTGCTATTGAGGGAAAGTAAAGATAACGGCGCAAGGTTCAGGCGCACGTTCTTGAGTTCATAAAGCAAGCTTGAGATGAACGCCACCCTTTCTGTTAGCGCGCCAACTTCGATGATGGCATACACCTGGCTAGTGTTTTCGGCCCCGCTGAACCTAGAAACAAACAAGAACTCAAGATTGATTAAAGTCACGTATTCTGAGATTACACGCTCGTTGTTTCCTTTAACTAGAATAAGAAATAATGTTACAATGATATAAAACAAAACACGATGTACAGCATTTCTTGGAATCTGTTGCAGTTACAACTTACAAGATGTAGAATTTGTTTTGTCGTATTCTTCAAGTATTATCATTCTATGCTAATCAAATTAAAGTGTTTAGGTTGTGCTTCTTTTTACAAGGTGCGGCACATTGTGTCTGTTTTCTTTTTTTTTTTTTTTTTGCACAATGCATTACTAAGTAAACGACAAGCTGCCATTTTTGGTGGACTACGCACGTGTTGCAAGCACAGTCGGCATCTTGCTGGACGAACGCGCGATCACGTCCGGTTTATTTATGAGGAAATTTAGGTGATATTTCTTGCTGTTCTTTATTTTGACTAGGTTATTTCTTCGGGCACGCATCTGAGAGCTAGCCTCACAATGGCTTTACGAACCGTCTGGTAGTGATGCTGGCAGAAAAGGGATCTGGAGGGGGGCGATGGGGAGGCCTCGCGCTGGCTAGGGCAGGGTCACGGCATTCGTCATCTTTCTCTGCGTCAGACTGCGTGTGCTATCATCGGCTAAGCCAGTCGACCGCAATGGATTCACGGGGATCTTGCGCTTTTAGCAGACAATTTTAGGGAACCGTTTGGCACATCCGATACAGTATACGATGGGCCCTTCTATACAAACTGCGCATGTGCCAGTCTTCTGGGGTAGCAAACATGCAGTTCGTACCGAAGGGCCCATCGTACTGTATAGCCAGTATAGGATGTGCAAAAATGGTTTCCTAAAACTCTTGTGCGTGTGTGTGCCTGCTTATATGGGGCCTAACCTTGATTATGCTCGGACTTATGGTGAAACAGAGTATAGCAGGGGCGTGTAAATATTGACACTAATCGAATATCGCTGCGTCATTCGTTGTCTTAAGGGTGGTAGGGAAACCCAAGAATACCGGCTTTCTTTGCAGTGTTTGGGCTAGGGATGACGATGCGCTTTCTGATTTGAGGCAGTATTCGCACACCTCTAGAGTATATAATTGGGTGAGAAGTCCTTCGCGCTCTCTTGGCGTAACAGGCTAAATTATCATGGAAGCTGTCTATTATCATGGACAGCTTTAGTAGATCGTTCCGATACATCCGATAACGGTACCCGATAACGGTACGATGTATGAGCAAAGGTGTCATTGAAGTATTTCGGGTATCTTTGTTGGAGTCATCGGAACGATCTACTAAAACTCCCTATTTGCTGGCGCCGACGGCAGTTGGAAGCCGCCACTGGCGCCACGTGCGCATTCCGCGGCGCTACCTGGAGTTCGTATTTTACCAAATCAAAATCAGGCCTTTCTTTCTCTTTTTTTTTACGTTCTAAATTAACGAAGGGCCTCTAGTGCGTCCTAGCGGAGGACTCGGGATTAATTTAGACCACCTGCGGATTTCTTTACGTGCAACCGAAAGCACGGTTAGATGGCGCCCTCTACCCAATAAGCCTCCGTCAGATTGCGGGCACCTCGGCCGGTATTCGAACCCGCCACCTGGGGATCCATAGGCCGCCGCTTTGCTTAGAAGCCACCGAGGCGGCTCTCTCCTTCTCGCCTAGGCATCATTGACATAGACCCACAAGCTACATCGCGATGAAGCCTCCGAAAGTCGAGGTTGTCCACGTCGTCCCGTGGCCACCGGGACAAGCATGACTACCATGTGTCTTCATCGCGAGTGCTTTGACCGGCACTCGTCACAGGGATGATCAGCTTCGCCGCAATTTCTTTCGGCACCTAGGAATATAATCACCGGCCCTCATTTCACGGCCTTCTTGTATAAAACAACGCACGAAGATAGCCGAATCTGGTAGGAAGAACTTGTAAGGAACTTTTTAAAAACCTCAGTGCAAAGCCGACACACGGAGGGTCCAAGAAATTTAGATGATGTGACAGAGGGCGCGGCGATTGAGTGAGAGGGCGAAGCATGAGAGATAGTGAATGGGTAGGAAGGTGTACGGGAGGTGTGTAGGAGGCTGAAGGAAAACGTGGAGAGGGTATACCGTGACCTCGTGGTACATGGAACCTTCTTGTACCGATATATTATTACATCCAAATTCAGCTGCGACTGCCTCCAGATGTTGTAAATAGGCTAGAGAATAAAAATCAAGATGATTTTAAATCGTGATGTAAATCATGATTTATATTGTGATTGAAATCAGACCAGTTTTACTATGATGATCTAAATCAAACCTTTCCCGAAAATAGAACACCGAAAATATTTTTTTAGTTACCGTTTTTCTGTAATTTAATGCTTTCAATGTCATATTTTCAATTCACTCTTTACTGACCCCGCCCATACGACAGCGATCACCTGTGAGCAATGCTTTCCAAGCGCCGTTAAGAAATGAAGTTTAGTGCGGATAAGTATGTTCCACAATCTCATGGATAGCTGAAGAACTAGTTTCGGTTTCAACATAGGTTTGAACTTTATCACAAGCTGGTGGGCTGTCAAAAATAGTCTTGGGAACGGTGGTTGCACTTGTCTAACATGGCTAATTGCTTGCATCAGTCTTTGTAATAAAGATGGCATTATTTACAGAATTCAACTGTATTGTGACATATTTCTTAAACCTCAAGAGCTCTGGGGACATGATGTTATAGGTGTTGCTTAACATATGGTTGTTGCTTGTTGGTAAGTATCACTATAATTTCCAAGGCTGCCCTGAGCCGGCGTGCACGTTTTATGCTCCCAACAAGGCGCACAATATTTCTAAATATGAAGGGACTGCAATCAAGGGTATGACAACACCAAGGGAGAACACAAGGCAGGCATTCTGCTGGGGAAGTGAGGTGTAGTATCTTTGCTTCACCATTATAAGCATTCCTTCGATGAAAATCACACGTGTTACGGAGGCTGACTCTCCGATGAACCAAAAATAGACAACGTTAGTTAGAGTACACTAACTTTCAGGAGAAATAACTGTGGTTTGGGGTACATTTTCTATATTCGGATTTTTGTTCCATTTGTCGTTTAATTTGACATAGCTGTAGAGGTTTCGGCGTTTATACGCCTTCCGCACGTACATTGCATTTTCAAAAGATTAAAAAAAAATATATTATAATAGTTTCTGTTTCTTTTAAAAGAAAAACTAATTGGTCAAATGTTGTTGTGTCATTTTACCACCATACGCAATTTAGTTAGAAAAATAAAAGCGTTTGCGCGGATCTTTTGAGAATTGCAACATTTTTCGTGGCCAGGAAAGAGTTGAACAATCATTAAGTCAGCAGTATTCATGCCAGGCTAAGCCAGAATAAAGAAAGAGTGCTTTTTCAACACATCGGAGCATTTTGAGCTATATTTTTTTTACCTTCCACTTTGTTGGTGAGCTATGTAACGTCCTATTTCAATCAAGTCAGAACGCGAAAAAAAGCGAATAAAGCTTTTTAGCTACCTTAAAAAGGTCCAAGCTGTGCTTTTATATATATATATATATTTATTTATTTTTTACAGTAATTCTTCTTTTTCACCTTGTTATCAGTAATCGTACGGATTGACCAATCAATATGCCATGTTAAAAATTCATCTAGTGATAAATAATCACTTTTTTACTGTGATTTAAATCAAATTCACATGATTTAAACTAAATGAATCTGACTTACTTAATTTAAAAAGTCTCGATTTTTTTATATTTTACTTTGGTTGTATTTAAAAAAAATCACTCACCACCTAGCAGCGGCGATTTAGATATGGTGTACTATAATTTAGCATGGCTGCCTTGTAAGCGGTTAACGTGCATTGTTTGCCTCCGAGTTCATTGAAGCCTGACATGCTGAAGTTTCTTTATCGAGTAACCCTGCAGTGCAACTTGCACTGGGTCGGGTTGGGTAGGGGAACGGCATTGTCGGGAACAAAATATGGAAGGCTCCGACTATTCAACTGGGCATATTGAGACACAGCCGAAGCGACAACCAGAAAGCAGTTGGTGGATAAACTAAATCAAGAGCCAGACCCAGACCATAACACCAGGCCAAGAGCCGACTAAAGAGAAATGTTCACGTTGGCCGTCATTTGCTCAGACGCGCTTACGTAGCGGGCAGAGTGTGTGTCAACAGAGCGCGCACCCTTCCGCCAGTCTCCTGTTTCGCATCTCGACCGTCCGGCGAGCAGCTGTGCCTTGGGAGTCCCGCCGGGCCTCGGAGTAGCGCTTTTCCTTCTGCTTTACTGCGGGACCTCGCCGGCTGAGAACCGGCGAGGTCCCGCCAGCCAGTGAACTGCTGACGACGGGACATTTGACCACCCGGAGATCGATAGCTTTTGCCCGAGACATCACCGGCAAAGGTCGTCGGCTTTCTCCGCACTGTGCCGCTCCCTTTTGTTTCGCGGGTGCTCTTGTTCCGCTGGTTCCTGCGTCTCGTCTGAGCCACTCACTCTAAAAGTTTCCCATCGGAAAACTAATGGAAAGACTCTTTTTGAAATTCCTCCTTGCCTGTGTGCTTGCGTGTTGCTTGTGTCTTCTTATAGGTTGCTTCGAAAGAAAGGCGGAGCTGGAGAAGCCATTTTCTTTTCGCAATAATAAATCCTTGCCGTTTTTTTTTTTTTTTGTATTGCAAAGGACAGCATCTTTTAGAAAGAAATATAAAAGAATGCTGCAGGCTCATGCGTGAAATTTGTTCCTTCAAGGAAGGGCTTAAGGGACGCCGTTGCCGTGCTCGTATGATGAAGCGAGGTTGGTGAAGGTCGGACCTGACGTGGCGGACCATGCATAACAAGCGGTGCATTGATGCAGCGAGTTCGGAAGTCTATACCCGAATCTTATGTGTGTGTTGGTCACGGTTGAGTTGTGGGTCACGTCATTTTGAGGATTTTTAGCCATTTTCCGAGATCGGGCTGTTTTCACGTCGAATGAGAAAGTGTGAGGGCATGCGGAAGAACGCCCAGTTACATGAAGTTCGTTCCATATTTTTTTCCACTGCATCCACGTTGTACGTTTTCACAATCAAATAACAAAGACAAGTCTAGGGAGTATTCACTGGTGGCCATAGCTGTGTCCCTGACTGCCGAGCGCGTACTGACGGCGAGCTTCCCCAGTTCCTTTGCAACGCGCATTCCACACCATCACGAGTGCCGCTCTTAGCAGCGTATTAATGTGAGCTTGTTCATAGCATGGGCTCTGAACAGCGCCCTCAAATATAGCGTCCAGTCACTGTATTTTTACGCTTAAGAAAACTGGCAAAAGAAAGTAGCTCAGCATTTCTTTTTCGTGGTCTTTAGTTGCTGAATATTAATCGGTGGTCAGAGGTCGAAACGTACCCGAGTTTGGGCGATCCAAATTTGATTTTTCGTTTCTTGTCAGTGTGACGCAAAGCTTTTTAATCGTTTTTTTTTTTTCGCAGAAGTTTAAACTACATTTTCAGTACGGCTTCTAATCTTAACCGCTCTGTTCTTGTTTGCACCTACGTTCCACAGCACTCTATGCTCGGTTTTTGTGGCGGCTAAACGGGGAGAAGTGAGAGCTGTCAGTAATAATTTAATTTTTTTACTTCTTGCTATGAAGGTAGTCGACAGAATAAAAAATTTTCGTCTGTAATACATAGATGTTGCTCCACAGCACATATATTAACAAGAAAAATTTACAGAAGGACGCTTAAGCTTCGCCTTTAAGAGTAGAACGCGAAAGCCGTCCAAGCGTGTCTACGTGGTTTAGTCAGTAGCGTCATTCTATTGCCGGCGCTCGTCGTGTGCGGATGATTGGACAAACTAGCTCCCTCGGAGTGGTGATGACGGCCTTCGCGAACCGCGGTTCTTCGGCTGCTGATAACTATAGCTTAACCCTGCCTCCTCCGTTTAGTAGAAAAAGGTGGGAGGAGCTTCACTTAAACTCTTCTCTCAAGTGTCCGCTCTGCTAAAGTGGAAAGAGGTGGGAGGAGCTTCACCTGAACTCTTAACATGTCACCAACTATAGCTATAGAAGAGTCGACACCACCAGCCCATACACATATTTGGTGCATAAGGTGTATATTTTCCAGATTTGATAGCTGTTTATCTTCTCGTTCATAAGAGAACTTGCGCAAATGAGGTTCGATGCAAACGTTACTTTTATTCCAGCTATAATTTACAACGTTGTATAGTATGTGGATTTTGAAATATTTTCGATGAGATTAAGATTTAAAGCTAAAAGGATATATTAACTGTTTTTATAGAGAATGTTAATTTTCACTTGGAACTTTTTTTTAAAGGGGGGGGGGGGGGGTGAGAGCTAGACAAGTTCCGTTTTCACATGTATTTATCAAGCTCGGCGGGCATTAAATGTGGAAATATTTGTCATGATAAGTAGGCTAATTAACTAAAATTCCTTAATTACTGGCATGTGAGTCCAGGAAAGGGGGGGGGGGGGGGGGGGACGGCACGGACAACACAAACCTTCCCCGCTCTTGGGTTACCATTTCAGTATCGAACCAGTTCGCATACACACTTGCTTCAGTCCCGTTAATTAACTTTTAAATTATTTCTGTTAAGGGTAATGTTGCAATTGCATTATTGACGGCAATTGCTATTAGAGGCCAGGCCAATTGATGGGATTTGCAAAAGTGTAATGTTTTTTTGTTTTTTTTCATGCGAAAGCATTAATTGTCTTAGGGAGCGGAGTCAGCGGCGTCTGTAACCGCGAAAAGACGGCACCTAAGAACCCGTAACCGCGAAAAACGGCACTTATATTGGCTGCGACGTGTCATATCAGATGCTTTGCCACGGAAGCCGGCACGGCCACTCGAGCTCAAAGCAAACGTGCCTCGGAAAAAAAAACAAAAACACAAAGAAAAGCACAGCAACGCAGATGCGTCGTCCGGAAGCCGGCGGGTGTGCTCAAGGTCAAAGTGGACACGCCTCAGAAATAAATAAAACACAACGAAAAGCACAGCAACGCATATGCTTCGTCACGGAAGCCGTCGTGAAGCCGGCAAGGTCCGCCGCGCGTGCGCAGTGGGGGAGCGTGATGTCACCGCCGCAGCGCCGTGTGCGATAGGAAGACGTGGCGCGCTGCTTGTAGGAATGCGCCGCGTGTAAGAATGATTTCGCATTCCTACATGTAAGCAGTGTCTTTAACTCCGTTTGTTTTTTATTTTAATTGATAAATTTTTACGTTTTTTTTTTTTTTGCCCGATTTAGAAATTTCGCTCAGAAAGCGCGCCGCAAGTCCTGCCCGCAATGTCGCTTAGAAGACTGACGTAGTCGTTTCAACCATGTCATCACTATCTCGACAATGGGCCCTTCGTGGGTATGCAGACGGCATGGTTGAAATGACTACGTCACTCTTGTAAGCGTCAGTGTGGGCAGGGCTTGCGACGAGCTTTTTGCGCGCAATATATAATTCGGGTTTTAAAAGTAATAAATGATTAATTAATATTTAAAAACAAAACATTACATTTTTGCAAATTATTCACTCTCAGCGCCCCCTCCCCCTTTTTTTACCTGTTCGAATTAAAATAAACCACCCTGTATATTTACATATATGTGGGAGAGATATAATGATCACAGTTTAAATAGTCGACTACAATTGTCAACATCAAAATAGTATACTTTCTGGGATTGGTTCAAGCTTCCTAGGTAATACTTAAAAAAAAAAAAGTGGTGCCAAAAAAAAAAAAAAGTGGTTTGCATAGTTTGTTACGTATAATCATATCCGGGAAGGTTTGCAATCCTTGCAAGGAAATGTTCTATGGCTTCATCTAGTCCAACATGCAAAGAGGCAAGTTCTGATTACGCTTTATGCCATAACGTATGTCCCGAGCCTTCCACGGCCTGCATATCCAAGTTGTTGCTCAGTGAAATGCGTTGTTTGCGTGAGTTCTGAATGGCACGCGTTTGCGTCCTTGCTTCCGGCAACTCTGCACAAAACTGTTAAGAATAAGTCTGGGTTGCGAGAAGCAACCTCGCTTTTTGGCATAAACCCATGTACTTTACTTTGTGTACTAATGTTCTCAATTTCCCGATGCTATAGAAGACTGATCTCGTACGTGTTTCCTACTTGCTTCCGATAAAGGCAAAAGTTGCAGGACCCTCACTTTAAATGTCAATGGAAGATCCACCAGGTGGCGACTTCTCTGTTTTATTCTCCACTCTCAAGCACGAATTCCTCACTGTGACGACCAAGAAAATGTGTGTAGAAAAGCCACAAACGTATGCAATGAACGAGCTCAGACACGTTTTATTATTTTTTTTTTCTGAAAAAAGTCTATTGAGGACTGTTCTGTGGGGCGAAAAAAGGAAAGACAGCCGCTGAGTTTGTTCTGTGTATGTCGACCACCGACGCGGTCGAAGAACGGATTACTAAAAATCGCCCCCCGCGGTGCAATAGCGCGATGCGACTCAGACTCAGGTGCCGAGGCTTACAATCATTCTTCTTGCCACCGGAGTGGAGGAAATGCCATCGGAGGAGTATCTATTTTAGGGATGGGGAAGGCGCCTTTTGTTGTTTTGAGAGAGCGCTCTTTGGGGAGGAAGCTGAAGACCGCAGGGAAAGACCGTCTGAGAAACAAAACACTTGCTCGGAATGGCGCCAGCGGTGAGAAAAATGACGCCTGCCTCACATGCGTCGTTCATGACCGCTTCATTTTATGCGGTTTTCTTCCCCCCCCCCCCTTTTTTTTTTGTGTGTGTGTGTGTCCAAGAGGAAGGGATTGTGATCACTGTTGACGTCGTTGTCTCGGTAAAAGAAACGCTAACGTGCCTGCTTCTTGCTTCTCTGTTCTTTTTTCTGTGAGTGTGTGTGTGTGTGTGGGGGGGGGGGGGGGGGGGCACGATGGAATTTTACTTGGCATTATTTGTAGGCGGAAGCAGGTGTGAATTTCGATGGTTGCCTGTTTTTTCGAGATCAGTTGGTTTTCTCGTGTCAACCGGCACGTATTATTGGTCGCACCTTGCTGTTTGCTTTCTGCGGCTTAATTTAAGTGACTAACGATGTTATGCTCATTTACTTTTGCTGTGTTGCTTTGAGGTCCGGCTGCATTTGGTCCAAACCTCGTGGCTGCGGAAGTGTGGTGCGCTTGTCAGGCCATGCCTGCTGAACTTTCTCTATTCCATTTCACTTGAAAATCCCCACCAGAGCCGGCGCTACTATACGAAAGAGCCAATCAGACAGTGTCAAATGTGCTGTGTCACAGGGCTGCACTGTCTTTGAACGTTTGAAATCACCTTACTAAACCAATCGGGCACAGTGAATGCGCCGCGGCTCTACGCTTTTTTTTTCTGCGTGATTGGTTTCGCCAGTGATAGACGACGCACAAAGACGACGAGCACCGTGACGATGCACTTTTGGAGCTGCTTGATTGGGGTTTCATTGGGTCCTAGCGTCGGCTAAGGTCGGACTCGACGTAGGACAAAGACCTTTCCAGCGCTTATCGCCTAGATGAAAAGTGCCGAGCCAGTGGGCTGTGGACGCGGGCGTGCCGTCTGATATTCCGCGGAACAGAGCTGCTGCGCATGTTCAGAAGGTGTTCCACAGCCCATGCAGGCAAAGATGGCAGCGCGCAGAAGGCGATTGTTGGAAAGGTCTACAGACGCAATGGCAACGAAAGAAAATAACAACAGACGCTGTGGGTTTCCCATTTTTGGGTTACCATGTATAGGAACACAAGTGTGTCTGTGGGTCCGTATGAACACGTATTTCTTTACTCCAATGCGTACACGTTCGCCCGAAGTTTCCCAGCGAGAGCTCCGCGGCCGTTGTTTTGGGCCGGCTTATATCCGGAGTGCAAGTTCGCCTACTTCTTTTGCGGGCATTCATGGTGACATCGGAACGCCGAGCTCTGATTGGCTCTGAATGAGGAATAGTGAGGTAGACCTCGAAGCAAGCTGCCTTGAGGTCTGCCCACAATCCTTGAATCAGAGCCAATCGGAGATCGGTGTTTTGACGTCACCCTAACCCCGCCATGAGAAACAGACGAACTTGCACTCCGCATAGCCTGCGGCAATGGACGCGCCCGGGTTGTCGAAAGTAGGTTCTCGTCACCTGGAGAGGCAGACGCGTCCAAATATCAAGGTCCCAAAGGTGTGCCGGTGGCGAGTCACCCGAGAAGGCCGAAGCAGAGTCTTCCACGAGGGAATAAGTCCTCGCCTCGGCATCTGGGACGCGCCCTGACATGGCGACGCCCCACAGCCTGCCTGAGCTAGGCCTAGATAGGGGGAAAACACGTTGTTCCCACAAAACAAAGAAAAAGTTACACGTGGTAGTATCACTTTTATGTTAATTCTTGTCGTTGTTCTTTGTCTGGAACTTAAAAGTTATATTTTCCCCCCTGGCCAGGATAATAAGCTGCGCTTCCTCAAACCCTACTTGTTTAGTGATTGCCCAGAAAACATCGAGGCAAATCTCATCTTCTAAGGGTACGCATACGTATGTTTTTTTTGTTTCTCTTCCCACATCCTGTTCTTCGTCTTCCATAGATTGAATTTTGTTTACCTCCGCATTAAGTCAAATATACAGGTTTTTTTTTTCTTTTTGAATTCATTTTTTTTTCTTTTAAATGAACTATATTTTTCGCTCACATCATGCATGAAGAATATTTTCTCTTCTCTTTGAAGCAGATATGAGAATTTGTGGGTGTTTTCCGTGAACAATAGATGTGGCGATGGTGGGAAATTAATGAGAAATATTTGAAGAAACAGGACAATGGTCTATCAATTTCCTTTTTTTCCCCTTGGAACAGAAGAAAGAAATGTGTGGCGATGGTAGAAAATTAATGAGCAAGATATGAAAAAACAGGATAATGGTCTATTATTTTCATTTTTGTACCCTTGGAATAGGAGATAGAAATTTGTGGATGCTTTGTGTCAGTAACAGATGTGGCAATGATTATTTTAGATTTTCTAATAACTGGCGTTGGATTATCGCGGCGTAGGCCCTGTCTCCTTAGAGTGTGTTTGCAGGTCACAGATTCTCTCTGATCATTAGAAGTTTTTGAGCGATGTGGCTTGAGTTTCTCTTGCGCCATAAAATATCTACTCGTCATTATCATCGTTCACTGGGACCAGACTTGTGCCCGTTACTTCAATAAAGCAATTAATTATACTTACAATTACTTGGCCTAAAAAGTAATGGATTACCGTTACAAATTACTCGCCGTAAAAAGTAATCGATTAATTACTTCGTTACTTTACTCGATTACTTGTTCGTTACTCCAAAGCAAGACAAAAAAGACACTATCTACTGCGTGTTTGAAGGGAAAAAGTTTGGGCTCCATCAAAATTAAAACAAAAATAAACATATCCATTACTTTCTACCCAATATTTTAGGTTAATAATTTTAGGAGAACGAATCTATAAAGTTTTAAAGAACTTGAACAGGTGCTCAAGATAAACGAGCCTTGCGCTGCCCAACCGGGACAGTACTAAATCTCATGAACATGCGACGAATGCACTTTGGCGGTGGAGGCACGCACACCATTCGAATTAATCCAAGTTTGGCGTCGGCGAGCTTAAAAACAGGATTTCCCTGAAGATATGGTTTTTCCATGTCTGCTGAATGTTGCCTAAATAGGGGTTGGTTACCTACTAAAACGGACTGGCTGTGAGACCAAGATGCGGTACTTGCGTCTGTGTACATTTCAAAGACTACTCCTTGATGAAGGTTGTTATCCGACCGAATAGGGCCCACTTGATCTTCTTTCTTGATCACCAAACTTATCAGAACCAAGACGTCATACGAAATACTAGTGCACAATCTCTCAGCTGAACTGACTTTCCCGTCTAGAAATGATTAAAAAAATCCCGATTTTCAGTGAACAGCACGCTTCCATGTCTTTCACGCGTTTACAGGCAGGAAACTTCACAACTCCAGTGTCCAAGTGAGTCACCGTTTAATCTCAGAAAACTCGGGCTATGTTTCCTTTCCCTAAAATTTTGGTCTAATTTCCCGCGGGCCCAATCCGCTGACGAGAACCCTAGCATTCTCGTTTCTAAGAATACGGGCTCAGCTTGGATGTCCCAAGCCGTTTTGTTGTACTCCCCGACCAGCAGATTTCCTGCTGTCGGAAGTTCCTGTTTAAACTGACAGCAGGGTTGATGCTAGATTTTTCTTGGTTCCAATGCACTGTCGCAATCGGATCCCTTATGTTTTTGCCCTACGCATCCGTTAGTGTGAAGTCAAGCGACAGGAGCCACATAGCTGGTTGGCCCAGCCAGTATTCAGCTTTCACAGCGCTGTCAAGGATGAGCAGGGTCGAAGTCTAATTAGAGCTGCCTCTCTATTTGCGGGGTGAGCGTGTGTATAGGCGGACTCATCGACAAGCAAAGCACGGTTTCGTTTAAAAAAATATTTTTGGGGAACAAGGCGCTAAGGAGTGGGGAGGGAAGAAGGAGGGTAGAGGAGACGGGGGAGCGGGCGTATGCAACACGGTCACTCTGTTCACGGTCCCACTCGACACGAACCCCACGCCACGGTTTTATGGTCCATTAGTTTTCAGCTTTTTCGTACGCTCGATGCAGTCCGTTCGTTTTTCAAGAAGTCGAATCCTGTTGCCTTTCTGTTGAGCGCCGAATCCTCCCAGCCGGGCTGACCGTACGAACGAGTCGAGAAACGGTCTCTGGTTGGGCTCTCGTGCTTTTCGTGAATTCCTTTCCCTCACCAGCACCTCACCCGAGTCTTGTGTTACCATGCTAAAAGAGGGAAGTCCGTTGTATCGCCCTCCTTCCCCTGTATTTCTCCCTTTGACGGAACGGAAGAATCGTAACGAGTAATTTCAGTAATTTGTTACTGAAAAAAATAGTGAGATTACATTACAAATTACATTTTCAAAAAAGTAACGGATTAATTACTAAATTACAGGAAAAGTAATTAATTACAAGTAATCCCGTTACTTGTAACGGATTGCTTCCAAGTCTGACTGGGACGTAGCAAATTTTCCACTCTTATTTTAAACGTTAACTTGCAATTTTGTTTTTTTAATTTGCCGGGGTTCATGGGTCCTTTTACATGAGCTTCATAATATCTCATTTTGATATAGCTTGTGTTACAGTTTCATGTTAACCCTTTCGCGTGAGATTAGTTTTGGTGGGCAAAGCGTTATCAGGCATACCGATACTAAAAGAGACGCGAGATTTATATGGATATATTTCACTATGCTGGGCTTCGTGGTAATACAGTCGCAACCACACACTTCATCGGAGTGCGCAATGGCGTGTTTTCCCCTGTGGCACGCTCGACTGGTGGCAGCCGATAAAGCTAATCGATGGCATTGCACCGGGAGAATTTACGCTCCCCGTAAACGGGGAGCGTTGGTTCGTACTGGTACTGGGACTACATAGTTGCTCTGTGTGGCAGATAGACTGATATAATTAACAGGGCCTTTCTGCTCAACGAATTACTGTTTTCTATAGCGTACAAACAAATATATGTTCAAACTTTTTTTTTTTTCACGCGAATGTTGTGGGCACGCTTTGTATAACTCATATTTACGGCGCAAATGTTGTGTCAGAAGTGGTGCCAGCGAAATATTCCAGCACAACCTGCTTCGCCTATTTTAGCACTCCTGGGATAGCATGCCAACTACGCTAAACTCCTTTACCTACGGTCCGCATCTTCCTCCGAGGCCAGGTCTGAGATATGCCATTGACAAGTGTGACATGTGTATGCATTCTGCTGGGAAAGGTTCAGCAATTGAGGAGGTTGGGGAACACATGAGAAGGCCCCAAATTGTACCGTACCCAGAGTGGGTAACCTAGAAAAACAAAGCAGAGCACTAAAAAAAAACAAAAAAAGAAAAACATAAAAAGCGACACGGTTTATGTTACAATGACATGTGTGAGACTGAGGCAAGGATTCAGAGTTTTTATGACACTGAGTAGATCCATTTCAGCTAGGACTGCTCGGCACTTTTGTAAAGCCTCTTGTCTTTAAAACGCCGGAGAAATATAAAACGAACCGGACTTTCCGTTTCCGACCCATCCGCACTTCACCCAAGTTGGACCCGAAAACATGAGGGTGTCGTTGCCCAGTAGCCCCTGGAAAATTCCAGCGAAGACCGTATCTGGGGATCTGCCCATTCTTGGCGCGGTGATTGGCTCCGCTAATGAGCTCCCTTTCGCAAGATCCGTCCCGGAGAAAGCCACCGTGTCGTCTTACCCACCGCCAAAAGCAAAAGCCACTGAGCGAATGGTCGGAGGTGCGGAGCGAAGGGACAACGCCGAGGTCAACTCGGCTTAGTGCCGGACATCTTTCTTGGCACACTCGAGGAAAGGGGGCGGCCAATCGAACGGCGTCTCTTCAGGTGCGCCGGTCGAGCCATGTCGTCGCTAGTTTAGTGCCCGGGTCCTAGACTCTTAGCACAGGTGGGCGTCTCGAGTGTCGCTGCGTCCTAAAAGAGTGTCGTAAAGACGGGCTTGTGCCGTGGTCCGGTACGGATCGGTATGCCTGACTGGAAATAAAGAAACTCTGGATCGAGGAAGGCCGGAAATCAGCCTGCGGGGGAGCATCTGCAGTGGGGATTAGACTGATTTCCAGAAGGCACGCGCGCGTGAAGACACAACAGTGGGGATGAGATGCCGACATTTCGGATAAACTCAAATGATACTTGTGAAGCAAAGGAGCTGGTGAATGTTCATTTGAGGGGGGAGGGGGGAAGGGAAGGGAAGGAGAGGAGAGGTGAGGGGGAGGGGATGGAACTGGAAGGGCCCAAAAAGGAAGATGTTTGTCGTTCAGATATCTCAGAGAGAGTCTTTGGATGAGTTTGAAGCAATTCCTAATATATCCGGTGGAGTCTAGTTGTCTGCAGTGTCTCTGGGAATGCCACATCTTCATGAATATTTGTTTTGGGGGGTATTGGGAACGCAGAGATTTAAAATGTTGAAGTCGTATCGCCGCCGCTAGAATTACCGTTTCATTAAGCTTCTTCTTTTTTTTTTTTCCACCTGTAGATACAGTTCCTTTCACACAACTTGTAACAATAGTTCTTCGGTGACCATAATTTTCCCCTTTGTGAAGCTCGTTTCGAAAGACGACTTGTGCTGTCGAAGCGTATACAGAGCTCGCGGTTCAAGTCGATCGCTGCAGCACGACGACGTCAAGGTTGTCACGGAATCGCCTGCGGGATGAGAAGATTGGCTTCGTTGGGTTCCAATCACAGGGAGTATCTAATTCTTCCTCATCATCCTGGAAACAGTCTACAATTTGGTCTCGCAAACATCATTGCATTCGAATTCCAAAATGGAATGATCGCGCGCCACTTCGGACGATCGGCAGCTTCCAGGGGCTCGATAATGTTCTCTTTCAATGCGTCCTTCGAATGTATTCCACCAGAGAAGAAAGGCTCAATTCCCTGATATGAGAAAGATATAAAATCCTAAGAAAAAAAAAAGAGCTTTCTCACGAGGTAATTCACCTGGTCTTCTTACGTGTGTGCGTGTGCGTGCGTGCGTGTGTGTGTGTGTGTGCGCACGTGCTTGTTCGTGTTAGTGTAACCAGCACTAACGTACTGTAAAACAAAAAAAAAGTTAATTAAATGCAGTTTATACGTCAGTCACTTAATAAAACCTGAACGCGACCTTTGTGCCTACTTAACTGACGTTATATCACCACGATGAGAAATAATGTACAGGATGTTTGCAATGCGTTCAATAGTGCCGATATCGAAAGGTTCGTGGAGGGGGCCCCAAAACCCTTGCCTGATCTCATGTTTGCGCTAGTAACGAACATTTGGTCTAAAGCACGGACGTATTCCGTTTGTCCCGATAGTGTATGCACGCCTTTGTTTATATCGGCTTTCCTTATGCCACAGTCGCACATGCTCGTACATCTGCAGACAGGATGGCAGAATTGCCTGTGGAGACACGCCTCAAGCTCGCTTCATACATTTGTATGTTTTGAACACGTCTGCAGACCGTTTTATATGTACCACCCTGATAGAATCCTCGCACAAAAGAAAGAAACACATCTGATACACAGTCGGCAGACCGTCTCTTGTACTATGTAGTGGCAGTGTGATGACTGTAGGTCAAGGGTCACAAACTCATTCGAGTGTGGGGTCAGATAGCCCACCCCCGAAAGGTCGAGGGCTAACGAGCGGAAATGGGAGGGAGGGAGGGAGGGAGGGAGGGGTGGGGGAGGCGGAGGGGGAGGAAATCAAATTGGCTATTTAAAAAAACAAAAAAAATATTAGTGGTGTTTGACGTTGCAAAGCAGCCAACTGTCCCAGAGACACCTGAATTTTCATGAAACCTTGTGCTCTTTTTTTTTGTGTTTGTTTCGTAAGCTTATCGTTTTACCATTTTTAACTTTTGGTTAAAATAGGACTACTTTGGGGTCGCACTTGATGTTATGACACGATTTAAAGCACCGACGTACATGCAGTTTTCAAAGAAAATGAGAAGAAGCGCACCGGTCCTTGCCCCGTCGTACAATTCACTAAACTCGACGGGCGTAAAAAAAAAAAAAAAAAAAAAAAGGCTTTTTATACAGCAGTTTTCGCTTTCCTGACAGTTTTTATGCCAACATTATAAGGAATTACTTGTATTTTAAAGGCATTGTCGGATACCTATAAGCTCCAGCTTTAACCTTACCATTTCCTACTATTGAGCGAGAGTTCGTGCAGCCGAGGTCCCTCCATAAGCAAAAAGCTCGCACTTGCAACCTATAGGAGTGGTGTGTTGCCGTGCGGTTGATTTACCCGATAAAAGGACTGATGGTCAAATATTTAGAGGAAGGAATACTCAGTCCAAAAGAAAACAGAAGAATGCAAAATGCGTGAACAAGTTATATGAGCAGAGCTCCTTTTCTAGCTGAAATGAATCGACGTTATTAAACTATTGTTATTGGCGTATGTTGGGTTCGAGGCATGGGAACGGAGGCTCGCAGCAACGGGATGCGTGCGGGACGTGTCTCAGAGAGTCGCGGGCCGCGTGTTTGTGATCCCTGCTCTAAGGCGATCCGATCACCTCGTGTTCACCTGTCAGGTGAAGTCAATGCAATCCAAAGAAGTTTCGCACTATACATGCGGGAAAGCGTCCTTCAGTGAGCTAACGCGAGGTCAAATTCTGCATAATTCTGCGCATCGCCGTAGAAGGGACGACAGTCTCACAGCCACTGGTTCAATGAACTGATTGTCTCATATTACAGAAGATCTGGGGATACGCACAAAAGATCACCAGGAGAACGATTCTATTGATTCAGATATTTGCTTCATATCTCGTGAACTCTAATCACATTTACAAGCTTTCCCAAAGTAAACTTTGCCATATCAGGATATGGTGTTTCTCGTGCGAGCGTCGTACTCAGTTTTCGGAATTCTTTCGGCACCACATCCCATTTCACCCTACTCTCTTACTGGAAAACCATCCTCTTGTCCCATGTGTAAGAGTTCTGGCTTTTAATACTAGCACTGGCCTCAAACACCAGATTTAGTTTTACCTAGTTTTGAAGGTCCTCTCTTGTAGCATTGCGATCATAGTAGCCTGAATGTCTTCTTTACTATAGCACAACATGGCCTCCATTGCGTCCGTGCCATAAAGGCTGCAAATGCCACCACCTCCGTCACGAAGTGGCGTATCGTGCCCGTACCTTCTAGATCGCCGCACACAATCTGCATAATTAGTATTCGTCACCTCACCACGTGCGACCACCCAACCTCAGTTTCAATAGCGACGGCTACTGTCGACCGTTTTCATGGGACCATTCTCATGGGACCATTCTCATGCTGATATATGACGTAGTTAAGTAGGGCAACAAAAATTAAAGTAAATAATTTAAGCATAACTACGATAGGAAAGTATCGACCAGAGAAAAGTAGAACTATTTTCAGGAACGCCTTGAATTCTAGCGCCATCCATTTGGCAAATAAAGTGATCGGCTATTTTGGCCCAACTCAGCTACGCCAGAATTCAACATGGTGGCAGCCACAAAAAAAAAAGATCTATATTCGGGAATTTTTTTTTTTGGCATTTCCGAAGAAGTGAAGACCGCGCGAGCACAACTGTGACCGCCGCTCAATGTGCGCGAGCCTACGTCACCAAAACACTCAGTTGGTAAACTCACCATTAAAACCCGGACCGCTCGCGTCCCCCAATACCAAACTGAATGCGATTACAGCGCCATCCTCTTGCGACGAGTCAAAATATGAAAGTTGATTTATATATCTACTGCGAAATAGCACTGCGAAGTAGCACCACCGGCTCTTGAGCGATTTAGCTCGATTCGACTTGAACCAGTACCCGAAGCCGTGTAGTTCCCGGAGTGGCCGCTGCGGGAGAATCGCGGCGTTGCGATCGCCTTTAGTTCGGTTATCGAGAACGGATCGGGGTCACTTTTTCAAAGCAGGCTCTATGGCAGTTTTCAACCGTGTTGTTCTAGTATCGTTGGCGCGAGCACACGGGTGAGGTGAGCTTTAGCTTCATTGCCAACAAAAGTCCCCAGGTTTAGTGATATATGACTACGTTTTAAGCATATAGCTGTTAAAGCTACTACAGCTAGCGCGTAATCTATAATGTTCATCGTTTTTTTTGGTTTTTTTTCACGATTTTTATGAAAATGAGATGCTGGATTAAGTCACACGCTCGCACCAGTAGCTTCCACAGCGAAGTTTGCTATATATGACACAGAGTATCTAACCCATTCCAATATTTACCCATTCACAGCCTAGCATGCGACCTCTACAGCCGAGGTTGTTCGTCGCTTTCAAAGGCGAGCAAACCAAGCGCGAAACACACGAACGCTACAAATGGCACCGGCCAGAAGCTCGTCATTGGAACGGTCTCCGTGTTTGTGAAGTAATTCCACTGCACAAGCTTACACGGCTGCCGACGCACTTCCAGGCTTTGTTCCTGGACTCGTAGGATTCACTGCGCTTCGCGCTGGCACCAAAGGAAATGCCCTTCGTGCTCCTCGTGACAGCGTGCACGACGGTCGATCTACGCGACCAATAGCGCACGCAAATGGGCCCAGTTGGCGCAGTCGGTGCCCGTCCGCGACAGTCAAAGGCGATATATATGCGCCTCCCCGAAATTCCATCAGCATCGAAATTGGTCTTTATTTTATTGGAGGCCCATTTGTCGGAGGCGCGACGACGTATTTCGGCTCCCGGTTTTATTGACGCGCCATCGTGCTGCGGGTAGCCCTGTCCTGTCGTCGCTTTGGGCAGCATCCAGACGGGCGACCCCGGCGAGGCGCGTGGGCTTTGTTTCACGGGGCCCGAGATAGCTTGTTTCCGTTTTACTGCTCCTCCGAATGAGAATGTCGCTCGCGTTCCTGTCACGCTCTGATTTCAGGCCAAGTGAGAGAACAACTATTGTCAGCCTGTCTTCTTTTCACTTTGTCTCCCTGTCAGCCACCCACCAGTCGCGCCGGCTGTTTTCTGTCTGTGCCCGAAGCAGCCTTTTGTTGCCAACCCGACGGCTGCTGTGTTTGGGCACGTCTGTTGCATTACTAGATCGCTCCGTTCTTTTTAGAGCCTGTATCGGCACTGGCAGGTTTTATAGTGTACTCATGTTATAAAAACTATAAAACCATCGCCCTGCGTATATTGATGTTAATTTTACACGGAGCATCAATTGTAATTTGTCACTGAAGAACAGTAGTATCCAATCGTTCGCTTCAGGCTCAGAGAACGCGGACTGTGCGTCGGCACTGATTAGATTTGATAGATTTTATTGATGACAGAGTGCATGCCTTTTGATCAGGCTCTTTAGATGTAGGGCACAAAACAATAAGAGACTATGGTAGTGACAAAACCAATCAACGTTTTTCACTCTGTAAACTGAATACTCTGTGACTAAATAAACTTAACAGTTTCTCCTTCCGCCCCCCCCCCCCCTCAAAAAAAAAAGGGGGGGGGGGGGTTGAACGTACGAGTTAAATTATATCTAAGCTATTACGTGCCCATCTGAGCATGTTGATAAGCGCCGCGTAGCTTGTATTTCTTTGAACTTGCGCGAAGTCATTGGTGAAGTCATCGAATAACGCAGAATCTATAGTGTCCGATCAACGTGAAAATGTGGTGAAGGGACAATCAGCGGCAAGAAACAGTCTTTTTTTTTTCTCTTTTGTCGCAGCGTCTCAGCTGCCCGACACAATTCGTGCGAATCGATACAGCACATTCTGTTCTGCGCACTCTCAACACGTGCCCTCATTTCAGCGGACACAATATTGCAACAAAATGTGCATACTAAAATGCTTGTCGTTTTTGCAACACCGTTGTCCTTCGAATTTTTCCTGACCGTCTCTTCCTTTCTTTTCGTAACACGTTCCTTTTTTTCTCCTTTTCGCTCGCATTTCTTTCATGACTTTTCAGTTTTTCTACTTTCTTCATTCGTTATTTACGTCTCAAGAAAAAAAAAAAACACTGTTTATATCCTCTTTTAAGAAGCTCCTATCTTTCCATCCTCTACGACGTTTCTTCTTTGCCTCTTCTGAATTTTTTTAACCTAAAAATGAGATAACTTGGATTCCTACGGATACACTAAACATACCCATCAACATCAAAAAGCGTCACAAAGAAAAGTAAAGAAAAACTTTTCTTTTTGTTTTGTTTAAGCGGTTTTTAGAAGCTGCAAGCGTTCGCAAAACGTTTAGTGCATCATGACATTCGAAAGGTCAGCACAAGTACTTATTTTACGTATCTGCGCTTCTTTTGCTCCCAACCTTCGGCCATGATAGAGCAAAATCTTGTTTTATTCTCGAGATGCCTAGCTCTCTATCTATTTCTCCATTTCTCTTTTTGGCTTTCTTTTTCTTCTTTTATGCACGCAGATTATATCCGCACTCGATTGTTCTCTTTCGGTCTGGGGATCACCGGGTTGAGTATTGAGAGCTCTTACTGGAAGCGTTCTGGCTACGGGACGACGGATGTAAATAAATACGACCATAGCGAGGAAGCCGCTCCTGTAACGATAGACGTTCTGCCTGTTTTCCGCACAATTGCGTCGACCTGCTGTGTTCCCTTTGCTACGGCTACCTTCACAACAACCACTCAAAAGACGTTTCTTTCTCACAAATATACGTATACGTATGTGTTTGTATGTGTGAGCGTGAATATCGGTCTTTCAGCGTTGCAACGAAAAATGAAAACAGGAAACGCAATAGTTGCATGGGACACATGCGCCAACGATACTTGTTTTCTCAACGCGACTCGTACAAGTGCTGTATATATGGTTCGTAGCTTTCGCAGTAAAAAAAGAGCCGAGGCGTCAGCTATTGCGACGTCAACGGAAAAAAAAACACAAAAAAAAACAACGTTGTACGGCCCTCTGACCATCATTGTTCTGTGGTGGCTGTTAGAAACGTCTGACACTTTGCGTTGATTAAAGAATATTCACATCATGTGGACAGACCATAAGTATAGGACGCATATTTTTCGCTGTGTATAAGAAAAATCGGGTGTAGGAAAAAATGTCCCCCCCCAAAAAAAGTCCCTGGACAAAATGTCCCCGGAAAAAAAAAGGCCCCAAGTGGAAAGTAGGAAAGAGTGTCCTCAAAGGATTCTTTATCTCTGGGTTTCCCTGATCCTCATGGCCTTCGGGCGGTCCGGTCATAGTCCTTGGGAAAAAAGGCACCCTCTGGCAAGTAGAAAAAAAACAAAAAAAAAAACGGCCTCAACAAATAAGGAAAGATACGATTCCCCGAGGTACATGATCGCAACACTGTTAGAGCGCGAACACGACATCGGTGCGGTTTCATATTTTACTTAGAAAGCGTACTAGTGGGAACGAAATTTTACCGTCTGCATTATATCCTGAAATGAGCACTCTCAGTACCTATGATAACTTTGTTGACAACCTTTTGTTTCTACGAGAAAAAGAGAGAAAAAGAAAAGCAAAAAACACTAGCGATCGCTTGTTCGAGCTAACGGTGTCGCGCTCTTTGCCCATTTAGAAATGGTGCACAAGTACTTCTCAAATTTCTCCAAACACAGTAATTTGGTTTTGGCTAGAAGTGTTATAAATGTTTATTTCACAACGAAAACAACAACAATAATAATTTGGTTTTGGCAGACACAATCAATAATTTGGTTTCCAAGATACCTCACAATAGATTATATGGGTTGCTTTGTGTGACTTCCAGTCTCCCTTTCTACCTCTAGGTGGGTCAGGTCATTTGTGACCGGATAATGACAGGACCGCCCGAAGGCCATGAGAATCGGGGAAAACCCAGCGATAGAGAACCATTTGGGGACATTTTTTCCTACTTTCCACCGGGGGCTTTTTTTCGGGGACATATTTTTCAGGGACTTTTTTTTCCGGGGACATTTCTTCCGGAACCCAGAATTATCGGTGGATGTTTTTTCCGGTGATTATTAGTTTTTCAAAACTCGGTATATTTCGACGATTTGTTTTTGTACGGATGTTAAAAACTATGATTATTAGTTTAAAAAAATGCAAATTAAAAAAAAGGAAAAAAGTTAATCCGCATGCACAGGCACAACTGGGTGGCACCTGTTGCATTGTCACCTAGAAGACAAGGCTTGCGACTTTCTGCACCAAAACGTCATCATTAGAGCACCGACAAGGTGAGAACGGCAGCGCGATATCATCTTAGCTTCGACAACGTTTCAACGTTTCGTGTACCTCGAGCGCGCGCGCGCGCTGCCAAAGCGCAGCGGGAGGCGCGGAGCGCGTGCTTGAGGGCTGGCCGTTCTAAAGACACGCCCTGACGTTCTCATTCTGTCATTAACCATAGACTGGATCCACGCAGCGTTGCCTAGCTCGCGTCTGCGTTGCCGCTGGTATATGATGCCAGGAGCGCGTCTCCGACCGGTGTGTTTAGCGTCCTATATGCTTTCCCATATACGTCAAACCTAGTCCCGAAGTGGCAATAAATGAAGTCACAGAAGCCGAAGTGTTGTGCTGTCGGATGTCGCGATCCTGGCGGTTGGTAGTAAAAAAAAAAAAAAAAGAAATCCTGGCGAAAAGCTTGAGCGAACCCGAGTGTCGCCGTCGTCGCGACGTCCTAACGTCTGGATGCATGCCGAAGCTTCCGTGGACTGTCCCACATGGAGAGCGACCTGCGGCACAACAGGCGTCTGCCACATCCACCATAGCTGTTGGGATGCCACCAGGATCGCGACCGGCGACAGCATGACACTTGCATGACGTCATCATTCGGAAATCGAGGGACCACTTTTTTGGACGCAGGAAACACACCAGTCGGAGACGCCATATACCGCTGGTGCATCTTGTCGGAAAGCGGACGCTGCACAGTGGACCCTCTCGTCGAGCTTGAGCGTGTTTGCTTCTTGGGTCAGGTCGGGAATCCGCGAACGATCAGGTTACGCGTCTACACTCCGCGACAATTTTTCTTGGCAATGCAGTGGAAGGTACGTCCCGCGTCCCCTCTCCCATTTTGAGTGTACGCAGGCTCTCCTCCTCTCCCCGGAAATGGGGGAGGAGGAAAGCCTGCGTACACTCGAAATGGAAGAGGGGACGCGGGACGTACCTTCCACTGCATTGCCAAGAAAAGTTGTCGCGGAGATTAATTAGTCACTGCCAAGGTGATAACGGCCGGGCGTCTCTTTCAAATGGCCGGCCTCCAGTACCCGTTCTTTGACTTTTGGCGTGCGTCGCGTGCTCGCTCGACGTTCACCAGACGCCTGAGCGTTATCGGAGTAGAAATAAATGGAATGTGTGCCACCTTTAATTTAATGATTTTTTTTTTTCGTCGATAGCTCAATTGGATGAGTCGTTGCATTTGGAGCAGGTTCACTGCCGCTTCGAACCCAATTTTGGCGGTTCGCGAAAATTGGTTTCTTAACGTATAGTGCTGCGATTTGCTACAGACGTGCGGCTAGCTGGTGGAAGGTGAAAATATCAACAGATGAACTTACCTCGTTCAAAACACACAAATAAAAACCTGTTTCGGGCAACCTACGGAAGCATTCGCAAACGATGTCCTGGCCGTGCTCGCCTAGTTGTATTTGCTTCCGACAGCAGCGTGAAACACGAGAGTATGCGACACCTCAACAGGGTCCCGTCCTGCTCTCTCATTCTCAGGTGGGTGTACCTTCCTGTGTGACCGATCTATACGTAGAGCACTGAACGGGCCGGAATTTCTAGGCCCGGCCCCACCCGGCCCGGAAGAGACATTGCCCGGGCCCGGCAGAATGTTTAGACAGAAGCTTGAGCCTGGCCCGAGCCCGACAAATTTTTTAAAAATATAATTCTGAGCCCGTCCCGATTTCGACAGGTTATATACATGAGCCCGAAACAGTTTGCAGGCTTTAACGTAAAAACTCTTTAAGCTTAAAGCGAGCATATTTTATACAATTTGTTTCATGATGATAAACAGCGTGAAACACAAGGACACAGAGGAGAGAAATACATGCAGGATAAGGCGCCGTTCCTGTATGTATTTCTGTCCTTTGTGTCCTTATGTTTCGCGCTGTTTTTTCATCATGAACGTTTACAAACTAGCCCAACTGTCCATTCTTTTTTTTTATTATTTCTTTTAAACTTGGATTGAGTTTTCTTTTTTTTTTTGGTTTTTCTTACACGATAAATGTCCCGACTTACGCGATGCATTTTCTAGAATATGGGCGAAATATGGCAGTTCAGAAGTGATTTAAAGAAAAGTGGCCAATATTTAATTTATGCATTTCTTGAAGAGATATTGGACTTCCGCTGTTCAATTCGTTCTACAGAAAACTTTCCTCTCTACGTTTTTTGTTTTTTTTTTATAGAAGAAACGATCACAATCACGCTAGCGCATCTTCAGTAGGGTGTATAAGCATAAAATTATCTATAGTTAGCTTATCTTTGGTGGCAGAGTAAGGCTCCCTGCACGAAGGGCAAAGGCACGCTCACGTTTTTTTTTTAGTTTTTTTTTAGTTTGAAAGCAGAGGAAAACGACACTCATGCTGTGCCCTGCGACTGGACTGCCCTCGTTTTCTTGACGGCACTTTCCCACTATGCTGGTGGAATCCATACGTTTCCTTTTATCCACGTAAAAACTTTCCATATTCAAGACGTCTTTTTTTTTTTTTTTTACGCTGTCATAGTGATTTTGCATTTCGCTTGTTTGTTTTCATTTAACCTAAGAGATCAATGAGCACACTTTTTGTTATCAACAAATTAGAATTTGCGGCACACGACTGCCCAGCCACGGCCCGGGCCAACCCGGGACGGCATGGCCCGAAAAATGTTTTGTTCGTGCCCGAGCCCGGCCCGGGCCCGAGAAAATGCATGCTACCCGGACCGAGCCGGGGCCCGTGAAGTGCTCTAGCCTACGGCACAGTCTGTATACTCCCCCCCCCCCCCCCCCCCCCCTGTTTTACTGTACATGTGTGCTTATTGCCAATCTTGTTTGCAACTCTGGGGCACAGTTGTGCGAACTTTGATGGTGCCGAAAACACAGTGGGTTCATCATACCTATGTGGTACTTTCTTAATGTCGTGTGAGACCTTACGAACGTATGGGAAGACCAGTGGTTTCCCCATGAGCCTTTCTTTACATCCTTGGGGGCCTTCCTTTAACTTCCTGAGTAAGGCCAGACAGAAACGTGAAAACCTGAGATTGAGAGAGCATGACTGGACCGTGCGATCGACGGCAGAGGGGCACCTTCCTCTACATTGCGCAGATTGTGAGTGCCACCCTTGGTTCATTTACATTGGAAGAAGATTGCCTTTCTTTACATGTGCTGATTGACCATGACTTGAGTTTTTTACCGACGTTGTTTGTGTTTCTTCGCATTAAACATATCAGTTACAGGTCACCGCTTGTTCTGTGTATTTTTATTACAATGTATCCTCAACGTTTGCACGCTGTGTTCCAGTTTTTAGTGTATGTAAACTTTACACAATTAAAAAAAAAAGTCGTGTGAGATAGAGTCAAATGTTTTAGCAAAATCTAGAGGAAACAAAATTCTATCAACAGTATGCCCAGCATCAATAGCATTGAACAAGTCATTCGTAAAGGATAGAAGCTGCGTTTTGCAAGAAAAGTACTTTGAACACCGTGCTGACAATTACTTAAAATGAATTAGTTTCAAGAAAGGTAAGAAGGTGAGAATAAATTACATGTTCAAGAAGTTTGCGGGGCACAGAAGTCAATGATATGGGTCTATAGTTGAAGGTAGAATGAGTATTACCTGATTGACGCACAAGAACCACCTTCCCTATACCTTCCAATCACTTGGCATAGTGCAACATTCTGAAGGCTGAAAACTTTCGCGCAAGATCAAAGATGAGTAGGTCGCTGTGCTTTACAAAAACTGAAATAATTCCATCAATCCCTGTACATGCAGAAATCTTTATATTCGAGATCAAATCAGCATTCGATATATGAGGTTAACAAGCAGGCGCGCTCTGAGAAAAGAACGAAACAAAAGTATCCTTGAGAATATTGCAACAATCATTGCGACCTACAGGAACATAGTTTGTATCACACAATTCTAGCGTTGCCGCTGACCACGCTCTGAAATTTCCGGGGGTCACCATTAAGAAAAAAACAAATAGTTTTTTACACTGATAAAACGTTTCCTTTAATTGTGCTAGGACCTGTTTATACTCAGTATCAGCAGTTTCATAAGCGCCCCAACGCTCAGCACCTCTTGTTATCGTCGCGCACCGAAATAACCTTTTGTTTGCATTTAATAGTCGCCTAAGCCGTACATTGAACGAAGGTGCCCGCAAGCTAGAGCTGATGTACTTTTAAGAAATAAACTCATTAATGAAAAACAAATCACCTTTTGCTCGAACAAAGACCAGTTTTTACAATCGTTCGTGAATGGAAACTAGGAAGGTAATCAGCGATGAACATTTCTAATTCATTATTGATAAAGCAAAATCATCTCTGTACCAAAACAGGGGAGCCATGGGGGATTTAAATTTCTATTTTTCTATTCAGCTTGTTCTTTTTTTAAATATAAATTATTGTATTTGTAGAATTGTAGTTACATTAGACTAGAGACGCACGCCGCGGCATAGTAAAAAAGGAAAACACCCTCGACGCTTCCGACACCTGTGGGTGGAAAATACTAGACGAGCACGGTGAGGACATCGTCTATGAATGCTGCTGTAGATTGCCCGAAACAGGATTATTTTTTTTTTCTCTCTTTTGGATGAGGCAAGTTTATACGTTAATATTTTTACACTGGACTTCCACCACCTAGCCGCACATCTGTAGGAAATCGCAGCGCGATACGTTGACGTTGACAAACCTATTTTTATGGTCCGTCTGAATTGGGTTCAGAGCGTTAGTGTACATGCTCTAGACTCTAGAGAAACGGTTTGCTGTCATCCATAGGTCCCTGGTTGGAATACGGTTCAACGGCGGAAATTTTGTTTTCTTATAAACTCAACGGCGGTGGCGACTGGGAGCGATAATTTGATTACGTTGTTGAGTTTTCGCGAAGGACGACCATGATATCTCCCGTAAAGGTTTTCACTAACGGGCTGACGTTGTATAAGCACGAAGGGAATTTCAATTTAAAATTTGTATACACCCTTATAGCGCTTCTCGCTTACAATAATGCGGCAGTGTTTGCAAACGACGGACGAGTCCCTTTTACGGCCCTGAGTTTTTTTGTTTTCTTTTTATCCTGCTACCCTTCTTTGCGTGATGTCAAAAATTGAAGTGTTCTTAAGCAAGGCGTTTTTGCATCTTGAAGGAGAGTTGCTCTTGCTTTTTTTTTTCCGCAAGATTGTGCCGATAGCGACCGCCGGTGTACGTTTGAACATTCCTCTGTCTCTTACCTGAATGGAACAAAAACATTGTGACAATCCGTGGTGACCGACTAACTAAGGCCAGTGATTCCTCTGATTCTGAACTGGCATTGTGATTGGCTCTTAGTATAGGATTACGCACCCGACGAACGTCTCTAGAAGAAGAAATTCAACGAAAATAGTTGACTTCGAGCAAACATTTCCACAAATCGATATTTTTTGGTTTCAAGCGATTTTACATTTTTGACACCCGCAGACACTTATCGGTATTTTTCGGTTAAAACCGCATAGTCTACGGCACAATTATAAGCCCCTGACCAATATAATCTCTAACGCCGGATCCTGCTACACACCTAAGGGGCTCTGCCAGCTGGCCTTTCTGTCAATACGCCAGAGACGTGGACAACGTGCCTGCCGAAGTGCTGAGCCGCGTTGACGCCGTTTCACTACCACAGCTCCCGGACCCTGCGGAACGCACTCGTCTGCAAGTCAACGATGAGGGGCGCGAAATGTTAGGCTCGTCACCCCGTCTGCAGCTGCAGCACGTCGCATTTTCAGGAAACATCACTGTCACCTCCGATACGAAAACGGGAAAGCCGCGGCCAATCGTTCCCGCTTCCCTAAGCCGAAACCTCTTCAATGCCACTCACAGCCTGTCACACCCGGACGTTCGGGCGACGACACAGCTCATGACAAGCAGGTTTTTGTGGCCCAGCATCAAGACAGGCGTTCGGGACTGGGCACGCTCCTGCATCACCTGCCGGCAGGTCAAGGTGCAGTGGTGCAAACTTCCGACGAAGCCACAGGAGGTTGCGTTCTCGAGCAAGACGCGCGCGTCATGCCGGCGGCGGGAGGAACCACGCGAACTGGGCACCCGCCGGTTGCGAGATTAGCGGCTATCATAATCTGGCTCCCCGGCCTTGCTGCGTTTGATAGCGCTGACCTATTTTAAATCATTCGCATATAGGTTTGCGTATATCGAACCCACCAAGGCCGGATAGCCGGACTTTGATTTTCGCTAATCTCCCATGGTTCCTCTTGCCGCCAGCATGACGCGCACAGGCAGCTCGAGACCGCAGGCTCCCGTGTCTTCGTTGTCTCTTTCCACCACTGTACATCTGAGCTTCGTGCCCTCGTCGAGAACCTTTCTCAAACCCGATGCACGGTTTGAGAAAGGACTCGATCGGGCATCTTCTATCGTCACAGAGACGCCGACACCACCCCACTCACCTTCGTCGACAGATTCACGAGGGTGCCAGAGGCGAGACTATTACCTGACATCGCTGCCTCCACCGTCGCCACTGGTTTCATCTCGACTTGGGTATCTACATTCGGATGCACTTCCGAAACCGTCACAAACCTTGGACGACAATTTGAATCGTCGCTCTTTGCAGAGCTTAACTTTACTCTCGGCGCGGCGAGACTACGAACCACTGCTAACCGTCCGCTGTCGAACGGTTTTGTGGAACACATTCACCGCCACTAAAAATCGGTGCTGCTGGAACGCGGAAGCCCTAAGCAGCGCATTCTGCAAATACCACTCGTGCTTTGCATCCGCTCAGCCCTCAAAGGATACCTCGGGTGTATCAAGTGTTCTACCGACAAACTCGAGCGTGGCACTATACTTAAGATTGCTTCCGGACCTTTTTCGATACCGACATGGCCACCGCCTCAAAACCCTTAGATAACGCCGACACTCTGGGACAGGTCTTCGAGAACCTTCGGCCCATTCCAACTCGTGCAGGTCTGTCGAAGTCTTTTTACGTAATGAGGAATCTGAAAACTGCCACGCACGCCTTAGCCGGTTAAGATCATCATAGGAAGCCACTTTGTTCTCAATGTCAATGATACATTTATCCTCCGCATCAATGGAAAGGACTAGGGTGCCTTCATATGCACTTTGATAAGGGTTATGGCAATCAACCCTATTAGTCACTTTTTTTTTTTTTTTTTGGGGGGGGGGGGGGGGGGGGGATTCGGAGCGCGTGAAAGAGCGTCATTTCGGAACGAGCTTTTGGCACTGACTCTGCTACCGGGGCACTTTATTACCGGCTATTTATTAGTATTTTTCCTGTGAGCGCGTGCTGTCGGCATCGGGAAGGCGTATCCCGAAACAGGGGGACATTGAGGCACCCTATCAAAGACGATGCGATTGTCCTTCCCCACCTCAAGCCTGCACATCTTGAAGACACACCCGTGAGGCAGGTCCTCGGACAAGAGAAAATTCGCCTGAAGGATTTATGTGATCCGACATAAACTCTCCCAAAGGGTTTGGGGGTGGAGACGGGGCGGGAAGCATTGTTATATTGACCAAGATACTTAGAGCTCCAGCACATAAGAGAAATAAAAGTCCATATTCCCGGGAAGCGTGACACTCGCACGAATACGTTCGGCAGTGCCAGCCGAACGTCTTCCTCGAGTGCATCTGTATTACTCCCGGCGGGGAGAATACAGCACGTGTTCAGGTAGGCATACAGCGGCACTCTACTCCGTGAAATGAGTGGGCTCCGGGCTTCCCCAAAGAAAGAGCACACAAGCAAGCAATATTAAAGCGTAGAAAACAAAGTTGACACCACGTTAGCCGTTCTCATTTTACCGCAACGTGTTGAGGTAGTTCCCAGTGTTTGGTTCTTTTTTGCACCGTTGTTCCAATTGTTTATTTTCTACGCGCCCCGTCTACTGCGTCTCACACTCTAACAGGCTTTGAGAAAGTCGCATTTACATTGCCACCACAGAACATGTCACCCAGCTACCATTTACGCTTCCCAATATACACATGTGAACACAGTTTCTCCACACTAACATATCACATTCTGTGTTACCACTGCCTTTGCCACGCTTGTACGGCGAGGGGGCAACATTTTTTAGAGGTCAAAGTGCTTACAGTCCTTGTTGTAAACGGAAACAAGTGATAGTCGTTGGATGTGAAGTGGATGTGAATACATACGCCGCCTTGATAGAAACTGGTGCATTAATCTATGCAATGCCTTTTTGTTTCGAAACTGCTGATATATATAAATGTATATGGATATGTATAATTTTATGGTGTTTTTTTTTTTCTTTCTTTTGCTTACTCGTTTTATTGTGACATTATGTTTCTTAGCGGCCACTATACTATGGTGGGCTAAACGAGAAGGTATGGCGATCGCGTGAGCGAGAGCGGTGCCGCGATTCGAGCCTACAAAGCCCGACGTAACTTGTATGGGGGAAACAGCGGCACCTTGCACTACAGGCTAGAAAAGAAGATGCTAACAGAAATGGGCCGATTGAGCATTTGATAAGACTTTGTAGAGACAGAGCCGTAAATTAGAACACGACATCTTATATCTTTCTTTTTAATTTCTTACCTGCTCTGTTTTTTGTTTTTTTCTTTTTCTTGTTTAGAACCGTATTTTTAACAATTAAGTGTTTTTTTTTTTTCGTTGTGGCGCTGCTGCCAGATTACAGATTGTACCATAATAATATTGTCACATGAAACATGAAGCTTGGTACTGCTCACAGTCCCTGGGAGAAACGAGCGATCGCCACACCTCCCCTTCTAGCGCGCCATGCCTACAAATTGCGAGCATAGCAGAAGTTACAAGTGCGAACTCGTGGGCTTTCAACGTCCCTGCCAAGCACGCGCGCTCCTGCGGTGCAAGCATCGTTCAAGGCAGCATACCCGTGCTTGTAACTTCGGCTAGGGAAATGAACTATAGCAGTGTATGGTCGCTGTAGCAACCAATGTTATTTTAGCATGAATAGTATAATAATAGCGCAAACATTCGATGAAATACTTAGAAACTAGCGTTCATCGAACTTTATAAGCTCAGGAAAGAGATTAAAATTGAGCAGACCAATTTTGCGTTGGGAATGTGCAGAGCTGATTCTTTAGTTTCCCAGAGCCACTTTACACGGGAACCGGCCCACTCGTCACAATGCCTGTCGTCACCGTACAACTTGTCGCTTGACAACAGGTCTCACCGGCCTTGTGGATGTAGGTCATTTCGTCACAGGAACACTGGGCACGGGGGGCCGTTCGCCATCGGAAAACTGGTCACAAAGTCGTCTTTGGTTTGGTGGGAACTGGGTCTTCCTTGCTTTACACGAAAGAATCGCAACGCCAGGAATTAGTCCTACATTGTTTTTTTTTTTACTAAGAAAAGGAATTTGACCCCGACTTATTAATAAGCTTAGGACACTCATAGTTGGTAAGACTACATCCAGGAGAGTTTGGAACGAGCGAACAGTCAACGTGCGGGTCTTCGCTACGGCTGTATCAGAAATTTTTATGCCATTGTGGCAAGATATTTTGTAAACAGCTTGTAGAAAACGCCGTTCTGACATTTATTAGGTATGTTGAGATAAGGACTACTGCAAGGCCATGAATAATATTTCACGAGCCGGTGAGTATGGTGGCCGTTAGTGGGCACCCATATTTATCTTGGGGATCAAACAGACCACTCATCTAAAATACGTTGTAAAAAAAAAAACAAAAAAAAACGGTAGGCTATTTTTTTTTTTTTTTTTTAGGTAAGAAGGTGAAAGTGTGCACTTCCTCAGTCTGTTTCTTTAGTTGCTTCCTTGGCTATTTTTGCTCTGCTTCTTTTAGAGTTCCGCATCAAATTTTGCTCATTCCCGGATGTTTCTTGCAGGGTTGGGCAGTATCGCGATACAAATGTATCGCGATAGTATTTCAGAAATACATTTCGTATCTGTATTTCTGTATCGCGATACATTTTTTTCACCAGTATCTGTATTCCTGTATCGAAATACATTTGGAATGTTTCTTTGTATCGCGATACAGCCAGGATGAAATGTATTTCGGTACATTTCTTGAGAAATACTCCTCCCCCCCCCCCCCCTTTCCCGAAAAAAAAAAAGAAACAAGCGCGAACGCATTTTTTTTTTTTTTTTTTTTTACTTTTGAGGGCACCAGAGTCAAGGAGATGCTGGGGCATTTTTACTATGCTGACCAAGGTTCCTTCCGATTCTCGAAACTATTTTTCTATGCGTCCTCTTCTCCCTTCTGAGAAGTGTTGCGTAGTCGGGGACTCGAACCAGGTGGCGTGCCAGGAGTGGAGTCAGAGCATCTTCTGCCGCAGGTCCTTAGGTAGGGATTTCTTGAGTCATTGTACGCTGGAATCCAATGCCCGCTGTTAACCGTCTTTCTCGCCTTAGCGTACAGAGTACACCCAGCCGGCAAAGCTGAGTCACATTCCGTTGCAGCACGAGCCTGGCGGTGGTTCGCTTGAAATAGTAGGAAGACTCACGTTGTGAAGTTCAACACATATTCGAATGAATCTGCGGCTGCGCCCGTAACATTACACGGCTCAAGAGTGCGTCATCAGCCGACCTGAACGTGACCCGCTGCTCTGGTGATCCGAAGCCCACAACGAGGCCAGAAGTGGCCTCGCTGTGCCATCCCAGACTACGTACTCTCGCGACTCGTCTCGAGACCGCTGTTTCTCGGACAGCTCGCACCTGTGCCGGCAATATCAGCTCAAAATCCACGAGGTCTCTGTTTGGATAACGCTAGGCAAAACTTGAGGACTATCCGTGCGTCGGTGGCGGAGGGTCGGTAGTAAGGACCTTAAGAACAGGGATGCTACCGTACCGTTGTTTCAACCGTAACAAAAGGTGAAACATGTATTCCAAGATGCTTCAGGTGGTCCCTATTCTCAAGAATTCCAAATGACACTGCATGCACGATCTTCAATTAGGTGACCTACAACAAAAGTACGTATTGTACTTTCATACAGCAGCGTGGTAAAGTTTCATGTTCAAGGCCACACCTACAGATAAAGAATACTAGTTCATTCCACCGTGACATCATGTGATCAATGTTGACAGGATTCCCTCGTCAGACAGACAGGATGTCATGGAAGGGACCGCGGCCGGCCCTTTATGAAACGTTTTTTGAGATCCATTGAAGACTCCTTGTCGTCCGAAACCACTACCTTCAAGGCAAAGTGCCAAGCCTACAGGAAAGTAATTTCGGGATCGAAAACATATACTTCAAACTTCAAGCTTCATCTCAGTTGGCGTCTCAAAAAATTTGGAGAATGTATTGCACTATCAGTATTTCTGTATTTGTATTTCTGCCGTCCTTAAAATGTATTCCTGTATTTGTATTTCCAAATACTTACTGCCTCTTTTTAAAATGTATTTCCGATACGTATCGCGATACATTTTTACAGGTGTATCTTAGTATCAGTATTTTAGCTTCTATTTTAATGTATCCTAGTATTTGTATTTCCAAATACATTTTTGAGTATTTCTGCCCAACCCTGGTTTCTTGGCATTCAAAATCGCTTCCGCAATCAGCACACTTCAGAATATTGCAAGCAACGTTAAATTACTTATATATCTGAGATATTTGTATGATCTGCAAGAGTTCAATAAAACATATATCGTTCCATGATTTGCTAGCCTTTGAATATGTCATACGGCCATACCTAACATCCTCGGGATTTGGAATGCTGCAGTTCTGAAGAATGTTAGTATAATAATCATTTACTAGAAAATAAAATAACCCCACGCTGTTCCTCGCGTTACGAAAATCAGTCACAAACGATCAGCTTAAAAAAAAAAAAAAGAAGAAAGAAACTTGTCATGCGAGGGATCATGTGACAAGAGTTATTTGTCAAAGCTCCATGCCTAACTTGTAGTTTCTGTATGAAAGTATATAAATTATTCTCTGCTAATTATTTCAAGTCGATATACAATTTCCGGGAATGTATGTCTATACTTATTTCGCTTATAAGTAGGACTGGGCAATTGATCGATTAACCTTCCGATTAATCGATTAAGGCTTTAATCGCGATCAAATTGTTTAACCGGTTAATCGCTTTTTTAATCGGAACTCAAAAGAAGCCCGTTTCCAGCCAGGTGCTATGAGCAAGGTTCAATTCTCGCTCTCGAGAAGCGTCACGTGTTCGGAGATATACATTACAGTTCTGCCGAAGCCAGAGAACAAGCGGGGCCCGCAATTGATCCCCGCGCGACCGCGAAACTTCACGTGTTGAGGATCTATTACACATCTTGCCCAGGCAAGACAAACAAGCAGAAAAACAAGCAGGAAAGCTAACAATGCCATGGTTACTTGTTCCAGTATTCGGCACTTAAAAATGGACGAGTTCACGAGTATGAAAGGCAATCTCGCTGGAAAGTTTGGGTTTAAAGTAAACTCCAGCGGGTCAAGTTTTTAACTCGAAGGAAGTCCACTGCATCATCTGAAAAAAGCCGTTTTTGTACAGTGAAAGCGTATGTTCGCTTCAGTATCGCCTACGAGCGAAGCACCCATGTAGCTACAGCGAGGACCATCCGCGAAAACGCAGACAACAATCAACGCCTTCTCCCATCGAGGTTCCTTTCTCTGAAAAAAGAAGGAAGCATCGCCCAAGCTCTGACTTCTTGTCTTCCTGTCGGAGAATGTGGACAAACTTCTTTGTCTTCGGAGCTGGAGCAAAAATATGTGAGTCTTTGAATCGTTGAACTATATGCATGTATCCTCAATTTTAAATGTCCCTTGCGCCGTGTAACAGAGGGTAAAATAAGTCTTCAAAGTCAAGACGAGCTGTAGCCCCATCCTTTTTAAAATATTATTTATAAAAAAATTAACGCAACGGATTAATCGATTAATTAATCAATTAAGGGTGGCGATTAATCGGGTTAAAATTTTTATTCGACGCCCAGCCCTACTTATAAGTAAACTTGTTGATGGTACCTTACATTTTAAGATTTTGTCTAATCCTATTACGAAACCGAGCTGATGATCTTTTGCGGGAAACAATCACCAGTCACGTTGTATAAAAAAATCAAACCTAATACGAGTGTTCCGTGTGACGAGTATTCCGACATGGCCAGTGACGACTGGGTTTGTGACAAGTTCTCCTAGACCCGCTTTACACTAGGGTGACTTTGTTTTCTTTTTCTTCTCGCGTACATACAAAGATGCAACCGTGAACAGCGCACGGTATTGCAAAGGGCACATATGTATGCTTTGTGTGGTATGTTTAGAGCCACAGACATGTAGTTTAAAAAAGACTGGCCATTAAAACAAAATACCAAAGGCCGATTTATGCTGCAACTAATAGGCCTAGTACAACGTTCAATACAGCTAGTTCAGCGTAGTGCAAGACATTTGACGTTCACAAGATCGCGCAATGCGCGAAGCCCTTTAAGTCTAATGCCGTCCTACCTACGCGAAGTGAGTGACTGGGCCATGTACTGTGTGCCCACCATTTATTAACAGCAATGAAGTGAGTTCATGGCAGTAGCTGATTACCTGTTAGTAGGCACGAGGGACAGCAGGCGAGGAAAAGGCGCAGACAAGCTAAGTAATGGCCAAATCGTCGATCGTAGTAGCCATTCCGGAGTTGATTGTCCCGCACGTCGGAGCTTTTACGTCGGGAACTGGCTCGCCTGCAGACCTGTCCACTTGTTTCCCGACGGTGCAGGCTCTCCCTTCAGCGTCCATCGGAGAAGAGGGACTTGGCTCCGAACAATTAATGACGCAGGTTCCCAGCTGACTGCGAACTCATTACCAACGAGAACGCAGGCAACTTCGAGGAGCTCCAACTCTTGAGAAAGGAGGGAGCGGAAAGGGGGCTGCGAGTCTTCCTTTGTTGCAGGTTTATGCGACATCCGAATATTTCGTGGTTTTTTTAAGTGAAAAATTTTAGGGCCAGGTATGGTTACTACATTCGGCCCGGTAGCTCATTCTTGTCTACATTGTTCCCTTTTTAAGCCGTCCAGCTCCTGAGTAGAAGGAGCGAACACTATAACTAAGGTTTTATTACGGACTTTTTTTTTTCATTAATTGCAGTGCAGTGAGTGAGTAGGGTTATTTGCACGAGGTGAATGGTAAAGGAGTTGATCGCTTTTATGGAGAAACAACTTTGATGGTATGCGATGAATTTATGGTGGAAGAGTGTTGTTAGCACGCGATCAAGTGCAACGCAAACAACTATGACGGGAAATGAAGACACCCAGTAGAGTACAATTAGCGAAAATACAAAATTTTAACATAAAGAATTAGGTCCCTATGTCGAGCGGTTTGGATAATATTGTGTGTATGCTTGCTTTGGATTCGATTTGCTTCTAGATGTCTATCCAGAATCCTTGGCTACTTTTACTTGTTCTTCATCTCAACCTAAAAATCTGCCGTTTCCTTGCGTGCCTTATCAATCATAGTATACCTTATTCTGAGCAACCTTGTTACGTTAATACTAGGGATGTATTGCCGACGTAAGAGGTGCGATAATGTAATTCCCGGAGATGGTGTTGGTGATGCATCTTTGAGCAGCTGTGGACGTGGAGAGTTAAAAATGAATTTAGCTGTTGCTAGCAGTAGACTGCGGCATGCGAAACGGCTAATGAGACCGTCCAGCCCTCAATCTGCTAGAACGTTGACGTTAATCAACTCTATAGTGAGGCAATTTTATGCGGTAGTTTGCGTCGATATTCCGCGCCTTCTGTCATTTACCGCGGTACATCGTGTTTCTGGGTTTTCAAAACATACGCGCTTTAGAAAACAGACACCTCGCATTGTACGAAATACACGTTCGTATTCCGCGTGAACTCTATTTCACGATATGCGTAGGGAGCACGGCACCGCTTTCACTCGAACTGGAGCGTATTTGCGTCGAGCATCATTATACTTCGCCACCTCTATTCCATAACGCTTGCAAACGTATGTCGTATCGGCTGTCATGAGTCAAGTGTCGTAACTGTGCCAGCAGAGTGTGACACGCTGGCGATCGAGCCTTCGGGATCGACTATAAGGCGTTCGCATAAGTCCTACTGCAGCGATCCGATGACGCCGATCAAGCAGCATCAAAAGTGCATTGTCATGGCGCTTTTTGTTTTTCTGGGTTTGCTACAACCGGCTACAACAATCACGCTCAGAATAAAAAAAAAAAGTGGGGGATCGCGCCGCATTCAGTCTGCGTGATTGGTTTAGTCGGCGATAGCAAACGCACAAAGACGACGAGCGCCATGATGATGCATTTTTTGCGCGGATTGATTGGCTCCATAGGATCGTAGCGTCGACTGCGGTCAGACTTGAAGTGAAAAGGAGTAATGACCAGTGTTACGCATTGTACACTTCTTTTTTTTTTGTTTTTATTAGAGCGATAGCTGTTAGTGGGACACTCTATATCGACGCGGAGCCATTTTCGGCACCCCGCCAAAAGATTCCACATTGACGTCAACCTGCCCGACACGACTCTGACGTGACGCCGCGCAACGCCACCTGTTACCTGGCGTACGCTGTGACGTGGCATCGTCATGTTGACTCACGTTGCGCAGTGACGTCACGCGACTTGATGACCTCAGGTGACGTTCAGAGGTCACGTGACATCATGGCGGCACGTAGAAACATTCGCGTAAAACGAAACGATAAAAAAAAGCGTTTTTGTTAATTATGCCGAAGAGGTTATCGGGCGATAAAACCAATAAAGCTAGGTGGATGTTAAGCCGGCGTAACCACAGGCGTGAAATTAGGTGGAGCTACATGCTTAACCGCAAGTGTTCTTCGGTGACCGCAAGGCGGTGTTAGCTTCTGTCCAATAACAGTTCATAAGACGTTCAGCTAGCCACACTAACGACAGAAAACGGTTTATACATACACATGCAATTTCATCGTTTCCTATTTCAAACTTGGGCGCGCGATTTTCAAAGTGTCCTGCAATTACCACAAGTCATTCCTAGTCTGTGTCCAATGAAATTGTTTAAGAAGTTCACGAAATGTTTGGTACTTAATACACCCTCATTCGTCTTAAAACGCCATGGACTTTTCGTCCGGTGTGTTATTTGGTTCAATACGAAACGCCTATGCGGACTCTATGGTGCGCGTTCGCACCTTCACCGTTAATTGAGTCCATCTGCTCCGACGTCACATCTATAGCTGTCGCTGTGTTTTACCTGAGGGGACGCAGGCGTATTTACCAATTTCATTTTCTCGGCTGTACCCCTCACCTGTTGATGAAGAAGCCATGTGGATTTACTGTTCCGCGAGCGAGTTATGGTATAATTGACCCACGAATGAAAGACACAGATTGACAATGGCTGCAAACCGGGAAGCTACGCATGGTTGCACAGCGTGAGCTTTCTGTGTTCAGGAACACAGTGCAGCTGACTATTTTGGGTCCGAATGCTATATTTGTCTGTCTGTTCGCTCGTCTTTTGCCGTAAGTCGCCATAACTGGGGGTTGCTCGATTGGTGGAAGGTACACGTGCGGTACTTGTCTATGATCGCAAAAATAATGCAATTATAATTCGTTTCGTACTTAGCCTACAACGCTGTCCAAGTTGCTGGCTCGTACCTGTTTCTTGATTTAACGCTTGATTTTCCTGCGATCTCGTGCAAATGAGGCGATAGATGAAGCGACAAGCTCGAGTCATATAGCTTGGACATAGTTTTTCAATATCTATGAGACGAGGTAGTTTTTTTTTAGACTTTTCAAACCTGAAGCTAAAAACAATCGCAACATACCAGGTCTCGAGGACCACCTTACAGGAGCATAGGCTAATTCTTATACATAACTTGCATTTGCGCCACATCAGAGTTCATTCTGGTGGCCTTGCTGCTGGGCGCTTACCTTCGACAGCACATTTCGCAACACTGAATTTGTTTTTCACGTCAAGAACAAGTATTAATGACCACCAGCACTGTGCCATGACATCACGTCCAAGCCAAGTATTGTCCCGAATTTGTCATCTCGACTTCATCGTTTCGTGTTTTTTTTTTTTTTTTTTTTTTTTTTTTTTTTTTGCGGGAGATCTAGCACTAAAACGAGAAATAAGTTACATGAAAGCCGCGTGCGCTTGGCTTCGCGCCTCGAAGTTTCCGCTCGGCTAGCGCACCGCTGAGCACTTGAAATGCTCTATCACACTCGGGGCGACCGTGAGCGACCGTCGAACGAACCGGCTGCAATACGGGCGCTTTAGAAGGACGCTCCCGAAAATCCTTTCGCGGGCTTAATCCCCCTCTTGTCAGGCCCTCGAAAGGCTCTGAAAAGAGCGCGCGGTGGCCGGACTAAAGGTTGGGGCCACGAGCCAGGAAAGCGCTTCTGTGCCGTGCAGGAATTCGGGAAGGGACCACAAGGAACTGCAGACCCCTTCAAGTAATCCATTTTTTTTTTTTCGTCTAAAATGTTTTTTTTTTTTTTTTGTTTTTTTGTTTTTTGTTTTGCTATTGGATTTTTACGAACAGCTCTTTCGTCGTTGCTGCCCGATAATATTTAATCAGAATTAAGAGAGAAACGGATTGTGTCGTTTGACCGTCATGATTTGCTTCTCTCTCTCTCTCTCTCTCTCTCTCTTTTTTTTACGTTCAAACTAAAATTTCGAGTTTTCGTTTGAACTTTGGACCCGTATGCTTTACCTTACCCAGTCGTTTAGCAAAAGTGTTTAGAAAACGCTTAGCGTTTGCGGGATCAGTGACACGAAGAATACGTCTAAATTTTTTTTTTTTTTGGTCTCAAACTTTCACAAAGCTGAGCTCCTGTCATTACCTCACCTCAGAAGCTCTTCACAGCTATACCGAGACAGTAACGCGCTATCAAAGCACTCGGGAAAGAAAAAGCTACATTCTAAAGCCGCTCTCGCACAGATGCCTCCCACCACGGTGCATACAGCTGCTGAGGTAGTGTATAACGATGGAGGGGGGATCGGTGGCCGAGTGGTCTAGCGCACACCAGCTCGGAGCACGTGGAGCGAAAGCTCGCGCTGCAGAACCCAGGGATCCTGGGTTCGAGCCCCACCCCTGCCCGTTTCGATCTGGATGAGCATCGTACCGGCGTGCGGTCGTGTATTACTACTGCGTGGTGCACGTTAAAGACCCCAGGCTAGCGGCTGTACCGCACTGGCTAAATTTCTCATCTACAGCTGGGAGACTCGTCGCCCCTGCGAGGCAGACCAAGTTCTAGGCTGTATAAACACACACACAACCCAATTATTATTATAACGATGGATGACGAAGTCATTATATTGTTTGTTTGTTTATACAGCGGGATGTTAGTCAGCCCTAGTGGGCGTCTGGTGTCTCCGCGGTAGATGAGAGCCAGTGCAGTACCACTGCTAGCCTAGCATCTTTAACCTGCACTACAGGTAGTGATACATGACCGCACGCCGGTACGATGCTCATCCAGATCGAAATGGGCTGCAGAACCCAGCATCCCCGGCTCCTGAAGCCCGAGTTTTTTTTTACATGCTCCGAGCTGCAGTGCCCTACCCTCTGTTTCATACTTAGTATACAACGCTGTAAAAGCTGCTGGCGCGAGCATGGGGCTTGATCTCGCAGATCATTTGCACGCGCTCTCGCGCACACGAACCCATAGTTGAAGCCACGCGCTCGCGCCAGTAACTTTGACAACGTTGTATAACACACTCGGCCACCAATCCAGCGTGATGAATGAAATCCGCATCGCTATACTTCTACATGGATGCCACCGAACTGCATCAGATCGAGAGGGAACCAATCGCGCGTTCCCAAACCTCTTCGCTCTTCCTCTCCTTTCCAGTCATTGTCGTCAAATCACCATTCAAAGCGCTTTGGTCGGATCCCGTATGCAAGCTATTTGAGTGTCCCAGATCGCCTTGCGTAAGCTCTCTGTCCCGTTCTCGGCCTCTTCCCCTAAACGGGGCTCATGCTCGGAGCGGGTCAGGCTGAAGAAAAGAAAGTCTGGTCACTCGAACATGAAATGACCATTAGTCGCCGGCGAGCTTCGTATCGGGCGGGAACAAAAAGGCGCAAAAAGGTGAGGGAGTCAGCCGTCGCTGACCAGCTAAAGCGGCCGCCCGGGCCCTCCGGAAATGCGCTGCCGATAGCCTTCTCTGCTCCGCGCAGTACACAAAAGCTAGTCGCCGCGCCAAAGAATACTAGCCTGGCTGACTGCAGAGAATGTCTCCAGTTTTCAAGGGCTAGCCTAGCCAATGTTTTTTCTTCTTTTTTTTCTCGCTCTTTTGCGTGTGCAAGGCAGAATCCCGGGCGGCGTCGGGGACTATGGGGGGAAAGCTTCCAAATGAGTTTTTTTTTTTTTTTTTTTTTTTTTTGCCTTGCTTCCCGCGACAGCCTTTTGACACTCTGTCTCTGTTTGTGTCTTCGTTTTCTTCTGTTTTGGCGGCTTCTAGAATCCACAGTTTGTTTTTCTTCTTGCTTTTGAGTTTTTCGAGAGCTGAGGTATAGAGGGGCTGTTGCGAAAGACTGGAGTTAGAACTCCGGGGCAATGTGTGTCATCCCTTGGTGTTTGGAGAGCGCCTTCTTTGTGCTGTGTCCATCCTATTGTTCAGTATTGGTGGTATCTCGTTAGAGTGGCTTGCGAAGGAAGTTGCGTCCAATCTCGGAGAGATGGTATAGACACTACGAAATTTCAAAGGAAGCGGCTGCGGACAATAGTATATGCAAAGGCTTCTCAGTCTTGCCGATCCAATCGTTTATATCTTTTTATGGGTACTTTCACTTTAAGCTCAAATTCTGAATCTGAACGACGTCTCTCATTCATCATCGTGTCATTAAACACACTATATATACACAAGATTTAGGTTTGTATGATGATTATATTTTGGTAAGCGTGTTTTTAAAACTTACTCGCCGCTAGAGGGGGAGCAAGGAGGAGGAGGAGGGCGGAGGAGGGGAAGAGGGGAGGATGAGGGAGGAGGGAGAGGAAGGTGGAGGAGAGGAGGGGAGGAGGTTGAAAGATGAGGGAGGAGGAGGAGGAGATGAAGGAGGAGGATGATGAGGAGGGGTATACCTTCCCCTCAGTACCCTTCCCTCCTACTCCTCAAGAGCTGCGCTCTAATTCGGCGTTACAGGGTGTTGTAAACGTCCTTCCTTTTTTTTTTTATCAATGGTTTACTATGGGGGCCATGAGACGATTCTCTCGGGCTCGTAAAGCATGCCAAGGCCAAGCGTGCCAAGGCCGAGCGTGCCACAGTAACGCGTTGTCGAACACAGGTAAGGCCTAATCAACGTCTTCCACCTCTTTGAACTCGCTCCCGTGATGTTCCCTGCGCTCCAAGGAAGTGTTAAACGAAGCGTAGTTCCTCTTTTCATCCAAGCACCTGTGGGAGTAAAATTCTCTGCAGCATGATGAAAAAAAAAAAAGAAAAAAAAAAAAGAGACGCGTATGCTTCAGGCGCTGCATTTTTTTACGCGAGTGGTCGAATCAAAAAAATATAAATGCATTTCGCTGAGCTACTCTGGTGCTCTTGTGCCTTTGGTAGTACTGCACACAACTACTTGTAAGACGGAGTGTAACAAGGACACAATCACGTTCGAGGACTCTTTTTTTACTTGTTTTTGCTCCCTGTCTGCCTGTGTGTGCGTGTGCATTTTTGGGCAGGAATGCAAGCGAGTTTGCACTCGTACCCCTGTTGGCGCACGCTTCACTTGGGCCTGTGTGTGCGTTTTTGCCTATTAAATAAACTTTGTTTCCGCCTGAACTCTGCAGCTCGTCATGTAGCTGGATGCAAGTTTTGTTTGCACACGCGACGAAACAGATTTTTTTATTATTATTATTCTTTTTATTCCTGTCCGCCGGCCGCAGACGCGCGACATAAGACCGTCGCTTCGTACTTGAGAACTGCACTGATGAGAAGTTTACCGCTGTGGTCGTCTAGACTGAAAGAGAGGCTATTTGTAGAATCAAATAAAAGAGCGGTTCTTTTTGTCTGGCTATTATTTATTTTTTATTTCTTGGGAATCGAGGTGCGGGGAGGAATCGTCCGAAATGCGTATTTTATACTTATACGTTATTGAAGTGGAGTCCGCCGTTCACGCTTGTGGGATAAGTGTTTTTCTTCTTTCTTGCTTCGTCCCCCCTTTCCAACGTTGTTTTCTGTTTCTTCGTCCCTTTTTTTTTTATATATGAAATTTTACGATGATAGAGTTTACTCTTTTAGCGAACGATCGATCCCCAGACGCATGTGAAGAAACTCTTTCATCGCAGTGTAGCTTCTGAAAGCTCGTATACTCTATAATATAAAGGGGAATTATTTCGCTTTGTACCGTGCTCACAAAGACGCTTACCTTGGACCTTTCTAGTTGTGCGGTTAGCCAATCGATGGAATGCGTCTTCGTTAACCAAACATTGCATGTTTTATTTCTGCTTGTTTAAATTAGCTTCGACTCCTACGCTCGGGTGGGAAGGGGGTTTCATGGGGAGCTGATGGAATAAGGGAGAACCGGCGAAGGTTTGGGATTTTGTCACTCCCCTTAAAAATTTACTAAATCCATTAGCCTTTCTATGAAAGGTATATATTAGTGGTGGCCGCGATAGTGACACGAACAATAGGGAGAGTTTTTTTGTGTGTTATTTTTAAGGTAAAAAGAAAGCGGAAAACTAGATAATGGTTGCTGGAAAAGCTGTGAGACGCTCACGGCGCCTCTGCTTTCAATGGATATGACCCCGTGCACTTGTACACCATCGTCTAATGGATTCAGACCACACACCGTAGATGTTTGAACCCCTCAAACGTTACGGCGATGGAGTTTCTTTTTTTTTTTTTTTTTTTTTTTTTTTATTGGCATGCGTTCTAATAATTTTGGTCGCCCAACAACATAATAAAGAACGCGGGATAGTTCCTACATAAAACATGTTTCAGATGGTTCCTAACGAACTCTCCGCGTCGAGAAAGCTTAACAAAAGCTTAAAATAGAGAATAAAAAAAGCGTTTTTTTTTTTCTTTTTTTTCGAAGCTAGTGATTACCGAGACGTGCTGAATGGATGTGTTTCAAAGTCGTCCAGGGCCCCAATCTAATTAACAAATTTTCCACTTCTATGTTGCACGAGGTGTGTTTTATTATTGATTATGACTTTTCTTTTTATCATCTTCTGATTATTCTATTCAAGATCCCCTTGCGGTATTTTTATTCATGCGCATCCTTTGTACGTATTTTGAGCTTTATTATGACTTCGTGAAGAGACAGAGGAAAAGCGACTACGTCTGATGAAATCCAAGATCGAACTGATCCGGCTTTTTAATTCCACGCGATCTTCTTCTTTTCCCAGTGGCTATGGCCACTACGTAATTACAATTGATTTCAGAGGCGCTCAAATACCCTTCTTTGTGATTTGTTGCGAATTTAAGAGTATGCATCGATAATGGAAACCCGACTAGCTGGCGTTCATAGTCTGCAGTAAACCAAGTTATAGAGTGATCAGAAACAAAAAGAAAATAGAAAAAGCGTAAGTCCTGACGTGAGGTTACCTGGAGACGGCTATTCAAATTGCATGCATACGCCACGACACTATTTGAGAGTTGCACTCATTCGGTGTCTAATACAATCGGGCTTAGTCGACATATTAAGCTTACTTTTTGTACGCTGTGAATATGAAAGGGATCTACTGTTAAAAAAAAAAATTTCGAAGTTCTTTAAGCCCAACTGACGCTTGCGTGTCGCACAAATATTTTAAAGTCTGCGGTAAAACGGATGGGGCATGACGTACAAGCGTGACGCCATCTGGGACTTTTTCAGACGATTGATGGAAAAGAACAACGCTCTCTCGATTTCATTTTTGATTGTGAGGTATTGAAAACTATTGCGTTTTGAAGTTTAATAACAATGTTTCGGGTCAGAATTGTTTTTTGTTTTTTTCTTAACCCGATATTTATTAACATGATCAAAAGCAGTTCTCGTGCTCGCTTTTATTTAGAAATAGCTCGTGTTTTCTCTTTGCTACACATTGGAAATGTATGGACAAACAAACATGAGTGGAATAAATGGAAGAAGTTTAAATTTAGATGTTGACTTGAGCTCACTTCGCAAATGAGCATCTTGTCTTTTGCCGCATCGGTACACCTGACGCCGTTTGGTCGGCGTCAGGTCGCTGATCGAAAGCGCGAACTTGTTCGCGAGTTCGGCGTTGCCGTTCGTGTCCCTTTCCATACTGATGATGCCGATAACTAATATGGCCGCCTTCACAGAGCAACCCGGCTTGGAGATGGAACTCTATGCCACACAGCTGGTGTCTATGCAAGACTAGGCCTTTTCACTGGAGTATTACGTCATCTACATCGATGGAGCGCGGGACACTGCTTGGTCACAAGTGCTACAACGTTCTGAACTCGTGTTCAGTCGGTGCTTCACTGATTGAACGCGACCTCCAGCTGAACACTGACGCAGCGTTCGACTACATTTGCCGAACACTTGCGTCAGAAACAAGCAAATCATTTACGCGTGTTGAGTGATTGTTCAATCTCCTGTCCATTTTCGCGTCGACCACTCTCAGCGACCACTAAACGCTACCGAACCCGTCAGGTAACCCTTTACGCAACTTCTCCCGTCGGAGACCCCGAAGGGGAGAAAAAAGAAAGTTAGTTCCAGCTTCGCCAGTTTATTTGGAGGCAGAGTAATAAGCGTCGCAGAATTCTACAGCGAGCAAGTTTGTCTGCTTCTTGTGCGGCGGGTGCAGTGACGTCACGTCGCCGAGCTCTTATTGGAAGGATAGTAGGTAGACATAATTAGGCTAGCTACCTTTGTCTCTACCCATGGTGTCTCTCCAATCAGAGCGAGTAAAACCGTCTTCTGCAAACGCACTGTTAGTCCTAGTGATGGCTGCTTTCGCAAGTGGAACGTTGAGCACCGCAGCTTCCATCAGGCTTTTCTTGCCACACGAGACACGTGAATCGGGCTTGAGCGCGTGTCCTCTGTCAGAGTCAGTCCTATCTTGTGTGTCTAAAAAAAGCTCATTCATGCCACTTGGGCGCGGTGTGAAATTCTTCCGAATCAAGGGTTCTATAAATTCCGCCTCTTCGGAGCTACTTTTGCGCATCAAGTGAATCGCCGTCGTTCCCCGCCACGCTTATCTGTCTTTCCCTGAACGGCGAAAACGGTATTCGCACACACCGAGTAAGGCATTCTGAGCTCGGAGGCCTCGTATTCTAGAATAACTTGCGCGTATGCATTTACGGCGGAGAGACGCTTTCTTGCGTTCGAGCCCTGAAGAGGATTAGAAATCGACCTGTGCGAACGCGGACAGCTGTCTTACCTCTGGAAACAATAAGCGGTCTCGAGAGCAGTGGCCCAGTGCCCGCACTAAGCACGTATAGGAAAGTGGCGGGAAAATGGGATTTGTACCTGGCTATGTGTACTTGTGGCGTCGCCTGCTTCATTCCTTGCAATCCAGTTGGGCGTTCTTTCTTTGTCCGCACCGCCGACTAGGCGGTGGGAAGGTGGCAAAGATTATTAAGTTCCGTTGCACAATGGCTTGGTGTTTCCGATCGACGTATGCGGATTTCGAGAGAACTGCTCTTTGGGTGCGCGCGCCTAGAATTGATCGCGCGGGGCTTTTAGCTTTGCTGGTCGTCCAGCGTCTCTCCGTCGCCGATTTTATATTGGTGGTAAGAGGGTTTTGACTGCTCCGCCAGTAAAAGGAAATATGAACGTAGAACAACTACTTGCAAAAAAGAAAGAAAGAAAAAAAGAAGAGGGGTAAAAATTTATGTAGGTTTAAAGTGATGCCAAGGACTGGAGGGCTCTCGTATGTGTTTGATGTTCCGCATTTAGTATGGTCAGTCCGCTTCTTTTTCTTTTTTTTGATTTACAATGTGGAGATTAATGTGGAGACTACCCCATTAATAACCAAATCATTCGCTCTTCCACGGGTAATTCACTTTCCTGTTTTCACATGCATTGCGTTCAGTGCACATGGCATTGTACACCGTCCCAATTCGTTTTTTTTTTTAATTACTTCTTGTTTGACAAAAATACGTCGACCGAGATTTGTTGTGACTTGTGGTACTCGGGGACTTGCCAGGTGATCCCGTCGTAAACAAGCCTGCTCTGTTTCCTCCGGTGCTTGCTCAGACTCGGAGCTGCAGTCGTAAAATGTGTTGGGCTGCACGCCTTGCCGAGAGGTCTTGGTGGCGCCCTCTCATGGTTTCCGTTCGTGACGTCACGACCAGATGTTTCGTCGCCGTGACGCCATGAGTTGTAAATCTTTGACTACTTATCATCAGTTGTCAACTAAAAGTTCAGTTACGTGTGTAAAAAGAAAAAAAAAATGGAAGCTTGGCGTCATCCCATTCTTAAACCAACATCGTCACACTTGACACTCTGACTTTTAACTGACTTCCGTCGTTGAAACGAAAATTCCAAATGAAGTCGTCACCAAGCTTTTGGCCAATCGCGAATTGCGACCACAGCGACGCTTTTGGTCGCGTACGTCAGTAATGAAGGTCAGCTAGCCGAAAAAAAAAAAAACCGCCTGTCATTCCTAAGATGTGAAAATCTGTTATACGCACGACAAATATGGAGGATTTTTACATTGGTGCACGTTCTTCGCCCATTGTCAGCATGATCTGTCTTTTCTACTTTTTAAGGTTCTATGCCGCATTATTCCGTACTTATTTTTACTTTCCTGGGTATTTTTGTATTAAAAATAATCTGGCCATGCGTGATTTTATTGTAAACTCTTTCACCAGAAGAATTGGCAATTACTGCAATTTGGATTTTCGCTCTTTGCTTCCAGGCGTCTTTACTTAATAGTCAAAGGAGTGAGTGCCCTTGGCGCTTTGCTATTTGGTCTGGTGTTTGGTCCGTTCGGACAAAAATGGTTAATTTCGGCATTTTGTATGTACTACTGAAATCGGTATTGCCATCTCTTATTTCCCATTTTGAACTGAATGCGACGTTCCTTTATCACATGATATACTTGTTAAAACAACAAAAACAAAAACATTCTTACAATCTTACCATCTTTCAGCCAAACCGCAAAGCGAGACCGTTTACCGAAGCAGACCCTTTCCGTCGCCGTTTGAGTGTTGTAGATTTATAGCGATGGCCAAGGCGGATCGCCCCTTAGACTTCGAAGATCAAAATAAAAATTCATGAGAATTACAACAATGTCGCACTTCGGGAGACTCACGGCCAACTTTCTGGAATATTCCGTTAAATAAAATGTTCTCAGGGAAATATTGAAATTCTAATTTATTTACGCTCTATGGTACCCAGGCAATTACAGTCTACGGTAACATTACGTTATTTTGACAGGAAGAGCAGATATTTACAATTTTTTGAACATGACTCGTAGGATTCAGTTTAAAAAAAAATTGTAGACCCGTGGAACAAAAAAACTATACGTGTCCACAAGTTTAATTCCTGCTTATTCATATTTTATGACTGTCGTCTAAAATATTCCCGGGGAACATTGCGATGTTGGTTGTTGTTCAGTTGCAATTCTAATTTTAGTTCATGCATCGAGGCGTTAATGTCCAAGAAAGTTGGAAATGTCGGTAAAGGCTCTGTTATACTTCCGACGTTGAGCGCAGCGATCGTAGCGTAGCGCTGAACGTAAAACCTTGATTGGCCGGCGAGCAAGAACTCGATATCTGCGACCGATCAGCAGCAGCGTCCGCTGCGCTGCGCCGCGTTTGCTACGCTCGACGTCGGAGGATAACAGACCCTTAACTCATTCGTTCGGGAAGGAAGCGAGCGTCAGCTTTCTGAAGGAGTATCCGGCGGCCCACTGGAGCAGGTGGAACTTCCATGTCTCTGAGGCGGTTCCAGTTGAAAGTAGAGTGAATTTCTCGCCCTATAGATTTTTCGTCCAGTCCAGCCGAATGCTTAAAAGTTGATCGAACGAGACGCTGTCCTTGATCTACGATGTTTACTTTCGGCCTTGTTCGATCTTGAAGATGCGCATGCTAACCATTGGGTATAGATCTTTCCAAAAGACGGAGATGGCTGGAGCGGGAGCCGAGTTACCCTGTTAAAATTTGCCCCGGCTGATCCGGATCCGTCGAGCCAATGCAAACTGCCGCTCGCTGTATGCGCGCGCGCTGATAAATTTTACGAACCTCTGCTGACTATCTCAAGAATACTCTGAAAGCATAGTAAGGATTGAGTGCCATGGAACCAGAGCGTGCTAGTCGGAGGGAGTTCTGTCACCGAGCACAAACTCCTGCGACAGTTTGGAAAACTGTCCGTGCGGAGATCATGTGGTATCGGCGTGTTTGCTTTTGTAGGTGGGTTCCGTTATACGTGACACATCCTGAAAGGAAGTGCCGTTGGTGCATAAACTCCGCGATAATATTCATTTCAATATCGCACGCGCAGTTGATTTTCCTGATCTATTACATTCACGTGTCCTTAATATGGACCCCTTTAGTGTGGACCCACTATATGAACAAGCATTTTGGGGAGGAACTTACTAAATAAATGCAGTTTTGTCTTTGTTAATATGAACGACTCATATTATGGATGATTCTTTGTTCTTGTTGTAGTTTTCTTTTTGCCCCCCCCACCCCCCCCCCCCGGGAAAGGGGGGGGGGGGCGCTGGTTCGTCATGAGCGTTTTTTTTTTTTTTCGGTTTGTTAATACAATGTTTCTGTTTACGTCAAGGGAACAGCCCGCCGACTCCGAAGTCTGGTCCGTGATAGAGTTTTGAATCGGACAAATGTCAGACCATGCAGGCCATGAAAGACCCATCAACAAAATTTGAAAATCTGCAGACTAAATGCAGTGTGCAAATATCTTATCGAGAAACGGTTTGTTTAATGAAGGGCAACAGGGCGGTCATAATACAGTGTGGAGCGGCGGCCCCTCTCTGGTCGCGGAAGATTTGGTGGCGGAAGTGCAGGAAAAACGGCTGGAGAACCGATACTGTAGAACTTCTGATCTTGCAATAAATGTGCCTGAAGTTTTGAAATTATTATTTCACGAAACGATTACAAAGCACTTTAGTTTCACAAATTGTGTTCTTGATGAATGCGAAAGATGCTCGCCCAAGACTTAGACGTCAGACTTCTTTGGGGATGGTATCCAAGAACTTGTCTCACGTTAAGAAATATGCCTTAACATCAAGGGGATTTTATTGAAGGACACATTAAGGTGTGTGGAGTTGATCAAAACTAATACATTTCACGAACAATGTTGCCTAAGTGTCTTACTTGAAAAGGAAACGTGCTATCTGAACGCGTCTCGTGTGATTGTTTTCATGGTGGGAATTCGTGTGTCAAAGTTGCAAGTAGATATAGCAGTGCACGGCCTTATGCAATCATACTTTGACGCATTTTCGTTGGGCATGCAACATACTGAACAAATAACGCATGTGCTCCGTTCTGTGCTGATTTATGCGATATCATTAAGTAAATTCCTCTTTATAAACAGATGCGGAGGGTGGCGTCATTGTCATGCGGAGGGTGGCGTCATTGTCATGTGTGCACCGTGTACAGAGCGCAAACTGGCGGTGTCGGTGATATACTTACACTTTGAACTACGGTTCACTCGGCGGACTTTTCACGCTGCATGGCACCTGCCATGGAGCCAATGACACTCGAGACCTTCGCTAGAAGTCGAGGCAACTTCGTTGCTCTAGAGACAACAAAGAAAGCTTCAGACTTGTGCAATGCACCTTGTTAGGAGCAATTTCCACACATAGCAGTCACTAACTTTGCGTAAAATAACATGTTTGTGAAGACGCCCGTACTACCGAAGATGACTGGGTAACAAAAAACGTCGGGGCTCCAGTCCACGCTGTGAAGTTGGTTGTCCAGCTGTGGTATCGCCTGCAACGATTGCCCACTGCACTGTACCAAATAATTGACGAAAGAAAGTTCGTTAAAGACACTAAAGACTGCTTACGTGTAAGAATGCGAAAGCAGTCCTACAAGCAGAGTCCCACGTCTTCCTTTTTCACACGGCACTCCGGCGGTGACAACACGCTCCCCCACTGCGCAGGCGCGGCGGCCCCTCCGGCTCCACGGTTTCCGTGACGATGCATCTTCGTTGCTGTGCTTTTCTTTGTGTTTACTTCTGAGGCGCGTCCGCTTTGACCTTGACCGGCCCCGCCGGCTTTCGTGACGAAGGATATGATATGGCGTGTCGCAGCCAATGGGAATTGATTGCTCATCTCGCTGCTACGGACAACGCCGGCTTCGCTCCATGGGACAGTTAACGTTTTCGCATTCAAACGTAAATGCACTGTACCAAGCTTTTTATATAGACCCTTTTCATGGCAAGCGCCACCAGGTGGTGCTCTAGTCTTTGACGTCCCTGGGAACTTCCGGTCCATAAAAAGAATGAACAAATACCACCTTAGCACCGCTGTTTGAAATGTTGATAAATGTTTAACCCCCAATTCTCCAAGTGAAAGCCAAGAGAACGATGAAGCGCGAGATATGTTAAAATGTTTATAATATTCCTGTAAATCAGCTTGCCTCGTCCAAGTCCTTCGGTTTGTAGAGCTGAAGGCCCTCGTTAAATCTCAAACTTTGTTGTCCGTGTAGCATGTATGCTTTCTTGCGCTGGTTAAATAAGCCAGCTCGACAGGCTTGCCAAAACGGAGCGACCGGAAGTCGGTTGGGACGCAAACGGCAGTTCACGTTTGTAAACAGCAAAAGGGTTTATAGGAAAGGCTAGTGACGTCACTCCCCACGTCCTTGCGCAACAGTAATCTTTACCGCGAAACGTATGCGGTGAGCGCTACGTGCTTCGCATTGTCATAAAAAACGCCTTGTCACCATTTATGGGGTTCGGATGCCTGTTTTGTGTTTGTTCTTTATTGAAACGAATGCTGTGCTGTATGTTGTATGCATGATATGCACTTTTCGCGTCAATCGCTGAAGGTTTTTTTTTTCCGTGAGGACGCCGACACGAAAAAATCCGACCAACGAGTCACATAAATCTTCGCTGTAAAATCCGCATTTTATTCTGTCGTTTTGCAGTATTGCTTGTTTATTTATTTGCCTACTGGTATTAGTTGCGCGTCGGAATTCCACCGGATGATAAAAGGGCAAAAGACGAAACAACAGTAGCAGAAAATTCAGATATCTTATATATCTTTCAATATAAAAATATAGAGAAGAAGATCTTTGCTTGAAGTTGTTTTCATCACTAGAGCTACAAAGCAGAATGTGTGCCTTCTAAGAGCCTTGACATCGCGCCCGTTTTTGCACTACTCTTCAAGCTAAGATACACAAAAAGCGTAATTCCGCTTTTCGCCACAGACCGCGTGAGGGTCGTATCTCGCCAGCAATACGTTCAGATTTTCTTTTCAATTTTTTCACGATCAAGAAGCAACATATTCGAACATAAAAAGCGGATGCCTCGCTAAAATGAAAGTATCATACGTTCTACAACTGACACTTAACCCCAACCAAAGCTGTCCCCTTATATAAGGTAGGTCTAAGTTTCGTGATGATAACCATTACGTGGAAACGCGACTTTCTGACGAGAAGGCAGCCAAACAACGTTATTCTGTAGATAGTTGAGCGTGTTGGTTTCTAATTTACGATAAGGAAAGAGCGACATTGGAGACAAACCGACAAGACAAGCTTTCGGTCTTGTCTTGTCTGCTTGTCTTCAATGTCCCTTTTTTCTTATCGTAAACGTTATTTTGTTCGGACGTATAGGCCTCTGCTTGTTTATATATTTTCCCTGGCTATCACTAAGCATTTCGGTGGAGCTTTGTTATACATTTGTTTTTTTATTCATAACTGTTAAAATATAAATTGATTGGGACCAAACACTAGTGTAATTTGAGTATAAAGTTAACATATGTAAAATTCAGCAGAGTACAGAGGGCGTGTCCTCGTGGAGCCTTTAATGCTGAATCACTCAAGTGCGTTTCAATGCCTTGACGTACACTAAGGGAATCGCGATATTTTGTTCTTCTTAAATATCGATATGGCGTTTATGTTTTTTCTATAAATTAAGATCCCTAATTAGCAGCACGACTACCTTATGAATCAATTTTTGTATTCTGTTCTCCTATTTTTTCCATTTTGTGTTCTTTATTTGCCTCTTCACCAACACACTCTTCGTTCATTTCATTTAATACCTTACACAAAGATAAAGCCGGGACGCTTAATTTCTCATTACGTGAATGAAATATGAATGCGAGACGAGGAAAATCGAACTTCGTGGAACTTTTGCGAACATAAAAGGCCCTAAAACGAAAGTTATGTTGAGGCTTATTTCGCCCGGAAAACTTGCCAATTCATAAATTAATTTCATATTTCATACGGTACCACGTTGTTTTATTTCTTTTGATTATGGTTCGCGCTATTCTTATAACCTCGTGGAAGAAGTCCACCTTTCCCCGTTTAGGAGATGCTACGAAGTTATAAACTATTTTTGCTTCCTCGCTTCAATTTATTCAATAACGCTAAGCGTGCTCGCTGCGGGCACTCGCCCCTTCGCGCAGCCTAGCCGGGAATCTGTTCCGACGTCGTTTCCAATCTATCACTATCCTCGAGCGTGTTCCGCACACAACATTAACCTTTCCCCGCAGCAAACGCCGAAACGAGTAGTTCAACAGAAAACCAGAAACCATTAAACGCCGCTTTGTCCCGAAAGAAAGGTGTTTTAAAAGTGTACAGCTGAAAGAACTAATGAAATCAGTCACTTGACAGGGTGCGGCTATACTCGATTTATTGAGAGGTTTATAGAATATTTAAGCCCGGTATGGTGAGCATTGAATTCTTAGTAAGAGGAAGCAAGTGGACAGAAGTATTGATTTATCTATCTGGCTTCTGTGGCAAATATTCCTGTGCCCAAAAAGCCTAATCTTTCTTTTTTTCTTTTTTAATGGATCTTTTTCGAAAAGCGTTCTGCGCACGCACGAGCGCCCGATGCCAAGCGGTGGCAGTCGGCGCGAAAAATCGAGGAAATTCGGAAGGAGGCTGTGGATCAGCGAGTACAACACGTAATTGCAGCATATATATAATTGTGTTACACAAAAAAAAAAGAAAGAGGACGGAAAGAAAAACACGACGTTTAGGTGGACGCCACGGATGCCCCTCTTTAAAGTCGCATTGGGCACGCGCCGCAGCTCAGAGAGCGAAGAAACTGGTAGCGTAGCTCCCATTATCGATTCGTGGCACAGGTAGGTTACTTCCTCGATTTGTAGTTCGTGCAGCCACCGCCTGGTGCCGTCGCTATGTGGAAAAAGTCTATTGTGCTACGCTTTGCATAATACACGATGTCGACAACACGCCGGCACTTAAACGTTTCTAAGAAATGCGCCGAAAAACTGAGGGAGAGGACGAAACGAGAGCGCGAGGGTACGTGAAAACGCCGAGCTCTGATTGGTATGATTAGGGGGTAGACCTAAAGCTAGCTGCTTTCGTCTCCTACACTCGTCGAACACGTTCGGGACGCGAAAGCCAAACGCCGGACGCGGGCGTCTCGCGTTCTAACGCGTTCGACGAGTTGTCAACATCTCGTGTCTGAATAATCCATGGGTACCTCAAATCGCCGAAATGATCGGAATATCAGGGCGCGTTTAATTTTTTTTTCTTAATTCACCTTGAGCCCGTTGTTAGGAATACAGATTCACCTATGAGGGAGCTTTGATCACAAAAAAGGTGAAGAACTTGTAGAACCGGTGCCGCAGCGTAAATGCCCAAGAGAAATGTCGCATCTAGCCTAACAGCGAAGATGCTCGTAACGTACAATGAAGGTGATATGACGTTGTACGCTTCCACTGCAGATTTCCAAAACGAAAATTGCTTCTAACATTACACAGTCGTTATTTATAAAACTTTGGTTGGGGCTGGTTGGTTCATATCGATTAAAAGGTTAAAAGGCGCGAACAAATAGGAGGAAAAAAGACACGGACGACACGGACAGGCGCCAACTTCCAACTGGTTTATTGAAACACGAATCATCGTCTAACTTGATCCCAATCGCCTAAACACATGCAACTGTTAAAAATTTATCGCTCATTACACACATCCTTCAAGAAACACAATTTCTTTGGTTGACAGATAAAGAGATGGCATGCTTACGCATCAAAGCGGCTGACAGATGCATAAGCATCTATCTGTTAACCAAAGAAATTGTGTTTCTTTAAGGATGTGTGTAATGAGCGATAGGAATTTTTATCAGTTGCATATGTTTAGGCGATTGGGATCGAGTTAGACGATGATTCGTGTTTCAATAAATCCGTTGGAAGTTGGCGCCTCTCCGTGTCGTACGCGTGTCTTTTTTGTCTTATTTGTTCGCGCCTTTTAACCTTTTAATCGTTATTTATGCTCGTACCATATTGAGTTCCAGATTTTGTATACGCACTATAGGATACCGGTCACTTAGGAAATTACTGAAAGAAATGTAAAAACGTAAATCAATGGGGTGAGTCCGTATACCTTTCCTGTCTTGACGTAGAGGTTAAACATTCCCACTTATATGGCGAAGTTTGATAGTTTTTTTTTTTTTTTTTGAAGATGCCGAGAGTTGATTGACCAGGACTGACCAGTCCGTAAACTGTGAAATTACCCTTACACAAGAAACATAAAAAAAACGGGACAAACAGAACTTTTTTATTTTTCCTCTCTCGGGGTTTCTGAGTATTACCGTGCACCAGTTCGGTTGCACATCGACTCTTATTTCAGTATGTTACCTCGTTCCTCATTTTGTGTTAATGACGCGCCGGACGCTTAAAGCGGTGACCCCATTTTGTGTCATCACACAATACTGCAGTGACTTATAACGGACATCGATGGCGCCGTTTGGTGCTATCGCGGAGGTAGCTCAACCCAGAGGCCTTCTCTTAGCGGTCATCTGCGAAACACTCCCGGTAGGAATTGCTCCGCCTTGACGAACATCACAGCTCCACCTATATAGGCCGTGCAACTTCAGAATTGATTTTGAGTACGCGCTTTTGTCCGCACGCATTTCTCTGTCCCGCATAATTCCCCTATCCGCGCGTCCACTGAATCGATCGGTCATCGCTCACATTCGTCGCCCGTAACTTACATAACGCCTATTTGTTCTTTGTTATTTCTTTATTTAATTGCTTTTGTGCTGTGTGTGAGTGTCGTGATGTTTAGTTTTCTTTTGCGCGATTGTGCCGATAACATGCGTTGACGGTACGGTGGGATGTAATATGTGTGTGCGTGCGTGCCTGCGTGCGTGGTGTGGGACTGAGGTTACGCGCGCACATTTTTGCCTGTTCTTCTCTTTCCTCACTCGGTTGTGTAGCTCTTTTGTATTAGATTATTTACAGAACTCCATCGAGCAACATTAGCGGGCGCCATATTTTGAGCTTCACTTCCGGTATTGGGCTAGTGACTATCGTCCGCTTTGCCCAACGGACGAGAGTTGTCACGCGATTCAGCTGCAGAGCGCGGAGTGCCGTCTGTAAGTCGATAACAACGACACAACTACTCTCTTTCACTCTCGACCGTACACTTACCCTCTCAGTGCAATACCACCGAAATCGAATGCCGCAGTGCTAAATTTTCTCCATCACTCACGCTGAGGACCAGCGCGGGTGACATATTGGACGCGAGTGTTCGGACGGGACTCAAGGGGCCCTAGTTTGGACACTTAGCGAAGATGTCGGCGAAAAATCCGGAGGCCGTGGTGGGGCAGCGCCGCACTTGACCTAGGCGCCGGCCAATCAGAGCCGCCGGGTTTCTGGCCGCCATTTTCGCCAAATGTCCAGATTAGGACCCCTGCACTGCCACTCCTGCCCAATGTGTGCCTCGCTCTGGCCCTCACTAGGTGACGCGTGAGATTCAACACCACGGCTGTTTAAGCGCCCAGAGGGAACGCAGAAAACATCTCCTATAGGTCGTTCTACTGTATATGCGATCGAAGCCAAAGCTACTATTTGCAACTTTCAGCGATGGTGGTACCGCTCTCCTAGTTCGTCGATGAAAGACTTCACAATAAAAATGCTCGCTGACATTTTCCTGAGTCTGAGAGAAAAAGATCATATAAGGCGCTAAAATCGCTCGTATTTAACGAAGTTAAAATTACTTACGCGTCACGTATCTAACCTCGTACTGCTCGTCAGCTATGCTGGCTAGGAAGGGCGGGGGAGGGGGTTAACGACCGCACTATGCGACCAACGCTATCTGGAATAATCAAGGCCTCCGAATTCCTCAGTCTTCGTTCCCTACCCTCCTTAAGGGGGTAATTGATTCGCACACTGGGCAACTCCTTTTGGTGGTAACGGTACCGCCTGCAACGATGGTGCAAACTTACGCTTAGGTTGGTGTGCAACATTGCCTCCTGTTGGGGGTGTGGTAACCCTTGGACTTTATGGGGCTACAATTGCAGCCTTTTAAAGTCAGTTTTCCCTCCTTTAGGGGGAAACCAAACCCTTCAGAGGTACCGGTACCCCCTGCAGCGAGGGTGCAAACTTACACCCTAGCTTAGAGTGCAACATTTTCTCCTGTTGGAGGAAACGTTAATTATTTCTGGGGTTAAAAATACATCCTTTCAACGTAAGTTTTTACCTCCTTTAGGGGGAGGCATGTTGCGTGGACATATCGATTTATAAGCGTACATAATCAGCATGAGGGCAATAAATATACTTTTTAAATAAAAATCCTCTTGATCTGCCACAGTTCGGTTAGTTCTAATCCAAATTACGTAGTGGCTCTGGCTGTTATCAGGTCAAGGCCCACATAGAGGTTGTAAGTAAATATGGGATTTGATGGTCCTCTCGCCAAGCTAATCTTTAAATTTCAAATTAGAACTGTTGCTGCAATGTCGTGACACAGCTTGTCAGGACATTGCAGCTTAATACATATTCTTGATATCAGGATAGCTACAGTGTTATTTGTTTTCTAAATTTGGCCCCAAGGAAAGTACCGACATCTATCAGATGTACAAACATTCACCCAACCATATTTAATTTTTTTTCTTAGTTCTTCCTGTCTACATGTGAACCTCTCCGCTCTGGAGGTGTGCATTTCCCACCAAATGATGAGTCTGCACCGCGACGAAGAGAGATTCTTTTGACTGGGGATGACTGCGGAGTCTGCTCCATGGGTGTCACTTCTCTGCAGCACATATGCGGAGAAGCGCACTGAACAAAGCAAATTCATCGCAATGGTGACTTTGCGAGCGCTTTGAAAGGTTCGAATGGCGTAAACGACTTTGTTTTCGCGATCTCGATATTTCATATATTCTGCAAAGTGCTAGTTTTGGGAATACTTTGCGGGTGCACAATTTCGCAATCAGGAGTAATGTTCAATGTATTAGTATCCATGTGGCTACTTTTTTGCATGACCAATTTTAAGCAATTATGATAAACTCGCAAAAATTAAGTCGTTTACATTAGTACAATTAATCTTGAAACCAATATCGAATTCTGTATTATACTTAACTGCTATAAGAAAATTTTAGTATTAGCACAGCCCCGAAAAATAGCCATTCTCGGATGTTTTCGTTGTGGGCTTCATCAATCCATGTGTTCTTCGAATGTAGCAGCTGCGGCCTTGAATCTGGAAAAGGCTATTGTTTGTCACACATTTTCTGTATGGTACCTAAGGTTTGAGGTAATAAATGTTGTGCCCTGCAATGAACAATATTACCTGCAGCATAGCCCTGGGCATGTAAAGACGTCACACCACCAATGTCTGACATATGAGACTTTCAGAAATGCTATTGTCCGATTTTACTCACCCTTGTGTCAGGGAAGTTGCTACTATCTCTCTTGCCTTCCACAAATAGTGGTCCTTTGAGCGGGTTATGTAATGTTATATCATAGGGTGGCATAGAGTAATTTTCTCTTCTCTTTTTACGCAGGATGTAATAGCACACCCTCATCACAAATAAAAGTGTACACTGAGGCAGGTTCGGAAACTTGAATAAAGTGATAAGTAATATTTAAATTTTTGTCCTATTAATTACGTGAAGAACACTGATTATAATGTTTGTATGCTACACATACGTACTTTCAGTTGAAAAATGCAATGAATCTTTTTTTTATGGCTTTTTTCACAGTTTCAGAAAAAAATTTTTACCAAATTACAAAAATTCTCACATAATAACGGCTGCGCGGATCTTCTTGAAGATTTTGGCTTTAAAGACATTGAGTCATTATTGAGACACTAAGCGCAACAAATGTTTCATCATATATTTAATTATATTCTTTAAAAAATCATGAAAATGGTCAAAATCGGCTAATTCGGCACTCTTGCGTTCGGAGCGAATTTACAAAATTATCTAAATTCAAACATAAGAAGTATTGTGCTTAATGTCTTCTAAATTTATTACGGAATCTAATAATATTCAAATTATTCATGTAAGTCGATTTGTTCCGTAACTACAGCAAATATAAAGAACCAAGGTGTCGGTGCTTGTTTTCGTCGTTTTTAAGGTACCTCTCTCTCCCGTGCGGTGGCGCTCGCTGTCCACGAAATGCGAAATCGTCCGTTCGGAGATCGGCCGGATCGGCACTGTGCGAGGTGTTCTTCCGCGGCCGTATTCCGCGCCCGTATCCTGTTTCATTCTGCACGCCGAGGCGTCAGTGTGCGTGTCTTGCTTTCCTGGTTCTCGCTGGGTAGGTCTCCGCGTTTTCGCAAGTGGCAAATTCACCTTGGAGCTATGGGTCGAAGACAACCGTCCTGTGGCAAGCGGACCGCAAGGTGTTCCACAACCTCGCGGTCCGTCAACGCGTTGTGCTTGTTTCTACTTTTTTTTTTTTAAAACGGGCTTTTTTTTTTTGACGCAAAGTTTTATTTTATCGTTATCTTTCACACAAACGTCCTTCGGCCTTGGGGTCGTGGAAATCGGGGATGAAGCGTGCACAGAGTAGATCGTTCTTTGCCTCCTTTTTATTTTTCACGGACGTCCTGTGACCTCCGTACGGTTCGTGGTCACCGCAATCTAACGCGGGGAAAAACGGGTCGCCTGCTCCGTAGTCAGGGTATTCCTAGGGGAGGGTGATAACTCGCTGTTCTTCTGGAAATTCACATATCACCCAAAAAGGTGACATGGGTAATGATTACAGTATGTTTTTTCCGGTGTTTATTTTTGAGCGAAAATCGGTGCATGTTTTTCGGTGCTTATTTTTTAATCACCAGTGTATTATGGGTTGAACGTCTTGTGATGACGCTAAAAAGCGTTGATAACCAAAGAAAAATGCGATTGGACAAGAACATTTCCAATTCTATTCACATATCCATTACGCTCTTCTCGTGGGAGCATCTATCCTGACGAAAAATGCCTAAGTCATTGAGCTGTGAACGCATACTCAGTGTACAATCTTTCGGCCTAGAGAGGTATTGCGCACGCTCGAACGCGCTTCACAGCCCAGTAGACGAAGTTGGTGGCACCCAGAAGGCGAGTTTTTGAATGGTCTGTAGTAGGCAAAAGAAACAAATAACAATCAACGCATATCAGCTCTTCAAGCGAAGAGGCGCGTTTCTAAGGTCAATGGTTCCGGACGGCACTAATGTTGTTGGCGTTGTCGTAAGATGACGTCAGTTCATACGAACTGACGTCATCTTACGTGATCACGTGACACAAACACGTACGTCATCTTACATGATCTTGTTACACGAAATGACGTCATCTTACGTGATCACGCTGCACGAAATGACGCCATCTTACGTGACCACGTAACACGTCATCTTGTAAGTCAACCTCTCAACACAGCAGCGCGCTCCGCGCTTTCCGGGCCCGTGCAGTGCTGTAGTCGAAAGCAAGCTCCCTATGGCAAGCGAAAGCTTCTGAAGTCTCACATTGAGAATACTCGCAAGCGACCGTCTGTGGAAGCTTCGCACTTTGAGGTTTTTGTTGAGATCGAGCCATCGTGTTCCATTAACTATAGTTGAAGTTACCGTTCAATAAAGCCCTAAAAAATATGAATGTAGTTGGTGTAGACATCAAGATCTAATCAAAAATGCGGTTTGACGTCGTTTAATTAACGTGTATATACAAGTGTAGAAAAAAATGAGTTATTTGTGCATAGATGTTTAAAAAAGTGTTTATTATTCGACATAGGACTTTGGGAGAAGGATGTGTTCAGATTTTTCTTCATGAGCGCAAATATACCTGACGCAATAAATAGTGACGATTTCATCGTCCTAGTGGTGAGCAGGTGATTTTTTGCTCGAAACAATGATGCCATTTTATAAACCAAGTTCTCTGACATATGCTTTTCCAATGTCTGGTCACTATTTTGTAAACCGTTCAGTTCAAACGAGTATACTTCTGTTTGTTTTTTGTTAGCTTAGGAGGGGGTCACAGAGCCTATCTTTTTGTCTTCCTCTAGGACAGACGTACAGAGTTATACCGCAACACGCACCTGTGGAGCACACAGAGCTATCGCTCTCCTGTTGGCGGTACAGTAGCAGACGACACAACGCAGCTCCGTAGTCTATCGAGGGCACGGCTAGCCGCGGCCCGTAGCGCGACCGTTCAGACAAGGGAAATGGTTTTGAAGAACCGAGAAATGGTATCTTGTGTACAATAATCACATGTCGTTAGTATACTAGTATTCTACTTGCTAAGCCAAATAAATATTTGCAGCTTGTGAGAATATGTTTGCGTGACGATTTACCGTTCACACTCCTGACGGATGTTAGCGAATCCTTCATGTTCGTGGCTCGCAGTTATCGGTACCCCCTCGGAGTGACTTCACCATATATATTTTTTTCTTGCTTGCAGGACATCATAAAAATCACAAACACGCGAGAAAAAAAAATCTTATGAGTTAGCGTGGTTTTGAGCTTCGCAGCTCTAAAGATGCCCGGTAAATGCCGTCCAGCTTGGGAAGAAACTAATCCTTTTTGTTGGAGTTTGACTAACGTATGCTGGCAGCTCGTTTCCGGTCTGTTTTGTCTATACTCCGTTTCACCGTAATTTGGCAACCCTCAGTCAGAGCTGCTGTGAGGGAATCACAGTCGCGGAGCAAAGCACGTGACAGCTACTTTTAGGAGCAGTACTATGGCACCTGCAGCGCGTCTCCGACTGGTGTGTTTAGCGTCTTATGCTGGCCATACATCAAAAGTGGTCCCGAAGTGCAACAAATGACGTCACAGAAGACAGTGTGTCACGCTGTTGCATCTCGCGATCCTGGCCATTCATCGTAGAAATGCTGGCGAAAACCACGAGGGAACACGAGTGTCGCTGTCGTCATGGCGTCCCAACGAAAAGAAATTATACAATTTCGACGTTTTTGTAATTCGGTAATTTAAATTACTGTATACAATTTTTAAGAAAATAAAGACATCATAACCAAATAGGCACTTCCGTGCTAAAACATGCAGTGCGAAGTGAAGACAACTACTATCTTTTTTTTTCTTGATGTCCACAAAAAAAAAAAGGATATGCAGCATCGATCCTACCGTTTTTTTTTGTTGTTTTTTTTCGCACATTATGTGATGTCCTCTAACACGAAAGTACCGACGTAAAAGCGCTGTAGAGACGATATAAAAACAAAAATTTAAGTGAATCGAGCTTTGTGGTGGAACGGAAAGAAATAAATAATTAACGACTTTTACGGTAAACACTTCACCTCTAAGTACAACTTCAAAAAAGTGATGGTTACGCGCTTTCATGCCCATTTCAACAAAGTTGGGAGAACGACGTATTGCATCTTGTGAATAGACATGTGGAGCAGCATGTTTATGTTAGAGGCATTGTGTGTAATCGCTGCGCAGTACCTGCCAAAAGAAGATATTATTTGGGCACAGTCTCAACCGTTTCCGTCTGTGTGTGTGTGCTACGAATACAGCAACTCTTTTCGTAGAAGAAGTGATGAGGAAATGGCGTGCCCTTGATGATACGATTGTGATTATGAAATAAAATTTTTAATCAGCCGATAATTGCGACCTGTCTGGTCGCCTGGAACCCCGACAACAACTATCGTTCTCTGGAAAGTTCATTCTAATATTTACACGTTTTGTGGAGTTCATCGAGCGAATAAGAATGTTCCTACAATGAGCTAAACCTACACGAGTTCCCGAATCCAACACGGCGCTTTTGAATTTTAGCGCCGTAGATAGATCTGCGAACAGTGTATACTTCTGTGCAAATATTCGTCTAACAGTTTTGCAACGTTGGAAAGCATCGGAATGATTCAGAATCACTGCGGAGTTGATACTCGGGAAGATAAGACGGGCACTTGGGAGAAACGGACCGTGGCATTTGAGACAGGGGCACAACCGGGGGACAAACGTGCTACAATCGCATACCCTTCCAAGGTCATCGCTTGGGCGACCGCGCGCGCGCCCAAAAAACCTTTTTTTTCTTCTTTTTAGGGGGGGGGGGGGGGGGGGGGGGAGTGGTGTAGGCGCTGATTGTCTTCCTCCTTTGTGGCTTTTGACAGACGCACAACGAGACTGGCAGAACAAGCGCATGATTCATTTCTTTCGATGGAGGCGTTCTGTCCGTGTATGCGAACATGATTTTTTTCCCCTTTTAGTAGTTAGTTGTTCTTGCCTTGACTCGGGTCCCAGTGGGTGCGTTGTCGTTGTATGCCCACTATTTTTTTTTTTTTTTTAGTTTATGGTAGTTTTTGCGCTGATGGGGTATCAAGGTAGACAAAAAGAAAAAAAAAATGAAATAGCGCCTCAACAACAACAAAAAAAAAAGTTGTTGCGATCAGGAACGTTTTCGAAGCGATTTTAGGAGCCTGCAGTGTTACCACAGGTGCAGGATTGAGAGCGTAACCCACGCACTTGAAGAGAAGGGGAAGCTCTCGTCTTATCAGGACTCTCTTTTTTGGGTTTCCACGTCGCGATTGTCCTTCAAAATCAACTGTCATTTATTTCTCGCTCGTGGCTTCCAAGTACTGGAAGCCACGACTCGAGCCGAAATCAAGGTTTCGCTGAAATGGATAACTCTCACGTACAGTTCGACGCGCAATACCTTTGCCGTATTGACTCGCGAGAGATGCCCCCAACATGGCTGAGTATGGCGGTGCTCCAGACCTAACATCTAAATTTTGTTGCCTTACCTGTTACTATTTCGCGCCCATTTTGAGCCATATCAAAAAGAAAGCGCATGATAAAATAAAAATGACACTCGTTTTCCGCTCGATAGGAATTTCACGCCAGCTCGCTGTCTTTGCTGGTACCTTGAGCGTTTCCCAGCGATGCGGAGAGATAAAAAAAAAAAAAAAAAAAAAACACGTACGATGGCATCCTTTGCACACTCATTACTTCTATAACACTGAGCCACCTCGTATCCTTTTGTTTTTCTTTCATGGTACTAATTTCTTTCTGCGCATTACGGCTGTTACGACGCTAAGTCTGTCTGCCCTTCGAATTTGAACTTAGGCTCAGATCAGGGACGAACCAGTTTAAATCAGGAAAATATAATTAACACTGTAGCAAAGTAAATCTATGATATCGATCGGAAATACGATTTGGCACATTCCATCTGAACACATATTGTCCACAGCGAATGCAATAGCGAGTCAGCGTGCAAAACGCCGCCACACTGAGCTACCATAACATCTCAGCGATTTTTGCATAGCACCGAGCACGGAAAAGAGAAAACAGTTATTCATTCACATAAACGAAGCAAATTTATTTAAAGCCCGGACACTCCGTACGTCCAATCTAGCTAAGGTGATCAATAGACTCGACCATGTCATTTGTCGAAACAGATAAAAGACGTTGGCAAAAATGATTAACTGAATAAGTGAATCTAACGCACGTATTTTACCAACCGACGGTCGCGCGCCTTCAATACCCTTTCCAATTGTCATTGCGCACCTTGGACACACTTTGGGGAGCAAAGCATATTTACATCGCCGCCCGAGGTCTCCATTGAACGTGTAGTGCTGACCCAAATAAAATGCTAACCTGACTCTCAATCGCTCACCGCAAAGGACGATTTCGAACAGGCGGTACTGTAGGTCACTTGAGATAAAAAAAAAAAAGAAAAACAAGCTATAGAAACGAGCGTCGTAAAAAAGGGGACCGGCATTTTTATTCCTACCTCCGAACAGAAACGAACGCCACCCACTGCATCACACAGCGCAGAGGCCGGACTCGGCCACCGCGCGTACATACCAAGCGCGCGCGAGGGAGGGAGAAACTTCCTCCGCCGGGAGAACACGGCATATTTCGGGATCTATTTCACGCAGCGGATAACGGGGGCCTTTTCACACCTCGATACTGGCGCCATCTAGAAGTTGCGCGTTCAACCACGTTTCGAGCCGCGCGCCATCTGGTGGCTGAAACGGACGAATAAAGAGAGGTACCGCGCCCTCTTAACTTGATTAGCTTAGGCAGATTCTTGACAATTTTAACAAAACATTCAGTTTTGTAATTAAAATATTCACTTTATTTCAGTCAATGAATATTTGCCCTTGATACTAGGTATTCTTTTACCATACCTAAATTTACTATTCGTGCATGATCATGCTCTTTCACTGACATATTACTCTGTTTTGAAAACATATATACTAAAGTAACCAAAGGAGCCTACAGCTAAACAAGTGATACCAACACTGTAAGGAAGGCTCAGGCTAGCGTGACGGCACTAAGTAACAGGCTTGGAAAGAGGCGCAGAAACTATATGATATTCAACTGAAAAGTTAATAAGGTCAAATCAATATACACTTTCGGCCCAATATTCATGATTCGCACCATGCCTATTATTCTCAGTATAAGGCCAAAGGCAACCCAAGTAGTAGTCCGTAGATTTATTGCCAAGATAGAATACATTTTGAGTACCAAACTGGATGCTTTGCTCATGTTTGGAAGGTTGCGATCAAAGAATGCAATACTTAATTGGGTGAAAAACAAAGCATTGTAACACAATTATGTGAACGATTACATTCTGCATGTCGTTTTACACGTATACACAGCATTCTATTTGAAAGCTAACAGATTTCTTAAGAAGGACGTGAGTGTTAGGTGTGTCGATGTCTTCTTCCCTGCGTGTTCATGAGACTCCGCGGACATTAATAAAGGGGATAACCGTCACAGTATGTTGACTAATTGTCCAAAGTCTGTTAGCTTTTTAATTAATGAATTTATGAGCCTTGTTGCAACTGCAGTGTTAAAAGCCAGTCAATATTAAAGGCTATCCCGATTTAAACAATTCACAAAAAGTCAAGCGGCTTCGAGTGATTCATTGTCCAACTTTTCCGTTTTTAATGTCGGATGCAAAAACCGCACTCAGCTTGAGGTCGAAACTTCGTGCCGTTCATGGTGGGTAGAAGAGTGACATTGTCGCACCGGGCACGTCGTCACTATCTCGACAGTGTGTCCTTGATGGATTCATCGGCATCATACTTCCAAGATAGTGAAAGTGCGTCCGAAGCAACTACGTCCTCCTAACATCCTGAGGGCTTCTGAGTGGGCGGTTTCGGAATCGGTGACAAAGCGGCAGGTTTTTAACATTGAATATCTGGAAACTTGCTGCCATTCGCAAACTGTGTCAATTTGGTTAGTCTTTAATGTTCATTGCCTCTGAAACTAGAATTGGAACATATCACATAAAACCATTAATTAAAAACATCTTTAAAAATTTTGGTTAATTAGTTTTGATTTCCATATTGCGCCTCAGTCAAAAGTTATAAATGAAAATAAATTTCCTCTGGACCGACATGGAGTTAAGCCCATCTCAGACTAGAGCTTAAAAACGCTGATGCAGGCGTTTGGGGCATACACGAGACAAACCGGACAACAAGAGCAAAGTGAGGAGGGTCTTCTTCCTACATTCTGTTTTAGCTTACTCAGTCGTTCCAGTGACCCGCAACGGCATTTTGAAAATCCAGTCTAAAGGAGGCTTAACTCCACGGGGGTTTAAAGAAAATGTATTGTTTTCATTTGTAACTTTTCACCGAGGCAAGCTTTTGCTTTGAAATTTTCATGAAATAAATCCACCGTCCAGCTGAACAATGTCTTAAGTCACAGAGCCGCAGCACGCGAAGCAAATTTTTACGATTTATTCAAAGTTGCTGAGAGCCCTGTGGCCCTCGCTGTATAGCAGGTGGTACAATCTCGCCCTTAAAATTACACATGACAGAATAAATAGGGATGTGTAGATAGTGACTTACCCCAATCGAATCGAATACTTTCCGAATATTTGGCGCACTGATCGTAAATAGTACAGCTTGTCACAGTTTCCTAGAAGCTATTGGAAAAGCACAATGCTAAATGAAAACTACCAGAATTGAAGCCTGTGATTAAGTTGTGACAAAAACTACAACAATGTACGAGTTTGGTGACTACAGCAAGAATTCGGGCATAATGCAGAAAACGTAGGAGCATAGAAATTAAGTTATAAAAACTGCCTTGGGGCAATCACTACAATAGGAGTAAAACTATAGAAGATCAATGTTGAAATGCTGTACATGAGCTCACGTAGTTCACAGGCTGCAGTTATGCGAGAAAAGGAATAGTTATAATTGTACGGCTTTCCACAAAAGATAAGTTCCGCAAGGAAGTCTGCACTTTAGCTCTAGGTACGGCAGGAGGCGGAAAAAATACGCTGACTTTCGACTAAATACGTAGGGTGCTACTCTTGAGAAAAGCATAGCTGCATCTTATGGCACGTACGGGAGCTCTGTGGTCACCGCCTGCAAACAGAAACTTGAGGTGCGAACGGTTGCGAATTTCCTTCTTATTATTCGAAAAACATTCTAAACATATCAGAAACGCTTAAAAACAATATTTCGATTCGTTATTTGAAAATTATGAATATTCGCACACCCCTAAAAAAGATTGTACAAGCAGAGCATCACGTACTGGGAACACGACACATCTGGACTCCTGTATAGTTTGAAGACCATGACCAGTATAATAAAACCTTCCTCATGAAAAAAGGGGCACTAAAAATATCACACTGTCGTCTAGCTGGCAAGGCATATTTTGCACATGACCAGCTGCTTGGAGTTACTTAATGACTATAAAACCAAGTAAAAGCTGCTATATATGAATTCCACCACAAGTGCATGCGCACCGCTTTGTAAAATAACTTGTTACAAACAAAAAAAAATGTTTTACATTAAAACTTGGTACATAAACTTGTTACAAGTGCTCTCTAAAGCAGACTACTCTTCACAGCATTTTATGGGGAGCTGTAACAACTCCGAACACAATAGCGGGTCTTTGATTACTTTTACAACTTCTTTAAGCTAGAAACAACCTTGTGCACATGACTCCCAATTTGGAATACTTCATGTGCTCGAATGCGATGAATGTGCGCCTGAACTTGTGGTGGTATTCAAAGTTAAAGACGTAGTAGACGCAGAATGAGATCAAAATTGCCTCTGCAGGAGATCTTGCTTCGAAGTGCCTTTCCTCGACCGCAACGTAGCTGTGCGCTCCAGGGTCAAGTGGGCTTGTGCTGTCGGCCACTGGGTGCACTCCATTGCCTACCTGAAAGCAGAAAAGTACAGAAAGCGGTTGATGGAGTGAATATAGCACCAACTTAATTATGGTATACAAATATTCCCAATGTAGGGTAACGCTGAATTGAAAGTTTGCTTTTCCAAAATATGCATTTATGCGATTTCAGTCCTAGAAATTCACACATTTTAGGATTGAGACCCCATTCTCACAATTTGCATAGAGTTGTTGCTCTAGCTGTCTCCTCCAAACAGCCATGTTATGCCATATCGTTGCTCCTACCATGAACTATGGCCCATGAAGACAGATACCTCTCCAGTTCCGTACTTAAAGGAACATCATCTTTCAAGAAGGAAGCTTGGGTCTCCATGACTAAAAGCGGCAGAGTCAAGAAAAGTGCAAGGCACTGCATATCTGAAAGATAATAAGCAAAGAAATTTAACAAGAATGAGAAAATAGTCCTCTAAAGCATAAACTACAGCTATAAAATATACCAAGCTAATGTTTGAACGTAGCTAATACACATATACAGTGATAACCCGGTGAAACAAGGGGATACCCAAAAATTATATCACGCTCAAAGTGTACTCCTTTGAGACACAATATACCTGTCCCAGCGTTTTTTTTTCTTGTTTTTTTTTCACTATTCAATGCAGTTCTGTAACTCATGAAAAGTAAAAACGTTCAGTGCCTCCGTCGTTTTATCTCTCACCTCCTACACATCCTGGAAATGTTTTCATTGCGATCACTTTTTGGGTCTTGAAAATAACTTAATGTTGGGGCAATTGGGTCCGAAGAGTAGGGAATCAGGAAGTGTTGACATCGCGTTTCTTTGTGAGATGCTGCATGTGCAATGCTCTATGGGCAAGAGAATTGTCGTGAGGCACAAGCCACTCACCAGAGTCCCATAAATCAGAGTTTTCACAGAGTTGCATGACGCAGCTGCTGGAGCACTTTTAGGTAAAAATGGTGCCCAACTGTCTGACTGTGTGGTACTAATTCACAATGTACAGAGCACGACACTGTTAGCGCGAACAAGCGATTTCTGGTTTTCCCACCTTTTCTAGTTGAAACCAAGGGATGTCATCCAAGTTATTATTGCTACGGAAAGAGCTCATTTAGTTCTGTAATGTAAGCGATAAAATTTCGTTCTCGCTAATACTATTTAGAAGTAAAATGCGAAAATGCGCCGATGTCGTGTTTGCAATAACAGTGTCACGATGTGTACAAGCCCTTTCATGTCATGGTAAGCGAAAAACATTGTCTGCACATTTGATTTCACATCCCAGTTTGTGGAACTCTGGCAAATAGGTTGTGCATCACAGCAATGCGTCATGCCTAAACCCACCGCCTTACACACCAGACCATGCCCCTCGAGATTTCGTTATTAATTGCACCTCGACTAAGTCGAGATGATTGCATCTCGACTAATTTCGCCGACTCTCTTAATACCCAGGTTTCCTGGTTGTCATCCCAGCGGACGTTACCCAACTTCGGGGAGAAGTTCCCGTGAAAAACAAAGCGTGTGCTCGCGCGCTCAAGTTGTGTTACTTGGCTCACGACACGACACGAGCGCGCAGCTTTCCCTCCCTTTCCGCGTCCTTAAACGCTTCCACGCCTCCTACGTCTCCGCGCGTGCACGGAGGTGTATACACGCCCATGATCAAGGGACTGGCGAGTTCTCTGCATAGCACGGTATCGATTAGCGAGTGATTTAGCGTCGCGCTTGCAGCCCGGCCGAGACCCGCACCCCCTCTTCGCGTTCTTGCAGCAGACCCGGGAATAAAGCCTCTATGCGACTCCGCGCGCACAACCCGAAATCAGACGCGGGGCCCGTGTCCGCGAATTTTGGTACGAGGAAACGTGCAACTTCGCCTCGGGCAATGGACCTTTTTCCAGAAAGCTTCTGCGCATGCGCACACCCTCTCCCCTGGCCTTGCTTCGCGCCGTGTCCATTTTCGGAGGGTACCCCGCACGACCAATATTGTCGGCGCCTATCTTTCCGCGCTCTCGCGGACGTGCTGCACAAACTGCTTGGGCGCACCAGCGTCTCCATTCTTCCCTCGGTAACGTTCTCTTCTACGATGTCAATGTGTTTTGACGAGCGGAGTTCTCTTGGGCTGCCCTTTAATTGTAGTTCGCGGACAAACCGCCACACTGTTTTTTTTTTTTTGTTGTCTTTTTTTTGTGGGGGGGGGGGGGGGGGGGGATGGGGGGAGAAAACGCGATTACGCTGCAGATGAACTTTTTAGAAAATAATGTGCCATGAACGACGATCAGTGCTATTATTTGCAGAGTGATGTTGACCAGCTTGTGTCTGGGCTTCCACCTGCTTTTCTGAAATGTATTCATTTAAATACGAGGTCTGTAAAGAACAAACTAATTTGTTTGGAATAATTATTTACTGAATTTTCATTTAAACTTTCTGCCATTATGTTAACTGAGACTTGGAGCACGAGTGAACATGATGTGTTCAGGTTACCAAACTATACGACTTACTACTTAAACCGATCCAATGGACGAGGTGGTCGAATTGCGTTACTGCTCTGCGACAATGCTGAATGTCAGTTACTTGATTGTTACAGTTGATTACGCCTGACTATGAAATACTCTCTTTGTGTTCATATAAGACAGTGTATTCTGTTTGTTACCGGCCACCTAATGGAGATATCTCGATATTTTTAAAATTCTACGATCAATTTCTTGCCTTCGTTGGTGAAAACAAAAAGACCTTAATTGCTGGAGGAGATTTCAACATCGACATGAGTGACAATAGCCAATCTGCCAGGAATTTTAGCACTGCAGTAACATCTAATGGTTTTGTCAACATGATTAATGTTCCGACTAGAGTCACAGCCGAATGTCAATCCGTCCTTGATCTGGAGTTTTAACCTGTAGCGTTAGTGACCATCTCCCTGTGTTGCTTTGTGTGGAAATAACTCAACTAGCAGCTAACAAAGGCCCTAAAATTCTACACCAATCAATTACGAAGAAAGCCCTTAATTCTTTCCGAGAAAATTGGAACAGAACACATACATTCAGTGAGGAATGTATGTGTTCTGCGGGAAAATTGGAACAGAACACATACATTCAGTGAGGCGAATGATGCTTACGATAAGTTTATTGACATTTTCAAGAAGCAATATACCGACCACTTCCCTATTAAAGAACGTAGACACAGTCGAAAAGCAAGGAAACCGTGGATTACTCCGGAGCTGCGTAAGGAAATGAAAATTAGAGACAAGCTGGTACAGATGCTTCCTAAATACTCGTGCACCTGATGATTTGAAGACGTTTAAACAGTACCGAAATAAATTGACAAAGAAGCTGGGATCTGCGCGGACAGAATACCGCTCCTCTGCTTTAAGCTATAAAAACAATCGCCATGACGTGTTATGGTCCAGACTAAACGAACTATTACATCGTGGTTCTCCGCATGCTCCTGTCTCAAAACTACGAGTGAATGGAAGGGAATTGTCTGGAGCCGAATTAGCTGACGCTTTTAATCATTTCTTCGCAAACCTGACTAGAAGTGGTAACTCGTCGGCTGCTCTCGAATATGTGAGTATTCGAAATGACAAATCAATGTTTCTACAACCGGTCACTGCGCCTGAGGTGATATCAGTTATCAAAAGTCTAAATAATAGCAGTAGCTGTGATATTGATGGTCTCCAGATACGGCCTGTAAAGCATGTAGCTGATATAATCGCGCCTATCCTCACTGATATATTTAACACCTGTTTAGGGACAGCTGTCTTCCCACCAAAAATGCAAAAAGCAAAGATTACAGTACTTTACAAAAAAGGAGATAGAAATGATATGGGAAATTATAGACTAATTTCCATCCTGCCAGTTTTTTCAAAGGTATTTGAAAAACTTTTGCACTCGAGACTTTTGGGATTTATTGATACGTATAACTTGTTGACGCCACACACATTCGGCTTTTGTAAAAGCAAATCAAGTGAGCTTGCATTACTTGAACAAAAAGAATATATACTCACACAATTTGAAAACAAAGCCATCGTTCTTGGTGTATTTGTGGATTTTTCAAAGGCTTTTGACTTAGTAAATCATGACATTTTGCTTGAAAAGCTCAACTGATACGGTATCGGAGGACGGGTTTTATTGCTTCTAAAATCTTATTTATCTAATCGAAAACAGGTTGTCCAGATTAACAATATGTGCTCAGAGGCGCATCCAGTACTTTGTGGTGTACCACAAGGCAGCATATTAGGGCCACTACTCTTCAACGTTTATCTTAACGACATTGTAAATATTAGCCACACAGCCAAATTTATAGTATATGCGGATGACACTAGCATATGTTTCTCTGGTCATAATGTTCATGAACTTATAGATCGATGTAATAATACAATGAAAACACTCAAAAACTGGTCGGCAGCTAATGCTATCCAAGTAAATGAAAGAAAAACAAAGGCGGTTATATTTAGACCCAAAAACAAGCCCGTTCCTACACATCCAGAAATCTTCCTTAATTTACGTCCTATAGAAGAGGTAGAAAATTTCAGGTGTCTCGGTATCATATTTTCCGCCGACATGCTATGGGACGCTCATGTAAACTACTTGCTAACAAAAATAGCGCAAATTACTGGAATAATTGAACGCATTCGATACCTCCTTCCCGCACAAGTTAAGTTGCTTCTTTATAATTCACTGTTTTACTCACCTACAGCGTATTCATTTATTACAAAAGAAGTATGTTCGCCACATACTTCTTTCGTCGTTCTCGCGTTATCAGGGCGCACAACCTATACAGATATCGTTTGAGTGCTCGCTATAAAGTAGAAACACAGAGAAATATAAGTAATATACGCAATCTTTCCCAACTGCAAATAAACACCTCTAGTTACTCTACAAGACACAAAGAGAGCTGGGTAGTCCCTACAACTCGACTAAACTCCGAAAAAGAATGTCTCCGTTATCTTTTACCATCCCTTTTAAACAACTATCATCACGTTCATTTTGATCTGTACACTTCCAGACATAGTGAGCTACCCGCAATGTACGAAACATGAGAACCCACACATATATATGTCTATATGTATGTATTATAATATATGTTTGTGTATTTGTATGTATGTGTATGCATGTGTGCACGTGTGTGTATATATATATATATATATATATATATATATATAGGTAAAGTAAGGTAAATATAAGAACAAGGGACCGGGAAAAGTTAATAAGTCAAAGATGCGTACTGTCGGAGTTACTTCGAATTAGTAACTCCGACAGTACGCATCTTTGACTTATATGTGTATATATATATATATATATATATATATATATATATATATATATATATATATATATATATATATATATATGTATGTATGTATGTGTATATATATATATATGTATGTATGTATGTATGTGTATATATATATACTGTGTTGAAGCATCTTAGAATATTTTGGATAGTTTTCCCTTTCTTGTGTACAACTTCCCGATTTCTTTTATAGGCAAATGTTATTCTTGCTTGATGCATTGCTGATAGTTGTCTGTTGGTCATTGTTATGATGAAAGTACCTTGTATTTTTATATAATTTCTTGTGCTCTTTTTAAATGTCTGTGTCGCCACTGTGTGTACCTGAGGGGTGCTGAGGACCAGTCAAGCTGCTTGGACAGCTTTTTTCCACAGCCCCCACCATGCTTATACATGGTAAATAAAACTATTATTATTAAAAGGTCAATTTCGACTGGAACGGCATCATGCGGTTTGAAAATAAGTCTGAATGGCGAAGGCGACCCTCGCTCGGGCCTATCTGCCTTCTCGACACGGTGGGGAAAAAAATAATGATTTCTATGAAAAACCTAGTAAATCATTTTCATTTGGTTTAAATTGAATTTATTTGGTTTAAATCAGACTAATTTGATATAAATCACTGTTGCTAAAAACAATGACTGTTTATTACTACATGCATCGTTAAACATTGCAGATTAATGGATCACTACATCCGACCACTGATAACAGTGCGGAAGAAAGAATTATTGTAACTTTAAAGTACAGTTTGGTTAACAACTTTTGACTGGTGTAACCCCAGCCAAGCTAGAACAAAAACAGCTTGATTTTTTAGTCAGCTTATTTTGCTTGTAATAGAGAGATTAATTTTTTTCTAGATTTTGTTTCTTTCACGTTTCGATTTGCTTTCACTAAGACGTAACGTAACTGACGAACCAAGTGGAAGGTAGATAATAAATCTCAATCATTTGATTCGCACCGAAGAGCAATGCTTTTTGCGCGTGTTTAGCCTGATATAAATCTTCCTTGCCTCATGATTTTTTTATTATTATTTCAGTACAAAACAAATGGACATATAAAGCTTCACACGATATACAAACAATAAAATCTTTGTCTGAATTATTTTTGCGAGAAAGGTTTGATTTAAATTGTTATAGTAAAACTGGCTGATTTAAAGAGACCATCAAATTACATTTTTTTACTTTTGCCAAATAACTTCTGCATTAAACCAACAGTGTTCACTGAACGCCAAACTGGTGTCCGTTTTTCTTTTGGTTTATTAACTTCTACACGAAAAATAATGAAATATCGAGTTTTTCTTCCTCTCCAACTCGCCGCAAAACAAGCCGAGGCCTAATTTTGGCAGTCGTGGCGTCGTGTTCTGGCACCGCAACCGGAAGCTCTCTTGGCAGTAGGAGAATGGGAGCGTTAGCGGCGAGCTGGCGGTGTCCCGGTAGGTTTTAACACAGGGCTTAACTACGCTGAAGGCGCCGATGCCACCGACATATTTTCTGAATCGGCGCCTCTCATCACCGCAATAGCCACGGGCACATCGCAGCTGAGCGAAATTCAATTAGATTTGTTGCGCTACAGCGGCAGCACGGGACAGGTCCAATACGCCGGCACGCCTGTAGGAAAGTGCGGCGAGTCTTCGGACGAAGACTCCAGTTCCTCGTCGGAATCGGACGACAAGGAGTCGCGGCTCCAATCTACGGAATGTTCCAAGCATACATGGATGACCTCAGACCTGGGATCCCTCAAACCGATTAGCCTGCACCAAGTGCTTGGACGTGCCTCCTCAAGTGGCAAGGAGTGAAATTGCACCCGTTTCTTTTTATGCTCCGGACTACAAACTGCAATTCGGGTACTTGCAACGGGCGTGTTAGCTAGGAATGTGTCCGTTGTGACCGGAACGACCCTAACAACCGCTCTGCGCCGCGCGTACACACTCCTGTAACCACTGCAGCAAGCGTAGCAGGACGTCAGCACGGCGGCCACCACTGCGCCGCCGTCAGCTGTTTTCGCGGTGCCTCTAAAAAGGAGGCGCGCAGCCACTTACTGGCGTAGCAGAAAACGGACATATTTTTCTACGGGCTAAAGCTTTAATAATTTTTATTATGTCAGGATTTGCTCGCAGGGCAGAGTGAATGAAAGTAAAAGAGAAAAAGATGCAGTCTTGTACGGTTACGACTTTCAACACACGACTTACCGATAGTACAAATCTCGCCATACGTCTTTTCTACGCTTCCAGAAGACGATGCAATCTTAGCAGCGATATAGAGCAACGTAGAAACTGATTTCTTGATCACATAGAAGTTGAGAGAGTTGAGAAATGCTACCACTAATTATTATTTCTCGGGTAAGGAAAACGCGTCAAAATTCGCATCATTCATAGACACCTTTAAGTACAGTACGTACCTGTAATACCTTGAATTTGAGCGTACACCTGGGACGTACAAAATAAGAAATCTGGGCAATGTTCGAGGACACAAATGCTAAGAAAGCACCACTGTAGTCGAAGTAAACAAACACGACGGCACGAGCGTTTCTGTTGTATTGAGGGCACCTCCACAACAATCGCCGCACAAGTATACACGCGTAGCTTCCCTTCTAGGACGTGCTGGGTTATGAACGCGACACGCGACGAGAATTCAGTCAAGGATAGCGCTCTACGCGGGGTGATGAACTTCTACCACTCCGACCACGTCGACGATCACCACCGACGCCATGTTTTTCAGCAGATAGCAGGAACCGTGACCGGCGCAGGCACAGTCTGATCTTTCTCTTGCTTTGTTTACTACATAATAGATGGCGCATAGCTCCAAGCAATATAAACTTCGTCAATTTCCGTCACATCGCTTCTTATGCTACAAAACGTGGATCAGAATATTCTTTAATAAAACTTTTAAGAAACATTCGCCGGCTATTCTTTGTTTGTGATCGCGGTGCTGTTGAAGTAGGCTCTTATCCAATAGGCTACGTGGATTTGGCTGACGTGCTTTGGCATTGCGGATGCATCGCAGTGAAAAGGTAGATAGCTTTTGAAGGAAAGAAGCTATAAAAGAATCCGCTGATCTTTTAAAAGGTATATGGCGAATAAAAAGTTCGTTGGCTCTATATTTTTGTGTTTTGATTTTCTTTTCACACCTTTTACAACATGCGGTGGATGTAATTCGATTTCAAAATCGTTTCATGGTCCCTTTAAATCACGATATCAATCATGATTGCAATCGTGATTTAAATTATCTTGATTTTGATTTTCTACCCTGCTTCTCGGGGACATGGTCAACAAATGTGCGTACTGATTGCTCACGTAACTGAGTGAGTTTTAGAGGAACCCATACGTTACGGACTGCGGATGCAGCAGGGAGCAACCAGGAGTCGAATAGACGCACGGTTGAATTCTTTTTCGTCTGTGCTTAGTTGGTAACAAGCGATGCGGCTGGCCGATCCATCTGTAGGGTGGTTTGTATTTTATTACACTTTTCTTACACAGAGCCACTCGATGAGCAGGTGTTCAGTGAAAGCCATTGCGCCCGTGCACGTTTTGTTCCCTGCCCCGTGCCACAAATAGAATACAAATAGCGTGATCAATCAATGAGCTCGCTCTAAATCATCTTGAAAAATCGGGTGTAAGAGAGTGATATTCGTATGCTGTCTTGACATTAACCAGTTCCTCACAATAGCTTTCCGACGTCCTATTCCAGATTTTCTATCTTAGACAGCATTAGATCACCTAAAAAAATTAAAAGGAAAAGGGAAGGTTTTAGATTACATTTATCTCCATTCTCACCGCCTCGCTGAATCGTCGTTTGTTGATGGTGAAACATGTTGAGGGTGGTACAATAGGCAACATTACAATAGGCAACGTTCTTGACGTACCTAAAAATTTTGGAACATGTTATGTACCGACGAGGGCTATAACGGAAAGTTTAGATCCTGCGGGCTTCCAACTCCGATTTCATCAGTATTTCATCAGATTTCATCAGTATGAACATGACATGGCAATACTTCGCTCTCGGAAAAAGGGTTTATTGACTCACTTATTGCCTGGGGGATTCCGGGATCGGGGAACGGTCATCAGCGAGGCCTTCGGGAGGTCCGCTGCCACTGCAGCTGCTCCTAGTCCCAGCGGTGGTCGTCTACACCGCGTCATGGGGACGTCGTCCTCCAGGGTCGCTGTCTGGTCCGTCCGTCGAGTTCGCTGCTCGACGTCGCGCCCGCACTTCCCCGCGCACGTCCGTCTTCCGCCGATTCCCCGCGCCAGCGTCTTCCTTCCCTCCGGTCACCGCTGCACACTTCTTGCTGTCCGCCGTCCACCGCCTGAGAGACGCCTCTGTTTGTCCCGCTTCCCCTTTTCACACCTTGGCCCCTTTGTTCCAAGTCCGTCCTGGGACCAATGGGGAGCTCCGCTGTCAGCGAAGCCAGTCACGTGACGTCAGCTGGCTCAGGGGTGTGGTGCAGCCGGATCTTCTGGTGCGCGAGGCCACCGAAGCTCCCCCGAGGCATCATATAATCTCAGAGACCTTGAGCGCGTTAGCTGTGCAATAATTTCAGTGCTTTGCTTAAATAATTTGGAAGTTGGTGTCTCGACCTTTCCGAAGTAACGAACAAGAAACCGCTTTTGCCTGCATGTCCTTGTTTTTATTTTAAAAATGGACAAAGATTGAGGTTTTCGGCATTTCTCAACTCCTTCACCATCTTCCGAGTTCTCTCTAGAGCCATCAGTGAGCAGCGAGAATCCATCCGCTCGCGACCGCGTGACCACGTGCTGGCGCAGCGCGAACAATATGGTGAAAGGAGGAATGTTTCATCCGGGTCCGGCCATCCCCGCCCGGCTCTGCCCCCGTGCCCCTTCGTCTTGTGGCGGCTGTTCGCGGTAGCAGATAGAGCTGGCGGTTTTGTGGACCTAGGATGGATGGCTCCACTAAAACTACATATAATAAAAGTTTTGTCGAGGATACTAGGTTTTTGACGCATTTATATCTATGTTGGAACGACAGGATTTATAGATAAGTTACCTTTTATCGAGCAGGAATTCGCACAACTTGCTATCTTTGTACAAGACACCCATTGACTTCATGCCGCGTGTTTTTCATGGCCGTCGCTCGCGGCTGCACGTCGGTAAATATTCTAATTTTTGCCTCGCGATTACGCGGCGGAATCCCAACATTTCAAAGGAAGGAGGTGTGTTTTCTGTCCTTTGTGTGTCAAGATAAACATTGTCAAAAGTAGGAGATGCCAATTCTTTCAACGTTAAAATGGTTGCACAGCTTCCTTAAGCCCCTGCCGGACCATCGACGGAGTCCGAGTAGCTGGAATATCGAGTCCGAGACCGACGTGGAGGACGGTAGCCAGATCTCCACAATCCCAAACTATATACTGTGTGACAGGTTGAGGTTTAACGGAGGTTGTGGGAGCCGCGAAGCCGGAAAGAAGAAAGTTGAACTGTTCCCTTTCATATCCTTGCCGATAGCACACGTTCGTGGTTATACACTTTCATGGTTGTACACGTTCATGGTTATACACGTTCATGGTTATACACGTTCATGGTTATACACGTTGACGGCTGTACACATTGATGGTGGTACACATCAATGGTGACACATGTTGATAGCAGTACATGTTGATGGAGGTACACGTTGATGGTGGTACGTGTTGGTGGTGGTAAACATTGATAGTAGTACACATTGATCGTGGTACACATTGATGATGATGCACGTTGATGGTGACACACGTTGATAGCAGTACACGTTGATGGTGGTACACGTTGATGGTGGTAAGTGTTGGTGGTGGTAAACATTGATAGTAGTACACATTGATCGTGGTACACATTGATGATGGTACACGTTGATGGTGGTACACGTTGATGGTGGTACACGTTGATGGTGGTAAACGTTGATAGTAGTACACATTGATGGCGGTGCACGTTGATGGTGGTACACGCTGATGGTTGGAAACGTTGATAGTATTACACATTTATGGTGGTACACGTTGATGGTGGTAAACGTTGATAGTAGTGCACATTGATGGTGGCGCACGTTGAGGGTGGTACACTTTGATGGTGGTACACGTTGATGGGGGTACACATCCGGTGAACAAGAACACTCAAAATGAGCTCCACCTCTCCGTTCCAGGTCATGTATGTTCTGCGTGGACCAGACTTTAGGTGGCACGTCACGTTCCCTGCGCTAAATTATATACAGCTTGAAGTTACAGAGTGACGGTAGGCTAAGGCACCGCATTTAGCTTCAGGGAGTGTTTTCCTCTTGGAGTGCTTATGAAACCAAATAATTTTTCAGAGCTCTCCTTTCGCAGATGTGCCATTATTAGCGCATCCCCTAACTTGTCATATGGAGATAAGTAACTGTGTAGCACTTTAGTGGTTGCACGAAAATTTATTTGAGGCTTAGCTTTGACAAAATTGCGGAGATGGAGGCCGACACCATGGTACGTTAGAAAACATGATTGCGCTTTGAAGACAGGGACATAGGAAGAACAGACACCACGGAGCGCTATGTCCCTGTCTTTAAAGCGCAATCATGTTTTCTAACGTACCATACCGACTTGCCCAACAATCAGCACTTGTCAACACCATGGTCCAAGAATTTGCCGATGGTGCAGAGACAGCCAGAGACAGTTCCGATATCTTTGATATCTAATTTGCATTAAGGTTTAACTCGGGCAGTTTTATTCAACTAGGCTAAAAGGTGCGAAATTTTCGAAAGTGACCACAGCCTCGTCTTACACTAATCTACAGGTGAATTGGCCGTCATATGATATGAACCTGCGTCATTCAGATCATTTACAGTTCTGCTAATGCCAAGTACATTATTTGTCAATTTCTTTCCACCGAATGAATAATGTGCCAACGTGAAACATACTTTTGATCCGGTTGCCTTTATCGAACTGCTTATTACACTCTCAGAAGAAAAAAAAAGTGTATTCTTACACCCTTTGTCCCATATAATGCACCCCAAAATTTCAGTTGGACGTACAGCGCACTGACGTCGATTTGACGGTACTAACTTTCACGGGTGGCTTGATAGCCGTGTGGTACAACTTATTAAATAGCTAATATACGTATTACCGACTAAAAAATAAATAAATAAATAATAGTTTTTTTTTTGGCCCTACTGCAAAACCTCAGTGTTTTCTTTCTGTGGCCTTTGATACGTATTTTAGATATTTAATTAGTTATATCGCACCGTTATCAAGCCCCTCGTAAAATTTGGAGCCGTCTGTTCGATTACAGTGCTCTGTATGTACGTCGAATTGAAGTCTTGGGGTGCATTATATGGAACGAAAGGGTGTAAGGTGATACCCTTTTTTTTAGAGTGTGCCCCTCCATAACTACGGACGTTTCGATTGCCTAACGTGATGATTCTAATTAACCATGGTTAAGAAACAGGAGACCAGAGCAGAAACACGAATACTGCTACAGAAGGGGCAATGTTTCCATATCGTGCTAGCTCTACTTAGTATGGTTCATGACGGCCTATAGTCGAGCCTAAATTCCCTCGGCGTCTGGACACTCTTGTTTACTTGCGTGTTTTCACCTCCATATAAAATCCATCACAACAATGGATGATTCGATGTGTACGGGACCACGCACGACCCGCGCCGCACGTGCCAATAAACCCTATGACCGAACTAGTAGTAATCATTTTGCGAGGCTATTACGGTCCGAAGACGACTAAGCACAGCGGAACAATAGAGAGACCATTTCGCCCGCCGATGGTGGTACTGAAGGGGAAAGGGACACAAAGGGGGGAGGCCGGCGCATTATCAGGTACTCTGCCGTGATTGCATCGCGGGCTGCTCTATAGCTCCTAATTACAACGCATCGAGGTCTCCGCTCGCTTCTCCGCGCACGGGAGCCCCCGCAGTTGGCACCCGCAGGAATGTTCCCTACCGTGCGTGCCGCCCGGGGCGACAGGGCGGCAAAGAGTTTGGCGCGCGCCGCCTTCTCGAGCCGCACAGGCGTTACTGGCTGCCCACGCGCTGGGCGACGTTGCTTCTCACTCTGGCGGCCAGGTCAGCTTACTTTGGCGTGGGTACCCTGCCGTCGTGGTTTCAAGATTTCGGTCACGTCACGTTGCGCGTTTATCCACTCCCTAATTGCGCGTGACACCGCGCGCGCTGTCGCAACGGTGCCGAATTCGAGAGCGCGGCGGAGAGCTGGCTGTAGCCGTGATGGAATCTGCTGCTCCGACAGTGCCCCTCCTCTGTTCGGAGCGCCCTCCAAAAAGAAAACCTCGGGTTCTCCTCTGACTACCCCTTTTTTTGGCTTTTTGTTTTGGGTCTACCCTACTTTAGTTTTCTCCTCGCGTCTTGATTGTGGAGCATATTGTAATATATGTGAATACACGTCCAGTATCGAAGGTTTACTGTTAACTTATTAAACCAATAAACGATAGGTATTACGATTCAAGCAATTGAGAAATTCGATACATCATCTCATTAAAGAAAGAACATCTCTGTTAATGCAATTTATATATTAAGATGAACGCATAGAAAGTATCGTAATTTATTGTACTCTCTTCGTGCTCTTTCTGACCGTTTTCTCTCATCGAAGGACTTGCAGCGATCATAAATCGTATTTATCTTCAATCGTTTAGAGTCTACCACGTGGGCTGGGTATTAATTCGCACCGCCGCGTAGTCACGCGGTTCGTACCATATTTTCGCTATATCTCAAAGTCCTTCCGTTTTTGCGCAATATACTATTGCTTTTTGTTTTGCTCTGGGAACATTTGAAATACTTTATAATATATATATATATATATATATATATATACATATATATATATATATATATATATATATATATATATATATATATATATAATATAATATATATTTATGCACACCATTCTTATGTTTTGTTCGTTTTGTTAATCTTTCTGCCGCACATTTTATTTTATTTTATTTTATTTGCTGCTTTCTTTCGAACTACCGATTTTGTATTGCACACTTTCCGATTTACCATGTATATAGTACGTCATGGTATGAACAAATCTCCAGCGTTTTTGCTTTCAATTTGTTTGTACACCTTGCGGCGTTTTTTTTTTATATATATATATATATATATATATATATGCGCTTGGTTCTCTCCTCAACCAAAAGAGATGGGATAAAAAAAACTAAGGGATTAGGAATGAAAAGTAGTGTGGCTGCTTCGTAAGCCTTAGCGCCACCAGTAGACGTTACACTTCAAAACAGCGCCAACGACGAAACAAGAAAACGGAAACAAATCAAACACCGAATCGAGATTGGTTTTCCGCCCGGAAAAGTTTCCCGCGCACTCTCGCCGATGCAAACAACGCGAAAGGGGTGGCAACCTCCTCGTTCCTCCAAACTGGAGTCGGGTCGCTACGCTATGCAGCGGATTTGCTCTTCGTCGCTCCTTCGCGTCGCCTGTCCTGAGTTTGTCCGCTCCAAATAATCGCGCCGCTTCAAAAACAAACTCGGACGGGAGGGAGCGAGGACATTTGCATAAAATGCGGGACGCGAGCGAAATCGACCGGCCCGGGGCAGCCCTCTCTGACTGCGCGCTTGGCGTGGTGCGGGATTGAGGAGCAACGCTGAAGGCGCCCTTCACAAACTGCTCTCGCCCGCGTTCCACAAGCTCGCTAATGGCCGAGTCCCACTAGGGCGACAAACAGGAAAAACCGACACCGATGAGACGGAAGCATGTGCAGCGCGCACGCGAAGGTATACATTTGGCAGTCTTGCAGCTTTTCGCTGCTCGTGAAGTAGGCATGAATGCCTTTAAGTGTGCCAAAGGTACCTTCGCGCGCATTCTGCACGTGCTTCAGGTTTGTCGTCGGTGTCGGTTGTTTCTGTTTGTCGCTCCAGTGGGACTCGGGCATAAAGAATGGAAGTGAGGCAAATATAGACTATTGCAAGCAGGGCATCTGGCCGCTATCAGATCTCTGCGCGTGCGGGCAAGCGCATGCAATTGCAAGCCTCTCAAGGCCATGTTCACGGGCTCACTTCGCGTGCTGGTGCCCATGGGGCACCAGTCGGGCCGCTAAGCTTGGAATGGTCTATACAGGTGCGAGGTTCTTTCCATTCCGTTACTTGGTCTCTCGTTGGTTTTGCCTGCAGATGCATCGAAGCGAGTGCGCCAAGACGGCTGGGCAACGTCCGAACCGAGGACCTGTTCCATCACCGTGATCTGTCACTAGGTGGTCGAGTCAGTCGCGCTCCAAAGCCCGCTCACTGCAGTGAGACTAAACGAATGTTAAGTTGAAGGGCTGCAGACACCCAAGGGTGGGGAGAAAACGTTCCCGAGAACGGGCGATACGGGACTGTGGCTGCAGAGATCAGCAGAGAGCACTTTCGAGCGAATGCCTTTGTCAAGCAATAGACGCTGGCGAGTCACGAAAAGGAGGAAGTTTGGGTTTCCTTCGTTGTCTGACAATCGGCCGGGCGTTATCTAAGGCTCGTATTTTGTTTGTATAATTAAAACTTTGGATGCATACTGGTTGTTCGATTTTAATTAGAATGGATTAAAAAAAGCAAGGGGGGGGGGGGGGAGGGGGCAGAGCCGTCTTCACCATGCATATATAAGGCTCAGCGGACATTAGTCACGTTGCTAAATTCTCCTAATTAACATTTTAATTACATGTTTTAGGGGTCATGTTAGAGGTGCAGTATTGACAGCAATTATTATTAGAGTACGGACCAATTCAAAGAATTTGCGAAAATATGATAGTTTTTTTATAATAATTGAGAAATGTTTTTACGTTCTTAAACCCAATTAAAAAATTGCACGCAAAATGAGCACCGCAAGCCCTACCCACAATGACGCTTAGGAGTGTGACGTAGCCGTTTCAATCACTTGGACACTTGTGTCTTCGGCGCACCCACCAACAACATGCTGCCGAGAAGTGACAGCATGATAGAAACTATAACATGATAGAAACAATTAATATTTCAAGAACTATTCCGTTTTCGTTATAATTTTGATTGGCCCGGTCTCTAATAGTAATTGCCGTCAATACTACATTTGCGACATTACCCCTAACATCATTGATAAAAATTTAATGAACGAATTTGAGTTGATTGTCCAATTTAACATGACGATTATCGCCTCCGAGCGTAATAAATACGTGGTAAAAACGTCGCTCCTCTAATGCTCACGAATTGCTTTTAAAGTATATTCGAATTAAAACTAAACACCCTGTATAATATGTGTATTGTCACATGGTGAACCCGATGACAATTTGGCCCGTTGAAGGGACCACATAAATCGAATTCTTAACGTGCAGCGTTACGATTCACTACAGAGGTGGCCGTAATTGGTGCATTTTGTATATCAAGATTTCAAAGAATAACCCTGTTCAATAAAAAACGAAAAGCAAACAAACAGAACCTTTGTTTTTTAGTGCGGCGTCCGTGTGAAAATGGGAGTCTCCGTAGTTCATTTCTTCCGTCCCGGAACGCTTTCCGCAACCTGTTACGAGATCTAGAACTCTGCAGTCAAGGCCAGCGGCGCGTATGCGCTCTAGCGGTGTCTTCGTTGCGGAGAACGTAGCGGAGTAAAGAAAATGGTTTACGAAAACGCCTGATTGGCGCAACAGCCGACAGATTGCGGAGGTGGTTTACAAAGGGCGTCTACCCGTCATGTCGTGTTTTTGTTATTAATGAGTTAGCATTATGCTCCGTTTTAGCTTAGCTCCAAGCGTGGCCATAGCTACGCGGGTGGCCGGGGCCAGTCAAACGCCGGCGAGGACGCGACTTCGCTCGCACTTCGTATATCACTCCGCGCGTAATCTGCGCAGATCTGGAGAGGAGTCGTAGAGAGACATTTCGTCTGCTACGGCAGTATCGACGACGGCATCGTCTGCTACATAATTAAAAATGTCATCTTGCATCCTGAAATAAAACTCCGGTTCAGTGCGGTGGCTGCTGGACTTCGCGGAGGACCGTCGCACTGCCGGCACAGGAAGGCCGGGGCTGGAACCCAGAAGTTGGTAACGTTCTCGGTGCCCAGACGGGTCTTCTCTCTGCCGCGGTGCCGTCCGGAGCTTACGGAAAATGAGGGTTGAGCGAGCTCTCTGCGTAGACTGCCGCCCTGTTTCCGATTTCGAACAAAGCAGTTGGCTGTCTCCGCAGCGCAAGCGCCTAACAGCCACAGAAGCATGCCATTTGCCTCCGGTGGCACTGGAGTACGCGCAAGGTTTTGCCTCTGAACTCCGCCTCGACACCCGATTTTTACCCGTTTTTCATCGGACAGCGTTTCCCGCCGGCGGCAGACCAACTTTTCGTCAATTTCCCAACGTCTGTTAGCTCCGGTGTTCGTTGAACAACTTGGTGGTACGACGCGGTTTTAGACGCCCGACGAGGTAGAATACGCATTCGTCACGATCTCGCGCCTGACGCCCAAATGTGCCTTTGTTCTTATCTTGCGTTGTCGGTGGAAATTAGGAAAACAGAAAACCAAAGGATGTCCAGCAACTTGGCGAGGAAAGCGTCGAACTTGAAGCTCACGATTCGGCCGTTGAGAAGACGAAATCGCGCGAAAAAACCTAAAAAAAGAGTGTAGTAGTTGCATCAGTGTTGCCAGCACGAAGGCGTTTTTTCGTCAAAGCATATTCATTATTATATTATGAAGCACGTAAAACGTCATTTATTTCATTTATTTTTTTGATAATTAGTTCTTAGCACGACACAACTAGGAAATTGTGCAGTGTTTGTACACAATCAAAGTATTTCTAAAATTTTCCTTTTGCGAACTACTTCGTGATGCGTACGAACGATCTTTTCCAAGTGGTGAACCGTCCCCCAGCCTTTGGCTGCGCTCGGAGCTAAGCTGAAACGAAGTATAGTACCCAGATGATAGGGAAAACCTGACGGCGTCCGTTTGCGGACAAAACAGTGAAAAGGGAAGCGTGCCGCGTAGAGGGCAGGTGAGTAGTCAAGGATAAAGGCGAGAGGAAGGTGACGTCACGGGGCGGGAGCTAATGCGCGCGCGGATGCTGGGGCGAGTGTGAACTTGCTGCAGCGTCAGGCACCGGATGCCGCTGCTAGGCGTGCAAGGCGGGCGAACGAGACAGAGGAGCGGAACCAGCGCCTAGCTCGGCTGGCTGAAATGCGGCGCAAGAGGCGGCAAGCCGACGCGGGTCTGTGTTGGACAGAAGCTGGAAAAAAATAAAGGAAGATCCACTGGTGGATCCATGGGGAATGCGTTAGCATGGCCCTTGAGAAACGCCACACATGTCCCCTTTGAAAAACGCTAGCGCTGACCCCGTAACGAAGCCAAAAAGAGGCGGCAAATAATAGAGGAAGCAAAAGAGAAAGGCAAAACAGAAATGTGAAGGGGTGAGCGTTAGCGTATCTCAATAGGGAGACGTGTGTGCGTTTCCCAAGTGTCATGGTAACGGATTACTTAATTGTAATGTGCTCTGTACGGTGCGAAGGCACCCCTATTGTGCTTTGTACGGTGCGAAGGCAAGCCAGGCCATCGACAAGAATTTCAAGCGAGTCTCTCCGGGACCCTTGTCAAAGGTGAAATCTCGGGCCCAGGACTTATGCAGCAAATTGGAACTATCGGGGTTGCTAAAGAGCGTGAAGTCGAGCAAGAAATTTCACCTCGACATATTCGTTACTGCTAAAACACATAAGCCTGAAGTTCCCTTTAGGGCCATTGTTACAGAAAGAGGCGCTTGGCAGTTTCACATGGGTAATTTCCTGCGCAAACATTTGTGCGCGCTTGAGTTGCATGACCCGTTCATAGTGCGAAATTCAGAATGTGTCATTGAATTTTTGAGGCAAGGGGGCCAGTGCATGCGCAGTGGGTTTTCCATCGACGTCGAGGAATTATTTTACTCGATTCCTCATGAACCCCTATTCTCGGCGGTGAGACAATGCATAGACCAGAACGGAGTTGTCGCTTTCCAGAATTCTTCGGGCACAAATGTTGATAGCTTTCTTGAGCTCCTGGTTTTTTACTTAAAACATACGTTTGCGTCGTTCGAGGGGAGTCTTTATGTGCAAAGAAAAGGCGTTTGCATCGGGTCCAGTGTGGCACCTGTTTTGTGTGACATTTTTCTAGGCAGCTGTGGAAAAAACATCGCTTTGAACATTTCGAACGATGACAATGTGAAGATCTTCAGATACGTCGACGATTTTCTCATCCTTAGCCGCTCGGCGGGGCCCCCTTGCAGTGAAGTCTCTCAGTCGCTAGACGTGTTTAAATTGTGTTGCTCCGGGTTGACATTCACGCATGAGTTACAAAAAGAAAGCAAACTGCAATTCTTGGACCTCGAGCTGTCGTTTTTTGGGGACCATGTTTGTTGGAAGTACGCGCCTCGAACTAGGAAGGGCATCCTTCCTTTTGATTCCGCCCACTCGAAGGTAGTGAAAAGGGGCATAGCCAGTTCGTGCCTGGGGGCTTCTCTCAGAAAGTCATGTTTGCACAGTGCGCAAGGCAGCTTCGAGGGTCAGATAGAACGCCTGCAGAGGGCTGGTTTTCCGTTGAGAGCTTTGGTTGAAGTTGCAGAAAGCTTAATAAAAAAGATTAAAGGTAATCGGAAATCAAACAGCGATAGACCGACCACGAGGCCTGTTGTCATTCCATATATGCACAATGTAACGCACAATCTGAAAAAGGTAGCCCAGCGCTAAAATGTACCGGTAGCTTTTTCAGCGCCCAATAAGATGGCGCGACTTTGTCGCCAGATCAATTCACCACAGCCATCTTCAGATCCCTGCACTACCAAACATCGAAATAAGTACGTTGAATGTGCCACTGGCGTCGTCTATGAAATCCCCATGACGTGTGGGATGACATACGTGGGCCAGACGGGCAGGTGCGTTAATGATCGCACCCGAAAGCACGCTGCCTCTACAAGAACGACGACTTCGGGGCACCTTGCAATTCATTGCAATAGATGCTCTTGCACCCCGGCCTTCAATGACACCAAGATTTTGGCTAGATACAAAGAAAAGTGTCGCGGGAATTACACGAGGCGTATGCAATTAGGACCGGAGACAAGAATTGTATAAGTGACACGTCGGTATCCTTATCTACAAATGAGTTTGAATTTTTGAAACGCGGGCTGTAGTAGATAGGGAAGAAAAGTTTTTTTTTTGTGTGTGTGTGTGTGTGTGGCTATATAACGTGCGAATTTTCAATAAACATCAGTTGAGAGTGCGCCTTGTCCTGTTTCCCTTCGTCTGTGTCCCTGTATTTTTTCGGCGCTTTTTGCTTACTTAATTTTCTATCGATAAATCTTCCTTTAATCTTTTTTTCCGGTAGGCTATGTGTCTGTTTTTGTATTCGTGACTTTTATTAGTAAGACTGACAAAAATATGCACTGACAACTAACATCTAAAAAGCACGTGCCTTTTTTTTCTTTTTTTTACAAATTTATTGTTTGCTTTTGGTAAGCGGATCGTTGCCGCAACCTGTCGGCAGTTGCACCAACTAGACGGGTGTTTGTTGGCAAACGAATCTCGCATGCAGGGTAAATACGTTTTTATTTCATTCGCAAGTTCACTCGCGGAAATTTTTGTACGCGAAATGCACCACCAACGCGCACCTTCTTAGTGATTTGTAGCGTGATGCGTTAAGAAAACGAATTATGCGGTATCTCCAAAGGGCCAGCGCACCACCCCGTTCACCTTGTATTTATTTCCTAGAGGGGCACTGACAGGTAAAAATCTTTTTTTTTTTTTTTTGGTCTGTTATTATCTGAAACGATTGAAAACGATGTCTGTACATTACCATTAGAATTTGAAACTTGGGAACTCAGTATTTGCGCAGTAACAGGACAACTTCCCAATGTCGAATTGAAATTTCCTGCGCGATCTCCGCTAGTGCAGTGATGTCAAAGATTGAGTCGTCCTGCTACTCGAGTTTCTCTCACGCCTCCGAACTGCCCCAACCCAAAGTGGTGTGTTCGCCCGCGTCCCGCGATCAACCACTCTCCTCTGTGCGTGCCTTGAGCAGACGACGCTTCACTTTAAAGTTCGAAGTTCTTTTTGGGCCCTTTCAGCGATCTCACATTCTTAGAAGCGGTCTGAGGTTGAAGAGAACGTGCAGTGGACTTTTGTGAGGGTCCACGTCTCGCCGGTTCTGCGTGAAAAGCTGCCCTGGCGGAGTCATAACTGAAACTGTGGCACACAGGCACCAAACCCTGTTGTTTTGACCGTTTGACGATTTTTTTTTTTTCGAAGTCTGAGAGGTCATCGCGCACCTAAAAAAAAAAAAAAAAAAATAACTTCGTCCAATTCTCCGACTCCGCGATCATCCTCAGGGCATGTGCCGAGCGCTGCCGTTTTTTCCGAGGAACGATAGAAAGCCAGGAGGCGACATCACTCCGGACTCCGCTTTTCGGTATTTCAAAAAGAAGGGCCGGTGTGCGTTCGCAATCGCGTTAAAGAACATGTTTTACGAATGCCATGAATAAATATTAAAGAAATGTCGCTTACCAAGCTGCAAAATTTAATTATCGATTACGTCACAAATAAAAAAAAAAGCGAGGAGGTGAGAAGAGGGAGAGAAGAACGCCAAAGATAAAAAGGCACGCGCGCGCGTGGGTAAATATTTTCTGGGGTTGTGTTTTTTTTTTTTTTGTTGTTTTTTTTTTCGTGTTATGACTAGTACTTGCATCGCTTTAGACAACAAAAAAAATGCGACCTTTGGGGTGTCAGTGCCCCTTGGAAGTATTTAAAATCATCCTTATATTTTAAACACAGTTGCACCTAACTTTTTTTTTTCTTTTTGGCTTGCAATATTTTTTTTTCCAAATAGAGAGAATGTTACAGGGCCATAGCTCTGGATTCCATCAGAAAGGCAAAACATTAAAAAAAACTTGTTATAGTGTTACGAGTGCACACATGTATTCAGGTGTAATTTGTACGAACTTCTCAGGAATGTATTAATTGACCTCTTCTTTAAAGAATGGTGTTGGTTATTACTAAAGTTGAAGCTTGGGCGAGTTGGTACGACGTACTTCAGAAGAGGAAAAGAGCGCAAAAAACGACGGACCGGATTTAGGTAGACACAGACAGAGCGCTGACTCGCAACTAAATTTTATTGAACGCAACGGCGCAGTATACACGAACTCAGCTGTGCTATGTCACGGCGCGGTGGCGGCGCGTCGAGCGCACTTCCGGTCTGGGGCTGTGGGCGGAAGTAACCATGCGGGACGTGCATTTCTGGTTTGTTTTGAAAGAAACCAAACAAAAACCTACCTTCTCGTCAAAACGCCGTGACTGGAGCTTTACCAGAAGAGTCGAGAAAGGTTTGAAGGTCAGTTTTCATCTGCTCGGTTCGTGCGAGAACGTGGACATGTGCCGTGAAAAGGGAAAACCAGACGCTGTCGGACCACGATTGCTTGGGCGGGAAGCACTTTGGGTTGAATTGACGGATACTTGTGGTCATCAGATGTTCTCTTTTGTTCCTACAAGAACTCGGGAAAACCGTCAAGTTGTATGGAGCACCTGCGGACTACGTTCAGTTCGTCTTCAAGTTCAAACGGCCCCCTAATCGTTTGAACTGTCGTCTGCTCTTTCAAACGTTTCAGCTTGTCGTGTGCTCTTTCAAACGATGCCGGCCCGAAGACCAAACGTTGGCCTGGTAATTGCGATAAGAAGTACGTGCAGGCCTCAAATGACTTTTAAGTTTGAAGGTTGGTTGGGGTAAGCAGGCTAGGTGTAAACAGTATAATGCAAGATGTTGATCATTGTTGCCAGTGGCCATCACCGACTTGTTATGTCTGATTCATGCACTTGGTCCGATTTTGCTTTCGATTTTCAGTATCGACGTCGACCATCTCAGCTACGCTTCACGCTTTTGCAGCCCGAGCAACGTCGCGACCGAAAACTGCGAGCGGAATCCCATCATGGGATTCAAGCTTTATCGTCCATTCCGCGGCGTCCATGCGGAATGATTCTCCGCATGTCATATTATTCAAGCATAGTTTTGCGTTGTAACGAGCCTCGGTAATTTCGCTGAGGCCGCTCAAGTAGTCAGACATCGTCAGGAAAACGTAGAATCAACGATTCGAACGCGAAAAAGAGCACGGGGACTCATACCGTCGCCGACAACATCGCATTTCAATGGTTTGTTTATGGGTCACGGCGAGCTTCTTGCCACCACTCCATCGCGCATGCGCTGCGCCGGTGGAGTCCGCTAGGGGCGCTTCTGTTTGTTTGGAAACATGAGTTGGCCTATATACAAGCACAGTCGGGAGCAAAAAGGAAGAGAATCAGCCGAAAAACACGGAACAAAAAAAAAACACAAAACAAAACAAAATACCGTCACTGGAAAGCCATACAGAGGGCACGCGCTAAAGCCAACTGAATCAAGAGCCCAGAAAATTCTTAGCCTTTCTTGACAAAGCGATCGATAGACTGCTGACACACGCAGCGCCTAATCTTTCTATTTCTAATGCATCAAGAATTTCGCGTGTGAGCTGGTCCCGGTGACGTTTTACAATCTCACAAAGTTGAAACTGCATGAAACTAGCATCCGCAGTCACGGCAATGTGTCCGAACCATGTATGCTGGGCTTACAAACCCCGGGCCGGCAAGCCTCTACTGCCCTTTGAGTCCGCGCATACTCAAATTGTAAAAGTGGCAATCGCGAAGACCTGCTACACACATGCTTTGCGAAGGTCTTGCTTTGACAATGTTCAACTTAGCTTCGATAAGCAAACTGAACGCCTCACGGTCGCTGGATTCCAATCACAGGTGTTGACAGCTTTCGCTGAGTCTTTGCTCAAAGAAACAAAAACTTGGCATGTGACGAGCGATATGCCTTCCAGCAGTGTAAAAGGACGGGAAAGACGAAAGTTCGCTGTCATTCCATATACGCACGGCGTCCCATAACCTCAAACGTATTGCAGGCAGATGTGACGTAAACGTTTGGTCTCCACTCCTGACAATCTTAAAATATTGTGTGGAGCCGTTAATCCATCTAATAGGAAGGCGAGGGCCTACGAAGCATCGTAGTCGTTACTTCACCTGCACTGAGGGAGTTGTTTATTCCCTCCCCTTGTCTTGCGGCAGGCGTTATGTTGGCCAGTCTGGAAGCTGCCTTAATGACAAGCTAAGGGAGCTATACAATGTCTCTTCGACCATTTCTGGTCACCTTGGCATACATTGCCGTGACTGCGGAAGCCAGCCTCAGTTTCAACTTTGTGAGATTGTAAAACACTATCGGGACCAGCTGACATGCGAAATTCTTGTGGCATCATAAATAGAGAGATTAGGCGCGGGGTGTGTCAGCAGTTCTTCGGTTGCCTTGTCAAGAAAGGAGATTAAATTTCTGGCCCCTTTATTCACTTGGTTCACCGCGACCCCTCTGTATGGCTTTTGAGAGGCGGTATTTTCTTTTTATGTGTTTTTTGTTCTCTGTTTTTAGGCTGCTTCTCTTCCTTTTTGTTCTCCACTCTACTTGTATATATTGCACCGTTGCGTTCAATCAAATTTAGTTGCGAGTCAGCGCTCTCTCTGTGTCTACCTTCACCTGGTCCGTCGTTTTTTGCGCTGTTTTCATATTCTGATGTTATTAATTTTACGCCATTCTGATCCTCCATCTTCACAGCCTCCTATTTGTAACTCGCACTGGTATCAGTGATGGAACTTTTACATCAAATATATCAATGTTAAACTATGAGCATTCGTGCACCACTCTACATTGTAGCCACGTGGCACAAGCTGTTAAGCTCATACATCTCCGTCATTCGTGCATATATGTTTCTTCTCTCCTCGTAATACTAGATGCGCTCAGTTTGCTATGCGTATAAAAATAAACTGAACAGACGGTCGTAACCGTAACAAACTGACCGTAACATGGAAACAATGTTAAGCAAATGGAATAACGAATGGAATATTGTTTTCACAAAGAAGTAGCTGATGACTGTTTGAAGAAAAAAAAATTGATCAGAATGAACATGTTATTAATCTAATTTTGTTGTTTACTGCGTTTTCTGCGTTGTTATTTACTACCTCGCTACGTTGTTTCCTGCGAAAATATGCACAAGACTAACTCTGGATTGTGAAGGAAGTCGGCGCATTTCACAATCTCCGGCCGTCCATTTCCCGTGTTTATGTCAAACCATACGTTAAAAATTGTGAAACTTGTGTAAAGAGGCGTTTAAATTAAAGCAGGAGGTGTATTTTTTTTAATATTCAATTACTAGGTAAAATGAAGAGGAGTGGATTTGGTTGATACATAAGGTCTCGGGCAAAAGACAGGTAAACTCGGCCTGCCAAGACAAAATCCTTGCTCGTTGTGCACTGCTCAACAGGCAAAATAACAATGGAGCCAACTGATAAGAAAGGCAGTCCATAACAAACAAGAAATAAGCCATATATTTTACACAATGGGGTTTCGTCTGTTCGCGTACACCAAGGTAGTCGACGCGAATGCGGACCGAACGTCGCTGGAGTCGGGAAACAGCTGGTTGTTTCCTTTTCAACTTGCGAGCGCGGAGACTTCTACGGTACGGTGGCGCCATCCCTCGGGAGCTTGAAACACTATAGCCGCTTCCTAGTCAGTCTTGGGCCATTGTTGCGGCAAAATTCGGCAGCTTTGCTTTGTTCCGCGAGGTGCCGTCACGACGCAGCCGTCGGTTTGTTTCACTCGTTCCACTCGAAGCGGTTGAAACTCTCTCAGTGAAGTTTTCTTGTCTTCGGTTAAATAGCAGTTTCGAATGCAAACTGGTATATATTTTTTGTATGATGAATGCAGACTGCAGTATGTGCAAATTAAAACAGGTACTGATTTGCGTTGGATGTCGCGCGGCTGTCTGGATTAAACTAATCCATTTGGTACCCTCGCTTTGGAGTTCGGAATGCTACTCGCGGGTCAGTCATAACACGTTTCGGCGAAACACTTGTAGATTCATACAGAAACTGTAACATTAACGATTTTGCTCATATGCCTTCCCATCTTCAACGGCTCAGTTTCGGTTCGCTTCCGCTCGGTTGTGCTGATGGCGCCCGTCCAGGGAGCGTTAATAATGGTTTTTGATGCACCGTGTCCGATTTGCCGCTCAGTGTCCGGTATTCTTCTCAAGATGTTAACGTAATGGTGGTGGGGAAGAAAATTTGAGTTGCCAAGCTCTGCTCGGAACGAAATCGAACATCCCAGAAACGGAAGAAGAAAGAAACTATCCCCTTTGTAGACGGCTGCGCATCTCGTAATTACTCATTTCACGTTATAGAATGCGTTAAACGAATCTTCCCATTTCCACCCTTTAAAATTAGATCATGTCTACTTTCTCCCAAAGCAAATTCTTTAACCAAGGGGAACGTTTTTTTCGTTTTCTTTTTTTTTTTTCGGTGTATTAAAAAACGAAAAAGTCGCACGTTGTCAAGGTGAAGGCAAAGTCGATCGTCACCTCTGGTTGTCAGAATGGTTTGTTGTACTTGTGGGACGCTGTGAAACTACCCTTCGTTGTGTGCGCTCAAACCGCCGTCTAGCGGCAAACTAGATCGCAATCGCTAGCTCTGTTAAGCGCGAAGGGTCCGCATGGACGCTGTCAGCCCGGAGATCGCTTTGTTGGCGTCTGCCTACGCTCCCACTTAAAGGGAAATGGAGTAAAGGTCGCCCTTTGCTTTATCATGTGGTCTTACCCGCGGGAGTAACTCCGATATATACTCAAGTAAGATTTGGAGCGCAGCCGATGTAACGTGATCAAAAGGTGCTGTGTGAAAGGGCTTTAACAAGGCCACAGTGCTGGAGTTTCTGTAGGTCACCTACGGGAGGTCAGCGAGAGGAAAAGATTGGTGACAAATCTAGCGTCAACGCTCGGAAAAAACAAATAACGACTGTGTTTAATTAGTGACGACATGATTTCCTGCCAAACTCTGACGGAACACTCGTGTGGCGGTCTTCCGTAACAGGAGTGCGAAACCGGAAACAGTTAGCTGTCAGCAATATTGCACATTCTACGCTAAAGCCGACAGCAGCAACAGCAGCAACAACAGCAACAAAGCGCGTGTGCTTTATGGCTCTATCTTCCCACTAAACTATCTTAATAGTTTACTATTTCCTTGAGCTGCGTTCCAGGTTCTTCGAGATTGAGGCATTGTCCATGAAGCGCGTGAGGGACTCGACGCGTTGGCGGTCCGGAGTTCGTCCACCCTCGAACAGATGGAGCCACGCGCTGAGGAAAGAAGGAACCCGCGGACGCGTCGTAACTACGGGCGTCTACGACTCCATGCATGCGGAGCTGTGCAACGATTTTAACGTAGAAAGAATCGCCATCTTCTACTTTTGACATTGTTTATCTTGTCACAAAGGACAGAAAACACACCTCCTTCCTTCGAAATGTTGCGTTGCCGCCGCGTAATCGCGACGCAAAAATTAGCATATTCCCCGACCTGCAGCCGCGAGTGGCGGCCATGAGAACCACGCGGCGTGACGTCAATGGGTGTCTTGTAGAAAGATAGCAAGTTGTGCGAATACCTGCTCGATAAAAGGTAACTTTTCTATAAATCTTGTCGTTCCAACATAACTATAAAGGCGTCAAAAACCTGGTATCATTGCCAAAACTTCTATTATAAGGAGTTTTAGTACACGTAGGAGAGCGCGTTGAAAACTACAGAATACACAGAAAGAATAAAACACATGAAGGACGAACACAGACGCACACAGTTCTTTCAATGAGCAACGAACATTTATGAAATGCCCATGACACTACGGTCGTATTGTCATGGGCATGTCATAAATGTTCGTTGCTCATTGAAAGAACTGTGTGCGTCTATGTTCGTCCTTCATGTGTTTTATCGTAGTGTCATGGGCATTTCATAAATGTTCGTTGCTCATTGAAAGAACTGTGTGCGTCTATGTTCGTCCTTCATGTGTTTTATTCTTTCTGTGTATTCTCAAGGAGTTTTAGTGGCGCCATCTATCGTAGGTCCACAAAACCGTCAGCTCTATCTGCTACCGCGAACAGCCGCCAGAAGCCGAAGGGGGACGGGGGCAGAGTCGGACGGGGATGGCCGGACCCAGATGAGACGTCTAACCCCTGGTTAGCTCAGTTGGTAGAGCGCTCCACTTGTAATGGAGAGGTCCCGGGTTCGATACCCGGACCAGGCGGATTTTTCGGTCGCTCACCAGTCACCTAGCTGTGTTTGGAGATTTATGTTTGTCCTTTGTCCCTCTTGTTCCTCTTTTCCAGGGATTAATTTCGTCATACTTTCCTCCTTTCACCACATTGTTCGCGCTGCGCCAGCACGTGGTCACGCGGTCGCGAGCGGATGAGTTCTCGCTGCTCACTGATGGATCTAGCGAGAGAGCTTCACCGGAACCCCGCGCGATCCCCATTGACGTCACAGCGCACGTGACTCGGAAGGTGATGAAGGAGCTGAGAGATGCCGAAAACCTCAATCTTTGTCCATTTTTAAAATAAAAACTAGGACATGCAGGCAAAAGCGATTTTTTGTTCTTTACTTCAGAAAGGTCGAGACACCAACTCCCAAATTAATTAAGCAAAGAACTGAAATTGTTCCTTCATACGGCGTTACACCTCTCCATCTGTAAGGGGAAAGTCTTATGGTGTTATCGGAAATCGCGTTTGAATTCTGTTTTTGGCCCTCTCATTCATTAACGTTGGTACTACCTCTGAGCAACGCGCTCGCGTTTGTGTAAATCCATACAATATATGCGATACTCATTTGCTTTAATAAATCACTTCTTGAAGATATGATGTTAACTGCATTTTGATAAAGATTGGTTTTATATAATTCCCGGGAAGTGAACCTAAGATTTCGCAGCCAAATAAGGCTTAATGACGTGGTCCTAAATGAGACGCAAAACCCGTGCTTCTCCCAGAAGAAGGTGAGGAAGCCTTGAACAGAGCTACTAAGTCCGAGGCATCACGGTGGCCATTCTGAATATACGGAGCTGGGTTTTCACTTTTTGAATGCACATATGAAACCACTTACTAACCTGTAGCATGATAAACTTTGTAATAGCTGCTTACTTTCCTATCGAACCAAGTGATTGCTTCAAATCCTTCATATCAAGGATGATTGCACACCGCTCGAACGTGCACGTATGAATAAATCACGTTGGTTTGCTGGAAGAGTTCGCGCTCTAAAACAGGTGTCTCCGAACCCCGGCCCGCGGGCCAAATCCGGCACGCGGAAATCTTCCGACCGGCCCGTGGCTGGCCGCAATCTTTCGATTGAAGCTCGGTCTACGGCCCGCTTCCAGCAGACCCGCTGCTACCGGCGCAAAAATAAGCGCGCCTAAAGAAATGGCCCTGCAACGCACACCATCCCCGTAAACGAAGATAAGCATTGAAAACGATAGAAAACTGTCTTCTCCGTCATATAATCAAACATGTCATCCCCGGTATTACCGTTCTTAGGCCCCTTTTTCTATCTGTGTAACTACGCATGTTAAGATTACTGTGGGCTCCCATCTATATAGCGCTTAGTGTTCTGTGTTGTATCAATAGCATATCGTCAGCATCAGTTGTATCCTTCTCATTAGCCTTCTGCCTCGTGTGAGTCTGCCAGATTTCCTGTGCGCTTTGATGTATGCCTCGCGAGTTTTCTGGTTCCGCATTATTGTTTAATGTTATAATTGGCTAAAATTGAATTTTCATAACGTATATGTATTAACTTTAATTTGCCTTCGATTTTTTAATGCTTACTCTAACTTTTGAAACTTTATTGTTTTATGTAGGAATGCTTATTTATTACACGAGAGCGTTAAGGAGGTCGTGTCGCAGAAAAGCCGGCGTCGGCGGCGTTGTGACGGGAAAATCTTGATCTGTCGATGAGGTCATGATGTCACAGCCACATGACCTCGGCGGGAACTTCGAACAACCCACAACGCTCACGTGAAACGTGACGTCAAGCGTGTAATTGAAATGATTCGCACTACACGGTACGTAGTGCGAATATAATGTCGCCGCATGTCCCGAACGATTTCACTTTCCAGAGTTATTCAACTGCGTCCATGAAAATTTTAAATAATTTTATGCGGGATTCGAACTCACAGCCCTTGGGTTGCAAGCCAGACATGCTACCGCCTAGGCCATGCCCGCCGAACTTCCTGCTCACTAGCAGGAAGAGCCAAGCATGGGCTATCGCAATCCACTGCTTTTATTTCTTATTATTTATTTATTTATTTATTTAGTTACTTTCTTCCTTACGTATTTACTTATATATTTGTTTGTTTGTGTGTTTGTTTCCCAGCCATCGAGAGAGCGAGAGATCCACGATCCGGCCCCGCTGCTTAAACGTTTGGAGACCCCTGTCCTAAAGAGAGACGTTCGACGGAGGATTGATTTCTTTAGAAGTTCAAAGCTGTTTTCATCTAAGCTTGAGAACTCTCTGTTTCTAATTTAGTTATATTCCTCAATTAGCATTTCCCCCTATGCTCTCTGAAAGAGGTTGCGATCACTTTGAACTGTACTTTCCGGCGCACCTCCGCGGACAGTATAAGCTGCAACGCGTAATCCGGCTTTCTTCTGCACCAGTAATCCCCACAACTTTTTATCACCTCCTTAGTTCTCATGGCATTCAAACGATGGCACCTAAAATTTGCGTTTCATCAAACAATTTGATCCGAAGCCTTTCCTAAAACAAATACGCAAAAAAAAAAAAAAAGAGGCTGAAGGGCTATTGCAGCTTACACTGTTTTACAAAACTGGTTTTGCGATAACTGTGCTTATGTTCAGTCTATGCTTTCAAGTAACGCCTTCTTAAACCCGACATTGTCAAACTTCATCTGGTAGACACTTCTGATTATATAACGTGTAACTTGGATCTTCTTAGTGAACCCAAAAAGATTGATACCTTTGGCTTTTGTATTTTCATCCTATTTTTCTTTCTTTCTATTTATCGCTCTCTCTGGCTTTTTGTCATTGTGCTACGGTTGCTTGGAGTGAATCAACTATTGTATATCTCGACATTTTGTTGCATGTACCGAAAGGCTTGAGAATTGTACAAAGTTTTCATGCTTTGCTCCGTAATCTGAACGTGCCGAGTCTATGAAAGGCTTTTGCAACTCGGCCCGAGCAAGATTTTACACTAAGTTCGTCCACCCTTGTGCGCCCCAGAAAAAGCCGCTCATTAAAAAAAATGTAGACAAAAATACGAAATATAAAAATTTAAAACTAAATTTTGTCTAGGCTCTAATTCAGTGGCCGAGAACTCGGCAGCGGACGGCCTGCTTTTCGCCGAGCAGGCTCGTAAGAAATTCCCGTACACCGATGTCGGCGACGCCGTGTCCTGAAAATGATCTCTTCTTGGTCCTGGGTACCAGATATTAATTAGGTTTAACGGGGGCTAGTTGAGGTAATTGGTGCACGGAACGGCTGGCAAGAAACTCGAGTAACGGGCTTGTGCCGGCGAGCGTGAGACGACCGTATCGATCACAGAATATTCACGGGAGCCAAGAAAGCCCCTCCCTGGGGTCGTGTGCATAATTCATCAACTGCTGCTTTGAAGTCATTGCGATTTTGATGCGGCATCAATTCTCAGAGTGTGTCTTGGAAGAGCACGATCTTGAGGTTCGCAGTGTTTTTTTACACTTTTTTTTTTGTCCATTTTGAAGTGCTCTTTTTCACATTTTAGTGATCTGCAAAACGAATTTGCGCTACAGACGAGCTTGAGCACCTTTCTCTCATCAGAAAGAAATATCCCATGAAAAACTGCAATTGATCCTTTTATTCTCTCAGGCAGTTTTTTTCCTGCCATTTTTATTTTTTGGGCGGCTTTTGTTCTTTGTTTCTTTCCCTTCCCCAGCACTTTTTTTTTTTTACTTTTTTGTTGCCCTACGTTCTCAGAAGTTTCCCTAACGCTTTACTCTTCTGCTCAGTTTACACTTTCTTAAGAAGTTCTACCTTGTAATTTTATTTGATTCTAAATTTTAGGCAACCAGATGGTCTCCAGCGTTCGACCAGGTTGCCCGCATGTTAAATCGCCTATGGCCCTTTCCACCGCGAGGTGGCCAAGAGCAATGGGCCACGCCAGCGGCGATCCTCCGCTGATAAAAGGCCGGCGCAGAAGTATGCGCGGAGGCTTTATGGGTCGCGGCGCACGGCAATAACAGACAATAAATGACTACGTGTTGGTAAACCAGTGCGTAGTGTCCTTCTCCGAAGCGGGATGCAGCTAAGGAAATCCTATATAATAAGTTCCTCCTAATCCTGATTTCCTTATTATGTACCTTCTTCTTAGCGTTTTTTTTTTTATTTCTTTGTGCGTAACTGGGGTTCCGTGTTTTCGGTAAAAACTGATAAACCCCTAAAATTAACCGTCGAGACGGTTTTATTAAAATCGGTGAAAATCGTGAAGCCCCGAATGGGAGCTGTCCCTAACTAAGAAAAGCCAAAGTTACGCGGTATGAAAATGCGTGTCAACAGTTTCATTTTATCCTAACCGTTAAATAGAACCACCCCTGAACTGTCAGTGAAGCTATTTCATTCCTCGGAACTCCTCCACCCCCAATCCCATTTTCATTTCTTTACGGCACAAATTCGCTCTCTAAGTATTCACATCATAGCTGACGTTCTCTAGTGTTTGGGAAATCCCATTCCCGTGTCTTATTTTTTTTTTTTAAGTTTAATCATAAATCCCGATAAACAACGATTGTTTTTCTGACCCCGGAAATTGACAAAATTGACTGCGAAAACACCGAATTTGTGGTAAAAAATAAACCCTAGAAAAACAACCCTGATCTCAAAGAAAACTAAACCCCCAAAACACGGAACCCTATGTGTAACCTCCTATCGCTTCCTCTCCTTTCCCACATTGGTTTTTGTTTTGCTTTTTTTTTATGGTAATATTTTTCTCTTTTTTCATTTCCTGCCTCCTCCCTTTGTACCTAATTTGTTCAACTCTCAAATAAAAAAAAAATCTGTTTTTAAACAGCTACATTTTCACTCTATTTCCAGCCCGTTCTCCCTTTTCGAATAGCAGTTTCACCTTTTCTATACGCACTCTTCGCACCATATTTGTTTTTTTATTTATTTTTAGACCTTTTCCTTTCATTATTTTGCCTCAATTATTGCACCTTGCTTCCGCCGCCCACCCTCTTCATCATTCCACCATCTCACCGACTGACACTTTTGCTTGTACGTGACGTTTATCCTTTCTCTGAACAACGGAACAAACGAAAAGTGCATAACAAGAAAAAGGCTAAGATTTTCGAAAGGTGTAGATTTTGTGTCTCTTGCGAATTTTCCTTTATTTTCTATGCTTCAACTTCGACCGCCTCTGCTTGATTTTAATTTGATGCTTCGACCACATGCACATTTATTTCTGAGGCTCTGTCGATTTTTGGTTTTGGGTATCTGTTATTCGGATGATTTCCAGTAAAGCGCTGGAACGCGTCAGGCTGCAAACATGCAACACTTTCCCAACTCCGTCAGAAATGTACCCCTTGTGGAGGAATAAAACTGATTGATTCACTAAAGTGCGTTGTTCTAGTTGCACTTATATCTTGTCTCTATGGAACGCGAAAAGGGGTTCATTTATTTAGATGATCGGTGCCGAAAATCCGGTTTCGTAACATCATGATTGCTGTTTAGTTTAGTTGTGGATTACAAGACTTTGGCGATTCCTTTGTATTTTTTTTTTTTTTGAGTATCGTAAAACGATTTAGTAGAACTGTTGCAATAACTCTCCGCGAAGGTTTTCTTGAATTGAAATCGCATTTCGGAGGAATCTACGAAAAAGAATGCCAATTTGTTTTTTATGAGAAACATTTGGGGTGTTTTCATGCTAAAATGTCGAAAATGGGAACAGAAAAAAGTAATCGACGTGCTCACGTGTGCGTGCGTGCGTGCGCGTATGTGCGTGCGCGTGTGTGTGCGCGCGCGCGCGTGTGTGTGTGTGTGTGCGTGTATGTGTGTGTGTGAGTGAGAGAGAGAGAGAGAGATCCAAGTATTGTTTGATTGTTCGGCTTCCCCGCATGCATGATATGTATGTGGCGGTGCACCCTTTGCAGAGCGATTCGCGAAGCATTTAAAGGCAAGCTGAAGCGGTTTTGTATTTGAGGAAACGGACTTAAATGATCTTCATTTGACCTCCAGGATCTCAAGTATCAAAATTATTTTTAAATTGTTTCATGGAGGCTGCAGAAAATAATCGTTAAAGAATTGCCGAAGGCCCTCCTTCACAGAGTGTGTCGTCCCAAAAGGAGTGTTCGGAATCTCCGCCCTCGCGCACGTTCAGCGCCTATCAAAGCTCTGCACGCGCACTCTCGTCATTTCTTCAAAGGTCAGGAAGAGACGTCACGACTGGTACCAGTGCGGGGGAATACACTTGGCAAGCTTGCAATCGCGCGCGCGGCGACACGTGCTTGGCGGCCGAAAGACCCTTTTATAACGTGACGACTGGTCGGAAGTTTTTCGTATTTTTTCGCGTCTAGGTAGAGCTTAGGGGAACAAGAACGTAACATTCAGATTCACGGGGTAAAACTACAGTAGGATAAACTTCCTGTCTCATTACTCGTAAATAAGTATTTCACCTTCCCTTTAATGGGAGATGGTAAGTAAAATCAACAAAAACTGTTTTTCTTTTAGGGGCGAAGCTCCTTAGGGGCTAGCCAGGTCCGTATGTCCGTCCGATGTCCGGCGTCGGGTGCTCGGGCTCACGAGCACGTCATCACGTGCTCCCGTGCTTGTGTAGGAAAAAACAAAAACAAAAACAAAAACAACCGCATCTTCACGTGGTGAATGTTGTTGATTGGGGCGAAGCTCTGGTGGTGCTTGTCTGCGTAGACGCTGAGCCGCAGCATGCCGAGCCTTTTGTTCGTTTTCATCCATGTCAGAAAGAGAATGTGTGGTATGGAACGTGGTTATATACGCATTTGAGCATTTGACCGCAGCGTGACATGGATGAAAACGAACGAAAGGCTCGGCATGCTGCGGCTCAGCGTCCACGCAGACAAGCACCACCAGAGAGCTTCGCCCCAATCAACATCATTCACCTCGTGGAGATGCGTTTTTTTTTAATTTTATCTAGAAAAATAGCAGGGTTCTTGCAGAACCGGTCCTCCAAAGAGCGTGTTCGAGTGAGCACTAGAAGACATTTAAAACGTGTGCCTCCCGCACCTACCTACCTTTTAAAATGTACGAACATTTACGAAGAGATTGTTTGCATCGTCCTTTTTGCTCTCAAAACCTTAAAAAAGCAACAAAACAAGTGTTGTTGTTGCTGTTTTTGTTTGTGCGAAATTGATGAAATATATTGTATAAATTATTTTTTTCCGTTTTATGCATGTATTATAGACGCATGAACGTTTCAGGAACGCACGCAAAAAGCAAATGAGTCGCTAAACAACTTGATATGGTATAGGTGTCCAAAAAACACATTTGTTGGAGTTTCCACAGTGAAGGCTGCTGTCTACGACGGAATTGCGTTCTATAACAACAGCAACGAAGCAAGAAATAAAGCGCCGGAGTCCCTTGGTGTAACACCAAGCGTGTTTTGCGACGTGACCCTGAACCGGATGGACAACATCCAAATCCCAAGAGCGGATTTTAGGGGCCTCTACGGAAAGCAAGAAAAGAAGGAAAATAAAGGCGAGTGCCAGGACAGGCTTCACAAGGCAGTGTAAAGGGTAGGACACTGAAGACTATGGACTAGGCGCGTTTTAGCATTGTGGATGAGAAACCGAACTTCTTATTGCTATTGTTCGAAAACCCTCTTTCTATGCATGTAAGGAAAATTTCCTCCGAATCTAGTGGAGCTCTAAAATAGATTTCTTTTTTCAGTTACTACAACATGCTTACTTTATTCACTTAACCTTATGAATTGTATTTCGTTGAATAATTTTAATTTATTAATATCTTTCTCCACACAAGAAGCATCAAAACTGGACCACATATGTACCAAATTTTATTGAAAAACAATTTGATGTGCAATTACTATTATTTTTTGCTCAGAAGAAAGCCCACGCTGTGGGGAGTATCTGGGAAAGGTTTCTTGGCTCTACTTACATTTGACAATTTAGAAATGTTCCTTACCAAAAGCAAAAAAAAGTTCAAAATTATTTTCTTTAATACTCGGCACATGCTTTAGTAAGCAGCAAGCTGAAATGCAGCTTAAACAACCTGGAAAGCTTGAAGTTGCTCGTATAAAGTGAAACAGATATGACGTCAAAACAAGTTGAGTCATATGTCAAACCGCCGCTATTTTTAGGAACATAATTCTTCTTCATTCTTGGATCAGCATCTAGAAGGCAATCATCTATCAATAGACCGATCTCACAAGCCAATTTCGTTGCGCCACAGCTGCCGGCATGCATCGTTGGGAACTGTAGTCTCTCCACACCATGCGCGACAACCCCGCTGTGGGCCTGCGCGAGCAGACCACCTGACGACGCGAGCTGTCTCGTTCACTGGTATCTGCCACTTGTGAACTGCAGTTACACTCTAAAAAAAAAGGTGTAGCTTTTACACCCCTTGTCACAAATTTGACACCCCAAAACTTCAGTTCGACGCACAGCGCAATAACATCGAAATGACGGCAGCAACTTTTGCGAGAGGCTCGATGACGGTTGGATATAACATATTCAACAGCTAAAGTACTTATCAAAGACTTCAAAAGAAAATCACTGAGGTTTTCGCAGTAGGGCCAAGAAAACCCCGATAACTTTTTTTGCATTGAATCATACGTGCATTAGATATTTTAATAAGTTGTACAACTCGTCTATCAAGCGGCTCGTGAAAGTTGGTACCTTCGGTTCAACCTCAGTGCGCTGTATGTCGAACTGAAGTTTTGGGGTGTCAAATATGTGACATGGGGTGTAAAAGCTACACCTTTTTTTTTAGAGTGTATGGCTGCGTCACGCATGCGTGGAACGCTTAGTGAGATATGTCTATTAGCCCAGCACACGGGTCGAAAAGTATCACCGTCGACTTGCATCTAATAATAGACAAACGCGCCTTTTTGCAAACAAGCCCGCGTTTGCCCACACCAGGTAAGGGCACTGAAGCGTGCGCAGATACCAGATTCGCTCGAGGGAAACTGTCTGCGCATGCGCGCTGTGGGCAGCAGCGCCACCGCCGCCGCGTGATGTGAAAGCTGCGTGTTAACGTATACACGCGCGGACGTTCTTTTGTCTCGATTTTTTTGAATGAATACGCATTTTGTTTTTGCCGCAATTTCGCCAGTTATTGTGAACTCAGGTGTCGTGCTACTAGTAGTAATTATACAGTCTTCATTTTTGTGTGTGCCCAGAAACCACCGTAACTCTCTTCTGTTTAGCGCGCATGCAAGAAAAAAAAAGAAAAGAAAACGTAATAAAACAACTAAAAATCTAAGCACTATCACTCACAATGAAGGAAAAACTAACCGATAAATTACGATGCACAAGCTCGAGCAGCTGACGGTGGTGAATAGAAGCTGTTATGGGGACGTGGACGTGAGGAGGACAATATGTTGTTGTATAATGTCGGAATCCAAGAAAGTGGTGAAGTAACACGCGATGATCGATCGTCGAAACAAATGAGCTCGTAGTAGAGGCGTCTTAAGAACATTAAAGTTAACTTTGCTACGACGCTGAGGAGATTCACTGGGACCATTTGTATTCTTGGGTAAAAATATCGAGTCACGGACACCTCATCTGTTTAACGACATCTTATGTGAAAATAGTGCTCGAAGATTATTCATACTTATGATAAAAAGGCCGTTCAAACTATCTCTCGTAAACAACTCAAATTAGTTTTTTTCTGAACGTGTTCGACAGTTATAATTTGGGTTCTATTTCTGGGAATGTGGCTCACAGAGGAAAATTCCAACCCTGACCTCATAAAGAAAGGAAAAAAAGTGAACTAAGCAATGGGGGTTTCTAAAATGTTGCGTTATACGATATAAAACTTTCGCAAACAAGGAGCTCCTAAACCGTAACAGGGGCAGTTTTTCGTTTAGCTCTGGTTTGCTCTTCCGCCCAAAAAACAAAGCGGAGCCAAAGCTTCATTGATCTTAACTTCACGCTGTATGCTTTGGACCTGATGCCTTTCAGTCAACGTCAGTCCTCCGGTGACGAACGAAATACGACCAGTGCATGTTTGATGCGCCCTCGCACGCTCCGTGACATCTTTCGTCGAAGTTGGTTTCTCACAAATAAAACTGACAGTCTTCTAAGATGACTTGAAACTTGAGTCCTACACAAGAAGCTCACCTACTTCTCAAATGCTTCAACTTACTTTTGTTTCGTCTTTTTTTGTCGTTGGTGCTTGCGTTTGGATGTCTCAACTCGAACCGCGCTGGTTTGGAAGCGCCCTTTGTTCATTAGCGGTGAGCCTTTACGGCGACAGGTAGTTTGTAAAGAGCACCCATCGGGTGGTGCGACAGCTTGCTTCCTTCCCAAGTTCGCGCTTCTTGCTACAAGGTTACCGGCGTGCGGCGAATGTCATGACCCATCTCCATGCCCGTTGCGGATATTGCGTGCTGCCGGTGTGCACACGCTGGGCTCAGTCGGGGCATCGACTCGCTCTCTACGACCTGGCTGCGGGTAGGAAGCCAGAGGCAGCTTCCGCCCTCGGTCCAATTCGCGACGTAAATACCGGCGGCCCTTCTTGACGTGTTCAGATGTTCGCTTCCGAAGAAGAGTGAAACGTCAGGGGTCACTTATTACTCTACTTCTTTCTTTTTTTTTTCTTTATGGGAAAAAAAGGGGGGGGGAGGACGGGAGGAGGGTGTGAGGGAGAGATGAGTGTAAATCAATTCTTCTTTTGTTGTCTTCGATGTCGAGCAGGGACGGTCCTAAATTAGATTCCCTGCTCTTGACACGTGCGTTCGTAGATTTTTGTTTTCTCTTTCTAATGTATATGAGTTGTTTATGACGGCAATCAAATGTCAGGCAAACTTTCTGCGTTACCCTTAGAACTTCGTTAGCAGCATATATTTTTATTTCTTCCACGCAGCGGCGAGTGTTACTGAGTAAACCTTTCCCTCCGCTTGCCTAGACATTTTCGCGGCATCCGTTTTGAGCGCGCGTCGTTAGAATGCCGGCTTGTTCAAGCATATCTAAAAAAAAAGTGAATATTGCTTTTCGTTAAGATTTTGTTAGCTCCCATACTTGTGAGTAAATTATACGATTGGTGTAAGGTTTCAAGAGTTTTTTTCTTAAATGACTCTAACATGCGTCACTCGTTCTTTAGTCATGACATTTATATTATACCTTCATTGTGGAAATTGCCAGTTTGGTACTCGGTGTTCACTATCTTGGATTATCAGTAAACGTTTAGCGTATTTACGGGCCTCATTTAGTAGGGAGCTTTAGTGAACCGTTTTTGCGCATCCCATACGGCACGATGAGCCCTCCGATAGACTTCCGCCGTCGGTCCAATTCATGCCTTGCTGCAGTTCGCGTGCTCTACAACAGGATACTCTCTGATGCGCAGTTCGTACCAATGTAAAAAAAACAAAAAACAAAAAAAAACGGTGTTTGAAACTCTTTAGTGCTTATTTTAAGCGATCTTTGTATCCAGTTCACGTATTCAAACTTGAGCCACTGGCCAGATGGAAGCCATATTGCCATAGGTCTGGCCGACTGGCACTGCGTGGCCACGCATATATTGTTTTAATATTTTGAAACGCAAAACTACCCTTGCATTGTTTAACTCCATCCAGCCTGAGTTCCTGTTATATTCTTGAATAACAGCTCTGAAGGAACGCAAGATGTAAATGAGATAAGTTTTCTTTCTCCTACTACACATACCATTTCGGCGGTAGAGTTATGCCACCGGACGACGAAATGTCGACAGCGGGTGTGGTTCTATTTTTGTGTGGTTCTATTTTTGGATATTTATAACACTCGTGCATAGTGGTACCGCTGTTGCTTAGCTTTTATTTGAGCTCAGGGTGTCCGGGAGAGTGAGCGATAGATACAATTCGCATAGCCATGCTTGAGCACTCACCGCCGAATTCAGAAACCTCACTCAAACTACGCTCAAACTCAAGGGCCCCTCCACTTCCTCGAGGAAGGCGCAAGGGCCGGCACCGGCCAATCGCGACGGCGGATCCGTCCTCGCGATTGGCCAGCGCCGGCCCTCGCGCCTTTCTCGAGGAAGTGGAGGGGCCCTTGAGTTTGAGTGTAGTTTGAGTGAGGTTTCTGAATTTGACGGTCAGTGACAGTATTTGTTAGCAGCATTTCTACATGTATCAAGTCACTAGCTTGTTTCGACTTGCGCAAATATTCAAATACGTCGTAGATGTCTTTTTTTATGTTTTGATATTAGTCGCGTAACGAAGCTTGGCCTGTCATGGTGTGCGAAAAGCTTATTCAGAGTTAAAGTAACAAGTTGAACTGTATATATACCGGGTGTTATTTTTTATTCGAAACAGATTTTTAAAAAAGGCGTCTTTACTGGTACGTGAATGCCGTCTTCACTATGTGTTTTTTGAGCTCGGCGGACATTCAAGAGGCGAACAACCGTCACAGTCTGGTGAGTCATTAACTAAAATCTGTTAATTAACTTTTTAATTATTGGTTTTATGGACCATGTTGCAATTGTAATTTTGAAGCCAGCCGTCCTGGAAGGCTATACCAACTTACACATTTAAAAAAAAATACAACTGGTTTGGAGATATCCGTCGACAATTTCTCCCCTTTCTATCATCCGATTCCGAAACTGAAAGTTCCAAGTGCGCCGGAAGCGCTGATCACGTGACGCTTGTAGAAGTGACGGTTTCGTGACGTACAAATCGTCATGATCTCATATCTGCACTGCGGCTGTCACGGTGCGGCTCGAGGTATGCAAACTCGCGGGGGCGGTCTTTAGCGCTCTCGCTTTTAATGCGTCATTGCCCTCGGAGCTTCATTCGCGATTGTTTGTCGGCGGGGGATTCGCTTCGCCAGATAGCGTGGGCGCACGAACGCCGGCTCTGCCAGTTGTAGCGTTAAAATGGCTGCGCAAATTGAGTCGAGGTATTCAGTCGCCGAGAAGGTTCAAATGGTTATGGCATATGCTAAAATGAATGGCAACGTTCGTCTTGGCACGAGGCTGTATGCCGCTCAACACCCTGGTCGCACTGTTCCTGCCCCATCCACCGTCTTCCAGGTTGCCAAGAAGTTTCTGTCCACTGGGTCTGTGCATCGTCAAAGAAGGAAAGCAGCTGTCTTGAAATCGCTGTGTTAGCCTACGTGCGAGCGTACCCCGAAATCAGCATCCGAAATGTCGTCGAAGATTCCGGAGGCAGCATCTTTTCGGTATGAAAAGTCCTGAGAAAGCACAAGCTCCATCCGTATCACATATCTTTGCATCAGGACCTCAGCGAGTGTGACTTTGAGAAGCGCTTGGACTTTAGCAATTGGGCCCTTATTAAAACGGATGAAGACCCCGATTTTCTCACTAATGTACTCTGGACTGACGAAGCACAGTTTTGCCGAAATGGCAACGTGAACATTCACAACGCGCACTACTGGTCTGATTCCGACCCTCACTGGCTCCGCCAGCATAACCATCAGGTTCGGTGGTCAGTGAATGTGTGGTGCGGCATGTTTCGTGACAGAATAGTGGGACCATTTTTTTTCGAATTCACACTGACAGCTCAGTCATACACCCAACATACTTGATGGTGTTGTCAGTGACTTCATCTGCGATCTCCCGTTAAGCGAGCTTAGGAGCACGTGGTTCCAGCATGACGGAGCGCCAGCTCACTTCTCGTCGAGTGCGCGGAGCTACCTCAACGCCTGTTTTTCCCAGCAGTGGATTGGGCGCGGTGGACCTATGTTCTGGCCGCCAAGATCGCCTGACCTGACCCCGCTAGACTTTTTCCTTTGGGGTCACATAAAAAACGAAGTCTATTCAACTGAGCCCCAAGATGTCAACGACCTGAAGAACCGAATTGTCTCAGCATGCGCCAATATTGAACCACACGTCCTGAAGCAGGTGGTTCAATCTATGAAGAAACGATTCATGGCATGCGTAGCAGTGGAGGGTCGCCATTGCGAACATTACTTGTAGTAAGACATTACCTTAGGGTCTAAGCACACCAGAAACTTAAATTATCAGCAATTCTGATCTCTGAAGTTATTTCGCTGAAGATGATAAATAGCAAAGACTTCTTTCTTGTAGCGTTTCATTTTCTTTCGTTAAGTCGACTGGCAGAGTCAGCGTTCGTGCGCCTACGCTATTTGGCGAAGCGCCTTCCCCGCCGACAAACAATCGCGAGTGAAGCTCCGAGGGCAATGACGCATTAAAAGCGAGAGCGCTAAAGACCGCCCCCGCGAGTTTGCATACCTCGAGCCGCACCGTGACAGCCGCAGTGCAGATATGAGATCATGACGATTTGTACGTCACGAAACCGTCACTTCTACAAGCGTCACGTGATCAGCGCTTCCGGCGCACTTGGAACTTTCAGTTTCGGAATCGGATGATAAAAAGGGGAGAAATTGTCGACGGATATCTCCAAACCAGTTGCATTTTTTTTTTAAATGTGTAAGTTGGTATAGCCTTCCAGGACGGCTGGCTTCAAAATTATAATTGCAACATGGTCCATAAAACCAATAATTAAAAAGTTAATTAACAGATTTTAGTTAATGACTCACCAGACTGTGACGGTTGTTCGCCTCTCGAATGTCCGCCGATCTCAAGAAACACATAGTGAAGACGGCATTCACGTAGCAGTAAAGACGCCTTTTTTAAAAATCTGTTTCGAATAAAGATTAACACCCTGTATATGGACGGAGCCATAACTGGCATCTACTTGGGGATTTTCTTTATACCGGTCACTTCACGTTGTCGCTGTGTTCACGGGAGAAAGCATTCACTAGTTTCATCCACAAATCTAGTTTTCTGGCAAAGAGGATTGTTTGACGCATGCGCATCGTGCACTGCATCGTTTGTGCAGCGTAATGACACGAAATAGGTTCTGTAACGAGATACTATTACAACGAAAATGTGGATGGCGAAAAGTAACAGCATCGTTGTTTTCACTGCATCAACGAGTCAAACGGCGGAACACGGAAATTAGGCAATTACTTGGTTATGTGCGGTAACCCGCGACTGTGTGGTGCAATGGTGAAGTGCAGGCAAAGGTCCTGTAGTGTCTTGGAAATGTATGGAATAGCGTAAGTGTGGTACACGGTTTATATGCGCTTCAAACCACAGGCGATTGTTGTTCTCGTAGGACACTTTCTTGCCTTATTTTGTACCGTTTCAAGAGACATCAGCCATGCATAAATCCAAAAGAGGATTTTTGGGTTATAGACTCAATGCGCTGGGATTGTCGGGGGCATCAAATGTAACCATTTCGAGCAAGCCCTCCCCCCCCCCCCCTTTTTTTTTTTTTTTCTTCTTTTACTGTTTCACTTTGCATTTTCAGATGCATGTATTTTGTTGTGAAGAGTGTGTGCGAAGATGTTGTTATTTACATTATGAATATTTAGGCAAACACGGACATAAGTGTCTACTTTAATAAATACTGCATCGATTACAAATTTAGAGATAGAGTCCATGACACATAAGTTCCGCAATTAGGACGACTAACTTGGCACTTTCCTTTTTTGCACTGGTGGACGTTCGTATAAAATATTATCATCCAAACACCTATAGTATTTAGACCGGCCTTTCAAGCAAAAACGACTTGTATAAACACATCCGCAATGCGGCAGTTAATTTTCTTGTAAAAAAAAAGGCTTTACTTTGATGTGTCTTTTCTTTCTCTTGTCCTTTTTTTTTGTCAGCGTTCTGCGGTTGTGGAACCTGACGCGATACTTGCTAAGGTAACGACCGTTTCCTTCTTATGCTCGAAATTAAAAGTGCGAGCGGCAAAGCGGAACGCTTTGTGTTGCGAAACCGGGCTCAGTCGGGGGAAAATTTTAATTTCCTCTCTAGTGGGTTCGGTTTCTCTAAAAATGATAGCGATCATGGGAGAAAAAAATTCTCGCTCCTGAATCCTTTCTTGAAATGCTATTTTTGTGCGCTTGTCTTCTTCAAGCCAGGATGTTAGTGGGTATTCAGCGTCGTTCATACCTTTTTCTACCACACTCTTTATGCCCAACTTTGTCTTGCGACATACTAAATTTTATTTTGCGACATACTATAAAATAAACTAGTCTCCGCGACCTATTACAAATATATTTTGTACAGCGGCTTTATATTTCATAAAACTGCGTGCATTGGCACCGATCCGTCATAATATAAACTACAAAAGTAATGACGAATGCTTTATAGTTAGGTACGTGAGAAGTTTTTTTCTTCCAAACACTAATCACGTACAAATGAGCCCAAACGTGGTTGTATGTATCCCACTTGATGAGGGCACGGTGATTCGTACCTGTACAATTAGGAATGGCTCGCGCTCTGATCGCATTGGAGATTTCCACCAAAATCCTCGACGTTCCCCGAAATCCCCTTGTGCCGTTCGAGTGGTATTTGCGTCGCATCATGACCACTGCAGTGAGGAACCATATGAGGTCTTGTGATTCCTTTGTTCCCCGAGTGCGGTCTTTCGAGGATCCACCCAGGCGCCACTCTCGGAGCGGAAGGAAATTGGAATTAGCCAATCAGTCTACAGGACAATAGGACGGACCCGCATTAAATTTAGCCCCCTTAAGTGGGAACGTGACTCTAAGCTGAGCTGCCAAACTCGTGTCCGAGAGCATTTGCATCTGCCGCCTTTACGCTGTGCTAATTGCCCCCTGAAAGCAGCAGCCGGCGGTGCTGAGGTGGCGAGACGAAACACCTAATTAATCTCCTTGTAGGCGATTTCGGTACAGTACTTCGTGTCAGGTGGTGTCGGATCGGAAGCAGCTCAGAAATGTCAATGTTCTCAACCGGTATGTTTAGATTGTATTATTTACTTATTTCTTTATTTCGGTTCTACTTCGACTAAGTTGGCGCGCTTGTAGGTATTATTTTTTTTCTTCGCATTAACATAGCGTTACTGTCGTACGCTCTGCGGCGCGTGACGATGGGAAGCGACAGACGGACCACGTCGCACTATCCAGCGGAACGAGCCCCTACCTTATTCCTCGCGGCGTATTTTATCGCCTCCGGCGTCATATATAGTCACATGTGAAGCAAGCGCGTGTAGATCCGTCAGCAGGCACAGTCAGTATGTCATTACATTTGTCCCAAACAGGGAAAGCTTCTAAAAAGACACGCGCGAAACTCGCTATTTTTTTTTTTTTTTTTTTTTTTTTTTTTTTTAAGTGACGTCTTAGTTTTTCGGACCCGTGGAGTACTTCGTCAGCTCCACCCGTTTGACAAGCTTTCTTCAAAATGTTTAAAATTTTGCCGTGTGTTCATTTAAATGGAAAAAAAAACCCAAAGAGACCTCCTTAAAAAAAAAGTACGCCTTTTCTACTGACTGGATATAATATGTTTTCCCCGTCTTGCCCGCCTATGGTCAACATGTCGTAATGATCAAAATATGAAATTAATGTGTTTCACACATAAAACTAAGATTGGAGGGCTTGTGAACGCTCATTATTCTGGGTTGCTTTACTGCGATGCCTTCGTGGCTGCTTTCCGGTCTTTCGGAGGCACCAAAGCCCGTTTGGTACGCCGTGGCGTCCCGCTGAGACGAGGCGTGCTGTGTCACGTCAATAGGACCTAATAAATTGCTTTCGTTTCCCTTTCAGGTGAGTACCACGGCCGCCGTCCCGTTCGCTGTGCGGCTCTGGGGTGTTCCCGGGCACGCGTAAGCTTCTTTTTTTGCATTCTCTTTGATTTTAAGGAGTCACCTTGTTTACTCGGAAGATGATTTCTTCTAAGCAATATGATTTTTTTTTTACGTCGCGGTGTTGTTACTGTCATCACAAAATGTGTTTAAGGGTTGGGATCTCCGACGAAAGTGTCACGTGGCGCTACGAAAAACCGTCACGCGCCCGGTAAGGTGTACGGAATTACTTTCCGCTAACTTTGGTGGAATGACTTCCCGCTCAACTTGACAGATCCCCCCCAACCCACCGATAAATTGTACAAACGCCAAACGTAACCAAGGGAGGACGACGAGGCTGAAGCCATCTGTACCCACGATACACTTCTAGTTCCCACGAGCACAAAAAGCTCATAACGAACATCCAGTGCAGCTGAGAAGACAATACACTGATGTATAGTTATTATGGACACCTTCGTTCTCCCCCACAAAAATCAATCATAACGTTAATGGTCCATATTAAGGAGACAAAAATGCACATATTTAACCCAGTTCGTCTCCGAACGCTTTGTTTGTATAGCGGGGTACCCATAGTGACGGGGTACGTATTAACAAAAAAAGAAAAAGAAAAAAAAGTATCAAGCTGTTAATACCTAGGCTAACATTTTCAGATGGCCTAACTTTAAATACTCTCATTAGCACTATAGTGGTTAGCGCCAGTAAATTTTTAGGGTATATTAAACGTAACCTATACCTTCCCCCCGTTGTGTGAAACTAACTGCAGATAAAAATTGGCAGCGACTTTTACCTTCAAAGTCCTCTAATGCATAAAATGCTGTCGAACACCCTGGAAGCAACATCGCCTAGGGTTATCTAGGAGGTGTTGCTAGGAGGGGGAAGGGGTGGGGAGAAAAAGGGAGGAGAGGGTTGATTAAGGGAATTTGTGTGTCGCGTGAGGTATATTTTACCGCTAAATTTAGGGGGGAAACTGAATGGTTGCATAGGTTACGTTACGTCAGGTCACGTGACGTAGATTTCCTTTGGCAAATTTTATGGGGAAACTGGATTGGCGTCTGAGTCACAAAAAAATACATGAATTTTCCCTCTAAACTCAGCGAGTAGCTGAATAGACATATTGCTATTGTACCCAAGCATCAAGGAGAATGCAGGGATTGGTGTTCCACGCGCCGCACGCGCACGCCTTCCGCTATAAAAGATCCAAAGTAAATAACCAAAATAAAGCGTTGACGAACGCGTGTGCAAAATGCCATTTGTTTTAGGTATTTGCTGACGCCAGTACGTGCGGCGCGTGGAACACTAATCCCTGCATTCTCCTTGATGCTTGGGTAATTTAGCAATGGGTATATTGGTGTATGGGTCGCGTGACGTCAATTTCCCGCTAAATTTAGCGGGGAAATGGAATTTATGTTTTGGCTGCAAGACGTGAATTTTCCCGCTAAATTTAGCGTGGCAACTGAGTTGACGTATAGGTCAGGCGCCGTCAATTTCCCCAAGGTGTATAGGTAACGTGGCGTCACGTGACGCCAATTTCCCCGCTAAATTTAGCGGCAAATGCACGGACGGACGGGCGAACACAATTGCGCGATTGGATAGTAGCGTTAAAAGGCATTTCGTGCTTTAAAACTATCGTCACATCTAAATTAGACTACGCTAACTTTAATGCGTGGCCTCATCAAGCATACCTCATGAACCAAACTCGAATTGATTCAAAATAAAGGATCTAGTTTTATATCTCACGTCTACTCACTGACATCGAGCATAACTGCATTAAAATCAAATCTATAGACCTTCGTCCATTAACTGAAAAACTAAACGTGCTCGTGTTGTCGTGTTTCACAAAATCTGCCACTCTTCTACTTTTCGTGACAATAGCTGTTACCCGCCGTCTCACCTTAATTTGCGTCACGACCGCAAATTAAATGTAAATCCTTTACTCACGAAAACAAATAAATTCCAACATTCCTCGCTTTCACTAGCTATTACTGACTGGAATTCTCTTCCTGAAATAATCGTACTCGAAATTTATCGGGTTAAACTCGGTTAAATTTGCAAGACGTACCTCGCAAAGTGTTTTTCATTAGTCAAAATTTTTATTCAGCATCACTTGATTTGTTTTTACTTCCGTCTTTATATGACCCGTTTTATATGTTTCGTGTTCATCATTAATAGAACTGTTATTCGGCAGCCTTCAATCTTTATCACGGTAAGGCATTTCATTGAAGGTTTTTGAGGATCATTAAACTGAATTGAACTGAACTGAACGAGACATGACTGCACACCTTGTGTCTCCCGACTAAATAGCTAGGATTGCTAGAGTCACTTACGGCTCAAGGAACGAGGGGCGGTTTGTTCTTCGGCGATCTTGGCGCCTGATACGGCAATCTCATTGACTGCGGAACGATAGTGAGATGCTGCGGGTCTCATCACGTCCTGCTTTGCTCAAAGCTGTTAAGGACTGTGGCGTATGTTACATCAAACGAAAATTGATTCGCAGAAAAATACTGCCCCGCTTAGAGCGGCAAGAAAAGCACAAAGTACCGTTTTGGTGACTTTTGCTTTTGGACAACCTTTTCGTGTAGCGAGTTCACTAGCTTCGAAGGCGCGGCGAGTGTTTACAGGACGAACAAGGGGCCGTCTGCACAGGCGGCCCCTTTGTTCGTGCTATAAACACTCGCCGCGCCTTCGAAGCTAGTGAACTCGCTACACGAAAAGGTTATCCTAAAGCAAAAGTCACCAAAACGGTACTTTGTGCTTTTCTTGCCACTCTAAGCGGGGCACCGCAACGTCAGGGGGCTTGTAGCTCTACATCGGTGACATTTAATATATCGGAACGGGAACTGTTCATTCTCTGAACTGCAGTCGCAAAAAAACTGCTTTGACTAAAAAAGGTGTTAGAAAAACAAAAACAAAAAATGCATATACAACCGCTTAGGCACAGCGTTATATTATGAGAACGAACTGAGGGTCCACAATACAGATTAAGTCCCACAACAACGCAGTATTTTATACCCGAAATGGCTGTGTCTCTATCTCCTAGTTGACTGTCTCTGGGTTGAGAGTAATTTCAACCCTTTGAGTTCTGTAGCGCTACGTTGCTTTCAATTCCTCACGGTCCAAAAATATTAAACAAACAAGACAACGGTGACAGTGAGACTTCTTTCAGAAGAAAAGTGCAAGGTGTCATTCCTTGTCCAAGAGCTGCGCCTGCCGTCTTTTGTTCTGCTTATGTCTTTTGTCTTCGTACCCTTTCCGCCACAAACACGCTCTTTAGTTTGTTTGAAATTGCCATTCCAACACACGCTGTAACGTAGTTCAACAAATGCAACCGAAGAAAGCATACAATTTGGGCTACCGAGACGCAGGTCCTCACACCCTGATGTGGAATTTCCCTGGTGGATTTGGAGCGATCCAAAAGCGCTCGAGCTCGCGCCTTTTGTGCGGTAGATCAACACCTCTTAGATAATAAAGTCGGAGCGCTGATAGAGATGTCGTCATCAGCGAACCAACGCTGGACATAGATTGGAGACGAAGATTGCGTCGACGTTAGGCCCAAAAGTTGACTCGAAGCTAAGCGCTAACGCAGCACTCGTTTCCCATCTGTGTCCAGCGTTGGCCTTCGCTGATGAGGCAGAAATGTCGGCACGAAGGCCTCGTCTGCTAGGCGGTGTTGGGTAGATACGAGCGCGCTTGCAAGCCTAAGGAGATACTAACAAAAATCGCTCCAAAACTGATCCATATTGACCAAGAGAATTCCCCATAAGACTATATAGTAGCAGACTATAGCAGCAATATGTGGAGTAAATCTGTTACGCTCAATATCGATCAAGTTTGACATTACGGGCTTCTCAGTCTCAATGATTTGGAATGTAGTTTTTGAAAGGATTCTGAAAGAGGATTTTTTTTCTAGTATGTTTGGCATCTTTCATGGTGATCGAGCAGAAAAGGAGAAACACTGATCACCTTCGTTCGCCTTACAATTTCTCTCTCACTTCAAAGGCCCGATCCCCTTTCTCACGATCGAACGTTCAAGGTCCGCTACAGCGTGCAGCACTAGCGCCCGTGCCGTCCTTCCCGTTACTCGATTCCAGAGCTGCCGAGTAGTCCGGCGGCACTACTCAACTCCTCTGTTCCCGGCGCTAACGTGTACACGCGGGCGGCGCACACGGGAGGGAAAAGTGATCGCGATCCTTGTTTTTCCTGTGCAAGACAACCCGAGAACAAGTTGTCGACGACCAAGGAAAGAAAATACTAGTGCGTCTCTTTTTTTTTTTTTTTTTTTTTTTTTGTCACCCCTTTTTGTGTTGAAGCAGCACCAATATTTTGCGTCATTTTTCTTATTTATTTTCTCACTGTACTCTTTATATTCTCGCGTGCTTTCTGTGACCCAGATGAACGATTTATAAAGGAAGCTTGAGTACCCCCATTTTCTTCACAAAACGGTGACTCTACTAACTTATGTAGTCATACCGTACGTTATTGACTCTCTAAACACCATTGTTTTCTTTTAACCCAACTCAGCTGTCTTTGTGTGGGTTCATCCTCTTCAGTTTTAGCGCTTCTAAATTTGGCTGGGGTATGATAAGGTCTTTAAATACCGACTCTATGATATGAAAAACTGCAACGGTGACTTATATCCCGAATTCCCAGAAAACTTGGTGCCACTAGCCGCTCTGTACAAACGGTCCATTTTTCTGACAAAAAAAAAAAACGTTTTTTTTTTTTGTTTTTATGATTGGCGTTTACAAAAGCAAAGCTTCGCTCCATGCTGAATACGCCGCAGTGCATTTGACATTAAACGGAGCGTTTTTGTTTTAGTTTGATGTTACAACAAACAACAATCTTGGGAGTTGTTTGCAAATGATTTCACCCTTACAAATTACTGATTTTTTTTTGTAACAAGATGAGCGCTATGCGTTTACGTCACTGTCTCAGAAAGTGCCGTCAGCAGTGTACCGGTCGACACAGGAATATCTCGATATATTTTCTGTCATTGAAATTGGGACCGTTTGTCCGAAATTACAGCACCCGTAACCCCGACGTCGTGCGCTATAATACAAACCATTCTATTGTAATTTAGTGACTTCCTACATACTTTTCGAAATCTGTCACAGTATTTATAACTTGTTACATTGCAGCTCAAGTGACTGTGACTAGAACCTAGTCACCTTTAAGAGTAGCATTTACGGCTATGGAGCAAATGGCTCTTCCGTCGGCTATTCCGTGTTTTCAGTATCAAAGGCCTTGCTTAGATGCGCTTAAATTTTTTAATGAATACAGCTTTGTTAAATATACGCTAACAAAGTCGCACTCCTGATTGAGCGAATGCGTGGGGTTGTGAAAAAGATCAAATTCCCAAACTTTTTTTTACCTTGTATTCCTTACGCCGGGGTTACACTCCTTATACATCATACGAAAATGCAGTCTGCAAACAAATTTGAAAGCGAGTCACCGCGAGATCCGTGCTTCGAATGCCGCATGGCAATTGAGTTCAAGTAGAAAACTAGGGCACACGGAATTCGAACCACGGATATTGCGATGACTCGTGTTTGCAGGCTGTCTTTTGTATGATGTCTAAGAGCAGTGTGACCCCGGCTTTAGACTTTATTCTAGAGTGGATATTGCAGTGACGAGCTGAGGGTTCATTTGAATCACGCGGATATTTGTAGGGGGTATTCACTGGACGCCGTGGCTGATAGCGCTGTTTAGAGCGCATGCTCGGAAGACAGGTAATCTTGATGGTGCGGAAAACACGCTGCAAAATAACGGCGGAAGCTCGCCGTCAACATGTCCTCAGCACTCGTACACACAGCTATTTCCGTCAGTGAATATCTATACTCGGTGTCAACTATTTTCTGCTACGTTGTCAAAGCTAGCCTAGGTTCCACAGTACTCCAATTCTGTCAAAGCTTGTTGCTCAAACGCATTCAAATGAGGCGCAAAAGACAAAACCACGTGCTTTTCACAGCAGTGCGGGACTACTGAACAGTGGAAGTACGCTAGCTTTGACAATGTAGCACTAAATAGTTCACGCAGAAGCCTTTATATATATATATATATACGACGATAATAATCCCTGGAGAAGGGGAACAAGAGGGACGAAGGACAAACACAAAACTCCAAACACAGCTAGGTGACTGGTGAGCGACCGAAAAAATCCGCCTTGTCCGGGTATCGAACCCGGGACCTCTCCATTACAGGTGGAGCGCTCTACCAACTGAGCTAACCAGGGGTTAGACGTCAGTAGAGCAAACGGGTTTTATCAGCTGCCACCAGTCACCTAGCTGTGTTCGGAGTTTTGTGTTTGTCCTTCGTCCCTCTTGTTCCCCTTCTCCAGGGATTATTATCGTCATTCTTGTCCAGCTCGCTTGCACATTTGCATTTAATTGCATTATAATTAAAAACATATAGACGCTTTGCAGCAGCTGTGCATGGGCACCGCCATAACTGACCTTCAGTTTTTTGTTTCCCCTTATTACGTTTACTTCACTTCATTATTACCATTGCAGGCTAGGTTATTGCCATCTTAGATTTTATTCTGTCTTTCTCCCAAACATTGGCTTTTGTGGAGGCTCGTCCACACCAATTTCAGTGCCTCGGTATCTCGGTAAAACAAGAGAAGGTCAGCAATGGCGGCTGTATTCTGGCGCGTGTGTAGAGCGTCTGTATATATATATATAACTTGCACTGTGATATCGGCACTTTGTGTTTCCTTTCTCAGTCACCTTTTGTTAGAGTTTGAACTGTTGAAGGGCGCATTGGATGACTAAATAATAATTTATTGAACTGTAGCTTCAATGATAGATGATGGGACCCTGGTGAGGCATGGTACAACCACGATTTTAATGAGAGTGTTTACCGAATAAATGTTCTATAAAAAAGACACACTTGGGTTATTTTCTCAAATTTCTATGACATACTTGGCCACTAACTAGAGATAAGCTTCTCTTTTTTTTCTTCTTTTTAGTAAAGTGCGAATATTTGTTGTTTAAACAATTCAGTTGTCCGGTTCTGAAGTGGCTTGGAATATCCCGATCGAAAACGTCGCAGTCCGCGATTGGCCGAATGCTGACTATGACGTCGGCAAATGATTTCTTATCGACAGAAATAAGAGGAATATAAGAACTTAAATTTTGACGGTGTTGGCAGTGTTGGTTTCAGAGCTCTATGATTTCGAACTTCCACCATGCTCATTACAAACACCATCGAACTTGTTGTTCGCAAGGTCATGACGTCACGAGAGGTAACCACACGAGAGTGCCACCAAAACATCTTGCCGCTAATACTGTGCGTGAAGTACTTGGTGCTACACTTTCAAAGCTAGCGTAACCTCCACAGTGCTTCAGCCCCGCACTGCTGAGCAAGTGGCTTCGTGTTGCGTCTCATTCGCATGCACTCGCGCACTTTGATAGAGTTGAAGCACTGCGGAAGCGACGTTAGCCTTGACGACGTAGCATAAAATAGTTGACGCCGAATATTGGCGGCGAGATGCATGTCTCTCGCAAACAACAAGTACGATGGTGTTTGCAATGAGCATGGTGCAAGCTTCAAATCATTGCGCTCTCAAACCAAAAGACTGCCAACACCGTCTAAATTGAACTTCATTCATTCCTTTTATTTCCGACAATGAGAACTCCTTTGCTGAGGTCATAGTCAGCATTCGGCCAATCGTGAAAGGCCAATCACAGTGACGCTTTCAATCACTCACGTCACCAATAGACCTTTCCAAAAAGGGGTTTCTGGCCGGTTCCACTTTCAATGTTCCAGCGTATTGGCGTGTGATTTGCTCGCTTTGCAAAGCGAAGAACATGCGCGTACTGGGCCGAGAAAATCGCACGCTGGCCTGAAGCCGTGTAAATATTGGAATGGTGTATACTAGATTCCTATTGCAAAAAATATTTCTCATCTGCATTTTCGCTTTTGCGAGCGTGGGGCGTTGGGTTCGCACAAATATCACTTTCAAACTTCTGTTGCAGCGACGTGAGCTCCATCCCTGCTTCAGCAGTCTTAAAACATTCCAGGAACGTTGTGAAGCGAGATGAGCCCCCGTGACTGCACAACTGTGTTGCATTTTACGCTGACGCTATCATATGTCCTGTAGCATCCGTAAAATGTGATCCAGAGGAATTCATCGAGGTCGATAGTTTCGCGTAGAATGCTTAGCTCGACTTTGACGCCTGTACAATAAGGAAACAGGAAGACATCAACAGAAACATGAAGCTTGATGCGCCTTATAGCAGCATATTTCTAAACCAAATATACGCGTGTATTTCGTCAGCTGTCAGGCTTCAGAAGAGCTTTCGTCACTCCCGCTCCGCGCCTCCTGTCACGCGCAATGCTATTAGGTGTACTTTGTCGCCATCTGCTGATTTCGTATTCTGTTCCGTTTCCTTTGGCAATGCGCAGGATTACAATACCACAGCTTGTAAGATTTGACTTTCTTTTATGTGGGCTGGAATGTGTGCGTTCGTTCCTTAACGCATTTAGTAATGCTCTGTTTTTTTTGTTTTTTTGCACTTACTGCTGAATAGCAGAAAATATCCATCCCCCGACCGCTCTAAGAAAATCATATCAATGCAAAATCAACTTTTCCGCGTATGGATAAATTCCTCTTATTGTAAAAAAAACAGGCCGCTTCGAATCAGGTTTTGTGCTTTGTCGTGCCACCACTGACAGTAATTGTCTCTGACGAGAGCTTGGCAGCGAGCGGAGGGCAAGCACGCGTTGTAGGCATGCTCCGAGATTTTGAGTTAAAATCCCGCTCCTGTCGCTTTTGATAGGGGGGGGGGGGGGGGGGGGGGTTGTACTGGGATGCATTCGCGTATTCGCTGGGATGCGTTTTTAAATGAACCTGCGAAATCTCCCACCTACAGCGGAGACATAAGTAACCGTATGTCAAAGTAAACAATCTTGCCACTGTGTAATGCGTTTCCGTATAACGAATTGTTTGCCTAAAACAAATGCTTTCCATAAAACGATTTTTTTTTAAATCTTCGACGAATAGTAAAATTGTGGCACTGTATTGAGTGAGGAAGTACGTCGCATAAAATATTATAATATTGTTACTATTAAAAATATCAAAATGGATGCGACATCATTTTTACAGTAAGTACTGTTCACTATATAACTCTCCTTTCTTACCGCACCCAGTGTCGTAAGCTTTTCCTATCGGTCTCAAGAACCGTCTGGTTTTACATGCAATGTGCTCCCCCTGCTGAGCGTTATGATATAAAAAGACACCGCGCGTCGTCATCTGATAGTCGCTTAATGGCCACCTCTTTTCCATGCCTTACATGTAAGGTGGAACGCATATTCTAAAGAAATGAACGAATCATTGGACGTAAATTGAAACACACGAAACTCGTTTGACACTCTTTAAAAAATTAGCCACGCAAACCTACTTACAGCGCATAAATGGTTTGCTTGTAGGATCCTGAGCTTCGCACTTGCAGGGGTGGGACAACAGCGCCAATACCGCCATTTTAATACATACGGAATATTCTGCGCCTGATGGCGCCAAAAACATTCAATCGCGCAAAATTGCGCCGAACTGCACCAAAATACCTCAAAACCTACTGAAATGCACAAAGTCGCTAGATTAGCGAAAAATAAAAATTCTGTTGGTAACCTTTAGTTACTAGAGTTTTAAGCTAGGCAGCGGAAGTTACCGCCCCTTTAAAAGAGAGTAGAGCTGCCATCCATGCCATCGATAATACAGCCATTCATTTTTTTTTTTTTCCAAACGTACCTTCCGCACTTATTCGTCTTGAGTAAACTTCGAAACTTCTTTTGTCCGAAGCTACTTTCGGACTTAAGCTACGTGTCTTGGCGGTCTTGGTACACTCAAGATGAGCAAATGTAAATCTTTCTTTATTCCCGAGTGGAAAACTTTCATAAAGCTACTGTTAAATTCCGCTATGTGCCCAGATGACGGTGACGCTGCCATGAGAACTTTAATATGAAAACGTGCTACAATCTATCGCATCAAGTGAAGCGATCGAGTTCACTGTGGCGTGCACGGGCTGCTCATAACTTTTTTTTTTGTAAATACAATTTCTTCCTTTGTTTTCTTAATTCACCCATCTAACAAGTTTTCGTAGCGACGCGTGTTTTACTTCCGCTTTCGTAGCGACACGCGTTTTTACCTAGGACTTCTGCGGTGTTAAACTGGCTAGGTGAACCGAGCCTATTGTGCTCCAGAGTACGTTTTTTTTTTCGTGCTTTAGTGCTCCAAAATGCTTTTTTTTATTTTTTTTTTATTTTGCTCCGAAGTTGTTTTAAAGTGCAGGTTTTTTTTTTCTTCTAAGCTACTCCAAAATGCGGATTTTTCTTCTCCGGAAATTGCTACTAATCCAATTAGTCCGTCCAACTCCTGCGCTTGCTAAAAAAAAAAAAAATGTCACGCAGAAAATTTCTTGTCGTGAATTTGTTGCGCACGCTCAGGCCTAGTAGAAAATCTCAACTTCGCAATCTTTAGAGGCTCGTTTTTTTTTGTTTTTTTTTTTTTTTCTAAGGCATTTTGAGCGCGTTTTACGCTTGAGCGAGTAAGCAGTCGAGAAACTTGTCAAAATAATCGCCTCTTAAATCATGAAAATATCCTCCTGCTTGAACCACGTACATATATAAAATATGCTGCTTGTATTTTTCATTGTGTGTTGCATTGTTTGTGATTACTTGGGTCTGATGAGCGTGCGGGCAATCTTCTCGTTTTGGCTCTTTCCGAAGTTTTACTGAGAGCCTCTTTGTGGCGCTTTGTCTTCCATTGCTTTGAGATTCAGTTACTCAGACGAACACCCGTACGCCACACGCTGGGTACACTAGGAATTAATTTTTTTCTTCTTACGGTTTTACTCACGCTCGACGAATGTTATGATGTGCCGTCGGCGTCGGGTAAACGCTTCTGCTTTGGGAATGAAGCGTGTCAACATCTCACTCCAGATTTTGTGCTGAACTTGTTTTTCGCGTTTGCAGTACTGTTTATCGCCGCCACTTCTTGACGTCTTATGGGTTGTTTTGTATAGTGTCTTTGCGGTTCTCCTTTTCGCACATTCATCTTCATTCGTTTTTATATGTAAGCTTCTGAAGCTTGAAACTAAATGCGATTTAGAAGGAAGCAGGTGCTTCCTTCTTTAAATCACACTGCACCCGTCGCGTCAGTGCTTTCTAACAAACCGCCAGTTTTTTTTTGTTTGTTTTTGCCTGGTGTAGAGAATCAGCGTCAAGAAACTCGCAAAATGCACCCTTTATTATTGTTTAACGCTCTCTTAGCACGTTTAGCGTTGAAGGTATTCTTGTCACCAAGCGTTGACATATGATAGTTTTCGAGTTTTACCATCGTCACTGGAATCAGCTGGCTTGTCAGCTTTTGCGCGTTCGTTCCTCATCTTCTTAAATTATATTACCGAGCTTCGAATACTTGCAAGTAGGAGTTGCCGCTAGTGTTTCTCTCGTTTCCTTTTGTGTGGCCATTAATGTTTGTTGGAAATGAGAATAACACAGCGGTTACTCTTTTCGTGTGTATTGATCCAAGCGTACGAATAAACATACCTAACCTAATTAGATCGACGTTCCGTATGTGATATTGTCGGGAGTATTATTGGTGTTTGTCGTGCGGGAGTTTCACACTGTGACGCAACATTATTCGCGCTTTGCTTTTGTAGGCCGAAACGAATGGGTATAGTCAGAAGTTTCAAACAGGGCGTTTTTATGGGCTTTACAGATTTGTTTTAAAAAATCCGCGAAAGCCCAAGGCTGGCGGAGAGAAAATGCGGATAATAAGAGAGTGAAAAACCGCGCGGGAACATAATCGCGCCGGTAGCCTCACTTTTGCTGCACGAGTGAGAAGTTTAGCACTCCACCGTGCTTCCCACGTGCTTCGAGTCTCTCGCAAATATACTGATTTAGTGGTTTTCGACATCGCTTACCAAGTTTCTAATTAGAACCATATGTCTATTTTTACTAACTAAAAGTTATTCAACACATTGTTTGTTTTGGATTAGCCTATTTATCATGACGAACCGCCCCCTCGCTTCCTACAGTATGTCCCCCTGGCTGTATAACTCTCCTGCACAAACCGAATTCCTCCGAGATCACAAGGTCGTAGTGCTGCATTGTCTATGCCATCCACCGGAGACCAGCGCGCTGCGCCGATTGAGCACGACTGCTGCCCTCGGTTTTCGGCTGGCACTCGTGTTCTCGCTGATTAAACACGAGTTCCAGCCGAACCGTGGCGCAGCACTCGTGTGCAATCTCTGCCCTGCGCCTAGACTCCGGCAGTTAACGTTGAAACTCTAACATTACGGTCTTGCTACCTGGGAGCTTTCGGGCTGTCAACATCGGAGGAAACAAATTCCGAAATGCATGAACCACACAAAGAAGAAGAAGGATCATGACGGCTGAGGTACCTACGACGTTCCGAAGCATATTAGACGGGTACATTGGACCGCTGTTGGTTCAAGCGCGCATTTCCGCAGTCTTTTCTCCATTTCACAAACATCTGCAGGGCAGATAAAGGCAGGGGAACGAGCTTTGAAAAGTGTTTCCTATGCCCGAGGCCTCGTACAAACAAAAGCATAACGCAGAGCTAGGCTCACGCGCCTGTGCCTTTGTCTTATGTGCAGAAATTTGTGAGATGAAATATAGACCTTCCCAAAAAAAAGAGCGTGTGGCCGGTGCCATAATGAGTGTTCGTGCGTATGGCGCGTGCTTTCCTCGATTTACGAAGCGACGAACACGCACGTGCTAGGCTGTGAAGATCGCCCGCTGGACTGGGATTTTTGTAAACATTGGAAATGTCTATAGCCGTGCACGTCAACCTCTTGAGTCTGTTTATATATTCGGGGATAACGTTCTATGGCAATGAAGCATCTGCGAAGCCCAATTACGTCATATGACTACGGGACATAAGTAATCAGACATAAGTAATAGTAGTAGTAATCAGACATAAGTAATAGTAAGTAGTAAAGTCATGAGTAGTCGTTCACGAGAATTGTTTGTTGTTTTCAATTTTATAACTCTAAAATGTTCCAAGGCATGTTTCGCAATTAACGTTGCAACACTAAGCACAGGGCGCTAATAAGACTGATCACCGGATTACCCTGGGGCGTCCTTTATACGTCATGTTTGTCGCATAGATATATTAAAATATAATTTATAATCTACTATAAGCAGCTGGTATTGCTTCAAACGGACAATCAGGCAGGTTTACCGTCCTCACAAGCACGCGTTGTTCACAGTAAAAGCGAACACAGCGATAATCAAGTTTTTAAGCCTTTTATGGATGATTTAAAACAAGCCGAACCGGGGGGGTTGGTTGAAAAGTATGAAAAGAATAGGAATTTTCCACACGTGTTAAAAAGTTAGCGGAAGAGACATAGGTGACGTCGCAAATCAAGTTCTTTTGAAGAACCATAAAATGGGGTTCGCTCTAAAAGTCAATAAAAATGGAGCTTGGTAAAAGGTATTGCCTGTTCTTTCCTTTTTTTTACTTTTTTCGAGAAATGTTTTGCAGGAGTAGATGTTGTAGTGCACTGCCACCAGTATGATAGGCGTTACCTCAAAAAGGTAACGAAATATTGTCACGAATGATAACGGATGAGGCGATGATAACTGAAGAAACTAACTGTTTAATGGGGCGAACTTGTGCCCAAAAATAAAAAGGAAACAGAAGAGCGTCGCGGGCGTCGAAGTCGGCGTAACAGCAGAGTCCAACGCTGGGGCGATACTGATTCCGGTTCGCCACGCGGAGCCCCTTATGTACATACGTAAGCTTCTGGAATAATCGGCGTAGAATGTTCGACGCGTAGAACATTCGGACCTCGAGCACGCCAAGAGAATTCTCGAATTTACCAGAAAACTAAATTGCAGGAATAACAAAAGATGCGTTGCTCCCAGGAATCGAACCCTGGCTTTTCGCGTGAGAGGCAGGCACGATAACCGTTAGGCCACGCCCGCGCTGCCTCATTGGAGAGCTGCGCGCGCGGCCATATGTTACTCGTTACTTGCAAAAATAAAAGGAACGCTTTACCGTTACCAATAAAAAGTAACGCACGTTACTTTTGCGTTTCATTTTATCAATAAATTGATTGTAGCAGCTTTTTTTTTTTGCGACAGCGTTTTTTTTTTGTTACTGAAACAAATTGGGCGTTGGCGTTTTTGTTGTTTTTTGAAGTGGGACTTTTGGCGCGCGAAAAAGACAGGCAAAATCTTGAAGGCATGTAGAATGCGTGCAATAATTATTGCCTTGGCGCATATACTTCGTGCCAGCTTTAATCTATACGCAGCCGACGCTACGAGCTAATGGGACCAATCAAGCAGCTTAAAAAGCGCAAGTTACTGAGCCTTTTTGTTCGTGATTGGTTGAGTGATGATAGAACACGGACAAATAACGCGACTTAACACCATGTGGGTTAAACGAAGTATACAAACACGAAAAAAAAATTAAGTATACTTCTTTGATGTCCTAGGAAAAAAGATGTAGCGAGTAACGTAACTACGTTACCCGTTACTCAAAATAATTAACGTAAGTAGGTTACCCGTTACTGACATGTGAAAGTAACGAATGCGTCACTACGTTACCGAAAAAAGTAACGCTTTACCCGTAATGGCGTTACTTGTAACTCGTTAAAGCCAACACTGACTGCCACGAAGTAACTCGGCACAGTAGCGTTGAGCTACTGTATCGCCATCACATCAAACAGTGTAATATGGTATCTTCAGACATTGAGTACCTTTATTATTCCAGGGAGCATTATGGAACTTTTAGTAACAGTGTAAGTATGGTTTGAGGTGTTCCTTCTAAGATTTCAATCGTCCTCTGGTTTTGATGTAGACGTTTTCTTCTTTTTTTTTTTTTTTTGTAAATAGATCTTTATCTATTCAACTTTTTCCTCCTTAGCTTTCCTCCTCGACTCGAAAGCAAAATCAGAAATCACGTGGTCGTGACGTAGTATTTCACCGAAACTGATGACTCCTAGCTTCCACCGACCTTCTGAAGCACAGGGAACTTATCATTTGCTGGGGATATGTTCTGTCACGGCACACAGTGGCCACGAACGGGAATCCAAATATTCGTCGATGGGTTGATTGTTGACGAGCGCTTAGGTCCAAGTGACGCAATGCTCGTGTGCAATATGTGAGCTGGATTCAGTTTACGAGCTTGGGCACCGTGGATGCATTACAGTGAAGAGGCGGAGAGCTTTCGAAGGAAAGGAAAAGTCCACTATATTTTGTTTAGAAGCTCTTTCCGAAAAAAAAATAGCTCTTGACTCTCTACCTTCGTCTACCAGTTTTCTTTGAAGCCACTGAACGATTTGCGATTAGTAAAATCCCAACCTAAAGTGATTTATTCCAGCCCAGACTTCATTTCATGGTCCCTTTAAAGGGGTACAGAAACCAAACTTCGCAGCTCATCTCTTTGCTTCATTATGAAACAGGTCAAAGTAGGACTTCACCAATGATAATATTTTGTAGCAAAACGCAAGAAAAAAATATTTTAAACTGAATGAAACGATAACCAAAACCACCTCGTGAATGTCTGTGAAGCTTCTATTGAATGTCGGGAAGACATCATGTCAGTAAGAGCAGCGCCACAGCGGGAAGTACGCTCACTCATAGAGATTACTTAGGCCTGAACTTAGTTTTGACTGATAGTGAAATTCAATGCAAAGGTGCAAGGGAGCTCGACAAGAATGACAAAAATAATCCCTGGAGAAGGCGAACAATGGGGCAATGTACAAACACAAATGTCCAAACACACCTATAGTCGACTAGTGCGCAACCGAAAAAATCCGCCTGGTCCTGGTATCGAACCAGGGACCTCTCCATTTCCAGTGGAGCGCTCTTCCAACTGAGATAACCAGGAATTAGACGTCAGTAGAGCAAACGGGTTTTATCAGCTGCCTCCAGTCCAACACCAACAAGGGTGAACGGCTTGCAAACTGTGTTTGGAGATTTGTGTTTGTCCTTTGGCCCCCTTGTTCCCCTTCTCCAGGGATTATTTTCGTAAGTCTGAACGTAGCACCGAGGCGCTTTTGTGAAGAAAGTCGTAGCAGAGGTGGTCACAATTGATTTCAGTTTCGCGTGATCTTTCCGGCAACGTTGTTCGGGGTGGTTTGGGGATTGTGTCCGTGCGATGTAATGTCGACGCTGCGAAATGTCGATTTAAAAGTGCCCGAGGGCCAAATAGGCTAATGGCGGAATAGCCACCTTGGTCGACTGCTACGAACTCGATCGCCACGAAGTCAACACGGCTATCATAGTTCCTAAAAGGAGACGGCCCGCACGGCTCTGCAAAGCGGCACACATGTAAACCAATTGTCGCGGCGTTCTTCGTAGCTTCGGGGAGGCGGGAAGGAGCCGACATCCAGGAAGATACGTTTGAACTAAAAGAGTGTCAACAATTGTCAACACAAGAGCCACGTAAATATCTGTTCACACTGGGAGCGGAACGGCACTGGTACAGCGCTCTTGGTAACCTTTCGGGAACGATATTTTACAACCGATTTTTATGAACCGCAGGCCACTAGACAATCACAGCTCGATGCTGACGTGATGCTCGGCAGAGGAATATTAGACCGTCATTGAGTAGCTACTGAAGACTCGAAATATGTGCCGGCGTACTGTCATATCGGACTAAAAAGGACATACTAAAAAAAGTGTACGTACCCATCTTGCGAAGGCATTCCATGCGATATTTATTTGAGCTCTATCAGACTATAACACACATACAAGATATGAACCGATGAGTGTCCCTTTTGACGAGAGCGTTCGCCACCGCTGCATCTGAAGTCACGCTAGGATGATGAAGGAAAAGGCTGGCCTTCTCATCCCAAAAGAGAGGTCAGAGTTCAAACTATTCGTACGAAAAGAGTCCACAAAGGTCGCGTGGGCATATTCCATTCAGCAAGCTAGCCTTTCGTGGGCGGGTGGCCTTGGCCAGGGTCGTCAGAGCGTCTGAGCAATGTTGTGTCGGAGAGTCTTACTATAGGCGTAGAGTTCCTAGGTAGTCCTTGGTAGTCGGTTGATCGGTGGGAACGTTGTCGTTGTAGCTTTTTCGGGTATCTGTGGTTCCAGCGTGTCTCCGTGGCGTTCAGTTTCGAGTACTTTTTTTTTTTTCCTTTTTGAAAGTCGGGATGCGCCCGGAGAGCACGTAGAGATACCCATCGGTGGTCACGTCGACGTAAGCGAGCGATGTTGCCGGCCATCTGGATTTCATCGTAAAAAGTATACTTTTTACAATCAAATTTGCATGGCCGTAAACATCGCTAAGTGGGAAAACTTATAACTACGGTACGCTTGGCCCTGCGTGGCATGATGACCTCAAGACTGCGCCGGATCTGCCGGATCTCCCGAGAGGCATCGCGCTCTTCGATGGCTATTTTGAAGGTTCGCCAAAATTCAGGCATTTAGAACGAAAATGCATAGCCATCCACTTAAAATATAACCATGTGATTATCAATTACAGGTTTAGCTGATCTTAGGCGAGTCTCCTCTTGATGTTTTTTTGTATATTTTAAGTTCCGATTCAGTATTCCTCTAAGATTCATGGCTGAAGAGTATAGAGGGATGCGAAACATTCAAAATAAGGAAGTATGTATTGGATCATGTATAACGCCAATATGGTCGGAAGTTTATCTAAGCGAGTTGAATGGGTGTGTTTATAATTGTGTACGCTCTGTGGCATATTCAAGTGTAATTGACCTACGTTAAATAGACAACCTTTTCATTTACGTGTTTCAAGAAGGCTATTTGCCCTGATTTGACGTTCACTGACACCCTGGCAAGGAAAAATTTAATACTGAGATGTAATACGCGGAGAACGGACTAAGTTGACGGTATTGGGTGACGAGATGTTTCGATGTACCATCTGTAAAGTCACGACCAATATTATCGATTGGCAGCGACAATTTCCATGGCGTATGTAAAAAACAGGGTGGAAGCTTGATGTTACCGCGTCCACCGACACCATCAAGGTTGACAGTTTGTGATTGCTCGTATTGCCGTTAGCGACAGTTTAATTTATCATACTTAAGACGTCATAGTGATAATTTGACTACCCGTGGAAGCCGATCACAGCGACGCCTTTTGTCACGCACGTCGCCAATGGGAAAGAGTCTGCAAGATCCCTGCTGGCAGCAGATAGCCTCCATTCTAACTTGGTAAAAAGAGACATAATTGCGTCAGTTTTGAATCATGCTTTTGACCAGTCCTTGCGCGCATCGAAGCTCGCGCTTTGTCACAATATGCCTGTTTTTCTGCGCTGTTCTTTTTAAGGGCGTGCGAATTGTGATGGCTCGAGTTAAATACTGCTGCGTCATTCATAGCCTTCATGGTGCTAGGGAAACCTTATGACGTGCCGACTTTCTTCGCAGTGCTGGCGCTAGGAATAACGGAGCTCTACATGTTTCTTTTTTCGTTTTTTTCTTGAAGCGGTATTTGCACACTTCTACTCGTCTTAGTAAATCTATCCATGACGAGGTGTTTTCTCGATGAAGGGCTGAGAACCTTCACCTCCCGCTCCTTAGTTGAAGCATGACGGCCGCGTTATTTCATCTCTCCGACCGTTCCAAGCGTCTGGTCGCGCCGCCGGAAAGAAATGGCCTTTCGGTCCACTCGGAGCCGCTGAACACCATAGCGGCTGGCGGCCGCCGAACGCGGCCATTGCTTGGCCGCCCTGCCTGGTTTGCATATTCGCATCGTTCGGACGCGGTATGGAAACCGCGGCCCCGTTTCCTGACACGCTGAAATATTGTGCCAGCGCCTCTCTTCGTTCGCCTCTTGAGCAGCGCGCGTGCGTCCACTCGTGCTAGCGTGTGAAGGGGTCGCAGACAGCGCAGCGCCGCTTGTTTACGACACGAGCCCGAGCAGAGAGTGCGCGCATTTGTCGCTACGAAAGGCGAGAGAGAAAAATACGCGGACATGGAGGCCTGACCAAAACAAAAGCGGTAAACAACTCGGCTCTCTCGAAACGGAGAGAACGGCAGGTGTTGCTCCTGCTGCGAGTCTTTCGCCGCCGCCGAGCTTCTCAGGCGCCGTGCAGTCTGCTGATGTATTGACCAATGGAGCAGTTTCTGCTCGTTCGAGCTTGGTCGGTGCCCCGCAAGACAAGACAGCCATTCCGCTCGCGGCGCGGACGCTCGGCGTCTACAGTTTCCTTCCGGAAACCGATACGCGGCAAGTTGAAGAACCCGCCAAATATCGGCTCTCTCTCCGAACTAACGAGGACTCGTTTTTTTGTTCTTGTTTTTTTTTTTGGTACAGTGCCATTCTTGCCCATCGGATCGATGAAAGGCCCGAAGCTCTCGCCGCGCGACCGAACTTGAAACGTCCCATTTGGCCCCACAGGGCGAAAACACGGAACACACATGTGCGGGGAGTGTTTGCACACACTTTTCCCGCGGGCTGTCTAGAGACGACGTCGTAGTGCGGGTTAGGAAAAACCCGCGGTGCATCTTCGATCGGGGTCGCAGCAGACGTTAATGTTGGCCGTTGAGCGTCCACGCGTTCGCGGTTTGCTCGGTGAACCGGGACATCCGCCCCACTAGTCGCTCTCTCTGGCCGCCTAGCTGGCGTGAGCGAACCCGTCGAGCCAGCGTTCTCCTTCATTCCACTAATCCTATTTCATCATGCATAGGCACGAAACGTACCGCGCTTTTCTACTGCGTTGCATCTGTGCGGTTCGTTTCTGCATAGAGTGGTCTCTCGAGCGCTTCCGCGCGCGACCGCACACGACTGGCGCAGTCTCCAACCAAGACGTGATTTGTTGGCCAGCAGCGACATTGCCTAGGTGGTGTCGGCTAGAAAGCGACTCAACCCAAACTGCCCTACCGCTACCCGACACACTTTAAAGGGATGCTGAACCAAACAGTTCAGTGTCTATAGTAAGTGGCGTACGATCTTTCCACGAGCCAGCAGCCGCCGGTGTGCGCGAACACACACAACGAAATTGACGCCATATAGTCCCTCATTCACGCTTAAGATGACAGTGAAATGTGTCGGCTCCAGGGAAGAGGAGAATAAAGACAAGCTTTTCATCTCCACAGTGAGGTCTGGTGTAAAAGGCAAAGCGATTAATTGGTCTAACGAGCACGTAGCTTTCACATGTGGAGGTGAAAAACCTGTCTTTATTCTCCTTTGCCCCGAAGCCCATACATTTCACTGTCATCTTAAGCACGAATGGGAAACTAAGACGTCAATTTCGTTGCGTATGCTTGCGCGCACCGGCGGCTGCTGGCTCCTCCGCCACTTAATATGGACTCTAAATTATTTGGTTCAGTATTCCTTTAAACACAAAAAAGTTTTAATTTTGCTTGTGTTATTGTTTTTAAATGCTCAGCGTTTATTAGGTCAGCTTTCACAAATTTGGGAAATTTGTGAAAGCAAACAAGAGGGATAAACACCTTCCTCTTCTCTTAATAATTGACCGACTTTTCTTGGGTGAAAAAAGGAAGGCTACGTATATCAATGACTATTTGAAATCTGTATTTTCTAAACCTGATACAATAGATTGTTTCACAAAAAGGCAACAGGTGATGAAATATGTTATATGTCGCCCATAAAAATAAGGTATAATAGAATAGCTTTCTTATTGCTAGAACTCGAGGTGCAGAAATTAACCGGACCAGATAACATTTCCTTGATTATATTGAAGAACTTTTCGGAAGAAAACTCAAACCATTTTTGCGTGCTTTGTAGCAAATAATTAAGAGATCAAAAGCTTCCATTGAAATGGCAAATGGAAATTGGTTCTAATACAGAAATCAGAGCTAAAAGCTGTGCAAAAAACTACCGGCCAATGTGTTTTTTTTTTTTTTTTCTAACAAGTATAAGTTTCATATTTATCGAACATGTGCTCAGTGCTCACCTAAGCCTAAAAAAAAAAAGCTTTTTTATCCGAGTTCAGCACGGAATTCCTTCTAGAGCAGCCTGTAGTACCTCCTTGTGAATGTTTTTCACTTCCTTGCTGGCGCCAGTGACAGTGGTAAGGATGTGGACTTTATAAACCATGCGTTGTTATTTCTTAAACTTCGCACACATAGCAACGTATTAGCTTGGTTAAAAGACTATTTAAGCGTATGAATGCAGTACGTTGTACTTAATGGGGAAAAATCATCCGAAGTGATTATGAACACTTCGGTTGCTCCCCAGGGTTTTGTTCCTTCTGTTCTAGGTCCTTTTCTCTGTCTGGTTTATATATCTGGTATAATTAGTGGCATAAAAGCAAATATTAGACTATTCGCAGATGACTGCATTATTTATAGAATATTTAATAATTCCAACGATATTATTATTATTTGAGAGCGATGTCGACAAAACCCTGATGAGTTTGACAAATGGAAAATGTTTTTAAATGTTGAAAAGAGCATCAAAATGACATTTACTAAGCAACAGATTCCTATTACTTCTGCGTATAGGCATAATAATGAAATAGTTAAAGTTAGCCCTAATGTAAAGTACTTGGCTGTTATTCTATTTGATCATTTAACGTGAAAGAGTCATGTTAGAATGTTAGCCTTAAAAGCTTAGTTTTATTCTACGTAACTTTCGAAGCTTCAAGCCAAATTGAGGAAACTTTGTATTTTCCATTTATTCGCCCATGCATTGAATATGCTTCAGTTATCTGGACCGCCATAATAAATATTATAGGCAAACTTGGAAAACATTCAAAATTAAGGTACTAGATTTCTGTTAAATAACTGTTAATTCGGAGCAAGCGTCACCAGCATTAATGCTGCCCCGCATTGGGAGTTGCTTAGTGAACGAAGACATTCTTATTAGGCAAATATTCCTAGATGACATTTATGAAAATAAACGAGTGATAAATTGTGATATATTTTTACAGGAACCGTTTTATATATCAGGAAGAGCGGACCACCCCAACAAAATTCGACCGTACTCCTGTCACGCTGATGTGTTTTCTTTTTTCCTGAGACCTATCGAAGGATGAAACACGAGCGTTCATCACTGAACGCTCGTGTTTCACGCTGATCGGCACACCCTTCGAAGCAGCATTTTGTTTTCTTCGTCCCTTTGCAGTGCCCCTTTAAGGGTGAATGGAGTATACACTCTACAACACTCCCGAAAGGGCTTATAGTAGGAATAAATACATATAAATAAACAACGGACATAATGTTGCTGATTTCTACTTTGCGCTTTGTCCACGCGCATCGTCCAACATGGGGCCGAGAGTGTGGGAGCCCAAGACTGTTTACGTTCTCCCTAGAAAACGGTATATCCCTGTCTGTGTGCTTATCTCCTAGGACCGGCAGCCAGTTGTGTTTGTTTACAAAAAGGAGGCCTTGAACCGACACAGCTATGAACGACCCCTCTCGTCTGTATCTTCATTCAAAGCGGATGGTTCATGATAGCTGATGAATACCTCATCTTTTCCCTCATTACCTACCTTTTCGTTTCTTTCCTATCCGACTTCTCCTCTGAACTACAGATACGCCTCATTCAACGGCAGTCAATTAGGTCGGGCCGCTGCCTTCGTAACTTCCATTACTGTGGCACCTGCCAGGCTTTTCGGATACAGATGACTTCTTCTTTCGCAATAGTCTGTTGCTCGTTTATCGCCGACATTTCCAGTTAGGCAGCTGTGCGAACATTGCACAACGCCTGTGTGCCTACGCGACGAGCTAAGGGCTACAAACGACAACTTAGGTGCAGTCACGCTTGTATCGCACAGCGCCACTATATAGTGAATGCTCGGATAAAGTATAACGCGATAGTGGAACAGTAAGGATGCCCTCGTCATTCTATCCTCGTTCCCAAGAAGCGGTTCGTCCGACCTGTATATGTATCGTAAACAAATAGTTCGTTTGGGAGCGCTTTTCATTTCGACTCGTTCATGAGCGCCTCAAAGGTGTCTTTACGACGAGGTTGTGTAGGTATTCAACCGCTGGTAGACGCAGCCCGGGGATTTCTTCGCTGGGCGTGTACCCGGAGGAAGCCGGCATAGGTTTGTGGTGATGGCAACATATGCAGCATCTGGCGAGCAACAGAAAGGACGCCTGCACCACTTGGCTATAGTCTCCCGCCCGTGTATGTCTTCTATATGTGGATTGGAAAGAAGTTTGTTGCAGAAACTGCCATTCATAATTTTATGCGAAGCGAGCGGGAGTTCAAATGGAGGCTGTCCGAAACGCTTCGTAAAAACTCTTGCCAACATTAATTCTTTGTGGAGCTTCGAGCCCCATAATATATGCAGCCACCCATCCGCTGATAATAATGATAATTCTTAGTATTAGTATTATTTTGATCATTATTAACACACTAGTGCGTGATTTACACTCTACGTGCAGCACCTATGAGAATACTTTCAATGTGGGCACTGGTGTGATAAATAATTTCGGGAGGGAGCGCGCTTTTAAGAATGCCCTGACTGTCGTTTCTGTGGCAATGCAGTTGAAGATTCAGGAGCCCGTGTGCTCGAACATTTCGAGTGCCAATTAGAGCTGTGCCTGCTCATTCCTCTTTGTTTCGGAAATGCCACAGAAAGTTACCCCAGAGTGCAAAGCCTAGTTTTGCTTGTTTTTTTTTGTTCTCTCTTCTTTTTCCTCCTTTTCTTTTATAGCGCTTGCTTGTGTGTGCCAGTGCCTAGGCTACGGCTGCTTCTGTACACAATGAATAAAAAAAATATGCATCGCTTTGTTTCTTTTTTACGTTACAATCGCGAATTTGAGACTGCGTGCTGACGAAGAGGTCCACCAGCCCCACCCCCTATCCCCAAATCCAGTCGACCTTTAATATACACATGCGTTTTGCCCCTCCCCCCCCCCCCTTTTCCGCACACCAAATCATTGACATCCCAGCCACATCAGCCGACCCCCCCCTCCCCCCAAACACACACATACATACACACTGAAAAATTATGCTGGCTACGCCACTGCAAACGGTTGTGTAACCAGGTACGATTTGCATATAGCCTTTCACGAGGTTGTAGAACCGAACCCAAACGGAAAACCGGAGCAAGATCGTTATTTTTAACTGAACCGGAACAAAACTGTAACCGAAATCGAGATTTTGATATTGAACGCCAACCGGAAGGGAACCGTAATTTCATGGGGCGGTTACTGGTTCATTGGAAACGGTTTTGCGTAATAAAATGTACGCCGCAGCCTCTTGCGGGTTGCGGCGCGAAGCCAATTAAATATTCGGGACGGTGGCGTCAGCGGCTAAGTTTTGCGTAAACAAACGGCAGCGACGACATGGAGACACCTCAATGTGCAGCACAGATTGGCGCCGGCGTGAAGGTGCACACTTTCATACTCTGTTTCACCTTACGATGGACCGCAAAAGACTCTGTGAGTCACCGGAGCCAATTCTTAGCTCGGAGGGTGTCAAATGTCCTTCCGGGTGGGCGGAGCGACGCGGGGAGCACCAAGTAACGAGACAGGCTGTGAACTATGGATTGGCCTGTGTAGGTCGTAGCGTCCATCGCAGTGAAACGGAATATATCTGACTATGCAGAAAGACTAAAGAGCTATTCTCGGTGTGTGTGTGTGTGTGTGTGTGTGTGTGTTTGTGTGTGTGTGTGTGTGTGCGTGCGCGTGCGCGTGTATGTGTGTGTGTTTGCTTTTCTTGCTGCTAAGCAATATTTCTCAAGGAAGCAGAAAGCGAACATAAACATCACAATAAAAACAAAGAAGTCGAAGGTCGACGCGTTTGTTCCGCTGTGGCGAAATCTGGAGGCGCCAAGAGGCGAAGCCGCGACTAGCGCGACACTGCGCCGCCGGTCGCCAGTCACCAAGTGCCCTGGACGCGGCTTGAAATTTGTGTGTCTGTGTGTGTATGTGTTTCCTAGAAACAGCGAGTCGCCCGTTGTATTTTTGTCTTTTTTTGTTTGTTTTGTTTTCATAGTCTTTCGATCGCGTTGGCTGTCTTTCTCCACTTGAACCTTTTAAACTCAGTCGTTCGAGCAAATCTTTTGGGCGTGGATAGTTTGCCGTTTCGATCTGGATGAGTATCGCACCGGCGTGCGGTCGTGTATCAGTATTGCGTGAGCCCGTAAAGACCCCAGGCTAGCAATCGTGCTGCACTGGCGAAATTTCTCATCTACAATAGGTAACACTGTCGCCGTACTCTGACAAACATGGGCGTACCAACCGGGGGGGGGGGGGACGCTTGCCCCCCCCCCTCCCCCCAGTTCTCAGAGTTTGGGGGGGGGGGCAAGGCATGTGTTTCGCCCCCCCCCCCCCAGAAACGGCCGCCACTGGGCAGGGCAAACACTGACCGGCGGCGCCCAAGGAATACCAAAGGCACCGGCCCCGGTTCCGGGGGTGGTCTGCTTTGCCCCCCCCCCCCCCCCCCCCCCTACAAACACACACACATTCAAAAGCAAGTTGGTACGCCACTGGTGACAGACTAAACTCATGATGTCTAAACAACTAGCGACTAATTTGAGTTTTTTTTTTTGTGGATAGTTTGCGCGTACGGTGCGTACTACCGTCACGGTGTCACTGTGCGCGCTGGATGATTGACTTCACGTGTGAGTAACGAACTTTGGTAGTTTCCAAGGACCTGTATAGCCACGTAATTTTCGTAGAACGATGTTTGCGTAAAAAATTTAAGATCACAAAACGAATTAGGCATGCATTTGTTTTGCTGTCCTCGTTTCCGCAGCACGGCTTTTGATGACCTAATTCTTCTTTATTCTTTTGTAACGGAGATGAGGTTGTGTTGAACTCACCTCTTCTTGTTAACGACTGAAAGCTGTGGTTTCTTTCTTTAAGAAACTGTTTGAACTCGTTCGCGCTTAACGAAACCCGTAACCGAATCGTTTTCAAAAGCGTCACTATACCAGAACCGAATCGGAACAAAATGCAAAGCTACTGCATCACGACCCGAACCGAACAGGAAAAATGACCGGTTCGACTCCCTGCCTTTAACCCAGCCGAGCTTCTAGCCTTTGCGTGGAAGACAAATAAATAATTGGAATGAATATGTTAAGAAGTCGGAATAATCGTACAACAAACGTAGATTTTTACGTTCTAAGGCAGGTTCCATAATATGATGCTCCAGTCGCTCGTGCTGGCGCCGTGTACCGATTGCACTTTGTCAGCGGTTTTCTGTTCTGGCCGTAGTGTGTGGAGATTTGGGGCAGGTATACGCAGTGCCTGTTCTAACAGCGCGTTAACGATGCTGTTGTGCAAGTACTAAAAGCCCAGAGCAATTGATAGCTTCTTGCGCAACGCACGAACTAAGACATTTTTAAGGCCTTGTGAAACGAACAACACGCTAACCATCCATCTGAGGACGGTATACGGTCCGTTTGCGAAGAAAATCGGTGGTTTTAATTATTAGCGTCTGTTGCAACTCGCAGGCTTTTCACATTTGATTGTGCGATCGATGTCTGCAGTGACACAAGGTGCCGCAAAGCGCTTTGTGCGACCACCCTTTGGCTTAGTAGAATTAGTGGTTTTTTTTTCATACTTTTGCAGTCGTCTCCGCGTTTGATGTGAGCAGTAATTATGCTGCTTTTTGTTTGGTGGCACAATGCGGCTGTCAGTGGTCCTTTTTTTTAGGTTTAGGAATTAGAGGAATGGAATGGTGGAGTTCAGCCATTCCAGGAGTGGAACTGCGCCCTGTGTCTCCATTCCGAAGAGTTGAAAGGAATGGAATGGTCGGAACCTCTAATTCCCCGGAATGGAATTGGAGTGGAATGGGGGTGCCCATTCTGCAATACTGGTTCATAATACGCCGCGAAACTAAGAGGTAAGGATGACACCACCTCTTCCGTCTTAAATTTAGATCACGCTCAAAGCCAGCTGCAGCGGGTATTCTGTCGGTTCTGAGCGAAATTGCACTAGAAAAAAAGAAAGAAAAAGTATTTAAGTTACTAAGTATCAAGTAAAATAGTAACTGAGAAGAGTACTAGATACTCACCTCTGAGAGGTAGCCGACTGAACTACTTATTGCCCATAAAAGTAACTCGTTCCTGTCAAGGCGACTTCAAGTTACAATTACTTCACAGTTTAATCAAGTCACCAACTATAGATTAAGGGAATATGAAATCTACATTACCAAAACGTCCTATTCCTTCGCGTAAAATTATTGAATTTTGTGTCGACGGCGTGCTCAATCTCGGGGTTGTCTGGAATATCAAAGAGAAAGTGGATGCAATCGATGAGTGCCTAGCCACAAACATTGAAGCTCGTTATTTTTTCTGGACCGTTTCTCCTTCCGTTATAGAGGGCAAAAGTAACTTACAGGTAATTTAAAAGTGAGTTTGTTATCCAAGTTTCGTGCAAACGATTTTTTTCCAAGTTAAGGTAGTAAATAATTACTTTTGAAACTATTTTAAGATACCAAGGTACATTGTAAAGTATTTAATATATAGACTATCTTAAATCCTTCCTATACTTGAGTCAGAGCGGAGTCAAACGCTGAAAGACACGCACAAATACATACACACAGGCTAAAAGCGCACTGCCACGGTCTACCAGCCTCGAAGGATGGGCTCAAAGAAAGACTATGAAAGCCGTGACGTTGCGTAGTCGGCGTTATTTGATTGGCACCACGAGCTCATAGCATGCACTGCATTCCGACAGCCATAGGCGTTCCTTCTCTCTCCCTCCTCGGACGCGCACACCTTTTATCTTCATGTTTTGATTTTTTTTACACTCGCGCATCGACTGTAGTGCCGCCTGGATCGGGCCAAGATAGCAGGCGGCATTCTTCAAAGGATGTCGCTTCTTTTCCGTATGAAGGGGCTTTAGTCTATCCTATTGGAAGCGGGAAATTCATACCAGGTTAAATTTTGAGGCTGTATTAATTTGCATGGCACGTGCGGGAGCTGCAAGCTCCCAGGTCCTTGGTCATCTTTTGTTTCTCATAAACACACACTCGTTCAGGAGCAATTGGCTGGCGGCCACGCTGCAAGCTGGGTGGGTCGGTCAGCGCGCTCTCGCCTTATCTCTTTCACTCCCTATTCTTCTTTCCCGCCCTCTCTTGTTCCTACAGGCTCGCACGTTCATGGAGATCACCCATCGTGGGAATGACGTCACGGAACTGTTGGGAGATGGACTACATACGCGAGTAGAGCGGGCAGCACCAAGAGAAAAGAATAGAACGCGCTCAGCCACGGTGGGCCAGTCGAGTGCCGTCATAAATATTTTTTTTTTTTTTATCTTTGTTTTTGTTTTTATGCTACGGCTTGTTTACTTTTCTCGTCGATTTCGTGCTGCCCACTTTGTTTTGTGCGGGCCAGCGTTTTCGAGGGAACGAAACCTTTGTTTGAGATTTGGGTTATTCGTAAATGTATGCCGAGATCGGCACACGAAAACCTTCGCGGCCGCTACCGCGTGATCAATGGGATTGGGGAATACGCTTTACATTGGAGATCCTGAACACCGCCGCGTGCGGGCGGTATCCGAGGTTGGAGAAAGCGTGCCCCGCGCGCGCCAAAGCGGGGCAGTGTGATCGATGGAGAGTTTCGTGATCTCGGAAGGCGTCTGGCGTTCGCAACCGGCTCCCCTTTGGACGCCTCGGTAGCCGGGATGGGAAACAAGGCGAGGGGCTGCTTTTTTTTTTTATATGATCGTTAATCATGGCAGCGTCCGAATGTGACATTTCAATTGCGAGCCATTCAAAAACGGGTGACAAAAAGGTGTCAAACCGAAAGTCATTTTAAGTAGCTGAACGCGACATTTCAAGGATGTCTTGAAGGGACCATGAAATGAATTTTGAGCTGTAATAAATGATTTTAGATTGGGTTTTTGCTAATCACACATCGTTTAGTGGACCAAAATAAAACTAGTGCACAGCGATAGAAAGCCAAAAGCCTGCTTTTCAGTACGAGACTTTGAGAATACAGAGGACTATTCCTTACCTCCCTAAGCTATCCGCCTTTTCCGTTGACAAATATGTGGATTTGCGTTCGTGGCCAACGAGTGTCGTGATGGAACTTATGGTCATTTGCTAATGACAAGTTCCATGGTGTGCTTAGAGAGCACGGTGGAAGCTTGGGGCCATTCGTTCCGGTGAAGTACGACGTCACGACTACGGGATTTCTCGTTTCTCTTTTAAGTTGGGGAGGAAAATTAAGAAGGACGAGGTTGAAAAATCATTTCACGGACCCTTTGACCTTATAAATTCGGCGGCGTGCGTGAAAGGGGGGGAGGGGGGGGGGGAGGTTATTGTTCGGTGGAAGCTGCAATCTGAAAAGGACAAAACCTGAGGGGTGAATAAATATGCCAGTATATGGAGGAAGTGACAAATCAGGATCCAGATAAATGGGATTTACATTCTTCAGCCTGTCTGACTGCTCACGGAAGACGTTTTCCGTTTTTTTGTTTTTTTTTCATAGCAGGTGAATGGATGAATATTTTGCGTATGAAGGATAACGCTCTCTGGTAGGAACTCGACAAACCATCATCTTTGCGACCATTCGTGATTTCCCACGGGAAACCTGTTTTCCCGGAGCGATAATTTGCGTTTCCGAAACAAGTTGCTGTTAATGAAGTTTTTTTTAATTTTTTGTTAACGGAGGCAAAAAGTCGAGCTCTTTGATCTGTTATTTAACAAGACATGAAGCAGCACTATAATAATAATAATAATAATAATAATAATAATAATAATAATAATGGTGACGTTGATGAACACCAGATGTTTGCGTATACACGCGGTGCTCTTTCCTGATGAACGCCGGTGGCTAAAGCGTTCCCTAGCGCCGTCCTCTTTTTCCCTAGTCGCCATCCAGTTGCCGAGGCGAAAATTCCCTGGTTTGGCGGTGCGCAGGCGCCGGGATCACGTGCCCTGAACGCGGGGAGAAGGCGCGGACGAAACGCTCGCTGTAGGAACGGGTCAAATCGGGAACACGCACCGCTCTGGAGGCACGTCGCATACCGCTGGCCGCCCGTTTGCACGACGCGCTGCATTAGGTTGTCAACGCCAGGCTCGACGCCAGGTTCGAACTGCGGAGACCTTGGCACTCTAGTATCGCGTGTAGGCATCGCACCCGACAGCGTCCCTTTCAAACACCTTTTTGTTTTTTTATATATCATTATACTGGCGCCCACTGTTTTCAAGCACTCTGCAAGCACCAACTGTCCCTTGTAGTGAGGTGAGCGATGTTTGTTTTTTCTCTCTCTTGTTTGACCTGTTGGTAATGTTGTTTTTGTTGTTGTTTCTTGGGCTTTTTTTTTTTTTCGCCCTTGTGTGTACGGAACCTCTGCTCTGGCCCCGCGAGAGTACCCCTGTGTGACATTCCGAAAGGCTACGCGGTTTCTCCCCACAACGTGCGTCAGTATCGCTCGCGACGAGTGCTCGTCGCGTGCCATATTGAGCCGTCGCTACCACCTGCGAGATTGTCGAGTTCTTCGGGGACGCTTTCCTCTTTTTTTTTTTTTTTTTCTTACTCATTTTTTTTTATTTGTTCTTTTGTCGCGCCTCAGCTGCGATTGTGTGCGTGTCTGTTGGGATATCGCGTGAAGTAGTTTGAGGCTGTGCGACTCCAGCGAGCGCATTTGTCGGACATCGCTTACGCCAGTACTCTCCATGAGAGGACCGGGACACAGATTCAAAGGAAGTTTAGTCTATCGTCCTGTTCTCTCCCAGAATTCCAAAGTAGATTAACGTTATTTCGATATTACGCAACTTCGCTCTTTCAGAAGTTCAATGCTTCTGCAACCAAGCCTCTCATGCAAATGTTCCGAAATTTTTGTTTTGCTGCCTGACTAGTCTGGCGTCGTTTGGAACTTCCAATAAGCAGTCTCGGAGTTTAGTATTCTAGAGCCTCTGAAGTTTTGTGCATACTTTACTGGGCCCATTTCATCGGGCAGCCTTGGAAGATACATTCGTGCATTCACGTGAAAAATCAAGTCAAAGAGTGTTTTAATATTTGCCACTGAAATGTCGAGCGCTACACTGACTGGCTAGAATTTGTCTTACAGTAAGCAAAAATGACGACTCTAACTTACCTCTAAACTTAACATATTTGTGATTGATAAATGGAAACTAAAACATTTTAGATCCCCAAAAAGAACGCTAACGTGACTTCAAACCGGATGAAAAGAAACGCCACCTCAAAACAGGAGTTCCTCCCGTCAAACAACATTGACAACCGCTATGTTGAGCGGGAAAAATCTTTATGTTGGGAACATTGCTCCTAGAACATTCGGATTCGGGCTGAAGTCCTATCACTCCTGCGACGAGAAGCGCCGTCTCCTGCAAATGTCCGGAACGCAGCACGCGCCCTTTGCATTGTCAACTCACTGTATAGCGCAGCTGTTGGGAATATTGTTGGCGTCTTAACGTCATGAAGCGACGTGACCGCGTATTCTTGCCGCGAATCGAGGAAGTGAAAACGATTGCGCGTTTCAAACGATGTGGACGTCCGAGTCTCGTTCTGCATTATGAAAACGTCTCGCAATGGTTTCACGACCCCTTCAATGCCAAGCTTGAACTGGTCGCTGAACCATATGCAAATAGAGGCAAAATTCATATCGTACAATAATTATGTAATGAAACTCGTCTGGGTTCCGTAAAACTTGGTGTAAAGGCATGTATGAATCGAAATTTAGTTAGTAATGGTGTTTTGTACCAGAACTCGCTTATTTTCTCATTTCTGTGTGAGTATTTTTGTTGCATCAATATATTTTTAAAGGAACTCCAACCAACACAGCGTGCATTTCAGTCAAGTCAAGGGGTGCTTAATCGCGTCGATGGTGAATCGGCGATTCCTACGTTAAGTCCATTTTGGAATAAATGCATACATTTGAGTTTGTGCATTATACAATGTTTCAGCGAAGGCTTTCAAAATTCCCTAAAAATAGGGTGATTGAAGGGGTAAAGAAAAAACTCTTTCTTGGAACAAACTGCCTGCCACGTCGGACATTAAGGATTGCGAAAAACATACTAATTAGCTAAATAATTAACTGAAATTTCCAAATTAACGTTATAATTAATGCAGATAGACATATGGTTCCAATGAGAAACTTGCTATGCAGCGTCGAAAACCACTAAACTAAATTATTACAGATTCATATAAGGCAAAACAACATTTTGCGGCGTTCCAAAAAAAAACGCTTAATTTGGACGCATTTCTAAATTTCGGTTTCCTGTCGGAGCGCATCTTTGCTCCAGCGGTCCTGCCCTCACGTGGCCGAGGCGCGCAGCTACCGTCTCGCCTCTCTTGTAGGATGGAGGGAAGTACGGCGAACGTGCGTTGCACGTCTCGGCCACTGGCGAGCAGGACCGTTGGCGCAAAGATGCGCTCCGATAGGGAACCGAAACCTAGGAAGGCGTACAAATTAAGTGTTATTTGGGAACGCAGCAAAGTGCTGCCACTACCTTATATCTTTCTAAAATGTGTTGATTTAGTGGATTTCGATTATGCCTAGCGATTTTCTAATTCGAACCTTTTTTTTTTTTATTTCCACGAATTAAAATGTTCATGAGTAAACCTTAGTTATTTATTTAGCTAATCAGAGTGGTTATTTGTTTTTTTTTTTTTTTTTACAATTCATGACGTCCGTTATGGCTGGCAGGTTGTACTCAGAGTTTCTTCTTTTTTCTTTTTTCTTTTTCTCATCCACCCTATTTTTAGGGATTTTTGGAAGCCTTTGTTGAAGCACCCGGTGAAATGTTCTGGCTCTATTAATTAGCGCTATCTCGCCATTTGTGAACCATAACGAACCTGTTTTTTTCTTTTTTTTTTCTTTTTTTTTAACACTACCTCGTAATCGGAACATAAATTACGTTCCGTCTTCGGTAAAAGAAAATTCTAAGCGATATAAGAAGGCGAAGAGCAAGTTGTATGCTTCTTGTGCAGGAGTTGCGGTGACGTCAAAAGGACGCCGAGTTCTGGTTGGCTTTGACTGAAAGGATAGTGGGTAGAGCTCAACGATAGATGCCTTAAAGTCTGCTCACTATTTTTTTTTTTCAGCCAATTAGAGCTCGGCTTTCGGACATTATCACAACCCCTGTGCAAGAAGCAGACGAACTTGCGCTCCGCATAGGTTTTTCATTTTGTGGCTGTCATAATCTGTTAAGCATTGCCGTTTACAGTCTCTTGTCACTGCACTTTTTGTGAGAACTAACTGAATGTGTACAGTCTCTTGTTACTGCGCTTTTTATTAGAACTGAATACATACGCATATTCACAACGCATGTGGGGGGATGCACCTTATGTTGTGTTCGTGCCTACCGATCTGCCATGAGATAGGGTTTATGAAATGTTAATATTTTCCAAAAGCTCTACGTAATCATTGGTACGGAAATGTTTTCGAGATATGATAATTAAGAATACGCCTCTAACAAGTAGCTCGTTTGTTCTATGCACGAGAAAGGACAACCATTGGTATCGGTTGTTTTTCTTCTTACATCTTGCTATGCTGCTTTAATTTGACCTTGCCGATCAAGTTCCCCTTTTCTTCCTTCTATCTTTGTAAGCCGTAAGAACCGGGCCTTTGTTCAAAGGCCCTGTTCATACAATGTGCCACGTAACTTCGCGGGTATTTCTTATACTAATTAATCTTATAGTGTTTTAAGCGTTCAGGTACTCAGATATTTCTGAAATCTTGTTGCCACTCAGCACCAATTTCGGACGCAAAAATCTTTTAGGAAAATACCCGTCGTTTTACCTCCTCTCTCCCCGCCCCCCTTACACATACACACACACAAACAAAGGTGCACATCGCCGAATTTAAGAAAACTGGACGTGGAGACATTAACACAGTTGCGTGCTCTCGTATACGTGACTGCCCCATATTGCCATAGGATGCCATGGTGTGCTGTGCGAACGTTAGCACTTTGATGTTGTGAGCGAAACTAAATAAAAGCTAACGCACGAGACCTCACCAGAACTAAAAAGGGGAGTTAAAATTGAATAAAAAAAAAAGTTGAAAAAAAAATATTTAGAAGAAATTGGGTTGTGTGCATGTTTATACAGCCTAGAACTGAGTCTGTCTCAACGGGCGACTTGTCTCCCAGCTGTAGAGGAGAAATTTAGCCAGTGCAGTACAACCGCTAGCCTATGTTCTTTAACATGCGCCACGCAGTAGTGATACACGACAGCACGCCGGTACTGTGCTCATACAGATCGAAACGGGCAGGAGTGCGGATTGAACCCAGGATCCCTGGGTTCTGCAGCGGGAGCTTTCGCTCCACGTGCTCTGAGCAGGTGTGCGCTAGCCCACTCGGCCACCGGTCCCCCTAAGGAAAAATATATAGCTGGCACGATGCCGGGAAGAGTGTGGCGTGTCACTTTAATTGAGCGATATCAAAAAGAGTGCCTCCGCGCGGCCTGTGCTCCTTGAATATTGACAGGAGGCAAGTGAGAAAAAGGCCAGCGCATACAGATAGACAACAACTGTCGAAAAACAAACCATCTAAAAAAATGCAGAATTATTTATACGTTTTACTCAACGAGGTAGAGGGCCTTAGAGCGATAAACTGACCGCTGGCCGCCATGTTGCACATTTTTGACCACTAGATGCGTGACCTTAGTTTTACGTCTAGGTTTTAACGAAGTACCGCGCACAAATGATTGCTTATTGATCTTTAATAACAGTACCGCCGAGATATGTTTTGTTCGTTTTAAGTCCAAAATGTGCTTTTACGACAAAAACTCGGGCAGCTTCGCAATGCCTCCGCTAGATGCCGTCAGCCGCGGTGCTGTATTTTGGGTTTTTATCGGAGCTAGACACTGACCTTTGGAGCTACCAGTATTGAAACAATAGTTTATCATGCTTTTTTACAGCGATCGCAATACAAATCTCGGCTCAGTTTTGTGTAAAAGCCTCGGGATTTGGTACGGTCAGTGGTCAAAATTGTACAACGCGACGGCAGCCAAGTGGGGGTCACTTTTGCCTGGTGAACGGGACACTAGTTTATCGCCCTAAGCCCCTCTACCTCGTTGGTTTTACTAGAAGACTTTGTTTCTTCAGAAATGTCCTAGCGAAGCTATTTGCTTACAAAAAATACCCCAGCAGCCTTCATGAGGGATTCCCAGGTAAAAATCCTCGTTTTATTTCCAGCCTTCACTATTAGCGATCGTCGTGCGCAACCAAAATCGTTGCTGTGATGGAAGTTCGCGATTGGCCAAACCATAGCTTCCTGTCTACTAATAATGCCTGCCCCATCGCCGGTTGACGGCGAGGCAAATACTGCCAGTCATCACGGCGGTGCAAAATCCTGTTCGTGACGTAACGGACGAAAACCATGAGAGGGCGCCTCCTAAACATCTCGGCGCTAACTAGTCACGGAAAATGAAGAAACGCGGGGCGGGGCTTATTATGTTAATTCTACTTACTTTAGAATTGGTTCTCGGGCGTACTTATCGACCAATGCCACAATCTGATTTGCTGTCGAGGGATAATTAGATTCTCGAGATTCGCCTCAGCGCGACTCCAGCGAACTATAGGGGTCGCTACTATCGGGCAAGTGTTGCGGTCTGAAACAGGTCGTGCCGTACCACGTGCCAGCGCAACGCGCAACGTTCGGGTTTCGGCAGCGAAGCATTAGACTCGAAATTGTTTTGCCCCGATTTTTTTATTCACTACGTTTCACGTTTGCGGCGACGTGTTGGCGCGGAGATGGGCCGCTGTATTTTGATATACAAGTATATGACACGCTTATTTAAATTCTTTGAGCATGTTGTATTTCGTATTTAACTACATATTGGGGAATACATTTATCGACTGTATTTAAATATCTGAAATTTAGTATTGCAAATACATGCATTTCAAGTACATCTTCGAGCGCAATATTGGGCACTGCTCTTTGCAATCAAATGCGATAGTGGGCATTCTTCCGCGAGGGGAGTCGCACGTAAAGAGCACGGAACTTGCTGCTCTTTACATAGAAAAGACATCGAAGAAAAAATGAAGAGTAGAACGAGAAATTGATGGGATCAGATCAATTATCGTATTTTTGGTTGGGTGATTTAATTTTTTTAAGCGCGTCCAATTAACGACGTGTGGTTTAAAAGGGCTTTGATGCGTCGACTAAGCCTTTGAAATTGATCTTACACTGTACACTTTTTTTTCTTATGTTCTATACGCCCATGAAGTTATGATAGCCATTTTTTTTTCTTTAAAGCTGCAACATTCTTTCTAAGCACTTGATTCTGAGTATATATAAACTCCACTCTTTATTTGGACATGTTTTCTTTTTAAATATAAGTCTAAAATGTCAGTCTTTAATAACAAAATGTATTTGAAAAAGTATTTGAAGAGGATCGAATACGCGTTTTTTTTCTTCTCAGTATTTGTACGTTGAATTGAAATATTTTTCTTAGAAGTGTACTTTCATTTGTCACATTTTTGTCGAACTGTTTTGTATTTGATTTTAAATACTTTTTTTTAAAGTATTTTGCCCATCCCTGTTTGGCGTACGCGACCATTCAGAGGCATCACCTTCTTTGGAGAAGCGATTGAAGGACTGCGTACTGTCCTGCGGTGCTGATGATCGTTGATGAACTCACAGTGCCTGGGTCACGCGGTTCCGTAGGTTGCGTTCAGAGCGACCTGGGCAAACACGCTGACACGACAGTAACGCGCCACCCGTGTAATTACGGAAGCCAAGAGACTAGCAGAAATCGCGAAAGAACCTCTTCCGCCCAGTTCAGTGTTTTTCCCGCGCTAAGTGCCGTCCGTTTTGCTCGAGTCGCGAATAGTATAGGCAACCTGCTGAAAGCGTTGCCTGCTTGAGAAGATTCCTTTAAAATTGTTCTCCTCTACGTTGGACAAGTTAATATTTTTTTGTCCACCATTTATTATAAATGTATGGGAAATGAAGAAGGTGCGCCGGGAGGAAGTGGAACTTTCTCATTAGCGCGATGCTGTGTAAAACTTATCGTTAGCGGTGCGCGTGCAATTTAGGTAATCACCTTCGATATGTCATTTCGTAATGCTTCATTAATTCCTGATCGATAACACGTTAATGGAAATTGATAAAAAAGAAAAGTACGCATTTTAATAAAAGTAGTTAAGCATTTATGTCGAAGGAAGAGGAAATTGCGCTTTGCTCCTTACATATTGAATTAAAAAAAAAAAACTGCCAAGGTTACTGAGTATACATACTTTGTGTGTGTCTGTGTGTGGGGGGTGAGATAGAATGGCACAAAGAGACTTTGAGCTATAGCATGAAAGCTAACGCTTTTAAGGCACTCTAGACGGCCAGCAAAAATCAATTTCTCAACATATCACGCTGCAATTTACTACAGAGGCACAAGCAGGCGGTGTAATTTTACAGTGAACAAATAAAAAACTAAAAAAACTTGCCTCGTTCAAAAGAAGAAAAAAAAAACAGAAACATTTTCTGAGCTATCTACGACTCCACTTCGCAGACTATGCACCCGTAGGGAGAAGTGCTGCCGACAGATGGCGTACGCCGCGTTGAGGGAGCGCCGGCCGTTTCTGGTTCTTGTGCGAGTTCGTGCGCGATCATGAACCGAATCAGCCAGCGCTCCCTCGATGCGGCGTACACTATATTTCGGCTGCAATTCTCACTGCGCGTGTATCGTCTGCAAAATAGCAACGTATATTTGCCAAATCAAATTTCTGACTTTTTTTTTTCTCAGGAGCTGTTTTTTTTTTTTTCACTGTAAACTTTTACGACCTGCTTGCACATCTGTAGTAAATTGCAGCGCGATACGATGGGAAACCGATTTTTGCGGGCGGTCTAAAGTGCCTAAAAACTGTTAGTTTACACGCCGTACCTACTCGCATGCCTACAATTGCTTTCTCCTCTTTTTTGCGTACTGACGTTCCTTACTGAACATGCCACAGTAAAACCTATCTGAAGTCTGTCCCTATCTGTTATGAGTCACGCCTGATGACTTCAGTCTCGCATACACCCAAGTTATTTGTCCAACCGAAAGTCATACATCATGAGTCAAGTCTGCTGCACAAGGGTGTTGTTCGCCCGTTTCATCCAGCCAATTTTAAACAAAGAAACACCACACTGCAGTCCGAAAACTGTTATGACTCAGAAATGACGCTCCAGAGGGGCAATGAACGTGTGAAACGTCATTCTCGTTGTTACTACGCAGATGTCGGCGCGTGTCCGTGTCGGACCATTTTTTGGAATTCCCGATATGCAAGACACGCTTAGTGGATCGCGGGGATCGGCTCTGGAGTGCTTCGATGTACAATAGGCCAGTAGGTGCTCTATTTGGTGCAGCATATGCAGCGTATTACGTGAAAAACGTATTGGATATTTGGAGGGACACCTGCTGAAAAGTATGCCAGAAATTACTTCAGCGACATTCCCGGTTGGAGGCATGCAAAATAAATCGAGACGTAACACCTCGGATGTGGTAGCCGTAAACGCCCTTTTATGGAACCACGTAAAAACATTAACGGTACTCGCATAAAACATTAATATGTAAAAAAAAAAATTGCCGGTCTGAAAAAAAACGTTTTGCTGGAGTTGCGAATACGTGAAACATACACTACCAAATTGTTGCTGTCGGCGGAGGCAAGGCAGTCAATGTCGGAGCTAAAAATTGTTCTTGCTTAAAAAAAAAACCATTTGCACTTAGAAACGGACTAAATCAAGTATCAAGCTCAGTATATCAAAAGAAATCTCCTTTGTAGGCTAAAATAAGCCGATCGCGTGCTGTGTCACTCGCCAGTTTCTCTCCATCAATCGTAGTGATTGATTTCCCGAAAGTAAACGCGCGAGGGTTTTCCATCTGATGACCGAATGAGCGAATAGGGCTGCCAAAATACTCACGCTTGGTTTTATTTCAACCGATTTCAAATGTATCGTTTTTTGGTCAACTTGGCGTTTCGTGGCCTAAAATATCTTTGTTTCTGTTCAAGAACTTCCGCGAAATCTGCACTTGAAACGTGGCTGTGTGTAAAAAATGTATGCCTTAAAAACCCGCACGCTCTCAGGTCCACATTCTGTGAATCTCTCCGTGTGCATTAAAATTTCCAAGAGAAGCATGGTTTTAAGATCGTGTCGCAAAGACTTCACCAACTCCATTCTAGCTGCGACTTCCATTCTGATGCTGTTTTTTCTGGTCTTTTTTATATCCAAATAAGAAATAAAACTGCTTGAAAGGCGTGGTTCCAACCTGGAGGAATCTCCATCGGTTTCTCCACGCGGGCACTGATGCAACAAGTCTAAGTGGAACAAATGATGAAGCGACGGGAGTGTGCGCTCCTTGGCGAATGATGCTGAATATACAGTGTTGAACAAATCAAAATACACAGTGTAAGTTGAGTTGATATGTCGTGGGCAATTCAGTCATGGTCGGAACAATTGCCCTTGTCCTTGAAGAAGGCCACAATCACCTGAAGCAAGCGCATATCGGTCAGCGAGGGAGTGACAAGTGTCGGGCACGTGACCGTCGCTCCGCGGCAAATCAGAATACGGCACAAGCCAGCAAAAACGCCGAAGAACGATCCAATAAGCTCATCTCAGGTGGAACAAAAAAAAATGATGTGCTTTAACAAACTAGCTCAGCTTATTCCCGCAGTAGGAACCAATAAGGGTTAGGATAATAAGCTACATCCTGCGTTTTTTAATTGTCGCTGACGATAGTCATAACCGCCAACAACATATGCAAGAAGTGTTCACTCCGGTCATTAACTGTCGAGACCGGTTATAGCGAAGTCAGCGGAATCACTTCGCTATATCCGCTATTTCGTTATAACCGACTTCGGTTATAACGAAGTGCAAAAGGGAGGGGGAAAATCGTCATCGCTTCGCTGTAGCCGCTATTTCGTTGTAACCAACTTCCGTTGTAACCTTTCTCGATACCTAGAAATTGAAATCGAGCCAAAGTTGCCAAAAGAAGTGCTACCGAGAAATGTTCTTAATTGTTCACATTTTGTGGTGTTTAATCACTTTAAAGGGGCTTAGTTGCCCTTGTAACGTTAGATTTCGTATTAACGTAATGTGCAGTCCTGTAACGTTTTATTGCGGAAAAAAGTTTAGTATATCCTCGTTATCAGTAAAGAACCTTGTGAAATCGTCGAAGCGTCAGACTGAAAAAAAGGTAATGCTTTTGTACTGAGTTTTATAACTGAAACTCGTTTTTAGCCACAGTTGTTTGCTTGATGGGTCGGCCGTTTGACCTATCACGTAGTTGTCTGTTGAGAGTAAAGGTTTCGTCAAAATGCATCTGAAGGCTTTCCATCTACGAAGCTTACTTCTGCTTTTATTTTGCTTGTCCTTGGCATTTAAGGTCTGCGTTGTGTGTTCTTCGGAAATGTGTTCGTTTTTTTTTTTTTTCTCTCTATTTCGAACGATTATAGTCCGTTGCAACACGAAAACTTCAGGAGAGGTTCTATCTTCAAATTCCCAGAGAGGGAAATGACCGTCATACGGCCCTCAGTACAAACACTCCATCTTTTTTTCAGGTGAGGGAGAGAGTGCGGTATCCGCTAGTGCCATTTTTCTCTCGATTGGGGCCCACAAGGACTATGCTCCACCGATATTCCCAGTACGACTCGGATCGTAGGATATCGAACGGTACATTCTGTTTTTGTGAGCGGAGCCTTCACCCCTAAGAAAAGTGCTCGTGAGTCCACTTTTCTTGAGAGCGCTCGTATACTCGGGGAAGGGGGGGGGGGGGGGAGGAGGAGGAGGAGGAGGAGGAGGAGGAGGAGGAGGAGGAGGAGGAGGAGGAAGGTTTGCAATCTATACTTCGTTTCAGCTTAGCTCCGAGCGCAGCCAAAGGCTGAGGGACTGTTCACCACTTGGAAAAGAGCGTTCATACGCATCACGAAGTAGTTTGCAAAAGTAAATTTTTTTAAATAATTTGTTTGTGTGCAAACATTGAACACTTTTGCAATTCTTTCCTGCTAAGAACTAATTATATAAAAAATTAATGAAACAAATTACATTTCATGTTCTTCATAATGGAGTAACGAATATGCTTCGACGAAAAACGCCTACCTGCTGGCAAGACTGATGCAACTACGATAAATTGATCCCCTTTTTTTTTTCCTTCAACGGCCGAATTGTGTGTTTTACGTTCGACGCTTTCGTCGCCAAGTTGCTGGATATCCCTTGGTTTTCTGTTTTCCTAATTTCCACCGACCACGCAAGATAAGAAGAAAGGCACGTTTGGGCGTCAGGCGCGAGATCGTGATGAATATAGACTTCATTAGGAGTCTCAAACCGCGTCGTACCGCGAAGTCGTTCAACCAACATCGGAGCTAAAAGACGTTGGGAAATCAACGAAAAGTTGATCCGCCGATGGCGGGAGACGCTGTCCGATGAAAAACGGGTCAAAATCGGGTGTCGAGGCCGAGGTCAGAGGCTAAACCTTGCGGTGTCAGTGGTGCGCCGAAAAAAACGCGTACTCCTCTGCGACCGGAAAGACGCGGTATGATTTTTTGATGCTGTTTTGCGTTTGCGTAGAGGGCGCGCCGCTTTGTTCGAAATCGGAGACAGGGCGGCAGTCTACGCAGAGAGCTCGCTTCGCTCAAGCCGCTTTTTCTGTGGACTCCGGTCGGCACCGCGGCAGAGAGGAAGACCGGTCTGGGCACCGAACGTTACCAACTTCCGTGTTTCAGCCCCGGCCTTCCTCTGCCGGAAGTGCGACGGCCCTCCGCGAAGCCCAGCAGCCGCTGCACTGAACCGGAGTTTGATTTCAGGATGGAAAATTACATTTTTAATTATGTAGCAGACGATGCCGTCGATATTGCCGTAGCAGACGAAATGTCTCTCTTCGACTCCTCTCCCCATCTGCGCAGATTACGCGCGGAGTGACAAGTGCGGGCAGGGTGGCCGAAGTCGCGTACCATCGACGGTGTTTCATTGGCCCCGGCCACCCGTAGCTTTGGCCACGCTCGGAGCTAAGCTGAAACGGGACATAGGGAGGGAGATCGGCGCATTGTCAGACCAATGTACGTTTAGACCTAAAGATAAAGTATGCGCCGTGTGACACTAAACGTGTCGTGAGCACCTGAAACGTCGTATTCAGTGTTAGTCGATTTCTGCATGTTGTGATTTCCTTGCAGTGTTCGGCCGGTTTTGCGCACGTGTGTTCCACTCTTTATATTATTCATGCGTGGCAACCTGTGGTCTGACAGTCACCTTGGAACTTGAAATCAAACCATCATAGTTCATTTCGCCATGCAGCTTGACAGGTTCTTGCCCCCCTGAGAAACCAGTGTTCCGACACTTCACTGTCAGCGTCCCATCTCGGAAGTTGCCTGTAGTGCAAGCAGCTGCTCGGCAGAACAATTTTATAATATGTTTATTTTCATTTGTACTAAACATTTGCGCAAAGAAATTACTTCAGAAATTAGGGTGCTCGCGTCTCCCGCGAAGCTTCACAGAACTCTTGAGATACTGTGTAGGCGCGCCACTTTTCTAACGTCCAGCTGCGTGACGAGCAATTGGCTGGAAGCACGTCACTCTTCGATGGTAGATGTTACGCTGACGTTCGCAAATTATTCGGCGGCCGTGGCCACTGAAAAGTCACTATTCTACCTCCCCTCAACAATCTAGATATTCCATCGATTAAATCAGCGTCACTGCAGGATCATGTGCCTTGTTAAAACAAACGCCTAGAAACCTTTGACGCCAGTGGCAAATTTTGTTTCGCAAGAATGCACCTGTTCACTTTAAGGCCCTTCATTATACTATTCAATAAAGGGTATTTTCAACCTTCAAATACATTCGTTTCGCCATTTTTTACGACTGGTTTCAGCGACACCTTTTTTCTAGTTTTCATGCGAGCTCGAATCATTTTTAATACGTCAACACTCCTGGTTTATTAATTTTTTTTTCACGAATGGTCGATCCTCCGCAGGTGCGCTTTAATTTGATTTGTGCGTCCGGCTTGCTCGTCTTGAAAATTAAATCACGTCTGTTGTGCTTAAAACGATCGTGATTGCTATCAAACAAAAACTGAAGAGGAGTGGTAATAAGAAAATCTTTCTTTAGATTGAGTCTTCGTAGTTGTTTTGTCATTATCTCATCATTAAACATGCGCAATTTAAAAACGATTAGTACATTGTGTACATTTTCCGCCTGATAGAGCAGTCGTTGAAGGTATATCATATATGCATCTGCCTTAGGCAAGTTGCTTTGCGTATCAATCATCACATTCCAAAATAACGTGTTTTATTACGACTAAGGCCGTTGCAATACGGCAGAGTTTGATCGAGACCACCAGAGTTATTTTGTACTAATAATGACCATATTATCTCCCTGCTACTTACTCGGTGCGCTCCTCTCCGTGTCAACTTTCTAAAATATATTGCTAGAGCAAAGTTTCCACAAAAAGTGTACAAAAAAAATTAAAATAAAACGTGAATCACCGTCACCTTTAGATTCCCGTCAGATAAGGTATGAATACATGCTACGTTAATAAAAGGAGACCCTGAAACTCCAGTTCAGCAGTAGTCTCTTGCACCTGCTCGATTTGGCTTAGCGAAAATTGTGTGGCTAGCGGCTAGGTGCGAGAACCGCACAGACACGCGAGAGAGAAAGAAGGGCATCTACAGAACGATGAGACTGAAGCAAACAAGCTCTGGGTGCTAGAATTCTATGTCGGAAGGTGGCCGAGTGTTTGAGGAAGATCAGTTTCTACGCGATAACAATCTACGTTATATAGCGCCATATAATATGATGCAACAAGGCGCGTCACGGTCAGGGTTCACCAGATAAGTGCAGACATATGGTTCTTTCCCTTTTACCCTCGTTGCTATTTCCTTTCCTGAGAAACAAACGTCTGTGGAAACTTGAGCACCCCTGCCTCCACGTTGCTCATATACAAGTCTAAGGCGTTCTTTTTTTTTTTTTTTTTACAGCGATAGTTGTTAAATGTACTTCCCAGCTATACATTCGCGACGTCGGCGGTGCTCCAGGTATAGACAACTCAGTTTCACCTGGGCTCGTGCATCCACCGTCACGTGACGTCGGGCAGATCGCGCGCAGTTGGCTCTTGCCAGGTGGCAGTGTCTTCCAGGGTCGGTAAGGGGACGACGCCACACAATCCTCAACGCAGAACTTGGTTGGCCTGCACTATCATATATAAAGCAACCTACCCCTCGTAACGGTACCAGTCTTGATTTAGTCTTAAGAATGAACGTTGACTAATGTGTGCAGTATGTTCCTTTTCCTCCATAGTAAATAAAAAGTTCATATGTGTAAAAGTGGGTGTTGTTCCGTGCAGTAACAGCTACCGCTTTCACTTCGCAAAATGTAAAAAAATAACTGCGTTTTTTGTGTTTTTATTTTTATCTGTTTGGCTTAGCGAGGTGCATCCCAATTCCCGCCCCCCATAAGCCATTTATCACGGGACGATCGGGGGCCACGTTCCACTGTGCAGAACCTCAGCTTTGAGCTGGGAGGCGCTCGCTCGAAGGAGATCGAAGTTCTCACTCTGGAGGTGCGTTCGATCAGTCTGGTTATTCGTGCGCGAACGGACACGATTCCCGCATTCGATCAAGCTACATACAGTAACACGTGGCCGGGACAGATCGCTCCTCTAAACTTCTTGAGGGAAAGACTCTGAGCGGGTGTTCTCCGAGACGTCTGGAAGGAAACGTCGTCGTGGAGCTTCCACTGTATTTTTACGCCGTTTCAACGAAAACATCAGTGCCATTCAGTAGCTTTTGACGCCGGGATTGATTGGTGGTGTACTAGCGGGTTCGAATGAAATGCGAACGCAGGAGCGCGTGGCCATCGACAAATTCTGCGCGCCAGTGGCCCTGTGGAACCTGATAACACTGCGGTGTGGAGGGTGTGCGTCCTACTCCGATGTGTTTGAACCTCTCCCAGCACAACCCAAGCTTCCACGCTGCACCGGTGTTGCGCTGGAAGTTCCGTCACTGTTCTCATTTGATTTGAACCCGATAATACATCAGAACGGTTGTATGGAGTACCGCAGTGAACGAGTGATTCATGTCAGTGGCTAGAGCGCCATAGCTCAATATACATATGATCATATTCATTAATGCCAATGTCAGGTATGCCCTCTAAGAAACGGCGCCGGCAATTTTCGTTAGGTTTTGTGTTATAACTTGAGTCGAGTTAATGACTATACAAAAGAGGCGAAATTGGTTAATTTGTTGTATAATAAACAAACACGTTTTTAATTATTCTTAGATTTTTTTTTTTTTTTTTTGGTACATGCTGCATTTGGAGAACGCTCCACCTCAATAGACGTGCCGTGAAACTTTTACTTAAACATTCGTAGTGGATGCAACGGGGCAAGAAATTTCACCCTCGTATACGGCTTCAAACCGAAACTAAGCGAGTAAAGAGCGCCAGTGATGTCGCTCCTTCTGCTCTCCGCAGGCAAAGCCAGCTGCGAGAGCAGCGCTCTTTCCTCCGCAGTTTCGCTTCGAAGCCTTTCACAGGGGTGTTGCTTCTACACGGCAGAGAGTTGGGCGAGTTGGTTAAGCATCTTAATAGGTGGGAACAGCGCAGGAAAAACCGACGAAGGACGAGTAGAAGAAGTGCACAGACGCAGCGCTGTGTCTGTGCACTTCTTCTACTCGTCCTTCGTCGGTTTTTCCTGCGCTGTTCCCACCTATTAAGGTGTTGCTTCTCCCGTGTACGGTGGGAGCCAAGTTGCGGCCACTGCCACAAACATGAGCAGTGCGGCAGCGGCTCCGGAAAGAGACGGCCATCACACGCCGCTGGGTAGGAACACACCATTTTACTGACGTCACGAAAAAAAACAGCATCCGCCAGCGCCTTTTTGTTTCTCTTCAAATTAATCTCCCACAAAAAAGTGAAAAAAAAAAAAAACGGAGATCCCGTTTTTTTTTTGTTTTTTTTTTAGTTATGCCCAAGGCGCTTATGGACATTTGGCACTACAGCTAAATTTTTTGTTATAGCTGTCCGCAGTTTTTACGTTGCTGCAGACTAGAGACCATTCCACCAATCGCCTTGTGCGCGTTGCCATCTTCGTCTACTGGTCTGGGGAGTGAATGCGTTCCGAGCATGCACAGCTCTCTTCTGCGGAATATGAGACGCCACGCTTGCGTCGACAGCGCAGTGACTCGGCATTTTCCGCCTCGGTTTTAATCGGTGAAAAAGTCTATACGACGTGATTTGTGAGTAAGGACCAACGTTCCTGGCCATCTTCAGCCCACCTTTAGCAACCTTTAGCAATAACGGTCTGACATTCTCGAATCGTCCGAGATCACCTTCCAAGTGGGATCGCGGCGACTCTTTTCTGTCAACCAGCAGGGCGAGCGGTTGCAACTTGTGTCGTTTCGTCATCTGTTCTTCCTAGGTGTAACCACTCCATGGCAAATATCTTTTCTTTTTTTTTTTTTAAGTCTTGTGAGGATTTTTTTTTTTGCCCGGAGGCGCTGTCTGGAAATCTCGTTTCTCATTTGCTACTGTTCCCTCCCCTCTGAAGGAGCTTCTTCTTGAGGGACCCGCTGCGAGCACGACGCCCAGAAAGTGAAGAGAAACTAAAAAGAGACACGACGCGAAAAGAGGGCGGGACAAGTAGACGCGCCCAGGCGCCCTGAAATGTCACCGGGTGGTCCCCTTCCCCTCCGAAAGCGACCCTTAGGGAACGAACGGGCAGAGTCAGTTAGCGTTGAGGCAAATAAAACTGCATAGGCATTCCTGGTCGAATGTCACGTTCCGGAGATCTGGCCTCTACCTGCTCTTTTCTCTGTGCGTGCGTCGGTCTACTACTCGTCTGGGGTCGTCTTTTCCCTACTGGTGATTTCGTTTCTTCTTTTTTTTTTTAATTTCCTGTAACACCGCTTTGTTTGCTGGCTTTTTTTTGGGGGGAAAAAAAAAAAGGGGGGGGGGGGGTGATGGAGGGAGGGAGGGGCCATTGATAATACGGCCACCAGAGTGGGCCATTCTTCATAGGCACGCTTTAGGGCTCGTGATCGATGAGGGTTTCTCTGGCGTGTGTATGTCTGGCAGAGTCCCTGTTCCCGAAGATGAGAAAAAAAAAAAAAAGGTAAAAATTTGGGGATTCTCTTCCCTCTTCACTTTCCCTTCTTACGTCATATCTTTTTGCCTTTTCTTTTATGCGTGTGCGGTCTTACATTCTGCTGCGGCGTCCTCATTGTCCCCCTTTTTTTCTTTTTCTTTTTTTACGGACGCAGTTGTTTTTTTTATATTTAGGTATGTTGGGGTAGATCTTTATTTTCGGCATTTGTTTGTTTCTTTTCTTAACCTCTAGCCGAATTATGACTGCCGGTGGGTTATATAGATATGCTGTGCCTAGAAAGGGAGTGAAATTGGTCGTGCGTTATGTTTTGGAATTCATATCAAATTGTTGTGGCTAGGAAACGATGATATAATGGTTAAGCGTTCGTCAAATGTTATCCAGTATCAAAATAAGTTTTTTTTTTAATTTGTGTATGAAAATAAAGATAATTGATTATAGACGGAATACTGCGGTTTGTAGCTTCGGTTAGGCGCCATAAGAAGTTAAGCAGAAGTTATATCGCCTAAGCAATCGTTTCGCTGCAGGCGCTAATCTCGTGTTACAGTTGCGAAAGATGTCGGGATTGAACCTCCATATCCAGAAATTACCGTAAGCTAAGAGCAATAAAAAAAATTTCGTTAGCTGACACAGGCATAATTTTCTGTGAAAAAGAAGAGTACAATATGGCACCCTTAATGTTAGCAAAGTTATGTCATATTTTTAACTCGCAGAGAGAGAGAGAGAGAGAGAGAGAGAGAAAATAGAAAAGCAACTAATATATAAGTTCTAAGTACAAAGTATAACGATTATATGTGTATTCTTCATTGACTTTATTGTGTTTAATAAAATTCATATTCATAATTCAACATTTTGTTTCGCTCGGATCATATACATATTCAGTGATAACACCTAACTGTTAGGCACAGGGGCCTCGCTTTAAACTTGTAAAATATTAAAAAAGGAAAGTGTCAATGCCGACTGACACACTTACTGCGTGAAATTGCTAGCGAAAAGTGCGGCAATCATCTCAATCCCCGTACGTCTACTCGATCCGCCAGCGTGCGAAGATCAGTCCGATAATAAAAAGAACAAAACGTACTTTTCATGTAGATTTTATCAATTACTGGCACTATAGTGAATCGCTTCCCGTGGTGATTTCGGAACCGTCGAACGAACAAACGCTTCGCGGGGAATCTTCCAACGTAAATAAATGAAAAAAAAAAAAAAGAACATGACGGAAAGCTGTTACCGTTGCCGCTCACAACTGCGGGACACGCGATGGTAAACCCGAACTCCGAGCAACTCCTGCGATTCGAAAATGACGGAAAACACACATAGAGCAACGCTGAACGTTGGTGCAGGTTTCGAATGTTAAAGTGCCAAATCTTTCCTCGAGAACGAATTGGAGAAACACGGCCGCGGGAAAGCGCACCAGCGTCGAACACGCTTAGAGCGGCTTCGTATAGACCGACACGCTGTTTACAAACAAGCCGGCGTTTGCCCACACCTGGTGTGGGCACTGCGCATGCGCAGAAACCAGATTCGCGTGAACTGAAGCGTCTGCGCATGGGCAGTACCGTCAACAGCGCCACCGCAGCTGCGTGACGTCAGGGCCGCGTGTTGGTCTACGCCGCGTAGCGTGGACGCTGCCTACTGGTGGCGCTGCCAACCGACTGCCAAGGCGGAGGCGGCGCGCCCCCAATGGGTGTTGCACGCTCCCAACCGACTGCTAAGGCGGAGGCGGCGCGCCCCCTATGGGTGTTGCACGCTCCCAATAGTCACTGACAGTATGAGAACGGCAGGGCGTCTGTTCAGTAGTATTCAGTATTCACTAGACTCGAGTGATCGAGTTCCCTGTCGAACCTTGATGCAGCGCTCGCGTCCACTCATTCCAGTCATTTCGTTACAAAAACACTGCCCAGTTTTCTTCTTTTTTTTTTTCGTTTTTGGTATGTTTTGCGCTGAGTGACAGCCTACGTTGGTTCCTTTTGTTCGCCTCGCAGAGCCCGTAGCAGGACAGCAGAAAGCGTGAAAGAAATGTGACACTTGATATGATGGCGATGTATAGCGGAGCCTTATCTTTTGTGTCTGCCATTCTTTACGATTTCTAGAGCTGTATAATACCCGTACCATACGGGCAACTCGAATGCCATTTACAACGCATGACATTTTGTGATCGGCGAATCATCTCGCAATCTGTCGCGCGTGAAATGCGCTACGCCCGGAGTGTCGTGCGATGATTGGCCGTCCGCTCAAATGTCATTCGTTGTAAATGGAATTCAAGTTGCCCGTATGGCACGGGTATAAGACGAGCTTCCGAATCAGGTTTATAGCGGAACACGCGGCACCTTGTGTGTTAAAGCGCCGTGTTTTATATGGAAGAGAGTTATGTGCGCGAACGCTCTCAACTTCCAATATAGATGAGTTGCCGTGGCCGCGTGTTATCTTCGTCGCCGCCGTGCAGCCGCATGTGCCGTGACGTCACAACAGGCGGTTTAGCGAGACCGCAGATTGCGTGTTATTGTTTCTCGCGCGCACCTGCTACTATATGACGTGGAAACTGTGTCCCCGCACTTACACTATACAGCCCTGTGCCTTCTTTCGCGATGTATTAGAAATCATGCATTCATGTTGCCTCGCTTGTTTGGCCCCGGTCAGTTCTTAACATCTCCACTAATCCCCCCTCCTCATATTTGTCGTCTTCCCGGAGCCCTGACGTTAAGGCTGGTTCACAGATTTGCAACGGTTGCGTTCGCATGCACCCGAAACGACCGTAACGACCAAAACACCGAAACAACCCTGACTCATGGATTGCTTCGCGAAGCTACCCCATGCATCGCTTGGCATGCTGCGTACGACGAACTTGTCCTGGTCGTTTCGGTTGCATGCGAACGCAACCAACGCAGATGTGTGAACCAGCCTTTCTCTTTTGAAAACGCCTGCTCGTCTACTTACCCGCAAAACACTCGAAGAGACAATCTCTGCGATCTACAAAATCAGCTCAGCGAATGATGAGGTGGAACGTCTGTTTAGACCTCAGAATTAAGTCTGCGCTGTGGCATTACGCAATGCAAGCATGAAGATTTGCGTTGCCTAATGCAACAGCGCAGACTTCAATTTTAGCTCTAAACGGATGTTCCACCTCATCATTAGCTGAGCTGATTTTGTAGATCGCAGAGATTGGCTCTTTGAGTGTTTTTCAAGTAAGTAGACGCGCGGGCATTTCTTAGAGTGTTACATCTGCAGAACGAACTCCTTTAATCATCGGCAAGTCCGCTCGTGATCTCGGCTCTGCGCGTACCAGTCGGCGTTCGCTTGTTCGCCGATTCTCTGAAGCTCGTTCCGGACGCCTTTAACGTGCGTCTAAAAGAAAAGTACAAGTGCTTTTTTTTTTAGGTAATATTAGTTTTTCTTTTTTTTTTGTCGTCTGTGTAGCTTGCTAGGGCGCTGCTGCACTCTCAAAAAAGTCCTTGCGTCTGCTTTCCCGCACAGCACTCGGAGAGCCAATCACCGCAACGTATGGAGTCAGTTCAGCAAATGACGATGCCGAGACATATGTCTAGACAAAAAAACGCAGTCTGAGTTGTGGCATTAAGCAGTCTAAAACGTCACGCTTGCATTGCTTCATGTCACAACCCGAACTGTGTTTTTTGGTCTCAACATATGTTTCGGCATCGTCATTCGCTGAGCTGCCTCGGTAAGTTGCGGTGATTGGCTCTCCGAGTGTTGTGCGGGAAAGTAGACGCACGGGCTTTTTTAGAGTGTGGGAAGTATATTGGTACGTCAGCGTGAAAAAGGCGTTTATTCTAGTGAGGAAGCAATTCGAGAGCGAGTCTACTTGAAAATGCTAGCCCTGTGTTGGGTTCACTCGCTTCCTTCGCCTCAGGAGCAAGGAAGGGGAGGGGGGACTTGTGTTTCGAACTCCCAAGTGGTTGCGCGGCTTGCGCGTAATGGGTGGTTCACTTTCTCGATTGGAAGGGTCCGTCAAGACGAGACTCGGACGTGCAGTCACGTTGTCCGGGAAAGACGAGGCCGAGACTCTGAACCGTGGCCGAACCGCTCCAACTCCGAAAGAAATAGAAAGATCACGTGTTGGCTTCGAGACGCGGCGGTGCGCTCGACGCACGCCAGTCGGCTTGGAAACCGAGACGGGTTTGGGCGGGTGCCGCTCGACCGGAATTCAATTAACTTCTGACGAGGCACGCGTCTCTGTCCAGGTCGAGGTGTATTGAGACACGCTCAGCACGGGATCACCACGCTGGCAAAGGCGATCAGACGCGACGACTGGGATCCCTTCGCGGGCAATCTGGCTCACTGCCCAATTATAAAGCAGGGCATACGAGATGTCGTGCCCAGTACCGGCGTTAAGTGGAGGCCCTGTTTTGTTGGGACTCGGGTAAAAAAAATGGGATAGCGTATGGAGCAGTTTTTGTTCGCACTTCATCTCGTATAAGCTGTACGCCCCCGTTCGCAGTTCGACAGGAATTAGCGAATTAATCAATCAATCAATTTTTTATAAAGAAATATGGTAGCTGGGGCAAGAAACTGCAGCAAGTGCAGCTTAACGAGTCTCTGAGCTCCATGATGACAGTGCGGGCTATTGATGAGATATATCCGTTATCTCCTTAACACTTCTCAATACAAAAAAGGTTGTTTTTTTTTTTCTTTTATTGGCGAAACGGAAAAAGCTGGTATTCAAGGCACCTCAAGGCACCGACGCTCGCTCTACATATCGATGCACTGGCGTTGGGCGTGATATGGCGTCTTGGTGTGTGCGACACGAGACGGCGGCGGCTGTCAGTGGGTTTCCACCCGTGGGTCGGGCTAGATAGCAGGCAGAAGCTGAACTTTCGCTGGTTCTTGTCTATTCTATCAACCCGTTCTCGATAGAGAGAAAAAAAAAAGGTTTGAGGTCAGACTTGTACCGTACGCATTACAAGGAATCAAATTACTTGTACTCAATTACTTTTTGGAGTAATTTTGTAATCAGTTGATTACTTGTATTAGGCAGTAATCACAAGAGTAATCTGATTACTTTTCGAAGTAATAAATATTACTTCTAACCGCTACTTTTTTTTTCATGGTCCCCCCCCCCCCCCCCCCCCCCTCCCTGCACAGACTTTTTTTTCTTCTGAAATGACAAAAATAAAATTGGCTTCTTTTTTCGAACGGAAAAAAAAAAAAAGATTTTTGCGGAGCTGTAGGAAACGAGGTCAACCCCTTTGTATGTAAAGTTTCTGTAGAACGTCCCTTTCTTTTTCGCGCTGGGACTAGGAGTGGGAAACCCCAGGGAAGCCCCAGTGCGTGACAAAGGCCATCGAAGGCGAAGTTTGAGAGAGCAAAATGTGGCTTTGTAAGTCCTTCGTTCAAACTAGCCACCTCAAGCACGTACATACAGAAATAAAATTTAAAAAAAAATCCTGCCTAATTAAGGCACCTACTCGCAGCCCGTAGGAGAATCAGAACCGAAGAATGTCTAAAGCGGATCCAAAGTATAACAAAGCCAGTTCAAATATTTCCCTATTTCCCCCACGTGGTCTTTGTGACAAGCAAGGTTTCGAGTTGAGAGGTGGTCGGGGCCATCTCTTCCGCTAATGGATACTACACACGATCCGTTTAAAACAGGGACTCAAACCGTAACCGTAACCGAAACCGAAAACCGTTTAGGAACGAAATTTTTTCTGTAACCGTAACCGGAACGAAACCGTTATTTGATATTTATAAAAACCGGAACCGTAACCGGAACCGTAAATTATTCACCGGTAACCGGTTTTAACCAATATTAACCGAAAAATAAACTATTAGTTTTTCTGAAGTATGACCTGGAGGAGGGATCTTAAATTGTTGTGGCCATTTGACAGAGTTACTGTCAGCGAGTGGTGCATCTGGTTACATATTTCCATTCAATCTGACTTTAGGATTAAGAATACTCAGATTGAATTAGTGGTCGAGCTTATAATTAAAAAAATTCTATATTTCTAAATCTGCCACACTCCTACATCGCTACATGTATTCAGTACGTGTCGCTTTCAGTGTATTAACTAATAAGTTCGAATTCTCAGATGTCCATCCAACTCGGTTCTATCAAAACCACCGATGTTCCTGACATGCAGTAGCCAGTATAAAGAAACGAGGTAAATTGGCCATCATGCAGAGCTGGCGGAAAAGAAAACCTGGGCCCGTTTGCTCGAAGCGCTAACCGCGGCTAAAGTTAGCAGCAGTACCTAGGAGAGGGAGTTTGAAATCACGTGACTGGGGGCTGGGATGCCGGGAAGCATGGCGGCACCCCGGTGCGTGAGCGCCGCTCGCTTTGTAACTAATATGTCGTTGTAGCTGCACTATCGGGCGCGTTAGTCAGCAACGAATGGTGCAGGAGGCTTTCGCTTTGCCTTACCTCGCTTAAATCGCAAAGCACGAGCAATGACTTCGCGGCATTTGTTGCATAGTCTTTCGATTCTGGCCTTTCTAAGCCTAAATGAACGCGATAAGTGTCGGCATGGCAACGTCTTTGGAAAGCGGATTGCCTTGACTCAATCGACCGGATATTAATAGTACACAAAAGAAGACCAGCGTCCCGCCCCGACAGACCTTTTTCTAAATTACCCAAGCATCGAGAAGAACGCTGGAAGTGTAATTCTATGGTCCGCGCTCGCTGTCCTTCCTCTTATAAAAGATTCGAAGTAAATAATCATTATAAGACTTGGACGAACGCGCGTGCAAGGCAAAATTTGTTTTAGACTTTTTCCTTTAGAACGATAGGCCCGTAGCTCACAATTTTTGAGCAGCGCTGCAGGCGAGCAAAATAGAATATTTGGCTCGCGTTTCGAACATGCATCAATACGCTTCCCCACTAGAGTTTTTTCTACTCAGTTTCATTCTAAGTTCCAGCGTAGCAGAGGCTACAAGAGCGAGCTGCGAGCTTTCCGCGTCCCTGCCAAGCACGCGCGCTCGTGCAGTGCGAGCATCGTTCAGGATGACGCGCTTTTCCGAGTAGCTTCGGCTTCACTATCAGGTAAAGTGAAATATACGTGCTCGCGGAAGCTGTGAAAAAAAGCAAATATGAAAGGAATGCTTAATGGAACGCTGCGGCCGCAAGCAGCATAATTCTGTTCTTTTTTTTTTAACTTTTTTTAGACGTTTTGTTACCGCACATCTACAGATGCTGACAGCGGCTTGTATTCGAACGTGGCACGTGCAAAATTGAACGTTACAGCGCCACACGGATGATGCAGCCAGCAAAACTTGGTCGCGTCTTGCGTAAGTCTTCCGGACGCGCTCGCGCCCCCTGCCCAGAGCAACGGGTATATTACTACTGCATACGCCAGCACGCGCAATGCCTGCAACTACACTCGTAGCATGCACCTCGGTGCTTGGGAAATTTGTGTGCTATCAATACAAGGCCAATTGAGTCAAGGCAATCCACTTTCCAAAGACTTTTCCATGCATGCCAACAATTATCGTGTTCATTTAGGCTTAAGAATGGCCAGAATCGAAATACTATCTAAAAAATACGGCGAGGTCATTGCTCATGCTTTGCGATTTAAGTGAGGTAAGGCAAAGCGAAAGCCTCCTGCACCATTAGTTACTGACTAACGCGCGCGATATTGCAGCTACAACGACATATTAGTTCCGAAGCGAGCGGCGCTCACATTGCGGGGCACCGCCATGTTTTCCCGCATCCCTACCGATCCCTGTCACATGATCTCAGAATCCCTCTCCTAGGTACTGCGGCTAACTTTAGCCGCGGTTAGCGCTTCGAGCAAACGGGCCTTAAAGCCCCTGTATCCTGGGAAAAGTGGCGCCTTCATTGTTGTGGAAACGCGCGAGACACGTTCAGCGCGCCACTTCTGGAAAGAACATGGCGTCTGAAATCTAGCTCAGTGCTGCGCTGTGCCGCCATGACCTTCCCAAGGGATGCACGTTGCACTAGAGCACTATATTAGCCCCGAGAAGTTCGCGTGGCGCCCCCTTACGGCGAACCGGGGTGACGTCACGGCGAGGAGAGAATTTTTGTCCGACTCGCCCCGCTCGCCCTGCGGAGGCTGTGACGACGCTAACTGTCGGCGCGCTCGCTCCTATTTAATTTTTTTTTGCGTGTTTTTCGCAGGAAGTGTGATTTTTTATATGTGCCTTTATTGAGGTATGGCCTGTAGCTACAGGTGAAACTTCAACCAACATTTTAAGCATGGTTGAAAGGGCAGGCAACGCATGAATCGCAGCTGGTATATGAAAATAAAGAAATATGGCCACAATTGCAGGAGCATCACTATAGATTTACATCTCGCAGAATAAATGCTGCTGATGGTCTGAACGAATTGGCAGGTTATGTATACTATTTTTTTTTTGTATCTCTGTTTTTAAACAAGATCGCCGAAGCAGAAAAGCTGCATGCTGCTCGAACAACATGCTAAATACAGTCTGGGCCATGGGGAGAGAATCACAAGTAAGACAGCCCAAGTGCAGCGGCAAAGTAAAAAAAACAAGGAACATTTATTATATACATTGCTCGCATTTGACCTTTGCTGGATTCGGATAGTATTTCAATCGACTACACGGGTGGTATCTGCGGACTTCTTTATATCAACCCTCAAGTAATGTTTAGCAAACGTAAGCGAAGGTGTTTAGCTCATTATTAGTCCCTTGAGCCCTAAAATTTAGATTTTACTTAAATCGAATTGTCCTGAAGCTAAAATACCAGAAGCTTTTCTCACGCAGACTGCCGCCCTTCACAGGTTCCACATTTTCTGCTACTAGTGCTGCATCTACCACTGGACAGACATTCGAATGCTTGCTTTCACTCCTGTTTTCCTTTGTTGTCAGAGAGTCCAGCTGTAGAGAGTTTGGAGGCTGAGGAAGCTTTTGGAGACCTGCAGCAGTGTCTCTTTTAATTGAAAATGACAATTCAGACTAAACGGTGTATTTTCCGAATACCCAAGGCTGGAATAAAAATGTCAGGAAAAAGTATAGGCATTCCAAATTACGGCACTATTGCTGTGCATATTTTGGGCAGTTCAATACATATCATACAGGCAACTGGGGGCGATTCGGCCGTTTTTCCTGCTACCATTCAAACGAATTTTCAGTAATTGTGCGTCTTCTAAGAAATATGCCTGCATACGTGTATAAACTATATAATTAATTCACGAAGAAGCTACATTTCTGTAAAACAACCCTGTTCCGCGAGCACTTCAAAGATAATCATACACAGGGCCTTTAAAACATCTGCGAACCAGCGCATGCAGAGTGGCAGCGCAAAGTCGGGATCGCGAGCTAATTTGCCGACCACCCATAAGCCCATGATATAAATGCCACTTCAAATGCCTTGAAAGCGGGATGTAATATCGTCCTAAATAATGAACATGCAAGGAACAGAATTCCAGCGTATGAAACACTTGCGCCACCGCTTCACCGATCCCTCGCAAAATTGCCTTGTGTCGTGTGGACAGACGGTGAGGTTCATCGGCGGAATTGCCTCCGCCGATAACTTTCGGGATTTGTAACCAAATTTTAAAGGTAAAAGGGACAAGCAGGCTTATAAAATGTACGGAAGCACGTCAATATCGGCCTAACTCAACGTCTTGTACACCGGGTAAACGAAGTCCAGCTCCTCGAAGAGCTTGCGGCACACAACGCCAAACCAGCAAACCGGTGCTGGGAAGCGAGCCGATGCGCGATCGCGGAGCGGAGTCATCTCGCTGACGTCACGGTACACCTAACCCAATCAGGGCGCGGCGCCGACAGCGACGCTTGTGTTCGCTCTCGGGGCTAATAGCTCCTTCGGAGCAGAGTAGCGCAATCTAGAACGCCGTCTCTCGGCGACTAGCGGCGAACGCCCGGAGGTTCCAACTGCGGTCAGAAATGCATGGAGAACGTGAGAAAATCGTTGTTTCTTCAGTTTTGTGGGGATGTGCGGAATGGAAATTATTTTTGACATAATAATGAAACATTTTAGAATAATATGCTATAAGTTTTGTGCCATACAAGGACGTAACTTTTTTTAAAAAATTACCTGAGCGGCATCATGCGGCAGACGACACGGCGACGTCACACCATTCACGTGACCCGCTCCGGCCAACCCGAAAAGCCCATCTCCGCTGCGAGCAAAAAGCGTCTGCTTCAAACGCCATTGCCTTGGAAATTGCCTTCTCGAAATTTGCACACGCATCCGATATTATTAAAACTTTGATAAAGTGTTTAGCGCTTTACTAACTTCACGACAGGCTAGTTTTGAAAAGTGTGAACTCGCCGTTCATTTTTTAATCAGCCGTGTTGAGTCGATCTCCATGTATTCTCCCATAGGGCGGGCCGCCTCCTGGAACCCTGAGTACCACGTGACTCGCGCCGAGCCGCTCTGTCGGCCATGTTGTCGGCAAAACACGCGGTTCAAAGGATTGCGCTACTCTGCTCCGTAGGAGCTATATAGTGCTCTACGTTGCACGTGCCTCGTCCATCGACGCACTTTGCGCTACTTTTGAAACATGAAGGGGCTTTAATGGGCCCTGCTGTTCATTAATAATGTTTATGTTGTTCATTTAGTGTGAAACGTGTCGCGAGTGACGATTTTGAAACAACACAGAAAGAAAAAAAAAAGTCAGGGGTTTGACATTGGCGTTTTGTATTATATATACAATATATATATATATATATATATATGCTCGGGCTGAGAGTGGTGGAAGGAGCGAGGAAACGTCAGAAGGGTGTCCGAGTTTTTTTCTTTTCCTTCCCGCGCCGAGACCCTTCTTCAAACCGAGTGGCACCCGCCACCTAAAGCCCCTTCATGTTTCAAAAGTAGCGCAATGTTCGTCGATGCACAAGGCACGTGCAACGTGCAGCCCTTGGGAAGATCATGGCGGCACAGCGCAACACTTAGCTATTTCAGACGGCATGAATTTCCCAGAAGTAGCGCGTCGCACGTTCCTCGAGCATTTAACAACAATGAACGGCGCCACTTTTCCCAGGATAGAGGGGCTTTACCGTCGCCGGCACTGCCACGCCTCTCAGCTTCTCAACATGACAAAAGAAAAAGACAAGGAGAAGGATGCCTCCTCGTCAAACGCGCCAACGCGCCACCCTCGTCTAACAGACATGGGATGCAATTTCTGCCTCATGTTCCAGGCTTCCTTTCCTTTCAACACTTCTCTCTCTCTTTCTGCCTCCTTCGCCTGAACCTTGGGAGCTGCCCTGCTTCCAATCGTCGATGGCCTGGCCAATCTCGCCCCACACGGCCAGCAGTCTCAGCAGTCTCTCTCGCAAAACTGTGAACGCGAGCTATTCGAACGTCGGCACGGTGAGCTCGAACATCCACAGACGCGCCGAGAGATCGCTTCCAGCATCGCCGGAGGCCTCCCCCTGCCACCGCCGGAGGTATGGCTTCTACGAGAATCATTTCTACGAGAGCCACCAGCGCAATCCAACTACTTCTGATAGAGCCCCCACCACCCATGCCGGAGCGAGGGTCCGTCATGCCTACGACATTCTGAGCGACCTCGCCCAGGACACCATAAGTTTCTCCACGAGAGATGTCCATGAGATCAGGCATCTCCCCCGCCATCGGTTCTACTGGGATGACATGCTCCCCGAACACCAGCACCTCATTTTCGATAGACTGGAACTCTTCCACGTCGCCGCGAGAGGGAACTGTAGGACAGCAGTCCTATCCCAGACGTCGAGGATTCGAGTCTGAGGTTTTCAGAGAGCTCCCCGACCAGCTACCCAACCAGCCTCGAGGCGGACGCCACACGCCTCGTGCTCCCGCGCACACCAGCTACCGCCCAGACACCAAGTCGAAGAGGCCCCTAATCGTGAGTCCGGCAGCTACGCTGAGTCTTCGAAACCCACCAGTGCCGTCATCGACGGCACAGTCGTCTCCTCGACGCTCCTGTGCGTTTTTCCTGTCGAGGACATTCTCGCCCATGCTCTTTGCGAGGCTGGCGTCTCGGCCGACCGTGCCCGAGCTTGATCTTGGATCGAAGAAAACGACCCAATGGATCCCGACTCGACAACCACCGCCACCGAGCGAATCCTGGAGTGGCTCAGCAGGACCGACACTGTCATTGAGCCCCACGCCGATGACGGCTCCTTCGACACGTACGATGGCAAGGAGGAAAACCACACCAACACAAAGGAAGACACTACAGACAAACAAAGCGTCGTCGAAGACTCTCAGTCGGACCTGGGCAGCACTGCCTACAAGTCAAAAGCGACGGGACCTACACCGCCAGTCCACTCGACCCAGCAGGCACCTGAAGTCGACTGGGCAGTGTTTAGTGAGGCAAGTAGTTTTCACGGGCCGCCCGACTACGGCGGACTTTCCATTCGCTGCACGAAGGCTTCTTGCCTCACGGCCCGCCCAGCCCAGCTCTCAATTTTATTACTTCATTCCACTTAGCAGTATTTTACTAGTGGATGGCTGTAGTTCTGTTCCTTCAGTGAAGCGAAGACTCGCCTGCATGTATGAGGTTGAAATCAACTGTAGCGACGAGAAAGTGCGAATGGTTCTTCCAGCATCAAGTGGGAACTTTCTTAGGGTAATTGTTTATAAATGGTGCCAAACAACAGAGTAGCGGTGTTTATTTTCATTTTTATTATATAGAACGCGATGATCCCCGAGTACTAGAAGTAACATGTATGCTCGGGCATCAAACTAAATAATGTAAGTAGATGTAGTGAACAAGAGTTGGAGCTAGGAACGTGTGCAACTTCTGACCAATTAGAAGTATTAAGACGTTTCTAGGTTCCTTGTATTTCACGTTATTGGATATCTGAGACTACTTTAAACAGTTTTTTCTAAAATGGCTGTCTAGCATTTCAATTAGACAAATTATTGGAAAAACCGAAATAAACCGGTTTTTATGAACGTGTAACCGGTAACCGAAACCGTAAAAATTAAAACCGTAAAAAACCGAAACGAAACCGTTATCAACAGGAAGCGGTAACCGTAACCGTAACCGAAACGTTATATTTTTCGGTTTGAGTCCCTGGTTTAAAATCCTGGAGCTGCTGCTCTTTTGTATAACATGCGAGTTCATCCGTATGTGAATAATAAAATGAGCGACGCAAAGTTTGAGCGACAACCCTTGCTTAAGCTTGTCAAGATCTAGAACCCCCTCCGCTCCCTCTCCCCCCCCCCCCCTTACCTCCCCCCTGCCCACCAACTGGTGAACGCCCAAATCATTAAACTTCTTCAAACGAATTCTATGCTTGTGTCCGCATTGTAAAGGTACAACGACCACGAAGAGAGAAACCGTTTCTTCTTCAATACTTGTGAAAAGGCGAAATATATGTTGAAAGTAGTTCATTGTTATGGAGCGCTAAAGATGTAAGTCTTCACACAATAAAGTAATCGGAGAAGTAACGGTTACTTCTTAAAGTAATGTCCAAATAATTTTGCTGTCGAGTAATCAAGTAATCTAATCGAATACTTTTCAGCCAAGAGTAATAGTAATTGTAATCGATTACTTTTTTTAGTAACGTTTAGAAGACTGCTTGAGGTACACCTAAGCACTTCTTATGAGTTATGAATGCGAAAGCACACACGCCACTCTTTGCTCCCTTTTTTCGTCTGTGGCGTACGGCGCGCTGACCTTGGGCGTGGAGCGGTGGAGCCGCTGCCTCGCGGACACGCAGCACCATCGAGTGAGCGACCGTTGAAACCGACGCGCAGCGGCCAATGAGAGCCTCGTCGACGCGCGCCAACCAATGGGACCGAATTCGAAAAATTGTCAGCTTTACTTCGCTCCTTTGGGATCGGGGAAACTAGGTGCCGTGTCTAGGCTTTTCGCGTAGTTTCATAGCTGGTAGCAGGCTACACTTGAAAAGATTTAAGGTGCCGTTTTCGCGCTTCAAATTGATGACGTCGGCTCGCTTCATGGGACAGTTAATGCTTTCGCGTTGAAAAATGTTTGCTTCTAAAATCCTTTTGTGTCCACGAGTCCATGCTAGAGTCACTTACTAGAGACTTGGAGTGTGACGAGTTTCGTGCACCATATAATCGCTCCTTAGCCAATGATGCAGCCAATGAGAATGCCGAAGAACGAATATCGAATCGAAAAGCACGATCAAACTTGACCCCGCCCTGCCTTTCTTCAGCTGTCAGCGACTACAAAAGTTGGACGCGGGACAGCAACCTAGGTTAATGACCCGTCCGAAGTTTATAGGCTGCCGCCGGGCAACTGCGGGGCGCTGCCTCATTGCCAATGCACCGCAACTTTAACATTGGCGTGATTTTATGTAGTTGTGTGTGTGTGTGTGTGTGTGTGCGAGCGCGCAACGCTCTAAACTTTTTTTTTTTTTTTTTACGAATGTCATTTCAGCACATTGGCGGCTGCGCTTAAGTAAATCGCGTGGATTCAAACTTGTTTTAAGCCGGTTGGTCTTGGAAGGTATAGCTGAATGCGCGGATAGGAATCGTATTCGTGTACGGGATCAAGATTTGGAGGCCACGGTTGCATAGGTTACACTCTAAGAAATGCCTGCGCGTCTACTTACCCGCAAAACACTCGAAGAGTCAATCCCTGCGACCTACGAAATCAGCTCAGCGAATGATGAGGCGGAACATCTGTTTAGACCTCAAAATTAAGTCTCCTCTGTGGCATTCCGCAATGCAAGCATGACGCTTTGCATTGCGTAATGCCAGAGCGCAGACTTCATTTTTGGACCTAAACGGTTGTTCCGCGTGACCATTCGCTGAGCCGATTTCGTAGATCGCAGAGATTGGCTCTTCGAGTGTTTTGCGGGTAAGTAGACGCGCAGGCATTTCTTGGAGTATAGATGCCTCCGTGCACTCCCTCTCGATACCATTGCACTTGAACTCGTTGCACGCGGAACACAGGTTGCGTTCATGTGATTCGAAAGTCTTTTTTTCTTGCTTTTTGTGCGTGCGTGCGTGCGTGTGTGTGTGTGTGTGCGTGCGTGTATGTGTGTGTGTGTGTGTGCGTGTGCGTGTGTGTGTGTGTGTGTGTGTGTGTTGCAAGGGCAGGCCTTTGTCTGGGATGTCTTTCATAAAAGTCCCATTAATAAGGCGTGTGGACAAGTGTTACCCTTTCGGAGCGCACGTATACGGACACACTCCCTGAATGTCGTCATCCTGCGCTGGTGCAAAGTTCGTGTAGGCCTTTTTTTGTACCGACCACTTCTCACCGAGTCCTAATTAGTCGATAGGTATGTATTGCCTGCGACCTCATGGCGTTCCTATAGGGGCTCGCTCCCATCGTCATCCTGGCGGGTGCGTCGCTCGTCCTTATGCACCTTTTCTTTTAATTAATGACCTGCCTGATGTCGTTAGTGCGACGCACGCAATTATCTACGATGGCGAGACCATGTTCACCAAAACAAAAACCAACATGAAAACGACGAAAAAAGAAAAAAGAAACCACGTTACGCCTTTCTTTTCACAGTGGACCCTTCTGGTGTCGGGAATGAACTGGGGTGTTCCATTTTATTAAGCGAGCTGAGGGGTCGATTGCTAATTGGCAGTCATTGCATAATGAAGAGGCCGAACGTGGCTCGACGCGATGGCCGGAAAAGGGGGGGAGGGTGCAAAAAGACGAGCTGCATGTTTTAGAGTGGCCCCGTCTCGCGTACCCGAGGGTACGCCCTTTGGTTGGTCGGCCGCGCCTGTCCGCCGTCCGGTCTGCATATTAAACGCTTCGCCTCATTCTCCGCAACCGCCCCCTCCTTGTGCTCCCGGGCTCGTCCGCACTGCCACCGGTCGCAGGAACGCCACGGAGCTTTGCAGCCCACGGGCGCGACACTTGCCCGAGCTCCCCTCACAAAGGTCTGCTCTCATCGGAAAGTTAACGCGGCGTGGTGTTCAGTCGTGTCAAATTGCATTCACGTGGTGTTCAACAGAGCTCCCCCGCTTTGTCGCTGATGTGGAGTCACGGGGCTTCCGTCTTACCAATTCCGAAGCAAAACACATTATACGTCTGGCGGGCTTGTGACGATGCCCAGAAGACGGGGCAGAGATCAGTGCGTTCAATGTGGTGCCATTAAACCAGCGTCGATATTTTTATAAACTCCCACCCTCTATTTCTTCTCTCTCTTTTTTTTTTCTCTTTAAGGCCGGTTTATTTTATTTTTTGTTTACTTCGTTTCCTTTCAAGTCCGTCCGCAGCGCCCGCTACAATCAAGCACTTCCAAAAGTGCTTCGCTTCACCTTAAATGAGCGCGCAACCGATGTGATACGAGCCGAGGTTTCCAAACGAGCAGCACCGAGAGCGTACGAAGCATCACCTCGTTGGCCGTCTTTTAACTGTGCGCGTCTCATTCGCCGGCTCACCCTAACCAAGCGCAGGGAGTGCGCCGTGGCTCCGCCATCTTGCTGCTGATGTGGGTAGATCGTCTGATAGTCGAGCCTTGCTGAGGCGTACCCGCGGTTTCCCGACTGGCGGCCAAACTAAGCGGTTTCCATCCACGGTGGCCGGACTAGCTCTCGAAGCGCGCGGCTGCTTGCAAACGTCAACAGTCTCTGTGTCTGATAGGATTTGACAGCGCTCCGACTTAAAGCGAAACGAAGTGTAGGCCTCCTGCGTTGCCCAGGGGCCGCTACAGAAAGGAATTCGTTAGGACTCGTTGTTCTGGGTCGTACAATCTTGAGCGTCCCAAACTTCCACGCATGTACATGCAAATAGCGTGTACAGAGACGTATTGACCCCACTTTGGACGGTCCGCAAAAATTGGTTTCTCAACGTTCCGCACTGGGACCTACTACAGACGTGCCCGAAGGTGGTGCATTCATTAAGTTAAAGTATGAATACGCTAGACCCCCGGAGTTTAAAGAAAAAAAAAATGGTTTGTCTATAAAACAATTATCGCTAAGCATTTGTTTTTGTGTCAATATCATCACTTATTACTGGCACTTATTGCGACTGAACTATCGGTGAAAGGGAAAGAAAATGCAATTGTCTTACCTATTCTGCACTTTATTTGGCCCACATAAGGTCCACAGTGACACAAAATATTATTTAAGTGTACATGCAAAGTATAGGAAAAACGTTTTTTTTTTTTGTGTGTGTGTGTGTGTGTTTTCGTGATTTACTAAGGTGAGCCAATCTTTCCGCAATTTAGTGGAAGCTTCCACCACCTTCGGGCACCTCTGTTGTAAATCCTAGCGGGTTAAGAACCCGATTTATGTGGATTGTCTAAAGTGCGATCGAAACGTTACTGTACACTGTACACAAAATAAAAGCGTGCCTGCTCTAAAAAAAAAGAAAAAAAGCATCTGGGTCGCGATATGTTTTCACGTCACCACGCAGAGGTAAGAAGCGCTTACCCTAGCGGTTGGGCATGAATCTGGCACTTTCGAATTGTTTTGCGGCGTTGAATCTAGCCGAGTTCGGAAGTCAAAAGGTGTTTTTCCATTTTTCAGCACTACACAGTAATATAAAAGCTCAGCGAAGGTGCCATAAGTAGTGCGAGACCCAGACAGGTGAGCTTGTACTGCCCAAAATGAGGGCGCCACAGTTTCTTCAGAGGTTCAAGAGCAGAAGGCCTACAGTTCGAAACGCCTCAGGAGACTCACAATGTGGCGAACACTTCCAGGAACTCCCGAAATGGCGCGGTTATTTTATAATATTTACTCATAGTCATTGGATTGTTTGACCAGTTCTGCTTTATGATTTTTCTAGTACCTCGTGAAATCACGCTCTTTGCAACTGAGACGTTATGCAACTGAGACGACACTCAGCTGTTTGTGTAGATTTATGTCTGCAAATTATTTTACTACCGCGGTTTATTTATTTATTTCACCTACTATCAGTCCTTATCAGGACTCTCAAGGCCGGTTCACTCATACAGCGCAGCGCCGAATCGGCGCTGGAGAACTGCGCTGATGCAGCTCTGACTTACATGTGACTTATTGCCTATGTGGTTCCACAGTGGTGCACGTAACTTATCGCCGACCTGCTCTTCCAGAGGGGTGAGCGGCAATACAATGTCGTTGCGTCGCTGCAAAACCGACAACTCGACAAAGCAACAGTTTCGCATCGGCTCCTTTTTCAGCGCCGATTCGGTGCTGGGCTGTATGTGGTTTAACATGCGTTTAATCTATCAGCGAAAAAACGGAACCAATTAAAAAAAATAGATACAGGCAATAAAAGTACACCTATTTAAATACGTACATATCATAATGATATCTAAATTTCAAGAAACGCACTTGACGAATAAAAAAACAGAAAAAAATAAACTCCATCCCAAAACGCATTACAATATACAAGAGGGGAACAATATAGCCTCTCGCTTTCTAGAGCTCACCACGATATTGAGCTTCCTCGTCTATCCCGAGGGGGTTGCCAGTTTAGCTCGGAGCACGTGGAGCGAAAGCTCACGCTCAGAGCACAGGGAGTCTAGGTTCCATCCCCACCCCTCCCCGTTTTGATCTGGATGAACATCGTAACGGTGTGCGTTTGTCTGGCACCACTACGTGATGCAGGTTATAGAGCACAGGCGAGCAGTGGTACTGCACTGGCTAAATTTCTCACCTACAGCATAAACCGGCGATCGCTTCCATAGTCAATATTGTTAGATAGCTCAAGCTCTCCGGTCTCTGTTAAGAATGAAACGCATATGTTACAGCAACAGTGAAATAACGCCAACGTAGTTGCGAGAGACGCGTTAACTCTAGGTTGTTATTTAATTATAACTTCTATGCTTGCGTTGTCTACGTTACTCATTGGTGCATTTTACCGTCCCCGGATTGTGCACGGTCTGTGGTGTGCCGTTGGGCCGATTAGGTAGAACTGTATTCAAGGGTGAAAGGGTTCTTGTGTGAAAACCTGACCCGGATAAAACGACTGAGCTTAAATGCATTCGCATGCGCTCCACAATATCCGCGGCGAACCCTACACAAAAAGTATAACGCATTCAAGAGTTTTGCTGGTTACACGGCCCCAATCCCTACTATTGGCATCTACTTTAGGCTGAGGTCGATAGACGTTTTGTGCTATGAATCAATTTGTCACGGAAATACGTGGTGAGCCTCGCTAGATCTAAAATACCGGAGATAAAAAGAAAGTGAGTTTCTGGCATTCGCGCGATAGCGCCGAATATTTCCAGAGCGTTGCCCAAGTTGCGCTTAGCGAACAATTGTTTGAACTCGGGGAAAAACAACTGACTCAGATTTTTTTTTTTTAACCGATTTTTTCTCTAGCCATATGATTTGTGCATGGCATACAAGTATCCGCGGATATGAGGTAATAGGTGTACATGCCTTATTCCCGCCAAACCAACAAACTCGAGTTTGTTTCTTTTTGCGTGACGTTTGTCACCTGTAGCTATGAACGTCTGGCGTGGACGTGACGGGCCTTAGATAGCGTGAGCTCGATGTGTGATGGTAGAGTATGGCAAGCAATGCATGCTTCTCGAGGAAAATGTAAACCCGCTGAGAAGCGAAACGAACAAAAACACACATACACACGCACACACAAAGTGAGTTCAAAACGGTGTTTACGAGCTCAGACCCTCCTGGCGGCGATCTGTTTCAGTTGTCTTTCTAGTTTGCCAAGTTCCGAGCGCTTTGCGTGCTTCCCCGAGCCGCCTGTGCCTCTGGGACGCAGACCCCAGGCAAGAAGGAAACCGCCCGCGCGTGCGCCATATTGTCTGGTCTGGATTTCATCTTCTCGGCAACGGGAAATCGGTGCCAAACGAGACTGAGAGTGGAGTAAAAAAAATGATTAAAAAATAAAGCGAAGGACGCAGTAGTACAAGGTCAATATTTACCGGATTGTGAGATGCAGCACCCGGCTGTCCCTATGGCGGGCACGGCGAGGTGGTTGGGGCTAGTGCTTTATATGTAGCAACACGCAGGATACAGGCAGAGAACACGTAGGGGCAATAAATATTTGCGTGACCGTTTATTTTGTTTTACTGTTTGATATATATATATGTATATATATATATATTTTTTTTTTTTTTTGTGCGGGTCAGTTTGGGCTTACACGTGTGTTTGATGACAAACGGCGGTTCTGCAAATATATTTCATATTTTGGTTGGCATGCAATGCCTTTAATTTTTCTTTTATTTTCGTGTATGTCCTCACTGTCTTTTGGTCTTTAATCTATTCGCAGTTTTTTTTTTTTTTCCTTTTAGTGCCGAATTGAGTACTGCTTTCAATCATCAGTGCGTGCGTGGAGGCGTAAACATAATTGTGACACATCAGAATTACTCTATTTTATGTGCGAGGCGGCCGTTGCGCAAGTTTCGGTTTATCACTTATACGTACTACGTCCCGTATCGTGGGGACTTTGCTGCCATCTAGTCGCTTCTACGTCATCTCTTCCCTCTAAACTTAACATTTAGCTCGTCGGTACCCACTTTCTCAGACACCTCGTAACAGTTACACGCGTGGGCGTGTGAGTGTGTGCGCGTGTGTATTTTGCCAGTCTGAATGTGATGGCGCTTCGTACTTTCTATTAGCTGTATTCATTGCTTTCACGAAAGGCAAAACGTGATAGAAGACGGACGAGATAACGGTTGTGCACTGAGCGACATATAATTAAAGCAAGCACGCCATCTACACTTTTTCAGCGTTTCACCCATACGCCTAAGCGTCAATCATAAAACCTTGCCATCCGAAATTTTATTCTAGCACATTTCGCTACACCAGTAAACTTAAAACTCACCTTTCGATTTTGAGAAACGGGAGAAAATAAACTGGATCGCATAGTAATTGGTTGTGCAACTTAGGGCTTTGCATGTACGCGTGAGACAACGAATAATTTCGCCAGACGAACAACACAGACCTCCTGTTGTCATTGATAAATTGCGATCGACAGAGCGCGGTCATCCATGGAATACTTTCATTGTAACTAAGCAGCGTATGCGATTTCTCTATCCGCTCGGTGAGAACAGCCTTTAACCGATCACGAAGCAACGAACGCCGTCAGTACTACCCATGCTGTGTTGCTCTTACGCCGTCAAGTACGACTGACTGCAGAAGAAAAGTGCAACGCGGAGAGCCCAATTGATTTAATTAAGACTGGGCATCCCACAAGAACTACGGGCTTACAGCTTCGCCTTACACGCGTTAAAAAAAAAAAATCAATTGCCAAATTTAGCGCAGTCAGACAGTTAGGCAGATCTTAAGGTCAAATTGTGTGCAACTCGAATCTCTTGTTTTGTGTTGTGTAGCAAGCATATGCACGCGCATCACAATATATGAGACAATTCGAAACCCAGAAGAAAGGTGACTGGTTTTTTTTTCCTGTTTTTTTTTTTTTTTTTTTTTGTTAGGCGATAATTTAGACTTTAATGGCGTAAGAAAATTAAGGAGAGCGGGGCAGGGGGCAGGGCACTGTTTCATTTTGCAGCCTAGCGTAAGGGCACTCTGACTTGGAGCCTCTGGTGTTTGCATTCTCTGAACACTTCTCGATTCGCAGTTTTCTTGACTGCACTGCATTTACAGGGTCACTCGGCGCTTTTTTGTCCGAGCGTGGGATGTGTGGTCTATTTGAAGTCATAGTGCCACGTGACTGCCGTAATCAGCGTGACGCTCGTCACTGTGATACTGTGCCGTCACGTGATTGGACGTCACGTGACGTCAGGTGACACCGTGATGTTACAGAGGAACTATAAATGCTGTGCATTAGAGCGCCCTTGGGATATATCAAAAACACACGCAGTTTTTCTAAAGGTTGTTCTTGTGGAGCGTTACAAAAACTTGAGCGAGGATCTGCTGGGGCGAGGTGTTTATTGCGCGTCGTGCAGCTAGCTGCTGTGCTGTATTTATTTAATATTCTGTATGTGCGAGTATCTGGGCGTGCGTGCGTGTGCGTAAGTGCGTGCGCGCGCGCGTGATGATGATGATGATGATGATGATGCCTTTTGCGAGAACATGGCACAAGTCTGTGGTGGATGTTTGGTCCTTTGAAAGGAATTCGTCGAGCTCTAACCTGCCGTGCAAACAGCGATTAAGGGATCGAGCTGTTTCCTTCGACGGAGTAACATTGCGGTGGCAGCCCCCGCTCCCTCTTCTATGATTGTAATATCAAAGCAACGCGTCGTTCTCCCTAACGCTACGTTTCTTTTTTTTTTTTTTTATGTACGCTTTGTGTGTTTGGCTCCCTGGGAAAAGAAAACATCAATACGAATTAGCTTTGAAAAAAAACAAAAAAAACAGAGGACAAAACAGTTACGCTGATTACCGTCGTCAAAAGAAGCTCAGCAGAAAGCTAGTATTGGTGACGTTTCCTGAAAGCAGCTCTGCCAAAGTCGTTCTTTCTTTGTTATGTTTAATTAGTTTTGTTCACGTTTAAACTTTATTAGTTTTTCAGAACTGTGAAAGAAATTGGGTGATGTTAATAGTTGAATTATATTTTCAAAAATGCAATTATTATTCGAGAGTAATAAAGAAACTTCAAAATATAATTTTAAAAAAACTTTATTGCCTTCCAAGCGTTTTACGACATAAAATTATTGTGGGCCTATTTTAATATACTTCGAAGTACAAAGGAACCCTTCTGCATTCTGTCGGTTTATATTACAAGCTAGAAACCAGAAAGCATGTCTCGACGGCACACAGCCTGCTCTTGCCGTGGTTGGCAGAGGACATTGATAAAACCGTCATCCAAGGCGGGTTATTCCCAGGTCAAACTGGAACATCAAGATGACATAACAACGTAATCAAACTATTCCTGACTATTGACTGCTCATAAAGAAATTGTAATGATGAGGATGACAGGCGAAGATGATGTTGATTTCACGTCGGTCATCATCAAGAAAAATCAACGAAATCCAATCATATAGAATTGAATATGCTTGCTACTATGCATTCCTACCTGCATTTTCCAGAGTGTCTTCACACTGCATGCATTAATAATAATAATAATAATAATAATAATAATAATAATAATAATAATTCAAGTATCCAGGAATAACCTTTGCGGTCTTGGTACAGGTACACTGAGTTAACATGTCAGGCAAAGCAGAGCATAAAGCATTAGTCCAGACAACACACCCAACGGACAAACCCTAAAACAAAAACACTAAACATCTACAAGAATAAGCACAACGCCACATAGACACAATAAGCTTGATTGTACTATTGCCACTACCAATCGCTTGATATGGAAGAAAGGAAACCAAGTATGGAATTCGGCTATGAACAGCGCATGTTAGTGCATATACAGTTCAAATTTAAGTGATGACCTTAAACGTTTTTACAAACTGCAGCGTAGTATTGTTAAATATGTTGATTGTTTCAGAAAAAAAAAAGGAATTAAAAGTATGATCAAGTCTGGACACAGGATCATAAAGGTTAAGTAGACGCCCATTGCAGAAGGACGCATTTTGCCTTGTTGTTTTAGAGGAATATTTTAGTAGACTCTAGACGTCAATGCCGTGCAATCAGTGGTGGCGTGGATAAGTTTGTATAAAAATAAGATATCGGGCAAGTTCTGTCCTACGGCACAGGGTAGGTAGTGCCAAGCTACGCTGGAGAGGGACAGGGACATCAGTAGTGGTGGGCACAATGCACGCTGAGTAGCGATGTCTATTGATAGAAAGAAACGTGTTCTTAACACGGTCTATTTTCAAGGAATTTGTGGCACAAATGCAATTCCATACAACAGAAGCGTATTTGAGGTGTGGTCGACACAATGCACCGTAGAATCTGAGAACGGTGCAGGGTTAATGCACTCTTTAATGATGGGGCACGCACTCCCGAGCGTGCGTAGAACTGCGTTCATAAGGTGATCAACATGACTGTAGAAGTGTAAGGTGCTCTCAAACAGCACTCCAAGATCTTTGACTCTGTTCATACGTTAGAAAAGGTTTGCCTGAATAATATTTGCAAATACAATGTTATATGTCTTACGGGTGTACGACACGACTTTCGTTTATAGAACTATTTATCTTCAGGTCATTCTTTCGGCATCATTTCTCAGAAGCATTAACATCCCTCTGTAGGTGGGCACAATCCCGGTCTTCTCGTACTTCCATAACATATATTAATATCGTCTGTCTACCGAATAAATAAAGAGTGATGAATCACAGTCAAAACATCATTAACAAAACCTGAAAATGGAAGAGGTCCGAGAACGGAACTTTGACGCACACCCTTTGTGGCCTCAGAAGTAGCAGAAGAATCACCATTCGAACTAACAAAGCACTCCCGGTCACGCAAATAACTTTTGAGCAATAAAAACAATGAATTGTGAACAGTTTGACAGTTTTGCCAGTAATATTTTATGATTAACAGTCAAACGCTTTACTCAAGTCAAAGTAAATCACATCAAGCTGGCGTCTGTTAGCGACGGCGTGAGCAGCGGTTGACATGAAACAGGTGAGATTGGTCGTGGTCGAGCGACCCGCCATAAGTACATGTTGGTTAGGGATAAGATAATGCTTGAGATTAAATGAATATTTTGTGTAATGCTACTTCTAAGAGCTTCGAAAGTGTTCAAAGAAGAGATATAGGTCTGTTGTTCGACACATTTGTTTTGGGACCGGACTTACGCACAGGGTGAACAAGTGCCGTTTTCCACAAGGCGGTAAAGACTTCATTCTTTATGCAGTTGTCGCAAATGTGTACGACAGCAGGAATAAATATGGCACTGTATGCCTTCAAGAGGACCGACGGAATACCATCATGACCAGAAGACGAAGGTGGTTTTATCTCTTTCACACACTCCTGCCGTAGCTCCTCATCAATATAACGCAATACAAGATGTATTCCCACAAACTGCCAGCGCGGCATTAGTTAAAGCGGTTGAATGATGCTTAAAAACGGACCGGAAGGGGTGGGCGAAAATTTCACAAACGTCGGTCATCGAGTTTCCTTGTGAGTCCAGCTGGGTGATCTCTCCTCTACCTTTTGTGTGAGATCGAGAGCGAACATTCTTCCGGAATTCTTTGGGGTATTTAGTTAGGAGCAACTCGACTGATTCAATGTGCGCCTGACAATCACGTTAAATAACTTCACTCCAAGAAATGCCTCTGCGTCTACTTGCCCCACTCGAAGAGCCAATCTCTGTGATCTACGAAACCAGCTCAGCGAATGATGAGGCGGAACATCTGTTTAGACCTCAAAATTAAGTCTGCGCTGTGGCATTACGCAATGCAAGCATGACGCTCTGCATTCCCTAATGCCACAGCGCAGACTTAATTTTTAGGTCGAAACGGATGTTCCGCCTCGTCATTCGCTGAGCTGACTTCCTAGATCACAGAGATTGGCCTTTTGGGTGTTTTGCGGGTAAGAAGACGCGCAGGGCATTTCTTAGTGTTCCTTGCAGAGAGACCTAACCGCATAAATTCTAAACTAATTTTGTGGAGTGTAATTTTTGAACTTTCTGTGAACGCGCAATTTCTTATTATTACGTAATTCGTACGAGTACCAGAAGGAAAACTTTGAAGCTGATGTTTTACGTAACGGAATCAATCGATTATTTCCTTCTCCAACGATGCGAGTGAAATCACGAACCTGTTGGTCAACGTCATAGCACAAAATGATTGAGGACCAATCGTAATTGGAGAAATTATCGTACAAACTAACATTATCTCGAGCGGAAATTGTGTCTATTCACTTCAAGATGTCCCCGTGAATAGCGCCTCATGCCCTATCGAACAGGTATACATATCTCCAATGGGGGGTGATATCCTTCGGGGGAAATTAAGCCTGATGTACCCTCACTTGCATCGATACGGTCTACACTAAAAAAGTTTGTTTGTCTACTTTCACGCACAACACTTGTAGAGCCAATCACCGCAACTGACGGAGGCAGCTCAGCGACTGACGATGCCGAAACATATGTTTAGACCAAAAAACGCAGTCTGAGTTGTGACATTAAGCAATGCAAAACGTCACGCTTCCATTGCTTAATGTCACAACTCAGAGGGCGTTTTTTGGTCTAAACATATGTTTCGGCATTGTCATTCGCAAAGCTGCCTCCGTAGGTTGCGGTGATTGGCTCTCCAAGTATTGTACGGGAAAGCAAACTCACCGGATTTTTTTAGAGTGTATAGATTTTCGAAACAAAGATCAAGCATGTTGCCCTGCACTCTAAAAAAATGCCCCCGCGTCTACTTTCCCGCACAACACTCGGAGAGCCAATCACCGCAACTTACGGAGGCAGATCAGCGAATGACGGTGCCGAAACAAAAGTTGAGCCCGAAAAACGCAGTCTGGGTTGTGACATTAAGCAATGCAAGCGTGACGTTTTGCATTGCTTAATGTCACAACTCAGACTCCGTTTCTTGGTCTAAACATATGTTTCGGCATCGTCATTTGCTGAGCTGCCTCCGTAACTTGCGGTGATTAGCTCTCCGAGTGTTTTGTGCAGGAAAGTAGACGCACGGGCGTTTTTAGAGTTTGGGTGTTCGAGATACAGTTGTATTGTTTTAAATTCGTAAATTGTGCGAAATTAGGCAAGAGATTAGATTTTTGAATGATGTAGTAATCTTTAGAGGAGACTGAGGCTGTATTCAAAACGACACGAGGCCCGTTCGTCGAAGCCAACAAAGGCTTGTAGGACTGAACCTAAGTAGCAGTGGTAAATAAGGGAGTTTCGGAAAATAATAAGATAAAGCAGAAAAAAACACCATATGCCATCTTCAGTTGTGAAAACTACACATAAAATGTCAGTTAGAAAGCTATCGCCGAAGTCAGGGGGAAAAAAACAATAATATTATAAGCTATTTTTTTAGTAGAAGTTCCAGTCGTATATAGCACCAGAACTTGATAATAGAAGGCCGGTGTCATGCACACACGCGCGCACATACGCGCGCACACAAGTACACAGACATATACTGCATAAGACTACACAAATAATGTTGACTCCAAGGGAGATTCGTGCGAGGAAGGAACACCAATTATGACGAAACAAGAAAATAAGATATTATCAGGCTTCTGTATCGATGGAAAAAAGTCGGAATTCCATTTTTTAAGTTTCTTTTTAGAAGTAATCTCTAAAGGGCTTGGTGGTAATAGGTTAAATATCTGAGAGACGTAGTAGGAATTCATATTTTTGCGTTCGTACTATATAATAATGCATAAATGTGCATATACTAATGATCATAATATTTTGTCCGTAGTCAAGAACATAAAGTTTTGCTAAAATTAACGTAAATTATCCGAAGAACGAAGTGTTTAAATAGAAGAGGAGAATATCCTATTTGACATAAGGGCAAGGATTAAAGTCTTTTAGTCAGTGTCGCCAGAATCATGGAAGCAAACGAGTTATTAACGTCGCTGACATTGATATAGAAACAAGTATTCTGAAATCTTAATCGTAAATCATTTTAAAGATCTAAAGTGTGGGTGCCCGTATTGTTTAGGGCCTTTCTTTTCTTTTTCGAATGGTGCTACTTTTTGTAGAACCCGATTACGACAGAACGCGACCACAGGAATACTCTAAAAGAAAGGGTATCACATTACACCCTTTTGTCCCATATAATACACCGCAGAATTTCAATTCGACGTACAGCGCCCTGTAGTCGAACAGACGGCCCCAAATTTTACGAGGGGCTTGATAACGGTGCGATATAACTTATTAAATCGCTAAAGTACGTATCAAAGACCACAGAAAGAAAACACGGAGTTTTTGCAGTAGGGCCAAGAAAACTCCGATAATCTTTTTGTGTAGCCAGTAATACGTACATTAGCTATTTTAATAAGTTGTACCACACGCTATCAAGCACCTCGTAAAATTTGGGGCCGTCTGTTCGTCTATACGGCACTGTACGTCGAATTGAAGTTTTGGGGTGTATTTTATAGGGGACAAAGGGTGTAACAATTGCACCCTTTTACGCTCGTTTTTTAGATTTAATAAAACGAGCGAATAAGACTAGTGTACTCAGAAGGCACCATGAAATTATATTGGGTTCTAAGTTTACTAATAGTATATTGATTAGTGAAGCACAAGAGAACTAGAACATGGGTAAGGTACATTGAAGCCACTCATGAAGCCTCCTTAAAATAAAACCAGTAAGGCAGCAATCTTTTTTAGTCAAATGGACTCTGGACTATATGGGCCAATTCCTCTTTTTTCTAGTCAAATCGCCGAATGTTGCTCGCAGATAAGGCCGTTGCTTGCTAAAATATTATAAGGATGAGAGATCTCTGTGCACAAAAAATCAGACGACTCACCGAATTGCGCTCTCTGAGAACTTCAGGCATGTCCTTTGACGTGGCAAGACACTTGAATTCGTCAAACCGACAACAACGCGATGGAATTGGGGTTCCTTGAAGTTTTGCCTTTGACCAATGACTTGGGTGACTTCACAAGTTACGGTCACGGGGGCAGCCGGGAAACTCCTCATCTATCTATCCTGCGATATCTGAGACCGGGTCTGTCATTTATTAAACCGAACGTTTTCTGATACGCTTCTGTTTGAGGACAAATACAGAGTCCGTCAGAAGACGCCTAGGCGACGAGTATACTTGGAAAGCGAGCGCCGCCTTTTCAATCTCACCAACCGCCGCCGCCCACGCGAGCGTCTTTGGGTGGCGTGCATGCGCGCACTTTCTATAACCCAGACCTGGCGTGCGCTGCCGGCTGCATGTCGTGCGAGCGGCGCCCTTCCTCCAGCCCTCCCGCACCATTCCAAAAACGTCCCCGTTGGTCCGTTGCAATTACCATACTGGACCGATATGAACACGCGCAATACGCTCCGATGAGGAAACCAAATGATAAGTGAACTACGCGTGCCGGGTACACCCCGCAGTGCTGCACAGACATACGGTCGCCTCCCCTGGAAATCGAGTGGGCGAGCCATGCTGCCTCCCGAACTTTCTCCGTGGCCGACTTTGAATCTATTTACGACAACAAATCTTCGGGTGCCCAGAGGGGTGGGCGTGGGAGTGATCCTCGGAGTCTGTACTCCTAACCTTTTCCATTAGGACACTTAACCGTCGGGGTTCGTTCTGTGAGCCACAGCTAGCGCAGCAGGACCAGGTGACCACAGGGCCCTGGAGTTTGATCGGCGGTCTGAAGCGGAGAAGGAGGGGCTTTCTTATTTCCCCTTTTAGAATGAGTCGATGGGAAATTCGAGCGGGCTTCAGTCGGCCACCGGTGCGGACATTGATCGAGTCCCCGTGGTGGGTCTCACTGCCTGGCCTGCTCGCTCGGTGCGGTCTTGGGCTCCGTTCACGTCGCCGGTCCGAGCATCGCAGCACGACGGCAGCAGCCCGCCGGGCAAAGGCGAACCTTGGGTCCCCGAGGTAATTCTGCCCTCGCGCAATTCTCGGGGCCAGGCCGCTGTGCTAGTCGCTGGCAATTGCTCGTCGCCTTCCCCTCTTGGCTCGGATGTTCTGGAAGGCCCCTTTTCTGCGCGCCCTGTCCCGAAAGGCTTCGCTCGGCACAGGTGAGCCTCCGTCGGGCCGTCTTTGACTGTCTGCCGCTGCTTTGGCTCCACTTGGTTGTTTGCTCGCTTGTATTTTGACGAGCAGCCATGTGTTGCTCCTACGAGTTTCTAAAGGGCTGTCCAAACAGGACACTTCAAGAACGCGTGAAGCCACATAACTGCGCCATATGGCGTGCGACGATCTGCTTCCGTCCGTGCTTTTTTGCCAGGAGGAACGCCTCTCTCCGCAATTGTAATCTGATCCCTGACACCAGGAGAAATAATATAACGGACAGGGCGACACCAAATCTCAAGTTAAGATTTTGTGTCGTCTTGTCTGTTATTTTATTTCTCCTTGTCTAAGGGTTTAGATTATCATGTTTCCTAACCAGATCGCCTGCATATTTTCGCTCCTTGCAATACGGCAACGTCCGCTTCTGTCCTTCTCGGGGGCCTAGAGTATGCGCATCACGTGTATCCGGACAGCCTTTCGCACGCTCTGTTGGCTGTCAGTCAATCGCCTCAAGGCCTCCGATATTCTTCAAGCCTAGTCCCGAAAACAGGAAAGGGAAGGATACGAGGGCGAAGCGCTGCAGAACAGATGGACATGCACACATATTAGCAGGTCGCGCGTGAAGTCAAGTCTGACGAGCACCGACGTCACAAAGAAGAGGAGGAGGTGAAGAGGAAAGCCGCGACGTTTGCCTGGTGGATGTCCGAACAGAAGACGGACTTCCGGACTTTTTTCACTTCATATGGCGGTGACGTGTCACTCCACGCGTTCTGAAGTATCCTGTTTGGACACCCCTTAAAGGGCCCCTGAAAAGAAATAAGATGTTTTAAAAAAAAAAAAAACAGTCTGGTTGGGACACGCGTGTCGAGAAATGAATTTGCGTAAACAATTTTTTTTTGTTTTAGCAATATTGACGGCGCTGGATTCGATTTAGTCGGTCACCTCCTTTCCAGTTGTTTTCTCTCTCGGCAATTTGGGCGCGTGGAGGAGAGATGAATCGGCTTGGCCATCACGTTGAGGTCGAAAGAGCGTATTACCATTTTGTGACGTCACGGACTTTACGCACAGAATTTAAAATAAATCTTGCGCCGTCAATATTGCTCTAATTTTGTTTTTCGCGTAAAATTAATTTTTAGGCACGCGTGTCCCAACCAGACTGTTGGGACACGCGTGCCGAGAACACTTTTTTTCTTTTCAGGGACCTTTTAAACTTTACAGATTCGTTTTAAAAAAAAAGCTGTGAAAGCTACACTTATGCGGTTTGTGCAGCTAGGTGAGTTATAAGGCCAGGGGGACATAGTATGGGTGGTAATCGTAACGATCAGTCAAATAATCTAAGTGTAACTTGCTAAATAGCACTCGAATTAGTGAAAATAGGGATATGGTTCCAATTAGAAACTTGCTAAGCATCATCGAAAACCACTAAATCAACTCTTCTTAGGAAGATAAAACACAAATACAGCATTTTAGGGCATTCTGAAACAACGCTCAGTTTGCACGCGTTTCTAGGTTTCGGTTTTTTATCAGTTCGCATATTTTTGCCCGCGGTCCTGTTCCAAGTTCGTCGCGGCGCGAAGCTACCTCCTCGACTCCCTCCAGCGTTACTAATACACTCAGTTGGGAAACTCACCCTTGAAACCCGGACCGCTCGCGTCCGCTGAGACCAAACTAAATACGATAATAGCACCGCCATTTAGCGACGAGTCAAAACATGAAACTTGATTTATATAGCTACTGCGAAATGGCACTGCGAGATGGCGCCACCGCTCCTTGCGCGACTCGACCTGAACCAACATGTGCAGCCATGCAGTTCCCGGACTGGCCACTGCAGGAGAAATGGCGGCATTCCGATCGCCTTTAGTTCGGTTCTCGAGCACGGATCGGGGAGCCACTTTTTCAAAGCAGGCTTTATGGCAGTTTCCCAACTGCTGAGTCGCTCTTTCGTGAAACGCTGTTACCTAGTTTTTCCCACCTTGTGAATCACGAACTTGAGGTTGTTTTTCTTTTTTTTTTTTTTTTTCTTTTTCTGTTTTTTAGTTGGGACGTTTGAAAGAGTTGTTATATTTGCTTGGTGCGTGTTATCGCATGAATTCGACACTATTTATGACGTAGTGACGTTGACCGGCACCGCTGTTCATTCACCTCCGACATCTTTGACGTGCAATATTGACGATGGTGTATGCATATTTCTTGTTCATACCCAAAATAAACGCGAAACTTACCTTGCGAAAAACACGTGCCGACGGCACGTATACCACACAAGCGAGTTTGCCCTGTTAAGGCAGAACACGAACATTTTAACATTATACCGATTCGAGCCGAAAGTCGGGCTACGTTCCCAGGAACTGTAACGATTAAAGCAAAAACGAACAAAATAGGGGCTCGCGTTTAAAATGAAGTACACGCCGAACACAGCTGGCTGGCAGAAGGCGTAAGGGCCAAGGGCGTGGGTATAACACAATAGAAAAAAACTCGACGTTTCGGCCGGACTTCGGCCGAAGCGTCGAATATTAAACCCATCCGTTGTTGTTGATTTTTTTTTTTTTTACCGATACTTTTTTGTGTTATATATTATTCATAAACATGTATATTTTTGTTCTGCCTCTTTGTATTTTTCTCTTTCTTTCGTTATCGCGATTTCGCCGTTTTATAACGCTGCCATTGCCAGTTACGTGGACACCGGTAAACATCGTTTTCTTGCGCAGGACCCAGCGTTAATCGTAAACTGGGCGCTTTCCATTCACGTGGGTCGGGCGTCTCTTTTCTCCGCCTCTATCTTGCACGTCCACGCGTCTCGCTTTCTGTTTTCCCAGTCCACCCACGCGCGGAGAACGATTCCTGGTCTCCCGTGTCCCCTCGGTCCGGGCTTGTGTTTTCGTTGGCCGAGCAGCGCAGCCGTTTACAGAGGGGAAAAAAAAAACAATCAATATTCTATCGAACCAGTTTCATTGCTGTTTTTCTAACCGACCGCTATTGACCGCATCTAGTCGGCAATTCCCGACATTTTTGTTTTGTGTTTTTTTTTTTTTTCTCTCTTCTTTTTTTTATGGGTTTATGTTTTTAAGGCGGCGGGCTAAACCGCAGCCGCTTCATTGCGCCTCGGGTTTGGTGGAGATTCTTGTCTTCCGGCTTTTGTGAGCTTGAAGAACGTAAATGGAACGAAGCAAAACTCTACAGTGGCACTCAGCGAGAAATGAAATGTGGGGATTTGGACGTCTGTAATTGCCTGTTTCTGGGACGTAGACGGCCGTTATGTGTGGACATTGAGTGCGTTTTTTTGCTTGTGCATTACATTTGATGCACTATTCATTCGTTAAATGTCCGTCTGGAGCTTTAGATAAGGGGGAAAATGAGAAGGGGAAGATGGCAATACAGACTGTCTTTGTTAGTTTTCACAGCACCAAAGACATAAAGTAAAATAAGTTATTGTAGGAATTTTAATTATATAATTCACAATTTCAAGGGAATATGTCTCAAGAAATTCTGGTCACAAGTTTGTTGAGCGTGATTGAATAATCTGGTAGATTTGAATTTCTTTCTGGTGGTCAGATTCTTTATTTCTTAACTAGGGGTTTTCAAATGCTTTGATCTCATAGCGCAGCGTCGTCCATAATTTCAACTTTTTGAAGAAAGCCGGTATGTCGTGGGTTTCTCTCACATTGCAAAGGTTATCAGTGACCTGCACCATTCCATTCATACCACTTTGATGCACATATCCCAAATCTTAAAGGGAAACTAAAGCGGTTTTGTATTTGAGGAAAAACACTTAAATCGTCTTCGTTTGGTCACCAAGATCGCGAATATCGAGATAATTTTTCTATTTGGTTCAAGGAGGCTGCACAAAATATTTTCCAAGCTCCACTGAAGCCCCTCCTTCCCGGAGCGTGATGTCATATCCAGAGTTTTCGGAATCTCCGCTCTCGCGCATCTGCAGCACCTATCAAAGCAGAGAGTTATTATAATGCACGCTAGAGGTTCAACTGGCGCTAGTATCTATGCGACTTCCGGGAGGCAAATTGAAGCAGACAGCAACCAGTCTACTTTTGCGGTGCTTTTGTGCATTCCTATGGGAAAACGCGCGTACATTTTGTCTTTTCGTTGGGAAATAGCATGACTAAGTTTTGTTATTTCGGTCGTACCGTACAGTATGTACCTTTATTAATATTGTGAAAGTGTAATTGCTTTAGTTACGGCTTTTTTCTTTACCACTGAACGATGGTAAACTTCGCTATATTTCAGGCCCAAACCTCTGTTGCAAGGGAGGTATGTAAAACGAGCGAAGATTCTAAGCAAAATAACAATCGAAAGGAATGTAGAGTGTGGTCAAGGTTCGTTAGCATTCGGTGGCGGTTATATATCGCTACTATGCCCGTCCTGTCATTATATGAAAATTCCTCCGTCGCGCGCATCTTTGCGATCGCTTAAAAAAACATTCGAACGTAAAAAAAATAAAGTACGTGGGTTACAAAAGGTTGTCTTTTTATTAATTCCTATGTCGGGCAGTGTTTATCGGGCACCTGTTCACTAGCTTCTCTCCATTTGCAAAGATTTGGAGCGTGCGAGTGGTGATTTGAACCCAGAACAAACATCTTCGCACATATTCATGAGCAGAACGAATAAAGCAGTATTATTTATTGGAAATCGGACTGTATTACGTGGCTTTCAATTTAGTTTGATCGTCTGCATGCACAAGGAGTTACTTATCCAGTGTTACTGCATAGTTCTTGCCGTCTCTCTTAGTTTTCCAGATGTCCTTCGTTCGTTTGGCACGTATATTCCTCATGCTAGAAAGCGCCGACCCCGTGTTCGCGGTAACAGTGTCCGGCAGTGCACATAGATATACTTACGAAGCAATTTTAGCACCGTTTTTTATGCCACGGTTTTAAAATAAAAACGCCGTAACTGACCAATTATTTCGTCTGCATGACTGAGAAATTTTCTAATGTGCCTAGTACGTACGAATTATTCATGATATTTGCTCTTAAAATCGAGCGCAGAGAGAAAATGCACTCGCTTTTTCCCATAGAAATGCATTACCGGAAGTCAATTTCGGACTGGTCGCTGTCTGCTTCAATTTGCTGCAGCACACTAGCGCCATTTGAAACTCTAGCGTGCATTATAATAACTCTATGTATCAAAGCTATGCACGCGCACTCTTGCTATTTACAAAAAGGTCAGAAAAAGACGTCACGACTGGTGTCGGAGCGGGGGAATCTACCTGACAAGCTTGCAATTGCACGCGCTGCCCACACAAGCGACACGCGCTTGACGGCCGAAAGATCTAGGTATGACGTAACGACTGCTCGGAGGTTTTTATTGTTTTCTCGTGTTTAGGTACATCTTCGGGGAAAACGAGCGTGATATTCAAATTCACCGGACAAAAATACTCTAAAATGCATCTCTAGCTCCCTCCCCCCCCCCCCTTTTTTTTTTTTTTAAAGTACCTTCTTAGCTTACCTTTAGCGAAACGGCTATTGTGTACAGAGGAAGGTATAGATACACGCGTCTCGATCATCATACCTGTCGTATTGTATCATGGACAATGCTGCGATGTAAAACTTGCGAATTACGTACTTTCTCAAACATAATATTATGGTTTCTGACAAGGAATGTTTTCCTTGCAATAAATCCCGGTGTCGATTCAAATATGACAAATAGAAAAACGTGCGCGATATTGCGATATACCGCAGTTTATTCCTCGATTACATTTAAGCGTGAAGGGTATGGGCAAAAAAAAATAATATATTTCGATATAATGCTAGCAAAAAAGAACAGTCTATGCATCGATGGAACGTGTGACAACAGTGTTTTCAGTGAAAATACTTTTTGTAGTTCAAAACAACTCGAATGAAGAATTTACCACCTACTCTTTACTTCGCGAACGAAAATGACGGAGCTCTGACGGAAACGGTCCGCAGAGTCTCATTTCTTCGACACAACTCCTCGCCATCTCCGCTTTCTTGTTTTCTTTTTTTTTATAATAAAAGAGAGTGAAAGCAGAGTTGAGCGTCGATCCAATTTACGAACACGACGAGCTTCCCTAAATATCCTTGCCGAAATGTTCCTCGCACTGTGCCACTCGGGCCAAAGCAAGGCAGGGGTGGATTTCTTTTCCACTTCGTTTCACAGTAAAACCTTGACAGCTAACTTTGTTTTTTTTCATTGAACTAAGACAGCGAGGACAGAGGGGACGTGGGTGGACGTAGTTCCGGCCAGCGGAGTTTGTAGGTGCCTACGTGAGCTCGCGCGCCGCTCGGTTGGCGTGTGTATTACGCGCAGCTTATCTTGCCTGTCGAGCAATATTTCCCAGTCCGCCGGGAAAGAGCTGTCGGCTCGGTGCAGGCGTATTTTTGTTTCATAGTGTCCTTCTTATCGTAGAAGCTCTCCGCGTCTCTGCACGAAAAGAGCAGTTTGCTGCTAGACCCCATTATTATTATTTTTTTCCTCGGTACTTTTTTTCGGGGGTGCGCTCAGGCCGACGTTCACTGAGCTGCAATGACTCTGCGGGCGTACCTGTCTGCAGCGACCTCTCCCGACCTCGTTTGTTGGCCTGTCTTTATTTGTCTCGTTGCTGTTGCTGTTGTTTACGCCGAGGGAGGAGGGGAGATAGAGAAAGAAAGACGCTGTTGTCCCCCTCTAAGTCGCCGCAAAACTCGGCGGCCCCTGCCATTCGTTTGCGGTTCTGTTATCACTTGCAACGAGCTCGGATGAGGAGCTATTTCCGCGCCCGTCTCTCCGAGTTCACCTGACTTCTTCTTTGGTACGTTTCTGTCGCTGTGGTTGGTTGCTGGTGTGCTCTCGGTTATTTGCCGTCTGTCTGCGCCCTTGCGTAAACCTGTGTATGCGCTTTGGAAATCAGACGCACTCTATGAAATATAGAATCCTGGTCCCCGCTCTCTTCCGATCGCCGTCTTTTCTGGATTTACCGCAATCATTTCGTACATGTGTCAAAACGCTTGCTCTCAAACTTGGGAAGATGGCGAGGGGGGGGGGGGGGGGGGAATCAACTTTTTGTCTATTTCCTTTCGTCTTAGTCTGCCATTTCCACTTGTTTGTTTATGGTGAAGCGTGTCGCCATTTCTTTCGGTTTTTACCGACCTGGTGCAGATATGTGATAGTGGTCGCAAATAGAGAACGCAAGATGGCTTGATATACTGTGCTGAAGGGCTTGAGGAGTATTTTTGGGGAACTGTTTATGCTCTTCATTCGAGGTGTAAAACTTATTTCTGGGTTCAAGAGAATGATTAAATGTGCTAGTTGATATCCGTTTTTGTAGAAGCAGCTTTAATTAGAAGATAATGTATTGCGGGCTGGCAGGTACATACATATGCTTGTCCTGCCTGTCCTGTATCTTTGTCTTCGCTTTATTTCGCGCTGTTATGATCATGAACCATTATAAATTACTACATAACGTTCCTAGTAGTGCTTGTCGGAACTGTCTTCGTCGTACAACTTCGCTGTCTTTTTTTAATATATTTTTTATTTAGCGCCTAAATTTGTTAAACTGGTTATTTCATATCCCCAGTTTCTGACTCGTTGCAGTTGCTATTAGTGTTCAGTGTCAACACGCCGCAGTTCATTGTTTGAAGGCCTTTGGACTGGTCGGGCTCGTTCGAGCTCTTCTGAGTCCAAAACACAGGCATAGCAACTTACTGTCTCATGGCCAAACGTCCAGAACGCCACTCCCCTTGACATCAGTTTGGTATTTCCTACTGAGCAATATTTCATAAAATTGCTCTATTATTTGTCTGTGTGTGTACAATGCCATCCCATAAAAAGGATGTGTAACGACCCTTGAGAAGTAATAACAAGCAATCGAGGCATTATCAGCATCTACTTGTTTTCCCCCCAGGGATGTACGAATTGCATCGATGAAAACTACATATCCGAAAGGCCGCTTGTCTTCACACATGCCCAACAAAAGCTCTCAAGCAAGATGCGGCGCGGCCTTTCTAGTCCCAGTGGTGGAGCTTGAGGGACGTAGCCTTTCAGGCCTTTCTTTGCCGCGTACGCCGAGCGCACGTCGTGAAGAGGACAGCATGTATGAGATGTTACAAAAACTTCGTACGAAGCTACAACTGTTTTATGGTGGGTCCGGACATTTCATCGAACGCCGTTTCATCGAACACCATTTCATCGAGCGCAGTTTTATCGAACGCCGTTTCATTGAACGTCATTTCATCAAAGCCGCTTCGTCGAACTTCTTGAGCTACTACTACTTGAGCAGTAGAAATTCTACATCTAGGAAATATTTTTCTTTTTAGCGCCGGGGGGATAGACGTGTTTTAATATATATTGTAATTTATAAACTTATACTTTTATACATATATAAAAAGAAGAAACCTTCTTTTATCACCTTCTATACTTTTTTTTAGTAGATGATCACGTCTGTTATAGTGGCCAATAAGAAACGGGAACACTGACGACACTTATTAAAACTGTGATCATCAGGTGCAGTGATGAACGCACGTCCGTTCAGGGGCGTGTATATCTTCGTTCTTGAAGAGACCTTTTCTGCTTCAAGACGAAGCCGTCCTTGAAGCAATGATCTTTCTCCGTGTCCCATGATGCGGGGGAAAAACACGTGTCTCCCCTCTTTGCTAATTTATTATTAACCGACAGAACTGTGAACCTGCTGGATATTCGACATAAAGTATATATACTGCATGTCGAAGATCCGACAGGTTCACCGTTCTGTCGGTTACAATAAATTAACGAAGAGGGGAGACGCGTATTTTTTTAAGAACGTATATGTTCTTACAAAGAGAGTTATTCTCCTAGGATAAAATTAAAACATAATTAAATCGACAAATCCAAAATAAAAAAGGCGCTGCGGAGAATAGCTGTTTCCCCCTTAAGAAAGTGCCTTTCACGGGTGAATATATAGAGGGATGAAGTCGGAACAAGTGTGTGGCCGAGAACAGCCGCCTACCTCGCCAGAAAAGATTAAGTCGCGTATCCACTCAAATTTTGATATGATAGCTACTTTCTATGATTCAGTGGCCAACGTTTAGGTAGACAAAAAGTTGCCCGGGTAGTAGTTTTATTTCTGGTAAATTTAGAGCGGCGTCAGATTTATTTCAAAAGCGATAGTAAATTACGTAGAAAGTATTGTATTTCTCCAAAATTCAGTAAAGGGAGATTCGACTAAACGGCGTCAAGTGATTCGATGAAATGGCGTTCGATGAATCGGCGTTCGATGAAATGTCCACTTATTCGATGAAACGGCGTTCGATAAAATGGCGTCCGATGAAATGTCCGGTACCCGTTTTAAGGATGGTACAGCGTTTCCGTTTGATCGCACGTGTTAAGCCGCTCTTATTGTACTTCGGCTGGGCAAATGTGATTGAATGCGCAGAGCTGAGATGGCAGTGAACGTCGAGTGTGATCATGGGCGGTTTGGTCTAGTCATGAATTAAGTCGTTCGTTTTAATGGGAACCGCCGGCTATTTTCATGGCGAATGCTTCCTTGGGTGGTTCAAAAAGACGGATGCCTATAGTTTGTGGCTCCTTGAATTGGATAACACGACTTCTGTCCTGTGTTACGTCTTTATACATCTGCGTGGAGCCAAGCTGAAACCGGTGGTTTTTTTTTTTATTACAACTTTGTTGCGAAACGTTATGCGTCTCATGGGGGAAAACGACGCGGTTGCGTCACGTTTCGAAATGCAGCTTCGGCGATAATGATTTCGTTTGTGTCCATAAGGTCTGTGTGCTGGGATCTCCATCCGAGCACAGTGCGCGCATTCGTCCTCGTTTATCTGTGCGTGCGTCTCAGCGCATGTGCCCATATTTTTGTAATAATTTGCATAATTGCAAACAGCCTGTCTGTGGAGTAGTGTTATTGGAGTAAATATTGCTTTGTCTTATCATTGCAAATAAGCGATTTCTTGCGCATTGCCCCAGGCTATGTATTCTAATACTCTTCGGCCTCTCAACGATATTTTCTAGAACTTCTGGAAAGCAGATATACAATCAAAAGTTCTGCTCTCCTGCTTATACCACGTGCACTTCATTCCTCGGTTCACTTTCGCTTCTTTTCTTTTCTTTTTTTTTTCCTTTTCGTCTTTTTTGTTATGATATAATTTTCACGATATTTCCTTTTCTTAGCATAACGAGCGCTTCGCCTCAGGAAAATTTGGCGGGTGTATGGGGATACGAAAAAACCACAGCCTCCTAATGATCGAAGTGACGTGTTCTCTGTACTTAAACACTGCATGCTTCCCTTTGTCGTAGACGCGTTTTATATTTTGTCCCTGTCCCTTTTTTTTTTTTTCCTTTTGTTTAGAGGTACAGAGAACAAAGGGGAAACTCTTCTGTAAGGTTTAGAATGCAGCTTTTGTATTTCCGAGGCGGACCACAATTAGTGCAAACTTGCCGTCGTCGCTTGCGGTAGTGCCACCTCGGCGATACGAAATTAATTAATCCCGATTAAACTAGTTCCAAACAAACACCAACGGCTAGTTCGAACTAACTAAATTAGCCCTTATTGTGCCGCAGGCTATCCCTGCCTATGCGCTCTATTATTTTTCTCCGATGCGTAGAAAATGTGCAATTAGGGACGAGAACACTTTTTTTAAAAGTTTGTGCCTTGTTTTTCGGGTCGTTACTCTATTTGCGGATAATTAAGATTACGGGCATACCTGGCGGAGGATGGGCGTCTGACCTCATCACACATCCGTATGCCAGGGTTCGCTCGAGTTTTTTTTTTTTTTTTGATTATTATTATTTTTGAATTATTATTAATATTACTATTATTATTATTAAATAAGCGTCATCATCATCATATTATTATTGCTATTGCTATTGAACCAGCGGCGTAACTGTAGAAATTTAATGATGTGCTAAACTTTAATATCGACGGTACACTGTAAAGAAAAGAACAGAAGATAAGTTGACGCCGTTACAAGTATAAGTACCTTTTGTTTTAAAGCGAGCAATGGACCTTTTATGTCGTATCATAAAAGAAAACCATTTCGCGAAATCCGCGACAATGCAATAAAATAACTTGGTTGTAGCAGACTTTGTGCTAGGTGATTCTTTCTGTTGTGCGTGCTTATCTCCGCCCCCCAAGAAATTATTTCGTTTCTGTGTTGTTGTTGTTGTTTTTTTCTTTTCTTTTTTGTGTATATTTTAAACAATGGACCTACGACTGCAATTTATTTTTAACAATTTCTCATTGCTCCAACTTTTGGGCGAATATGGCTATCTGTAACAACAAAACATTTGTACACGCGCTATAAATTTCCTTTTGTTTAATAGCGAAGAACACATAGTGGATCAGGATGGACTTCCCCTCCAACTAACTCTGCTCCTGTCTCCGTTACATTGCTTTTGGGTATTAAAACAAACTGATGTTCCCAACTCTTGCGGTGGAGGAAGCTGCACGCGATGGGGTACATCAGTGATCCCCGAGAAACATCAGTAATGCGTGAATAAACAAAATTCTTCTGGACTTGCTAAGCGGACAGAAAATGTCAGGGCGTTCTCGAGCTCAACTATGATCTTGCAACGTCATGGGAATGTTTTTCTGACGTACGTTGGTTTCTTTTGGTTTTGCTTTTCGAATTATACGCACGCTACAGACAGTTTGGGGCAGGTTTCAGTATTGCACATGAAAGTAAACAGCTAAATAACGATTCTTTGTGTAACATGCATCGCCATCTTCTGAGGTAAATGGCGTAGGCCTGATAATAGTGCAATTAATATGTAAAGGTGCAAGCGAGCTGGACCAGAATGACAATAATAATCCCTGGAGATGGGGAACAAGGGAGACAAAGGACGAACACAAATAGTAAAACGTTGGCGTGACGTTTTATATTTGCACAATGATGGGATAGGCATTTGAATGTAGCGTGTCCATACCAATCATTCTAATTTGTCAACTGAGTCAGTCTGGATACTCGCCCAGTAAGGAAATCCAGCTTATGGGTTACAGAACAATACAACAGGCAAGACTCTACCATCGATGACAAGGCGCTGAGAAGTATCTTGCGCCGCTTTAGGGTAGATTGACCTCGCGCGACGTCAGAAATTTGACGCTGGTGTTTTCTTTCCAGTCCGCCATCGTGCTCACGAAGATCGTGACCAATCGATATCGCTTATAGTCGGAGCTGCGTGCCGGATTCAGTCTTATTGTAGGGTCTTTGCATTTCTAGAAGCAGCGTTTAACGAAATACTCATAGCTTCAAAAGTAAGGAACCGAAACCTCAAAGCGGAACTTTATCGCTTTAAGGGGTATTCAAACGGGGCAGAAGTGCCTCCATTTGCTCCCCGGGATGCGCATCACGTGGTAACAACGTCACGCTTTTGCGCGGAGCCGCGCTGACGTAGACGTTTCAGAGGAATGGGGAGCTTTTTGCTCTGACTGCACAAACACTGCCCGCCTTGGAGGTATTTTATTCGCGTGTCTGGCGATTTTACAGATTTTGCTCCTCAAAATACCGGCGGTGGCATCGGCATCGCCTAACTTGTTGTGGCTTGCGCTTTTGCGCATGTCGTCCGAGGGACCCGAAGGAGTCTTCGATATTCATATGTACCGTCCTCAAGCCGCTCCTCATAAAACTGGCTTTGGATTCCACGTTCTTTACGTTGCATCCACCCATTCAAAAAGCATCTTTCTTTTGGCAGGAAGTAGTTCGTCGTCTTCTGCCTCTAACAGCGCTGCTGCCATAATCGCGTAGTGCCGTTTCATGTAGGCCTCCATTTTTCTACTTTCGTCAGCGCGCAACGAGTCCTGTTGTCGAGAGTGTCACCCCTAAATGCGTCTCATAACACTGGCATCCCTCTCGGCTTCCCGCCGTTCGTGTGAATGCTTGAGTCGTGGAAGGAGTCCCGCTGGTTCCACCGATCATTGACGTCACGCACATCCTTCCTCGAAAAGCACCCCCCTTGTGAATACCCCTTTACGGACACCATTAAGCTCTGGAAGAAAGTTTTGTTCGGTCATGTGTATGTCTCGCTCTCGTAGTTTCTTCCATACTCACGGGCATTTATTTGTCACAGTATATGCCAGTTTCCTTACATATTTTTTTTTCTCCACCAATTTTTCTGTGCTGAAGGGTAAAATGGTGAAGAGACGACAGGTGACAAAGCAGTCGAAATTTGCGAAGAGGGCATGGTGATGGGCGTGGCTACTTTGTATCTACTTCAGATCCAGAAGCGAGCTCTCTAGATGAAAGACGCACACATTGATCAATTTATGCAAAAAATTTCTTTGAATGACCAGTGAGGTCGTCCGAGGGCGTTCTGGGATGTCAACGGGTCATTGACCGGCAAGTTTCTTTTATTTTTGTCTGCCATTAGTTTGCTCATTTAAAAATAACGGGCTCGTCCAAAATGGGAAGAGGAAAGGTAGGAAGGGTAGAGAGAGAGGGCGGATAGTGGAGGGTTATTCAGTCCTTCCTATCATTTGCAACCAGGTCAACTGTGAAGCACTTACTCTAAACACGTTTGTCACGTTTCCTTCCAATCAATGAATGGTAGGAAGTCGTTAGAGAAGTCCGTCAGCTAGACTTCACTATCATGGTGGCGAAGCCTAATATTTGAGCTACTGATGTCTACTAATGCCACGTGACTAACGTGACTAATGCTTCCAAGTGCTCTCTATCAAAACACACAATTTATTCTTTTAATTTTTTTTTTTTTTTTTTTGGGGGGGGGGGGGGGGGGTTGGAAGCACGCGCGTTTCTCCGGTGTTAAAATTATCCCGTGCTTGGAAGTACTACCTGTGTGCGCTTTGCAAGTGAAGTACTGTTAAGGAGCCGGCGGTGCTTTGGATAGGAGGTGGTTTGTTTTGCGCGAAACTCTCTGTTTTACCTTTTCTATTGATAAGGGGTCATTGACGCCTGACCATAAAGTGTGCCACTTACTTGATTGCGATTAGAGTTTATTCGGAACAGGATCCCAAAGCACGTATTCTCAACGACCATGGCGCAAATGCCATGCCATCAAAATCTTGTTATACCTAGCTTTAACGGGAACGTATGCTGATGAGACCATTCTGTATACACGGGCACTCCGGGTTCTGTAGTGGCGTGACCCCACCCCACCGGAACTCGTGCGTATAGTCTTCGTGTTGGGACGCTTCCCATTGCTGCCGTCAACCTAGCAGAAATATGTACATCGCATTACGTGACTGCTGGTCTTGCGGTTTCCGAACGCTGATTACAGGCCCAACGCTCCAGATAATTTTCAATGCGTTTGGTTGCCCTTTTTTTTTTCTCTTCTTTTTTTCTAAACCAAACCGAATTTTTAACAAAACTGTTATTTCGTGGAGTATTTTCTAATATTATTATCGTGTCATGATCAGTGATATTTTCGGTCACGCGAGGTTCACGAAGCCAAATTTTGATATCAACTGTCAAAATCCAATCAAAGACAGCCGCTGGAACTCCGAAACCACCATCAATGTGATTCTGAGCATCTTTGAAATTAGACAGTTCTAAGCGCGGACTGCCTGTGAGAGGATATTATTCTAAAACTTGGAATCACGAGTTTCGGCTCCGAAGCAACGTTTCATACTCGTAAGTGGCGAGTAGCTGTATCACATTTCGGGGCACAGATATTCAGCTAGATATTGATGGGCGTTATACAGTAATGTCTCGTTAATATGGACGCCTCCGTTCCCCCAAAAAAATCTTCCATAATGTGAGTTGTCCATATTAACTATACAAAAATGCATGTATTTTCCCAGTTTGTCCCCGAAAATGATCTCCTTATTGAATCCATATTAACGAGGTCCATATTATCGAAACATGACTGCATACCTTCCTGCATCTGTGAGGCGACTTGCTTTAAAGAAGAGTCAAGCGGTCTCATTTCAATGCACTCTTCTATCTGCCGAAGTATTCACACAACCAACTTTTTTTTTTCTTCTACACCATGCGGACATGTTGCTAAGCCTGGTCCCAGTCGACGCTGTTTCCAGTAAACGTCGTTTAGACGATGTTTACAGCGATTGAAATCTCGTAGCTTGTTGAAACTGATAAATCACTTTCATGCCAGAAAAATAATATTTTGCCGATATAAAAAAATTCCAAAGTTTTTCTTAAGCAAACAAAATATTAAAAACGACAAAATGGCGACTTCAGTCGACTGATCAAAACAAAGTCCACTTTGAGCCCAAGCAAAGTGTTTTTCTGGCAATGAGCGGCAACCCTGGGCGTCTCCCGCTCACTCAGTCCTAACGTTGTTCAGTGCTCCCGCTCCTTTACGTGCTTCTGCTACGCTTATGCCCTGTTCGGTTCGGCGTTGTGCTCGCGCTTGAGTTTCATTGCACGCGTCGGAAGTCCTCCAGTCGAAACTCTCAAAGTCGTATCAGCGCCCCGGTCGCCTCAGCGCTCCAATGGCAGCGCGGCGACCCCTTCCTACTCGTGGACGCTCCTCCGTCGTTCGACATATCGCACGACGCGAGAGTGAGATACAGAAATATATATATGTAGAAAAAAAAATTGAATATATACAGTACAGTTAGTAATACACTATTAAAGGATGACAAAGTATAATGCAGAGAAATAAAAGCTAGATAACTATGCTTGTAAAGAAAACCGAAGTGCCTAAGCGGATGATAGGAGCAGGCGAGCAGCGGGACGACGAGGCCTAGTAGATAGCTGGGGCCGTGAGTACAGAAAGGGATTAGTAGAGCTAGGTCTGCTGAGAATATACGTGAAACACGCTCTTTTTCAATAATAAAAATACAAAAAAAAGCATTGATTTTAGATATCAGTACGATCTTTTATTTCAATTCGCTTCTCTAGTATACAGCGCTGCACGAGAGTACGCCTTTAGCAGCCGTAAAGGAGTTGCGGGAACTCAGGTTCACGAAAAGGACCTTTACGCTGAATACCATTTGAAGCGCGGTGTGGCACTAATTAAATGACATTTACACTAAAGGTCCTTTGGTGTAAAAGTCCTTTTAGGTGTTGGTCTGACAGGACACTGCGCGACACAGTTCGCTGTGCACATGCTGCAATACTATAAAACGCACTGTTTGCGTAACGTCGCAGTAACCGCCGTTCTCTCCGGTCATTAATTATTAATTGGCTTAGTTTCTCCCATTCAAAGTGGTAATGTTGTTTATTCGACTAGAAAGGACGGTTACGTGATTGTATTTTTACGAACAGATAACATTTATTTGGGCGAAAATATGTTTAAAGAGTAACGGACGTCCGGGCGTTTCTGTTTAAAAATCCAAAAGCAACTGCAATCTCGTGAACCGAAAAAAAAAAAAAAAGAATACTTGGAGTTGCAGATGCTGCTGCATTTCATTTGTGTAGTCAAGCAATCTGGCAACCGTAAAATACAACATGAGGATGGGATCATTGTCTTGGTTGCTTCCTTTTCTCGGAGACGGCCCGCTGTGGCGAACGGCGAGCTCCTCGTAGCGCTGCTCCTCTGCGGTCCTTGCGCGGTTTCCCCGAGCGAGACCGATGCGTTTTGTGGCTCAGTGGACGCGCGTCATGTCCAGTGGTTTTTGCAGCTGCCTCGGTGCATGCTCGGCTCCCCGTTCTATTGCCCGGGGGCGGTTTTCGAACTCCCACGCTCTCGGTCTTTCTCCGGATCGATACGGCATTTTAATCTCGAGCGGACGATCTCTCTCCCAAACGCGCGAGCGCTCTCCTCCCCACCGACGTCCCGAGGTCGTTCCAGTTCCTCCTCCTAATTGAAATAAAGACGTCGGCCTGTGAAACACGTCTGTCGGCAAATTGAACTGGACATTTCGAAAACTCGCGCGAGCAGTTTATGACGCCCCGGCCTCCGAAGGCGATGGTGGCATCCAACGTGGCTCGCGAGAACTTGCCATGATTACAGATCTACCGGAAGCTTTCCGAGATATGTACAAGGGGAGAGATTGGAAACGACAGCCTCTTCTTGTTTTCTTCTGATTTTGGCAACATAGGGTTGCAAACGCTCATACCTATGTCTTGACACGTCAGAGCATGATGGTTGATGACCCTTATCTCCGTGCCTATACAGAAATATCTTGTTTGTCATCCTGATGTGATTGACTTTTAGGTGTTTATTGTACCACTGATCATTGCAGTTCAGTGAGTACTAGGGTTCTACGGGCTTTTTTAATGAATGTCTACTATGTATTCCTTGACCATCTGCGAGTCTTTGCCACCTACTATAGATTTTATTCTGTCCTAGCTCCTTTATTTATTTATTTTATTTATTTTTTACAAACCTCGAGGACCCGTTTCCGGGTCCTCTTGGCATATATATAGTAATTATCACCATTGTGTATTAAAGACTGTGATTGTCGTGACCAGCTGCCTTCAGTTCTTTTAGATTCATTTTTCTATTTTATATCGACCCTTATGGGTTCGTTTAAACGGACTTCAAATAAATTGTAATGAACAAGTAGATTCGATTCCGGCAAGGCCCATTTCAAATTCGGTAGATGGAACCCCCTTGAGCTGACAGCTGGAATCCGAGACTGCAGCGCAAAATAGGAGGATAAATACAAAGCACAGCGTGTTTGTGATTTGTGATTTCTATTTGGTGTTCTAGTTGTTACTTCTCATTAATGGCGGTACTGAACCGACCTTCTGTACTCTCGGATATTTACCTAGGAGCTATGGATTTTGTTTAGCCAGGAGAGATGGGTTTTGTTTGCATGATTTTGTGTGTCTGACTGATGCTCTTGACATCAACTATCACGTCCGCTTGCCTGCTCAACGGAATTAGGTTTCATCCTAGATTTATTTATCACCTTCCCATGGATACGCGTGTGTTGCCGTAAACATATTCTGTACCGAAATGTAAGTTGTAATTAATAAGGGAAATTTGAAATAGTGGGAGTGATTGTGAAATCATGAGCCAGCTGCAATTAGTTGAGCAAAGGAACAGAAACAAACTTGCTAACCAAAGCACTTATGCAATATTTCACTGGGGAACAACCTCAACGAAACGTTTTATCAAGGTATGTGTAAAAAAATCAATGCGAGAGTAAGAATAAACTTGCATAAACCAAGCCTCACAGCACCGCGTGAAGAAAAGCTAAGGGCGGCTGATTTGTATCACGCAGCCGGGAACTTTGTTTCAGACTTCAAACCAGGCTCTCAATGTCAATATGTCAAACTGTCAACAGTAACCATATTGCGCCGAAGATGTTTTAGAGCATTTACCCAGTGGCGCCACGCGCCGCCAAAGAACATATTGTTCGTCTTTCCGGACAAAGCTGGTTGTATTAGCGGACACAACGTAAGGGCGCAGATGAGTTGGTGTATACTGAACATTTTGAAGCAACTCGAGTCTAGGGAAATACGAAAGTTGACACCGAGAGAAGAGAAGGAGAATGTCCTAAACACAGTTAAGCCATATTTTCTCCGTTGGCTTTCCTTCTACCGCTACCTCACCTGTTCGAATGTCTAAAGATTCTTCGTTCCGCTGTTAATGGCAAAATGGGTTGACTATATCTTGATTTTCGATATTGAAGGGTCATTATTTCTTCGACCTTCTGTCGACGTCTGTAAAGTTGTGGGGCTTACGTACCTTTACGTCGGGGGCCTGCTCTCAAACAAGAACCCGATGCCCGTCCCACTGCGCGGCCGACGGTTACCAGCGAGGGCGGTCGCCGCGCTAGCGGCGATATGTTCTGGTGGCGCCCTCGTATGGTTCCCTCTCGTGACGTCATGACCTTGCGAACAACAAGTTCGATGGTGTTTGTAAATAGCGTGGTGGAAGCTTGAAATCATTGCGCTTTCAAAGCAACGCTGCCAACACCGTCAAAATTAAAGTTCTTCCATTCCTCTTATTTCCGTCGATGATAAGTCCTTTGCTGACGTCATAGTCAGCATTAGGCCAATCGTGGAAGGCCGACCACAGCGACGCTCTCGATCGCGCACGTTGCCAATACCAGACGATGATCGAGATCCAGAGCTCGGTTATTGGAACTAGGGTTCCGTAAACACACTGCGGCTGAGATAATATCGGGTTATTGGCCCCGAACCACTCGTCGACCGGAGAGCCGTAGAAGTGCCGGATATCATCGTCAGAGGTCGACAACGCACATCATTCGTCAATCAAGTCCATCCGAGCACTCTCCGCACCCCCCCCCCCCCCAAACCGCTCAGATGCGGGGGGGGGGGGGGGGGGGAGCGAGGCTATCGCGCCAGCCGGTTTTTCGAGGGAGGAGTAAAAGACCTCCCCAAATGGGATATATGAGAGAGGCAAAGATTGCGCAAGCGCGATCCCATCAAAGTTTGGCAATTAGGATTCCGATGAAGTAGGTGACTCTAGAACTGAAGTTGTCTAAGTTGTATCCAAAACATATAAGCTTGGTGGGTTCTATTAGCGCGATAGGAAGTATCAACCAAAGCCGTCGTAGCCGTCTTAAGACGTCACACTAAAGGCCCGTTCACACTCTTGCGACCGAGTACGACTGAGAGAGACGAGATCTCTTACAACTTCTTAAATGTTTCTAGAATGAGGGAACACACTGACATTGTGGCGCCATCTATGCGGTGACCCTAGAACTGCATTTCACAAAACCGAAGGTTTTGCGGGATTTCCGAGGTCAAATCTGCGTAATACCCATAGAAAGGCTCGTTTATAACATTGACAAAAGTTTTTCGAGCCAAAAAAGAAAGGATATTGCGCGAGAAATAAAAAAAAATATGCCGGACCGCCGAGTTTACACTGCTTCCCAATAGATGGCGCCAGTGTGTTCTCTGGTTTAAGATTTTTTAAGGAACCCAGGTTTAAGAGGTCGCAAGCAGTCGCAAGAGTGTGAACGGGCCTTAACTCGCGAAGAGAGAAATCACGCTGACTTGGGCTCACATTGCGGCAAAAGGGCAAAAGAGTCTTGGTGTGGCAGTGCAATCGAAGCACAATTTTCCAGGTTGTTGAAACCAGGAGGCCAAAAAGTATCTGAATTTTAACATATTCTGTGTGGTGGGGAACATGCAATGCTTTGAGAGACAAAATGTTGGGCCCTGTTTTGTGCGTATATTTAATGTATCGGGGGATATCACACTAGGGTTTATAAAGGTGCCCCAAGAAGGTTTCTGAGATCGCCTAAATATGGCGTTAATTCACTGGTGGGTTCTAAGCATCCTAGAAATTCACAAAATATAACGATGCGCACCCTATTTCCTTATTTAAAATAAAAAATAAAATCAAAGATCGAACTGACTGAGATCATCTCCGGTGATGCGAGGAGCATTGTTCCGGCAGCCAGGACATGTGACCAATGAAAACGCAACATTTCGTTGAGATTGCAGGCACAGTTATTACAAAATGTGTATTCTTTTGTAGATGATAAAAGCAAAAAAGAGTAGTCGAAAAAATGTTTTTCGCAGAGAGGGAACATAATACTGCATTAATCGTCTCAAAAACAGCGCAACATGTGTGTGTGTGTGTATGTGCGTGCGCGTGCGTGCGTGCTTGTGTGCGTGTGTGTGTGTGTGTGTGTGTGTGTTTGTGTCCACCGGTCGGAGGCGTGAGGATCCTTCGCTCGCTATTGACTTACGAAGGTCCTGGTTACGAAAACGTGCTCCACCCATCGCCAGAGACGAAATTGTTGTGTTGCGATCTTTGATTGCTTTTTTAATAGGGAAATCAGCCGCGTATCGTCACGATTTCGGGATTTCTAGGAGTGAGTTATCGCCATATTTAGGCGATCTCAGAAACTTCCTCAGGGCACCTTTAAGCTAAAAAGATAAACGCCATTGACTAGTGGTTCGTGCAAGTTGGATGGTAAACAAGTTTTTTTTGTTTTTTCTTTCTTAGGAAATAGTCCAGTTTCGAGAGTACGATTGATTATATGCGACAAGATATAAGATATTTGTTGGGAGACGAATTTGACAGGCCTTGGCTTGAAGTCGTCTACGCCAGCTGCGGCGTTATTTTTAATGTTATTTATAAGCCTTTCTACTTTATATGGCGTAGTTGGTAATAGCATTATAGTGTTTGATAAGCAAGTCATTGCTTCTGTGACACAGGATTGCGAAGTATCTTAGTACTCTAATGGTGAAACAACGTCAACAGAATGCATATTCATTATATTCGCCATTTTCGGTCCACTCACGTTCCTGCGTCGATAGCAACACTCTGCGTTCCTTGCACGCGTCTTTTTCGATCAGTAATTTGGTTTACAGTTTCCCATACCTTTCTTCAGTCATTGTATACCCTTGAAAAGATGTTTTGATAATATTCGGATCTGGCATTTTTAAGATCGGAGTTTAACTTATTTCTTGTTTTCTTTTTTTTATTTCGGTGAGAAGATTCTGGTTTCGACATTTAATAAAGTTATAGTACATCCTATCTTTTTTTCTTAATACGCCTATATAAGTCATTTGTGATCCAAGGTTTTTGTATATTATTTTTACGTTTATTTACTCGTATAGGCGGAAAAGGAGCGTCACAAGAAAGCTTAATTTTTTTTTATTTTTTTTTTTTTAAGTACATACTCAAGGTTGGGGTCACGTTCCGAAAGGACGCTGTCCCAATTTGTTTGCTCGAGCAGGACAAAAAGGGTTTTCCAGTGGTTCTTCAGTTGTGCGTCGGTGAGAATAAATATCGCGTTTCGGTGTATTCTTGCCACGAAAGAAGGATGTCAGACAGAAAACTGGCATGTGGTCGCTTACATCTTGTGTAAATACGCCAGATGTGGCTTCCCTAGCGTTGAGATTAGTTATACAAATATCTATTGAACTAGAAGTTTCTAAAGTCGCTCGGGTAGGCAGTGTCACAGCGTTAGAACATCCACAAGCAGATAAGAGATTATTAATCTCTATTACGTATTTATTACATTTAAGTAGGTTAAAGTGTTTTGATCGCCCATAATTAAAAATGCTTTGGAGGTCGACCCCAGAGACGAGAATAAGTCTTTCAAGAAATAAAAAAAAGCTTCCTTTTTATCAGCGGGAGGTCTATAAATAACAGGAATAATAACAGTTTCGGCATGTAAAGCAAGGCACTCAACGTCAGCTGTGATCACAGAGAAATTTTCAAGAACAAGGAATATTTTGTTTTAAATATATGGCAACACTTGTCACAAAGGTGCAGTCTATGACAGACGTGCACAAACGTGTCGGTCTCCGACCCCCCGAGCCCTAGGGACATCAGGCTCACGTGTTTTAGACATAGAAACACGGAAATGCCGTGGAAACGAAGAACGTCCCTAGACCCTCCGTGCGCTAATGCATTCAAAAACTCAAGCAACTGTGGGGCCATCTGATGGTAAAAAAAGGAACTATTGGTATGTTCGTGGCGCTCCGTTTCCGCGGGCGAGTCAGCGTTCCCCAAGCCTCATTATGTTTTCCCTAGCGTTGCGGACGACAACATCACCGCTGATTTTTTGGTTGCATTTATGACTGCCTCAACGACTGAATTAATAAAGCTGCAAAGTTCTCCTTTGTGAAATTCTACCGATTTCCGGGCGAGCCGAGCCGTAGTAGCATTGGCGGCAATGATTCGCAGCGGTTCCATGGCGTGATCCGCCAGGCGAGCTCCGTTCCCGTCCCGTTTTGTTAACTTTTATTTAGTTCCCACGATGCGGATTTGCCTGTATACCTATCACTGGCCACCGTTTTGGTGCAAAGCCCTAGTGGCAGTCCATGAACGGAGAAGCCAGAAGTCCTGAAGCGCCTCTTTTGTGGGAACAAAATGTGCCTCACCACCCTGCCTAGATCTCCACCGTCTTACTATCTATATAAAACAAAAGGAGGGAAATCTGACGGCGTTATAAAGAAACTTTTAAAAATGTCCACGGTTAACGTGGCTGCGGCACTTTACACGAAAAATACAAGTCCTTGAAAATTGTCTTGAAACCCCCGAAATATCTGAAATGTGATTTCATTTTTATGTAAATACATTTTAAGCTCACGTTTTCACGTTGTTCGCTTTCCTTCCTGCTTCTTGATTTGTTAAACACAAATCAAGAAGCATGAAGCAAAAATCAAGCAGCTGGTTGGTTCTAAAGTCCCTAGATAAGAGCTTCCTAGAAGTAGCGACATTCTTTGAAGCGCCGACTGCGTGACGGTGCAGGTTTTAGGAAGCGAATGGCGGCCCACAGCAGAGGTTGGAACTGAAAGCCGCCATTTTGTTCCAGCGGAATGTTCTTTGTCATTTGTATTGGTTGTCGGTACGGTGTAAAAGAAGTATCAAGGGACTTTAATTGGTTCTTGTTGGCTCCTTGACAACGGCCGCGATGATTGTATCACCCGGGCTCATGGCACACGTGTTGGCAAAATCGCCAGCGCAGTCTCGCGTTGTGCAAGTCATGCACGTGGCTTTGCAAGTGCGATTAGCCAACACCGCCTAGACAGAGGGCCTCCGCATTGTCATTACAGTCAGATCGATCAAAACTTGAGATTGGGCACGAGTGCTGTGTCAGTGTTCGTCTGGTGCTCGTGTGAAGGCTCTCAATTTTCTGTGAAACAAAAACTAACGCCCCCGTTAGGGAGTTTCCGTAAACCATTTCAGGCTTCCCCCATCGCTGACCGCAACGAGATTCGGAACTCGTCACGCTTAGCATCTTTGATGAGGAATACGAAAACTGAACTCCCCACTAGGCCGAGGTGCCGTAAACAATTGCCTGAGTATAACGTGGTGCGTAAAAAAAAGGAAAGCAATGCAAACGATTGTCGTAGAGTCTGCGCGAAACATTTCGCCACAGCTTCGCCTACCCGCTGGATGCTGCGGCCTCAATCAACTCCTCTTCCACAAAAAACCAGGCGATTGCCAGCATAAAGTTGCTTTCCTCTATACGCTTTGCTTTAAAATGTATTACAGTGTAATTTATTCTCTGGAGTCGCAAAAACGCGCCACATGGTCACTCCCGCACGGCCACTCGCTCTCGCACTTCCGTAAAACGCCGCTGCCGCATGGGAGCATACCATTAGTTCTTAAACTGACCACAGGAGGAGCTGATGACGCGAGAGACGGTGGCGCCATAGCGGTACGCAGGGAGCGTAGTGCCTAGGCGCGACTCGGTTTTTGAGGGAAGGGAAGGAGAGGGATGAGACTCATGTACGTGGGAGACTGCAGTGAATTCACCCTTTTCCGAAATGCGCAGTGCGCATGCGCGCCATGCTCGACGTTGATGGGTTCGAGATTGTGTGCTACCAAAAGAGACCCACCTTCTTGTATGTTGTGCACAAGCCTCGTTTACTTAGTCCTTTTTGTGGGAAAGCTCTTCGTGCGCAACCATGTTCAATCAGTACCAACTCGCCACACTGACCACCTTACTATAGCTTTCTTTGGATTGCGTGGGCCAATTTGATTCAAACCAAGCCGTCCAGCCAACGTGCTTGAGCTTCCTCAAATGTTAACACGAAGTGACTCTTGGAAGTCTTTTAACGATAAGAAGAAGAGAAACACACTTTTGAGCACGTGGAAGGAACTAAATCCGAGGCAAAAAGAAGCATGGCGTATTTGTTTCAACTCCATACTTTGTCATTTATTTTATGTCATTAAATGGTGTTCGTCCTTACGGTGTCAGCTGTCGCCTTCTATCGTAAGTGTTTCTCTACTAAGACGATCGCATGAACTCCTGCCGCAGCAGCGTAGGGTTTGCTTGAAAGTACCACAGTCTTCAGAGAGGTCCACACTGTTTGGGGGAATGAGAAATCTGTGTTCCGCCTCAAGCGCGAACCAGATTTGCTTGCCCCGAATATTTGCGACTTGAGGTGCTGGAAATGCTACTAATGTACCCGAGTACTGTGCTCAAATGGGTCAGACAAGCCTTGCGAACGCGTAGTTTTCTAGCCACTTAACCTCGAACCCAGATGTCTCCATAGACGGCAGCACATATTTCGAAAAAGATGGATTGTAAGGTACTTGTTCAGCCTTCTATACATCATGTGTTGTGATGAAGACCGTTGTGTGGGGCTCCCTACGACGCCCGCAGCTTAATTTATTTTATATATTTTTTTTTCATATTGCACGTGGCGAATGGCACACACACACAAAAATTATTTCTGTGCCATTGATTGCTCTTTGCGACTACTGTCTTTGATTTGCGAGCGGGCACTGACACCAGCCCTTGTCGCTACGTTCCTTTTCTCGGTATCTTTCCTTTCCGCCACTGAAATCATCATGTCGGGTGTTTGCTGCCTTTCATTCCTTCTTCGCGTGTGCGTCTGGTTCGCTTGCACCAACGTTCTCTTTCTGGCCGCGACACGGCGCGACATATTAATTTGCTTGTGACACGTTCAATTAAGAGAGAACTTTCCCCGTGCTTCGCTCTAATTGCAACGGGTACTTGCTCGTTGTTTATTTTTTCCTTCAGCTTGCGTTATGTATTTTGTTCTTGGCGTTTGTTTGACATCCTTCCTCGTATTTTATTTCCTTTGCTTCTTCTGCCGTTGCTCTGTGGACTTCTAGGTTGTCCGAAAGTAATGGGAAGGAATTTCTTCATCAGTGGGAGCAATGACCACGCCAGTTACGGTTTCGATTACCGACCTTCCAAAATCTTGTAACCGGTGTATTGAACAATATCTTGGATTCATAGGATGGGGGCCGAATCGCCGGCAACCCAGACTCGCGAATGTACGTAGCCCTAACAGCTGACAAATGATCGCACGTTCTAGCTGGGCAGACGACGATTTTGCAATACGTTTTGAGGAGCGCAGTGCGGAGAGAGCTACCCTCGAACGAGGCTGTCTCGAACGGTGATGAGGGCACCGTGAGACGGGACGTTCAGTTCTTGCCACTTTTACTTCTGGAGAAGAGATTGGTCAGCAGTCTTTCACAATGTTCACGGGCGTTTTTCATCTTTCATGTCCCTGCGTATTTTTATTCGCTTCGGGGTTCCTTAGGCTAGGTCCTTTCGTACCACCAGGAGGTCTCTTTCGATGCTTTGGGCCTGCAATGTCATTCAAATAGCGTACGATCCTCGAGCAGGATTGAGTACATGCCGCCAACCATGACGCTTTGAGTAAATCGTCAAATGTGCCCTATCAAGGAACTACTTTCCACCTTGGGGATATCCTCTACATTATTACGGATATTTATTAATGTATTTAATACACGTCAGGGCGCCTCGTTACGGCATTGCATTAGGGTTTATAGTATAGAAGCTATAAATGATTGCCTAAATTCTGGACATGCAGTAAGGTTCCAAAGGATGCTTAGGCCATAGCGGCATCCAAGGAACTAAGGAGGCGGACAAGCTTGCTACAAACGCTTACACTTGTGACAGGGTGTAAATGATACCTTATGCAAGTGCCGACATAAAATCTATGATAGAGAATCACTCCAAAGAAATATCATGGGATATCTGGTTTCATGATCGAGGTAGAAACTCTGTATTATATCAAGTAGACCCAAATATCTTTTTACCAATTCAAAATGACATTGCAGAAAGATTGAAACGTTAATACACCGCCTACGTTTGGGAGTAGCATACACGAATGAATATTTGTATAAAATTAACCGAATAAATGACCCTAGCTGTGAGTGTGGGCACGCGACAGAAACAATAGAACATCTTGTCGTCGATTGCCCTCGGCTCGACCAGAATCAATCATGACTAAAAGTACGACTCACCATTATTGACAACCGACCATTTTCTCTCAACAAGGTTCTAGGACCGTGGCCTAACCATAGATCAAAGAAACAAGCATTTTCAGCAACCAGACGAGTCTTGGAAGAGACTGATATTGTAAATAATTACTAAAATGGTATGTATTATACAATGCAATATATATATATATATATATCATTTCAAGTGAATGATTGTGAATAACTTTACATGTTCCGTGAAATTGGTGGTGTGATAAGGGTTGTGACATGCAAAAGACCGAACTTCTTTGACTTATCGTGTGCCATTTCAAGTGGACTCTATATAACCAAATAATTGACTGTTTTTTGTTTGCGGGAGAACACTTTGGGGGGGGGGGGGGGGGGGAGTGTATACGGGGTCATGTGGGACGTTCTTTTTTTTTTTTAACGAGTAACTGAACATGGGGAGTAGCCGGTCATGCCTTCACGGCAGCCAACATCTCCCATTTCTTTTCTCATTTAATAAAGAAAACAGAACGAAGGGTTTATGCCATTATTATTTTAACACAGGTATAGGAAACCATGGAACACAGCGTACACATTCCGTATATTGCGGTATAAGTCAGCGAAATGACCATCGTGAGTGAAAACAAACGAACACCTTCGAATAAGAATGACAACTCAACAATAAAAATGCTGACAGATACGAGCTCAGAAAAATTATGTTCCACACTATGATTAAAACTTTTGTCTGAACAAATCAGCTTTTATTAGAATTTATTTAGGCGACAGATATACACGAATAAACACACCCCAGTAGCATTGAATGCACGAGTGGAGAAGACAAAACAGCAGTGCCATGTTGGAGCCCGTTGCCCTGCCGTCGTCATCTAATTCGGACCCACTATATATTTCATCTCCTTTTGCAATCACATTGGTCCCCATTTCCTTCTAACCATGCAAACGGCAGAACACAGCAGTTACTTATGTAAAATTTAAACGCTTGTGCCAAATTGAAGTACCCACAAAATGATTTGACTACGTTTACTTAATAGTGTCATCAATTAAATGGTATATTTTCATAGAACCCAGGACAGGAATTTGTTTTCGTTTCAATTCGATAAATTGTTTACAGAAAAAAAAAAAAAAACGCATGCAAACTCGAATTGACTTTACTCCTCGTCTCACCAGCAAATACTAGTGACCATGTATCTCGTATATCAAGTTTAGGAGGTCGCATTCTCAAAATGGTAACTATCTCCAATAGACCCTTTTTCAAGAGTCCGCGCCAACGCCTGTCCGCCGAGCATGTATTGGACACGAGGCCGGCGTCAGCGCTCGGCGTAAACTCGGCTCAGCTCGTATTGAAAGACGAGCGCTGCGTCAGCATTCGGCGAGCACTCGGATCCAATCACGCGCTTTGTGTCCAGGCAATGACGAGTGCCAATGTTGCTCGATGGACTTTTGAAAAGGGTGTATTGCACCCACCCTTCAGGACGCACCAAAATAGCGGCTCCCACAGGCTAGACGGAAAAGGGAGTGCCGATATTCTAAGCGTAACTTCTTTCGTGACTCTGCCCAGAACAAGCTATTAGTCTCCATGGTAACTGAAGATTTGGGGGGGGGGGGGGGGGAGGGGGGGGGGGGGCAGAACGATAAAAAAAGGACCAAACAACAAGTTCTTTACCGGCTCGCCTGTGTTTTTACCCATCATTCGAAGCTTATAGCTGTTCTTTCACAGCTTCGTGCTGGCAGTGTTCATCGCAGCCACGCGCCTGGGTTAGCCGTGATCATAGCAGCTACTGTGCACGGACATTGTTATACTTTTCCGATTTCTGTCAGGGCACTGATTGGTCGCAAACGCCATCACGAATATTCCCGACGGATTGAGCGTTGCCGAGCGCAGTCAGAGTGACGCAATGCTTGCATCAAATTGGTGAGCTCACGTGGTCAAACACTGCAAATGCATCGTGGCAAAAAAAAAAAAAAAAGATCAGAAAGTTTTACAAAGAAAAAAGAAAGTCGTCCGCTCTTTTTTTTTAATTTTTACTTTACAGTACGCTACGTTTCTGGCTCCCTACCCTCGTGTGCTAGTCTTCTTTTGCCCCCTTCAGCGACATGGAGACAGTAAAATTTTGAACCGAATATCGTTTCATAGTCATTGTCATTTGATGGCACGTGATACATCTCCTCATTAAATAAAAAAAAAAGCATGAATGCAGCAACTGCAAGATGCCCCTATTAGCTGCATGAGAGTTGAGAGTTTCCATGGTAACGTGTTTCACTCCGCTGCTCATCAGTCCCCGCTCAGAGCGACGTATCATTATAGAAACACTCATCGATCGACACTAATTGGCGCACGTGTTCCATGCACTTAATTTCTGTTTAAATACGCTTTTTTTAACTTTAGGAACACGGAGATACTCTCGAGTCTCATATATGAACACATTGTGTGTGTGATTGTGGGGGGGGGGGGGGGGGGGGAGAGAGAGAGGTAGAGGTAGAGAGAGACAGACAGAGGGAGATGCGCATGTTTGAAAGACAAAATGTTGTGCAATGTTATTTGTTTATGTTTGTTTGAAAGAAGGATGAGCTTCTCAAGCTGAGACAAGGAAGGAAAATAAAAATAAAAAAGGGGACGACACACAACGACTCCAAGTGTTATATAGCAGGGGCTTTAACAGCGTGTCATAAGTCATGGAAACAGAAGGCTCGAGGAGTGCTGCAGAGAAGGAAACGGGGTTAAACTGGAACAAAACGTTTGTCTTTGTGCAAAGGTGCGTAGCTAACTCAAGTTAAACACACACACACACGAAAAAAGGCGTCGTTGCGTTTCATTAAATATCTGCGAGACGTCAGTTTATGCATATTCCTCGCACACGCAGCGGCATGAATATTTCCGCGTGCGCAGCTAGCCAAGTAGTCAGCGCGCTTGGCTTCCACGCGGATGCCCGGGGTTCGCATCCCGCCACCGCTTGTCGTTTTCTCTTCTTTAACGTAAACAGAAATTTCTAGAACGTTGGAGTTCCGTGTAGCGTGTTCATGCTCAGAACGTATTCGTTCTTTCTTGCGTGAGTTGAAACGTGTTGGCGAATTTGTGCAAATGGCCCCCAACTATTTCCGGTTCGGGTCTAGATGGTGGGTGTCGGAGTTTTGCGAAATCAAACAACACGCCAACTTCTGGAAGTGGCCACTTTTAGCACTGGCAGACTTAATTCACTCCTATGATAAAGGAATGGTGAGTAAATTCCAGGCTCCCGCCCGGGGAATGCTAAAGGTGCCACGCCGCGCCGTACGGAGTCAATCTCGCGCTGGCGCTCGAGCCTGCTGTTTCGCGGGCATGGACGCCTGCAACGCCAGTTCTCTCTCTTTTGTCTTGTCACAAGTTCACCTTATCAGTGGTTTTTGTTATCCACCGTGTCCTCGCCTGTCATTCCTGACAATCTTTACACCTGGTTAAGAATCATGCGCTCGGAGGTTTTTGCTTTTTGAGGTTCGCCATACATATCTTCCTATTTTGGCGTTCGTTTAAAGATTTAACGCCGATCAAAATCAAGATTCGCGTTACTAATTTACTTATTTTTTTTAATCCCCTTGGTGGAAACAGCTCCAGCTACGCTGCATGTTGTGAGCCCGTCATTGTTTTTGTTTGTTTTTTTCATTCCGAACTTGATTACACGTAAAAGACGCGACAGGACTCTCACTCCCGCCAGTTTCAAAATAAGCGGGTGTTTCGCCTGCGTGAATTGGTGTAATCACTGCTCAGTGGAAAAAGTTAAATCACCCACGTTCGTCTTGCACTAGTCAAATTTTCGGTTTGTAGTAAACTAAGTTGCGATATTTGAGGCAGGCTGATTTGTCGCTCTGCAAGCATTCACAAATCAATCCTACTTTTTGGGTACAAGCAGTGCTTCGTAGAGAAACATAAACGCCACTGGACGATCATTGATAAATAAGGCTCGTTTTCCACTTCGCAAATCGCAATATGTACATAGTTCCCGTTCCTGTTTAACTCCCCGGTTATTGGCCTCGCCCAGAAGTTGGGACCCGTGCATTTTCGCCGACCATTAGGTAATGAAACGTTTTTTTCTTTTATTTGAGTTTAGCGACACTGACGGATGGGCAAAGCATCCTGAATTTTCCGATACCTCATAAATGCGAAATGTTGAGATCGTGAAATAATGTTATTGGCGTAGCGAAAGGACTAAGATTGCCTAGAGCTACCCGAAGCGTTGCATGCACGTGTTCATTTCTAGTTATATGTAACTGCTATGTGTTATCACCGGCTCACCTAGGTAGTGTTTATCTCGTCAAAAAGTTTGAACAATACCACTGAGAATCCATTGAAGCCGACACACTGAGTTTATCTATACCGACAAGATATCATAATAAATTTCTTTATTTTCCCCAACAATATGCAGTTAGAAGGTGAAGAGGGGGGGAAAAAAGCTGTAACGCAGCTTGACTAACCCCTGGCCACCTAAATAGCAGTTGCGACGTGGGCAACAAAATTATTTTTGTTCCCGCGTTATATTGCTTTTGGCCTTAGGTTATTCGCAGCTTCCTGAATGTGAGTTAAGAAAAATCATTTGCAGCGAATGCAGGCACTTCATCAGTTTACTCTTTTTTTTATCAAGATCAGGGGTAATTTAGCTTCGTGTAAACGTAGTTTCGTTCCGAAGTTAATCTTAGACGACGGCGTCAATTTAGGTTGAGCCAGAGATCGATTTCTGTTCCCGCTTAGAGTGGTTTCGTTTAAGTCTTCCTGAGGATATCTTCTTATTATTGTAATTAATCACTGTCCTCGACTGGCAACATAATCGATAAAGAATCGACTACTGTAATTACCCGAAGCCGGGCACCTATCCAACGGTGTAACCGCGGTTCCTGCCTCACAGTGGTTTTTTTGTTTTGTTTTTTCCCCTCATTTTGCAGTTAACGTTGTTGTTGCTTTTATTTTTGTCTTTTTATGGCCTTGTGTATTTGAGGCATAATTTTGATGACTTGTCGCGCTGGTGTATGTAACTACCCTATGTAATATGTTATGCCATCGTTAAAATGAATTCGAATAAGGAAACCTCGGTGCCGCAACCATGCTGTTTAGATGCCAAATGAAGTACTCGTATGCAACTACTTTTTGAGGCAGTTTGGCACCGCCTTAATTAGCTAGGTGATTCTGCAGATGACAATATGAACACTGTTTACCTTCTATGGATCGTGGTATAGTAGGCTACCTTCATTTTCAGAACAAATTTCAATTTGTGTGCACGGTAACCATGATCGCATTTTAGTGGAAACGTAGTCCTTGTTCAGCTTCAATTAAGGTCCTCTGGTCAGCACCAGAAGTTGGCACAAACAAAAGAAAAAAAGCCTACTGGGCTTTCAAGTTTGTGCTCTTTTTGTATAGACACTCTTGGCTACGCTGGAGCGAGGGACGACACCAAGGACTACCGTCTCACAGGTTAAAGCGTGCGTCTGAAAATTTTCAAGTTTTTGGCACAGTTTGTACACTAGTATACACCATTCTAATGTTTACAAATCCACAGTCCATTGTGCGATCTCTACAGCTCAGCGTCCGCATGCTCGTCGCTTCGGAAAGCGAGCAAAGCACGCGCCATACGCACGAACGCTGAAAATGGCACCGACCGGAAGCCCTTTGTTGGAACGGTGTGTTCTCCAACCTCATTCTAGCGAGCGTCCATGCGCTCTTTTTTTTAACTTCGCTGTCTCGATACCCACGCGCGAAACGAGATTGGCGTTGGCTTAGAATCGCTCAGCAACGCCCGGTGTCTGTCGGCAGTTGAGTCCAAATGATGACGCGTATATGCCCTGTACTCGACAAAAAGTTTGGCTTCCAAAGGTACCTCATTGGCGGGTACGCTCGTGCTGAATACTAAAATTGTGTGTCAGCTTAAGAGCCCAGTAGATGCTTCGCCTCCAGAACGCGCTCGTTGCTCTCAGCCGTGCTTGGCATCTGTGTGCTACGAAGTGTTATCAAGGGCAGAAAGTTCGCGCTCGAGGAGGATCGTCTCTTGGGTCCTTAACCCGTCTATTGGCGACGTGCGCGATCAAAAGCGTCGCTCTGGTCGGCCTGCCACGATTGGCTGAATGCTGACTATGACGTCAGCCAAGGATTCGATTGAAATAAAGAGGAATGTGAGAACTTGAATCTTGACGGTGTTGGCAGTGTTGCTTCGAGAGCGGTATGATTTCGAGCTTCCACCATGCTAATTGCAAACACCATCGAACTTGTTCTTCCCGAGGTAATGACGTCACGAGAGGACACCATAGGAGGGCGCCACCAAAACAACTCGCCGCTATTAGCGCTCATAAGGCTCATGTTAACCAGCACTGTCAAAGGGATCTCGTGCGACTTACGCAATGTTAAGCAGACGCTTTGATTGCTCAACACTGCCCCGTTGAATTGCCCTTGCTCATTCCGAGCACAGCTCTCTTCGGACGATGCGTGCTTGACGTCTCGGCGGAGTGCACTGTGCTCACGAGAAGAGCTTGGAATTAGACTTTGTGAGCTATAGATCTGAGCGGTTGGGGGATTCCGAAATGTTGGTAATCGATCCCTTCTTTTAAATATATGTGTCGACGCTTAATGTAGGGTGAATGCTTTCGATATTTTTCCTTACTTCCCGTTCGCCCCATTCACTCTAAACGATTTCAATGAATAAACAGAAACCACTTCCCGCGGATGTGTCGAATACACCTTTTAATATATATATATATTCACAGATACAGCTGGCTTTCTGTTGAGAGCTGAGGCAGGTGTGGGTCGTCACAAGTCGAGAGACAAAAATACTTCTCTTCCCAGCAGAAAAAGTCAGACACACTGGCAGGATTCGACTTTAACACACAGATTTTGATTAGAACGTATCTAACTATAATTATGTGTTGCTCTAGGCATGCACAGCGCATGTTCTGAATGCGGTGACAGCGTTAATAGGAACCTTTAGCAAACCGTTGCCGTGCTCCGCGTTCCGCACTACCGGAGCCTTTGAAGCATGCTTTTAAGTGTGCGCCCCGCGGTCACGGTATCACCCGGGCGCGCGCTTAAAAGCATGCTTCTAAGGCTCCGGTAGTGAGGTGCGCGGAGCACGGCAACGGTTTGCTAAAGGTTCCGAATGTCTGCGCCTTTTTATTGGTGCCGCCGATGAGTAGTTCGCTGCTCCTACAACCTACTATTGTACGCGTTCTGCCACTTTTGTCGATTTATTTTCTGTATTCTACAGGGTAAAAAAAAATAATAAACCGACAGTGGAGTACATGCGACCGCCAGAAATAGCAAAATGAAGAAAATGGGGAAGGAGGACAGAAATAACGGTGAGCGCAGGGAACGTTTGCGGTGGTGAGTTAGCTCCTAGAACCAATTTCACCGGCTAAGTTGCTGTGGGAAGATGTTCCAATCAGACATGTTCAGCAGACGAGAATAGGGTAAAGGGGGGGGGGGGGGGGGGGGGTTGGTTGAGCGCTCGCTGTCTTTCTTTGCTAGGGTGCTCGCCTGGAAAGCCTTCCAGTAAACTTAGAATGGCATAGACCCGAAGTGAACCATCTAAAGACGTGCCACTACTACAGGGTTCTGTTTTTCGAGATTGTATGTACAGAATAAGTTGAGAACCGCGTTATTCGCTAATATTGACTTGAATATGTTTTGTGTAGTACACTCAAACTCTCGGGGTAAAACTTAGTTCTTACCTGTCTTGGCCAATTTGAATTTGTTTCACAAAATTTGATTTATTTCCGCAAGTCTTTCTCGCAAACTTGCTCCGTTTTGTTTTAACTGGCGCCCATAAATTTGAGAACTTACTAGTCATCGTTGAGCTGAAGTGTCGCTGGTCATCCAAAACTACACGCATGAGCATCTTAAAGGGACCATGAAATGATTTTAGACAGGAATATTACTGACTGCATATCGTTAATGGAAACAAAAGAACACTAGCCCGCGTAGATTCGAAAGGCTGAATCCTAATTTTTGGCATGTAACTTTGGCAAATAAAAGTGGACGCTGTCCCCCTCGAGCGCGCCCAACGGGGCTGAGTGTATAAAAGGGCGGATTAATAAAATAATTGTGGCGAAACGTTCTGTAATGGGCGGTAGCTTGCGCCATCTAGCAAAGTAACCACAACATCCACAATGTCGGAGTCTTTTTTTCTTTTTTCTTTCCGAACACGCCAGTTAAATTTGGTTTCCGTATTGGATACGAGTAGTGTGTCACTCGAACTGTGCTCGCAAACGATGTAATTATCTATGAATACACTCAACAAAAAGACCCCGTTCTGTATCCGGTTGCATAAGCCGCAGCAGCATCAACGAGAGCACGAGAGGTTTCTCCATGAGGTCCGCTCAAACGACGACGACGGGGTCCAGGCGCAAAGTAGGAAAATATGAATTCTCTGTAATGCACTGGTCGTTTCGAAGCTCGACGGCGACAGCGACGGATCACTCCCGGCAACAAACTCTCTCTCGGGCGGAGGCCATCACAGTGTAGTGTTTGTAGGTGCACCTGCAAAGGAAAAAATTATTAGGAATTTATATTACTTCGTTTCTAGCGTTTTGTGTTTGCAGTCTTAATGTGAAGCTACCATTCTGCACTGAGTATTTCCACTCCTCCGCGGACGGTTCTGGAGCCTAACTGCTTCATCTGGCAAGTTCTCATTTTAACGGGTGGGCGTCCTGGCATACAGACCAAGGCCCATACTTTCACTATACCGAAAACTGATAAACTGCACTTTACTCAACTGCGACGTATCCATAGCCATGGCGTTGATCGCACAAGCGTCGCGAACCATCGAGTCCTACGAAGCAATCGGCGTTCATGGAAACCTCGGTAGGTGACATCATTTCGATGTCCTTGCGTCGAAACATTGGCTTAAAAACTTCGTTTCGAAGCAACGCGATGCTTCTCTGACGCGGCTCCTTGGCATCCCTCGCTCGGCTGGGAGAACGTCCGTTTCCGGTAGGAAGGCATACTTTACGTAATGGCCATGTGATTTCACCTGTTAGTGCCCGAGAGTTCAGTCGAGTCGAGGAGGAAAGCAGACGTAAGTTTTCATCTTTTTTTTCTTCTTTTTTTTGTGAAACTAGAGGCAATAAAACGAAAACAGATTCGTGCTGCGGGTTCTATAAGCATTCAACAATTATTGGGATCTTCATTTTTAAAAAGGTGGAAAAATCATTTCATGGTTCCTTTAATAAATTTCCTTACTACTCCCCGAATAGCAGCGCAATCTATCTTGTCGACTTAATCCGGGAGAGTGGTTTAAACCCAGCCTTGTGGGTTACCTTCCACATCGAGTAAAAACGCAATAAAACAATAAGACTGGTAGTCACATAACGAACACAGCCGGTGCACACTCTTGGTTAAAGCATCGCATTTTGCGTGCGTTCATGTGGACCTCGTTGGAGTTCCGAGAAAGCTGGCTCCCAAGTTCCCGTGTCCGCGACTCGGCAACACCGAGCGCGCGTTCTCCACTTGTTGCGAGCGCTCCTGACTGACGCGCGAACTATCGCAGCCGTCAACGCCGGCGCAGTAATTGCAGCTTCCTGTGGCCCTTTTTCCTGGGCATCGATCGTTGTCTCGGCATTCCTGGTGGAGCGGTCATGTACGGGCGTGCGCCGCCTGTGCGTACGCTGGTGGCACCTTGCATGTCGCCGCAGAATCGCGTCGTAGTTTCTAAATTGCACTCAGCTCTTGGACTATGAGGCCTGTGGAATTTGGGGATGCAAGGGCTCGGGGCAGGCACCGGCGTCTGTTCGGCTCAATTTGCGAAGGGGTGCGCGCCAAATTGAGCTAAATTGCTTATAACATGCTTGTCGAGGCGGTGGGAGATACGCGCTTTAAATTTTCCGACCTGACGGCAGCCGAATGATTAATTAACTTTGATCGTTAAGTGGAATAGCGTGCACCGATTTCTTCTTTTGTATGATATAGTTCGTGTGTGTGTGCTCATGTGGGTTTGTGTGTTTGTTTTCCGCGCGTGTTTTGGTCGATGCGGGAGCTTGAAAATGAGTGCAGCTTGTAGTTGCCTAATGGAACAACGGTATTTAATTGGCAGCCCTTTGTGCGTGCCTCTCGGCGAGGCAATTAGAGCGTGCCGTGCTAATAATTATGGAGTAGAGCGGACATTAATCACGTCGAATTAATAGAGCGTTTCGTCTCAATCTTCTAGAGAGCGTAGCTATTCTTAGAACGTTGCCATTTGTTTGCAGTGTATTGGGAGGCAATTTATTTTCCACGTTTGTGAAAGTAAATTGCGCGCGTCCGCATCAGGAAGAGGATAAGCATAAGGAATAGCATTCATGGGTCGTTTACGCATCTGACATATTATACATTAACGGGAAACAACCAGTGTTGTAGGCGTTACCGAAAAAAAGTAAGGAAATGCGTTACTTATTACTTGTGAAATGAAGAAACCCGTAACCGACCTACGTCACATCAAAATAAAAGGAACACGTTACCGTTACACATAAAAAGTAACGCACATTAATTTTGCGTTACTTTTTATTTATAAATTGACGATGACAACGTGTTTCTTTTCTTTTCTTTTTTTTTGCGACAGCGTTTTTTGACATTGGGCCAAACAAAAACTTAGTCTGACTTAACGGGCGTCTGGTGTCTCAGTTGTCGATGAGTCATTTAGCCAGTGCAGTACAACCGCTAGCCTGGGGTCTGTAAGGTTCACCACGCAGTAGCAATGCACGACCGCACGCCGGTGCGATGCTCATCCAGATCGAAAAGAGCAGGGGTGGGGATTGAACCCAGGATGCCTGGGTTTTGCAGCGCGAGCATTCGCTTCACGTGCTCGGAGCTGGTGTGCGCTTGCCCACCTGGCCACCGATCCTTTTTTTTTTCCTTCTTATTGCTGGTTTGGACAGGTACAAGACGAAAGGATCACACCGTTAAATTCTCTTCGCGGAGATCACCAATGCGCGATTATAAAATATAAAATTCTTCCAAGGTTTCAAGTGCGTTTAGAATTGACACCCAATCAGGCGCACAATCTAAAGTAGTGTATACATATTTTAGTCTGCGGGCTGATGCTATGAAATAAATACGTAGTACGGGTCGGGCATCCACATCGGCATGCCTCACAGCCATTCTACTTCTCCATGTGGCATGCAGGCCCAGGAGCATGACTAGATCGACAGGGATTTCAACTTGTTTCTCCCCGGGAAGAAACCGAATGCCGCATTGGGTTAAAGGCAAGTCTTTTTTAATAGTTCGCTGGAGGACATCCCAGAAAAGGAAAGCGTCCCAGCAGTCGAGAAAAACATGTTAGACAATTTCAGGCTTTTTGCACAAAAAACAATCAACGCCCCACGGTACGTGATTTGTTTTGCCCTCGAGCCATGTTTTGAAAGGGAGTGTATTGGTGTGTAACCGAAAAAAAAGTTCTTTCCAAGTGGAGAACGATCACATTTTTAACTCTAGATAACACATTACGCCTTGGGCCTGCATGAAACACGGAACGATACAACGGTTCAGGAAAAACACTTTCAGTAAGGTCACGAGTTAAGCGCTTGCGTGTCATAGTCGACAAGTATCGAAGAGAAAAACGCACAGACAAACAACGACACGCTTCGACCACTTCCCGAAGAAAACTGCCGAGTTTCTTCTGCTTGGGTCTACATGAAGAAAAAACGAACAAAGGGATTTTATCTGCAAGTGTCATTTAAATTACCGTCCGAAGAAAAGGGTTGGTTTGCTCTCTAAGAAACATACACAGATATACAGTCTGCCTAACAAACACGTGAGAGAACGATAGCCCTCCCTTACTGTCGCGACGAAACAAATTGTCAAGCCGCATTTTCTCCCAACCCGATCTCCAAATGAAAATGGCAAAAACACGATATACTTTCTGAATATTCACTCTGGCACATGCCAGCACTTAAAGCACATACCAAAATTTAGCGATTAAAAAAATATTACAAACGGTGGCGCGCGTAAAAACAGACAGATCCCATCATTTCCATTAGCCAGCTGCTTCGCGCGTTGTCTGCACTAATGATGACCAGTATGCGTTCGGCCTTTTATAATGCTGGAGAAAAACGCCTGAGTACATTGGCGGTGTCAACGTAAAACTTATGTTTTCAAAAACGTCGGAATTTGTGGCCCATGCTTCGTACCATAAGCCGCTGCACTTTTGTCACTTGACGGCTGAACCCATAAGCTCGCTGTAGGCCTGCACTTCAGACTGCTGTTGTGATGTTACCTTTATATTTACAAAAAATGACGACACCATCGGCATCGAGTTTGACCTCTATATTTTGTAATGAAACCCCATTAACACTCGTATTGTTTATTATAGTTCGACAAAAGGGCTCTAAATAAATACTGAACAACAAAAGGTGATAGCGGGCAACCTTGTTTAACTGACGAATCCACAAAAATCCACGATGTTGGCTTCCAGTTAATTATAATCTTTGTTGTGCCATTTGAACAAACTGTCTTATATATTTTTGCCCACTGTACGGTATGCTGCACTCGGTCAAATGCTTTCTCCAGATCAACCTGGTGGATGGCAGCCTGATCAAGCTCAGCATCACACAACCCTAATACACTTCTCGCAATGTGCACGTTCGTTAAAATAGATCTACCTCGGGTACTACAGGTCTGGTGATCCTCTACTATGTCGCAACTACCATTATGTAGTCGTCGAGCGATAACTTTCATTATAACTTTATAGTCGACGTTACCAAAGCAATGGGTCTGTAGTTCTTAACATTTTTATTTTTTTAATTTTTGTGCATCATCCAGTTTAGAAATGAGGACAGTATGGATGTTTAGAAAGGAAGGCGGGAACGTTTTTGCCTCATTCGCCTCGGCTATTACGTCGTGCAGACTCGCAGCAATATCGTGTTTAAATTTTTTTTTTTTTTTTTTTTGTGAAATGCCGTAGTTAATCCGCCAGGACCTGTAGCTTTTTTTGTTGCCATTTCTTCGATCGCCTGCTCGATCTCTGCTGCTTTTATCCGCTCTTCTAATTTTTCTGTTATCTCTTCTTCGAGACGGGGCATCATTGCTAGCTAATCTTCAAGTTGAGCGTCGCTGCCGTGCTCCTGTCGCTGAAAAAGCTTACTATAATATTCAATAAATGCTTTTTTTTTATAAACTCTGGGTGACTACTTGGCAAGCCATTGTATTCTATTTTGGCTATGTTTGTTTTTCCCTTACAGGCTTAGCTTCGGCACTTAATACCCGTTTGGTGGGCTGCTTCCCTAGAATGTATTTAGCGGCGAGGGCCCGCACGATGGCTCCTTTAAACTTTTTCACCCCTAAGTCTGCAATTGTACTCTTTACTGTGTTAATCTGTTCTGAAAGCATTCCTGGATCTTCATTTTCGTGTTTGCATAGTCGGTGAAGGTCTTGAAAAAACAAATTTTCTTCGTTTTTTTTTTTTTTTTTTTCAGTAAGCATGCGTGCTTGCTTACTTATTGCACTAACTTTAACCTCGCGCATAAACCATTCCCACATTTCACAGGCGCTCATCCCTATGTCGTGAATTTTACTTAATAATTGATCTACTGTCTGAGTTAAAACTTTCTCCTTAAGAAGGTTATTATTCATTTTCCACTGGTCCTAACGAGACCGGGTTTGCTTTCTTTGCGTCGTTCTGTTTTTCCAGTCTATATTTCGTTTAAGACAGGGCAATACAGCGTGGCCATAAATAAAGATACTAAAAGTACCGGGAAAGGGGGGGGGGGGGAGAAAGAAAGGCAAAATTTTGATAGTATGTGGAATGAGTGAAAAAATGAATAACTTGGCGCCTATACTTCGTTTCAGCTTCAGTCCAGACACAGCCGACGTTACGCGCTAATGGGACCGATCAAGCAGCGTCAAAGTACAGGTCACTGGGCCTTATCTGTTTATGATTGGTTCAGCGGTGATAAAACACGTACCGAAATAGGACGAACACCATGATGGTGCTCTTTTGACGCTGTCCGATTGGTCCCATCAGTTCGTAGCGTCAGCTGCGTCTGCATTAAGGTAAAACGAAGTGTAAAAACACGGGAAAAAAATTAAGTGTACTTTTTTTTAGGTGTTGTGAAGATGATGTACCGAATAGCGTAACTACGTTCCGTTACTCGGAATCAGTAACGTCAGTGCGTTAGCCGTTACTGTTTTTTTAACATACCGAGTATCTAACTACGTTACAGAAAAAGGTAACGCGTTACCTGTAACGCCGTTACTTGTAACTCGTTACCGCCAACACTGGTAATAACTGAGTGTCTAACTTACGGTCGAACCCCTAATCAATTTTTTTGCTCGTTAAAAGCATGTACTTTTCTCGCCCCCCCCCCCCCCCCCCCCCTTTCCCGCATTTTTTGTGAAGAGATCGGACCTTTAATTTTGTCTTTTATAATAAAACCTTTTAGAGTACTGTGCCCTGGGTACTGTATAAATGTTATCAAATGTGCAATAACCGCGTCTTTTACTCTCGGGAGACATTCCAAATTACGTAGTAGGCGCTAAAACCACGCACTGAATAAGTGATTGGTAATGTGATTTAATAGCTTTCGACTGAGGTCGTGTATTGTCCCTGCACTTATATTGTAACAAAATTTCACTATATGTACTGGCACGACGCTTTAATCCCCTCTCCCTTCTCTCCGCCCCCGCTGAAGCATTTTCACGCGCGAGACGCTATAGACATTTCCATCGCTTATCGCCCAGGCGAAAAATGTCGAGTCACTCGACTGTTACGCAGGCGCGGCGTACGATTTTTTTTGCAAGAGGCGCTATTGCGCGTGCTCAGAATGAGTTTAACAGTCCAGTAAGAAAAGATGGCAGCTCGCAGAAGGCGTTTGTTGGAAAGGTCTATACTGAATCTTGCGGTAGCCTACCTGACCAAAAAAAATACACCTCAAGCCTTTCGTAATATGTCAGTGGAACACAGCGATGACTGTTCTGTAAATCCGTACTTCGCCTTGCGAGCACAGAAATGACAGCGCCCGATCCCTGGATCCCGGAGTGATCGGCAGTAAATCCTGTTGCTGCCGAGTGTTTAGAATACACAAGTGTTTCACCGCTGAAGAGAAGTTAGGGTATACCTAGCTTTCCGAGGATCCCCGAATTATCGAATCGTGGATCCAGGGCTCAAGGATCACGGTAAAAGTAGCGTGAAAAGTTGTCGTGAGCATTGAGTGTTCCAGTCCTCTCTGTTACACGTTCTCTGCGCCTTCGTCTCTTCTGACCGGCTATTTAATTTTCTTGCTCTTTTTTTATTATTTTTTTATATTACATTCTGGAAGAGTCTATGAGTGGCGGCGATGTATGAAGAAAAAAAGGCGCCCCGTTTTGGGAGCACGGCACCTCAGCAATCCTCGATTTTGAAATATATTCGGCGTTCGTGCCTCGCTTATCACGAAAGGAAGTCAACCATGTGAAGCTGAGCTTTGTAACTTGTATTTTGATGCTTCTGTACCTATACTCTACGAACAAAGAAATCGAACTTTTTTTTTTTTTTCTATTCTAGTATAGTATACTATGTGTGCGCTTTGAGCTAGAAAGCTGCAGCCAGTTTTCGTGTTTTTGTTTCTCCTGCATATTTGTGAATTGTGGTGGGGATGAGGGGTTCTGGCTCTTGTCCTCAGTACACCTTTTTTGTTTTTTACAAAACATTACGCCATTTAGTAGCGTCTGAGCAAATTATCCTAAGCCGTCGTATTTTTGTCGTTCACACTGAACATCTATTGCTCCTAAGGGCTGCAGCAGAGCCCGTGTTCAACTACGGGGCCACCCATGCGCTTCGCGCTGGAAGTCAGGACCAAAATGGGAAGGACGGCGGTCATTGTTGCTTGATGGGGTTCAGTAAAAGGTATGTTCCACGGGGGTACATAATATTGCGTTGGAGAGATGGCGGTTTCATATTTGTGAATATAAAAAAAGTGCGTTAGCGGATTAGCTTTTTATTGACCGTTGGAACGTTTGCAGCGAGATGCGAGAAATAAATAAAGAACCAGATTTTAGACGAGGCAACGATGCGGTATTATGCAACATGTTTTAACAAACGTGAAACAAACTACAAAAATATATCAACGCAAAATATTATAGTATACGAAAATGCGCCAGAGTGTCTAAACCAGTTTCCTTTTTTTTTTTTTTTTGATCCTCAAAGGAAAAAAAATATTATGGTATTTTACTTCCGATTTTTTTTTTTTTTTTTACAGAATGTGTTGTAGAGTTGGGTTGTATGAGGTGACGGTAACGTTCAAAAAGAGCGTAGAAAATTGTTAAACAATTACTCTACCCGTAAGGAACACTGCGACAGTTGAAGCGTGACGTCGGAGCCGCTAAGCTGTCATTTCGCAGCAAGTGGACTGAATGGACGGTAAAGGTGCGAGCGCGCACCATAGAGTCCGCATAGGCGTTTCGTATTGAACCGAGTAACACACCGGACGAAATTTGTATAGCGTTTAGGAACCAATGACAGTGTACTAAGTAGAAAGCATTTCGTCAATCTGTTAAACTATTTTATTGTACAAAACCTAGCACCGCCTTATGGTAATGAAGACGAGTTTGAAAATTGCATGCCCAATTTTGAAATCCATGGAACAACGAAACTGCATGTGTTTGCATGAACCGTTCCTATTGTCGGTGTGGCTGCCTGAACGTCTTATGCCTTGTTACTGGACACAAGCTACCACCGCCCTGTGGTCACTGAAGAACACTTCCGAAATCGCGCACTCAATGTTTTAAGCGTGTAGCTCCACCTAATTTCACGCCCGTGGTTTCGCCTGCTTAAAGGGGCACGGAAACGACATTTTAGTTGAGTGCCCAAAATAACTATGATTTACGTTGTGAAATGAAATAAAAAAAATCTAAATTCCAAATGCTAAGAAATCACCTATACGAAAGCAAAACCATTAATCTAGTAAATTCTTGAAAATCCGAGAAATGGGCCCAATAATCTGTGCAGTGCCCACGAAAAATCGGCGGGGAACGTCCCCAACCGCATGCTTCCTTTTTTTTCTTTTCTCACAACAAGCTTTTGGGGGGGGGGGGCTCTTTCCCAGTTTCCTCATCACCCCCTGCTTTTCTCTCTCTCTCTATTCCTCCTCTCCCTCCTTCTTTCCTCCTCCTCCTCGAACCTGGTGCGACGCCAGACGAATCTGTACCGTAAATTTAAGAAAAATAGAAAGATTCCTCAGTACCACCTGGAAGTTAGGAGGCTGGTGTAGTTATGACGTTGGATGCCTCCCGCCCCGGCGCCACTCACGGAAGTACAGCACGCGTGTATAGGCAACTCGGGCTTGAAAGGAATCGCGAAGCTTGGCGAAGAAATCCACAGTGCTTCTGCAACGTGCATTCCACACCACCAAGATCGCCGTTCTTACACCCTAAAAAAAGCCCGTGCGCTTACTTTCCCGCACAACACTCGGAGAGCCAATCACCGCAACTTACGTAGGCAGCTCAGCGAATGACGATGCCCAAACATATGTTTGGGCCAAAACCGCAGACTGAGTTGTGACATTAAGCAATGCAAAACGTCACGCTCGCATTGCTTAATGTCACAACTCAGACTGCGTTTTTTGGTCTGAACATATGTTTCGGCATCGTCATTCGCTGAGCTGCCCCCGTAAGTTGCGGGGATTGGCTCTCCAAGTGGTGTGCGTGAAAGTAGACGCACAGACTTTTTTTAGAGTGTAGCAGACTTTGGGGGTGTAGGAGCTTGATCTGTACATGCGGGGACCTCTGCCAAGCCAATCATACCATGTCCCCCCACCCCGGGATGTGCTGTGGACAACCCGCACAACTACGGCACCCAGGGAATACCTTATATGCATAGCTTGCAGGTGTCGCCATTGCTGGGTAGAGCTCCTACTTCTGCGGTGTGAAACTAACACGGTGAACCGAACGCTCACGAAACATAAAATGCCAGCATGGCCGCGAATGACGTTACGGGCAAGCTGTGTATAGGCCATAGAGTGTACAGTCCTCGGATATTACTACTATAGGCGAGATTCTCACGCGTTGACGCCACCAAGCGGCAATGCTCGCAACTACTCAATCCCCACCCCTGCCCTTTTCGATCTGGATGAGCATTGTCCCGGCGTACGGTCGTGTATCACTACTGCCTAATGCATGTTAAAGACCCCGGGCTAGCGGTTGTACTGCACTGGCTAAATTGCTCATCTACTGCTGAGAGACAAATCTCCTGTTGAGGCAGACTAAGTTCAGGCCGTATAAACATACCCAAAACCCCTTTTTTTTTTTTTTTTTTTTTTTTTTTTTTGGGGGGGGGGGGGGGGGGGGGGGGGAGGGATCGCAACTACAGTACTTATGGCCGTGCGAAGGCCTTTGACGTCACGAGCGCGATATGCATTGCGTTTCCGTGCCCCTTAACACCCAGCTAGCTTTACTAGTTTTATGGCCCGAGAACCCTTTCTGTCATAATTAGCTAAAATGCTTTGTTTTTATTGTTTCTATTATCAGCAGTCTCACGTTAATGTTTGTTTTTACGTGCCGTCATGGTGTCACGTGGCGACGTATTCAACGTGACGTCACAGTGTCACGTGACGTCATGACATCACGGGACTCACGGTGTCACCTGATGTCATTAAGTCACATGGCGCCACTGTGCACCGTGACTTGATATGAAAATGTCACGTCATGGCGTGAGCTGACGTCATGTAACAGGTCACGTGATGCGCGGCGTGACGTCGGAGTTGTGTTGAGCGGCGTGACGTCGATGTGGAATATTTTGGCGGAGTGTCGAAAGAGCCTTCCGCGTCGGTATGGAGCGCGGTCGACGGCGCAAAACCCGCGAAGTGTCTCACTAACTGCTATCGCAGTAAAATAAGTCCCACAGCGGCTAAATTTTGCGGGCGAGACATCGGTCGACAAATTAGCGGACTCCTAAGCTCGGGAAAGCTCATAAAGAACTACCCAGTGCAGCTCGAAACAAGCTGCGCCTTCTGCGTCTCCTGACGTTATCTGTAGATTTTTTTAGAGATAACAGTTTGTTTTTACTCATAATATAAAAACAACGGGGTGCAAAATACAGCTATCGTTCTACAAGAGCGACCATTTTATCTCAAAAGACCATTATGTACGAAAACATTTTGAGATGAAATCGGAAAAAATAGCCACATTGGATACACCATTCTTAATATAACGTCAGCCGACCGGGGCACCACTTTTGTTGTCATGTCTTTTTGTGGTTTTATTCTTCTTATCATTACGATTTCGGACGAAGAATCCTTGAGTTTGAAACTGCGCTCATGCACGGCGGAGAAGAATTCATAAGCGCGTTTGTGTCGCTTTCTTGGCTTTCAAGGACTTCGTCTCTTCTATTATAAATATTTGTTTTCCCCTAAATGTATGTGCATCATCAGCAGTCGCGGACACCGCGGCGTTATACATCGAGTGTCCTTTTTTTCTTTTTTTAATCCGTCATTTTAAAAGTTTCTTGAATACATTTTGTTCCGTTCTTCTTTTTATTTGTTTCACTTGGTGTTTACGGGCCCGAACGTTCGCGGCACTGTGATCGTGGCAGCTGCAACCTTGACAACTTGGGGACTTTGAAAGCTCTTAATCACAAGGATGATGTTGCCAAGGCGTTTCAAATGCAAGCGTATGTCTGCATTAACTCAAAGCATAATGTATATCTTTCTGTTTGCGGGCATATGTGACCGCCATGCTTTTTGATAATTGATTAGCTTTGTCGCACTGTGGAGGACGAGCATTAAATCGTACTAAGCTGATGCACCGAGCGGCCATCCGTTCGTAATCCAATGTGTAATCTCCACAGCCCAGTACGTGCGAGCTCGCGGCTCAGGAAACTGAGCAAACAAAGGGCCGCACTCCCGAGCGCTAAATACGGCAACCGACGAATCAGCGATTTTTGCCAACCGAACAAATAAAATCAGTACCTGTCGTTTTCTAGCATGTTCGTTTGTGGCCAGGTGTCGCTAGAGAGCAGCGCTGGAACTTGGAAGTAACGTGTTACATGGAACACCTTTAATTTTAACGCTTTAGTTCTTTGTCTTACGTACTTTTGTACTTTTGCCTACTTTTGTGACCGTTTTACCGTAACGTGGATGTTTAAATTACGTTACTCGTTCCGCGTTACGTTTGATTAAAATTATAGTTGTGGTTCCGCTTGAAAACAAACGATTTCCCATCGTGTCACCTGCATCATGGCGGCGAGATGTTTCAGTGGCGCCCTCTTATGGTTCCTACCCTTGACATCACGATTAGGATTTGCCTCAGTCCTTGCACTCTAAAAAAAAAAGGTGTATTCTTACACCCTCTGTCCTATATGATACACCCGAAGATTTCAGTTCCACGTACAGCGTACTGACGTCGATGTGGCGGTACAAACTTCTATTTTGCTGGGGCGTCCTCTCCCCCTCCCTCTCATACAGCATTTTGTCATAGGCGCCTCCCCCCCCCCCCCCCCCCTCCTCCAAAACAAAATCTTGGCTACGTGACTGCTGTACAATATGGGATCCCCATTCTCAATATCTTATTCATAACGTGGAACGAATTCAAAACCGTGCAGCTCGTTTTGTAACAAGTAACTATGATTTTCGTTGGAGCATCTCAAACATAAAAATATCACTTGGTTGGAGTCTTTGCCAACGTACAGAAGTTTTTACAGTTAAAGCTCTTTCACGCTATTTATAATGATCAAACCGGAATCGATAAAAACGTGTATATGCAGGCCCTACATTACGTATCAAGAAGAGCGGATCACCAGATGAAAGTTAGAGAAATTAGCTGCCGAACAGATGTTTTCGCCCACTCTTCTTTCCCCCTTACTATCAATGAGTGAAATAGTCTGGACAGCGCTATTGTCAGTTCTTCACAAAACATGTTCTTCTCAGTTTTACAAGACTTTTGTTGTCAATAGGTGTCTGTTATTTTACGTCTGTTCTGTATTGTGTTTTTTTTTTGTTCATGGAACCCCCTACAATAATGCCCCCTTGGCGATGTAGGTACTTGTATAAATAAATAAATAATATTAATACTGACACAAAAAGTGTCATAGAAGTAACATTCATTGCTTCTAGAGCATAACACTCGTTAGTTTCAAAAACTAACTATAACGATATTTACTTACACGTGCAGGAAGGTAAGTAGACCCAGTAAAAGCGCTAGTTTTTGTAGAGCTAACGAGGAAGGCTATATTGTTACATACCTTCCGATGACGGGCAGGGCGTTGTTAGTGGATATACGTTGCTATGACGACGCCTTTACTGGACTGGTGTATGCTTCAGCGTACGAGCACTGTGCAGTGCCATGAAAGTCGTGGACACGAGCTCACGACTTTAGAATGGGAATTTTCTGGCGAACGCTCGTGCAAGCAAGCAATTTTTCTCCCCTAAATGCCTCTGGCCGCCCTGCGCGTAAACTGTGAGATTGAAGAATGTGGTTACCGAGTGTATTCCGAATCTCACTCGACGTTCCTCAAATTCATTGTGAACTCGAGTGAGTTTAAGAATACCGCACGGAAGTTTGCAAAGCATTAAGACAGCCGAGATCGTTGTGCGCTTTTGCCAGCCCGATACTTACATCCATTTCTATGGGACACCGAGAGATTCATTTATCGACTTCACAGGAGTGATTTTTTTTTTTCGTTCGTTCCCCTCAACATCGCGCCTTGAGTGCAGTTCGAATACGCATGCGCAGGTGGACTTCCTAAAGCCAAAGTCACATTGATTGTACGTCATGCAAAAGACGTTGCCAACACGATGACATAATTATCCGAGGGCACTCCTCAACCATGTTCAAAGCGTGCTTGCTGCGTTGTCATACACGTCTCCAGCATGTCTTCAGACAATTTGGGTGCGACCAGTGTCACCGTCATACAAGGAAGGCCTCTGGCATTGTTTGCAGCGTTTTGCCGCCGGCTTTAGTTATCGGCAAACATCAAATTGCTCTGTCACTTAAAAAAAAAAAAAATCCTATGTGTCTACTTTCCCGCACAACACTCGGAGAACCAATCACCGCAACTTACAGAGACAGCTCAGCTAATGACAATGCCGAAACCTATGTTTAGACCAGAAAACGCAGTCTGAGTTGTGACATTAAGCCATGCAAAACGTCACGCTTGCATTGCTGAAAGGGGTTATGACACGCCAAAAATAAAATATGAGATAACTATACTGCTAGGACCCATTGTATGTTCCTATAATCCCTCTAAATTTGTTTTGAAAATGGCACGGTAGTTTCGTGGATAAATCGATTTATATGCGGGTCCCTCGAAGGGGCGGACCGGGCGGAGCTGGAGGCCGGCCACGTAGCCAGCCTCCACCGCGGTGTCCCCTTGCACGCACTCACAGACTTGGCTCTCTTGGCGTCTCGAGCCTCAGCTTCCTCGCTTACCTTCCGCGCGTTTCAAGCTTGCGGTCCGTGACGATTACGTCTACGGTATCGCTCGCCTTGTCATTGGACATTGATTCGACATTGATCGCAGCAGCGATGAGAGTGATTGCTATCAATATATATTGGAAGCTGTTCACTTTGACTGCGACCCGCTGGCGACCAGCTCCAGCGACGACGAGTTACGGACGAACTCGCCGTGGTCACCGTCGTCCGGGAATATCTCGCAGGCGCATGCAGAGTGCAAGGTCAACGGGCCAGGGGCGAGAGCTAGAATAGCTTATGGGTTACCGAGTTGCGTGAGCGGTTTTGATCGTACCGCAGCGGGGGCGCCTAGAATGAGAGAGCGTTCATGGTCACGTGGTTTATGGACACCATGGTGTGACTAACTTGGGCAGTGTTGCCTGGTCGCCAGATGAAAATGATGAAAATTCGTAAATCGAATATTGCAATTACCAGAGCTCTAAAAATCGCGTCTGAACTTGCAGGTGTGCGGATCGCGTATTCCTTGGATTGTGCTACAATATGGGGTGTGAACCAAGTACTAGCGTAGCATGGCCCTTGGGAAACACCACACACGTCCCCCTTTAAGAAACGCTAACACTGACCTCGTAACGAAGCCAAAATAGGCAGCAACGCATAGTGTAAGCAAGAGAAAAACCAGCCGAGAAAGTCAAAACAGAAAAGTGAAGGGGTCAGCGTTAGCGTTTCCCAAAGGGGTACGTGTGTGGTGTTTCCCAAGGGTCACGCCTAACACATTCCCTAAGGACCCATCAATAGATATTCCTTTATTATTATATGCGATGCTATTCACGTGGACGTCATGGGAGAGTTCGTTGCAGCTGAGCGCAGCTGACGCTGAGCTTACTTCCCTAATAAAATAGCTTTTCACGCCATAAAAATGGTCGTTCTTGGCAGATGGCACGTGCAGTTTCATTCTCAGAAACATATATACACTGTAAAAAAAGCCCGTGCTTACACTTTCCCACACAACAATCGGAGAGCCAATCACCGCAAGTTGTGGAGGCAGCTCAGCGAAGGACGATGCGGAAACATATGTTTAGACCAAAAAACGCAGTCTGAGTTGTGACATTAGGCAATGCAAGCGTGACGTTTTGCACTGCTTCATGTCACAACTCAGAATGCGCTTTTTGGTCTAAACATATGTTTCGGCATTGTCATTCGCTGAGCTGCCTCCGTAAGTTGCGGTGATTTGCTCTCCGATTGTTGTGCGGGAAAGTAGACGCACAAACTTTTTTTAGAGTGCACTCTTAAGAAATCTGGTGCGTCAAAGAACTTAGGAGATCCAATCGCTGCCATTTACGGAGGCAAGACGGCGAACTGCGAGGCTGAGAATAAAATGTTCAGGCCTAGAACTGAATCTTCCGATGTGGCACTGAGTATGGTGAAGCGTCATGCTCACTGCCCATGCGAAGATTTTTTTTTTTTTTTATCCAATGTTTAAACATGTATGTACTTTGTTAATCGTCAAGCTCTCTGCTCTCTCGAGTTCTTTGGTGGAAAGTAGACGCTCCAAATTTGTTTTTATCGTATACCCCAAAGGCGCATTGGCCGGCTAGCGTTCACCCTTTCCCTGCGCGCGTTTCCGGACTAACTTCCCGTGCGCGCTCTAGCCCGGGCGTGAGCCCAGCCCCTGTGCGGTGTTGGGCGCCCCAGCCTCTTCCCCTCGTGAAAACAATAAACAGCGTCTTATCCCGCCCCGACGCACGTGGGAGCGAGCGAAGAATGCGCGCTGTAAATCAGCCCTGACGTCTTTCCGTGTTCGCAGCACCCCCAACGTTGGCGCGTCCTTTTTTCGCGTCACATTTTGTTGCACTTGCGTATTGCTATCGTCTTTGTTGTGTTCCACGCTCCCCTTGTTGGTGGCTGGGAAGCAAGGATCGGTAGCGTGACGTGCGCGAGAACGAACGCAGCTGGGTTCCCACTTTTTTTGTTTTGTTTGTTTCGTTTTGTTTGTTCTTCTTTGCTTCTTGCCAAAGAGAGAGAGGGAGAGCGAGAGAGAGAGAGAGATTCTCTGTATTTGGAAGCTTGGAGGGAAAAAACTGGACCCTCACAATCCCGAAAAAAAAAAAAATATGGGCAACTGGACGTTCGCCCGATGGTAGACGCCCAGGTAATGGAGCCTAAGATTCTACACGCCGTTGCTTTTTGTTGCCCTTGGACCAGAGCCAGTGCCGGGAAGCAAAGGGCCGTCTCGATTCCGCTGCCCCTCATGTTGCGTCTCCAGTGCGGAGTCGTGGGGTGTTAAGCCTAGCCGGCTCGGGATGCACGTGCGACGTCTTTCTGGAAGCGGAGCCTGAATTATTTGAGCTAGAGGAACGTGCGGTATAGACGCTTTCAGGCAGCTGTGCATGGGCGCCGCCATAACCGACCTTCAGTTTTTCTTCCCTCTTATTCCGGTCGCTCCACTTCATCATTACCACAGCAGGACAGGTTATTGCCATGTGAAGTGTTACTGTGTCCTTCTCCCCAGCATAGGCCCTTCTGGAGACTCGTCAACGCCCGCTTCAGTGGCTCGGCATCTCGGTAAGACAAGAGAAGGTCGGCTATGGCGGCTCGATTTGGCGCGCGCTGAAAGCGTCTATATTTCTGCATAAAGTTACCAAATATTCGTGGTTTTTTGTTGGTTCTTTTTTTAATTGCACGAGATTTTTTTTTTCTATCACCAAGAAATAGCTCTTCCCTAGTCTTGGTTTTCCTAATGCCACAGGTTTTTTCAAATGGTGTAACCATTTTGATGACGCCTGAGCCGATAAAATGTCAAAATAATAATATATTAATAAATAAGTGTATGGAAATATATTACCCTACCGATTAATCAGTTACTACATTTTTTTAAACAGTCTTTTAAGAGTTTATTTTAATTTTATTAAAAGGTAGGTGCCTCGCTGACTATCAGTACTCAGAAAAAATGCAGATAAACTCCTCTAAAGGCTCACCTCATTCGCTGCCTAGCTTCTTGCTGGAGAATGTTCCATCTTACATGAGTCGTGTTTTGTTTCCTATGGTGAGCGGATGGTGAGCGGGATGAGAAATAAGCACCGCTCTGCTGTTTTTGTTTTGTGAGTTTGTGCGCTGTCTCATATTTGAATCAAATAAATATTTCTACCTAAGTAACACATATATTTTTCGATTATATAAATAGTACTCAGAAGCTGACCATTTAAGATCAGTCAAAAGGTGCATACCTTTTCACTGACGTTTACTGATGTCACTGTTTATGACATTGGATGGCAAGCCGCTATCAGCCCAGTATTTTATGCTTATTGTTGTTGCTAATATTAGACCGGACATATTTGTCCTTGGCATAATAATAAGATCACGTTGCAAAGCAATTAAGGGTTGCGGTGTTTGAACATTGCCTTGTTCGTATCTCTCTTTTTTTTTAGTTTATGCGAATACTTCTTGTTTCACTTGCCTTGCTGCTTGTGAACTATGGTGTCATCAATATACGAGGTGTTGCAACTAAGGCTTTCAAAAATTCCTAAAAATAGGGTGGTTGAGAAAAAGAAAAAAAAAAAAACTCTTTCCGGGAACAAATTGCCAGCCACGGCGGACGTCAAGAATCGCAAAAAATATACTGATTAACTACATAACTAACTGAAATTTACTTAATACATTTTTATTAAGGAAAATGAAACAGATCATTCCGATGATAAACGTTCGAAGCACCATTCCACTTCCTTCCCTCGTAGAAGGGAAGGAAGTGTAAGGCACGTGTGTTGCGCGCCTCAGCCACGGGTAGCAGGACCGCTGACGCGAAGATGCGCTCCGATATAGAAATCGAAACCTAGAAACACGTTCAAACTGATGAAGAGCGGTCCCCTCGCGAAACGTCGTAATAAGCTTCGTATTAGTAACTCCGACAGTACGCATCTTTGACTTATTAGCTTTTCCCGGTCCATTGTTTTTATATTTACCTTACTTCACCTATATATATATATATATATATATATATATATATATATATATATATATATATATAAGAAGAAAAGAACCGTTAGTGAAAACAGCAACAACGGACGATTTAATCTTCGACGACTCTGGCCGAAACGTTGAAGATTAAATCGTCCGTTGTTGCTGTTTTTCACTAAGGGTTCTTTTCTTCTTCAATACCCACGCCTTCGACCCCCCGCCACCATGCCCGTTGCATATATATATATATATATATATATATATATATATATATATATATATATATATATATATATATATATATATATATATATATATATATATATATATATATATACACACAATACCGGGTGTTTCAGCAAAGACTGGCAAAATTCCTAAAATTGGTGTATTCGAGGTAAAAGGTAAAGTGAACAATGAAAACAAAACGCGAAAAACAAAACACAAGGTACAGAATCGCTATGGAACACTATTAAGAACATCAGTTATGGCTTAAGAACATCAGTTATGGCGATATATATATTTATATATATAAATATAATTTTGGAAAAGATTATATTTTTCTGAAAGCTGTGGTATTTTGATGCCACCAATCCGAAACCTCTATCGCACCGGAAATACGACGTCGTTTTTGGGCATCCGGGTAGGGTTTTGAGGGGAGCTCGTTTCTTCTCGGACGGAACAAGCGGCAGGGGAACGTCGACGCTCTGTCGTGACCGTCAGGGGCCCGAAATCTTGTACCCGCCGAGTTGAGCGCTGCGGTTGTTTGCTTTATCGCACGGAGGAGAAGTGCATTGTTTGCTCTCCTAATGAAGGCAAACACTGCGCGGGTAAATATTATTTAGGCGCCAGAATGTGGGCTCTTTTCTTACGGTTGTTAGCGTTTTTTCATTAGTTTCTCCTGGGGGGAGGCGCTATAACGCAGGGAGGGAAGCACTTTGGTAAACGAATAACTTCCGCTTACTGTTAAAGGGCTCATTAATGCAGTGTCCTTTTTATGAGGCAGTCCTTCCCTGGAACCTGATTTTATTTTTATTTTCGCTCAAGTGGGAAGGTGTACCTCGTTTTAGAACTTGCATATTTTCTTTCCTTTTCTGCGTTGCTGCCGTAGTTTTGTTTGCTCAAAGGGCTTTCGCTGGAAAAAAAAAAGAAAACAATTGCGAAAGTGTATAATAAGAGAGTTATGGTTGCACGGGCGCAGTGCTTCACGAAGACCGCGAACAGCTGGAGCGCAGGTGTACGACGCGGAATGAAATTTTGGCGAGTGCGCCGGTTTTCTGCTTCCCAAACGAGGCGCTCTTATTTGGACACACGTGGGGTGCCACGTCCGTTGGCCGCATTGCGGAAGGCAGAAAAACCTAGAAGTGTTCAGGTTGGATCGATATGGGCCTCGGTGCTTCTTCTTTTTTTTTTCACCTTTCACCTTTATTATCGACACGCTTTTATAGACTAGGCAAACTTGTATGCTGCGTAGTGAATACTCGGAACGTATAGAGGGTGCGCAACATCCATCGCAGGGAAAAGAAGAAGAACCGAGTTACCGGGGCGGAATCTAGCCAGGTTTTCAACACCAGATGAGTCAAAGACTGTGCTCCCAAACACACAGCTGCACCCAATGCACGGCTGCACCCAAACTCACTCGAGTCGACGAGAACTCTGAACGAAACCCCTTCGGAGAAACCCGCCCTGAACAAAACGGTCTTTATGAATTTCCTCCCGGCGAACTTAACCGAGGAGTTGGGCAGATAATTTCCCACTCCGCCCATTTCTCACCCCTAAATCTCTCCTCACTGTACTAAAAATAAGGGGCATCTCTGATGCCCACACTGTACCTCTTTATTGAACTGCTTTAGGTTTTGCCTGACCAAGCCATAATGACCCCCTTCCCGTAAAAAAACAACAACAAAAAAACAAAAAACAGAAAAACGTTGCATTCCGTTTGTGATCATTCTACCCCCCCCCCCTTTTTTTTTTCTTTCTTTTTTTTTTTCCCCTAGAAACTAAAGCACGAAGGATTAAAACAAAACGATCGTTTCTAGACTCCCCTCTTTATCGGGGGCTGCGAATTCGTACCCTTGTCCCAGCCCTCGGTGTAGAGCCGCAAGAAGAACACTTTCCCGCCGGGGTTTATCCTCTCGGTTGGAGCCGTCGTTGCGGACGGCCGAGTCTCATCGCCGCTCCTGCGAGCACTGCTTGTTCTCTGATGGAAGCCAGCGGCCAGCAGAATGGCAGGCTCTGTTCCAGTGGTGCTTATTAGACGCCGGCGAGTACGAGCGCAGCCGTCTGCGATGGGGCCCCGTCTCTTTTTGCGGGGCGCAAATGAGGCGTGTAAATCTCTCTCGCTTTTTCCTCGTTACAAGCCGCGTCCGCTTCATGGAAGAGAGAATCTTGCGGTCTGATTAGGCGCTGCGTTCTCGTCCGTCCGCCGTCATGGCAAGAAACTCGATGCGGTTCGCCATAAGACATTGTAGCCGCGGTTCTGCGGGGATTGTTGTAATTGCGTAGAAAAGAGGACGGGTTCAGGCTTTTCCTTCGCAACCCTATCGTTTGTGTGGGCTTCATGCTCGTAAACAATGATGTCCTCGTCACAGACTCGCAAGGTCAGAACTCTCTTTATATGCATATATGTATATATTTGGTGTTTATTGGCGATGGCGACGTAGTAGCTGCAGACGCCGTTAAAACGTAGTTAAAACAAGACGCCGTGAAAACACATGACAGTGTGGAAACACTGTCTGAGGTTCACACACAAACTGTCTGCAGACTTGTTCAAAGCGTACAAATGTGTGCTTCGATCGTGCTTGAGGTGTGTCCACACATGTCATCATACCTGCAGCGAACAACGCGGTTTTTGTATTATGTCTTTAACTTTGTTCGGGGCTTCGCCAGCATGTTGCCACTGTTGCAACGCAGGAGGTCTCCAGGGTAAGAGGCGGGAGAGAGAAAAAAACGTGACCTCCACCAAGGCTTATCACAACACCCGTGGTTCTGAAATGGGGGTCCGCGAAGGGCATTCTAGGGGTCCGCAAAGCCCAGCCTCATCAGTCAAGCCCGACAATAAAAGTTGTCTTTTCTCAGATTTGAGAAGAAACGTTCCAATTTTCTGGTGAGTTTTCTATGGTGTATGTGTCAATAAGAGAAGTCTACTTCACGCTAGCCTTTAGTTATATCTGTTTAATAAATCACTATCATAATTAACATATACCTTTCCCTTATCCTCACCACGAACGGGGGGTCCTCCATCGTCCCCGCCGATCCACGAAGGGTCCGCGAAACATCACTGGTTGAGAACCACTGCTCTATATGACTGAGTAGTTTTCCTTAGATCGCGTGCTGTCGGAGTTCGATTCTCCCACTGATGAAAACTTCAGAAACGTCAGCACACACAGACATTCAGACACTGAGCCAATTCACTTTTTTTTGTTTCGGCCGTTCGCACAGAGGGATGGGCGGGCCTTGCGAATACCGGGTACCAGATTTTCTGGCTCCTTTCGGAAATCTATTATCTGTGTAATCTGCGTTGTGGCATCATGTATGCGAGCATGCCGGGGCATGGTCCACTCAGTCTCCCGAACAAAGACGGATGAGGAGAGGTCATGACCTCTCCTCATCCGTCTTTTCGTTATGTGCGCTCGAAGATCTCCGCTAAAGTTCGTATGCACATACACTCTAAAAAAATAAAAAAAGGGTATCACCTTAAAACCCTTTTGTTCCATATAAGACACCCCAAAACTTCAGTTGGACGTACAGAGCAGTGACGTCGAACTGACGGGTGCCAACTATCACGAGAGGCGCTTGATAGCCGTGTGGAGCTAATGTTCGTGTTACTGACTACAAAAGAAAAACTCGGGGTTTTCTTGGCCTTACAGCAAACCCTGTGTTTTCTTTATGTCATCTTTGATACGTAATTTAGCTATTTAAAAAGTTATATCACACCATTATCAAGCCCCTCGTAAAATATGGAGCCGTCTGTACGACTATAGTGCGCTGTACGTCGAACTGGAGATTGGAATGCATTGTATGGGACAACAAAAATTTAAGTTGATGTTGTTGGTTTTTTTTTTACAGTGTATAGGTTGACTATGCCGAGTGATCGTTTTTATTCGAATCATAATTTTAAAAAAAAGGTACAAACTGCTAGCGCATTGTTGTCTTCGCTGGATATATTAGAAGAGCGAACAGACCGTCACAGTCTGTTGAGTAATTAACTAAAATTCGTTAATAATCTTTTTAACCAGTGAAAATAAACATAATTTCAATGAGAAACTTGCTGAGCATGATCGAAAACCACTAAATCAGTCTACTTTAGAACGACTTGAAGCTTTCGGAAACGCGGGGGTGCACCAAAATAACTACTCGTGCAGCAGGCACAAAGCTAGCAGCTGGGAAACCCGGGTTCCCTGTGTCCGAAAGTTTCAAGTCGGTCTACAAGTGACTGATCTAATGGTTTTTTGTTTTTTTATATTTCTCAGCAAGTTCCTCATTGAAATCGTATGTTTATTTTCACAAACTAAAATGTAATTAACGAATTCTAGTTAATTATTCAACAGCCTGGGACGGTTACTGGCTCTTCTGATGTCCGCTGAACTTGAAAAACACCTAGCGAATACGACATTTAGCTAGCAGTTTTCACTCATTTTTTAAAAATTTTGTTTCGAATAAAATATTACCGAGTGTGTCGATAGACAATATTTTTTATATATATAAATATAAAACAAACGATATAAACAAAGACAAATTTGGAGGATCAATTTTTCGACTGCTTCGAAGGCTAGGAGTCAAGTGCGACTTGATAATTAGAGAACTAAATAACTAAACGTTACTCGTTCTTTTATCTCTTTAGTTTACTCGGAACGTCCAAATTAGAGGTTGCTGGCCTCGTCTCTCGGGGTGTGGGCGATTCGGCGCTCTTTTCTGCCTCCGTTTCGAAACCATCCATTGCGAAATACCAAGATTTCAACTCAACAGTCCAAAGCAAATTTTTGTCTCAAACCTAACAACTGCTATGGCATAGTTTTACGGCGGATTTCCAGTGTCTCGTTAAAAAGTTCCACCTAAAATAATTAAAAAAAATAATTAGTGATAATTAGGTCGCAACACATCACGTTAAACTCGTTCCTGCACGTCTCACCCGGCCGACAACATTGTTTCGAATTATTTTTTTTTTCTTTATCTCAAGTGTAGTTTCATGCAAAAACGTTTTCTCTCTTTCTTTTGCTTTTTTATCTATGTGATGGAGTAACGGTTCTTAGGGCAATTTTTTTGTTGCTGTAAGGCAGTCCGCTTTTTCGGAGCTCAACACTATTTGAGCCACGTCGTTACATTGCCGGAACGAAACTGTTACGCCTCTGCGGGCCCGACAGAAAACTTCACTTTTTTTCTCCTTTTCTACTGAATTCGTATTACTCAAATTGGTATTACTAAAATCTACGGGGCGATACAAATTCCGTAGCGAAGTAGCAATCGAACGGCGCACATGCGGCGGCGGCAGCGTCTGCTTGTGAGTACCAGGCGATGGCGGCCGGCGGGCGGGAGTAGAGGAAGTGACGCCACGCGGGAACTATGTATACAATTCCGACAGAAACAACTTTAATACGTGTAGAAACATTACTCGAAAACATTTCACCCGCGGGACTATAAGTTTTCTTTTTTTTTTCGGTCTTTTATTTTTAAATTTATACCTAGAGGTAGAATTATCGGGGCGCCAGATTATCTCGTTATTTATTTATTTTTGTCAACTATGTATTAATGTATGTTGCTGTTGTTGTGTTTCTTTTTTTTTTTTTTTTTTTTGTGTGTTCTGTGCCTATTGTTGCGTTCTCAACTTCGCATCGGTTCGCAACAAAGCAGGCTCGACGTGTCGCCAGTCGTCGCCAGTTTGGCGGAGAAAAATGCACGCACAAGTGCGCAGCTACGCGCCGATAGTCTCTAATCTCTACGCATGTGCTCCTGGCCACAGGAACGCTTCCGTGTCCAGTTGACCGACCGACCGGGTGGGTCCATTGTCCACGTACGCGGCAAACTGCACTCCGCACTTTCGCTGGCGCTTTTTCTTTTTTTCTTCTTTTTTTTTTTTTTTTTTGTTGTTGCAACTTTTGGTTGGCAGGAGCCCGCGAGTACGGCCTTACTCATCAGTGCTATATCGTACTTAATCAATCTATTTGGTGACGGTTTTTCGGGGTAAATGATTGTGGTAAGTGTCATATACGTATCTGCTTTCTAAGAAAATGTTTTTGTTTTTTTTAATACATAAATTGTTTTGTTTTAACGTCGATAGTTGTGTGATTATTTCGATAGATTTCCTTCCTCATGTTCTGTTCCTGATATTTCGTTTCTTTTACATCGTAGGCGGCAAGATATCGTTCGAAATAATTTTGGATGGGAGGTTCTCTCCCTATTAAAAATAAAATATTGACTCGCTTTTCTACCCATTTTTTACCGTGAATGCGCACCACAACTTGTAAAACTCGTTCTAGGGAAGGTGAGCGAATTCATCGGAATCGTATCTAAAGTCTGATTCGTACATTTGCATCGGATGCGTTCAGGCGAACTGAAACGACAGCGACGGCAAAATCACCGCGACAGCCGTTCTCCCTCCACACGAAGTAGTCACAAAGGACTCTCTCGCGTTCTTCTCCATAAAGCGCATTACTTCTTCATTTGTGACTGGTCGCTCATATGCAACGTAACCGGGCCAGTTACTTCTCGAAATACTTGCCACGCGCTATATAGGGAGTGCGTTCTTTCGGTGGCGTTGGGATGTCCGTCATTTTAGTTGCTGTAAACTCACCGGTCTGGAGAAAGCAGCGTGTACGACATAAACGGCATATGGCACTTGAGCGGTCGCTATCTTCAAAAGAGTGAGACGAAGCGTGTTCAATCATGCCACGTGGGTGGCTGCAATTATTCGAACCGTTTGATTGGAGCGTCACGTAACCGAAATTTGCTGCCTCATCGCTGCTCGTAGTTCCCGCAGTGCACCTTTCCATTAAAGGGCTGTGGGTCAGCATCACGCTTTTAGTGTCGCTGTCCAGCAAAGAAAAGAAATCCAACGCGTGTTTGTTGAACTGGGGAGTTTGCACGGCGGGCCGTGAATTGGTAAACATCGTTGACTCTCCAAGTGCTCCTCGAGAAATTTCGCGGTAAAGCATTTCTGAAAGTGTGTCCATGCACTTTGGACGCAGGCACTTTCTCGGGTGGATCGATCCCGCGATTTGCGCGAGCTCGCAATCAACACGAACGCGGCGCGTTGATCGATGAAGGACAGCCTTCTTTCCGTCCCTCCCCGCTGCTATCTCACTCGTTTGTTTAGGCTCGGCCCCGCTTGTGCGTTTCAGAGGGGAGCAATAATGAATCCTCGGCGCAGGGCTTAGCCGTGCTCGACGGGCCAGCGCGCAGTTCGAACGCTTAGGAGATGCAAGCTCCGACTGGGGGGGGGGGGGGGGCCTTGTATTGACTCGGAGGGCGGGTCAGGGGATGTTAGTCGGTTGCCATACACCGATCGATACCCCCGCTGTCGATGCGAGGTTCTGGTCTCCTAGTCATTATAATGGACAGCTTCTGGGATGCGGAGAACTTGCGCGTTTGCTCCGAGTTAGTATCGACCTCGTCTTCGTGCACATGTCTTGCGGTTTTTCGACGGAGTCTGAGGCCGCTCAGCGTCGCAACCTTCCACTAGCCAGTGACTTTTTTTCTTCTTTTTTTTTTTTCTTTTTTCTTGGGAGCGTCGCTTATCCCCTGGACTGTGGGCTTGGCATCGAAGGTATTTTCCTGGCTGCGGCTTTCATAGGATTCGAGCATGGGAATGGCCTTTGTAGTAAAAAGAAGAAAAAACGTTACGTTAATCAATTGTCTGGACGCGTTTTTTTTTTCTGAGTATTTTGTTTGTTATGAAGATAATATATTATTTTACTCCATTATTTTGTTCTTGACCGGTTCTTTGAGGGGATGTGTCGAGTTTCGCCGGTCTCCGAATGTGCATTACCTATCTAGACCTTGGAGCGTAGATGGATAGGGCCATTTTTCTTTCATTCGCACGCTGTTTCACAGACAGTCCTTGCAATACCCACAGGTCCTCATTTGCGATATGGCAACGCTTTGCCGAAGAGTTTCCGTGTGTCGTTTGTCTAGTAAGCACTTTCTTCTAGCGTTCTCAATTGCAATCAATAAATCAGGACATAGTGTATACGTCTATAACTCCAGGGCGTTTGCTCTATGCATAAAAAAGGCTTAATTTGCTGTAAAGGACGTCATTTTTGGTGAAGCTAAGCTTTATCTTCTCAATCTCTGTTTATTTAGACATTTTAAATGAGCTGTGCAACAATTTCCGCGCTTCGCTTAAATGAGTTCGGAGTTGGTGTCTCGACCCTTCTGAAGTAAAGAAAAAAAAAAAAACGCCTTCACCTGCATGTGTTAGTTTTTATTGAAAAACAAATGACTGAGGTTTTTGGCACCTTTCAACTTCTTCGCCATCTTCCGAGTCATGTGCTCCTGAACGTAAAGCTCTCTGCCTCTAGCGCCATCAGTGAGCAGAGAGAACTCACCCTCTCGCGACCACGTGACCACGTACTTGTGCCGCGCGATCAACATGGCGAAAGGAGGAAAGTGCCGCCAACGTGCTCGACCGGGACCGGTCGTCCCTGTCCGGCTCTGGCCCCGTCCCCCCGGGCTTCTGGCGACTCCTTGAGGTAGCAGATAAAGCTGACGGTTTTGTTGACCTCGGATTCGGATAGATGGCGCCACTAAAACTCCGTATTATCAACATTTTGTGGATGATACCAGGTTTTTGACGCATCTATATTTATGTTGGAACGAGAAAATTTATAGAAAAATTACCTTTTATTGAGCAGGTATTCGCACTACTTGCTATATTTCTACAAGACCCCCATTGACGTTACACCGCGTGGTTTTCATAGCCGCCGCTCGCGGCTGCAGGTCGGGAAATATTATAATTTTTGCCTCGCGATTACGCTGCGGAATCGCAAGATTTCGAAGGAAGGAGATGGTGTTTTCTGTCCTTTGTGACACGATAAACAATGGCAAAAGTATACGATGCAAATTGTTTTAACGTTAAAATCGTTGTACTGCTCCTTTAAACTGCCTGGTATCAATCTCCACTTTTCTACCTCTTGCCTCAGCTTTCCGCCTTCGTTGCTAATGTTGTGAGGGCTGCACCCTCGCCATCAAAGTAGAGACGCGATTCGCGAGATGCGTATTTCAAAGGACATTTTTAGGGACATTCAAAAACTCCGTGTTTTGGCCACCACATCCAGAAACCCTTTAATAGGCAGCGGTGAATTGGTGCGAGGTCCGCAGTTAACACATTTCTTCTTTGCACCCTCGGTGCCGTGTGCTGAATTGGAATGGTGGGTATGTTTTTTCTGTTATTCAATATTATCATTGTACTATTGATTGTTTTCCCACAAATGTATTTGCATCCGTACTGCGTTTCTGTCGCGCAAGAAGTAGGCATGATTTTAAAAAAGTAGTATTATAATTATCGTCGCCTTTATTTTTTTTATCGTAATGGAAACCTCCAAAATGGTTGTAACTCCACTGGAATCCGGAACGTAGCAATTTAGTTAATTAGAAGACTGGGTGTACCAGGCTGACGTTCAGAACTGGCGATACATATGAAGAAGGAAATATGGCCAAATAGCACTTGGCACCTGTCGTTATCACATCTTCTTGAAAAGGGGGCACCTGAAGCTAAGACGTACGCAACAGTACATTTTTGAGTAACTAGGGTAGCACCGATAGGGGATGGGGGGAGGGGGGGGGGCGACTTTTGCAATGGCCAACACTACGTGAGCAGATTTTAATCTCACATTGTCGTTCATAGTTTCGTTAAAACTCTGTGAACGTTTCAACTTTTTCTTTCTTCCTTTCTATATCTAGAATTTCGGGCTACATTAGTCTGAAATGTGCGATGCCAATATTTTGCCTCGTTTAAGTGGCAGCGTGTAGCACTAACCGGTTTTACACGTGGTATCTAATATGAAATAAAGAAGAAATCCCATTGCTAGACAAAAGCACAACTTTATCAAATAAATCTAACTAGAATTCAGAGATTAATGAATCTCTATGCAAACATCCCTATAAAAACGTTGAGTTGATTAGTTTTGTATTGACCTTCACAGACAGCTCAGGCAGGAAAAAAAAAAAATAACGCATCGAAGTCAGCGTCATGGTCGGGCTGAGACTAATAGAAAATCGGTTCTGTCTAGGCTTTCAGTCCGGCGAGGTTCTACAGTACATTTCCATTTGATTTTTGTCGAGAAAAAAAAATAATAATTCAAAGTTTCGTCGGGAAAGAGTTTTGCTGCTCGGTGCTGATGAGATGATGAGATGAACGGCACCAGCCTCGTGCGGTGCATCGTAACTAATCGGTGAAGGGAGCGTTAGCAGGGTTACCACTCTTTACACTCCCTCTGATTGTGCTCTTGTCATTGGCGATGGAGGAAAACAGCCGCACGTATACACCGGCCCAAAAAAAAAAAAAAAGAAAGGGGGGGGGGTGGCTTGTGTTATCGCTTGTGTGTATATTCTTTTGTGGACGAGAATGGTCACAAAGGCCGACGACAACAAAAGTTTACTGCCGTCAGCGCAGGCACTATCGGTAGCTTCCTTTATTCTATTTATGTTTTTCGTCCGGAGAGCATGGACGCGTGGCGCTTATCGGGATCTGCTGCTTTGGAATTTTCCAGCTTATTTTTTTGTTTCTTTTCTCTTTTTCTGCTGGTAAGACATTGAGGCACATGACAAAAGCTCTGGACACAATGACGAAACTATAGTTGATTTTGAAGTTTTCTCTTTGCAGGCTTGTGATATACTACGTCGTCTCGTTTCCTTTCGGACGTTTCCACCCTATGCGGAGCTGTAAGGGAGCCCTTTTGACGCTGCCGTTGGTGCGCATTCAAGGGCATGACCACGATGTTTGCGCGGTGATGTTTCGAGATTGCGCGTAGAGTGAATCGAAAGGCCAAGAACATTCTTCTCTCTCCATGCAGGCTAACAAAGGCTTATTTCCACGTTAGTGGGGGCATTTGATGTTGTATGATTTATATCGAACTATGCGGCTTTCACGAAGGAATGAGTATACAGACTACTAGGTTTCCTGTTATTTTATAGTGCCAAAGTAACATCTCAGACAACGCACGCAACAGTGGATTACTTTAAGGGGTTGATGCCACTGATGGCTCAACAGCTGCAACCTTGACATGTTCATATATATATATATTTTTTTTTTCTTTTTCAAAACATAAGGCGAGTATAATCCTGGATCTTAATGCAATAAAGATGCATAAAAAAGTAAGGAAATGTTAAATATGTTTATCCTTTTTTTTTTTTTCGGGTCTGGGTTACTTCAAAAATAAATCGACCCTTAAAAAATCATGGTTTTATTTTCGCGTGAAGACTAACCGTACAAGAGCAATTTTCTGAACACCAAAGGTATGGTTTGATGTCAACTCACGGAGTGGGCATTAATCATGCACGTTGGGAATGGCTAGAAGAGTTCGTTAGAGAGAAAATAGTAAATAAACTTTCACTATTTTCGAAGTTATATCAGCGCGTCAACTTAAACGTGAGCTGATGGGTTTTAGAAAGAATCGGCTTAAACATTCATTAACATTAAGTCTGCAACTTTCGGACGTGCTCGAGTTTTGTACTACAATGTGAAATTTCCTGTTGAAATTGATTGGAACAAAAATTTAAAATCAGTTTAATCGTAATATTTACGATACATATTTTGTTTAGAGATGCTTCTATGGAACAATGAATGCGTTCTTACAGAGCTTTCACTACATATCTTGTAAAAAGAGAATTGTTCGTGGTGCTTGCTTTTTTTCATAAAATAGTGCAAGCTAATCAGTTTTTTGGGTCAACAGGAGAATGTCTTATGCCTGCTCGTGTTTTTAGAGATTCACACACACACACACACACACACGCTCTCTCTCTCTCTCTCTATATATATATATATATATATAAGGTTTACAGATGCTTCCGGTGATATATAGGCAAAAGTAGGGTGCACAGACACAGCAGCCGTGGGATGATAAAAATTAAAACAAAATCTAATTTAATGGCGAAAAAAGTTACAGAAGAAAAAAGAGTGAAGTGCCGAAAAGAAAATTGTAATTGTTTACAAGAACAATCAGGGCTATACACAAGAGCGCTAGATACTAGGAGAGTACACTTAGAAAGGACGAAAAAAAAAAGTCAAAGTTAAACACAACAACTTACAAAAATAAATTGTTAAATAGAAAATAAAATAAAGAATTATAAATAAAAAATGAAAATAAGAAAGGGGCCTGACGTCCGTCGACATTTCGACAGTGGCACTGTCTTCTTCAAGAGGTCCTGTGTCCAGGACGTCCTATGTCTAGCCTTGATTGTTCTTGTAAGCAATTACAGCTAATACAACTTTTTTTCTCCCGCCAATTCACTCATTTTTTGTATGACTTTTTCCGCCATTCAATTAGTGCTTTTTATTTTTATCGTCGTACGGCTGCTGTATCTGCACACCCTAATATATATATATATATATATATATATATATATATATATATATATATATATATACAGGGTGTTTTCTTTATTTTTACACAGTTGTTAAAAAAAACCTTGAAAGCTACACGAATCCGGTTTGTGCAGGTGGGTTATACGGCCAGGGGGACATTATGTGGGTGGCTAATCTTTGCGATAAGTCGGCTGATTAATTAAAATTCGTCAATTAACTTTTTAATTAGTGGAAATAGACATATGGTTTTAATTAGAAACTTGTAGAGCATCATCGAAAACCACTATATCAACTATTTTTGGAAGGATATAACGCCGGGGAAGCATTTTACAGCATTCTGTAAAAACGCTCCATTTGGACGCGTTTCTAGATTTCGGTTTCTTATCGGAGCGCATCACCGTGCCCGCGGTCCTGCTCCCCAGTGGCTGAGACGCGCAACACACGTGCGCCGTACTTCCTTCCATTCTACGAGGGAGGCGAGGAGGTGGCTTCACGCCGCGACCACCGGGGAGCAGGATTGCGGGCGCGTAGTTGCGCTCCGACGAGAAACCGAAATCAAGAAACGCGTCCAAATAGAGCGTTTTTACAGAACGCCGTAAAATGCTGCCCCGGCGTTATATCCTTCTAAAAATAGTTGATTTAGGGGTTTTCGATGATGCTCAGCAAGTTTCTGATTGAAACCATATGTTTATTTTCAGTAATTAAAAAGTTAATTAACGAATTTTAGTTAATTAGCCGACTTATTGCAAAGATTAGCCACCCACATAATGTCCGCCTGGCCGTATAACCCACCTGCAAAAACCGCATTAGTGTAGCTTTCACGGTTCTTTTTAAACAAATGTGTAAGAATAAAAAAAACACCCTATATATATATATATATATATATATATATATATATATAGTGTGTGTGTGTGTGTGCATGTGTGTGCTTTTCCTACGCTTATGCGGTTTGTGCAGGTGAGTTACATGGCCAGGGGGACAGAGTATAGGGTGCTAATCGTAACGGTCAGCCGGCTAATTAAGTAAAATTTGTTAATTCACTTTTTAATTGACGAAAATAGACGCATGGTTCCAATTAGAAACTTGCTTAGCGTCATCCAGAACCACTAAATGAATAACTTTTAGAAATACTTTGAGCGCGTGGGAAGTGTATTAGTGCGCTAAAGTTACCACTGTGCAGCAGGAGAAAGGCTACCGGTGCGATAAGGCGCCCACACGATTTTTCCGTCTCTTATCATAGTCCCAGCCTTGCCCCTGCTGCACGAGGGGTAACTTTAGCGCACTAATACACTTCCCACGCGCTCAAAGTATTTCCCAAAGTTATTCATTTAGTGGTTCTGGATGACGCTCAGCAAGTGTTTAATTGGAACCATGCGTCTATTTTCGTCAATTAAAAAGTGAATTAACAAATTTTACTTAATTAGCCGACTGATCGTTATGATTAACCCCTTATACTATGTCCCACTGGCCTTATAACTCACCTGAACAAACCGAATAAATGTAGCTCTCACATTTTTTGTTTAAATTAGTGTCACTCTTAGAAAACCACCCTGTATATATTTAAGCAAAAGTATCACCATAGCATTAATGCACCTTGTTTAATGACTCGTCATGTTATGTTCATGTATTTTTGTATTTTTTGCGGTTCTTGATCTCTATCGAAGATCTTTTGTTCAGTAAGTGCTGTTTGCGATTTTGTATTGTTTTTTTTATGTGCCACCACAATGTGATCTATGGTTTCTCTGGGGCACCAAACAAATATTTCTTCATTATTATTGGGAAGAAATTTTGTGGAAAATCTTAGAAACAATAATACCAAAACTATTACGCGGTTAGCTGCAATTCGTCGCTGACGATAGTACGAGAAATTAAATATTGAGAAGCGATCCGTCGTCTTCAAGCCTTGACTGTGACTCACCGCAGTGCAGCCCGTGATTTGTTTTTCTTTAGTTAGGAACTATGCAAAACTTCGAGAGAAGCTAGTTGTTCATGCATTTCTCAAATTAATTTGCCCTTTTGCAACCGTAAATGTTCCCACCCCACGACGCTACTTTTACCGCTTATACCCTTGAATACTAATTTTGCTACATCAATTCTGGGGACGAGCATCATAAGAATCTTCATATTGACTTCTACAACTGCTTAAGCAATACTGGAATACGGCATTGAGTATAGCGTCAAAAAAGTTTTAATATTTTAACCCTGCTCTAGCTTTTTTTTTTTTTTTTTTTTTTGAAACCTATAATGTTGTAGTGATCAGCGGATCGGCATTGGGTAGTTTGTTTATGACGTTTGAGAAACAACTCAGCATTGATAAGACCCACTGAGAAACACATCATTTCCGGCTGGGGTCTAATGACCGTAAAGTTCTGTTTCATTTTTATTGTCTTCGCTTTACCTGACGCAGTTCTACATTTATACATGGAGACACCCGAATACAAATAGCAGCACACACACGCACACACACACAAAACACGAGTTATCGCCAAGTTTCTTCGGACAGTTTAGTTTTTGGTATCAGTCCATGTCGTTGATTGCGTGGACGTGACTGCGTCGACTTTTTTGCTTGTTTGTGTTTTTCTCTTTTTTTTTTTTTTTTTGGCGCTTAAATCTTTTGCAGAGTGGGTTTCCACACTTGGGCCGCTGAATGCGACGAAACGGTCGGTCGTTTCGCCGGTGTAAAACTATAAATCTGTTTCCGTTTTTTTTTTTGTGTGTGTGTGTGTGTGTGCGTGTGTTTTTAGGTGTGTGCGATGGCTCGACGTACAGTGTTCTGCTGCCAAATGGCCACCGTCGTAACTCACCTCCGTTTTCTTTTTTTTGTCTTTTTTCTATAAGACGGACAGGTGCTATCTTTTTATATCCAAAACTTTTATGCGGGTCTTCTACTCTATTCGAAATAATTTAGTAGAAAATGTTTGGTGCTGTACAATTGCTTGGTGGTATATTACATTCACTGAACATATGCGAACCTTCAATCCTCCGTGGTCCTTCGGTCATACTAACCCTAATTTTTAACCTTGTCTGCCTAGCTTCGACCCCAATTTCCGGCTCCCTAATTCTGTAAAATAGAGGCGTCGACGGGCTACCAATAGTCTTTTACCTTCGACTCCCATTTCACATTTATGATCGGCTTTTTACAGCGGACCTGGTAAGGGCTACTTTTCCCAGGATTGTGTCCCCCGCAAAGAAATGGAGACACCGAACTGTGGACACCTACCGCCATCTATGAGCGACGGCAGCAAGCCACGTATCTGGTTGCCGCCGTCGCTCATAGATGGCGGCAGCCTTTCCACTCTGGCTTGCCGACTTGCGGCCGGCCATTTATTTCCATTGTACAGCTCCGCTGGTCTTCCTTCTTCACCAAAGTGGAAAGGCTGAAAGTTTTTTTGTTGTTTTTTTTTCAATTTTTCTTTTTCTTTTATAAGAATACTTTTCTATCGAGGTGTAGATACTCTGGAAACACCAGGTTACATGGCAGAAACGCCTCCACCGAGCCAGCTCTTGTAAACCTTGTGAACGGCTCGTCGTTTCTATGACAGCCTTCTCTGGGTCGGTCAATGCCACTCCTTAGATATTATACAAAGACGCCGCCTCGGTGGGAGATATATACACTTGGCGTTTTAAAACCGCTGTTGTTGTTGTTAATGATGATGATAATGTTGTGTGTGTGAGTGTGTGTGTGTGTGTGTGTGTGCGTGCGTGTGTGTTTGTGTGTGTTTGCGTCGTTCAACCTTCGGTTTACAATTTCAACTTGGTCTACTAATGCGTTTGTGAGGATTACAACTCCCTCGTAACTAAGGTGGCACCTCATGCACCATGTGCTACCTTCGCACGTGGATCTAAACAAGTATTTTTTTCTATAAACCTCAAAGCTAACAGCGCACAGCTTTGCTAAAAAAAACAGCCTGCAGACAGGCGTGTTTCTTTCTTGTTTGGCGGCCCTGCCACATTAAGAAGGGAATCATTCCGTCATCATGTCCGCAACGACCACCGTGTCGTTTGTGTATGATATGCGAGCTGCTTGACTGCGGCTGTAGCAAAACGTCTGCCTCCACTCTAACACTTCCAGAAGACTTATTTTTGATTATTCTTTTTGTTCAAGTTTTGACCACCTTCGTGTTTTGTTCCAACTTGCCGTTGAATGTACCAACACCAATTCATGTACCCTGTCGTTGTTGTTGTTGTTGTTTTACTCGTTAGGTGCCGTATAAAAGAAAAGAAACAACATCGCAAGTTTGGTTTATACGTCCCCATACTTGACGCGAAATAATCGGAGATGTATACAATCGGGAGAGATGGAAGGCGGAACATTTAGGGGCGAAGCTCCTTAGGAGCTATACTCTGTTTCGTACTTAGCGTGCAACACTGTCAGAGCTACTGGCGCGAGCGCGTGGCTTCATCTATGGTTTTGTTTGCGCGAGAACGCGTGCAAATGATCAACGAGATCGAGCCCCACGCTCGCGCCAGTAGCTTTGACAGCGTCGCACGCTAAGTATGAAACAGGGTATAGCCATGTCGGTATGTGCGTCCGATGTCCGGCGTGGGGGGCTCGTGCTCCTGCTCGTGAGCTCACGTGCTCACGTGCTCGTGAGCACGTGCTTCCGTGCTCGTGTAGGGCAAAAAAAAAAAAAAAACCGCATCTCCACGTGGTGAATGATGTTCTGGTGGTGCTTGTCTGCGTAGACGATGAGCAGCAGCATGCAGAGCCTTTCGTTCGTTTTCATCCATGTCAGAAAGAGAATGTGTGGTATGGAACGTGGTTATATACGCATTTGAGCATTTGACCGCAGCATGACATGGATGAAAACGACCGAAAGGCTCGGCATGCTGCGGCTCAGCGTCTACGCAGACAAGCACCACCAGAGCTTCGCCCCAATCAACATCATTCACCACGTGGAGATGCGGTTTTTTGAAGTCCTAGTTTGGTGTTGACGATTAAAATACTATTGGTAGTAGCAAAAAAAAAAATCCGAAGTTTTGTTTACTGGGGAAAATATTCTGCCCTACCCGACTAACAATGAACGGGATTTTTTCTTTTTTTTTTTTTTTTTTATAGTAGCAAGATTTGTAGGCAGCGAGCACGAATTTAAAATCCAAGCAGTGCCAATCCTCAGGGAGCTCACATTGCTTTTCTTTGGGAATCCATTTGCGTTGAGAATACTTCCTATTGAAGTGAAACGTTGGCTCCTCCCTTAAGAGTTCTTTGGAGCGCACATCTTTATGGAATATATTAATTCTTAAGTTGGTTTATTTTGTCGCCTCTTCTAAATAATATACTATATATAAGCGAAGTGATTCTTTAGAATACACAGTCTGGCACAGCGTAACATTTCAACGGCTTTCTTTGCTTTTGGTACGACTTTTTATTGTTGTAATCTAATGCCCTCTTCCGTAGTGCGCGAGTTGGTTGGATAAAAAAAACAAAAAAAAACAACAACAACAACAAGGTAAGCATGTTTTATAGTTACAGCTTTATCGTCATTATAAAGAAGGATCAGACTAGTGGATGTGGTGGAAAATTAGAAAGTGAAAGAATTAATTATTGCTATCATATGAGGTGGGTTGGAGGTTTTCCGGCGCTTTTAAAAGCGTCCCAAGTGCTTCGATCAAAGACTGCGTTGTTTCATTAATGTTTAAGATTAGTCCTCTCACGCGGACGCGCATTTTGGCGTGGCTTGCGTATTCCATGGCGTGCCCCTTCTAACTAGTTCAATTTGTGCTGATGTTAATTGTTGTCATTATCTCGAGCACAAAAATGAGCGGGTGAATTAAAATAAACAAAAAAACACCTCTCCTGCTTTTATACTGTATATTGCTGAGTGCTACTCACTACAGACGTTTCTGGGGTACGACGTGCGTATGGCTTCCTGGGGGTTCATTCGGCGTCGTGGTTACTATGTAATATATCCAAGGAGCGCATTACTTATTCAGCCCAAACGTTACTGCCGCGCGTTTTGTGGGTCTTTTCTGCCTTGTGTTATTGCTGTTCTCCTATCAAAATGATTGCGCGAAAGCAACATTCCAGGCTCTTTCGTAATTGCAAAGCTGGTCGCTTGCTAGTGGCGTGCATTTAATCTCATCAAGCAATGTACACGATTGCAAAGAAGACGATGGCCTGACCGTTTCCCTTTCTCGTCTCAGGTAGAAAATCACCTTTTGTTGCAAGCTTGCAGAAGTTACCACCGCGTGCAATGCTGCCCGCGCTTGTATACAGGTACTAGCCGAGGTGCCACGATTGCTGCAATCGTGACACCTCTTCTCTTTCTTGCTGAATAGACCAATCTCACCAATCGTTCGGCGCATACGTGACGCGGCCTTAACTTTAGTTGCCAGGCGGCAGTGCCTGACGCGTCTCGGGTCTATCTCGTTCTCCGCTGGCGCAAACGCACGAGCGCAAACTCAGAAAGACTAAATGTTCCCTGGATGCATCGCGGCAGCGGTAGCGTAGCAAACCTGGCTGCTGAGATTGGCTGATCGCCAGTTCGTGCATGTAACGTGCACGCTCATCTTAGCAAAGGCGATTTTAGCCAACCCTTCGGAAAATTTTTGATCATTCGAGAAATGGGCGTCTGACCGGTACCATTTCCAGCGTTTATGCGTATGGAGCGTGCGTATTGAGCGTGCTTTACTCGCTTTCTGAAGCGACAAATATGCGCGTTCTGGGTTGTGGATTTGTAAGCATTGGGGATTGGTGTACAGTACCCTGGCGCAGAAGTTTTCTACCTCGAATCAGCGGTTTATATGTGGGGACGTCAGTGCATACGCGCGTAGCTCAGAAGAGTGCATCACGGGTGGAACCAGCTGAACAATGAAGGAAGAAAAAACAGAAAAAAAAAAACAACCAACCAGCGGTCGGTTGTCGTTTCTGTTTTTCCTTCCTTCATTGTCCAGCTGGTTCCACCCGTGATGTATTAGCGATGTGCGCGACCAAAAGCGTCGCTGCGGTCAACTTTCCACGATTGGCCAAACCATGGTTATATGAGCATTGTCAGATTGTCAACTTTGACGGTGTTAGTTTCGGATTGCGATGGCTCCTAGCTTCCACTGTGCTTTTTAAACACACTGCCGAACTCGTCGTCGCACTTGATGGTAAGTAGCCAGGATAACAACTGGTGACGTCACGGCGAGGCAAATCCCAGTCGTGACGTCACGGATGGAAACTATAAGAGGGCGCCACCGAAACATCTCGGCGCTAATAATCAACTCATCCCCTTAGTCAGAAGAGTGCCTCGGCTCCAGTATTCGCGCAACTGAAGTATCAATCGGAGTTCCGTGCACGCGCTCATACCTTCCCCAGTGATGTATCTAAAACGAGCATCTGGTCTACCACTGCATACATCTTGGTGCGTTTGGCGTGTGCCATGCTTGCTTTCCGAAGCCGAGAGCTCGTGCACTGAAAATAGCGATTTCGGCACGCTCGGCTGTGACTTCTAATCGTCCGTGGACAAGCGTAGAGTTTGTACACCAACGTATATACGAAAAGGAGGATCGGCGGCCGAGTGGTCTAGCGCACACACCAGCTCGGAGCACGTGGAGCAAAAGCTCGCGCTGCAGAACCCAGTGATCCTGAGCTCAATCCCCACCCTGCCCGTTTCGATGTGGATGAGCATCGTACCAGCACGGCCACTCGATCCCCCTAATCGAGTGGCCGTGGTACCGGCATGCGGTCGAGTAAAGGGCCACCCACACTAGCGAGAAAACGCGCGCGGCGCGCCGATAAATCGGTTAAGCGGCAAGATAAAGGGCGCGTCTCTGCACGCGCTCGTGGCGCTGACTGTGCTTCGGCGACATTTTGTTACTTGCCGCGATCGGCGTGCCACGCGCGTTTTCTCGCTAGTGTGGGTGGCCCTTATCACTACTGCGTGGTGCACGTTAAAGACACCTGGCTAACGCTTGTACCGCACTGGCTATTGGCGACGTGCGCGATGAAAAGCGCCGCTGTGATCATCCTTCCACGATTGGCCGAATTCTGAATATGACGTCAGAAAATGATTTCTTTTCGACGAAAATAAGAGGAATGGAAGAACTTCAGTTTTGGCGGTGTTAGTAGCGTTGGTTTAAGAGCGCAATGATTTCAAGGTTCCACCATGCTCATTATAAACACCATCGAACTTGTTGTGCGCCAGGTAATGACGTCACGAGAAAGAACCGTAGGAGGGCGCCACCAAAACATCTCGCCGCTAATATTGCTCATCTACAGCTGAGACACCAGGCGCCCATTGGGGCGGACTAACACCCAACACAATTATTTTGAGAAAAAAAAATTGGGTTGTGTGTTTGGTTATAAAGCCTAGAACTTGGCCTGCCTCAGCGGGCGACGAGTCTCCCAGCTGTAGATGAGCAATTTAGCCAGTGCAGTAGAAACGCTGGCCTGGGGTCTTTAACGTGCACCACGCAGTAGTGATACACGACCGCATGCCGGTACGATGCTCATCCACATTGAAACGGGCCTGGGGTGGGGATTGAACCCAGGATCCCTGGATTCTGCAGCGCGAGCTTTCGCTCCACGTGCTCCGAGCTCGTGTGCACTAGCCCACTCGGCCACCGATCCCCCAATTATTTTGAATGCAAACAGAACTGTGCGACCAGCGGCGCCCCGCCACAAACGATTGGGATTCGATGTTTTCGGCGTCAGTGTGGGTCGTGGTCTTCCTCGCGTTGGAATCGTTGATTCTACGCCTTCCTAGCAATGGCTAACCAATTTAGTGGCCTCAGCAAAATGGAAAAGGCTCGTTACGCGGCAAACTTTGGCTTGAAGGGCGTGGGGTACTGCGATTAATCTGCGTTAGAGCCGCAAAATGTGTGCTAAGGACATGGTGCGATTCGGCTGAAGATTTTCAGTTGCGTATTCGCTAGTGCCCCAAAAGAAGTGTGGACGGAAGTGGAGGTGCTCGGCCTCGCAGCTAAAAATTCGGAAGCAGAATCGCACCATGTGCATCAGGCGTAACAAGTCGGCGATTGCCATTGGTTACGGCCGTTTACACCGAGGCAATTTACCCAAGCCTTTACCTTGTCACAGGTTCGAGATCCCGTGTCACCGGCGCGTCCCGGCTTTTTTTTTTTTTTATCCTTTTCTTGTCATTTACTGCAATAGATGACAAACGAAGAAGATGTACTCCGTCTTTTAACGGTTTCGCCTTCCCCTCCCTCTCGACCAACCCCCATTTTTCTAGCGTGTACAACCTTGTACCTTGCCCTCGTCTCGTGTCTGTCACTTGAAGAAGGGCGTCCACCCAAAACGTTATGTATTCCTCCCCGTCCACGTCCTTTTTTAGTGTAGCACAATCATATATATCTTGCGATTTCGTGTACGTCTTTGCAGGTCTACAATTACCCTCTGTCGCAGCTACCATGCCGAAGATCCGTTGTTGTTCGAACGTGAAGTCACTCGGAACGTAGGCTAGGTCGTTGGGACCCCTTTAAGGTGCATCCACGTTCGTATTGGAACGATACAAATATATCGTACAACTCTCATTGAATTCATCTGCAGCAAAATGCTTCCCGCACAAGCAAACAAAATCCAACCTCTTCTAATTTTTTTTTACGGTGTTTATTTACATTTTTGGACAGATCGGTCAGGCAGGATTCACGTAAAAGCTGATCTTGAAATCTTTCCCATCTTTCGGTATCTCTCCAATTTGCTAAACATTGCGGCAGTTCGACAAAAAGGCAAGCTTCGACTGGTATTTACCAAAACAAATTATATCAGTGGCTGAGACTGGGCGTTTCTTGACCACATCCCAGACCCGAAATGCGCTCGAGACTCCACCGTCGCGGCGTGATGTAAGCAAATATAGTTGGTGCGTAAACAAGCAGTACACGAGTGTACTATCGGGGAAAAATGAAATGCGAACGGAGGAGCGCGTGGCTCGAGGTACAGGCTGCGCCGCCTGGAAGTGAGCCTAGGAGCGAGGGTGCGTGGCCTACTCCGACGTGTTCACACCCCTCCCTCTGCGCTCCCCAAGCTTCGGCAGTGCGCCTCTTAGTGCGCTGAAAGCTTTCACCGCTATCTTTGCTGGCTCAGCGCGTGCGGTGCAAAGAAGCTCGCCGTACTCGCCGAGCAGGCAAAGATTGCGGTGACAGCTTTCAGCGCACTGAGAGGCTCACTGCCGAAGCTGGGGGAGCGCCAATGGAGGGGCGTGAACACATCGAAGTAGGCCACGCACTCTCGCCCCTAGGTTCACTTCCAGGCGGCGCAGCCTGTTCCGCGAGCCACGCGCTCCTCTGTTCGCATTTCATTTTTCCCCGATAGTACGTGCTGATTCGACGTAACGACGTCGAAGCAGTACCCCCGCTCCTTCTGCGTGTTTATAAACTTACTTCGCTCCTAGTTTGCCCCGATCAGTGCACAAGAGAAGCGAGATGGTATTTGGATAATTGCCGGCGGTAAAGTTACACCTTCCTTCCAGCACACTCCCTGACTGGAAAGTAAACAACTACAGCGGAAAAGCTTCCAATGGTCTTTCTCTTGTTGACCGTAAGGCCTCTGCTTCGTCGTTGCCTGGAGCTCTGTACACCGGTTCGAGTTTCCCCAACTCGTTGCGGCGCTGCTATTTCAATCGGAGTGGGACCCCGCACGCGAAATCGGAGCCCTGGGTGCGGCGCTGCACAGCAGCACTCATCAGCAGTCGTCTAACGTGACGCCGTGCTAAGGGCGGAGGTTGAACGACCGCGCTGCGCTCGCCGCGCACCCGATACGTGCGGCATTCGATTAGAAGAAAGTTGGCGCACGCTCGCTCCCCTTGCCCGCCTCCTTTCCTTCCTGGTTGTCACAGGAGACAGTGGCGTGCCCGGGACCTCGGACGTCGTCGATGCCCGGAGCCATATAATGGACGCACTGTCCAACCGCCGATCCCGGGCACGTCGCCGGAGCTGCCTTCGACTGGGCGCTCTCCTGCGAACGACAGCTGCGGGCGCCGTTGAGCCGCGGGCTGGGGAAGAAATACGGGTTGGGGTGAGCGTGCCTCGACTGTTCGAGCTACTCTACTGTCATGTCTTCCAAGAACACTCTAATAAAAAAAAATAAAAAACGTACAAGACGTGGCTCGTGAAGAATTGGGTTCGTGTCTTCGTTTCTTGGCGTAATCTAGACTCAGTGGGTGACGTCTGGATGTCAGAGGGACTGACATTGAAACGAAGTACACGGGTGCATGGCGCGCAGCATGAGAGCAGGAGGTTCAAAACGTTGGTGTCACGTCAGTATTGAGTACTTTGCACGAGAAGCAACACGGCGCGAATGTACACGTGCTTGTCCAATTCCTACATTATTTCCAATGGCTCGTCCAAGTCATTGCCGTGTCTGATTTTTTTTTTTTTTTGGGGGGGGGGGGGGGGGGGGGGGGGTGGCGGGTGGTTACGGGCGACTACACCATACGTGCACGATATAGGCCGCTACGCACAGTTGCGTTTGAGAGCTTTTGAGTACGTTTGATTGCGTTGCGTCGTGAAACGAAAGCGAGTCACCGGCACATCTGTGCTTCGTATGAAGCGTGGAGTTCTGTTCAAGGAATAGCTTGGCACGCGACATAAGAAGCGGGGATGTCCTGGTTTTCCGCAGCCGCAACGCAGTCAAACGCACCCAAACGCAACTGTGCGTGGGGTCCTTCAGGATACATCGTTCGTTTCGTGCGTTGCATCCGAAATAGAAATTTACTAATGTGTTTTAACCGGAGAAAAAACAGAATTAAACTTGCGCCTCTGCGGGCTGTTTCTTTTTTTTTTTTATGCTTTCGCTTTTTTTATTATTGAATCTAATCATAATATATTTTGTGGCAACATCTGGACTGGGTTTCTGGGTTCATGACTTCAGCATTCATCGGTTAGTGCTTTTCGCGCGTGATGGCCGTTCGCATCCTTTATGCATTTGACATTTAACGTATTCCAGCCGGATGAGGCCGATGCAGTAACGGAAAGACGTTCTCAATCGCGACCCGTTACCGTGAACCTTACGAAACTTTTTTGGGTTCTTTGTTCCACCGCGTGTTGCGTTGGAAGCGTTTCTCGGTGTCGCAGCCGTGGGTACTCTTTCGGTGATGTCGCCAGTTCCGCATTGCGGACCAGGCGGTAGCAGCGGGCCAGGGCAGAGCCGAACCGAGCGCACCTGAGTGGAGGGAGCGTCACAATGACTGCATGCCGTTCCCGTCGTCCTGAACCCGCGTTCACGGCGCGAACTGCTGGCGCTCGCATGCAGGAGAGCGCACGTGATGGAGATGCTGCTGCCCCCGTCCCCGGTGGTGGCGACCCCGCGAACTTAGAGCGGATACCATGCAGATAGACGGTCCGGGCAGCGCCGAAAGCTCACTGTTGGCCCAGAATCGTATGGGAAAAGACGCCCTGCAGAAGTCTAACAGCGTGCCACTCATGACCGGTAACAGCCGCAGGCCGGAGGCCACCAAGAAGTGCGTGCTTCGGCTGGATGGCTACTCCTACCTTATCGGTAAGTGTCTTCCCTGTCCGCGAGTGTGGTACAATCTGCGCGTCATGCAGGACGTCATCACTACACGGACGGAACGATGTGGACAGCGGAGCCCAGATGACGTTTGGGGCTTATAGGCTCACTAGTGATATATGTGTTGGCTCACCGTACATTTATTTTGCTCTGCATAAGGTTCCATGTCAAAAGAAAAAAAAATATGGAAATCAGTATACCAGATGACGCACTTCACCTATAGTTGGTCCTATCTTCTTTCCACTCTATATTTTTCTTAGAGGTTCGATAAAACATAACATAAACGAGCACGTTGCCCAGTCTCAAATGAAACGGGCCTCTCCGTGACAATTAAAAGAAGAGTGTAAATTGGCAAACAGCGAAAGATACGACCGCGATGAGTCAATAAGAGCGTCGAAAAATGAAGCACGACGATGGCACGTCATCGGAGAACACTACCGAGATGAATAAATTATTAAAAGCGTAAGATTCGTAGGACTTCATTTCTGAAGAGGTGGCACTAATAACATTTTTCATTAGTACTTGCTTGCCAAATCAGTGGTATCAAGAGAACGCGCAATTTCAGTGAAATGTTCTGTTTCAGGCAAATAATTAAGATAACTAACACCTAACAAATAAACACATTGTAAACGACGTACAAGAAAAATGTATATGGGTCTGTTTTGCAATGGGATCTGGCAATAAACCCCATTTGGCGATAGCGAATTGTAAAGAAGGGCAGTATATTGAGCTGTTCATGAGTGAATAGATTGTAGTATCGGACAATCGACGCTGCAAATAAATACGCAGTCGGGTGGTACAAAGAGGGAGAGGTCTCGATCCTAATATTGTACTAATATATTTTGTGAATTGAGCGAAAACTGTAACATTTGCGCCGCACCAATTTTTTTTTTTTTTTTTTTTTGTAGATGGATGTTAATTCGAAGCTACAAAATGGCTGAGAGTTGAATGAGTAGGCGTTAAACAATGCCCACTCATTCAACTCGTTGAACAGCTCGTTCTACAGCGCATTAGACGTAGAAGGATGCGCTCAGAAGGTGATTATTAGAAGGGTCCATTTCAGCCGCACTATTTTCCGTGTGATTGCGACCTGGATGCAGCCATACAAAATAGAGAAAATTAAGTATTGGGACAGAAGATAAACATCCGAAGTATAGACAGGAATTGGCTGCTTGCAGCTGCAAGCAATAAGCGTCACTCTCATCGTAGTTGCAAGAGGTCGATCTTCTCTAGCGACAGTGTCCGTTTCCAGAATGCAAAATACGGACACTAAGAACTTTTCCTCGTTGTCCCTGGGTTCTTATTGAATATGTAGACGCCAAGCTGGCATTGGAAGAAGGGCAGAGACGAAAAACAGGTACGGCAAACACAAGTTCGCAGACAATGCTCGCGGAATTATTCCGATCTCTTCTGAAGATAAATGTGAGCGATCTCTATAGTAAACTCAAGCTTGGTGTTACCAGCGACCCTGCTAAGGCACTGGTGGTAGCGCTGCAGAAATCTCTAGTGGCTCGCTTTTCAGGAACGGAATTGGCTCTTGTTTTATGAGAAATGAAGAATCGGTAGGTCCGATAAAAAGAACGAAAACCAGGGAACCAGATGCTATAATCTTCCTTAAACTGATTGCGGAAAGGTGGTTGCGTGGGGTAGTTACTTTGGTCATCACATGAACAGCACACTGAGGGCTTTGTAGTTCTTGAAAATATGGGGCAATATGTTCAAGAAGATTATACCTGAAAATATGTTTTGTCTAGCGCCAATCCGACCCCTGGGCAAACTACGCAAACTATGAGAGCCAGCTTTGATTTAACTGTGCTACGAAGGATTACAAATAACCACACAGGTACTAAGGCGTTGTCATTTGTAATCATCTGCGGCGCAGTTGAATCAAAGTGTGGCAAACAACCAACCAGCACAATCCCAAGCACTTTTATGAAAGTGAAGTGGCGGGAGAAATTGCTTAATTTCACTTCAACGCACTTTGCTTCTTTTTGTTTTACTTCAATGTTTATTAGCTAATTCAATTTCAAGTTTGTTTCTCTTCATTGGTTCTATTTTCTATCACCAGTGTGCGCTTGGAGCTACGATTGTTCCATTCTACGCGTACCAAAGCTGCCTCAAGCTTGCGCCCTTGTTTATTTTTGATTTATGTAAATACATTGCTAGAAGGCCGCTTACCTGGCCTAACTGTTTCATACCAAGAATTTAAAATATTGAAGAAACAAGCAGGTTGAAACCCCCTGTCTGATATTAAATATCTGTCTAACCAAAGCAACCGTGTGCCATTCTCCTCGGAAGGAAAGGAAAGGGGGGAGGGCAGAATCTCGTTAAGTGGAAGCAGCCGCGGCTACGCAGCATCTTGTTTCAACACGCTCTGAACGCTTGATGGCTGCGGGCGAAATATTGGAACTGTCTACTGAGACCTCCTGGCGACAACCACTTGAGAGTTCTTTCGGACTGCAGACGGTGCAACAATAAAGTTTGTTACTTAAAATAAAGCGGTCAACTGCGACGGCACGCCGTTTATGATTTAGTATAGGGTGCGTCTTCCGAATTTCAAGCAAAAGAGTAGGGAATTTTGCAACCGAAAGACTGCGCAATCCTGCTTCACCAGGTAGATCCGGTTCGTTGGGCAATACGTGGCTGCAAATCATGTGGGCTCCCTGAAGCATGAAATTCCGAGAGTTATTTGCTGCATATTCCGTCTTTCTGGTCACTTTTTTCTTCTTCTTTCTATTTCTTTTTAGATTGAAGGAACCCGGGTCATTGTTCAAAACAGATTGTTTATCCTTTTTTTTCATCCATTGTAAAGAGGGGAGTTAGTGTCGACTGGGTAGAGTGCCTTGGGGAGTTTATCCACTAGGACTGTCAACTAGAAGACTTGCTAAACTTGTTTTACGCAAAAGCGGATCTTTTGGATATAGTTTTCTTCTTTGTTTCTGCTATTATTGTTTTATTTCGTAGTCGCTTATATTGTTCATTCTACGTTTTCGTTTGTTTGTGCTTGAATGTTGTAATTTGAAGCTAAGACCGCAGTTTTCTGCCTGTGTCTTCTTGCCTAATTTTATGTAGCCTTACGGACCATATATGTGAATGTTTGTGTTTATTTCTATCGGTTTTGATTTCTGAGGTTGAGAAACCATTTTTCTCGTATAATTCTTTCAATCGCATGCCAGGTAGAGGGCATAGTTTATTTATTTTTCGTTTTTTTCTGCTTTGACTGCGTATGTGTATAGACTTAAATACACGTCATAATGGATGAGGAGATTCGAGTTAGTCAGATTATCGTGTTTTTATATTTCGTTAAGCGATCAGATTAGAGTCAAAGAATAATACAACCAGGCATCTATTTTACTTGTATTGCTACTGAAGTCAAGATATAGTTGGCTCTCTACCCACCAAGTATGGCGGTCATTACCTCAAGTGGTTGTGACGTCATTGACCTACTTTACTTTCTTCTGACAGTCAAAAACTACTGACCAAACGAGGAGCCACGCAGAGGCACTAAAACACACACAAACAAATTTCTAGGTGTACGTGTCTAGTCAACAGCTGATGATTTATTTAAATCACTCGGGGTTCTTGAGTGTGTAACCGACATCTCGGTAAAGGAAGAACAATGCACGGCTGACAAAACAGTCAGATTTTATGACTGTCACTCAATAAATATTCGAACCCATTGCCCAATTGTATAGCTGGGACTGAATTCTAACCATAGGCGTGGATGATCGCATGGTCGTTTAATCATTTGAATGATTAAGCATGGGACACCATAAAATCTTCTTCCACAAGTGTGAAAATGTAATATCTACATGATAAGGGATCGATTGTCTACATCGAAGTTCCTTGGTGTTGTAGAAAACTTTCTTTGGAAGCCACATTTAGAATAAACTAGCTTTTAGGTTAAAATCCTGATAAAGGGCAGTTTGATTCAAAGCCTAACTAAATAAAGCAACGTTTTTTCTCGCGCCGTCGTGAAGCTTCATTTCGAATGTTGTCAGCTCCTGGACGTTTCTTCAGATCACTGTTTAATCGGAGCACTAAATTAAATGCCTTGCATATTAATTTGTAGACCCTTCCATAATAAAATAAGATATTGGCAATAATAATGCTTTCTAAGCTGCTCGTTTATGCGTTAGGCGCGATTTGGAAGCACACGTGACGTACTTAAGCATGCAATCACACTGTGACTAATAGGCACGTTGGCGAGCTTTAACTTCTCCCCCGCGTGTATATCCGTCAGGTAAATACGGTAACAACCTATTTATTTTGAGCTCTTATCTGCAATTCCAAGAGAGGAAACCTCTCATGAAGTCTTCCTTTTTCTCGTCTGTCTGCCTCCGTCTGTCTGTCTGTCTGACTGTTTGTCTCTCTTTGTGTGTGTGTGTGTGTGTGTGTGTGTGTGTGTTTGTGTGTGTGTGTGTGTGTGTTTGTGTGTGTGAGAGAGAGAGAGAGAAAGAGAGAGACAGGGACAGAGAGAGATATTCATATCCCCTTCGTTGTCCAAGATCCGTGCTTCTCTAAGAAGTCCCTGTTGGTAGTTGCAGAGCAGCCACAGGGCATCTTTACTGGGTTGTATCGCTGCAGATTTTTTTTTCTTCTTCCGAGGTATACATCGCAACATGGCATGAAACTTTCGTTCGTTACCGCGCCATCGCTTCTAGAGAACGCCGTTCAACGCACGTTGTGAGGGTAGCTTGTTTGTGGACTAAATTTTCCCGGTCTGGCGCATTTTTCGCGTGTCTTCTTCGTTCGTTCGTGCTCTCTGAGCCGGCAAAGTGGGTCACCGAATTCAAAAGATCATAGGATGGAAGAAAGCAGAACTGTGTCTCATCGGGAAAAGCGCCAGATCCTAGCGGCTCTTCGATCAAGAGCAATGAACCGTGGAGATTTAATGGACAGCTTGAGAGTGATTTGTCGAAAGGTTTTGTACGGGAAAGAAATCGAGTTTGGTACAAGTTGCCGAACTGGGCGGGTTCAACGAAAGACAAAATGCTTTTTGAATTTGTGTGAGTTGTGCTCTAAACTAAGTTAGCATTGTTTCCTGGTTTTCAGCCAAGAATGTATTGTGGTGTTCAAACCCCAGTTCGCTTCTTTGATTTCAGTATTTACCTCCTCTATTATTGCCAAGCACGCTAAATTTAGTAGTCATGCATAATTTAACTGACAAGTTGGTTTCCAGCTCTGCAGGTAGCGGTACGGATTAACGGTATTAAAATTATTTAATCGCATTTTCGATGTACTATTTCAGCATATCAGGCACGCTGGAAAGGTTGCTACAAATGGTGTATGCGTAATTGGGAACTCCACTCGCTTTGATTTTGATGGCGCCGAGTCCCTTTAATAGTGCGCCACGAAAAATGTTTAATGTATGATCATTACATTTTGTTTGTTACTGCGTATATCTAGCAGTTATCAGTTTTGATTATCCACAATACATCTGCTAATAGTAAAATGCACTTACAGATATTCCCTCAGGACGTATGATAACCGTAAAAATGGCATCGAGACACGTGGCAGGAATGCGCTTTGTGGGGAGATATTAGAGAAAGACAAGGGACACAAAGAACAGTTGAGATGCACAAATTGATCAAGACTTTTGCTGCTGGGCCCTTTCTTGGATTCATTATGTCGAAACACAGGCAGGCGAAGTTTTAACACTGGTATTATGCTTTAATGCAACAAGATCTTGTAGATTAAAGGAAAGGTATTCCTTCAAAAAGAAGGAACAAAAAACAGCGTAGAATGACGCGAATGTTGTGTAACTTACCGCACAGTTTGTCCTTATTAGCTGGAATATATTGCGAAAAGAAAAGGAAAACAAAATTAAAAGAGACTTACAACTGCAAAAGTAGCACCCTACCAAATGAAGTTGCATTTCTTTATTTTCCTCTTCCGTGGCGCCTGTCTTTCAGTATTTTTGTAAAGAAAGAAATTTCGCGCTAATTAAATGTTCTTTGTACCTTATGGCACCAAAATATAGTACATATACTATGCTCTATTGTGTAATATTGATAGTGCAGCCTTTTTTATGCCCAAATTCATGGTGTATAACTATTAAATATGAATAAATAAATAAATACATTTTTATTTTGTTTCAACACTGAAACGGGGGACCAAGACAAAAAGTGCCGCAGCAGATTGACGGATGTCCTGGTCCCCTTTACAGCAAGCAGGCGATTTCCAAGCAATTTCAGAAAACAAACAAAATATGTACATTGAGAGAAAGGCCACTAGTTTAAATCTGCAGACCACAGATCATACAAAATGAGGGTAAAATAAAGGAAATTAATACATTCATTGTAGTATATAATGGTACGGCGATCCGTATGCCTTAACCGTACCTAAAAAAATACAACCTTAAAATAAGGTTCGTACCTCTGCCAGTGTCATTGCATGAATATAAACACCTTTTAAAAATAATTAATTTAATAGGGTAGCTAATTGGTAATTTAGTGTGTGGTTATAGTATAATGCATGTGATGGTGAAACAAACCATTTTTATTTAGGGCGGAACTGATATGGGGGGGGGGGGGGGGAGGAAGTGAGAAGGACTATAGCTATATCATTCTTAAAAAGACTTTATTTTTAAATTGCGTAGACTTCTTGTACGCCACAAGAAGTCGGAACCTGTAAATATTTCAAATGGGTTTTGCATTAAACAATGAGAACAAGCGTTAAGTATGATTATAGTATGAAACATCGGCAATAGCACGAGCACAGTTTTTTTTTTTTGTAAATTATGTAGTTAATATATATTTGTTTTTGTTGTATTTCCCCAAACTAGATGAGAATAATTAAGTTGCGAATATACCAAAGTATTATCAAGTTGAAGTTTAGCATAACGCGGCAACAATGATTTAAATTTGGTTAGAAACCCCACTGTTTTCGACAGTTTAGGCGAAACGTAATCAACATGATTATTCCAAGACATACTATTTGTAAACCAAACGCCCAAAATCTTAATAGTGTCGACAAATTGAATTTTTTTATTGTTCAAAATCAGGAGGTTTGTGATCATAACTGGAGCATGTCGACTTTTAAATAAAATGGCTTTAATTTTTTGCGATTTTAACTTCAGGCGATTATCTTTTGCTTAATGAGCAAAAGACAAAAATAATGTCCCTGACTAGAAAGCGAGATTCACTTGTGTTCCGTTACACAATAGACCGCAGTCTCATCTCCCGAGTGTCCGTCATTCGTGATCTTGGAATTTTTGTTGATTTCTCTTTAAATTTTAATAATAATGTTTCAGATATATGTAATGCGTCCCTTAGGAATCTTGGGGTGATATTTCGTTTTACGAGGCAATTCTCTTCTCCATGTTGTCTTGTGCATTTGTTTTGCTGCTTAGTGCGTACGAAGCTGGAGTTTTTTTAATTTGTTTGGAATTGTATCAACCACGCTGCGTCATGCTTTATTGAGCGTGTTCAAAGACGCTTCATAGCCATAATCAATGACAGGCATTTCGGGCGCAAGTGTCACTACAACTACTTAAGAAACTAGGGTTGCGCACCTTGCTCGATAGAAGGCGTTTACATGATTTTATGTTTTTCCATAAGGTTGTAAACGGAAGTGTTGATTCGTCGCTTTTGTTAAATGCTGTTTGTTTCCATGTTTCCTTGCGGTCAAGTCGGTTTCAGAGCCCGTTCTACCCCCAGACTTTATATGATACGTGTCCCTTAACAAGAATGCAGCTGGAATTTAACAGGCTTGACCAATCTGCTTAGACATATTTAGTGACGTCACAACTTTTCGACGTACACTGGAGTCCATCATTTGTGTACAATATTGAATCAATGTGGCTGTCTGCATTTAATTTCCAGTGGCGACCTGTGTACCACTATTTAGGCTATGTGCTGTTTGTGGACGCAACAAATTAAAGATTATTATAGTATCTTTTGTTCCTTTTTCAACACGATAAAGAACACAGTTCCATTTAGTTACTAGTGTATGGATACCTTTATCGGAAAAAAATGTGCTAGTGTCATCAGTATATATAATACACTAAATTTTAAGATCACCATTTACATTTACAATGTCGTTAATACAAAGAATAACAAGTAGAGGGCCTAAAATACTGCCTTGGGCCACACTATTTGTGAGTTTTCTAAATATCTTACTTAAATATTGATATAGACACAAATTTAGTTCGATTCTGTAAGCAAGATTCTAACAAACTTAATGTTTTCCCACGAATACTATAGTATTCTAATTTTACTATCAAGACATCGTGATTTACTGTGTCAAAGGCTTTAAAGAAATCTAAAAATATACCGATTGTTGATAATGATTATCTAGTGCTCGTAATATTATTTTTTTGTTTGTTTTATAAATGCTAACTCAGTGGAATAACTTTTACGGAAACCAAATTGAGAATTTGTAATTATACAGTATTTCTCAAGATGAGAGACAATTCTATTTGAAACTAGTTTTTTGAGTGGCTTAGAAAATACTGGAAGTATATAAATGGGTCTAAAATTGTTAGTATTATTTAAATCACCACCTTTATGTAACACACTAACTTCGGCAATCTGCATTTTGATAGGAAACTTACCATATTCAAGTGCAAGATTGAATATATAATTTAGGTTTGGTGCTAAGATATCTAGAACATACTTTGCTAGTTTTATCTGCGCATTGCATACATCAATACTTCTACTATTTTTTAGGTTCATAAATATATTACAGACTTCAGATTAGAGCACTGCACGGGCTCGGGCCAGCCCGAAAGCCCGAGCCCGGCCCGGCCCGCGGGCCGGGCTCGGGCCGGGTAGCACGTATTTTCTCGGGCCCGGGCCGGGCTCGGGCTTGAACAAAAAAGTTCTCGGGCCGCGCCGGCCCGGGCCGGTTCGGGCCGTGCCTGGGCAATCTTGTGCCGTAAATCATAAATTGTTGTTGATAGCAAGAAGTTTGCTCATTGATCTTTTAGGTTCATTGAATACAAAAAAAGGGAAGTGCAAATTCACTACAGCGTCGTTAAAAATAATAACTAAAAGGCATCTTGAAGCTAGAAAGCCTTCAAGTTTTTTCCGTGTGAGCGTGGGTTCAGTGTTATAAATTGTAAACGAAATAAAGTCGCAGTCATTCAAATACTTGTCAACCTGTCTGATTCATCGCTCTCAAAAATATATAGTTCACTATTAGGAAGATTTAGAAAAACGTACGCAAGCGCTTTGGGTACCGTAAAAATAGCGTTGCGACGTAAAACCTATGGCGATGCTAATTTTAGATTGCCCAAAGTGCTTGAGTACGTTATTCAAAGACTCCCTTATTGCAAAGAGCGCGACACTATAATAGCGCGAACAAGCGATCGTCGTGTTTTTATGTTTATCTCATATAATCAAAAGGCTGTTTTCAAAACAATTAGTGTATTTAGAAGTGCTTATCTGGGCTACAGACCTAAGCGGTATACTTTGGTGCCTACTAACACTATTTCGAAGTAAAATTCGAAAAAGAGACAACGTCGTGTTCGCGGTATCTGTGTCGCGCAGTGTACATAGTCCGTTTCGCGCTTGCACGTTTTGGGAACCATCTTGAAAAAAACGTTTTAAGGGGTTAAGTAGGAATATATTAAACTTAGGCTTGCCTGAAAAGGTTGTATATTTTAAGAACGCGTTGACATGTAAAGCTACTTCAGAACATATTCTTAAACAGAAAAGGTGCGCTGACCAGGCTTAGAACGATGGAGACTTTTTGCGAAGAGGTTGCGATGTGCAGGGCCTTATAAAAGTAGGTTGAAACGGGACGCGTTCAAACGCAAAGAGTGTTTCGGAAACTGGTTCAAATTGAAGGGCGTTTGGGAAATGGGTCGAAAGAGGACAAACTCAAACGAGAAGGGCGTTTAGGGAACTGGTCGAAACGGGACGGGTTCATATCGAAAGGGCGTTTAAAAAATGGGTCGAAACAGGACGGGTTCAAATGAGGAGCTCGTTTCGGGAACGGGTCAAAACGGGACCGGTTCAAACGGGAATGGATTGTTTCGGGCTACAGCCATCGGGCCGGGTCGGGCGGGGCCTAGAAAGTAAAAATTCTGTCGGGCTCGGGCCGGGCCCGGGCCGTGTCTCTTCCGGGCCGGGTCGGGCCGGGCCTAGAAATTAAAAATTTTGTCGGGCTCGGGCCGGGCCCGGGCCGTGTCTCTACCGGGCCGGGTCGGGCCGGGCCTAGAACTTCCGGCCCGTGCAGTGCTCTACTTCAGATACATCAGTGAAAAAAGAAATATAGAATTAGGCAAGGGTGAAGGCATGCACTGAAGTTCATTATTTACAGTAGTAGTAGAAAGAGGAGATGTGATATGATTTACAAAAACGTTATTAAGGCATTCACCATAGCCGTCCTTGACATTATAGAACCGTTTATGTCAATTTTAGCTGGTTTAAACACGTGTAAAACTTGTGGCTTTTAGTTAAGCAATGTTTTAAGCCTTTGCCTCATCACGTCACTTTGACGTATATTATCGATATAAAACAGTTTATTGTAATAATTTTCCTTCGCTTGTCGCAGCATGCTTGTTAGTTTATTTATATATTTCTTAAAAATATCAAGTTTGGAATTTTCCCTAAATTTCAAAAGCTGGCCCTATAATTTTTTTTTGTGCGAACCATAGTGAGAAGTTTTGGTGTAACCCAAGGTTTGCGAGAATGTTTGGAGGGTTTTATGGTTTTAACTTAAAAATACTTGCCGTATATTCGAATATAGATGTCTAAAAAATAATTATAAGCTTCATTTACTGATCGTCTTTAAAAAATAACAGACCATTTGTATGTTAAATTTCATAGAAAAGCATCTAAATGGTGTTGCGTGATGCCCTGGTATGTAATTGTTGTCGAGCTAATGTAAGGTTGTCTAAAGTGATGTTTTTTACCGCTATAAATATTGGACGGTGATCACTGATATCTGATGAATTGATTCCGGCGGACAGTACGGAAAGTTCGGAGTTTGTAATAAACAAGTCAAGAAGAGAAGCTCTTGTACTAGTTACTGTTGTAGGGTTTTTGATGACATTAGAAAAACCGAAGGATTGAAACTGAGTTGTATATGCAAATTGCAAGTTACTATCAGTAAACAAATCAATATTAAAGTCACCAGCGATATAAGATCCGTAGTTATGATCATTTACAAACCCACAGAGTTCTTCAAAACATTAAATAAAAGGCGCAAAGGCATCACTTTGGGGACGACAAACCTCGGAAAAAATAGTGGCATTAACAAGAACACTCAAAATATTATACCATTCGGTGATTATAAAAAAAAACTTGTTTAATATATCGTACCTCATATGTTTCTTCAGTAACATAGCGACACCACCACCTCTTTTTCTAGCTCTATCGACGCTGAGATGACTGTAGTCAGCAAAATAAAATAATCTAAACTTCTTGTATACCACGTCTCGGAAAACATGAAAACTCTTAAGTGTGGCCAAAATTGCTGAAACAGATTATGCAACTCATTATGCTTGTTTTTTTATCTAGTATTAATATAAAGAAACGTATCTAATAGGGAACTTTTTCCTTCCAGAAAATCATACAAGTCAATTGGTGAAAAAAAGTTCTCAGACATAAAAATAAGAAAAAAGAACATATTTCCCTCTACGCAATCGTCGGAAGGTCGTCTTCACTGGTTATCAAAATGACGTCGCTAGTCTCATTTTTTCCGCGTGAAAATTCTGCTCTGGGACACCCAGGATAATTTCCACCTTTTTTCCTTCTTGCAGCGGCGGATCGCTTTGCCCAGCAAGATTTTGTTTTCGAAACATAAATGATAGTTTACATAAACTGGCACAGTAGTCTCAAAACCAAGGTCAGCACTCGTAAGCCCTCGTTTCTTCGTCTTTTTCAAGACTTCATCTCTGACACTACGTCGCACAAACTTTACAATAACATTTTGTACTCCTTTGGTTTTTGAAGGTACAGGATGAACAACATCATTGTCAGCAGGGCACACCTGAACCCCTGCGCAACTAGCAAGCGTAGTGACTAGAGTCTCAAGGTCTTCGTTTGGGTTCTGTGGGAGTCCCTTGATCTCCATATTATTTGTTTGACTGTATTGTTTGAGGTGAAAAGGCTCTTTTTTTACCGTACAAAGCTCGTCAGCAAGCACGCTTGTTTTCAACTTTTAGAGTATCCTGTTCAACTCTCAGTTCTTTTATTTCTTTGACGGCGGCAGCAAGGTCTTTTTTTGAAATCCTCAAAAAGTGTTATTCATAAAGTTCATAGACCGCTTAATGCCCTCCAGTTCTGTCCCTAATTTTGTGTTCATAGTATTAATTTCATGGCTTAGTTTAGTGTTCATATCATCCAGTTTAGTAGAAACCTCGACTAGGGTCTTCACCACTTCCTTTACGGTTGAAGGCTGTTTTTCTCCCATGCTAAATACAAGCACCACGAACAAACAACAGCTGGGCGATCGAGCCAACCACATAATAGTAAATTCGAAACCAATCACTGTACCCACCTGCAAGTACAGAAGGTAGAAGGTGAAACTTGGGCAGAAGCACACGTGTCTGGATCACCCGCTGTAATGGGGTAGACCATGCCGAGCACTTTCTTATATAGGCTCAAGTCCCGGAAAGACCGACGTCACCGGAAATGCGGCGTAGACTCGTACTCAAGACTGCAGAAGCCACAGATGTAAAGTGGGCAGATAGGACCACAGTGTTTGCTTAAAAAAGGCGCCGTGATAACTTGCAGCTTGAAGGAAGCTTTGCAGCACAACCGATAGCTTTCACCTATCGCCGTAATATTGCAAGGTCCAGATTCTGCAAGTACAGAAGGTAGAAGATGAGACTTGGGCAGAAGGCACACGTGTCTGGATCGCCCGCTGTAATATTTTCTCTTTATCCGCGCTCAATGCAGCAAAATATTTTTTTTATACGTCTGTCACAATATCCAGTATGTTTCTTTATGATTTTCTTTTTAGTTGTGTATAGCCACCTTTTTTGTGCGATCCGCTTTCCTGACCAAACTCTAGTCCATGTTGTCCGAAATACCAATATCGAACGAAACTTGGGAAAAAAAATGTTGGGTTTCAGTTCTGATTATTGCGTCTATAGTTTCAAATCATTTTCACTTTTCGAGTAGCTAGGTAGAGAGCGTAGCGCAATATCTCCAACCTCAATCCAGCGTTGGTTTCAGGGTAGAATATTGGTTCACTCGTGCTAATCAACCGATGCACTGATAGGGTTGCGGTGTCGTTAACTTAACGAATCCTAAACACCCTTTCAAATCAATCATTGAGTGCAGTGAAGTTGGAGATGGGGAAATTGTCTATTGTTTAGCACCACACTAGTACATTAACGCGTAGCTAGAAGCTGTGTTTTCGTTTCAATTCCCACGACTATAGCGGGTCCAGAAACACCTATCGAGTGCGATTCACGGAGTGTACACGAAGCACTGCGTTCAGCGTTCGGCCTGTGCTCGGCTACAAGCAATATGTGGACAGACACTTGGGTTCTGGCTCGACTCCGGTTACCGCAGCGACCAAACCGCTGAGCAATAGAGTGGGATCGTGTCGGGGTTTGTCCTGTCACACACACCCAGCCCTAATACTCTCCTCATGTTGAGGATGAACAGTGCTGCTCCATTGCGTTCGACGTTTGTGTGGGAAAGCAAGAGCGTTCAGAGAAAAGCTAATTCGTGTCTTGCGTATTACTGACACACATTTCACACTACCCAACATTTGTCCAACTTTTTTCTCAGGGTTGCTCAAGGACGTCCTTTTCTTTCGAAACGACCCAACGGAAAATACACCTCACATGCACCACGTGTCACGCGCGGTTCGAGCCACGGCGAGCGAAGACGAAACGGGGGAAATTCTAACCAGTGAACTTTTTTGGCCATTTTCTAGAGTACCTGCAGACGGGTGCCGGTTTATATTTTAAGCTGAATGTGGAGAACAACACCAGTGCAGACGACTCGCTTCCCCTGAACGGCGAGCGGCTCGCCAGGGGTGTGCTGCCCAAACCTAGTCTCCAGTAATCTACGTAAATAATACAATCTAAACCAAAGGAAGCCGCAATTTCTTTCACGATCCTCTCCACGGCGCGCTCAGTCTTCACGCTGAGAGTGATGCATTTCCGCCTTGACGGACAGCCTGGATGCAATTTGTGGGCGGTTTTAGGTGCGAGTCTCTAGCAATCTTTTTGCTTCAACTTTCGTTTTCTTCTGGTGAATTCATAACTGTGCGCGGTTTACGAGAGCTCTACATCTTCTACGGTCAGGGCGTACTCGTTGGGATTTCCATTTGAGAAACTGCTATAATGCTCTCCTTGGGGGCCTGGTGCGTCTTATAAGGCTGCCGCTGAAAATGCTTTCATGCTTTTTTTTTCGTCTTTATCTCTTTTGTTGTATCTTTATTTCTCTCTCTTCGGACACATCTTTACGACTCGTAGACTACGTAAATTGTTTTGTTTCTTGCTTTGGCAAACTAGTCAAAATTGCTCCCGGGAGAGGCTCTCTAGTTTGTTGCGCTCTTTTCTGTTTTCGCTGGTCACGAGCTTCAGCATCAAACAACGCAGCCTTCTGTGTAGAGTCAGACTCTTATCCCGATCCGTGAAAATAAGGCTGTCTCTACCATGCACAACTAACTTCCTTCTTCTGCGTTCCCAGGGCACTTGCTTCCTTCCTTTGACATCACGGAATTTGGCATGGCTGTATCTTAATGTTTAGCGGATAAGCGTTACTACGCAGCTGTTTCCGGGAAGTGAGGGGGGGGGGGGGGGGAATAACTGCGAAAACTGGTAACGAAACACGGTGAGTGAGCAAAAGACAGAGATGTGGTAGGAGTGCCGTTGTGGAGGCCTTTCATGCAGACGCTTACCGCATAATTGGCGCACGCTTCAAGGTCCAAACCGGAGTCGCAGTTTCTTTCCAGTGGGGCACGAGCCTTCGGGCGAAATGTGTTTGCCCCACGACGAGGTGCATGGGTTTTTCCTCTGTGGTGAATTGAAGAGGCTCGTTTCGCTCGCTTGCGTTCTTCCGCATAAATCCTGTCCCAGCGTTGTTCCCTCGTGCGGAAGTTCCCCATATTTTAACCTGAATACGAAAAAAAAAGAAAAATCCGCGCGTAGTCATTTATTTTTTTTCTTTCGCATTCCTTTTTTGACTTGTGTTTTCTTCCTCGCGAGTGGGCTCTCGGCAGAGCTGGTACACTTGTTTTCTCGACGAGTGCCGTTGATCTTCCCTTGGCACAGTCTGACCTTTTCTGAAGGGTGGATATGTCTGAAAGAACGCCCGTGCCACTTTCCAAGTCCTTTTGTTTCATCACATTGTCTTGCATGTTTGGAGTCTGCGGCCCTTCCTGCGCGCATGACTGTAATTGTACGCAAGAATCTTGTACACATTTTATCAACCCACTGCTAAGTTTCTGTTTTTCAGTCAAAACTGCTTGCAGTTTGGTACCAGGAACTCTCGAAAATTTGTGCTGAACACTTCCGTTGGACTGAAAAAACACATGCTTAGGTTCCTAGATATCACAACATAAGCGATTTCTGCCAGGAGCTCTTTTCCAGTCAGACTCATCGTCCTACCTGTGCCTGACAAGGACGCACTTACAATTTTATTATTCAACCTGTAAAGAAAGAAATAAGCGCAACTAGTATTTTTTCCCAATCTGTTGGTTGGCAGGATGATGCGAGTCAGGCGTGTCGGTGTATTAACGACAACTCACTAACTAACCCAGTTATAGAAGGAGCGGAATTAAGCGTGGGATTTTTAAATTGTAAACAAAATAAAGTTGTGATAGTGGGCAACTTACTGCGCTCTTGCGTCATTCACCTTCGTCCATACGCATCCAACGGTATAAATGTGGGGACTGCGTATACCAAGATTGGCTTTCCCGCTGAGCTTTGTTGCTCCGCAGGCATAGCACGCTTTACGGGAGCCATAGCTCGCTTGCGAGAAACTGCCTATATACGAGGGGCGTGTATATGCATTTACAATTAATTTATTTGCTGCGGGTACCGGTCCCTTAGACGTCCGTATATATGTCCACGTTCTCGATAGTCTCCCCCTGGAACCGAATGCCCATGCACTACCTGTGTGGCAGCCTCTCCGTTCCCTGCTGGAATCACTTTTTGGAAGTGACTCGTACCTCGCCTAAGGTACGAGTCACTTCAAGCTTATCAATGACAATAAAATGGCCTCCTCGCAGGGGTGCTTTTTTTTTCATGACACCCAACATGTGATAACCACTGGGTGCCCGGCCAGGTCATACCCACGCACGACCAAACGTCCGACTAATCGTACGACTTGTCAGAAAGACGGCCGAACATAATCAGGCGCCGGTCAGTCATGGCATCACGTGAATGCACGCGCCGCAGTGATTGGTCGGCGACTGGTCGGTTTAGGACGTTTGCGTCTTTTTCACTCGTCGTACGGCCAGTCGGACGTTTAGTCGGGCATTTGTATGGCCTGATCGGGCTCCCAATGGTTATCACCAGTTGGGTGACATAAAACAAAAAACGTTAGAGTGCGTTTACGCTACTACGTAACATGTTTCGCAGCGACAGCAGCTCGCGCTTGCGTAATTCGCTGTCACTGTGACGCCGTTATGGTTTCTGCGCCACCTACTGAGCTCGATCTTGAGGTTTTTCACGCTATTTTCACTTCCGCTCTCAATTCCTCGCAGCCGAAAGAAATGCTATCGTATTGATAAGCTTGAAGCTGCTGTCTAGGCATAGGTGCGAGGCACTTTTAAAAAGTGGTTCCAGCAGGGAATCGAGAGGCTTACATACTGGTGGTCGAAGGGCTTTGGGCTCCAAGGAGAGTCTATTGAGAAGTTTAACATATGTGCGGACCTCTAAATGACCGGTACCTGTAGCAAAAAAAAAAAAAGTAAATCAATATGGTACGTTACTTGGACACTGGTTTTCAGCGGGAATTAGCCATCGAATGCTTTTTGGTCCGTAGTTTTTTTAATACAATAGCAGTCATTAAACCTACTAGTATTAATAAAAGTGCTCATTCGGAGCACTAATCTAAGCGGTTCCTCTTAGGTTAGTGCCGTTTGATCTGGCTGAACAACCGCACAGGGGCATCCTTTAATAATTCCCGCATGTCTTTATTGTACCTAGTCGTTGACTTATCCCCCTCATAAACAGGCGACGGAATGAACCTAATATTCCTTATCTTGGAAGCTCATGGTACCTATTAATATACTACTTCTGCTTTAGGGACCTTCATTTTTACGTTATTATCTGTAGCAATAAGCTTCGCTTATTAAGGCGGTGAACTTTTTTCAGTGATTGGTCGTTTTGAGAGGGACAGCGTGTAGGCTGTAATATGATAAGCTCTCCACGCAGGTTATTCTTAATCTTTTTTTCTCGAAGGGAAGTACGAATTCCATGACGGTGACGGTAACCTATGGGTCTCGGAGCGTGCTGTCTGCTAGGCGCAGGACAATTACATCGAAGTGAACAACTATCCATCGCCCAGTCAATGCTAGATGTTTTGTGGCACTGACGTCTGTAAATGTGCGAGAACGGGACAATGGAAATTTTGTCATTAATGTAAAATTGCGAGTGTGTAAAGTGGAACCCCACATTTTACTTATGTGTAACTTTTATTTCAAAAATAAAAATAAAATAAAATTATCTAAAGCTCGATAGAGGCTCTTTCGAGCAGTATTAGGCCCGAGTTACGACCGTTTAAGCAAAGTGACCCTTGGTGTCTTTGCTTAAAAGTCGCCTAATTGAGAATGTCTTACCTACGTTTGTTTTTTTTTTTTTTATTACTTATACCTTTCAATTGTCATCTAGGTTTGCTTTATATGTGTTTTGTTTTTGGATGGCGCATGGAAACAACGACAACATTCCTCGCATCGGCATTTCCAATAAGTTCACGCAACATTGAATTTGGTGTAGTTCTCTCCGCATTGGTTTCTTCTTTAACGTCAGCTACACACCTCAGACTCCACAACAGCACTGCTACCTGCACACGTAGACCTTTCGCCACGCTCTTTCTTTCTAAAATAGGTTTGATTGTCAACCCTGCTTGTAACGAATCTCTCCATCAAGTCTGGTCGTGAACGCAAAGGCCTCCGCGACTTCAGAGCTGCTTCTTGCGACATCGAGAGCAGGGACAGTGCCCCGAAACGCCCGACAACAGAATAACGACAACGAGGAAAAAAAACAAAAAAAAAACCGAGCGCAATTTTTTTTTTTTTTTTTTACAGTTACTTGGGAGCTTGGCAGGAGGTTCCATCGAATCAATCGCAACACTTGACCGGAACACGAGGAGTCAGAGCGAGCGCGCTTGTGGTCTTAAGAAATCTTTTTATCCAGCTGCATTTTTTTTTCGTTATCTTTTACCCTTTGAATGCATTGAAAATGACAACTATGAACAGAAGGTGTGTTGAAGTTGCCACTGAGATTGAGAAATACTGTAGACGGATTGTTAATAATTTTTCTGTACTTTTTTTTTTTTTTTTTTTTTGCATAGCGATTTACGTTAAAGCGTCACCAGAATAAAAGCGCTCACTGTGAATGCAAAGTGGTCGAAAGCGGGGAGAGTGATCGAGATCTCTTTAGACGTATGTGTAAAAAACCAAGCAAACCTACGATGTATCTAATGACCTCGCTGTAAGCACTACTTTTAAGTAAGTGTCTCCCTCAACTACTTTTAACGAAGATAATTTTTTTCTTCGTTTATTTTTGTGTGGTTTGATTGCTATTGATTGTCCTCAAAGTCCTTTCACAATAATTATAGCGAATACGCGGATACTAAACCGCCTTTTATTTTAATCCCCCTCAAGCGTTTTTTTTTTTTTTTTTTTTTTTTATGTGTGACAGAGGTTTTGCCGGGGAAGTAATGAACATCGCGCAACACTTTCTGCGAACACTACAACGGAACCTGTTTGTTTAAATTGATTTGGGGAGGGTTTTGCCAGGCGCCAAATTTTTCGATGCGGTTAGTGTCCCTAATTAGCGCTTCCTATTACCGTAGTTGTTTTTATGACCGCTTTTTGATTATAAGAAAAAGTTGTAGTAACAGTGCCGTGCTATGTATACGTGAAATGCAACGAGCAAAACACGAAGAGGAATAAGAAGGCTAGACGTAAGTAAGTTTAGTAAGTAAGTAAGTTTATTTCCCATAAACACTGGTGGCGGAGGTCGAGAAAAAAAGCTGTAAAGTACAGCTTGACAAGGTCTTCGACATCCTACATAGGCGAAATAGCAGAGGCACAGGAGAAAAAAAAAACACAATCAAAAGAGATTTTCCATACCAAAACATGGTTCAAGGTGAAACAAGAGGACACTATACAAGCGCAAAATACGTACTAAGCAAACAAGGAATAAGGAAATATATATATTAAAAAATATTTTAAAAAATATTACATGGAAGATGAAATCATTGCTAATTTACCTATCTAAGCCTATAAAATATTCTCTAAGTTGTTTTTGTGATGTTCTATTCAATTCCAGTTCACTCTCTTCTAACTGGTTTAGCAATTTAGGCAACGTATATCGAACCATCTGGGACCCGTAATTTGTTCTCCGAGCCACCATCTCCCGAAGGTGTGCATGACGAATGGGGTAAACCGGTTCTTTTAGATAAAGATTAGCCAAATTTGTAGGGAAACGTGCATTTCTATTGTTTTCCGTTTTAAACATATTACTAAGTCTATAATTGTATAAATTGTATATATTAATAATGCGGAAAGCCCTAAACAAACCAGCTGAATGGAAGTCAAACGAGACGCCGCCGATGGACCTCATTATTATTTTTTTTTTAATAAAAATATCTTCTCAAGATTTGATAATGTATTGAGCCCCAAACAAGATGGCCATAATTTAAATACGAATAAAACAGAGAATTGTAGATTAGTAATTTCACATTCGTTGGCAAAATTGATCGATGGCGATATATCAATCCAATTATTCGTGACAGTTTGGGAATTATATAATTTATGTGATTATCCCAGGACATATTCTCAGAAAAGATCACTCCCAAAACCTTAAAATTGCTCACAATCTCAATTGAAGTTGTATTAAGAGTAATATCTCTCATTATTCCAATCGATTTATTTCTCGTGCGAAAAAGTACAGCTTCAGTTTTGTTTATGTTAATTTTTAATGAATTTTCCCTGCTCCAAATTTCTAATCTCGACAGCGTCAGATTTGCAATGTCCACTAGCACGTCGCGATCCTCGGCCGAGATAAGTAGCGTTGTGTCGTCGGCGTAATTTAGAAATTTGACATTTGGGTTAATGTTGACGGCGTCATTAACATAGAGGTTAAAAAGGAGGGGACCCAATATACTGCCCTGAGGAACACCGCAAAGTATAGGTTTCATAGAGGAAGAATTCCCATTCAGACAAACATATTGCGCTCGATGCTCTAAATAAGACCTAAAAATCTGTAACGCGTGTCCCCGAATGTCATAAATGTTAAGTTTTTTTTAGTAAACTTTCGTGGTCAAGGCAATCAAAGGCTTTACTAAAATCTACAAACACTGCCAAAACTATTTTTCTTCTTCAAAACTTTGCAGAATAAATTCTTTCTGCACAAGTAATGCAGCCTCCGTTGAATGATCTCTCCTAAAACCGAACTGCGAATCCGTAATCAGTCCGTATTTATTCGTGAAATTCGTCAAACGGACATAAAGCACTTTTTCAAGTGCTTTTGAAAATACCGGTAGTATGGATATGGGTCTTTAGTTTCCCATTTCGTTTCTATCTCCTTTTTTATACAAGACCGAAACTTTAGCTATTTGCATGCGTTTTGGAAATACAGAAGTTACCAGAGCCAGGTTAAAAATATGACTTGGAAATGGAGCTATCAAATCAACAACATACTTCACTGGTTTTATCTGGATGCCGTCGGCATCGCAGCTCCCGCTATTTTTTAATTGCAAAGTGAGAGAAATTACCTCATATTCAGTAACTGGTTCTAAAAATAGGGAGGCCTCGTTTCTCGCATCACAAAAAGTAGAATTAAAATTGTCCTTGGTGCTCGTTATACTTACAAAATGGTCATTGAAAGCCTCAGATAACAGACAGCCGTCAGTTTTGCACCATCATGCTCTATTTGCTCGGTATTTTTTGATAGTTGATTGCGGCCTAAAATTGGGAGTTTAACCTTTCCCACATAATATCTACGCGTCCGTTTGCAGACTCAAGAACCTCATAATAATAGCGAGCTCTTGCGCGTCGGATCTCTTTTGTTAAGTTGTTGCGATATGATTTAAATACTTTCAAGGCATCCTGTCTTCTAGTCTTCACAAACTTGTTGTACAATGTATTTTTCGTGCGAATTTTGCAAAGCAAATCCGACGTTATCCATGGTTTTCGAATACGCCTGGTTTTTGGGAAGTACTTAAACGGAAAATGGGTCTTATATAGAGTAGAAAAAAGATCCAAAAAAGCGTTATAGGCCCCGTCAGCATTGTCCTTACCGAGTACTCCGGTCCAGTCTGTTTTAATGACATCTTGTCGAAATACGTCCAACCGATTCTGAGTAATACTTTGAAATAATGTAGGTTGTGTTTTGTTCCTCTTTTTAGAGATATTCTTTACGCTCAGAAATATTGGGAGATGATCGCTCAGATCGCAAACAATGACTCCACTTTTTATGTCGCCGACTAGGTGATTGACTATAAATAAATCTACTGTAGTTTCACTGTGCCAGGTAATTCTGGTTGGTCGAGTAAGAAGATTCTTACAACCGTTCGTATTTATAACCGAATCCATGTCCCTTTTAACCTTTGTATCTACACCCATATCAATGTTAACGTCACCCCCACAAACGAGACTAAATTTACCTTCATTGATAAACACCAAAAAAGCATCAAAGAACTCAAAAAACAATTCAACATTTCCGTCAGGAGGGCGATAAATTACTGCGAAAATATTTTGTTTATCACGCAAGCATAATATTTCATAATCGCTGGTAATGCGACAGTAGTCATCCAGCAAGTCACAGATTATATCCTCCTTCATTAAGATAGCCACCCCTCCTCCCCGTTTGGTTGTGCGATTTAAGAAAAAAAAAACGGTACATGGGTAAACAAAGTACATCAGATTCATTAGTATACCATGTTTCAGTAAACATAACTGCATCAAATAAAAGATCAAACTGATCAAAATCATTTCAAATTCGATAGCTCTATTTTTTGCAGATTGGGCATTTAAGTGAAAACAGTTTGTGGCGTGCCTGCATTCTGAACCGAGATGACTCTGTAAGTTTTGTGGAAGTACAAAACAGGCCATTGGAAGCGATGAATTCAGCGATGAATTCAGCGATGAACAGACCCTTTCCAAACGTACGTAAGTAACATTGGCTGTCGCCATTGCTTGGACACGAAGCAAGTGATTGGATCCGAGTGATTTCCGAATGCTGACGCAGCGCTCGTGTCCAATACATGCGCAGAGTATGTGAGCGAGCAGTGGCGGACAGGCGTTGGCGCGGACTTTTGAAAAGGGTCTTTAATTATGTCTCTCTACAGCAACACAAGTAAGATATCAATCTCCGAAAACTAGTAATATTAATAAATTGAGTTGCTGTTGCATTATGAACAGAATAGGTTTAGCCTCTAGTCCATCGGCCTGCTCAAAATTACTGTCGAGTTTGAACCACCGATACGCACGAAAACTCGGGTATCAGTTGACTCACCGGGTTATTCACCGTCGAGTGACCCTTTTGCTTAACGGGAGATTCTTTTTTTTTTTTTTTTTTGTAAAATTTAACAATTGATGCGATCAAAAAAGGGCAGTCGTGGCGTATTTAGAGCGCCCGCATCGTTCAAACCCATTCTCACGAGTTTAGTGACGACTTTCGGTCTTGACTGCGGCTGGAATTTGAGTTGAGAGGGCGACCGCGCGTTTAGTGCACCGCGCAGGAATGACAGAATTGCAAATGACATTTTTTCTTGGCCCGGTTCATGACTTGTTACCTTACTTGATCAAGCACATCGCTCCGTGTCGTAACGGCCCCCGCTTTTGTCTCTTTCGCTGGCATCTGCGTTGCCCCAATGGTACGCATGGACGACTCGCTTCACGAAATTGCACGCAAATTCGGCTTTATGGGCTCCGAGCTGTTCCCTTAACGACTGCGGGCGCAGCAAGGGCGCCCGTGTCTGCGAAACAGAAAGGGCCCCGTGCGCCCGAGCGCCGCTTTTACTCCATATTCGCCGTCCGTCCGTTGCGATGTTCGAAGAACGGTGCTTCGTCGTACGTGAGGGACTCGGGAAAAATGGAAATGACCCGAGCCTTCCTTTGCGTCTTCTTCAACGTCAGCCGGTTTCTTTCTGAAATACGCGCTGTATTTTTATGCATCTCAGATCCCCGTTTCGCGACCGCTCCCCCTTATATCTCAGTGGTGTCGGCGGCGCACTGCACGACATCGTCATTTTAAGGAGGGGAGGGCGTGATTCGGTTTGTTTGATTGGATGCGGTTTCAGCGTAAGTCGGTAGTCATTTTCTTTACATAACTTAAATCGGAATATTTTTGTTTCTGTTGAAGACGGGGCCACCATTGCATTCTCAAGTAGGTAATCTGATCGAAACGATAGCTGCACTACTCTCGGATGCAGCTCCCGTTTGAAGCGTGATAAAGGTGCTCTACGGTGTACACCTTCAGCACGTATAACGCTTTAAGGAACACTGGAATGAATTACGTGCTCACATTTAAACGTAAAAATATGCGATGGAGTCGGTTCTATAAACGAGGCTGTACAATATTCAGAACCCAACGCAAAATGCAAGACACCTTTAAGGCTCGTGGCAGCATGAAGAATAAATTGAAAGGCCTACATGCTTTGAAACTTCTGGAAGACGTGCTAGACAGACACGTAATATGTTTAGTAGTTATAGTAATATAATGAATGGTGCTTGTAGTAATAGGCACTAGTGTGACCTATCCGGTTGCACATGCATTCTTGGAAGGCACGGAAAGACCCTCGACCAAAATCTTTTCGCAATAATCAATTCAATGTTGGTATGTTGAACGTCACGTCACCGCGATTGTCTCTCCCACGTTGTCCCGGTTGGTTCCTTCTACTTTCTCATTGCAAACGCGAGGCATTGCGGTTTCAGTGATATGCTAGCAAAATCTTGCCATTACTTAGTTGTGCTACGTCTGGTCAGAACCTATCTGCTGACATGACTGTGCTAGTATTTATTTAGGTTTCGTTTGTATAACAAAATACTCAATTCCTATTTATTGTAAGTCGAGAAAAATGAAACAGTAGGAATTTTTGGGAGTGCTATATATTTCCTTGGGTTGCCCCGAAGTGTAAAAATAGGATTACACTTTTTCGTGCAGTTGTATTTTTAACTTTTTTTTTTAGCCATGTATATGGTGTTGCCAATTTGTAAGAATAAGCAGTGTAATTTAAGCTATATACTGTTACCGTGCCTCGGAAACAATTGTTCATACTTCTGCGCGCTCAAGAGACAATTTCGCAAACCTACGAAAGGCAGCATGCGCGAACTGGGAAAAGAATGCAGTCGTCGTCTTCGCGCCGTGCGTTGGAGAGGCCCTTGTTGAACTGCCCCGAGTCTAGGTGACAAGAGGAACACGATGGAGCCAGAACGAGATATCGATTCCAATCGGCACTCTCACAACTAGAGTAGTTTTATTCCTTTCCGATATCGGATTTCGTCCACCGACCAGGACACAAGTTTTCTTCTTTTTTTGTTTTTTACATGTTTAGTTCTGTCATTTATACGGGGAAAAGCGACGAGTGCGCTGACATCAACGTCCGGTTACTAGCTAATGGTGGTCCCAACTACAAATCAAGACACGTCTGATGACCAAAGCCAGTGCAGCTTTTGAGATGCGGGAACTGAACCAACTTGGCTAACATGCTTGAACACTCACTACCGTGCTTCAAACCACTGGTCTCTCCCGGGCAATGCTTCGTGGCTTCAGCCAGCATTCCTCATAACTCTCTGTAACGCATTCAGTTTTATTATTTTACAGTGAATTACATGTTTTAATAACCAGTAACCGAGTACTCAATTATTGTTCTGCAATCAGTACACACATAGAAAGGCCGAACTCACACATTCACATTTCGCAGGCGTTGCAAGCGTACATACTTTTTTTGCATCACACACGATATCGCTCTTGTACATGACGAATATTAAATTTATTGCATGGATTCTTTGACATTGGGAAGTAACTCGCCTACCTTAACGTGTGATGACTGATCTCCGCTTTAGAGGTGCAACCGTGTTAGTGCGATAGAACTTCTAACCTGGGGTATTCATCGTGCATTCCGCTCTGGTTTTGGGTCTGCAATAATAGGGAGTTTTAGGGAACCGTCTTTGCACGTCCGATACGGTACGATAGGCCCTCCAGTACAAGCTGCGCATGCGCTACCACAGAAGACTCGCGCATGCGCAGTTCGTTCCGGAGGGCCCATCGTACCGTGTGCGATGTGCAAAAATGTGCAAATTTGGCTCGACCATGGTGGAAGTCTGCGACACTATAGTGAGTCTGAAAAAACACATTTCCTATAAATGTTAATGAACATAAAAATTTGACTGTACACGTTACATTTTTAACCAAGACAAAATTAGCTAGATCTCACTTGTAAGTTTCAACGTCCATGACTTGGTGAATTCGTAAACTCAAAATTGACGAAGCAGTGGATCGACCCTGGTGGTACCATTGCTTGGCCACCTGAGTTGCCCGTTAAAGCACCATGTCATTTTTTTTCTACGGGGTTTCGTAAAGCACTCGTTTACAGCACTCCGGTAGGTGACCTGGAAGATTTAAGGAGGTGGCTCAACGCTGCTTTAAGAGTAGGTCATGCTGCTAGCGCAGAAGTAGAATAGGTCATTGTGGGCTATTGCAGAAGTAGAATAGGTCTTGCTGCACCGTACGTGGCAGCCGCTGGAATTTAGCCCGGACAGTTTTTTACGCAACCAATGGCGCGGACATTTAATGTTTGTAATCCGATAATCGCATAGCAAACTTTCTTTAATAGCTGTATAGTTTCGCCATGGATGTAAATGTACTTTTACAGTAATTTTTTATGACCCCCTCAAACCAAGAAAATAATTTTGTGAACGCCTTGTCCGAAAAGAAATCACTAAGCTTTGCTCTGTTTGGTGTTTCTTCGATACGTAAAAGTCTTTTTTGCCCTAGAACGGTTAGCTCTCAGTCGTCCTTTGTCGCTTTGTTCACAGCAAGGCCGGGTTCCTTTATCTCTTTGTATGAAGATGAAAACAAATAGAAATCGGTCCTTGGTACTCTGTGGGAGCCGCTTGGAATTCATTTGGATTACTTCGAGTGTTGAAGCTGAAGTACGCTTTTATATCGGCGCTAGCACTCATCCAGGTTCCATTTCGCTTAGACGTCAACTTTCTGATTGTGAGCTGAAATCAAAATCGTGTTTGATGTCTACGGAACGATTTCGTCACATCTTGCCGAAGAGTTTGCTTTTCTGAGAACGCTCCTCCGTTTTCATCAGAGAGCTTGACAGCCTGGGATTTTTATGGTGCGAGCGAGTTGAGCAAGCGACTGCTTGTTAAAAAAAATAGAAGTGGAGGTAATTTTGTCTTCGAAACAGAAAACGCGTATCCTGTAATATTTTGGCTCTGCCTACTGTTATTTTTATGTAACTAATGCATTGAAAATCTTTTTTGGCTCAAGATTGCTCGACGTTCAAAAAATCGGTATTTTCTTTTAACGTGTCAAACGGCAAGAAAGGACGTCATAATCTCAATTTTCAAGTATTGTAGTCCGACAGTAGCCTATTCATGATAAGAAGTCGCTAAAAGCAAGCAATATTTTGAGGTTTATACACGCACCGGGAGAGTCCGTGCTCGAAATACGTAGAATTTTGTTTCTCTCTAATTTTTTTAATTTTTTTTTTATTTAACAATACTGCAGGCCCCGCTAGGGCCCCGGCAGGGGTGGACGTGTAATACATAGTTCAGGACATAATGAAAAGGGAAAACTTCAATACAATGAAACAACACTCTACACCAAAAAATAGCAAAAAAAAAAAATCAAATCAAACTGTCAGGCTTGTAGAGCTCGTAGATGTTCAAGAAAGTCATCCGGCGATGAGCTGTCGACGATCTCTTTAGGGAGCTCATTCCAATCGGTTATTGTTTTTGGAAAAAACGAGTTTTTGAAAGTGTTATTGTTACTGCGGTATGGTTCCAGCAATCTACCGTGATTGAATCGCGTATCACGACGCAAAACAGGTGTTAGGTAGGGGGAAACGTCAACCTTCAGGTGTCCATGGTAAAACAAATATAACAACCTAAGTCTCAAGTGTTTTCGACGTAAATGAAGATAATCTAATTGAAGTGTGTCTAACATTTGTGATGGACTGTCTAATCGCCGGAATTTATTGCAAACAAATCTTGCTGCTAGTTTTTGTATTTTTTCTAGTTCTTCGGTGTTCCTTTGTGTGTATGGGTCCCAAAGCACGCACGCGTACTCTAAATGTGGCCTTACTAATGTTCTATAAGCGCTAAGTTTAATAGAGAGCGGGGCTAACGGTAGCTTTCTTTTTAGAGACCACAGAGTCTTGAGTGCATTGGAGCACACATTGGAAATGTGAGCGTCCCAACTCAAGTTTTTAGTAATTGTCACACCAAGGTATTTTACTTGCGTTGATTCCCCAAGCCTAACGCTGCCAATTGAGTAAGGAAATGTTTTTACTGTCTTTTTGTTTGTTACTCGGAGCACTGTACATTTATTCAAATTTAATGGCATTTGCCACTCCTCGCACCACTGGAATATGTTTTGAAGAGTTCCGTTCAGTTTAATTTGATCTTCACTGGATTCTATTTCTTTATAGACCACACAATCATCAGCAAAAAGCCGTATATTAACCCCTTCACCCACAGTTTCAACAATGTCATTTATATAAATAAGAAATAAAATTTGTTTTTACCTGTATTCTTTTCGTGTTTAAGATCGTCAAAGACTCAGACTGTACGAAACGAGAGGGCCCTACGTTTACACAGGTTTACTTTTCCACGAGTAACTACTATTGACTGGCCTAATTACGATTAAACTGCGTTAATTATGCATAAGCAAGCGCGTGCGTTTTGTACCACTTCACCGGGAAAAAGAAATTGCTCACACCGCGCTCAATATTTTTGCTGTGGGTGGTTTCCAGCGCTCGTTCTTCAAGTTCCTTTAAGGGCCTCATACTCAAACTAGAGCCGTATTTAGAGAGAGTTTAGTCAATGGGAGGAGCGGGCAGAGCCAGGGCGTGTACGAGACGCAGATAGAAGGCGTGACGTACACTCTTGGCCAATCAGAAGCCAAAAATGATCTCCTAGTGGCGGTAGCGAGAAACAATGTTGCTAAGTGTGTAAGAGTTATATGGACTAACTCTTCATGGTTGAAAATATAGTGCACGTGATGTTTCGATTATGATCATGCAAAAAGATGTAAGAATCGAATGTGCCGCTCGAACTATCTTTTGCTCGGTCAGAGTCTGACCGCTTGGACGGCATTTTCCCGTCCCTCGGCGCCTGGCGTACGGATCTCGTCGATCGTTCTGCTAGAATTTGATTTGGCATTGCCGTGATCGAAAAATCACGTGCACTATATGCTCAGTCATTGAGAGTTACTCTGACGCACATATTAATTTTGTTTCTCGCGACCACCGCCAGGGCATTATTCGCGGCTTCTGGCTCGCCCCATTCGAATTTGTGAAGACGCCCTGGAACACGACCAGGCCGCTCTCGGCCAATGGCGCCTACTCATCTGCCTCCTATTCTTCTCAATGAATGGCCAAACTCTCTCAATATACGGCTCTAGATCACTGATATCTATTATCGTGGGCTGGATGGCGCATAGCCGCTCTCGGAGCGGGGCGCAAGTGAAGCCACCGGAAGTTTAATGCTTCTCCCGGAAGTCGGGCGTCTGCTGGGCTTCCAAGTGAATTCCCCCCCCCCCCCCCCCCCCCCCCCCCCAAATCGATGTTGCGGTCCGTACTTTTCGGTGTCTTTAAGTGGGTTTTAATAACCATTCTCCGAATTAAATCTCGAAATTCAGGGATTTGAACTTGGGACATGTGCACACTTGATCAACTAGAATCTCGAAATGTTTACATTGAATGACTTCCCATGCTTCTCAGGTCTGACTGTGCTCTTACTGCGCAACAAGCAGGCTCTCTTGAGGTAACAAGCAAAAATCCAGCGCCCTCGACGCGTTTCGAACCAGCACTCGGAAGGGTTACAAAACCTGGCAAGCGCTCACTTCCGGGACGAGCCGCTTACTTCCGGTGGCTTCATACCTGCTTGCTGAATGCGCCATCCAGCCCCCTATTCTAGAGATCAGTGCTCTGGCTTAAACCAACTGACGCTGCTAATATTTTCTGCAGTCCACGAGTAAGTGAACGATCCTGCTCCAGCAACTTAGAGTCGTCAATTTCGCTGACATCGCTAGTATTAGTCGCGACGGCATTTCGCAAACTCTATTTATTTATTATTATTATTCCGTGCCTCAGAACGACTGAAGTCAGTCTTGGTATGAGGCACATGCGTACAGTGAACAAAACACATGCGGGAATGCTACATGACTATTAATCGTAGAGTGAAATTTCAAGTTAACGTTTAAAAGAGATGTAATCTGTAAAAGCATCTAAAGAAGATTTCGATGAAATGTCATTAAAACAGAGCTGCATACGGGCGGTCGGACAGAGCTTCTCCTGCGAATCAGAATAAAACAAGCATGTGTGTCGGCTGAAACGTACCGGAACATGAAAATTAAAAGAACATACAAAGCTGCTATCTATCTGGTCATGAATTATCTTGTGCATCAGTAGTAAATCTCTCGCAGTTCTTCGACTTGATAACTTTTGTAAGCCGAGATTCTCAAGTATGTAGGCATAGTCGTAGTAGCACCTACGTTGAAAGTATCGGTCCTAAACAATTCTAATAAACCTCTTCTGAACATTTTCAATCTGTAAAGCATCCGTCATTGTGATAGAATTCCACACAACACTTGCAAACTCCAGCCGCGAACGAATAAGGCTAGAAAATAATCGAATAATACATATTGGATTTGAAAACTCTCGGGTTAGTCGCGAGATCATGCCCAGCAACCTTATAGTTTAACCCACAAGCTGAGACACATGATAAGAAAAAGAGAGATGACTTTCGAAATAAACACCGAGGTCACGAACCACTGACACACGTAATATAACAATGGAATCAATAAAATAGTCGTTAGAAATCGCCTCCCGTCTTCTACGCATTGATAGCACTTTCGTTTTATCGGGATTAATCAACAAAAAGTTCGACGAACACCATTCCTGCACTCGTGACACATCGTCCTGGAGAAGTTCACAGTCAGCGACTGATCGGACATTCAAAGATAACTTCAGATCATCATCATCATTTATTATCCTTGCAAATCTGCAAATAGCAACAACTGCGAGTTCCTTACGCACAATACAACATCATTAATGAATATAAGAAACAAAAGTGGCCCCAGGTTAGCCCCCTGTGGGACACCGGACGAAGGAACAAACGTGTCAGAAAAACTGTCACCGATTCGCACACTGCTTTTACGATCAGTAAGATAAGACTGAAACCACTCGGTAAGTACGGGAGAAACACCGTACAGAGAGAGCTTATTCAAAAGTAATTTATGATTTACTCTGTCAAAAGCTTTGGACATGTCGAAATAGACGGTATCAACTTGACTACAAGTGAGAACAAAAGGAACAGAATATTGAAGGGACGAACAGAGGTTCGTTTCCACCGAACGACCCTCCGAGAAATCGTGCTGCAGAGCGGTTAGCTTATGCCGGAAGTAGTAAGACAGTCGGGCATGGATAACTATATATCTCAAAAACTTTAGAAAAGGCGCATAGTAAAGAAACCGGTCTGTAATTGTTTACCTCAGAAGCGTCACCGCTTTTGTGGACGGGTACGACAATCGAACATTTCCACAGGGACGGGAATATAGGCAGCCGGCAACGGCCAGGCGGCGCCAGCAGGGTGAGAGCGCACGGTTACCCCCTGTCTCGCTGTAACTTGGCAAACGGCGAACGATAAGCCCCACATTGAGTGCCGAAGGCTTCGAAATGCGCGACGTATACGAGCGCAACGCACGCATGTTGGAGCATGACGCAGCGAAAAGCCTGATACTTCTTCGGAGTTGAGGCGCGCTCCGGTGATACGCAGTCACGTTCCGATTGGCCCGCCAGGACCGTAGCTCCCGCTCTACTGGCACGTTACGCGATCACGGCTTCCTGGAATACCCAGTATTTCTTGCTTCAGGCGCTAGGCTCAGCGGCGCCACCAGAGTAATAGCTCACCTTTGAACAATGCAGCCGCCTCTCCCAGGGGTACCCAATATTTCTTGCTTCAGACGCGAGATGGCGCCAAACCAAACAGCATTGCAGGTTGCCTATACACAGTCACAAAGAAAGGTTAAAAATGTGCTCCAAAACAGGCGCAAATAACTGTCCGCATCCCTTAACGATAAAGCTCGGTATCTGGTCAACGCCCATTGAAAAATTTGGTTTCAGTTCCTTTATCGCTACCAAGATTTCAACCGTATCCACGCGAGTGATATTCAAAGCGTCATCGCAAACAACATTTTTAGACGAGGTAGCACCAAGGAATATATCTGAAGAGTAGCACTCTCGGAAGTGATTTGCGAAACCATTAGCTACTTCTTGCGGAGAAGACACGTATATTCCAGACCCAGTCCGTGGGAAAATGCTGTTAGTTGTGTCCTTTGTGTGTTGTTTGACAAACCGCCAGAACTCATGCGGCTTGCGGAACAAGCTATTTTCTACTCGGACCTGGTGAGCGCGTTTTTCGTGCGGAAACAGTTTTTTTTAACGAGCGCTCTATAGATCTTGAACTTGACATCCCACAACTCCACGCCACTTGACTTATATAGTTTATGACAATGCGCCTTTTTTCTGCATATAATACCGCAGTTCCTTGGAAAACGAAGCGGGATACTTCGGAGGCCTTGTGACACGCTTCGGTACAAGCACATCAATGCCCTTTCGCACTATAGCTGTAAAATTTTCGACAGCGGTATCAATACATTTTTCGTTTAGAATTGTCGACCAGTCACATCCCTGAAAAAAATTATATAGGCCTAGGTAATCGCCAGTGGAGTACGAGTAGCTAGAGGAACTTTGACAGACACGCGGTCTTCGGGAAAAAGAAAATGACACACTAAAAGGTGGATGAAAACCATCAGGGCTAACAAGAGTATCACGTACTAAACTCAAATTGTCAATAGGACAATTTGAAAAGAAGAGATCTAGAATATTTCCGGCAACATTTTCTAGCGCGTTGAATTGAGTAAGCCCATTCAAACGAGCGAAGTACACCAAGCAAGATATTTTTTTTATATTTTTGGAAATACCTGAGTCAATTTGTCCAGATTCCCAATCTGCACCGGGGAGATTCAAATCCCCGTACAGGTGAACACGAAACTTCGAAAGGTCGATCTGCTTCTCAAGTCTTTCAAAATGATCGACGAAAGCAGTTGCATCCGAAAGAGGAGGAACATAATAATTGCCTATTAAGTAGTTAAAGCCATCGGCAGCAACAAGTTCTACCCAAACATATTCCGCATACGTTTCAAGGTCGTATCGCCTATAGTTAGACGTAAAACTGTCCACTGCAACTATCACACCACCGCCAAACTTTTGACCAGTCACCGCGTAATCTCTGTCCCTTCGATGGACTGTATAGCGAAAAGGAAAATAACTATTGCTCGAAATTTCGTCCAAAAGCCACGTCTCCGTTAAACAAATAATGTTGAACGCGGAGGAACATATATTACGTAAACATTCGTCTGCCTTCGTTCGCAAACCTCGAGTATTCTGATAATAGCTCCTCAGTGATCTAGCCATCTTGCAACACTGGGGAGCTTTCTAGCACGTGTGTGCGCGACCTGTCAAGTTTTCCAACAAATGGGTGAAAAATGCAACCCTCAGGCCAAACCTCGGGCCTGTTGATCGCTTCAAGAGAGTCGAGCTCTATAGCCTCAATCACGTTGAACTACGTCACAGGTTCGCTGTAGATCAAACTCCGTTCTCTCTGTATTCCTCTGTCGAATTTCCAGTCCTCGGCGGGCTCTGGGGCATAAAAGAAAATGCTGAAACTTGCGAGGAAGAAAAACACTGCAAGTGGAAAACAGGAAAGCTAGGACGTATCGACACAATGCGCAGCGCGTTTGCTTTGATCATTGTTTTCGTGAAGTAGCCGACCGGAACAATCACCCAGGTTGCCCTCGCTGCCTTCCTCTTCTGTAGATACTTCTTTTCTTGTTTGCGTGAAAAATATATTGTCGAATTTAAACGTTTTAGGATGATGTGTAGTCATACTTTTTCGTCTGCCACCTGTACAAAAGGTCTAATTTTAAAGTGTTCGTGCCCATTTCATAAAACTACACACTTAAGGCAACGAGCACGAACTCACTATTATCTTAGTGACAATTTGGGCCAATTGGTTCGTGATCACATAGGTAAGCGCCAAAAAAACAAATGGGACAAGAAAGTAGACAAACAAGGGTCCTCTTTTGTCTACTTTCTTGTCTCTCTGTTTTTTTTGTTGTTTTTTTGTGTTTATGCGCTTATTTACGTGAATATAATTATCAAAAGTGATCTTTCTACGATTTTTCGTAAAGCTGAGCATCGCTTTGGGTTGTTGGGAGTTCATGGTAAAGCGAATTGCTGCGACAGTTGCCAGGCTATCTTGAAAAAAAGGGAACATGTTTGTTTAAGATGAGTCTCAACAGTCAGCTGTACTGAAGCAATATTTTCTATGGGACAAGTGACCTTTCTCAGAGATTAAATACTACGTTCACTCCGGGACACCAGACACGGAGGAGATTTTCCATTCTTTTCCATCGCGCGGCAACTTCCGTCGCGAGATAACGCAACCATCTAATCCCGCACATCGGATGACCGAGGGCAATCATGTGTCAGTTTACGACATGATTGTGGCCCCAGTTTAGCTTTTCCCTCATGGAGGAGTTGTGTTGGAGGCATTACGAGCGTATACTAGATTGCTGCCGCATTTATGTCGGGACAGATGCTTCAGGAGGTCATATTTCCTTCGCCCACCCAGTTGATGACGATTCTACTTGCGTTGCTCTTAGTAATATTCGTCGCGGCTTCTAGTCAGACAAATTTCAAATACAGGAAGGAGGCTCTGCTGTTAGAAGGCGCGATGCATCGTTATTTATAGTTATTGTGTATGTCATCGTTAAGGCCTAAAACCCAAGGTCTTGTTCACCTTCCTAATAGTTAGGCATGTGCCACCAGTTCTAAAAACGCAAAAAAAAAAAACGCACAAAAGAATGGATTTTCGTTATAAGGCGTAAATCCCCAAACTCTCGTTTTCGTCTTTATTTTTTTTTTTTTTTTTTTTTTTGTAACTGATGTTAATTTACAAAAGTAGATTCGCAGCTTGGTTATCAACAGCAAAGTTGGTTCGCGTGGGTGGAACTTGATAAAAATTGGCGCGCAACTCTTACTCACACAATAACTCCAGAAACTATATATATATATATATATATATATATATAAAAGGGAACGGCCTCACCCTGATTTCTCGCGGGTCACTGTGAAAGGACCGTGTAGCGCGGGCGAAGAAGTCCAACCCTTTCCGTTTCTTTTTTTGACAGCGTCTTGCTGCGTTGGGGCGTCCCCAAAGCGCCCAATAAGTGCCTCCCGGTCGGGAAGGAGCGCAGGCGTCAGGCTCCGGTTGTCTTGGCAACGGTCGTGCAATGGACGGTAGACACTGCGGCGGCCCGCCCCGTGCGAAGATTCCGGTCGCCCTGTTTAATGCTCTTGATTCGATATTTTCCTTTTTGTGTATCGAGTCTTTACCTTTGACGTCTGCTGGCTGCGTCTTTGCCGCGTGTTCTTCGCCTACGCGTTCACGCTCTGAAAGCGCAAAAATCCAAACAAAAATCGCGCGAAATTCGGAACGTGCGATATATTGTCATGGCTGCAATTTCTGTGCGACAAATGCCCACGCGTGTTTCGTTTTTTTTTTTTTTTTTTTTCTTTTTTTCTTTTTTTATGGTCCGTATTATATTTTAATGAGAGAAGAGCGTGTTGGTGCGAGTCAAGATTGAAGAAAAAATAAACATGTAGGACGAAGACGACCCTACCACATATTTCATAATGTGATTCGTAATTTGATTCATGATTCGCATGAAAGATGTGGCTGTGTGTTGTCTTCGTCCTAACATGTTCACTCTTTCTTCACTCTTGACTATGTTTCAATGTCCGAATTTTGGGCGATTTTTGGTTGGTTTTGTTCTCGTGCATTCCAGCCTCAATCTTTGCTCACTGAATCGCGGGGGAGGCATGACTCCCTGTTGTCAAAATCTCGTTGTTGCCTCTGCGTTGTCTTTTATGACTCTTTCACTTGTTTGTTTCTGTTGTTTCTGTACATACGCATATATACGCATGTGTGTGGGTGTGTATGTTGTGTTGTATTTATACTCGAGTCTTTTGTGACATAACTTGTGTATCAGATGTCCAGGCGTCTCGAATTTCGCGATTTTTCTGCGCACGTTTCACGTATTTGTCCCCCCTCCTTTTTTTTTTTCGCTCAGGCTCTTACGTTTTATGATTTCCTTCCTAGTTTAGAGTGCCTTTTATCCATATGCGAAAATATTTCCTCTAGTTTTTGTCCCCCCCCCCCCCCCGCCCTCCCAAACCAGAAAAAAAGTAAAATGAAATCGAAATCTTGTTTTTCTTATTTATATTTTCTTTTCCCAAATCCCTTAAAGGTGGAAAAAAAAAAGCGTCCATCTTCCTCTGTCCTGTGAATGACGGAAGAACACTTTGTTGCCCCTCACGTCTTTATTATTTTTTTTTGTGTGTGTGTGTGTGAATAGTTTTTGCTTTCTGTATCGCCTCTGTTCGCCCCCGGGTTGTTGTTGCATATTTCTTTTCGTGTTCTTTTTTTTTTTTTTTATCCAGACAAAGTTTTCTCCCCTAGACGACTGCAAGCGCGCTCTGATGAGATTACATTTTGGGAAGCAGTTTATGCCCGATTTTTGTTACTCAAGTTTATTTTTTCTATAACTTCATAAACCCGGTTGATGGCGTGTGCGGGCGAGTAGCATAACCTGCTTACGCCTGGAGTGGGCGGGTTTGCTCGTTCTTGTTACTCCGAGGGATGAAGTATGCGTTTAACGAAAAAAAGGAAGGGTGATATGTTTTTTTTATTTTTTTCCCCTTATCATTCTTGATAATACTGTTTCCAGTTGAATGCCACCGCCTTCCACATGGCGGCGGTAGACGGCGCTTCTTCGAGTTATGCTTGAGCTGCGTAGTCTACCCCTTGCTTTTTATTCATTGCTCTTATATGTGAAAGGGTTTATCTTCCCCAAAAATTTAATTACAGGATTGATTGGTTCAGGGCCATCATTTTTGTTTCGAGTTTAGGGATATTCGACGCTTATTACTTTGTAACGTATGTCTCCGTTTCGCGAACGACGAGGAGAACTAGTATGACCACGAGTGAAAGAGTTTGGTATGAGACTTCCTGTTGCACTGTTCCCTAACCCACGACAAAAACTTTGGCTAGCGAACACTAGCCAAAAGTATACATAAATAAATAACGCCAAGGCTGCTAGTGCTTCGGACAAATAGCCGAGTGCGTGGAGCTGAAACTTCACTCCAACATATTCAACAATATCCGAGTCACCACGAAAGAGCTAACAAGGCTGTGGCCGGCTATTATTTGTTGTTGTTTTTCACACCTGTTATAACAGTATCGTCTTCCTTTCTTTCTTGATTGTTTACGTTTTTGGTGTTTATCTTAGAGCTACAGTCGTAAAATGCCGTGAACAATATCAACCGCATAGTTCTCCGTGCCTAACAAGTTGTTAAAGGTAACTTGCGTTCTGAACAGCGTCTTAAGTCAACTAGGAAAACTCCCTACGTTACTACTAGATATGTTTCGTTTTTTCTACCTCGATGCTTACACTATTTTGCTCAGCTTTGGATTAAACCATGTTTGGTAAATTGGTTCCCGACTCATCGCAGAGCCGTAAGTTTTACCGTTATGTGAAATGTCGATTAATTATAACGGTAGATGTAAACTCGTAATATGACTGATATGCGTTTTCTTGGAGTCGTCTTAACTATATCAGTGGCACCGAGTTATCCGTGTGCCTTTTTCGTTGAGGCCGCCTGTCTGGTACCGTTTCTCCCCGTCACATCATTCATACTCTGTAGTGACAGTGGTCGTTATTCTCCCGTCGTACATAAATTCCATTTTATTGCTGTTATTGTATGTGCATATCCTTAAATATGCGTGTTCCCTCTTAAATCCGTAGGAAAATGCATGTATATTTTATTTATTACATGCATTCCGACCGATTTTTTTCTGCGTTCGACCCGAACGATCGAAAGCGAATCTTTTGAATCCGTCAGCATTTACTATATTTATTTCCACCGTGGAGCGCCCTTCTTTTTCTTACTTTCGTGTCCTCTTCGAGTCGCACGACCCAGCCCCCAATCTGGATCCATCAGAATTGAATTCAGTTCGACCATGTTCGATCGAACAGAACTTAACATGAAGGACGAGCGAGAAAGTAAAGTCCTTCTAGTCGGTTCGTAGCGTCGTGCGTCGAACGTTCGATTCTTAAACGCCCTAGTATCTAAGGCATCGTAATGCACAACGTTGCCACTGGTTTTCTGCGTCTCTTCTTAGCGGTCGGTGCTTCCTTTTAGGTTTTCCGTGTTGAGTATATATTCTGAATTCTTAGGGGCGTACTACGTTCAGGCACGAAAAAGGCGGCCGAGAAAACCGCTCGAAATGAGCGGCCGCTGGTGAGCAGTACCGTTTCGCTTTGATGCGCGAATATTCGTCCTCTCTTCGCGAATCTCATGCGTAGGCTTCCCCCCACAGTGCGCGTGGAGACGCAATCACCGCTTTCGGCAGAGGGACTCTAGCTAATTACGAGGCGCAAATTACGTTTCGGTTCAAACATGCGATCTGCGCAGTGCACACTACTTCATTCAGTACGGCGATTTGTGCAGCTGGCTTTTTTTTTTTTATAACCATAATATACACCTGGTGGTTGGGAGTATTCGGTATACCACCGAACTGCGTGGACACTTCGCCTTTGGAGACCTAATGTGCGTGTAAGTTTGGGTTTATTTGGGAGGGGAGGGGGCAGGGGAGGGAGGGAAGAGATGGGTGTTTTTATTACCAGTCGTTCGGCGTGAAACGAGTACGATGGTCCAATCTTTTCTCTTGCAAACGCTGGACTGTTTTTTTTTTTTTTTTAGAAATGTTTGCAGCGCGACACGTCGAGCTAAGTAAAGCTAATGAGCTCATTTGCCGCTACATGGTCCCCTGCTTCTCTCTTTTCCCAGGGGGCTAACGAATTCTGGGACAAGGGTACTCGCATCCGATAGAAAAGCTAAGCTTGTCTTTTTATTTATGTCCGGATAATCAGGGATAATGAGTGAGTTTCGCTGTCTCTAGCTGTTAGCCATCTATCTGTTCGTTCTCTAGTGGATATGTGTGTATCTGTGTTTTCCTCCCACTTGTGTTTTCATGGGTGTCGGTGGACTTACACTGCACAATTCGCCTTCACTCTTCGTTGTCGTGGGTTCTGGGATTCCAATCACTTTGTAATGTTTCCTTGCAAATTTACTGTAAGTTCTTAGTTTTCCCAGGCCTGCCACCTGGACTACGGAGTACCTAAACAGTGTTCCTTGTGGCACGGTTTGTAACTTTTTGCTTCGGATATGAAGACAACCACGAGGTCCGAAATATGGGACAATGCAGCGCGGAAATTGGCGTTGTCCTGTCGTCCCGTTGTCTCGTGTACTTGTTTCCCTCGAGGTGGACTCCGCCCCGATACGTTTGTCATCCCGAATACTTCTGCCGTCCGTGCATGTGTCTCAACTCAAAATCATATGTCGTGCAGCAAACTTGAAACATGTGATAGCTCGGGTGGGGACACGGGACAATGGAGTGGGACCGGATGCAACCAGACACGAGAATCATTACATTTTGACCGAGATGGGCGTCTGTGTCAAAATAGCTGACTCCGGGTGGCGTCCACATGGAGGTGAAAGCATGAATAAGAATGTCCAGTTTTGCCATATTGTGCCGCGAAACACATTTCGTTAACAACAACAAAACTGAAGAAACGACCGAGTGGGTTATTCATAAATTGATTAGGAAATCGTAATAAAAAGAAACAGAAGGATAGAATACAAGACACGTCTGCTGTTGTTTTTTTTTTTTCACAATTCAGGAAAAACCAAGAAAGTTTACACATATATCTCGTTGTAGCGTGAAAAAAGCAAAAGATCGTCGAAAGAAAAAAAGAAAAAAAAATCTTGTCACGCGCGTTAACTGTGGTACTGTCTGCCCGACCCCCCGTCCTAGAGCCAGTGCGCAAGTTACACCATCTTGATGCGCTCATTTGCGCACATCCGTGCGCTTCCATGCAGGTTTCTGTATGCGTACTTGAATCTTTTCACCTCGTTTTTCATAATTATTAAACTACGCAAATAAAACATGACCTTATTATTATTTTTTTTTTTCCTTTTTTTTTTTACATAGCCAAGTATGTTCGCGCGCATTCGCCGCACATTTTAGCGCTCGTTACCTCTGATACGCAGTCCCAACGGCTCGAAGCGACACGTAGCAGGTCATTAGTGGGCTCTTAAAGTGGCAAAGTGCAAGCTGCCTTCTTCCACTTTGGGGACCGCCCTTTAAAAGCCGGCGACCTGTTCGACACCCGCAAAGGAGCCGCGTTATGGGGGCACGTCATTCCCGGGTTCCCCCTCGTTCCTTCGTTGTCCCTCTTCGTTTACTCACGAAAACGTGAAAAAAAAATTGTAAATAGAATAATGTGATAAGTTACATAAAATGGCAAGCGAGAAGATTTTGGGTGGACAGGGGAGCCTTAGCGAGGCCGTGCCTGCGGGGCCTAATATGACCTAGTAGGCTAACGAGCGACGTTCGGACGTGCTCCCCGCTGTGCACTTGGGACTAACAGCGTGACGTGGTTGGAACTCGTTCTCGACTGGAAGAGGTGGAACGAGGGATCTGATTCTGATAACTTGGAGAGCGCGATCTGCCGTCTCGTGGTCTCGTGCATTTGGGGCAGCATCAGGATGGACTACGTTATATTCCGTTACGTCTCGAAGCCAGGAGCGCGCGCTAGCTCGCGCTTGTAGCTTTGGCTGCAGTGTCAGGTTACGTTTTGTGCCACTGAGTTCGGGATGTGCATCGTTTCGCGAAGAGAAGGGCGATATTTCGTTTTGTCGTAGCTTGGAGCACGGCGGCAGCTGCAGGTAGTATGAGATCATGCCTTGGAATTCGCTGATCTTGTGCGGTAGCGTGTGCCATGGAAGCAGCTTTTGCTATACGATGAGCTCTTACGTTAAACGCTTGTTGGGCGCTGTCTCAGAAGTGTGGGGTCTTCGGCTTTCACCTGTTGTGCGAGCGCGAAATATTCGCCACATGGCCAAAGCTAAACAATGGGCAAGGAAAAGTATGTGTTCAAAGAACGTATAGGGGCAAATGAGCAGTGCTAGTCCGTGGGCCTTTGACGTGAATCTTGCGATTTAATCTACGGGCAAAGGCGCCGTTCGGTATATAGACATATTGAAGGGGCGGGGCAACGATATTTGTACTTTTATTAAATTCCGCTTTCAATGAACCCTCGACGTTCCTAACCTATAACACAATCACCAGTTTTTCTTTGCACGCAATGGCAGTCGCAATTTGGAGAAAAACTAGTAGCGTTCACCTCCCCGAATTATCGGCCAGAACAGGCGGCTATTGCTGATTTAGTGCTAATTATATGCTGCCAATTTGGTTTTTATCGTAGCCAAGTGCTTGGGTTGATAAAGCGCATGGTATGCGCTGAGTTCCAGGCATTGTTAGAGTTATGCTCTTACAGTTATTGTAGCGATGGGACACGATTCCAGTGCTCGTCGTGGAATTGATTGTCAGGATTCCGAAAAGAGTACTCATCTATAAGCCGCATTGGACTGTCATCACCATGGAGTAATCCTCGTGAATATGTGAAAACTGCTTTCCCCGTGGTTACGCCATCAAATTATACACGAAATAAAAAGAAACTGAATAAAAAATTCACTTTTATCCTTGAAATTACGTGGCGAGAAAGAAGCTTCGTGATCAGTGGCATTGCGCGTGAATACATATATATTTAGATCCCACCAGTAAGCTTGTGTAAAATGAGTATCATTCCCACCCCGTATCGTTTCACGGCCTCTTAAGCCTCTAGAATGGGGACACATGCGGAGACACGACACGAATCTCCATTTTAAAGCAGCTCGCATGTATCGTTGGTTTAACTACGGTGCCTAGGAACGCGTCTCCGACTGGTGTGTTTAATGGGTCCAAAAAGTGGTCCCTCGATTTCCGCCTGATGACGTGTGTGGGGATTGTGATCCCTTAACATTCTGTCGCGTCAGCGTTTTGGCGCGCCGTGGCGGCCGCGCTGGCGTAGCGAGAGGTGGCGCTGCTTACCACTGTGAGTCGCTTCCTCCTCTCCCCCTTTGGGGCGATTTCCGTAACGAACCCCCGCACAAAGGAGATCGACGTGTCGCTCCTTGATCGGCCACTTCGCCCCCGCCGTTATCTTAAAACCAGCGGACAGCAGTATCGCTTCTCTCTTCTTCCTGGGATTCGGCGGCGGCGACACGGGGACCTGTCCGGCGCACCGGTGAGCGTTTACCCCGTCCTTTGTACCTTTGTGAACTACCGTTCGGCCGTGGGCGATCTCCACACCGACGGCGTTCACCAGCTTATAGCCGCTGTTTTGTTGTTATTTGTTTCGTTGTAAATAAACAGAGTTTATCACCGTTACCAACGTGACTGGTGTCTCATTGCGCTCAAAGAGCAGCATGCCACGCGAGTACGAACCCGCTTCCCGGTAGAGCGTCTCGCCGCGAACGTGGTACTCCCAACGGCAGTGGCCCTAAGGAGAACCACACGTCAAAGAAGTGGCATGCTGTCGCCGGTCGCGAACCTTGCGACGTCCCGATAGCTGTGGTGTATGTGGCAGACGCCTGTTCTGTTGCAGGTCGCTCTCCAATGCGGCAGTCCTCGGAAGCTAAAGGTCCTGGAAGTTGGGACGCCTGGAACCCCGTGACGACAGCGACACTCGCGTTCGCCTGTGGTTTTCGCCAGCATTTCTACGACCAACCGCCAGGATCGCGACATGCAACAGCATGACACTCCGGCTTCTGTGGCGTCATTTGTTGCCACTTTGGGACCACTTTTGATGTATGGGCAGCATAGCACGCTAAACACACCAGTCGGAGACGCGCTCCAGGCACCATAGTTTAACTGCCGCAATTCGAAAGCTGCGATTTGGCCACTCAGCGGCTCTGTGAGGAGGCCGACCGAACATCGACTAAGAAAACAACATTGAAACGAATGGCTCGTGTTTGCAGCTTTCTGTCGAGTCGAAGAAATGGGTGAAGCAACGGGGGAAGAACGATCGCTTTCACCACTAAGAAACAGAAAAACTAGCCTTCATGCATGGTCAGGATTGCGTAAAGTAGTTCTTCGAGATGAGCTATTTTTTTTATAACAATTAACAGGGCAACCGTGGCGGAGTTAAATATAACAGTATAAAGGTACTCAGTGCACCTCATTACACACGATTAAAATATTTATCAAGCAGAAATCGGCCTTCATTCATGGTATTTTGTTTTATTAAAAATATTTATTTTTTACTATCGCCCATTAAGTGTAATAATGATCACTTTATGCTTCATCACTGCAGACAACTGCGCGGTTGCTGGACAATATTCCCGTTAGGCCGAAAGAAAGCAAACTCTAATTCAAGGCTACTCAAAAAGACGCCGTTTTTTAAGCGCCTTTTCCGGAGGAGATGGAGGTCCTGCAAACAGCGTGGGTCTGTTTGGCCTTGATTTGAAGTTCAGCTCTCGTTTTTTTTTTTCTTTTTCTTTCTTTCTTTAATGCAGTTTGTTTTTACTGCGCCTCTGGCTCGCAGTGGTGATCCATTAATGCGGCGATATGAGTTGATGTTGTCGCCACAGCGGCGAAATATCGATTCAAAGAGTTATAATACATTCCCACCTATCCACCTTTTTTTTTTTTTTTTTTGTTATTGCGAATTTTTGTTTTGTAGCCTTTTGTGAATCGCGTTTTCTGACCCTCATCTAAGTCTCGGCAGTTGCGTCCAGAGCGCAGCCCAAAAATAAACGTTCATCTACTCAATAAGAACAGATCAAGGCTCTTTACAAAAAGTTCTCTTTGGAGATAACGATTGCGTTTCTCTGCATTTTGTTTTCACGGGAACGAGATTTAAAAAAAAAAAAAGGAAATAAGGATAAAGCGCCGACCGAGAGGAATTTAAAACTCCCCAAAATAAAGAGGGACCGAAGCCGGGTCAACGAACTCTTAAGCTCACTTTCACCCCCCCCCCCCCCTTTCTTTTTAGGTCTTTCTTTTTTCTCTGTCTTTCGTGTCTTCTGTTCGCGTGGGTATTGTCGTTAGCGCCATTTAGATTGGACTTTTTTCTCTCTCTCTCTCTTTTTGTCTCTCCCCCTCTCTATATATATATTTATGTATATATATATATAGCTATCGCTACCTCCCTCTTCTGAATTAATGTGATAGGATCCTTTCCATTTCTTTTACTGATTCATTATCGTTCTTTTTTTCTGAGGCACGAACGACGAGTCGAGATTCGGTTCGCTGTCACCGATTAATCGTCAACGACGAAGCAAACAAGGCAAATAAAGGCGTCTCCGTGATTAAGGTCATCGAGCAATGATTCCGTCCGACGAGCAGGCAGGTGACGACCGGCAGGCAGGAAAGCACACCGGGCCGCGATTGCCGTGTTTGTCCGGGCCGACGGGGGTCGTACCCCTCGTACCCCGTCCTCCTAGCGTAAAACACCCCGTCATACGGATGAACCCGTCTAGTGACACAGGAGAAAGCAGCAAGGACAACGAAAAATCTCCGCGATCCGCCGCAGCTGATCAATCATTCGCGGGGCGATCAGAACCACGAGTATCGTGTTCCGAGCAACACCGATCGTCGGCGAAACGACGTATCTCTGTCGCGGACGACGGTTTGAGCCCATGTGGCAGAGGCTGAGGGGGGCCAACAGATTGCCAAGCCGTCAACCACGATTCGGTGGCCGCCGGGCAGAATGGACACGCCCGCGCGGGAAGTTCTTTATCTGGGCGCCTTGGCGCGTTCTTGGGCGCGAACAGCGTTCTTCGCGACGGCTTTCCTCCGCAGCGGGAGGAGAAAGTTGGCGACAGCACCTTTTGTTACCCCGTTCTAGCCATCTGCCGGCTCGGCTCGGGGCCTCCTTTTGTTGCGACGCGGTATGGGAGGAGCGCCGGCTCGATCGCTCTCTTGCTGACCGACGCTTCTGGCTTCCTCGCTTCGCCGGCGGCGACAAGGCTCTTGTCAGGATCCTGTCTTGATTTTGAGCCGTGGCTTCTTCCCCGGACTTCACTCTTCCCAGGACTCGGTTGATGGGAACCGATTGGAGAATTTACCGCGTTTTATGATTGGGTGCGGCGAGACGCGACTCCCTGCGGACTCGTCTCTGTGTGTTCGAGCTCTAGAGTCTAGACTATACTTGCGGCAGCAGAACACTACTACGTGTAGGACGCGCGTTGAAGGCAACCTTGTCGCAGGCGCGTGGCGGATTCGGTGAAGTTGCTGACTTTTTTTGATTCCAGAAACCATGGTGTGAAACAGATAAAGTACATTTCGCTTGTTTCACTACCAAAGAGCTTCAATCTTTGGCTCTTAAATATTCGGGAATGTTTCAGAACCAATGAGTTAAGCGAGAGCTCCGAAATAAAACTTTATTTTTGATTGGGCGATACTTTTAAAATACAAATGTCATCTACGCGCGTGGGAAAGTTATGATTCAATTACCTATTTTGTTGCCTGTGCTCGTTATATACATTCGCTCATTTCCCATTTCAGCTTGCTCTAGGCAACGGAACCATATGCTATTCATTTATAGTGAAAAATGTGTGTGCGCGTGTCTGTGAGTGTGCGTGTTTGTGTGTATGTGTGTGTGCGCAGTAAACATATGAAAGCATACAAATCATACAAGAACTTAGATTTCCTTACATAATTTATAAAATTTCTGATATGCTTATTGCACTAATCATTCCCTATTCAATATGGTAGCGGACGCAGTAGTTACGTTTTGTAAACCAATTGAGAAGGAGGCGCCCCTGATACCTTGAAAGTATTGTAATAACTTGTACACTGATGGGCGAGATGGGCAGTCGAATCCGGCTTTTGTAATTGCAGCAATGACATCAAGATGTATTAGCTTTTCACATGGAACTCCACTAAGAGTGACAGTTCAAGTCTTGCGTGTGTTGAACGTATGAAACACATCGAACATCCAAATTTATCAATCATTTTGACAGAAAAGTCAGATCCACGCGCCCTTTTATTGCTGAAACCTATAATCCGACTTGTCAATGCAATTGACCAAATGAAGGGGCACTCAATAAACTTGAGGTAAATTTCAGGCTATTCTGGAATACTGGAAATGGTGAAAGAAAACATGCCGCATGTCAGAAGACATTCAAATAACCCCTTTTCTATAAAGCGGCATCAAATCTTCATCTCTTCTTGTTTGTTTTCGAATATTCCTTCTCTTTATTGAGCACTGCCTTTGAGACAAAAGCCGGTGCTCGTAATAAATAACTATTAATATATTTGGGCACAAGTAAATTACACCATTTTGCCATTTTGGCCATCGAAAGAACCAAACAGTCCAGTGTTGAAGACCTGCAAGCTCCGTGGACCCAACAATATAGGGTTGTTGTTATTGTTGTTGTTGCTTCTTTTGTTGTTGTTTTCTAAGTTTAAATACAGTGTAATATTGCGCTTCCTGATTGACATTTTTTCCCTTTCCCTTTAGCCCCAGAATAAAATAGCTGCATGGAACAAATGAGGCTAAACTTTCCATCTGTGTTTCTGCGACGATTAGTCAGTCCGTAAAATAATCTCATCATTTCACATGATTACCACTCCGCAGCGCTTCAACTTTGAATTTTTGTGCGCAGAACCATACAGTATAGGCGTTCCCTGTTGAGAGCTCGCTCTTCTGCGCTCTTATGGCAACAAGTCGTCGAGCACAGTTTAATGCACACACGGATGACGTGTCGCTCTCGATTCAGGCGCGTCAGTAAATGCTCTAGTCTTTTAACAGGGGCAGCATGAGTGAGGACTCGCCCGTGAAACGGGAATTCAAAGCGCGGAGGAATGGATCCCTTCGCGTTCCAGAGTGCCTCGGAATTTCGCTGTCAGCGGGGTCGACTGCACCCCGACGCATTAATTTGCCCCCACTTTGCCCGCTGGCTCTCCGGACGTGGACGCGCGGACGTCTGTTAGCCTAGGCCAGCGCAATCGTAGCCATGCGGTCGAAACAAGGTTGCACTTTGAAAGCAGCCGCTATTAGAGGGACGCGGTCACATCTCAGAGGATGGATGGTTCCGGTTTATTATTGGCGCTTGCGGGTAAAAACGCTTCCGTATTTTCCTCTTTCCGAGTGGAAGGTGGAAAGGTTCGGCATGGGAATCATTTTCGGTTCATGCCGAACCGAAAATGATGTATTGCTTCTGTTTATGTAGGCTGTCTTTTGTTTAGTCTATTTTATTTAGAAATTCGAAATTTAAGCACCGGGGCTTTTTCCGTTTTAACCTGCAGTTTTGTAACCTTAAGTATATATTGGCGAATTCGTGTTTTATATAGTAAGAGGTGTTTACGCGAAGGCACGTACGTGTCCATAGGACAGGCATCTGTTCCGACAACCGTGAATGGAATAGCCGACAATTGGCATATTCGAGATTGGTTCTTTGCTGGGTTCTTTGCTTGGTTACTGTGTGCTAAAGGGTGTGGTTCTCGGGTTTGGGGGGGGGGGGGGGGGGGGGGGGTGTCTCTATAGCTTTGGGATGTGGGAAGACGTGAAATAAATACGAAATCAATTTGGATTACGCGAGTTCTGAATGTAGACATAATGACTGGCGCTTGCGAGCTGGGAAACAATATTTATTTATTTATTTATTTACGTTTATTCTAATGCAAACACAAACATTTTTTTTAATGTTTTGATTGCAACAGTTTAGTCTTCCTTACGCTGCTTCGCGGTGTGGATGCGTGAATCGGCCGGTGGTGTATACGACTGCTCTCCATGGTCTTTTACGCTCATTACGCAGCACTGATTACACAGCCGCACGTCAGTACAATGTCCGCTCAGATTGAAGTCCATTAGCCTCCTTGCATAGTGGCGACTAAACACCTAAATTTTATCAAATGACCGCTAATGAAAGGGTATTGGTGGAGATATGTTGAGAAATACGGGGAATAGAGGATTATGACCGGGAGCGCTTTGTCCAACTTAGCCGTCATTGTCAAAGCCTTATTTTACTCGTCTCTCTCACTCTCTTTCTTTCTCACTCACACGCACGCGAGCGCACACTTTTTCTTCTTTTGTCTTTCTTCCCTTTTTTGCCCACAATGCCAAGTTCTTAGTCAAACCTCAGCGTCTGCCTCCTTTAGCTCGCGGCCGCCTCCCCATTTCTCTCGTGTCTGTCGGGGCGGCTTTCTCAAAGGGGGGAGTGGAGGAATCCCCTGGCGCAAGACTCGGCACAAACGACATCCGCGCCGAATAGGACTCGGGATTTGAGCCAGTCTGGCGCCTTTGAGCCGCCCGGTCTCTTTAGCAGCACGTGACCGTCGGAGTCCTTGAGGACGACCCGAGTAATTAGGGCGAAGTGAGCTCTCCTAGGCGATAGGCTCGGGCACCTCGTACAGCGACTCCGAGACCACCGCTCAAAGGAAGCCCGACCGTTGCCGCAAAAGGGCGACAAGCCCGAAAAGAAATGCCAGATTCCCTCTTCTTGTTTTTCTTTTTTTTTTTTTCTTTTCTAGCCTTTGTTTCAAGTTGCGGGAGTAACTCGGGGGACCGACTGCCGATGCAATGCGCCTTGCTAATTCAATTTGGACTCTGGGAGGCGGCGCCCGTCCCTCCGGCGCTGTTTGTGGGCTACTGCACCTTTCCACCGGCGTCATACCTTGCCGGAGTCCCCCGGGTCTTGCCCTTATTTTGTCTACGGGTGTAGCTGCTGCTCGCCTAGCCGAGCCACCTTACTTTTTTCATGCTGCTCTGTTTTCGCGCTGCTGCTGCTGCTGCCTCACTTATATATATATATATATATATATATATATATATATATATATATATATATATATAGAGAGAGAGAGAGAGAGAGAGAGAGAGAGAGAGATAGATATAGATATATTTCGCAAAACGTTCCCCCCCTTCCTTTTTTAAGAGCAAAATAACGGTCTTTGTTTGTTTGCTTGCACATTTTTCGGGTGTGACAATTTCTCTTATTGGTTGTTCTCTGCGCTATTTTCGGGGACTGTTTTTGTTTCGTTGAGTGGACTTGGTCACTGGCTCGCCCCTCTTCATTGCCTTCGAACAGTCATTGGCTCTGCGGACTGAAGACACCGTCGTTGAAAGATCGGAGGAAATAGGCGCCATTCATGGTGAGCGTTATGTTTACGTTGTCGCTACGGCGTATGAACGTTACACCCATAAATACGCTCTCGAAGGTCGGTTTTCTTATGGTCTGAATTCGCGTTACATATTCTGATTCATACACTCTAAGAAATTCTCGAGAATCTACTTGCAAGACCAATCTTAGATGTTTACGGTATATCATTCCAGCATGTCATAAGTGATAAGATACCTTACAAATCAGTGTCCTATTGCTTACAGAATTTACCTTTTCGCGCGATTTATTTAACATCTGCGATCCACGTGGTCACTTGTGTTAAAAGAAGGGTATAGAAACGTTCCAAGTAGTTTTGCGATTCAGAAAATAAAACATATCATGCTGTCCCTGCTGAGAATCCGTAATTTAATATAATTTATAGCATCATCATTGTTCTTTCCAAACAAAGACGACGCATCATCAGCGCGTTTGCGAAAGTAAATGGGCAATAGGTAAATAAAAAAATTTAAAAAAAGCACCGGAGCCGTGCATTAAGTGAGTTTTAGAGCTCATATACGGGTTTTCACATTGTGCATAATACGAGCGGGGTGTGAATCTCTCACACAGGCTAGTAAGTGATGTATCGTGCACGATCTATCTTCTGGCAATCCTCCAAAAACGCGAGAAACCTAATGAACCTTACTGTTGAGCGATGCTTACTTTGCCACTGGTGTCGAGACCAGCCAAAGCCCAACCGTTTCGCTTTCCGGGTGCGCCCTCTAGCTTGTGCATAGAGCTCCTCGCTTTCTGTGCTTAGCTACTTTGAAACAAAATCATAGGAACTTTCCGGAGTGAAGTAATTCTGCGCAATAGCCTAAGTCCAGAAAAAGAACTCCACGTTATTTTCTGCGGCAGACGTTTCCATAATTGAACTATTCTACTCGAGCTACTCTAGTTTTGAGTGGTATAGTAACTTATAATTAAAGTTCTATGTCGGTAATTAGAAGTTTATTTCAAATTCTTTTTGGCTGTAGTTTTTATTCAAGTTACATATTACTTTTGCAAGTCAGTGTTGGGTTCACAGTAAAGTTATCATTGGCCTGGTTTCCCAGAGGTTCTGTCGTTCTATTTAGTTTTATTTATAGCGGGTTGGTTACCGATATAGCCAAGACAACCAGCGGCAAGGAAAAGAAAAGAAATGAAAACAGGAAGTCGGCGCCCGCCAGTGGAGACCCATCGTTGGGGAGGGCCCAGAGCGATCAATCTCTCCCTTCGTTGCCTTCATCTCCCTGCCCTCTTGATGGTTATTCCTGCCTTCTGGGAGGTGTTAGTTTTACTATTGCCCGCGTCGACATTCTGGCGTAGTATTTGTTCTAACGGAGACACGCACGGCGCTATCATCCCCCACTGAAACGGACAGACGCTGCGCTTTCAACTCGTCCTCCATTTTCCCGTTTTCCTTTCTTTTTCCTTTTTTGTTTCTAATGGAATCGTTCACAGTGTATAAAAATAATGTTGTTTTTTCTCTCGATACCCTCAAACCGTATTGGACTTTTTTTTACACCTTTTGATCTTTCTCGTGGTGTTTTGCGCGAGCACATGCACACAGAAATTACAGAGAAGGTGCAAGCGAGCTTGTGACAATGTCACAAGAACATGTCAACTTTTTGATGAAAACGGGAAACTACGGTGGGCGATCTCCAGGATGGGTTGTGCGGCCTTCATAGCTGTAGCACTTTTGTCCCCTGCGCATGTCCCAATAAGCATCGCCACAAAAAAAAAAAGAAAGAAAAAAGAAAAAAAGTGAGTTGTTTATTTATGTGGAACGTGTTTGTTTGCTTGTTTCTTGGGCACAACCAAACAAACAAACACCACGTAAGGGAAGAGCTCGAAGATTGTCCCAGGAATACGGTTCTCCACGCGGGGCGGAATGGAGGGAGGGAGGGTGGGGGAGGCGAACTCTGTGCTTGAATATAATGTGTGCGAAGTCTTGACTTTTATACCCATTTTCACCTCGAAAACCGTGGTCAATCAAGACCGGCTCCTCGCGGATCATTACTAATTCCCCTCTTTATGGAGATAATTAAGATAGATGCAGGTGAATTTTAGATTATATATATGTCATCTTATCAACACGTACACGTTTCAAACGCTAAAAGCATCGCTTTTTCCTTCGATAACCAAATCTTGTAAGAACGATTTCGCGCCGCGTATGAACATTGCGCAAAACTTGTTTTTTTCTTGAGGTGAAAACGGGTTATCTTGGGAGGAACAGCTCTATAGCGCCGGCACTGTGTGTGGTTGCGTGGAACACTCGGGAGCATCGCCAAGAGCGCCAAACGCTCAAGAACTCTCCCGTCTGAGCTGTCGGCGTAAAAATCCACCAAACCCCGTGCCCATCCCAACCCATGTTCGCCCCTCACCTGTCTTTGAACATAACGTAGAAACTTATTTTCCGTGAGAATAGCTGCGTTGTCCTGTATTTTAAACAAGAGTCCCTTTTTTTTTTTTTGTAGTGGGGCTGTTTGCACTGTCCTCTATTTTTATTGTATGATGCTGCTTAGTGTCCTGGATGCCCTCTGTAACTTACCTCTCTTTTGTAATCTCAATTATTACGTTTGTTGACCGAAGGCAACTACGCTGGGTCGTTTTTTCTCCCCGGCGCTTTCTTCCCCTTCCTCTGTCGGCCTGCTATAAATTGGTTTAAATAACGTCATCTTTACTTTACCTACAATCCAAATGGACAGTGTCTTTGTTTTTCCAAATTTAGACCCAAATTATCCAACGTTCGCCTGTCCTAACGAGTGGTTCTGAAGGTCGACTCTTTTCTCCAGCAGAGTTCACCTTTTCTTAACAGAGTTGACAAGAGGATAATTGCTGGCCGGAAACGCCGGGGTTTTGTATTGAGCAGTTTTTTTTTATTTTTATTTTTATTATTATTATTATTCGAGTGTTAAAGTACACGCGCGATTTTTTTTTCCACAGATGAAGCTAAAGAACTTCGTATGTGCCCATTCGTACTTAGGTACTAAACTGTCCTAGAGCTTGGGAAGTTTTCAGGGAGTGAGGGTTCCTAAAAATGATATGCTAAGGGAATCTTGTGTACAGTGTTGTTTATAAAGAGGTACAGATCCAAGTGGCGTCGCATTATGCTCGAGGAAGCGGAGGAAAGAAGGAGAGACAGAGAAGGATTTGAGAGGAGGAAAGAAGGAAGGAGAGGAGCATTAGAGAGGGAGGAGGAGGGGGGAGGAAACCCACCCCGTGTTCTCCCGCGCTCGGCGGAACGTAACGGCGGGGGGGGGGGGGGGGGGGGGGGCTACTTTATTTTGCCAGGCCCTTCATTTAGTTTGGTTTTGAAGACGACACGCGTTCAAGACTAATGTAACCCTGCCTTCTGAAAATCAATGTTTTACTGTCTGAAAACGACTGACTGTCTGTGTGGATAATAATTTTGAAAAATTATTCATTAACGAAACTATACTTACCCTGCGTTTGATACCATAAACCAGGGGTCGGCAACCTGTTGCAGCGGTTGGCCGAGTCGTCACGGAGCTAACACGGAGGGGCCGGACGGCAGGTCGCGAAGGAGGAAGGAGGAGGGGGGGGGGGGGGGGGGGGGAAAGCAAAGGCAAAAGGGAAGTCAAGACGTTCTCTGCCTAAGTATGGGAATGCCGGAGAGTGGAAATGGGAAGTGCTTCTTGTTCTTGTGTATCCCCATTTAAAGGGGCCCTGAGGAGGTTTCTGAGATCTCCTAAGTATGGCGATAGCTCACTCCTGCTGGCTCTAAGTATTCTAGAAATCCCTAAATCATGACGATACGCGGCCAATTTCCCTATTAAAAAAACAATAAAAAATTACAACTGGCCGAGGTCATCTCATGCGATAGGAGGGGCATGTTCCAAAACCAGTATCACTGTCAGTCAAGAGCAAGCGAAGGATCCTCGCGTCTCCGACCGGTGGACCCGCGGAGTGATATCTCGAATGTGCGCGGCTCGTCGCCCGGACAGCCCAAACGCAAAAACTTCGGCAAGTTTCCTTTTTTTCTTTTTCTTTTTTTGTCAGTTGTATTGTCGTAGCAGGCAAAGTCAGTCGGGGACTTTCGGATCATGAGGAATCGCAAAGCACGCTTGGAAGTCACCTGTGTTGCAGGAGGAATCTGCGCGAGGAGGACCGATGATTCAGCCGAGCAAGCACGCGTTCGAGAGCAGCCTATACTTACCCTTAAGAGGGATTCACCCGCGATTTATTTGTAGCTTTTCCCTCATAGATGGCGCAGATTTTTTACGGAACAAATAAATTACATGCTCACAGCTGCGCAAGCAGGTCGGGCGCTCGGGGTTGGCTCAGGCCACGGGCTGTTCGCCGCCGATCTCGAGCTAGATCTCCCTGCGTCCACTGCTGCCGGAAGTGTCGAACTGGCGGCGCGAGATACGAGCCAGTCAAGACGTAGATTATGGTGGCTTACATAACGTAGGACAAGCTCTGATTACCGCCTGGATTCGAAGTTCCAACCACGTTCGAAATTATCGAAAGTAGCGGGTGCGGCGGTGCGGCCGTAAGGATCAGAACATTTGGCACGCCTCACAAACCCCGCAGGGGGCACCTGTGAAAGCAGGTGTTTGGAGAGTGGCGTCTCCACGGACCCCGAGCCCCGCAGGGGGCGCCTGCACATTAGGTGCTAGGTGCTTGGTGAGTAGCGTCACCACGGACCCCAGCCACATTGACGACACCACAGACCCTGAGTAAAAAGTGGCTAAGACCCACCCACGTCTGGCTGTGCGTGGCGAGCCCGTGTCCGGGGAAAAGGGCATCCTGGTGGTTGAGCCGAGCCCGGGGTAGGTTTGGACCCTTTGGGGCCCCCCGGGTGAGGCAATACACCACTTCGGCCCCCGCTTCTCGTAGACGGGAGTCCTGGTAAGGCCCGGCATTCAGTCTAGTCGCCTTTTCTTCTACTATCCCTTACGATCTTTCACTTTTACCTGTCCTGTTTCCTTCATTTCTTTCTCTATTTTCTTGCTCCCTTTTCTCCTTTCTTTGGCGGCAAGGGCTAACCTTGGGTGGCGACAGATACCTTTCTTGAACCACACTTGGTTATAGTTACTGGGTAGCACTGGTAGTGTAGCATACCCAGCCAAGCCATACTTGCTATGGGGTGCTACCTACCCCCTTGTTGGGCTCGGTGGTGGGCGGTGCGCCACAGTTTCTGAAAACCTCCCCACTTTTATGGGTTCCAAGTCAAACCAACCTGATCGGCCTCTGAAAAGAGGCAGCACCGAAGTTATCATCCCAGACAAGACTCCATGTTTTCGTTCCAATTACCCAAAGTTTTTGGTTATTCACTCCGAAAGTGACGAACAACTCTCAAAATTATCACCCTTCCTCGTTGCAAAAGTGCTTGAAAGTGTTGTGGGAAAGAGCTTCAAAGCCAAAAAAAAATTTCTTCTGGCGACCTTCTGGTAGAAATTGAAACCAGCATGCAGAGTACAGCGCTCCTTGCACTGCGTTCAGTGTCTGACCATAAGGTGTCAGTCACGCCTCATCGCACACTGAATACGATCCAGGGAGTAATCTCCGAGGAGGACCTTCTAGAGACAACAGACATTGAAATTGCTGAAGGTCTTTCTGACCAAGGAGTCGTGGCCGCAAGGCGTATCTGCATGCGACGTGACGGGCAGGAAATAAGAACAAAACACATCGTTCTAACATTTGAAGCCGCCACACTTCCTGAAGCTGTCAAGGCCGGATACCTCCACTGCAGGGTTCGGCCGTATATCCCTAACCCCCGGAGATGCTTTCAGTGTCAGAGGTACGGACATGGCTCCCAGAACTGTCGCGGGAAAGCCACATGTGTGAAATGCAGTAAAACTGACCATAAGACAGACTCCTGCACAAACAGCGCACATTGCGCAAACTGCAGCGAGGCCCACCCGGCATACTCCAGATCATGTAGAGTATGGAAAGATGAGAAAGAACCACTGACTCTGAAAGTAAAAGAAAACTTGTCATACCTGGAGGCACGCCGTCGTTTTGCTTTTTTTGCGAAAGGGCGGCTACGCGCAGGTGGTGCAGCGGGGACATGCACCACTGAAGGTTGCAGTGGCTACCCAGACGTCCTTTCTGGCCTACCGGAAGCCACTGCAGTCCCCCACGCCCAAGCTTAAAATCGAGCTGCCCGGGCATGCAGTATCGGCTGGGGGGTCTACTGCCTCCTCCAGCCAGACGACCACCCCTCCCGCTTTCACGGGACAGCAGTCTGTCCCAGTTAGTGGGGAGGGAGCACAGACGGCATCCCCTTCACAGGTTGGGTCAGCAACGGCCAAGCCTGTCCGTAGCCCGCGATCCCCTTCAAGGGAGAGGGGCCCACGCTCTCAAGAGAAGAGATCCTCATCCAAGGAGCGGCATAGTTCCTGTGCCACTCCAACACCCAAAAGGCAGGAACAGGAGATCTCTGGCACCTCCCTGCCTGGCACCTCCACCGCCTCTTTGGCTGGAGGTGGTCGTGGTCGACGGCTGGCTCCTCGTGGCCAGAGCCTTTCCATACCATCCGGGAAGGTCTCGCCACAGGACTCAGAACCTATGGATGAATGTACCCAAGCCTCCTCTCATGCGTCTGACACAGACGACATGGAGTGGCAGACTCCCAAGGCCCGCCATAAAAGTAAAAAACAAGTAACACCCCCGAAGTAAGAATCTCCAACACATGGGTGCAACATTTCTTCAATGGAATTGCAGGGGATTACTTACTAACCTCGACGATGTTGAATATCTTCTGCAGGAACACAAACCTGCAGCCCTGTGTTTACAAGAAACACATTTAAATGCCACACATACCAACTTCCTCCGAAATTTTACAGTCTTTCGGAAGGACCGCCTAAATGCTACCATTTCATCTGGAGGAGCAGCGATAGTAGTTCCAAGGCTGGCTGCTTGTATGGCCATACCCTTGCACACTCCTTTAGAAGCAGTGGCAGTGCGTGTTCTAGTACATAAAGCCATTTCTGTTTGTTCAATATATTTATCACCCTCACAAGCTGTAACAAGTGCAGAACTTCACTCTCTTTTAGATCAACTTCCAAAGCCCTTTCTTTTGATGGGGGATTTTAATGCCCACAATACCCTTTGGGGTGGGAATCTAACTGATGTTCGCGGGAAAATAATCGAATCAGTTTTAACTTTTCGAAGCCTTTGCCTTATTAATACTGCTACTTCAACTTATTTTAGCGCCTCATCCTTATCATCGACCTGCATCGACCTCTCCATTGGTAGTGCCTCGTTGCTGCCTGACTTCTCATGGAGTGTAGATCAGAATCCCTATGGTAGCGATCACTTTCCCATTGTTTTAAAAAGCACAGTCTCTTTTAAGTCATTACAAACTCGAACTCCGCGTTGGAAGTTGGAAAAGACTGACTTTGCCACTTTTAAAAAGGAGTCAGAGTTGCATCCAGATACATTAGCTAACTTAGATGTTAATGAAGCCTGTGAAGTCGTGACTAATGTAATTGTCCAAGCAGCACAGCGCTCTATTCCAAAAACGTCAGGACGCTTACCATCAAAGCCAAAGCCTTGGTGGAATGAGGAGAGTAGCATAGCTCGTAAGCGGCAAAACTGTGCATGGACAATAGTGCGCCGTTACCCAACAGTTGAAAATGTCATTAAGTTTAAAAAGCTACGTGCTAAGGCCCGCAATGTAAGACGCCAATCTAAAAAAAACCACGTGGATGTCGTATGCTTCTTCAGTGAACAGTTCCACAGGCATAAAAGTCGTATGGGACGGGGTTCATAGAATTAGAGGGGATTACCGTGCATTTACTATCCCTCTCTTCACATTGGGTGGCAGCAGTGTTCCCACACTAAAACAGCAGGCAAATATTCTCGGTGAACACTTCAAGCCTGTCTCGGGATCTGAGCATTATTCAGACACCTTTCTAAAATACAAGGCTGCCAAAGAGAAAGTACCAATAAAATATACCGGTGGTTCTGACGAGGCTTATAATCAACCATTTACCCTTGTGGAACTGATGATTGCCCTTGACAAAGGAAAGAACTCGTCCCCGGGACCAGACCTTATTCATTACAGTATGCTTCAGCATTTACATCCTGCAACATTAGATACCATCCTATTGTTTTTTTAACTCTGTATGGAGCAGTGGAGCTTATCCCATTCTCTGGAAAAGGGCAATTGTGATTCCTTTGCTAAAGCCTGGAAAGGATCCATCATTACCCTCCAGCTACAGACCAATCGCACTCACTAGTTCCCTGGGAAAAACGTTTGAACGAATGGTGACCTCTAGATTGGTGTATTTTTTAGAGCAGGAAAACTTCTTCGACAAATTTCGATGTGGGTATAGGACAGGGCGATCAACTGTTGATCACCTTGTTCGCCTAGAAAAAACGATCAGGGATGCCTTTGTTAACAGACAACATTGTCTATCTGTGTTTTTCGATATTGAGAACGCATATGATACCACATGGCGGTACGGAATTTTAAGTGATTTAGTTTCAGCTGGAATTCGTGGGAAAATGCTAGCTCTTATCAAGAGCTTCCTCGATGAGCGCTCGTTCCAGGTGAGGTTGGGCACGACACTTTCTGAAACGTTTATCCAGGAGAATATGGTGTTCCCCAAGGGTCGCTGCTGAGTGTTATTTTGTTTCTGATCAAAATGAACTCTCTTAGACAGGTTCTTCCCCGATCTCTCTCCTATGCACTTTATGTTGATGATGTGAAAATATCCTGCTCTTCGTGTAATTCAGCTATCTGTGAACGCCAGGTTCAACTAGGTATTAATGGAATGACACGTTGGGCAGATGAGAATGGTTTCCGTTTTTCAGCAGAAAAAACAGTCTGTGTTCTGTTTTCTCTTCGAAGGGGTATCATTACAGAACCCACTCTAACTTTGGGAGGTCAAACCCTAAACGTACATCCTGAGCATAAATTTTTAGGGGTTATTTTTTATAAGAAACTTAGCTTCCTTAGTCACATCTTGCAACTAAAAAAGAAATGCCTGCTAGCATTGAATATTTTAAAAGTTCTTTCGCACAAGTCCTGGGGTAGTGACAGAAGGTGCCTGCTGCGTTTGTATCAGTGCCTTGTTCGATCGAAATTAGATTACGGTTGCATGGTGTACGGCTCGGCACGGCCGTCTTTTCTTCGGATCTTGGATCCTGTCCACCACCTGGGACTACGACTTGGAACGGGGGCTTTCCGGACCTCTCCAGTTCCCAGCCTCTACGCTGAATCTAATGAATACTCTCTCGGAAAAAGACGTCTGTTCTTGGGCCTTCAATATCACTTAAGAGTTCGCTCTATGCCTCGACATCCTGCACTCGAAGTGTTTCTGGACACGCGGTATGAAAGGACGTACCAGAACAAACCTTCTGTTATTCCTCCTTTTCCTCTGCGCCTTAAATCCGAGGCCAAGAATTTTGCAATAGACTTATCGAGTCCGGTAGCAGCGTTGCCCAGCCCAGTTGCACCCTGGAACATCACACCTATTCCAATTAATTTTTCTCTTTCCAAGTATGACAAGAAGAATGTACCAGCGGAAGACCTTAGGCAAGAGTTCTTCCAGATCTCCGAAAACTACAAAAACTTTGTACAGTTTTACACGAATGGAACGAAGGGGGGCAGCAATGTAGGATATGCTGTAGTCGGGCCGTCATGCAGTATTGTAACGTGGCTCAGCAACCAAGCCACCATCTTTTCTGCAGAGTCATGTGCCCTACTGGTAGCTGTGGATACTATCATCAAAAAAAAAAAATCAAGGCCGCCATAATTTTCTCAGATTCTCTCAGTGCACTCCGTGCACTTGCATCCCTAGATAGATCAAAAGATGCTTTTATTCTGCAAATACGTAACAAGATTGTAGCTGCCACAAACTCCAACATCACCATTAATTTCTGTTGGGTCCCTAGCCACGTCGGTATAGTCGGAAATGAGGAGGCCGATAAAGCCGCTAGAACATGTCAAGACATGGACACAGAGGTTACCTGCATCCCATACCTGGATTACAGGGCATCATTGAAAAAGTCGATTAAAAGAAATGGCAGGAGGAATGGGACATTGAAGTACATAATAAACTCCATTGCGTGAAACCTGTTCTTTCTGAGTGGGCCAGTTGCCGACATAACGAGCGTTTTTATGAAGTTGTTCTCTGTCACCTGAGAATTGGTCACGCTCAACTCACACATGGCTTCCTTTTGCGAGCAGAGGATGCTCCAATGTGTGAAGAATGTGGTGAAACACTCTCCGTCTTGCACATTCTCATTCAATGTCCGAAATATCATGAGGAGCGTCGCACCAACTTTTCACAGTTTTTTAAAGAACAGATCCCATTCCACCCAGCCCTTTTGCTGGGAGAGGAGCCTCTTGTTCCTCATAACCAAGGTTTTAACTTCCTAAACAGCATCGGCCTATTACAGCACGTTTAAGTTAGTGAATTTTCTTTGTATTGTCTGCATTTCATGAAAGATTTTAAACTCTCATATCATGCCTCACCTTTAACTAAATAGCACCGCAGTTTTTTTCTTCTACCATTGTTCCGGCGCACTATGGCTTTAGCAGGCGCTGTGCCATTAAAACCCAAAATCAATCAATCAATCAACGCCTCACAAAATTCGAATTCCAAACGTACGTACCTGAAACTGGTCACGCGAAGTTTGTTTTTCAAAAAATGTATGCCTATTTTTAGAGCTCAAATTAAAGCTACTGAAAAAAAAAAAAGAAAATATAACTAATTTTTCATTACCTATGTCCTACATCGGCCTGCTCTTCGTCTGCATACCATGGTTTGCAAACTCGAAGTTGTGGAGAACGCAAGGACGCCCAGAACGCCGTAGGAGTGGCTGGCGTCGAGCACGATTACCGCGATAAATAATGATTTTAATGAAATATATGAACGATGATGCAGTTTCAGTTCACATTTAGAAGCAAACAACTTTTCTGTACGGTAAAAAAAAATTTAAAGCCGACGAATGTCTGTGATTTTCTGAAATTTCTATTGGGAAAATGGTGGCAGACCGAGCTCTCGAATACATGTTCCCGTTGAAAGTTTTCCACGTTCCCAGGTTGTCCCCAGGTTCCCGTTGAAAGTTTAAGAAAATCACAACTTTTGCGTAAGAAAACGGTTAGTGCTTAAACTTTGCCATCTGGTTCGGACCTCTAGCGCTACATTTGGGCAGGGAATGAGCGCTTGACGGTTGCATAGCTTATATTTGCGGCTAAAAAAAAAACTGCAATGCATTTTTTTTTTTGGGGGGGGGGGGGGAGGGGGAGGGGAGGGGGACACGTCTTAGTTTTTGAGAAAAGAAAACCGCGTTTTTTTCGGCCCGGGTAAATAAACTATGCACCACAGAAAGCTCAGATGCCGTGAGAACGTGATAAGTGGCTGGGCAAGAACGTGGAAGTTTCAGAACATGGCGTTACCTGGATCAAAAGATAATTGAGAAAGACGAAAATTTTCTCTAAACCGACGTTCACGTAAGCCTAACATCGTCAACAAAAAGCAACACTGCAAGCTCCTGTAGCGCCAATTTCAGTAAAGAAAAAAAAAATCTTGTCCGCAAGAAAGAACACAGTAGTCTCTTTCTTGCCGACAAGTGCTTTTCACTGATATAAATCCCAAAAGCTAGCGCCACTAAATAAGCTAGGCTTCAGAGTAACGACACCGGCCCACCTTGTGGCTTAAAATCATGGTTGCCAGTGATCTGTGGCTTTATCTGAAATCACAAGAACCGCTCTTCTGTTTTCCAGAATTATTTGAACAGTTCGCGACAGAGCAAAACTATATTGCATAAACTTCCTAACACCGAGACTAATGCTGAGTAAGTCGCAATTTTGAATAATGGCGATCGGCCGTTGCGTCTGCTTTGCACAAGTATTAAGATGCCAGCGCCCACAACAATATCGGGAACAGAGTGCTGATACTCTAAGCATAGTTCATTTAGTGGCTGTACCACAAGCGTTCACATTATCAGTTCTTGTTTTGACGATAATAGGCTTAAGTAGACGTCGACTCAAAAACAAAATTAGTGTTTCTCGATTTTTTTTTAACCCAGGTAACGTTAGGTTTTTAAGCTTTCCCGTCTACCTACCTAAACGCTAGAGTCGCATAATCACGGAGGTCGAGCTTTCTGCGATGCATAGTTTCTTTACCTGGACCGAAAGTCACCAGTATTCCTCTCTCGGAAACTTCCTTATTTTGCTCCCTAGTGGCACTGTTCTAACCCAGGCCTATACTTCTGTTTTATATGTTGTGCATTCACTATCCTGACAAAGTTGCGCCAAGATCCCCGTATCGTCGCCATTTTGGTTCATGGTGCGAGCAGTATTTCCTTCACTTCTAATATCTTGAAGAGCTGATTCGAAATCGCGGTGACAGGTTCTTTATAAAGACATTTCTTGTATACCGAGATTTTTATTCACAGATCAGCTAAAAAAGGACGCATCTTCGCACCTTGTCGGCACTGAAAAATAATTTTTCTGCCTTGAAGAACAATATCATTATAAGAGATCTGTGTAGATAAGCATGACTGATAAATTGCTTGCATACGCAGTGCCAAAGGTGCTTATTTTGGCGAGGAACGCTTTCACTGCGTTGAAGCTCCCTATCGATCTTGGCGCGGCTGGTTCAGATCAACCCTTTCGAAACTTCGAAGGTTGGAAAAGACCGAAATGGCGATTGCCATGGCAAAAGGGGCAGATCAGTCAGTCGCCTCGCGAGGTTTTGGTCGTCTGTATCTTAGTATATCTTTGCGTCCCGCAATCAGTCAGGGAAGGCAATGGCGCTACTCTCCTAGGATCCAACGCCGATATGTTTTTGTGGCGCCCTCTTATGCCCGTATTCCACTAGAACGACAGACAGAGACAAAAGACAGCGACAAGCCTCAAACCCACGCAGCATGCTCGCGATGGTACCTTTGGCAGGCGTTTAGTCCTTCGGTGCTCGTGAAGTAAGCACGGGCGATTGCAAGCCTGCCAAAGATACCGTCGCGTTCATGATGCTCGTGTTTGTGCATAGCCTCCTTTATTCTACAAAGCCTCTCAAATCGCGAAAGACTCTGGTTTGACGCTTGTCGTTGTCTTTTGTTTCTGTATGTCGCTGTAGTGTGACACATGGGCATTAGGGTTTTCATCCGTGACATCACGACAAAGATTTGCCTCGCTGTGGCGTCACGAGTTCTGACCCTGGCTACTTATCATCAAATGCGACAAGTAAGATGGTGTTTTTAAAAAAAGCATAATAGAAGCTATAGGATCCATCGCGTTTTCGAACCAGCATTGCCGAAGTTGGCATTCTGACAATGTTCTTACGCCCGTGATTTGGCCAATCGTGAAAAATCGGAATGTACCGAAATATATTTTAGGCTGTATTTTTGGTATCGCTGAATTACAACGGTCGGTGTATCTCGCTGTACGTTTCAAGCAATCATGACCCTCTAACCAAAAATTCAAACTAACGTTTCCCTTTTTTTTTTTTTTTTTTTTTGAGGGCAGGAGTTAGCTGTGAAGGAGATGCGAATGCTTCGTTATTGTTCACAGCAAGGTTCGTTTTGGACGTGCTGTGTTTCGACATACGGGACAGCCTGCTTTGTTCTCCAAAGATAACAAATATTTTCCAGGACTTCAATGTCGATTATCCTCATAGACTCCAAAAGTTGAAGGCGCTACCGGCAAGTGACTAACCGCCGAATTCAGAAACCTCACTCGAACTACACTCAAACTTAAGGGCCCCTCCACTTTCTCGAGGAAGGGGCGAGGGCCGGCGCTGGCCAATCGCGAGGACGGATCTGCCGTCGCGATAGGCCAGCGCCGGCCCTCGCGCCTTCCTCGAGGAAGTGGAGGGGCCCTTAAGTTTGAGTGTAGTTCGAGTGAGGTTTCTGAATTCGGCGGTAAGTCCCGTGATAAAATCCACGCTTTCAAGTACCGCCAACCACTGTTGTGGAAACGCGCAAGACACGCGCCAGGAGCGGGTGCTCCCCCGCCGTTCGCTTCCAAGGCCAGCTCGTCTCAGTGCTGCGCCGCCATCTGCCTTCAAAGGCCGCTCGAGGCACGGGCCTCGTGCACTGGGGCTTTTGACGCTACATGCAAGACAAACACAAACAAATTTTAATCCAGGCAAAAAAAAAAATAATTTGGTTGAGGGTATATTTATAGTGCCTGAACTTGGTCTGACTCAACGGGCGACTTGACTCTCAGCTGTGGATGAGCAATTTAGCTAGTGCAGTACAACTAATAGCCTGAGGTTTTAACGTGCACCACGCAGTAGTGATACATGACCGCACGCCGGTACGATGCTCATCCAGATCGAAACAGGCAGGGGTGGGGATTGAATTAGTCCAGACAGATAATACAGCAGCGGTTCATTCCACCGTGACATAGTCATATCACTGTTGAAAGAGGTGTCATAACGGACAAGACCATAGTGAACTCTCGAGGTTATTTATGAAGACACTAAACTGATTTCGAGGTTCATGGGATTTTGCCTAAAAATTAGAAAGGTAAAAAAAACCACAAAAAAAAACCTACGCTTTACTTAGATTTGTGCTTGTTACTTGAAAAATGTAAAGGATTACAATTACAAATTACTGAGCCTGAACTGTAATGTATAACCCTTACAAATTACTTTCGCTGAAAAGTAACGGATTACTTTACTCATTACGTTACAAATTATTTTTACGTTACTTTTTTCCCTACACGTATTCAGAACACATTAGAAACAATTTTTATATTTTTCAAAAAAGTTCTGCATAACTACTATTTATTTCTCATAATTATGGTTGTCCTCGTAAAAATAAAATACTGTATTTAAGAGAACGAGTGCAGGTGCCCTCCGTTCACCTGTAAACTGCCAAGGCACCGAAAGCTGCAACCCCACTTGCCATCCCGCTAGCTTACCGCCTCCGGAAATGTTCCCTGGAATTGTGCAGGTAAAGCTAGCGTTGCGCATGCTCAGTAGCGGCGTCTACCTCCGCTACGAGATTCGGAGCTAAAGAAGCCATCTACGAAAGTTCCCTTTTGACTCCGGTGTTTCGCCTGTTTTTCACAAGAAAAGAAACACTTGGTTCTAACGTTACAATGTATAGCCAACGCAGAATGCAGGTGTCCTAGGTTACCTCGGTATGTTTCCGTTAATTAGAGTTTGTTGTTCTTGCTGATGAATGTTTTTTGTTTTTTCTTTACTTTTTTTTCTTTATTTTTTTGCGAGCAAAGTATACACTGAAACTCTAGTTTGCATTCTCCACAATGCCCTGAATTTCGAATATCTCATCAAGAGATGGCCATGGAGACGACGGACACTCCATGACCGAAAACTCGACCAGTCAGAAAAAAAAATGGCGGTTACGGGTTATTGATCGTTCATCGGTTCTCAGTGCTCACTTTCATACCAATATATTCGTGGAGGCCAGGGGAAGGGAAGGCATGAAGAGCGAGAGAAGCGGTGGCCATCGGTCTCACAAAACAATAGAGGATCACACCACTCGAGGTCGCTGCTTTGAAGCTTTTCTCGGCAGAACGTGCACTCACGCTAGAAATGCGCGTCTCAAAGCCAGGAGTGCGGACTAGCTCGCGCTTGTAGATTTGGCTGCAGTCTAAGGGTGAACAGAGTATAGCAGACGACCGGACAAACAGGCAAAAAAAAAAAAAACATAGTGCGCTGTTTTTGACACGATCATTTCAGTATTATGTTGCCTGTCCGCTAAACTCTTATACTCTTATTTGCTCTTATTATCTACAAAAGCATACATACTTTGTAATAACAACGTTTAAAATCTCCACGAAATGTCGCGTTTTCAGTGGTCACATGTCGTTCTGACTGCCGGAGCATGCTCCTCCCATCTCCTGAGATAACCTCGGCTTGTTTCGATCTTTGATTTTTTGTTAATGGGGAAAGCGGTCCCGCATATTCATGATTTAGGAATTTTTAAAATGGGTAGAGCCCGCAGATTGAGTTACCGCCATATTTAGGCGATCTCACAAACCTCCTCAAGTCCCCATTAAGGTCACAACTTCAGTGTGGTTCGCCTTTTAAACTACGTGCCTCTTTAGACTGCACCATTTCTTTTTGTCATTAACTCTGTGAAGATTCATAGTCATTCACACTTTATATGCTGGGAGCATTCACTTCTACACTGCGATTACCAAAATAATAAACCTGGTGCTGCTGCTGATTTTATTAAGCTTGGTAAAATCCAGGATGTGTATAAAAGCAAAGGGGTGCCGTACTTCACCTAATATCTTAAAGATACAAAATTGGGATAGAGAACTACTATACTCAATTTCAACTCAAAGGGGCAATGCAACGATTTTTGTACTTTGCGCAAATACCGCTCAGGACGAATCCCTGACGCCAATGAACTATGCAACACGCGATCGTTTTTCACCACGCGCAGTATCAGTCGCAGAAAAAATTAAAGAAAAACGAGCAACGTTCACCGCCTCAACTCGCAGCCAGAACAAGCGGCCACCTGATCTGGAGCCGATTATATGCCGCCATGCTAATCGTAGCCAGGCGCTGGGGTTGGCAAGCCACAGGACACGCGCTGAGTTCCAGACATTGTATGGCTCGGCTATTGTCGTCATCGTAGTGATTGGACACGGGCCACTACCCGATTGCTTCTCGAGCTATCAATTATCACGAGCCCAAATCGAGGGCTCACGCAATGCTCGGGTCCAATCTATGAGCCGCATTCAAATATCGTCCCTGAAGGATGCTGCTACCACCAGGGTACGTTATCAAAATTTGCGAAGGAGAGATTGAAAGAAAACGCTCGCTTTTCTCCTTGAAATTACACCGCAACAAAGAGGTTTCTTGGTCAGCGGTGTTGCGTGCGAGTGTACTTGGGTCCCACTAGTGCCAGTCAGCTCATACAGAAAGAAAAACGCTCAAAACGAATATCGTTGCACCACCCCTTTAAGTACGCTACAAAAGCGTAGCTGAAGTTACAAGAGCGAGCTCCGGGTTTTCAGCGTCTCTGCCAAACACGCGCGCTCGTGCAGTGCAAGCACTGTACAGGGCCACATTCTCGCGGTAGTTGCATCGGCTGCGTCTGGGGTTAAAGTGAAACGAAGTATAGTACGTTTTTCTCAAGGGAGGAAACCAGAATAACAGTGGTGCTATTGATTGTTCTCCAAGGAAGTGGGAGAAGAAAATTTTCTGAAGCTGTCAATGAGAGTCTGAAGAAGATATGTAAATTCAAAACATTAGTGAGCTAAAAATGAGCGTGTTCACGGTGCTTTGCCCAGGACAAAAAAAAAAAAAGCTCTATACTTCGTCTCACCTTAGCATGGACTAACCGAGAATGCTGTGCGAGCGGCTAGCCTTGACTACCTTGACTGGAGCACTCGCTGCACGGGCGCTCGCGCAGCCGCCGAGGCTTCATTCGAAGCAACTAGCAACAATAGTCCATACTAAGGTGAGACGAAGTATACTTCAGAGCATTTAAGTCTGCGATGAAGTCTTGCCAGACGCAGAATTTGTAATCGTCCGCGACGAATACAAAAACATGGTAGAAAAAAGTAACTGAAAAGTTACCAGCGAGTCAGCGAGGCTGAACGAAAGTCCATTCAGCTGTGAGAAGCGGCGGCGGTGTCGGGAGAGTCGAGAGAGTCCTCACTTTGGGTTGTGCCAAGCTTCCGCTAGACGGCGACACCTAAGCTTCTCGACGCGTTGTTGGGAGTCCCTGCAGTAGGTGCCTGTCTGTGTTGTGGCTCCTTTTCTCGCGCTCCTCTAATGTTCAGCACTCTGAATTTTCAAATACCACTACTTTAAGGTTGCGCACTGCACGTGAAATGAAATCATAGGTGCGTGCTTTGAATTATCTACCAAAAAGAAGCAAAAAGCACGCAGCTGCACAGAGTCGAGTCCGGCGATTGTGCCAACGTTAATAATAAAAAAAAATTATCCATACTGCTATTACGGTCTATCCAGTCGGCAGTGTATAGGGGGCATTCACTGTCGCAATTTCGTCTGCAATTTTGTTGTTATAAGCTGTTTGGAGCTTGCGGAAGGCGAGCCTTACAAGGATTCATATGACATGCTCAAATGAGTATTGCACAGAAGCTTATAAGTCTCATCGGGCTGACAGCGAACAACAAAATGGCGGATTAACCTCATGTGAATACCCCCCATAGTAGAGCGCATACGATTTTTGCAGTGTCCGATGAAATGCATTATTTCGTTGGGTTCCACTGATTTCTTTGTATCTTCGGAATATCGAGTGCAGTGAACGCGGCACTGTCAATCGCACCCTCATCCTGGCTCCCTGTCGTCGTCGCCGGAGTCGCCCATTGCTCCGACGTCTAGCTTTATGACGCAACGTGCCCGTTTGTCGAGAAATGACCCCAGCGACCGCAAGTCCTGCGGGTGATGGGTGTGCGTGCCGACGCCCCGTCTTCAGGCGAAGTCGAAGCCCTCGGTCCCTTTGACCTTTCGCGCAAGGAGCACTTGGATCGAAAAACATGCACAATGATTATCGAGGCGCGCTGGCAAGACAGCAGCATTTTGTGTGTGTGCGCGCTTGCGTGTGCACGTGCGGGTTTGCCTGTGCGTTATACATGTGTTGTGTTTGTGCCATGTGTGTGGTGTGTATGGTGCGGGCGCGTGGTGTGTTGTGTGCAATTTTGAAAGCAGCAGAGTGGGCATGTCTCCTCGAATTATTATTCTCCCTGTGTGCGGTGATAGACCTCGCGTAGGGTTACAAAAAGGATGCGGAAATGAGAGTGGAAGGGTGGGCATGTTTGGACGTTTTGCCCCGAGGTGTCATACCTGATTGATATAGTCCCCTTTCGAAAGTCACATGCCTGTTGTTAGCAGGTCCCAAGCACTGCACAATGGTGGTACAAGCGACACCACGGAACGTGAGAGTCTAAAAGTACGTAAGATAGAAATAAAGTGGCATTAATTGAATTTCTAGGGTTCTTACATCGGCGGTGTGTTTTGTGTGCGCCAGTTAGCAGGGAGTCCGCAGCTTCCAACCGAGGGCACACTTTCGAAACGGTTTTCTTTTGGGTTGGTATACTAATGTTCTCTGGGGAGTGCAGGTGCTACCTCGCGATTGGTCGCAGGGCGTGTAGGTCGCACAATCAGCAAGCCCGATCACGCGGGAATTTTTGGATGCTGCTAGTCAGAGTGTTATATGCGCACCATGGAGGCCTGTCGTCGGTAGAAATTCTAGAAGAGAAAGTAAAACTCATTCTACCCTTCATTGTTCTCGAGATGCTGAAAAAGATTAGCGTTTTTGGAGGTCATTGGAATGTTGACACTTTGCAGTGTTGGTGAGCAAGGTTCGGGCTTGATTGAATGTGGGGTAGATGAAGAAAATGTGGCTAATATATTTTGTAACACTTATGTAGTATTGCGGCAGTGAAGGCACAATCCTATCAGATGCGGTGAAGCAAACGGTGAAAAAAACAAACGGCTCACTCGCTGACTCAACCTGAATCGTCCCCAAACTTTCCAAACACGGGCAGCGGTTTTCACGGCGTTTAGAACACGTTGTCCGCGTCCGCTGTATATTATATCATCACATAATCGCCATTACTAGACGCGGCACTGCTGGCCTCCTGGTCCGGGCTGTTGCCTTTCTACGGTGCCGCGGCTCTCCTGAGCCAATAGAGATTATTACTATTAATACTAAAAACAAAACATGGAAGCCCAGTTTTGACATCGACCCTACAGTTTTGTCAGAACGACACTATAGCCTCGAGCGTCAAGGGTGTTGGCGTGCAATTATAATCCTGTGTGTCCCTTCGAACTGTATGACACGGTAATAGAACAAACGTTTCTTGCCAGCCTCGGTTCAAGAGGGAACGAACGTTTTTACCTATGTGGAGTCTTCGTCTTCGATATGCCAGACTACACGATACTGGGCAAATGTGTGGTATATATGTTGCGTTTAAGTCTTCTGTGAATAAAGACTGGTCAGACATTTGCTTTTAAGTGTCGCTGATTGCGTGACGACTGTTTGTCGCTGCTTACGACGAGATGGTTGTTATGGCAACTGAGGTCCGCACAACGCGTCGTACTGGAACGCGAGGAATCGTAACGCAGTGCGCTCAGACGCAGATGTCTGTGGCAGCATCCAGACCATCCGCCACTTGATGCCTTCATTCTAGGTAAGCCGACGGCCGAGCATCGAAGTTAAGACAAGGACTGTAACGTCAAGACACTTAGGGAACTCCACCGACCGATGGCATGGCGGCCCCAGAATCCTGACATGTCTTATCAATCAATCAATCAATCAAATAAAATTTATTTGTTGTCACATGATCTTACATGACCACTGGGGACTCGGACAAAAAACTGCTAAGTAGTAGTTTGACGAGGGTCCCAGTCCCCGCTCAGTTCGTGACAGCAGGGAAAAAAAAACTAATAATAAATACATAATATACTAATATTATACTAATGTAAAAAAAATATTAGCTGTACTGAATAATTTAAGCACAAAAATATCCGGAAACACGAGACATTTGAAAACACGAAAACATAGCATATCAGATAATACACCAAAATCACACAACGAGAACAACACTATTCAAAAATCACGGAGACAATTATTTAACATGGTGGACAAATTGAAAAGGAGCGTCTATTCAATCTGGTTAGTACGTGATGGACGAATTGCCCAGGGCTGATTCTGTCTTAGGTCGCGCAGTATGACGGGATATTTTAGGTTAGCTAAATGAATTAAGTTAACATTTTCATGCTGAAGAGCCCTACGATACGTAGTCAAAAGTTTGAATGCATATATTCGTTGAATTGTTTTACGTTTAGGGCTTTAAACATGCAGTAGGATAAAGAAATGGAACCCAAAAAATGGAACGCACTGCCCCTTTTTGTGACAGATGCAACTTTTTAAGGTTTGTGTTGGTATGGTGTCCCAAATATGGTTGCAGTAATTCAAACGTGAGCAAACTAACGAGCTACGAATAGATAATTCGATAGACCAGGAAGCATAGTTTTCAATTTTGTTATCAGCCCAAGGCTTTTAGATAATTTGTCTTGAACATGCTCTATATGAGCATTCCAGCGCATATCGTGTGAAAAATACCTGCATTTTGAGTGAAAAAATCTCAAGTTTTAAATGCAAGTTTATATATATATATATATATATATATATATATATATATATATATATATATATATACTGTAAACGACTTAGTTTTCGCAAATCACCTACATATCACGAAAAATAGGTCCTGCGAACAATTCCGGAAAAATGTATACACATTGGAATCTATATTGAGATCGCACCACGTCGCGTTAATTAGAAGCTGCGAATTATTCCAAAGCTTCAGCTTTGAACTAAATCGCGAAATATTGAGCCCGCGAAAAAATAAGTCGTTTACAGTATGTATATATATATATATATATAGTGAGGAAGATAAAGGGAGAAGTGTCGGCGCGAAAGCAAGGCACGCGCCTGGTCGACCGAGGGAGATTGGGACTAGACTCAACCGGCGGAACAGTTCCCTTTTGGGTATTCATTACCATTGTAATAATCTCATTAAACACCCTCACAATATATATATATATATATATATATATATATATATATATATTTGTTAAATATGGTACAAGTATATCAATAACGTATTTTATAGGTCTTCTCCGTGTTATCGGCGTCAATGCTTTTACTATTTTTGAGATTCATAATTGTTGAGCACGCTTCCGACTCATCAGCGGGGAACAAAAAAATTGTATTTGCCTGTGACAATGGCACAGACTATAGAGCCTTATCTATACAGGAAGATGACACACAATTGTAGATGCACCAACATTGACAAAAAATATTTGTAAATGCGTTTGCCATGGTGACCTCTGTTACTTTAACGTCGTTTACGCATATTTCATGGGGCATGCTTTGAAGTGGCTTATGGTTGAGCAATGATCGTATTCTCTTCCACGTAACATAAGATATCTTAGTTTCTAATGGATCAAAAATCCTGTTGTAGTAGCCACACTTAGCAGTCCTTTGATGACTGGTTAGCTTATTTAGGTACTTTCTAAAGGTTGCAAGCTTCCTCACTTCGCTTGTTTTTAAAAATTGTTGATTAAATTATTCTGATTCCGTATCATTGACAGTAGTTTAGGTGTGATTCAAGGCTTACGTCATTTTTTAGAGCCTTTGAAGTTTACAAAAGGAGAGTGTTTCGCATAAATAGCACTAAATGGATGTAGAAATAAATTATTTGCGGAATTAATTGAATTTGTTGGCAAAACGTGTTGCCCAGATGTACTTTCACTTTCTTCTAGAAAACGGCGCAACTGATCAAGTAGTGATACACTGAACTTTAACAACCAAGACAGAGTCACTGCAGTTTTTCTGAGAGCGTTCAATTTGCAAGCAAAAATAAATGGGAAGGTGATCGGTTAAATTAGTTGAGAGAACCTTATTACCACCGATTCCTCGTAGTTGGGAATGAACAAATCAAGCAAAGACAACATGGTGTGTTTGTTACTCTTGTAGGGCGCTTGATTACATTCGATAACTCACATGACTCACTAAGGTTTAAAAAGAAAAAGAAAGACGTTTATAAATCTCTGTAACGCGAAATTAGAGCGCAGCTCTTGAGGAAGAGGAGCGGAGGGTATGCTCCTCCTTCTCCGTACCCTCCCCCTCCTCTCCTTCTACTTCTACCCTCCTCCTTTTGTCCACCTCCCTTCCTTTCCTCGTCATCCTTCTCCCCTCCTCTTCTTCTCCTCCCGCTGAATTTGTTCATGCATGGTGACGTGACACGAAGTCATGTGACGTCATTTTCCCCACCAAATTTAGCGGGTTAAGTTTTGCCGCTAAATTTAGCGGGGAACCTGTGACGTCCCATGATGGAACGCGCGCGGCGGCGACGCCGCTGAACCCGGAAACGGGCGCCTCAGATCTGCGCTCTAAAAAGTTCCTCGGGCTAGAGTCAGAACTTATATCGATATTAAAATCACCCCCCAAACCTAACTTGTATTTTTTATCATTGGCAAAATTGAACAAGGTCTCCATGAAATTAAGAAATGGCATAACTGGGGAAATAGGGCGCTTATATACGACAAAGACCAACGTATTTTTGAAACGTGCAGTTAAAATCTTCATAGAAATCAGTGACTTTACAGAAAGATTATCACGTCTCACAATTTCCTTCATTTTTTACCAACATAGCAACACCATCACCTTGCCTATCGCTTCTATTTGGGTGAAAAATTGATGTTATATGTACGTCTAACCGCGCTGCCATTGGTGTGTGTGTGTGCTTCTTTTTTCAATACCCTCGCACCTATGCAAATAAACTAACCGTTCTGGCCTTACTTTATCGTCACACGCCTCCGCTTTGAACTTGTGACACTAAAACCCACCTCAAACAGTCTACTCCAACTTCCAACACTGTTCCCCAATAAAAAAAAAAAAAAAAAAAAAAAAAATATATATATATATATATATATATATATATATATATATATTTGCATTTTGACAAATGTTTAGTTGTACCGATTGTTTACAAACGTGCTATTTGATCGCCAGTTTGTAAAACTCCATCGTTGAGGCCGATTCTAACCAGTTGTCTGTGGCATATGTACGAGAAAATGTTTAAATTGGTATAAGCCGCTAACCGAAACGTCAGAGAAACGAAACAAATCCTTCGACCTCTTCGTTTTTTTTTTTTCGTTTTTTTTTTTTTTTTAATATACATGTTTGTTGGGATTGTCTTTTTTGTGGCTGGCTAATCTATCCGTGAAATGTATTAGTGCCACCAGTGCAGACCGCGGCGTTTTTGATCTTCGGGGCTTCTCGCAACGAAATAAATTTGTGCGGCTGCCGGCAAAACTCTTACTGGACTTTCCCGCTGCTCGTTGGGCATGGATGCTGTATTTGCAAAGCTCTCCAAAGAAGCGCACTAAGCCGTTTGCTTAGCCTTTTACTTTTTGTTGCCTCCCTTCCCGAGAAAGAGGAGCCGAAATTGCTAACTTGACTGCTCCGTCCTGAAATGTCTCGGGCTATCGGAGAGCTCCTTCGGCAGGATGGGTGTAAACACATAAAAGTGACTTCTTCTTGTATAACGGTCTTCGAGAACGACGGTTGACCGCCTTTCTTGATTTGCCGTTTGTCTTTTATCTTGGATCTCCTTTCTGTTTTGATCTGATTTCGTTGATCAAGTTTTGTGTGAAAGGTGGGTCTGCGGTTTTTCTTTTCTCTTTTTTTTTTTGCTACATAGAGGTGTTTGTGTTACCAAGATTGGTTCTTCGCAATAGGATGTCATCGGCTGCTGGTAAAGTTTGAGTAATAAATACGGCGACTTCTTGTCTTTGTGCGTGCGGCCATGTGGTGTAGTATACGCGCGCGCGTGTGTGAATGCGTACTCTATAAGTTATTCTTACCATTCGCTCAAAGAAACTTACTTGAGATGTCAAGGTGAAAAATGACGCAAATCGTTGTGGCACGGTTTACAGACAGTAAGCTAGGGAAGGAAAAGCTGCAACACATGTACGAACCTCCAACCAAAGATCGCACAAAATTCGGAACATGCGAAGATGTCTCCACGCTATTTTCAAAAAACGACTTATCTACTGCATGTAGATCTCAAGTATGGTGCGTTAAAAGTATATCTGCGATTTCTGTACGATAAATATCCACGCGTAATTTGTTAAAAAAAAAAGTGCAGTGGAGCTATTTTTTTTTTTCATTTTCCAAAGTTTGTGCGACTCTCGTTTGTTTGTTTGTTTTTACATATGTATTCACGCCTATTCTTCGTAATAATTAATTGTATTGTGAGTATGTATATACAGCCGGAACTCAGGCAGCCCAAACGGGCGTCTGGTGTCTCATCCGTAGATGAGAAATTTAGCCGGTGCAGTACTACCGCTAGTCTGGGGGTCTTTAACGTGCACCACGCATTAGTGACACACGACCACACCCCGCTATGGTGCTCATCCAGATCGTGTCTGTTATGTGTCCGTTATGCGTGTCCGTTATGTAAACAGAAAACTACTGTCGGTGACAAGTTAAGAATGGAGTGACGCGAAAAGGCTGATTCGCATGGTGCAAAGAAGACGGATTGTGAACGATGGAAACGGGCTGCCGAAACCGGTGAACAGCGAAGGCAGCGACAGGCAGCGGATGCCACTGCTATGTGTGCAAGGCGGGCGAACGAGAACCCCCAAGGCCGGAAAAAAATTAAAGGAAGATCCATTGATGGATCCTTAGGGAATGTGTTAGCATGACCCCTGGGAAACGCCACACACGTTCCCTTTGGGAAACGCTAACACTGATCCCTTAAACAAGCCAAAAAGAGGCAGCAGAAAATAGCGAAAACAAAAGGGAAAGCCAAAAGAGAAACCCAAGACAGAAACGTGAAGGGGTCAGTGTTTGCATTTCCCAAAAGGGGACATGTGTGGCGTTTCCCAAGGGTCATGTTAACGCATTCCCTAAGGATCCATCAATAGATCTTCCTTTAATTTTCTTTTTTGAAGCCCCCTTTAGTAGCTTATGTGCCCTCATCCCCCCCTTCCATCCTTTCGGACCCCATCCTTCTGATTATTTATGAATGGCCCTCGATTATTTCAAGTGAAGAGTGCTTATGTGCTTTCTTTTTGATAAGCCATCTTCTGGTGGGAGAGCTTTTAGCATAAACATTTCTCGGCTTGCACTAAGCGACTTGGGCATTCAAAGCTAAGGCCAATGATGCAGTAAACATCCTTGGTTATTGAGCTAATAAGGCTGAACTCCATGGGACGAATATGCAGCGAACAATCGACGACATTTGCCCGGCGACTTTTGCTCTGCGCGTGGCATCAGCACAGTGGCTGCTACGTCACGCGCCGTTCGCCCCAGCCGTTCGAGCAAGATGTCAAAGTTTCAGCACCGACCGTTATCTTATTCAAAAATTATAAGTGATTTCTTATAAGTTTCAATGGGAAAATGGGGCCCATTTTCGCCCGTTTTCGGTTTCTGGCGCCAAAGAGATCCATGCATTCGAGAGCTCCGGCGGCCGCCATTTTTCCATTGCAATTTTCAAAAAATCGCTTATAACTTTTGCATAAGATAACGGATGGTGCTGAACCTTTGGCATCTTGCTTGAACGGCTGAGGCTACGTTTTGGCGGAGTTTTGAGCTAACCGCAATGTCTAGTTAATTTTTGCAGTGCGAAAAGCCGGGTTCAGATTTCTCACAAACACCCGGTAGTTCTCGAACAAGTAATGGCATGGCACAGAGGTTTACTAACGCGTTTACCTGACTCACAACAAAGAGGCATTTATCATATTATAAAAAGGTAATAGTAAACACCGTGTCATTACTCACTTTTTCTTTGGCGGTATGGTTTCTCTCATCAAGGGCGTCCGTCAGTCGAGTTCGAAATGTTACCACGTGGTGGTGCATGGACCGAGTCTTACCCAGACTTGCACACGCCGAGAACAGAATGCATTAATGATGCTTCAGGTGGCGCTAGTTTTCGGTTTGAATTTTACGAAAAGTAATTATTTCGCAAAGCGGTGCCCCATATGTAGGACACTAGGCACATATGGGGGTCTGCAAAACGTGGCGCCCTTGCCATGTCTCGTCGTCGCGATCAATCGGACGGTAAGCGCACAAGTGTTGCCTCGTCCTACACCTCATGAAGGCTTTATGGAACGCAGTCACCATCGTGTCCTGCCATTACCTGCGCCTCTGGTTGAGTCGAAGATCGAGCGAGACGACAATGCCGTCCCGCTCGATCAGCGGCAAGCTTTCTTTCCTCCATTCCCACATGGAGCCGATGTTGACGAGCAGACGACGTATCATTTTCTCGAGAGCGTGGGGAATTCAATCGGACGCATATAATGCTTTTGTGTAAAGGTTTTACTGTATTATTAGCCTGTCACTGACTATAGCACATTTTACAAATAGAGACTGTGTTTAAATAAGAAAAAAAAAACTTATAGAGGTGTTACTTCAAATCTGGTATCACAAACATCGGTTCCAAAGTTTGTGCACGAAGCATTCTCTCGCCTGTAATGACTTCCAGAGCGGTTTGCTTGAAACAAAATGATAGCCTCATAAAAGCAGGGGTGAATACATACAAGCAGACATGTACGTAACGCGTTACAAATAACGAGTTACTTTTACCTAGTTGCTATTTTCGGTAACGAATAACGTATTTAGTTGTTTTTTTAGGAAAGGAACGAGTAACGTATTTAGTTACTTGTAATGTCAAGTAACGAGTAACGGTATCTCGTTCCTTTTGAGGTGTAACGTGTACAACACCGCTTAAACGGCCTTGTTTTTATTCTAAACTGAGTATGCGTCTATTGCGAGGACGATAGGTGGGCAGCCCGAAAAACAACAAAACAGTATGAGAGTACAACAACGTATATCGCTGAACACGTCAGTCGAACAGTTCGACCGACGTGTCCTGCAATAAACGTTGCTGTACTGAACTGTACAGCTGGGAATATCGTTCACCCAACGAACACAATAAGGTTCGTTGGCTGAACCTTCTAGAACCGAGTACGGACCGAAAGTAAACCCGGAGGTTGCCAACGCGGGAAGGCACATAATTCATTGTCAACTTCAAACTCTAGAAGTAGAGAGAGCAGAGGAGAGAGGGGAATCCCAGATCCACCAGCTCTGGCTGAAGCACAACACTGCCGTTCCTTCGAGCGCATCGGTAGAAAGACTCTTCAGCGTCGCCGGAGATGTATTTTCAAGGAAGCTGGGAAACATAACTGATGAAAACTTCGAGAAGCAATAAACCATAGAGTAAAACAGTTGTGTATTTGGTCGTCAAAGTAAAGTGAAAAGTAACTCGTTACTTTCAAAGTAACTCACGCGTTTCTTTTGAGGATCGGTAACGAGTAACGTACTTAGTTACTTTTTGAGCGAGTAAGGAGTAACGGTATTTAGTTACTTTTTTGGAGTAACGTGTACATGTCTGCGTACAAGTCGCACGGGAACGTTGTTCGCTCGTTCGCTATACTCAGGATGTTCCTCGAAACGCGGGCCATATCGTTCGTGCGGAAAGTACGCATCGCACTGAAAGAACGTTAAGGTCGTATTGGTTTCTGCCAGAAGGGCCCATTTGGAGAAATTAATAATGTTCATAATAATGAGTTTATTAATTGCTTTCAAATTATTAATGTTTTAATTGCTGAGTGTATGGTTTCGATTAGAAAGTTGCTGGGGATTATTAAAAACCACTGAATCAACTCATTTCTTAAACATTAAATGCACGCACATCATTTTACGGCGTTAAAAAAAAACGCTCAATTTAGACGTGCTTTTAGCTTTCGGTCGTTTTCGGAGTACATGGTTGCGCCAGCGGTCCTGCCTCTCATGACCGAGGCGCCCTACCGCTTCGCCTTCCTCGGAGGATTCCCACCTACCAAAGTGCGTTGCGGGAAAAGGGTCCGTGGACGGCGAAATGGAACATTCTTTCGGTTCCAGGGCCGGGGCGCGAAACGTGCGTTGCGCGCCTTGGCCACGTGGAACAGTACAGCTCGCTAAAAGGTGAGCTCCGATAGAAACCCGAAACCAGAAACGCGTCCAAATTAAACGTTTTTTTGTTGTTGATTCCTGAACGCCGTGAAATGACGTACGAACCTTCTATATTTCTAAAATAAATTGATTTAGCTTTTTCTTTTTCTGATTCCCAGCAAGTTTTTAATTGAAACCATACCTATACATTTACTAAATAAAAAGTTAATTATCCGAAAGTAATTAATAAAAAAATTATTCAGAACGTTATTTATTTTCCCAAATGAACCCTTTGGAGAAAACCCAATACGACTTTAACCTTTTTTTTTTTTTTTTTTTTCAGTATGATGCCCAGTTTCCGCAGGAACGATTTGGCCCGCGTTTCGAGTAACACCCTGTATATCCGTGACTCATTGATGAAAACACTTCGGAGGAGATTGTTCCCTATGGTCATTGCGATGACGCTAGCCAAATATTTTAGGCGTTAACTCATAGCTTTCCAGTGTGATCTTGATGCACTCGGGCCATGCAACGGGAGCGCTTGCTGAAGGTATATGTGGTCGTGCCTGTAGCGCTTTGTTTGACGTCAATACCATAAAATAATGCGTTTATTAAATGCTGTTTGGACTCAACGCAACTCAAATTCAAAGGCATTTCATGAGCTCAAGTATTCTTCGTTCATTCAAGTTCATTCTTAACATCCGTGAAGCTCAGATTGTCTTAGTATTTCTTTGTCGCGAAAAAAAGTGATTCAAACAGGACTTCTGGAAGAAAAATAAAGTTGTAATTTTATTTCCTTTAAAAGCACAAATTAAGCGTTGTTATTATTCTCGCGTGCACTGTTGAGTTGGAAAACGTTTTACACTCTCCATATGGACAACTCAAGTTTTATGGAATTTCAGAGTTGGGTTAGAACGGCTTGACCTGGGGCGCAAGCCTCGGATAGAAGGCTCCCGATCGGAATGACTGTAGTCGATCAATAAAACGCATGCAGCCAATGTTCTCGCAGGAGCTAGCTCCCGTCAGGGCATAGTAATGAAGCTCCGTTTGCCGGCGATTACGGCAACCAACTAGAAAGGATCGTGGGAGGCTTCTGATCCGGGTTGGGAGAGAAAGGACCCCCCTCAATCCTCGGGCTAATTTCACCCGAGGGATCGAGTGAGCTGGGCGGAAGGTTTGATGCAGTTCAAAGCCCTTTTTCTGAACTGTGGCATTCTTGAGATTTTTCTTTTCTTCCCTCTTCTTCTTGATTCTTCATCTCGGCCTCTGCGTAAACAGCGACAGACGCCGCGGCGCACAAAAGCAGACGTGAGTTGCCGCGTTTGAAGGCGGATTTTGCTTTTTCGCCGCTCGCGCTGGCGGCATTTGTGTGCGCAGCGGCACGGACCCTTCTCTCGGTTCCCAAACAAACTGTTGTCTCGGCAGGGAAAAACACTTTGCCGAATGAAGTGCTCCTTGCGGGGACAGAGAGTTCCTCGGCAAACATGGCGCCTAGTGTGGGCTCGACGCATCGGGTTCGCTGCCACCTTTTTGGTTGCGCTAGTCCAAATGTAAATACGCGCGTCGCCATGACTCCAGACCGTAGAGACTTGTTTTGTCCGTGTACTCGGAATAAAAACGGGTCTCGCTTGGTTCACCATGCGATGAAATTCGTCGTTCATGCCCACTTCGGATCCCTGGGATCTGTGCCATAACGCGTCGTTTGGTTCTTGGCTCCTTTTGGCGGTTGTGGAACCGAATGCTTTCGTCGACGTGGTCTCAATGGAAGGCGAATACCATGTATTATATTGTGTTCTTGTCTTCCTTGAACTCATTTCCTTGGTGTAAAAAGTTTGGCTTTGTGCGTCATGTAGCTGCACTGTTCGGTTTCACGGCTTGGGGCGGCCGCGACAGTGCTTGCGAAACTCGAGGATATCTGGATGATCGATTTACAAGAGGCATAAGCATGATTCACTTAAGATTCTTAAGTGATTTGGATTTCATCATTTATTAATAATATTATTACTGAACATTTTATTCTTTAGCTGTCGAGTGCTAAAAAGTACCGTATTTTCCGGGCTATAGTCCGCGGACTATACATGTTTAAAATTTGACATTTCTGGCTGTGCGGACTATCTACGCGTGCGGACTATACAGGAATTATGTTTTTCATGATCGTTTATTATGACGAGAAGCGACGAATTTTGTGCACGAAAGTGTATGTTAATGATGATTTATGCACATTATAGTCTTTATTGTGAGCTAAAAAGCAGACATTTGTAAACGTGTGCCGTCTATGAGAAGATTTTCGTGTCGACTAAGCACCAGGTGCGGACTATGCACCGGGTGCGGGCTATGCACCGGGTGCGGGCTATCTAAGCAAAATCTTTTATTTTTGACCCCAAATATCCTCCTGCGGACTATACACCGGGTGCGGACTATAGTCCGGAAAATACGGGTAATAAGTTTTTTTTTTTGTTTTTTTTTTTTATTGCAGATTACCGAGGTAGAGGAAACTCGATCGTTGCAACCGCCGCCACCGAAACTCGCAAGCGCACCGAACACGTTTTAGGATTTCTGGTACTTTTGGTTTTATTTATTGCGTTTATTTCTTTTTTCTTGACATGCAATTTATAATTCACGGTTCCATTTATACGAGTACAGAGCTGTTATACCGATAGTCTATTCTGTCCGTTGGAATCCATAGAAAAAGGCTGCTTGTCGATGCGGTAACCTACTTTTGATGAGTTCGGCGACAGCGGGATTTGGCGCGAACACGCCTTTTTCTTCCCCCTCTTTGTCTCTTTTTCTCTCACTCTCTCTTTTATATTGAACAGTCGAAAGAGCTCAGTTCTCTCGGGAAATTGCCCGTGATCGCGTAAAGCAAGGGAAAAGCAAATTGAGTTTGGGATCCTCCCCATGGCATACGTAGTTGTCTTTTTTTTATTTTTTTCTTGTTTTGTTTAGTTCTTTTTTTGCACCGACCGACATGTTGGATCTTTGGGATGCATTTATTACGCTGCTGATATTGCCTAGAGATCTCAATTTTTTTACGTTTATCCTTGACCCCTTTATTTGCCCCGCCGCAAAAGATGCCACTGGATTAATTGGCTGTGTTCGGGGGATACTGCTAGTGCTCGTACCAGAGAGCTCCAGGTTGTTTCTTTCTAGAAGGAGGAAGAATACGAGCGCGAGATGCTTGCTTTTGAACCGGCCTTCTGTGTTGCTGTTGTGCTTTTTATGTGTTTGTTTGCTATTTCATTTATGTATTCTTAGAGGTACTCATTCGTGGATATTACATAAAGCGGGGAAGGGGGGGGGGGGGGAGAGGGAGAGAGAGAGATCATTCACATTTGAGTCACAATGAAGAAACACTGAGCTAAAAAAAATACACACTAGAGGTGAAAGCGAAGCAAATATAAACACAATTGATCAATAACTCGCAAACATGCACCATCAATTAGTGCAAACATGGAGCATATATAGAAAAAAGAAAGACACACACGGGCAAATAACTACTCTCCGAGATGCAAGCGCGGAATGCCTCCGGGCACACGATTGAGGCTAAGTTCTCCGGTAGAGAGTTCCATTCGGAAATCGCTAGTGGAAAAAAATGAGTTATTAAATACGAGCGCTGTCGCAGCACCAGCTCCCACCAAAGATATCCGCTCACGTCTGTAGCGCTTTCTACTGTTCGTGTTCAAATGAAACGTAAGTGTACTAAAACTTGCTCACTTTTACATCCCATTCACGCGGTCACAAAGATGGCGTCGATTCAATTGGCGATCCTCCGTGCGTGGCATCTGCTCGCGGCCCAGGAGGGCGGGATGGTTCGCCGATTTCAAAGAGACCTATGCTGAGAGCAAGTCGTCTGCTTCCTTTGAAGGGGTTGTGGTGACGTCAGAAAGACGCCGAGTTCTGATTGGTTCTCAATGAAGGATAGTGGGCAGACCTCGAGCCAGCTTGCTTTGAGGCCTACCCACTATCCTTCGATCGGAGCCAATCAGAGCTCGGTGTCTTTCTGACGTCACCGCAACTCCTGCAAAAGAAGCAGACGACTTGCTCCCCGCATATCAAAGGTATACCTTGAGGTTGGCCGTTTGTATAATGCACTACACTCTAAGAAAAAAGTTGGCCTCAAGGGACTAACGGCAGCATTTGGTCCTCTGAACTCCCAGTTGCTCCCCGAAAGGACCATCTGGCTCAAGCTAGGTACCGTGCGCAAAAGCTGGGGACTAACTGCGCTCGACTGGGACCAACCGATGGGCGTGCGCGAGCAAAAGCATCCATTAGTCCCCCTCAGACAGGGTGCATCTGTATGATTTAGTCCCCGAAGGCAAACGGAATGTTCGCCAGGAGGACGGATGCTATTTCGCTTGTCCTGGGGATCGGCGAGACTCAGCCCAGCACGGCTGAAAGTGTTGACAAAACTTGGACGAAACAGGCGAATTTGTTTAATGTGCCACGAACGTTAAGACATTACATGGTAGAGCTTCACGCGTTGTGTGAATGCGAGTGAACGAATGTGTTGATTCGACTTCACCCAACTATCTCGTCAAAAAAAATCTGTTGACATTCCACAAGTCCCATTTACGTAATTTGCCTTCGCGCAAAAAATGTGCATTTATCCAAACGCAACACCTCCAAATACTAACACTCTTTTTCTTCTTAAAATTAAACTTAAGAGTTTGTAGAAGCCACGCTTTTAACACCGGAATCTCGCAGTCAGAATAAATGGTCACCTCAATCGCTAAAACTGAGCATTCCCACCGGCGATATAAGCTGTAGCGCGATGCGACTAAATCGCATCGCAAAAAAAAAAAAAAAAAAATTAGATGGTCACACCGGCGTGTGCGATGAGCGAGTCCAACGCCTTCGTTGGCGAGTCGTTTCTCGAAAACTCTCGCTCCGAACGCCGTTGATTGGCTCAGCCGCTCCGTGACTAGATCGCATCGCAAAAAAGTCGGGTCTAGAAGCGACTGCTCAAATCGCGTCGCTTTTTGCCCGCGATGGTCGCTTTTGCGATGAAAGTTGTCGCGCGACTACATCGCATCGCCGGTGGGAAAGCGCCTCCGTCTCTGCCTGACAAACCTTTCTGGGTAGTCCAATGTCGAACTCAAAATCCACAACGACACACTTGATGCACGGCACGTTCCACTTAAAGTGCACATTCAGGGGCAGTATCCAGACGCCTTCATGCCATCGTCGTCGCTGTTTCCAAAACAATCCAGATGATCAACGAAGAACGAATCACGCCCGGAACGTCACACCTGGCAGCACCCTACTAATACAAAACAAATGCAAACTAAAAAAAAAAAGCCACTCGAGAAAGCTGAAAATTCTGAAGAGAGAGAGAGAGAAAAGAAAGAAAAAAAAAGTGTTTGCTTGTACGTCACTCGACCGGCCTGTTAAAAGTGGCGACCTCCTCCCGTCCTTGGAGCTCTTCGGTGTCCTTGTGTCGTGTGTAGTGGGAGCGGGAAAAGAGATTATCTTCTGCGCGCACTGCCCCCTCCCCCCAATCCCCTACCCCGCATTCTTTGCTTCGTGTTCACGCGGGGGGTGGGGCGTTGGTTGGGCAGATAGGGTCCGTCGGCAAAATGGGAAGTGTCTTTGTTTGAAAAGAACCTGTTTTTAGTAAGTTGAAAGTCGAAATACAGTCTTCGTCGGAGGCTGGTCGCCTTGTGTCGTCTCCGATCATGGCGGGATCCGGTTTGGATTCGCGGTACTGAAGCACTGCACTTGACCTGTTCTGAAGTCACAAGTCAAGGGAACTCGATTAAGGTATGTCGATGTGCTTCTGTTTATGGTGTATTTATTAACTGCGGCTTTAGAAAGTGTTTTATTTTGAGCGCGTTCTCTAGCTTGCAAAGCGCGCGTCATGCTCTATTCTTTTTGGCACCATGGTTGCTGATTTTGTTATGCAGCACAGAGACCTCATATTCAATCGTATCGAGCGAAACGCCAGTTCTACCTGTGGCTTATTTTTTTTTGTGTGTGTATGTTTCGCAGACACACCAATGGTCAAGCAGGATCGCTTGACCATAAACGCCTGTCCACACATGCAGCGGAGCGCTACAGGCATAGCGCTGACCTTGCGCTGAGAGCGTGCTGACGGGATCGGTCACCAGCTTTGTATCGCACCGACTAAACTCTTGCTCATGGCAGACGAAAAGTAGCTTATTTCATTTCATTTCATTTCATTTCATTTATTATACTCTCAGGGCCCGAAGGCATTACAGAGAGGAGTGGAAATATATACATCAATATAAGGTGAACAATAATAACAAAACGCAAAAAACAAACAAACACAAGGTACAGAATCGCTATGGAACATTGTTAAGAACATCAGTTATGGCGGTTTTAAAATCAGCAGCGTCAGTAAGTGAGACTACGGATGCGGGAAGGCGGTTCCAGTCGACGGAGGTCAGAGGTAGGAAGGAGGCATAAAAGGTGGAAGTGATGCAGTAGGGGATTCCTACTTTTAGTGGATGATCGGTGCGCGGCGATATGTATGATGGTTCTGAAATTAATGAGGCTCGAAGTGCTGGGTTAGAGTGATACACTTTGTGAAATAAGCAGAGGCGAGCTATTTTTCTACGAAAGGAGAGATTGGGCAAATGTAGAGACGTTTTCATGGAGGTGACGCTGGCTGTACGGTGATAGTTAGAAAGTATAAAACGTGCGGAGCGATTTTGAATGGATTCAATGGATGATGCTAGGGATACGCCAGGGTTCCAGATAGAGCCTGCATACTCAAGCTTGGTGCGCACTAAAGTTTTATATAGGAGAAGTTTAAGTGAAACAGGGGCAAGGGAAAAGTTTCTTCTGAGATATCCTAATAAGCGATTAGCGTTGTTAGTGATATACTCGACATGGATGTTCCAGGAGAGATCGTTAGTTATATGAACACCGAGATATTTATAGGTTGACACAGAAAGCAAGGTGGAGTTATTAATACAGTAGGAGGGACAAGTGTTATTTTGACGGGACACTCTCATAGATTTACATTTAAAGGTGTTAAGTTCCATAAGCCAATTATCGCACCAGCGGGTGACGTTGTTAATATCGGTCTGAAGAGCAGATATGTCAGAGTCGTTAATGATTTCCTTATAAATTACACAGTCATCAGCGAATAGGCTAATAGAACACGTGAGCAGCTAAATGACACGTGAGCAGCGCTACATCAGCGCTTCGCTGCGTGTGAGAACCGGCATTAATGGAGATATGTATTCGATTGTACACTAGACTTTCGCGTTGATGGCGGGAGATCGTGCCGTCACTTTGAAGCATAGTTCGAGCACGCACGCGCTGGGTCTGTAATTCGCAGCGAACGGTCTACGAAAATCTAATATTGCGCTGGTCTGCTGTCAACAGATTGCATGTTGGATGTGAACCATTGTATCACTTACGCAGCCTATTTGTTAATTTATTATGCATGTGTTACAACTTATATATCATATATTTGTCAAGCGATTGAGTATTTACGCTGCCCTGTTACTAATAATCCAAATTCCTAGCAAACAGGCAAGAAGCTGCCGGTGCCCCAATAAACGGTGCTGGGACCACGACCGGCTTGGACAGACGTCCCAGTGTCCAAGCCATCGTCGACGCAAGTGCACTCTTCGGAATTTGGCATTATCGTGGATTCTACCGCCCAGGAACTTCGACTTCAGTCATCCTTGAATGCGATGTGTATCTACGAGGCAATAAAGCTACGTTTAACCGGAACTCCACAATTTTGTTTCGGAGATTTGTGGCTCGGGACCAAATGTAAAGGATAAAACTTTAGTCCCAGAGGTCTAAATCCAAGGGCGCAACGTTTAGACCCAGGGGTCTAAGTGCAAGGGCCTAACAGTTGGTCCTCGGGTTCATTTGAAACGGTGTAACAGTTAGTCCCAGGGGTCCAAGTGCAGGGGCCTAACAGTTGGTCCTTGGGGTTCAATTGAAACGGTGTAACAGTTGGTCCCAGGGGACCAAGTGCAAGGGCCTAACAGTTAGTCCTCGAGGTGCATTTGAAACGGTGTAACAGTTCGTCCCAACGGTGCTAGTGCGAGGGACTAACTGACGGGGCGCAACAGTTACTCCCGTTACAGTTGCTCCCCTAGGGGACTAATGGTGGTGGCAGCGCATTTGGTCCCCCGAGGGACTAAGTCGCGCTCCTTTTTTTCTTAGAGTGTATACTCAATGTGATATACACAGTTTTGCTTTCTATTGTTATTTTTGTTATTTTGTTTTGCTTTGCTACTCTACGCTGTGTAATAAAAATAGGAATCTTGAAACGAAAAAATATATATATATATATTTCATTGTGATAACGTTACGGGTCGCGGCAAAAGACAGCGCGCGAGTACATGACAATTAGCAAACTAGTTACGTAATATCTAAAACAAATCTTTCCGATATATATATATTATTATTATTATTATTATTATTGTTTTCGTTTTTTTTTTTTTTTTTACTTTCCGGTGACTATTTTCAGCCCGTTCTCAAAATAGACCTGTGCAGTTGGGTTTCCGAAAACTCCATTGTGCGTTGCTCTGTCCAGTATTGAATTTAGGCTGTCAATTAAGGGTCTGCCATGCTGCATGTAAGACGGAAAAGGGCGCCGAAGGGACATCAGAGGTAGCTATGTGCTGGCAGCAGTGACGCATGTCTCAGCCTGACGTAACTTTGCGGTTTTCAGTGCGCTCCACCAATTCGCATGAAGCAGAACTTACTGATCTTGAAGTCTGATCACTTCTATGACCTGTGTTAACGAATGCGACCTTCATTCGAGTTGTGCCTGATAACATCAATATCTAAAACGTTATTTATTGTGAATTTTTATTTCGTTTGTTTTTTAATTAGCGAGCTGCACTATGGTCCCTTAATGTCCTCAGTGGCCGGCATTAATTGTTATGGCGAAAATGTAGCCCTTTAGCGCAAGAGCCTTTTTCTTATAAATGTACCGCCATCAATATAGAGAGGACTCCAATCTCTCACGCCTTATCCTTACAAAAACATTTCAGGTAGGCTATAGAGATCCTGTCGACATTTTAACGACTCTTTCAACTTCCTGTCCAGTTACGTCGTATCGACATTTTTCAATAGACTTTCTAAAGACGTTCTTTCAACCGAAGACGGTAAAAATGCTATATAATTTTTGTCGCCACGTTTGAATACACTTTCTGTCACCATAGCTTGGGTAGAATAATAAGATGCTGTGCGGAGAAGCGATATCACATAATCACACCCAGTTGGAGCATCCCTGCGAAGGCTGCTTTTTTCTACCCTGTCAAATAATTATCGCCTCTTGAAATGCTTTAGAGTTGGAGATGCAGTCTACCAGCCCCTATGAACCACATTTCGTATAAATAATTGGTGGAAACAAATCAACATACTTGTAATATTTGTATCTTCTGGGATGATCCTCGTTCAAATTGTTGCCTTTCAAATGTAGGATATATATATAGCGGCGGAGCAGTCAACACAACTGAATTACTAGTATTATGAGTGTGGCGAGTATATTTGTAGTGTTTGCGTATGTGCACACAGCCTGTGTCTATTGCATATTTTTTTACGGATGCGTTGTGACCAGCCTAAAATTAATATTCAGAATTTATTTGTCTATTCTAGAACTTATTAGACTGTTTCAGAAAGGGGATAGAACCGCTGTAGAATCTTTGTTTCTATTCAATTTCTATACACTAAGTTCTATGGAAAGACTACAAAAAAAACGGGAAAATCTAGACAGTGGATAGAAATGTGGATACATCTTTTTTGGTATATCTGTAGCCTCTATACATTATTTTTATAGGAATTATGTAGAAAGTGGATAAATATTTTTGTAAGGGTATGTTACAGGTTACATCTAAAACAAAAACGCTCGCGAATTGCTAAGTTTACGCCCACAAATACGCATTTAGATAGGATTCAAATACAGTCATCTGCGATATTAAACATATCAGGAGAATAAGTAATATGAAAAATGGAGACACCTATAATCCGTTGCAACTCAAGACGGTATGGCGAGGCTTAGACGGGAAGGGGAGGAGGAAGCAGACGGAGCGCTGATGAGAGAATGAGGTTTCCCTCTCTCTTTTCCAACGTTCTGCCTGCTTCCCCCTCCCCGGTCCGTCTTACCCTCGCCCTACCTTCCTGAGTTGCAACGGATTATAGCAAAGACCCAGATGAGTACCTACACATGGAACGAACACGCGTTTCCCTTGCTATGCTGTGATGTTCTCCTCCGCAATGTCTCGCGCTCAAATCGTGAGACAGTTACTCTCCGACCTATATCATATTGACACCTGCGTAGCCAAACTAACTTAGCTACAGTAAAAAAAAAAAAAAAAAAAAAAAAAGATTAAAAATGTCGGTATAGTTCGGTCGGCAACGTGCTTGGCTCCAGTGGCGTCACAAGGGGGGGGGGGGGGGGGGGGGTGTCACGGAGGGCCACCGCCCCAGGTGCCACTCACCCTAGGGACGCCACTGCTTGGCTCCCACGCAGGTGGCCGGGGTTTGATCCCTAGCTTCATCTGTGGTTTTTATCTTTTCCTAAGTTAATAGAAGATTTCAGAATGTTTGACAATCTTGTAGTTTGTTCATACTCATAATGTATAGTTCCAGAACCATTGAGGTCGAATGTTCTATAGTCAGTGACAGGTTAAGAAAAGTTTTCTGGTTGGGGAGGAGGAAGCAGACGGAATGCTGAAGAGAGGGGTAGGTTTTAACCTCTCCTCTCAGCATTCCGCTCGCTTCCTCCTCCCCTGCCCTCCATTCCCTCGAAAACTTTTCTTAATCTGTAAATGACTATAAGCATCCAGGGAAGCCTTAAGAGAAGCTGTTCCGCGCCGTGCAAAGGGGTAGTCTTTCACCAGCGCTTGATCCAACTGTCACGCCACTTTTGACGCCCGCGACGCCTGTACCTCTGGTTTTGTTTTGGACACAAGTTCGCCCTATTAAACGCTTTGTTTTTTTAGTGTATTCACCGTCTCTCTGCCTATATATCATTCGTGGCAATATTTCGTGGTATGGTACCTATAGTACTCTCACAGTTAGCCCTTAAATGCTTGTAATTGCTGGATTGCGGATAAGTAGAGTAGTAAAAGGAGGAGGACGAGAAGAAATTATTCTGGCGGAAGAGAGGATTCGCGTATATCGTAGTACCATACGTACACGTAGCAGGAAATGAAAAACATTAGCTTGCAGCAGAGCAATGAAACGTGTCCTTTAAGCTATTTATTTAGATTTTGAAGGGCAATATATGCCTATGAAACAAGCTGTATTATTTATCATATTTTTTTTTTGCGTTCTACAACATCAAGAGAATTCAAAACCACGACATTTTTAAGTTGTTTTTCATATCACATCGGTGTCTTATAACATCGAAGAGGGTTAAATGCGTGTCTGCCTTTGGGACGCGTGTCGCTCTGGATAAACTGATATGTTCAGTAACGCAGGGGTATCCGGATTTTGCTTTGACTCTCGAAATTTTGTTGCCAACCCCCTCCCCCCCCCCCTTTTTTTTTTACGACAGAAAAAAAGAAACTTAATTGGGGGGGGGGGATACAGAACGCCGTCCATGTTTTGAGGACAAAGAGACTACCACTCTCTCTATTTCATGATCCTGTGGGGTAAGGTATTTACGTCACGTACCCCTCACGACGTTTCCGTTCAATCAGAACAAACAGCGTTGTGATCCCTACCGCCGGGTCGCGTCCCCGGGCTGGAAAACTTAAAAAAAAAAAAAAATAGGAAAGAATTGGTCGCATGTTTGCGCCGCTAAAAGAGCGGATCGCGTCGTCTGCCCCGAAAGCTCAAACGGAATCTACGAAAAATCCCAAACGAAAACGAGGCCACCCGAATGACGAACGCTGGGTACCAAATTAACGGGCATACAGAGGGCAGGGACAGCTGTCTCCTCCCGCGAAACTATTGCGCCCAGTTTATGTGTGCGTATCCCTGCCAGTGTTGCGGAGCTGTAACTAGGCCAGCGAGTGTCTGGCTCTGTCGTTTCTGCCATTGCCGGGAGTCTAACGTTCCTTCTTTCATCTCGTTGCAGTCGCTAATCCTCCGGATGCACAGGGTGCCAAGGATGAGCTTACAGCGGCTACTGAATCTGACGCCGGCGACCCAGCCAGTAAGTCGCTTTCAGTTCTGTTATTTTTTGCGATTCCAGTCAACAACAGGCCTGCTCACTTCCAAGGCCGAGCCCGTCGTACGGGCTTTGCGCGTAACGGCTGTTACTACGAGCGCCCGTAACAGGGCTCCACTGAAATTAAGAAAAGAGGTTGTGTTTAGGAAAGCCACCTAAGTTCCCTTTGGCTTTTGGCTACCTTCCTTTCTGACCAAGATTATTCTTTGTAGCGGCGGTGTAATTTGTAGGGTAAAGGCGAACTTTTTCTTTCAGTCTTTCTTTCGCAAAACTTGACGTAATCGTGGTCCGTGCAGTTTTTGGCGTGGCCAAGGTGATGATATTTTAATGCGGCTCATAGATTGGACACGAGCAATACTTGAGCACTCAATATGGGGTCGTGACAATCGATGCCCCTACAAGCACTCGGGTGGTGGCTCGTTTCCAGTCTCGCTAGTTCACGCAGTAAACACTATACAGCATAACGAGGACACCAGCACCAGCTTCAAGGTCCTCTCTTACACCATAGAAACCGAACGCATAGAACAGAACAGAAAACAACATCACAAACATCGAAAGTCCACGCATCCTCATCAAGACCTTTTTTTCATTATTTCTTCCCAGATTTTTATTTTTTTTCCAAACTCATGCATGGGAAAACTCACGCAAGGAAAAGGAGAAAAAAAAAGAAAAGAATAAACAGTTGTTAGTCTGCGCCCATTCATGTACGTTGTGTTTCTCCTCATCTCAATGCAACTCATTGTTTTCCTTTCATTTTCTGGTCACGCGTTTGTTCTGTAGAACTTCGCAGCGCAGCACATTCAGCTATATGTACACAACTTGCTTTGTCAACCTTAGCGCATGACTATGATGAAGATTGGCGGCATATAGTTGGCTCCTAATCACGGGACAGCTTGTTCTGGCAGCGAGTTGAGAGGGTGAACGCTGCTCGTTTTTCTCTTAATATTTTTCTACGATTATCATTGCTCGGAGAGGAAAACTAATCAGCGTCAAGAATAAGGTATACGTGGTATTTACAGAAAGTACAAAAGTCGCTCTATCGCCCCTTCAATACGGCCACGACCGGCGTTTTGAATTAAGGAAAAATGGTAAAACAGAACAGACTTCTACTTGACGCGTTAGAAGTAACGCACTACTTGTACCCGGTTACTTTTTTTTGGTAACAAAGTAAGGACCTAGTTACTTCAAGGTGTAATATAACGAACGAGTAACGTATTTTCGTTGCTTTTAATGAAGAAACGAGTAACGGTATTTTGTTACTCCTGAAGGAGAACGCCGCGCAACACATATACCCAACCTAATTCTCACCCCAGCTCGCGCCTCTAATTCGCACGACGAGAATACGCTAGATATGCCATAAAATATGTGCACAAGGTGCACGACAGTATAGCCGCCGTTATCTCCGAATGAACCCGTTAAAAAGCGAGAAAATATTGATGACGACAAGAGATATTGGAAGCGGCTTCTACTTCATGCAAAACGACACATTCAGAATAAGAAGAAAATAACGCGTAACTGTCAAGCCGAGGTAATGCGTTTCTTTTGAATCGCAGTGACGAGTGAAGTACTTACTTAATTTTTGAATGAGTAACGTGTAACGGTATGTAGTTAGTTTATTTGAGTAACGTGTACATGTCTACACTATACTTCGTTTCAGCTTCAGTCTAGATGCAGCCGACGTCACGAGCTAATGGGGTTAGTCAATCAGCGTCGAAAGAGCTAGTCATTGGGCCTTTTTTGTTTATGATCGGATCAGCGATAATAGAACGCGTACAGGTACACGACGAACACTATGATGGTGTGCTTTTGACACTGTCTGATTGGTCCCATCAGCTTGTAGCGTCGGCCGCGTCTGGACTTAAAGGTGAATCGAAGTATAGACCACCCTACTGGCGTAGCTAGTTGCGCCCCTTGAAGTTCCGTGCATGGAGCCCGTCGATAACATGTCATCATAGCGTGCGTGAGTTTGCTTTAGCGGGCCATCTCCGCAGTGACCAGTAGCAGTGAATTTTCAGCACTGCTATTTATTTTACAAAAGTGATTCTTATAGTTAGTCTCGTGATTTATTATAAATTATTGAAAGCATACTAGACAATGTTAGTATTAAGTCGGTCATATTACCTGCTGTACTGCATATCCAGTCGTCTTTTTGCCGGCTGCTTGTCATTGAAAGTGAGGCAAACGTGCGATCAGCTAGATACACCAATTTCTTTGACAAGCTAAGCACGCTGTGCATCGCTGTGTTTAATCGTTGATTCTAATTTATTTCTTTTTATGCGTGTTTCCTGTCTTTTAAAGCCCCGAACGTAATTAGGGTGCGATATTTTAAAAGGAACAAAATTTGATCTTCGCTAATCCTAAAGATATTTTTTTATTGCTTCCCGCTAAAACCAAAGAACAATGATCACTGCTGAGATGCGTGCCATGTACATTTCGTTAGCAGTGTTTTTTTTGTTTTTTTTTATACTTTCAGCGTGATTATCTCGCAAGAAAATGACATGATCGTGGTCAGTCTAAACCCCGTTCCTTGCTTTGTGATTAGTGCCCGTCACCTATTATGTGACGGCATTGGCCTGAAGACTCCGTTGACTATGGTCGGGCAGGCTAAGAACCGGTTAGAGGCCCGGCCGCCAGCACGCGTTCGTTACCGTCATCCGGGCCTTGGCTGCGTGTGCGACGAAGTGTTATCAAAGGCAGAAGGCTCGCGGTCCAGGCGGAGCATCTACTGGCTTTTTAACCTGCCACAAACTATAATACTCATTCACACCTTTCCGGCACAATTGTAAGTTGCATCATACCCTCTTTGCACGGCGAATGCTAAAAACAATGTCATTTATTCTACTCAAACTTTTTCGAAAGAAACCCGATAGCGGAAATCGTGTAGAAGTGTTACCTTCTTCTCGTGTTTGTTTGCAGCCCTCTCCGCCCTCCATTAACAAAATCTTTGTTTTGAATTTTTATACAAGCCAGTATGCTGTGAGAGATATCATCGGTGAGCGGCCACTGCTGTGGAATGTCGTGGGTGGTTGCAGTGACTTTATTTAATATTTAAGTGTGTTGTGGAGTAGGGGTGGTGACTCGGCAACTCGACACTTTACGGAACTCGAATATTCGAATATGTATCTTGAATGCCAGATATCAAATTACCAGTCATTCATTATTTATCGAGAAAACAAAAGCTGCGGAAAAGCGGCTTTTCTCCTTTCATCATCGCTGATGATGAAAATATACAGCAATGTAAATGTTATAATATATGACTCATCGAGACAGCTTGTAGCGTGATACCTTTATAATAAATTCTATGTGACGCTTTGTTAAGGAACAAAATACAGTGACTTCTGAAACGCTATAGCTCCTCAGTGAAATAGGTTTAGTGCAAAAGCTATGGCTTCTCTGTGGCAATCTTGATGGCCGCTTTTTTAATACCCTTGTCAGGTGGCAGTTAAGATGAATTTTATTCCAGGTCAATTCACACCTATAACATTCGCCAGTTTATCGATTATCATGGCATTTAAAATAACCGCGTGAAGCCTGTGCGAGTGAGGCTGCTTGAATGTGGCGTTTAAGTTAGCAAAAACATGTCTATCCTGCATTTTCAGATAGCTCTCGGAGAATCCTGCAGTGCTACATGGCACTGTCTGACCTCAACTTAGTCATTTAGCTCTGCAGGACTCTTCGCTTGATATTTAATTTCTACCGTTTAGAGCCTAACCCGGGGGTGGCCGAACTGCGGTTCCCGAGCCGCATGCGGCTCATCGCGGGTCCAAGTGCGGTTTGCGGCTTTCGGATGAGCGTGCCCCCTTTCCCTCCTGTCTTCCAAAGACAAAAGGAGACCTAGAATTTTTTTTAAAAAAGAAAGCTCACAGTCTTGACAGCTTTGTACTGCACTGCGAATATACAGCTGGACCTGTCTTTGACACATTGATGTGTCCAGGGACACTGTTTCCTTTTATTGTTCTAGAAATAATTTCGAACCGTATACGTTTAACGGGCGTCAGGGGCAGTGGCTGGCTAGCGAACCAGCCGAAGCATTCATTTTTTCTTAGCGGTTAAAGTAACATTCTGCTACTTTGTGTTATTTGTTGTAGTCAACAATTATACTTGTTCCCTTTGGAAAGCGCTGTTCCCTCCATATCGTTCCTTTTTAAAAGTAGCCTTCCCCCCCCCCCCCCTTTCTTTTTTTCCTGCGGCTCTTTGAACTTTTGTCGTTTTGTTTGTGGCTCTAACCCCAGGTCACTCTGGCCACGCCTGGTTTAGCCCATAAAAATGTATGGAAAAAAATAATTCGTCATAAAAAACTTTAAAAAACAAATTCTACGTGCACGCGCGCCTGCATTTTTGAGTGTGTGTGTGTGTGTGTGTGCAAAATGGAAAAGGAGTTGCAGACACAAAAGTTATCTTCAATTTTTAAATGATCGTAAGCAGCTTTTCCTTAAAATTTATTAAATTGTACTACGTTTTTGTAGGGCCGTTTGTGGATTTATTCAGTAACGTTGCCTAATCAGTAGTGTGAGGTACTGGTGACTTCATACGCACTATTTACTTGCAAATAGATCGTGGTTTAGTTCACCTTTTGCGTGTGAGAGGAGTCGTACCACGTGTGTTGAACGTTCTCAAAAACTGAAATTGATTCGGCATGTTGACGCCCATTCGCTTAAAGCACAGCCGAGCATTAGGGTGCTGTAATGTAGGCCCAAGAAAGTCTTAACCCGGGTTGTTATTCCTATCGTGCCGTGCCATTGAGTGAGAGAGAGAGACTGAAATTGAAATTCGGATTATAAGAGATAAAGCTAAAACGGAACACAGAATCGCGAGTAATCGATGCCCGGACCGTTCACAATAGTTGCCGTAGGCAGCCTCCGTTTGCAACGCGTGCGATGCAAGTTCCCCATTCACAACGACACTTTTCTTAGTAGTCCCGTAGGACACCTCATTTACACATTTTTTGTCTCCCATATTGTCCGGGAGCACCGGGATGGTGGTGGTGGTATATTCCGAAAAGGTAAATAGGACGGAGTTCGTCAGGCGGGAGACGCCGACGATGGCCCGTCCGAAAATGGAGCGAAATGTCAAGAGAGCAGAGAAAGAAAGAAGGAGAAAGGGAAACAGAAAGAAAGGAAAGAAGAGGAAGGCTGACGTTCAATGATCTCTCTCTCTCACACACACACACACGCGCGCGCACACACACACACACACACAGAGACACACACACACACGCACGCACGCACGCACAGGGTTATTATTCTGGTGCTGGCCACACTAAAGGCTTGCTAATTGTACAGAATCATTAAAAAAGCGCAGAAAAAGTATCTGAAGGTTTCGTCGACGGGCTCGCGAGCCTTTGGGGAAAATGAGGTCATCCGTTTCTTCTACTGGTGGCTGGAGGTCTTGAAGTTGCTTGGAAAGTCTCTGCCGTTGGGTATTGTATTTTAGGCATTTCCAGAGCATATATGGTTGGTGTCTTCTGACAATTTGCAAATATCAGTCAGAGGAAAATTTTGTCTGCCCCACCGATGCAAACTTTTTCCCCAGATTTCGCGCTTCCTGTGCGGAGGCGAAGTAGAACTGTTGCTTTAGCACGACTCAGTCCAATTAAGAGGCAAGGTTGGTTCTCCGATTATTCCGCTGTGCCTAATGATGATATGTGCAGGCGAACTTGCTTTTGAAACTAGTGGTCGTAACTCGGACACCTGAGTGTTAGAAGGTCATCCTGTGCTCAAGCGGCAAGACGGCCCGCTCTTTCGTTACCGCTGACTCTCACGTGGGAAGCCACCAATTGAAAATGAACAACGAAACCGGCGTCTGCAAGTGCACCAGGTGCCTGTAGTGCTGTTTTCATGAGTTCCCCTGTTCTGGTTTGCTTGCGAAGACAACAAGGGGCTCCACGGGAATCGGTGAGTATAACAGCTGGTTGAGATGGAGATGCCTGTAGAGCCTGCAGTGTATCTGTTATGCGCGAGGTTCTGCCGTTGTTGTCGATACCATCTTTTCTAGCCGTCCCGCCCACTCCATTCCAAGGTTCGGAAGGCAGAAAGCAGAGGTGCTGCTTCTTTTAAATCGGTCAACCGGCCCATCTCTATAGGAAGTATTCACTGGACGCCTTATTTGTGGGTGCTGTTTAAAGCGAATGTTCAGAACGAGCTCGCATCGATAGGCTGCAAAGATTGGCACTCTTGATGGTTCGAATTGCACGTTGCAAAAGATCTGTAAAAGCTCGCCATCAGCACGCGCTCAGAATTCGCGCACGCAGCTATGGCCGCCCGTGAATACTCGCTATATACATAAAGAAAATCCTTCTATTTGACTACAACATGTTCATTTGTAGACGTTTTGAGAATTGTGGAGTCCGAATTATGTTTCTTCTTCACACCCGGAACATGTTCATGGGATAAGAGGGTGCGAAGTGCACACGAAGGTGTAGACGTTTTGGTGATAATTGAGGGTTTCCATCCGAGGTGACGCAGGGTGCAAAGAGAAAGGCCGAAACGTGATAGGGGTCGTCGGGTGAGCCTTCGAAGTAAAGGAAGTCCTGCAGTTTCTTCAAGGCGGAGTATCTGTAGCAGCAGGTGTTTCGTAGCCTTTAGAAGCAATGGTAATGCTCGGGCTTCTTCATAGACCTTGAGGTTGGTGCTTCCCTCTCGGCATGCCAAGTGTTATCAGAAGGCCTTGTCGATGAATACGTTTCAGTTTGTTGGCCGCCGCTTGGGCCAGATGTTCATATAAGGCAAAGCCTATACATGAGACGGCTGACTATGTTGAGTGAAGTCAGAGAATTGAACGAGGAGCTTTTCCCCAGTTCGCTCCAGCAGCTCGGCGGACGGCATTTCTAGCTGGGATTGTAAAGCTATAGTCATTGTCTTAACTTGTTGAGTCCATCTCAGCCTTTGGTTCAAGCTGATTCCTAGAAATCGATGGTTTGCAACTTGAGGTAGAGGCGATCCGCCAAGGCACAGATAAAGTTTGGTTGCTGGCTGACGTTTTCCTGGAAAAATCATGAAAACAATGTTTTCGGGGGAAATGCACAGACCGCAGTCTTTTAGATAGGTCTCGACCGATTTTATTGCTTACTGACCAATTGCTTTCAGGTTACAGTATTTGTACCCTGTTGCCTAAATGCATATGTCGTCCGCATATAAAAACATAGTGACTTTTGTCGTTGTATGGGAGCGTTTGGGAGACCGGAGAGAACAACATTAAACAAAATAAGTGAAAACACGAAATCCTGCGGTAAATTACACAAAGAATAGCCGGTACTGAGTGTTCCATTGAGGTTTAAGGTGCGTTTATACTCCAACGTAGCGCCGACGGGCGCGCACGCCCGACCGCGTTGCGCGACGTTGCTGCGAACGGAGTGCCTATACTCTATATTCTTTTTTTTTTTTTTATGCCGATGCGTAAAACAATTTACGTCTCAATCGTTATTTCATTACGTTGCGAGCGTAAATTTTACTCAATCGTCACCCGTACACTGTAAAATCTTTTTTTTTTTTTTATGCATTACCAATGTCAAGAAGTTTTACTTCCTGACTGGTCTGAGAATGTCAGAGCGCTCTGAACCCAGCAGTTGTGATCGGCTGAAAAGGATCCCGAGTAGCTCTGGCGGCGAGGAGGGAACGCTCTAGTGAATCAAGGTCAGAGGAGAGAGGCGACCACCGGAATTCACCATAAGTGTGACTGTTAGCTGACGCCCTGGGAGAGGCGATTACCATTTTAATCGGACCTAAGCCGGCTCGCATCCAGGGGCAGACTTACCAATAGACAGAGCAGGCAGCCGCCTAGTGTGGCAGAAGTTTGGGAGCGGCCAATTTGTGGCCGCCCCCGTGGCCGCCCTCCAACTACTTTAGATATTTACCTTAGCAACTTTAGCTACTTTAGAAATTCTAGCTCCAAATCTAGCTACTTTTGGAAATCTTAACTCCAAACTTAACTACTTAGCTGAAAACATTTTGAATACGAGACTTCCGAGATTAATTGATAAGTGTAACTTGTTCACACCACACCAATACGGTTTTCGTAACCACAAATCAAGCGAACTGGCCCTACTTGAACAAAAATAGTATATTATTTCACAGTTTGCAAATAAAGCTATTGTTGTTGGGGTGTTTGTGGATTTTTCAAAGGCTTTTGACTTTGTAAATCACAACATTTTGATAAAAAAACAGAACTACTTTGGTATTCGGTGAAGCTCCTTATTGCTTTAAATTTATATTTAATCGAAAACAATCCGTGCACATAAATAATATGCGCTCGAAGCCTCAACCTGTGCTTTGTGGTGTGCCACAGGGTAGCATATTATGGCCACTCTCTTCAACGTGTATCTTAACAATATTGTAAATATTAACCCTACACCCAAAATATTATATATGCGGATGATACTAGTGTATTTTTTATGGCAATGACATTCAGAAGCTCATAGATAGATCTAATGATGCAATGAAAACGCTAGAAAAAATGGTCAGTATGTAATTCTTTGAAAGAAAATGAAGCAAAAACAACGGCAGTTAGTATATTCCGATCAAAAACGTCGGCAGAGACACTTAAGACTGCTTAGGTGTAGGAATTCGAAATCATTCCTACACGCTGCACATTCCTACAAGCAGCGCGCCATGTCTTCCTTTTGCACACGGCGCGCCGGCGGTGACAACACGCTCCTCCACTGCGCAGGCGCAGCGCCTCCTCCGGCTCCACGGCTTCCGTGACGATGCATCTGCGTTTCCGTGATTTTCTTTGTTTTATTTTTATGTTTCCGAGGCGCATCCTCATTGGCCTTGAGCGCCCGGCCGGCTTCCGCGACGAATCGTCTGATATAGCGCGCCGCAGCCAATGGGAATTCCGCTTGTGGGTGCCGTTTTTCTGCTACAGACGGTTACAGACAACGCCGGCTTCGCTCCATGGGACAGTTAATGCCTGTCGCCATTAAAATAAGCCCATTCTCACACACCAGGACATAATCCTAAACTCACGTCGTATAAAGTAGGTATTACATTTCAAGTCTCTCGGTGTTGTAATTTCCTCCGACATGTTGTGGGAAAATAACGTTAAACAGTTACTAACAAAAATAGCTCGAATCACTGGCGTGGTTGGCCGTATTAGACACCTTCTTTCCATGAGACTGAAGTTGCTTTTTTATCATTCACTTTGTGCTCATATTTAAACTATTGTCAACCGGTGTGGGGGAAAACTACATTTGGAAGCCTACAGCTTGTTCCCTTTATGCAAAAGAAATATATACGGCACATCTATAACGTGCCGTATGCAATTTTCTTTCGTTGTTCCCGCGTGGTCAGAGCCTACAACCTGTAGAGATATCGTTTGAGTGCCCGCTATAAATAAGAAACAAAGCAATATAAACAATATACGTAATCCGGCCCAATTGCAAATAAAAAGTTTTAGGTTATTCTACGATTCATAAAGAGAACTGGACAGTACCCAAAACTCGACTAAACCCTGAGTCAACTCTCCGAGGGAGGGGGCCGGTCAGGATGTTGACGACCAAATATCATGTTTGCCCGATGGAAGTCCCCCCCCCCCCCCCCCCCCCCCCCCCGCCGGGAAGTCGAATAAGAAAAAAAAACAACAACTAAATGTTGTTCGATCCCGCTGGACATATTACGACGTGGGTTGGTTTACGATGGCCAGTGTGGCCATGTTTATTTCAAAACAAAACGACAAGTCAACGGTAATTTACAATACAAACCTCCCAAAATTAAAACCCATACTTTAGTCCCCAGTCTCAAGAGCCGATTCTTCCTGATCTCAAAAACCGAATCCCCGAGAGTCCTCTCGGCCCCCCCTTTCTAGACTCGTCGGGGCCTCCTTTCCCTCCCCAGAGACGTACCAATCACTTCAAATTTGCCCATTGTCACGTGGTACACTCTTACCCAATGATCAGCGAGCTGTCAATGTGACCCCCCTCCGACACTTCAACGGCCAAACCCGAATTCTTTGTAAAGTCGCTACATGCTTTCCTCGCCGCCTGGCTGGCGCTACCCAGTTAAGTTATTGCGTCGATTAAAACCGAAGTTTCTACAGTGGCGAAATACACCGGACACAAGCACACCCGCTTAAAAGCCGCAAGTGCGGACAGAAGTACCTCTGCCCGAGACACGGGTGTTCCGGCGCCCCAAACTAAAACCCAGTCCGTTTCTTAACGACCGGCGTCCGATTCGTCGTTGCCGAGCCCCGCGGCTGCTCGAAGCACCCCCCCCCCCCCCCCCCCCCCCCCCCCCCCGGCGTCCCCCGCGAGCGTACAGCAAACGCCTAAAAATGCCGACACAAACGTAGGCAGATAAAAAAAAACAAAGAAAACAATGCCGACGCAACTATAGAAAGATAAACTTTTCTAAAACAAATCTTAGTTATTACAAACAAAATGCTTCGTTACTTAACACCCTGGAAGAGTGCCTCTGCTATTCACTGCCATTTCTATAGAGTAGCTATCTCCTTGTTAATTTTGATAAAGTATACAGGTGCAGGTACACTGAATTTCACGTAGTGTACAAAATCATGTGAAGTTTTTTTGTTTTTTTTTCTTTATGTGTGCTATTTGGATGTGCTAAAATAATTTTGTTTAATTTTCTGGTTTTTGTTTGTGTTCAGCCGCCTCGGTGGTTCCGAGGCGAGAGCGCCGGCCTACGGATCCCCAGGTGGCGGGTTCGAATCCCGACCGAGGTGCCCGCAATATGACGGAGGCTTATTGCGGAGAAGGCGCCGTGTAACCGAGCTTTCGGTTGCACGTCCAAAGTTCCCCAGGTGGTCGAAATTAATCCTCAGTCCTCCGCTGGGGCGTGCCAGATGCCCGTCGTAGGTTTGGCACGTAAAACCCCCAAATTTGACTTTGTGTGTGTTCAGCTTTCCAATCACTTTGTCTTAGTGTACACTCTAAGAAATGCCTGCGCGTCTACTTACCCACAAAACACTCAAACAGCCAATCATTGCGATCTAGGAAATCAGCTGAGCAAATGATGAGGCGGAACATTTAAATGTTTAGACCAGTGGTTCTCAACCATTAATGTTTCGCGCACCTTTTGTGGATCGGCGGAGATGATGGAGGACACCGGTCGTGGTGGGGGCTAAGGAAGGGTGTAGTTGAATTATGGTAATGATTTAATAAATAGATATACCTAAGGGGGTGTGTGAAGTAGGCTTATCTCATTGAGATACATACGAGAGGACTGGCCCGAAAATTGGAACGTTTCTCCTCAATCTGGAAGAAAGGCTTTAAGTGCGAGCTGAACTGATGAGGCAGTGAGGGCTTCGCGGACTCCCAAAATGTCTTGGCGGACCCCTTGGGGTCCGCGGACCCGCATTTGAGAACCACTGGTTTAGACCTTAAAATTAAGTGTGCGCTCTGCAATTACGCAAGGCAAGCATGATGCTTTGCATTGCGTAATGCCAGAGCGCAGACTTCATTTTTAGGTCTAAACGGATGTTCCGCCTCATCATTCGCTGAGCTGATTTCCTAGATCGTAATGATTGACTCTTTGAGTGTTTTGCGGGTAAGTAAACGCGCAGGCAACCCTTAGAGTGTAGGCAAAGGGCACTGTTGTCAATTTGTTTGTGTGTGTTTTTCTTGCTTTTGTGATTGAAGTACTTTTCATTATTGTATACTTTGTTGTGTTCTTTTCATTTTACTTTTCTTACACCTGCTTTGTATTTGAGGGGGCTTAGGACCAGTAAAGCTGCTCTGAAAGATTTTTATCCTCAGCTCCCACCATACTTACAAGGTTTATAAACTCTTATTATTAGTAGTAGTAGTTGTTGGTGTATAGTAGTAGTAGTAGTATTATCAGTAGTAGCAGTAGTAGTAGTTGTTGTTGTTCTTGTTGTTGTTGCTGTGGTAGTAGTAGTAGTAAACGTTTTAGCCGACGGATATCTGCAATATACTGAGGTATTAGTCGTTTTATGAAGCACTTTTTTCAATTTGATTTGAGGTTTCGGTGGGTCAAAATATCCGGCAAGCTTCTGGGTAGATAAACATATAGCAGCTGTCAACCTAAGGGATGCACAGAGCGCACGTCCTGTGCATCACTATCTCTATAATCCGTTGTTTCGTGTGGACAGGCTCTTCGGAATGAGAGGATGTGTCCATCCAGAAAACAACACACTGCGGGAGAATTCTGGCCTCCGAATCTTGAAGGAAATTGAAAGATAGCGCCATAGCTCTGTCGTAACCCCTCTGTAAGAACTTCATTTTAGACCCTTGTCGCGGCGTAGTCGATGAAAGTTAAAGAAAAGAAAGATAATCCATCTGGTGGCTGCAGCAGAACATGCAAAAAGCAGACATGACGACAGAAAAGAAATTAACGGAAGTGACCACGCTGACTTGTAGACGCCGCATTTGGAATGCAGTACACTGTCGTAAATGGCCAATTGTTACACTGAGCCAACGAAGGGTATTTGACAAACACCCCAACGAAAGACTAAGAATTTGTTTAGACTGGCCCTGGGAGTCGTAATGTACCCACAAGGAAAGAGACCGCGTCGGGGTTCTGCGTGGTACTCGGCTTTGATTTCGAACTTTGTATCCGTGTGTGTATTGAAGAGGCTGACGTACGCGATTCTTGCGCTTCTTGATTACTACATACCTGCTTATGGAAACTTAGGCGTTGAGTTTTCGGACATATTGTAAAAGTGACGAGTTCGATTTTGGCAAAAATACTACCAGGGAACGTCCTTCGTCTTTGCGATGTATTTAGTCATCTTAACGCTATGACCCGATACATTATTTCAATTTTCTTTTTTTTTTTTTTGCTATATAGTCGTAGTGTCCGACTAACTCTCACAATATTTAAATGTCAAGATTAGCTGTATCACTAAATATCTTAACCACGTGTCTACACAGTATAATTTATCTTTGTTCTCTCATAGATGCAAGGTTTCTATCCTATTGTTGTTGGTGTTTTTTTTAACAAATGCACCATCGTATTTCCATTACTTTTAACAGATGCATCATCTTATCTCTCCTTCCCTCTCTCTCTCTCTTTCTTTATTTCTTTATTCTTTCCTCTTGTTCACAACACCTTGGAGCGATTAATAGTGCGTGCATACTTTAGTCTTAGTAGATATAACGACTTTTAAATAATACCGTAGATCTCTTTATCTTGTTTTTCTTTTGTTGTTGCTCCTTCGATCGTTGTTTAATAATAAAAATAGGTGAACAATAGTTTCTTTATTATCGTTGGAATTCTTAAAGTTTCCCTTTGTTTGATCACATGTGGGTGGAAGAGGGAAGGGACGGGGGGGAAGAGGAAGTGCCAGACGGGCGCCTCTCTTTTTTTCATAAAGGGGGTGGAGGCGACGAATGTTGAAGCGTTTGTTGTATCCTAGCAACCGCAGCACACGGCACCGCAACAGAGACGACAAAGCTCTGAAGCACGTTACCCAGCTGCGTGCCGGATTCTTATTTGAGAGCAGATAGCTCCGCGGCTCAGAGCTGCCAATAAAATGGAAACCATTCTCCCAAACTTTTTTTTTTTTTTTTGCGTGACATAGAAGTGAGGCCGGTCGTCTCGATTTCTGCGCGGAACCTTTTTTTTTTTTTTTTTTTTTTTTTTGCCGATTCAACGAGCTTGCGAATATCTGTCGAGAAACGAACCTTGCGGAGATAGATTGGACAGAGGCCTTGTTGGCTGAATTCAAGCGCAGATTCTCGAAAGTCGAAAACGCGTTTGTTTGTCGTAAAACTTTTTTTTTTTTTTTTTTTTTTTTTGGATGTCAGGTTTGGTAAGTCTACGAGCGCTCGCGGAGAATGGGGTTCGTCAATAATTCGGGCTCGGCAACATCGGACGGGAAGTGTCTGTAATACGGAACGCAGAAGGTTGACAGCTGGGCGAGATACGTTCAGTGATATAGATTTACCTCTTCCATTTCGCAGCACTCATTGTAGTTTTAATCTACTTCTTCAAATAAAATCCAAACCGCTTGCACTAGCGCGAGAAAAACAATGGTTTTCTCTAGGGGCTTTGCCACATGTGTAAATAATCTGTCCGGTACCGGTATTGAATACTCAGATTATCTCAAATAAAGACTCGATCGCAAGATGTTTGGGTTCAACCCTCGGATGTTTCGCACTTGTGACGTTACAGTATAGGACTTGGTCTCAGAACATGGTACTGAGAGACTAACAGACTTGATGGGGATAAAAAGGTGTGGTAGAAGCTCGATGTGATAACTCACTTAGCAAAAACACCACCAGCTTGTCGTTCTCGGTACGCAGCAACACCGAAAGTTCAAAACCAACATAACAGGGTGAATTCGAAACTTCGAACGCGAGCACGTCATTCCATAAAGTGCCTCATGCCTCGCGATCCAAGCCTACATTGTCACACCTAGCACGTATACGCTCTAAAATAAGCCCGTGCGATACTTTCCCACACAACACTCGGAGAGTCAATCACCGCAACTTACGGAGGCAGCTCGGCGAATGAAGATGCCGAAACATATGTTTAGATCAAAAAACGCAGACTGAGTTGTGACATTAAGCAATGCAAAACGTCACGCTTGCATTGCTTAATAGGGAGTTTTCGTAGATCGTTTTCGCCGTCCCGCAAGGCCCTCCGCAACCCGCTACGATAGCGGGAACTCCACAGTCAAGGCTATCGGCGCGCAGGCGCAGTAGCAACTTCTTCGTTGCGGAACGCTTAGCGGAGGAGGCAACGCGGTCTACGAAAACTCCCTAATGTCACAACTCAGACTGCGTTTTTTTTCGTCTAAACGAATGTTTCGGCATCGTCATTCGCTAAGCTGCATCCGTAAGTTGCGGTGATTGGCTCTCCGAGTGTTGTGTGGGAAAGTAGACGCAGGGGCTTTTTATCGAGTGTAATAAGCGTTATAAAGAGTGTTTCCCAGAACGGAACCTAGAATGTTCCTGTAAAACTACGTATCCCACAGAGAGAAAAAAAGGTGTATGTACGTAATTGCTCACTTTCACAGGTTTAAGGGGTGCATTGCTTTCGAGATAATTAAGTAGTTAATTACTTTAGTAAATGAACACCTAAACCGCGAAAGCCCCATTGCTGCCACAATAACGGAGCGCACACTGTGAACAAAATGGACTTCTTCAGTGGTTTTAGATTATGCTGAGCGAGCTTGTAATTGAGACCATTCACTCTGGAAAAAAAAGCTCGTGTGTCTACTTTTTCGCACAACCCTCGGAAAGCTAATCAGCGCAACTTATGGAGGCAGCTCAGCGATTGACGATGCCGAAACATATGTTTAGACCAAAAAACGCAGTCTGAGGTGTGTCATTGGGCAATGCAAAACGTCACGCTTGCATTGCTTAATGTCACAAAGCAGAGTGCGGTTTTTTTTTTTTTTTTTTTTTTTTTTTTTTGGTTTAAACATTTGTTTCGGCATCGTCATTTGCTGAGCTGCCTCCGTAAGTTGCGGTGGTTGGATCTCCGAGTGTTGTGCGGGAAAGTAGACGCGCAACACTCGTGCGTCTACTTTCCGTATAAAATGTGCGTTTGTGTGTGTTTCCTTCCTGAACTCTGACGCAAACGCCCAGGTTTGATGTTACTCGGCCTGGCGGAATCTTTAACTCGGCTGCACTGTTGCGAATCTTTGTCAAGTGAACATCATTAAACCTAATCTTTCGAAACATCCCCTTAACTTTGATCAGAAAAAAAATGAACGCCTGTAGATCATCAGTATTTTGAAAAGTACACGCAACAAGAAAGAAAAAAAAGAAAGGTTGCGTGCTGGTCAGGAAACTTCATAAATGCGTCAAAAATATGTGTCCAAATATCTATATTTGGTACCGTTCGAAGATTCAGTTCTATTTCCCTGCCATCCTAATTTCAGTTTCAGTGCCCCCATCGCCGCTGAGTTGATCGATTCAAAGCATCAGTATTAACCAGATTTTATATATATATATATATATATATATATATATATATATATATATATATATATATATATATATATATATATATGGTGTTTCAGAAAACGCAGGCCAAATCGCTCCTGCGAAAACTGCTCATCGCAACGAAAAAAGACCTGTGGCGTTTTGGTCCTGGGCCAGGGGCCCATTTAGGAAAATTATTAAAGTTCAAGATAATTAAGTTGTTAATTATTTTTGCGTAATTAGCTTTTTTAATATTGTGTTTTAGGGCATGGTTTTAATTAGAAAATTGCTCAGGATTATCAAAAAACACGAAATTAACAAATTGCAGGACGATAGAAGGCACGCGAAGCATTTTACGGCTTTCTGAAAAACCGCACAAAATCGACGGGTTTTTAAGTTTCGGTTTGCTATCAGAGCGCATCTCAGCCCGGCGGCACCGCGCCCAGTAGAGAGATAGTGCAACCAACCTCTGCTGCGCCGTCATCGCGCGACGCAGCAGAGGCTGGTTCACTATCTCTCCACGGGGCGCGGTGCCGCCGGGGCTGAGATGCACTCTGATAGCAAACCGAAACTTAAAAACCCGTCGATTTTGTGCGGTTTTTCAGAAAGCCGTAAAATGCTTCGCGTGCCTTTTATCGTTCTGCAATTTGTTGATTTAGTGTTTTTTGATAATGCTGAGCAATTTTCTAATTTAAACCATGCCCTTAAAGCGGTCATGAAGCGATTTTTCTACTTCTTCCTCCTTAGCTTTAATCCTCAACTCAAATGCGAACTGTGAAATCACGTGGTCGTGACATTCCTTCGGCACCGGTGCGACGACTCCTAGGTTCCACCGTGCTTTTCATGCACACCATAGAACTTGTCATTCCCCAGTGACAATAAGTTCCGTCAGGGCACTCATTGGCCAGGAACGCGAATCCAAATATTCGTCGACGGATTGATTGTTGACGAGCGCATACGTCCGAGTGACGCAGTTCTCGTGTCCAATGCGTGAGCTGGGCTCTGCTGACGTCAGTTTGGCGCCGGTGACGCGCTTTTGGAACCGCGGATCTATCATAGTGAAAAGGCGGAGAGCTTTCGAAGGCAGGAAGGTACAAAATAGTCCGCTATATTTTCAAATGTTCGTACCGAAAAGCTGGCTTTTGACTTTCTAGCCTCTTTCTTTTGGCCAACTAAACGATATGCGATTAGTAAAGTGCCAATTTAAAATCATTCATCCTAACCCAAAATTCGTTTCATGGCCCCTTTAAACACAATATTAAAAAAGTTAATTATGCAAAAATAATTAACAACTTAATTATCTTGAACTTCAATAATTTTCCTAAATGGGCCCCTGGCTCAGGACCAAAACGCCACAGGTCTTTTTTCGTTGCGATGAGTAGTTTTCGCAGGAGCGATTTGGCCTGCGTTTTCTGAAACACCCTGTATATGCACTGTTTACGTTTTAAACAGATGGCGAAAATGACGGCATTGCCACCATCCCAGCGTTCCCATTGCGGGTGAATTCCAACTACGAAAGTGTCGTCTATCTGAGGAACTCGGCCCGTGGCGACGCTCTTTTCAAATCCTCTTTGACAGTTGCTCGAAATATAAACAAGTACAAGGTACGACAGTTACTGTGTCCTTTGCTCCTATTTATCTGCGACCTCCTTTTCAGTTGTGACAGCGCTCTCTGGCCGTTCCCAATTGTATTACAGTATCGGAAAAGGCTATAGCCGCCATCCCATTTGGTCTCGCCAGGTCAACCTAACACCACGCGACGTGGCGATTCAGTCTGATGGCATCTTCTGCCGTTTTCGCGCCTTGCCGCGCCAAACGCTCGACGGGTTGGGGGGACCCGTCGGAGGACTGCGAGATGTCGAAATTTCATTACGTTGCATTGGGCTCTAAAATGGCATTTCAGAAACATGTTCCCGCTACTTTCTTTCCCGTAGCTCGAATTTTGGGCGTGTTTGTTGCCTCTGTTGTGGGCGCTGCCATCTTTATTTATAGTCTTGCCTTGCTTGCATATTCGTGCGTTCACTTCATTCCTTTTTTTAACGTCGATTTTGGGGTGTGTTGGCGGTTGCTGAGAGACGGATGCTTTCAAGCAGAAATTTATTCTTGCGCGCTTCCTGATGCAAATTGCTAAACTCGTGGCTAAAGCTCGCGCATGACGGTTTTACGCCCTTCCGTTTTTTTTTTTTCATCTTTTCAGAAGTGGACCGGGCAATCTTCAAGCACGCTACACGAAATTCCTTGATATATAACTATCAGTGGTAATGAGGTAGCCGGCCGAACTTTTTCTTGTGACCAAAATCTTTCTCCTTTTTTTTCTTTTTTTTTCGCACAGTAAAAAGAGTTTAGAAAATTCCTTTCTCTCTAAATTCGCGTAGCGGTGAGAGAGATAGTCGAGTCATTCCACGAACAGCATGTATGAGCCGTGGGAATAACAAGGGTTATTTAGTTTTTGTATGGTTTTATTGTTTCTACATGAGCGACGGTAGGTTGTCACCCTGTCGAAATGTGACAAAGGTAGTTTCTACGAAACAAAAAGAAACTAAAGGAGAGACGTAATACAGGGCAGAGGCGCTGTCAGGCATTATGCCTTTATGTCTACCCCCTACGCGGATGTTATCCGTGAAACAAATAAAAAAGAAAAACCGTCACTAAAACCAAGTTTTGAGCTTCGCCCATTGACTGAACGAAAGTTGTTCGTCTTGCCATTTTTCACAAAATATACCATTCATTTTATTTTTACAGTGAAGGTGTATATGACTCGTTGGTCGGGTTTTTCGTGTCCGTCGACAGAACAGTAGTCTACAGATAAAATTGGCGACAGAAAACGCACGCGCGCGCCTTATCACCGTTCGCATGCTCCTTATCTCTTATCATGTGGTTCTGACACTAGTTTCAATAAGAAAACCACAAATAAGTGTCAGAACCACGTGATAGAGGATAAGCACGTAGCGCTCCCCCGCATGCGTTTCTCGGTAAAGATTGCGGTTGCATAAGCTGTCGCGGGCACGGGATCGTACGAAGTCTTTCATATATAAAAAGAATTTCGGAACAGTGCATTTAGTTTTTGTTCGTCACTCATTGGGTATATAGGCCCTTTTGCTCTTTACAAACATGACATGCAGCTTGCGTGCCAAGCGACTTCCGGTAGCACCATCTTTGCAAGCCTTGTCACCAGTGCTAGAGCATAAGTGCTACACGGACAACAAAGTTGGAAATTTAACGAGGGCCTTCGGCTATACAATATTACATCTTGGAGGAGACAAGTTGGTTTACAAGAATACTCGAGCACTTTTAACAGATCTTGCACTCCTTTGTTCTTTCGGCGTCGACGTGGAGAATTCGTGGTTAAATGTTTCATCTACTTTCAAGCATCGGTGTTAAGGAGGCCTCGTTACTATGGCAACTCGTCGTTCCTTCTTTTTATAAATTGTACGTTCTCTGGGACGTCGAAAACTGGACCTCCACCTGGTGGTGTTTGTCATAAAAAGGGCATATTGCAGGGGGCAGTAGTTGCAGGTGATACCACAGTTTCGCTGTCTAACTACCTTCACAGCGTGGATTGGAGCCTTAATTTTTTTCGTAACAGTTACTGTCAACCTCCATGTCACAACAATTTGCGTCGTGACCACGACTTAAAAGTAAATTTTATATTCGCCAGAACTTCACAAATTTCGAAATTCCCCGTTTTCCCTAGACTTTTCCGCTTTTCCTAGGACTGCCATTTTCTTCCTGAAGTGTTCGTACTTGAGCTGACCAGGCTAAGTTCAGTAATCTTTGCAAGGCACACTTTACAAGTGTTTTTCATTTGTGAATTTTTTCAAAATTTATATCACGCATTTTTTTTTCGTTTGCTTGTTTTCTTCTTTTATTGCCATATTTTATTTCTTGCTCATAAATAAAGAAAAACTGTTATTACGAAAGCTTCACTGTTAACAGATATACTAGATCTCCCCCTTATGTAATGCAAGTCAGTGGAGTTCCTTTGAAGACTAATAAACTAAACTGAACAGATGAACATGCGAAAAAACGCACTTCGTGGGCAGGCTGTACGTTCTTTTCTTGTTACGGCCGTCTCCGGTGAATACAATGACTGCTTTGGTTGGATCCCTGTGCACGGGCTCCCACACTAAAGGTCATTCATTCTGATGGAATTGCTCGGAGAATATGCACGACGGGATAGCGAGGAGCCTCGTAATTCTTTCATTGTTATTTTTTCATTACTCTGTCCAGAATTGAGTAACGCAGTAAAAAGAAATGCCACAGAAGCCATTGTTATTAGTTCCGCGTCGCACCCTGGTCACTTAGACTGTGCAATGATAAAACCTCTCGCTGAGGTTTACGAAAACAAAAAACAAAAAAAGTAAAGAGTGATATTGTTTAAATCCCGAAACAATTTCAAGGTTTGAATTACGTTTTCCAATCACTTCACCTGCGTGATTTCCCCTGATGAAATAAACGAAGAAATTGTTTCGGGTCTGTAGGGTTGAGACAGAGTATGAATCTCTTGAAACCGGACCGAGTATTTGACACTGAGTTAATGTCTGAGTAAGCAAACGTTATCTTAGTCAAAACTGTTATTTGGAAAGATGATGCATCTCCAGCCCGCCACTATACTTAATCTCACAAGCATCTGCAGTGCGGACAAAGGAATGGACATGAGTGCGTGGCTTTAAAAGTGTCTCCTCTGCACGAGGTCTCGGTCAAATAAAAGCATTCTGCTGAGCTAAGCTCACGGACATTTGTGAGATGAGTTATAGGAAGTATTCACTGGGCGGGCCATAGCTGTGTGCACGACCGCTGAGCGCGTGCTGAGGGCGAGCTTCCACAGTTATTTTGTAACGTGCATTCCGCACCCTATAGATTGCCGGTCTCAGCAACCTATTATTGTGGGCTCGTTCAGAGCATGCGCTCTAGACATCACCCACAAATATGGCGCCCAGTGAATACTCCTTACAGACCTTTTAAAGAATTGGGCTCCTGCAGCCGGTTCCCTTTTCAGTGTTGGTGCGTATGGCTCGTGATTTGCTCGTTTTTCGAAGCGACGAATATGCACCAGCTGGGCTGAGAAGATCACACGCTAGGCTGAGGACTTGTAAATCTTGAAATGGTGTATAAAGGACTGCAAGCGGGGGAAATGGGCCGCCACCATGTCTCTGCTTCTGTGAGCAAGCCCGTGCAATTGCAAGCTTGTTAAAGCTACGTTCACGCGCACGCTACATGTGCTTGCACGAATGTGGCACCAGCCGGGCCACCATGCTTGCATTCGCCTATAGGCAATGCAAAGCGCAAGTTCGTCTGCTTCTTGCACAGGGGTTGCGATAATGTCAGAACGCCGAGCTCTTACTGGCTAATTAACACAAATAGTGGGTAGACCTCAAGGCATCAAGCATTGAAGTCTACCCACTATCCTTTTAATCAAAGCAAATCAGAGCTCGGCGACGTTGTGACGTCATCGCAACTCCTGCGCAAGAAGCAGACGACTTGCTCTCTGCATTGCAAGCATGGCGCCCGACTGATGACCCATGCGTGCAAGCACGTACGGCTTACGCGTGAATTTAGCTTTGGCAAGCTTGCAGTTGCATGGGCTTGCACGCACGACATAGCGGCGGCCAGTCGCTTCGCTTGCAATCGTCTATTGGCGACGTGTGCGATCGAAATCGTCGCTGTGGTTGGCCTTCCACGATTGGCCGAATGCTCACTATGACGTCAGCAAAGGTTTTCTCATCGACAGAAATAAAAGGAATGGAAGAACATTAATTTTCATGGTGTTGACAGTGCTTCTTTGAGAGAGCAATGACTTCAAGCTTCCACCCTGCTCATTAAGAACATCACCGAACTTGTTATTCCCAAGGTAATGACGTCACGAGAGGGAACGATAGTAGGGCGCCAGACGTTTCCACTGTTTACTAAAATCACAGTCCACACGTGCTAAATCACAGTCCAGCCAGCGCTCGCGCGCAATTGCGGCCCGCCAGAAAGTGCGCGTGCATAACACACGAACACAGCAATGAACGCGCCCTCATACGCTTTTATAGAAAGGTATATAGCAGCCGATCTTTTGCGACCTTCGTAACGAAGCGTCAGCAATTGTCCGCGTGCTCTTATACTTATCTGCCTAGGTACTGTAATAGTGATAGTATATTGTGAATTTCACATACTTTCGTTTTTATATTGTCAGTCTTTGTGTCTCTATGTTGCCGGCTGTACAGCAAGAGTGGGCCAATGGATTGTCAAGCACCTACGCCTCCTCCGCGAAGAAATCCGCAGACGCAAAACTAAAATAGCCATTGACTATACACTCCGTCTCATCATAGCTTCGCAAACAGCGAAGGTTGCTGCCTCAGTGAGCCAATCAGCACGTCGATGCGAGGCACGTACCAACGTATAACAGGAGTGCTCCCTTCCTGTGGAGAGCTGACACGTGCTTAGCTCCGTCACCTAAACGGAATTGAGGGATCTGTGGCTTTCACTCTTTGCCAACTTAGGGGGAAATCAAGTACAGCAGCGTTCAGCTTCGTTTGCGTAGTCAACCCATGCTCCGCTGGCTTGAGAATTTTCATTTTTTGTTTATAACCCAAAGGCATGTTTTACTTGACTTCCGACAAATGCCTGAGTGATGCTGGGTCACGCAAAGCTAACATCAATCTTACTTTGCATTTGGGTAACAAACTAGGTAAGTTATAAATAGTGCGGTGCTCCCTGTCATTACTTAGGAGTGTAACCAACCCTATAGCTGCAAAGTGAGATACCTGAAAATATACTACACGTTACTGTTTTTAAAGATAGCAGAGGGTGTCGTCTCCTTGTCTTTAAGCCGTTGCTGGTAATTCATGGTGTGAAAACTGTAGGCACACCGCCACTCCGTCAATTCTTTTGATCAAAGCAACGCTTTTTTGTCGGAAACAAGTTTTCTTGGCCGCTGTCATCCGATGTTTAAATGGAAGTTTGAGAGCTGATGCCCGGGATTGTTCTCCGGCAGATGAAACGCTTTACTGTCCTATTAACGTTCATGAAATCACCTACAAATATTCAAAACGTGTTGTTGTTGTTGTTTTATTAATACCGCATATTTATTTGAGTCCTAGCAGGAGTGAAGCTATAAACACAATGTATCACCGATAAAACATCACTAACACGGATATAACAAAACGTCATCGTAGCGTGGGAGAACTTTCATTTTTACAATAAATGTAATATATTCTCGAAATGTTAAATCTTATGCTCGTCTTCATATCAATCAAATCCGTTATTCGAACGCAGATAAAATATATGTCGGGGCTGCATATCTACTGACATTGTCCGGAAGTTTCCATTTGGCAGCCATCAACTAAGCAGGGGGTCATTATATCTGAAGTATAGTTTCCCTATAAATTAACGCTTCTTTCCAAACAGTCCTGGTAATGCTACGGCGGCCATGATTGATCTTCGTGACAGTTGCTTTGGTGTGCTTTGAAAGTGCCTTACAGAATAAAAATATAAAAAAAATGTAAGTGGCTGAAGTATCTTCTTTGGTTTTACCATTTCAGGAAGGAGACATATATTGTAGTGTCAAGTATTGCTAGTAAGTAGCAAAAACAAGCTTTCAATGAGCACTCAACGATACCTAAACAAAAACAAGCTAACTGGTAAACACTGCAGTGAAAAAACTGCTCCTTCTTACTGGCTGTTGCCGAAGTCGATGTAATGTGATGGCTTTTGGGATCCTTTGCCTGCCCAGTTTTCAAGCCAGTACGAGGCAACACGACGGCAACAGCAACACAACACGTTGTTCAATAGTCGGGCAACTTGTTGCTCCCTCCCCGTGTTGTCCGACAAACCTGTCACATCGCGGCAACAGCAGGACAACATGGACGGCAACTACAATGTTGCCTCGGTATGACAGCTTTCGGCCACAAAAACAGCAGCAACTTTTGTTGGACAACGTGTGTTGCCCTGATCGCTGGCTTAGCAAATTTCGGGCCGGCAACACGACAAGAGATATAGCTTCGATGGCAGAGCTAGTTCCCTATCAATAACGTCTAACTCAAATAAAGGCTTCGAAAACGTAATTTAACAATAATTAAGGCTGGCGTGCAGCTAAAATAATTTGATGAATGTTTTTACTGCATAATTACGGAAAGCGATTGTCGAAATGGTCACAGCTACGGTCGTGAACGTTCAGACTGCTGTTGAAATTAGATCTGCCAAGAAACCAGCTCATGCACATTACCTGCTAGTGAAAAAAAAAATAGCATGCCCACTCACCTGATAAAGTAAATAAAAATCATCCGGGAAAGCAACTATTAAAAAATCGAAGCATTAAAACGACCACAATGATCATGATTGTTGATGCTTTGAACTTGGAAACAGCCGCCACCAGACACCTGATTTGTTTCAAAAATACCCAGGGCGTTTTGGGGAATGAAGCGATCACAAAGCAGGCGGTAGGCAAATAGGCAGCGTTGAAAAATATTTATTCCACCGATTGTTATGAAGGCCGATCGTGTCGGTGGTGCAGTTTATAAGCACTGTCAGTTCAGTTCAACGCCAGGCTACAAACGACACTTTGGGGTACTGCCGGTGCTAACTTAATTTTGCAGTAGAAATAAAAAATTGCATGAAAGAAAGAGCCGGACAAAAACACTTCATACGGTGGCGTAAATTCCAAACATATATCAGAGATCTCACTTTCCTCGGTTAGGGCTCTCTGCTTTGTCAGCGAATGAAGTACATTTTGATAAAATAAAGGGTGAAAAATACTCCCCGTGTCATGTTTTCTAATTATAGTCACTGGTTGATGTTGTCTCGTGGTAATTTTCGGCTCTTCGAACGCACTAGCACTTTGTAGAGTCACATTTGCGGCGAGTCTGTGCCGCACACGAACTAAGGTAAACAATTAAGATGGCGGAGTGCTCCCCGGGTTGTCCCCGCCGTCAGTGTGGTGTGACAGGGTTGCCGGACAACAAATCGGGCAACACGGTTGCCGGGCGACAGCAACATGTTGTCCGACTGTTGTTGTTGCCACGATGTGACAGGGTTGCCGGCAACACGATTTCCTCGTGTTGCCGGATAGAGTTGTCCAACTGTTACCTCACTGTGACAGGGCCTTTAGCGAATTACTTTTTTTTTCACAATATTTTTATGTTGCTCTGTTGGCAACTCTCGATATCAACTGACCGCAAATGTCATACCATTTTTGTCAACTAGTCTGGTTTTGACAAACTTTCAAGTTAAACAACACTGTACATTTTCAGTTATAGATAAAAACAAAGTGTTCTACGGGTCATAATTTGGAGTTTTTTTTGTTTTTTTTTAAAGAAAAAACCGCCACTGAAATCAAGTCCAAGTGAAATGAAGAGGTAATTGAGGTTATAAACGGTGTTTAAACACCTCTAAGAAAGGTTTTTTTTTTTTTTTTCCTGGAGAGAATAGAGAGGCTGGAGAAATGTTGGAACAAATGTGTTCGAGAGAATTATGTTAAATAGTAAAATACATATTTTATCAGATTTTGTTTTATTATTATTGTCATTACAGAAACTTTCGAATCTAGAATCGTAAGTTGTCGCGAATTTAGATATCTAAAAACATTCATCGGAAAAAGAAAAAAACAATTCTTAGTTCTAGATTAGTGCAATACAGCGGATCAGAAGTTAGTGGAAGCAGAGTTTTTTGTTCTATACCTACTCAACGTCGACGTCTTTGGATAAAGAAAATATCATTTTCTCTTCTGACGTCTCGGTGTTCACGCCACATCTCTCCTCCGAGATCTTTGTAATGACTATTATTTTCCACGAATCCCCAGCCCCGCTCTCAGTCGTTCGCTTCTCCTCTCCGCGCGCAAACCTCTCCCGACAAAACGAGTATCGTTTTTTGGTTTGTACGCCAAACACGCATTTCTGCGTGAAAAGCGGCGGGGCTGCGTCTGTATGCAAACGGCGCCTAGACCCTCGAAACGACTTCGAACGAGGGAGGTCGATCGATCGATTCTCTCCTAGGAAACTCTGGCATTTTTATTCCTTTTCTCCTCGTATACCTTTTTTCCCGTTTTTATCGTTTTATCATTCGAGCTTTACCCTCTCGATCTATATACATTCGGCATTACTCGTATTTATTTACGTTGTGCCCGACTCCGGAGCCTACCTTTTCTAAGCTTCAAGTGAAAGGGATGACATTGACGTGGCTCGCTTAAATAATGGTACTAAGAAACTCCGTCTAGATAACAATAGTCTATAGTAGCGAAAGATGATAGGATCTCATCTATTTATCTCATTTTATGAGCCGTTGCGCACGCCAGCCGTCGCATCGAGCACTCATGGTAACCCCTCCATTTCGTGGCGGGGACGTTAGTGCATGCGGGCTTTGCCCAGGGCTAGCCTATGGCTTTAAACTCTTTTACTTTACTGTGGTATTTTTTATTATTTTTTTAACGCTTGTTTTCAACGTTGGTTTCTTGAACGTCTGGTGAACATTTGCGTAGCTCGATTCCACCCGGCCGCATGCAAAATGCTGGAAGTTTTCTTTCTTCCCGCACCACTTTCTCTTCTTTGTTTCGACTCTCTGGCGTGTATAAGAGGGAGGTTGATCTCCATATAGAAATGCTGGAAGGAGCTAGCAGTCTACTTCATTCTTGGAAGTGGAAGTGGAATGGAGGGGGGGGGGGGGGGGGGGGCGGGGGTACTTGCGTATATTGAAAGTTGCGTATACGCCATGCTCGCTTTGTGGATAAGCTGTCCGTTTTGCCTACTGCGTTAGGATCTGATCTGCCATTCTTACAGGAGATCATTAACGTGTAGAGAACGATTTCTTTAACTGGCTCGAGTCACGTATAAGAACTGATAGATGATTGGACTCCAGGTGCGCGACTGTTCACTCATATTAAAACGCGCCGTTATAAAGGATTGAGTGAAACAATTATAACAATTTAAACTCTCCTTTTTTTATTCGTGATGAATTGCGTCCTTTTTGTGCATAATACACGGCGCATCAGTTAACCCCTGTCGCCACGATTAAGTGCGTTCTCCGAGCCGCGCTTGCTGACCTTTAGATTTCTGTGCACTTGCAAGTTTGGCTACTTCTGACCACAGGAACCACGACTTGCTTACTCGCTCCGGACCGTTCATGAATATTTGTAGCCGCAAATTCGGCTAAGTAGCGGGCATGCAGCAGCAATGACGGCTTCGAGCATCGGTGTTAGGAGTACATCTAATCAAATCCCGTCCGTCTGCTTTCCCGCACAACACTCGCAGAGCCAATCAGCGAAACTTACGGAGGCAGCTCAACGAATGGCGATGCCGAAACATATGTTTAGACCAAGAAACGCAGTCTGAGTAGTGGCATTAAACAGTGCAAGCGTGACATTTTGCATTGTTCAATGTCACCACTCAGGCTGCGTTTTTTTGGTCTAAACATATGTTTCGGCATCGTCATTCGCTGAGCTGCCTCCGTAAGTTGCGGTGATTGGCTCTCCGAGTGTTGTGCTGAAAAGTAGACAGGCTTTGTTTAGAGTGTAGGTTCTTTGACGATGTCTGTGGGCAAATTTTTGCTTCTAGAAATAGTATTATACCGCTACGGATCCTCATTGCCGTCGAACATGTGAGAACTTCCTGAACTTTTATCGTCTGTGAAGTATAGGAACTATAAACTTGTGCCTCCGACCTACCCTTATTGCGAATGCATTTTAATTTAATTTATTTTATCATTCGGGCGCAATAAGTAAAGAGGGGGCAATGCAATAATAACTACAATTCAATAAAACAAAAATAGAACGCGCTCTCCTAATAAAATTAAAATTTATAAATAAAATCTAAAAAAACATTGGTAGTCATGTTCTACATACCAAAATATAACATTCAGTGTGTTTTTTTTTTTTTTTTTTTTTTTACAGGGTCATTAACTGAAATCATCGGTCCTGGAAGACTGTTTCTTCCAGTCTACAATCTTGAGTGGCAGGAATGATTTGTTAAATGAGCTAGTCTAACCAGATATGGGCTTAAAATTGCAGGAGTTGTTAAGGCGACCGTTCGAGAATGTGCATAAATGAACTTCTATAACAGTACATTCCGGCGTGCTTCAAGAGTGGATTAATGTAGGCTTTTCTTCATTGCAGTGGCATTAGCAGTATACTCATAATTCGATCAAACGCAGCGGGCTGGTCCGTTTTGAACTGCTTTAAGCAGGGTAATTAGGTAATTTTGGTGGGGATTCCAGATTTCAGCAGCGCATTTTGATTTTGATCAATTCAATGTTTCGTAAGCCAGTTTTGTCGGGTTTGGGGGGGTGGCCCTCGGGCAACGCCGAGTGTAGCCAAGGGTTTTTGTTGCAACCGAGGAGATGGTGTCAATGTAGTTCATGAATGTCATATTGGAAGTCAGAATTACACCGAAATGTTTGAAGTTATCGACCTCTTTGATAAGCTCGTTCCTAGGTGTACTGCAAGCAGGAGGGAACTTCCTTTCGAGAAATTCGGATTAGTTTGCATTTGGATTTATTCAGTGACATCAGCCAGTTGCTTCACCATTGATAAACGTTAAAGGGATGCTGAACCAAACATTTCAGTGTCTATAATAAGTGGCGCACGACCTTCCACGAGCCAGCAGCCGCCGGTGTGCGCGAGCACACGCAACAAAATTTACGTCATCTTATCTCTCATTCACGTCTTTCAGCATTCCTTTAACGCGGTATTCTCGAAGGAGTGCTTGGTCATTCTAGGGGTAGAGATTTTGCAATACAGCACGCAGTCGTTTGCAAAAATACGTGCGTTTGAAGAAGTTGAGTTCGGAAGGTCATTAATGAATATTAAGAAAAGAAGAGGACCAAGGGACTGTGCCCTGAGGCCCACCGGATGTGACGTTGATTAAATTAGATTCATGCCCATTTGATACCGTGCACTGCACTTACAAAGCAAAAAACAAAAAAAAAAAAACTGCGTATCTACGTTAAAACATGATTTGATGAAAATAAAGAAAACAAACTAGACATCGGGGTAGGAGCGTCGCAGCTATTAGTTTTTCGTATACAAATAATTAACAAACATTTATAAATGCCAGTTTAATTTAGCTTGCTGGGGAAATATCTGAATCACTTCTGTGGTAACTTTACCAGTGGCTCTTAAAATAAGCTCACGTACACAGCAGCGCAAGGACACGTACACTCTAAGAATTACCTGCGCGTCTACTTACCCAAAAACACTCGCATAGCCAATCTCAGCGATCTACGAAATCAGCTGAGCGAATGATGAGGCGGAACATCCGTTTAGACCTAAAAATGAAGTCTGCGCCGTGGCATTACGCAATGCAAAGCGTCATGCTTATATTACGTAATGCCAGAGCGCAGGCTTAATTTTGAGGTCTGAACGTTCCACCCCATCATTCGCTGTGCTGATTTCGTAGATTGCTGATTTCGTAGATTTTCTTTAGATTTATATTTGTCACTTTTTTTACCGTTCGAATCTTTCTTCATGAAGTACAGATTGCGTGCCATACTTGTCTGGAAATATCGACACGTACGATGGGGACGAAACTTCTTTGGAGGGCATTCCTCCAACGAAATTGGCACTGCATACCCGCGAGTGTGGGATGGCATTTCAATTCGTCCCATCGGCGCTGACACATGTAGGCGTTACTGGTATGAAAACAAACGCAGAGCGCAAAGCGGCAGTGTAGAATATGTCAGCCCTGCCGACACAGTGGCAGACATGATCGGGAGACCAAATTTCTCGCGTCGTACGGCACGGCTCCATCGTTGTCACTGTCCCACAAAACATTGGCGAGGTGAAAAACTGTGAAACTTTGTCACCACGAGATACGACGCATAACTATTGAAGCACTTAATGACGCAGCACAGGCAGCACTTCATGCTGTGAACCCAGCGCAACAGCACCACTCCGACTTCAATGCGTACCAATTCGTACGCGGCGTGGTTTTGGTTTCGTTTTCTCTGGGGTTCTCACTGCCTACTTTCGGGACCGGCCGCGCGGCGGCGCGCCAGTCGCGTCGCACGGAGTGTATAGACCATTCCATTTAGCGCTCTTTGGGCGGCAAAATTTTGTTCGACAGCAGCGCCCTCTCCATACATCCGGGAAATTCAGCGGGCTCGGCGGGGTAAAACGAGAGAGAGGGCACGCGCCCGACTCCGCCAGCAGACGACAAAACGGGAGGTTGCCATTCTCCATCTTTGGGCTGTATCGGCGGGCTGTACGGAACATCGAACTCTCGCTCGTGGCTGCCGTTGTGAAGTGGTTCGCGTTCTTAGAATAAATAGTTATGGCTGCTCCAAAATCAGCCTAGAGCTCTCTGTTGTTCTACTTCGGTAAATGATCAACTGACATATCTTTTTTCCGTTACTTAAATATTAGTTGAGTCAGCCGCGGCAGTACTACCCTCATCTACTGCGTGTATTGCGGCAGGAGAGCACGTTTTTATTTGTTATTTGAGACATCCACTCATGGTCGCTAAAGGCCCGAACTCTGTATAGTAAAAAAGGTACAGCCACCGGATTCACTTTTCGCCGGAGAGACCGGCCAGTCTGACACAGTTTTCCCCTTTTTTTTTTTTTTTTATTTGCACGCAGATAACAGCATAATTGGACTCTGTTAGTCTTTTTATCTAGCATAGTAATACACGATAACTGGCATGCCAAAAATCTGCGCATCTGCGCTTGAAATTTCCAAAATGACGGGATTTTAAACAGAGTTTGTACGCCAGCCGGATGCTAGGTACTGCCCACTCGGCGGAGCAGATGACATGCGGGTGAGAGGGGGAGGGCATTTTTTTTTCTCTTTTTACCCTCTCTACTATCACCTTACGTCCGAGCGCAGCGGATGTTACGAGCCATCGGAGCCAATCCAAGGCCGTGTGAGTGTCACGTGACCTTGGAGAGGGGGCCCAGCGACGCCGCTGAAAGGGTATCACGGGCTACGTCCACAGAGTGGGATTGGCTGGGATAGCTCGTAGCTTCCCCTGCGTGCGCACGCAAGGTGAAATGGAGTATAGCACGTACCGTCAAGGTAGATAAAATCATTCTATTTTGTGGCTCAATCCTGCCGGGTATGCAGCTTTTTTTTTTTTTTCTCATTTTTTGTTTGTTTATGTGTATGGTTTTTTTTATGTTTTCACTCATGTACCCCCCTGCATAATGCTTAACGGCGCAGCAGGTATACGTGTAAACAAATATCGACAGGAATCCCGCGTCGCTGCGTTGCTCCGGATTCCCGTTGGAAGCTCGACCGAGGCTTAGTGGTTTTAAGCCCGCAGACCTCAGTTTTTTACCCCACAAAAAGACTCTTCCACTTCCACCGCTAGAAAAGCCGCATTCCACAGCCGGACAAAACCTCTCAACATGTCCGTTGCCCGCTCGTAATACGATTCTTCCTCGGCTTGAAAATGTACTTGCAATTCGCCAAGGACTTGCCTGAACCTCCTCGAGAATGGAGTTGGTCTCTCCTGAGCTCCGCCTGTTTGCTTTCCTGACCGAGCTTCATTTTTGTTTTCCTTTGTCGCAATAGCGCCGGAGGCAGTGGCAATCCGCTAGCGCGCTGAAATCCGTTCGCACCTATTGTTGACGCAGCCGCCGTCTCGTTGGTTTTACGTAAGTCCCTCGGACGTGCGCTACTTCCTCTCTTTTTTCCTTCTTTTTGGGTCGATCGCCTCAAGACTGCGCCGGAGTCGGCAGTCGAGGGCCCGCTATTGCTGCTTTCCTGCCATCTTTTCTCCGTTGCTAAGAGCGCAGATTATGGAACCCCCAGGGACGCCTGACTCGCAGTGCGCTGACAAAGACCACGGTTACGCCAGCGGACGCAGCACGTCCGGCTTTCTTTACAGGCGACGGTCGTCTTTGCCACGAGACACTTCACTTCTTTATTTTATTTATATACTAGTACATTTCTGCTCTCGCCGTCGTTGTTGTTTTGTCGTGCTAAAGGCGGCGGGTGACTACTGCGTGTGCGTGCACCCCGGACGATCCGAAGTTTGGCCATCCAAGTTGCGGACTCCAATTAATCTTTTTTGCGCGTCGAAAACACTTAATTTCCTCATGTCTGAGCGTTTCCCCCTGGGGCTCGATCTCTCTCCTTGGAAGGTGCTTAGCTCGCTCGCGTCCTCGACGTGGCCCGCCTCACCCGGGCTCGGTGTGAGAGCCCTTTAATTGAGCGAGCAAATCCCGAGCCTGATTACGCTCGCATGCGAGATGCGGAAGGCGCGCCAATCTAGCGTCTTGAACCGAGACGTCCGATGATTGCGCTTCCGGTCGGGCAATGTTGTCGCTTCCCGGAAAAGAAACGTCTGCGTCAAGTTGGAGCTCGGGCGCCAAGCGATCCCCGGCTCTCTTCGGCTCGACCGCTCCCGGCGGTTTTAAGGAGGTGCCGAGAGCATTACGCGACGAGGAGTCCGCGGGGCCCCACGATCGAGGGCGGCAGGAAAATAAACTCTGGCGAAGGCCAGTTGTGCAGGTACACCGACCACTCGGGATAGATCGAGAAACCAGTGGAAACGCCCCAAAGGTCGCCGTGGCTGCTGTTCATTTGGTCGACTCTGATCAAAGTCCCTGTCGCGTTGAAGAATGCGGCGTACCCCCGCGCACAAATATGAGCTTGAACACCCGATTCGGTCTATTTCTGCGTTTGCTGTCCACACAAGACAATCGGCGACGCAGACGTCGCCAGTCGTCTAAACTTACGCAAACCACTATAGAAAGTTCGGCGAATAGCCCTTCAACCTAGGTGATTATAAAGCAGGCGGAAGAGGGCTAGTAGAACTGCGTTGACACTGTTTACTTTTTCGATCACAGCGACGGTTGAGTTCGTCCGCCGCACCTTCTAAACAGCATATAGTGTCAGCTCAGCAGAGCGCCACGCTGAACTGTCTTGAGCATGCCAGCATGAAAGACTTTGATTGGACCGTGCGCTAGAGCTTTGTGTTTCTATCGGGAGCTCGTGCCGTCACTTTGAAGCACGCGCTCGCAATTGGGCCCGCACTCTGCAGCGTACGAGTGTCTTCTTCAACGTTCCACTCGCTCTCGTGTTCGCACCGAATGAGCGCGAGTCCGTGCCGAACGCTGGCCCAACACTTGTGTCTAATATACGTCCCTCGCTGGCCTCCGCTCTAGACACTGGCGAACGTCGAGTATCTCAACATCGTTCCTCGGCCAATGAGGCTGCGTCATTGACCAATAAGAATATCGAAGAAGCAATCATGAAGCGCGAACATAAGCGCCACGCCACGCGTTTCTTAATTAAGCTGTTGGTGACTACGTAATTACAGGGTGTTTGGAATACCGAGGCTGGATCCAGAATGGGCCGTAAAAATCGGCGCCGACACGTAGAAATCGACACTTTTCGTGAAAGGTCTATTTCACGGGTGGGTTTTACCTTGGAAAATTACAAAGCGTAGCTCCCTTTCTGTAAAAAAGTGGGGCCGAAAAACTTGCCGGGGTCAAGGGCGGACGGCGACGCAGGCGATTGAGTGGGGCGCGTCTTGCGCACGTATTGGTAGATGGCGCTACCTTCTTATCGTGACAATAGAGTTCCTGTATAGGCTCCGTATACGGGAGCCAGAGTTGTGCCTGTTTTCCATGTGCCGAAGCGCCGCTATTCGCCGAGATCGACCACGTGTGGAGCAAAGAATCCTGCGCCGTGCAGGAAAGTCGCCTCGCCGACGTTGCTTGCGCCCCGGCGTATGTTTACCTGATTTTTCCTCCTCCTCCTTTCCTGTTTTTCATGCTCGGCGAGGCGCGGAATTCAGTCACGTGACCGGCCGCAAACGACGGGGCACGGCTCCTAAACGCGCAAGGAGTGGCTTTCCTGCATAACTCAGGATTTCAAGATACTTGAACGCGCAACACTGGCTACCCTAGGGAGCCTATACAGGAACTCTAATCGCGACTGCTCACGACGACCATGGTCTATTAATATGAACATAATATTTTTGTAATGTACCTTTGGTTAAAAAATAAATGCGGACAATCCTAGCAAAGCTTTAAATAACAACAACAAAAGAAAACGTGTTTGCATGACGACGGCGCTCTTGCCGCCGACGGTTTTCGTTTGCGCGTCGTCTGCTTTTTTTCGCTGGTCGGCTTCACCTTCCGACGCTGCTCCCGACGCCAACCTATCAATACATGCGCCAAGCGCGCTCCGCCACTCTATACTCGGTCGTCTGCGTCGCCATCCGCCGCTGACCCCGGCAAGTTTTTTGTCTCTATTTTTTTGCAGAAAGGGAGCTACGCTTTGTAATTTCACAAGGTAAACCCCACCTGGGAGATACTCCTTTGACGAAAAATTTAGATCGTTGCGTGCAGGGTTCGATTTGTACGGCCCATTTTAGATCCAGCCTCGCTATTTCAAACACCTAATACTTCGCTTCACCAGAGTCCTACAAAAAGAGCGCAGCCAACATTACGACGCGATCGGGCCAATCAAGCAACGTCAAAAGCTCGACGTCACAGTGTTCTAGTGCTTCTGTGCGTGTGCTATTGGCGGAGCCAGTCAAGCTTAGTGAATGCGCTGTGACCTTGCGTTTTTAGTATGTCTGCTTGCGCTTGTATGTGAAATAGTCTTTGACTGCTGTAATCCTCACAGCCTCATAAACACGGGCACTTCCGATAGAAAGGCATTCCAGTGACTCCTCGTCGCAGATGGACGATAGCGAGCAAATTACATGGTGGAGTGTTTGCGTTTTCGCCGCACATTCGAGTTTTAGTAGATTGTTCCGATACCTCTGATACCCTTGACAAGGGAACCCGCTAACGAAACGATGCGGCGGCGGAGTATCGGGTATTGTTATCGGAGTCATCGGAACGATCTACTAAAACTCTCTGTTGTGATACGATGTTGCACGAGTATACCGTAGAAGTCGGAGCAGAGCTGGTTGCCAGTTGGGACGGGTCGTGGTTTTAGTAACGATGACGCAATGCTCAATTATGCCTGGTTTTCACTTCAAGAACAGTATAGTAAGGTTAAGTGCGGCTCCTCGCAGAGCGTTAAAAATTCGTTCTCTATCCGGTATATTAAAACACTCGCGTGTAAATTTAAGATCCGTTATCTGTTTTTTTTTTTGCAAAAATATAAAAGAATCCCTTCAATCTTTTTTTCAACATAAATCATGCATTGCCAAACTCACATTCTCCTCTCAAATGTAGCGCTAGCGGTCCGAACCAGATGCCAAAGTTTCAAAACTAACCGTGACCTCATTCAAAAGTTATAAGTGATGTTCGGAAAGTTTCAATGAGCAAAGGGGGCCCGTTTCCTCCCGTTTTCAATAACTGCTGCCATTCAGCTCCATTCAGTTTTGGGTAAGTTACTTTTAAAAAGTAATTAGTTACATCTACAACTCGTTTATCAAAATGTATTTCAGTTACGGTAACGCGTTACAGTAACGCGTTGCAGCTAGTTACTGCGTCATAGTGAGTTAGTTACTTTCATGATACTTTCGTGTTTTGCTTTGTTTGCTTAATTTAACTAGAAAGACATTAAGACACAATGACTACGATTCATATTTATTTGGAACTCTCAAAAAAGTCTTATTTCACTTTTTGAGCCCCTACGGACGTTCATGCCTCGCGGTAGTGTCCTTATATGAAAATCGAAACTCATCCCGAGGTGTTTGCGAAGGTAGGAGGAAGAGGACCTCCCGGCTGCGTATACTTTTTTGCAGTGTTTGCAGCGAGTAGTGATTTTATCACCACTATATTCGACTACGTCAGCAGTTCATAGCCGGGCCACGACCGTTCGTCACTTGTCACAGCTTCTCGTTTGAGCAATAGTTACCATCCAACTATTTTCCTTCTTTCTTGTGACGTTCTCTCTCCCCTTCCACTTTCTCTTAAGAACGCTCTTTTTCGCCTTTCTTAACTGACAGTAGAAGGAGATACCGATGACCAGACGGGTGCATTACGATAATAGGGAGGGGACCAGAAGGCTAAACCATTTGGAACTGAACAAAGTGGAAAAAACCGTTAGCATCAAACGAGGTAAAGGAAGGAGTGAACAAAAACAGCACAAATTATGCTCGGAATGCGTTCCACATTTCTTTTTAATTTCTTCCATGCTAAGCAGAACAAAAGACTCGACTGTGGATTACGGGCTTGCGGTCCCTGGAAAAGGGCAAGTCGACCAGTAGAAACATCGTTTGTGCCACCGGTCAGACAGTGTCTACTGGCGGCGACTCGCTTTCGCGAAAGAAGTTGTCGCCGCGACTGCTGCGGCACCGACGAGAGAGACTCTCGTTCTGCGTTAAACAATTCACCGTTAGGTGTCTACGCGTCGCGTGTTTCCGCGAGGTGGCTGTGTCGCTTGGCTGAAGAGGCGGTGGTGTTCGATGAGTCTGGAGATGGTGAAGACGTGGCGAGAGAGCCACGCACAAAAAGGTTGAAATAAAGCAAATGCTAAATGCGCATTTCCGCGCGATAAAAAAAAAGCAGAAGTAGAAAAACGTTTCCTCTCTGCACCGGCACTTTTCTCCTGCGACAAAATGTTTCACTTGTTTTATTTTGTCGCGTCTAATGTGGGGCCTAACCTCCGTATGTGGTCGAACTCGCTGTGGTGTTCACAAAATTATCAAATATTTTTCGCGAAAAGAGTCTCTTTTTTTTTTTTTTGCAGATACATTTTGATTTTTTTAAAGTATTTATTTTATCGTTACAGTTATTTTAAAAAATTGATCGAGTTACAGTAAAAGTTACCAAAAAAAATGTAACGAGTTACAGTATCGCGATACTACCCAAGACCGGCTCCATGTATTCGAGAGCTCTTTCAACCGCCATTTTCGCATTGAAAACTAAAAAAAAAAAAAAATATTGCATAACTTTTTAATAAGACAACGGTCAGTTTTTAAACTTTTGGCATCTGATTCGATTCGCGAACGCTGCATTTGAGCGGAGAATAAGCGTTCCGCAATGTGGAGTTTCTTTTGGGGGTTAAAAAGACTCTCTGAAATCTTATATGGGGGGAGGACATTTTGTATATACGCTTGAAACGAAAATAAAATACATTTTTGTCTGGCAACCAAATCCGAGGGAGAACTGCTTCGCAAAGCGTATTAACTCACTATGCTAAAAACTTGATTTTTCCTGAGGTGGCAAAGAGTATAGGTCATGTGGACTAGGCAGTGCTGCGAGGGTCTGCTAGTGATGGCGTTTAGAGGAAGAAAGGCGCAAACTGAGACTTCCGGTGTACTCTGACTGCAGTCCAGAGAGAAATAGCCTTCAAGTGTAGCCCATATACGACGCCTAAAAATTTCCTACATCGAATAGCAAATTTTCCTCCCTCATTTTATCGCTCAAGGACGCGATTTATTGCAACTTTACTCCTGAATTTCATGATGGAAACGGGGCGGCTGAGACGTCTATGAAGGTTTTCCCCTCCGCGTAGCATTTCCCACTCTTCTCATATTCCCCTTTTCTCTCGCCTCTGGTGCCTTTGATGTCTTTTTTTTTTTTTTTTCTCGATTTCTCTCCCTCTTCCTCTCTTCACACCACCACAAGTTACAAACATGTTGACATCTTCGGAGCTTCTCCAATTAGATTATGTAACCATTTTCGTGTAGCTATAGTTCCACGAGATAACATCTATTACGTGATCACTAATCGTTCGAGGGCAGTTTCTGAAACTTTCTTTCAATTTGTTCGTTGCGTATGTGCGTCTTCTGTGACTGCGACAACTTGAAAAGGAATTATTTTGATCATAAAAAGGTTGCTTCGAGATAGGACTTGCATTTCACCAATTGCGAGATTTTCCTTGTACTGTTGTTTTCGGCTGCTTTCCAGCCGTTCCCGGTTTTACTTTTCTGTTTGTTTGTTTTTTGTTTTTTGTTTTGGAAAGGTTGGGGGGGGGGGGGGTGGAGTCCCAACACTTCGGCCTTTGTGAATTCGTCTCCTTGCGATACTGAGAGCCCTTGAGGGTGAAACGGCTGCACTGTCAGGTATACTGTGGAGCATGTTACGTATGGGCGAGGCTTCGTGTCCTGCTCTGCTTGATGAACTAGTCTGCTTGGAACAGTGCAAAGGTTAATGCGTTTTAACACACAGGGAGAAGTAACCCGCTTTTTTAGCTACTTCCACTCTTTGTATTTCTCGCTGGAAACAAAGGATCAATAAAGCATACTTCTGGAAAAGTATACAGTACTAACCCAGACGTCTGAGTGCGCACCCTAAACGAAATGATGGAGTTCGGAAGTTTAAAGAGATTCTAATATTTAAAAATCGTAACCAGACACGGGAAAGGAACATAGACAGACACACATTGCTACAGCATTGCTTCCTTCGAGTTTGGCCGTAGCGCGCAGTTCACAATATGGCATTTCCCCCGCATCCGCTCGTTCCGCACAGGTGATTTCAAGGAGAGCTACACTAATGCACACTAGATGTGCTATAATTTTTTTGCCTACAATTCCTGCCTTATTTGTTTATCTAATAATAACTCCTACGGCCGCTTGAGGTTTACGTAGTGCCACAAAAATACTGAAAAATTTTGTTTGTGTGCATGCGCGTGAATTTTTATCTGTGTGTGTGTGTGTGTATGGGGGGGGGGGGGGGGGTTCAGGCGTTGCCGAATGGAAAAGTGGTCGCGACACCAGGCTTTTATCGAAATTTAACAAGAGTTCACTAGACACTACAGTTAGCATAAAAACACATATTAGAGATCAATCATTCTTATTCAGATTATATGTTTTAGGAAGAACTTAAATTATTCCAATTAGTTTCATGCAGAGTGTTCAACGACACGAAACTACAGCGAAACGAAAGGAACCAGTGGGGCTTCAATGTCACCGTGGAGGTTTCAATGTAACCACAAAAAAGGCAAAATGTGTGCACATCCCATGCGCTGCACGAATATTTTTTTTTTTTAATTTGGTTGCCAAAGAAAAAAAAAGATTTCTCTTGAAACGTGTATGTTTGAAGAAAAGAGCAAATTGATTTTAAAAGCACACACATAAATGGCGTCGCCATCGGGCCGGTTGGAATGCCATCTACTGGCTGTAGTAATAAAGAGAAAATACTCCAACCAAAGCCGTAAAAAAGTGCCCCAAAGTTTCAAAACCTGCTTGCTTTCTAATTCAGGGGTGACTGAATCGCACGAGGAAGCAGCATGGGGCAGCAGCCGCTTTTGTCTTTTTCTTCTGCCAAGTACAACCCTTCTCTACAGAAGCGGTCCTTTGTTCATTTTCCTTGTCAGGTAGCGTGGGCCCATAGCGTACACAGATGGCAAAGCACCCAGGGACCAGTTTAAATTAAAAATGTGACACGACCCTAGAAGTATTTTCCGACAATGAGTCCCTGTCGATCACGCGTGCGTTCGCGAAGTCGATCCGATGGTCGAGGACCTCGCAGTGTTCAGCGACTGTGCTGCGCTCGCTGCCGAATTTTCGCAGGTCGTTCTTGTGCTGGCCAATTCGTTCCAAAAAAGATGTTTGTTTCGCCAATATAGGTGGCAGGGCACACTGTGCACGAAATCTGGTAGATCACGCCCGCTGCTTTTTCTTTAGGCCCCCGATCTTTTCGTCATGGCATGAATATTCCCAGTGTGGACACTGGTTTGTAAGCCCTTTGAAGGCCTTTTTTCCTCAGTACACGCGCTAGCGCTTCGCTTGTACCCTTTACGTAGGGGGCGCTGATGCGCTCGCTGGGGCTGGGCTCCCGATTCTGGCGCGCTCGACTTTGGCGGCTGGTGATGCGTTCAGTGCAGCTGTAGAATATACTTTTTTCTTGAGGTCAGTTACGATAATGTTTTTTTCCTTTCGTCTATCGATCTCCAAAAAGCAGATGGTCGTTGCCCTGTACAGTAGTGTCGAGACCGCTGACGCCTTGTGACTTGTTGGGTGGTTCGAGTCGAACTGTAGATAGCGCCCGTTGTGTGTCGATTTCCTGTACACGGGTAATTCCAGTTCATCCCCTCGCCTTTTTCGCGAGCACGTCGAGGAACGGAAAGGTGCCGTCCAGCTCGCATTCCACGGTGAATTGCATGGCTGGCTCGATGGAGTGGAGGTGTACCAGGAAATTGCAAACGTCGGATATCGGTAGGATGGCAGAAACAATCATCCACGTAGTGCATGAAGCATTTGGGGCTGTTGGCGAAAGACCGCAGCGCTCTACCGTTCGATCGCATCCATCGTCGTCCGTCGTGACACATTTGGAAGCACCCATTCCCGTTCCCTGAATTTCAAACCTGGGCTCCTAATTTTCGAAGTGTTCTTCAATTACTTCAAGGCAGTCCTAGCTTGTGTCCAATAAAATTCTTTAACAGGTTCGCGAAATGCTCTGTACTTGATACACCCTCATTGGTTCCAAAACGCTATGGAATTTGTTTCCCCTGTGTTACTCGGTTTACTGCGAAACGCGTATGCGGACTTTATGGTGCGCGCTCGCACCTTTATCGTTAAATCAGTCTATCTGCTCAGAAATGGCACCTTAGCGGCTCGGACGTCACTATACAGCTATCGCAGTGTTTCACCATACGGGTAGCGTAAGTGTTTACCAATTGCTTCCCTCCTTTTTTTTTTATCGCGTTATAGCGATTAACGTGCATTTGTCCAGTAGCGACGTTGCATTTTACTTGAGCGCAAAACACATCCACGACGAAACTCCTGGCATGTTGTACGACGCATCGGAAAGATGGCCGAATCCGACCACTCTTAGTTCAGTCGAACTCTGCCATTATTCCGACACGCCGAACGACGCGCCGGGCGTCTTGTTGTTGAAATGTCTCGCACCTTAAAGGGGCCGTGCAACGATATTAACTTGAAATCATTCTTTCTTTTTTTTCACTTTACACGAGCTTACTGGAACTAGTGGCACCCCAGATATACTCGCACGCAACTCCACTGGTCATTACCCCCTCCTTTGTTGCGGTGTAATTTTATGCACAAAAGCGAGCGTTTTCTTTCAATCTCTCCTTCGCAAAACTTCATGACACAGCAGAGGGGTCGCAGTGTCAATGTTTGAATCCGGCTCATAGATCCGACCCCAGCGTCGCGTGAGCACTCAATTTGGGCTCGTGATAATCGACAGCAAGACAGGCAACAAGCATTCGGATAGTGGCCCGTGACAAATCGCTACAATGATGACAACAGCCATACCATTACAACATCAGGAACTCAACGTGTGTCCTGTGCTTTGCCAACCTCAGCGCTATACGCCGCCAGCCAGTGATTAACATTGGCGACATATAATCGGCTCCAGATCACGTGGTCGCTTGTGCTGGCTGCGAGTTGAGAGATTGAACGCTGCTTGTTTTTCTTTATTTCTGTTCTGTGACTTCCTTTTGCGTGTGGTGAAAAACGAACGCATGTTTCATAGGTCATTAGCATCAGGGATTCGTTCTAAGCGGCTCTTCCGCAGAGAACACAAATTTTAAATCACCCCTTTAAAGGCTGGTTCACACAGCATCGTTTTCTTACGCCAGGAAGCTTACGTACGCTTACGTTTAGATACGACCGCAAGTCACCAGCACATGTGTGCTTTCTATGAAGTGTTGCAATCAGTTAAATTCGTGGTTTGGCATGCGGGATAAGAAGCGCGGATACTCCGGTGGCATCCAGTCGTTTCTCGACGTAAGCTTCCGTAACATAACGTAACATAACTTTAGAAAACGGGATTGTGTGAACCAGCCTGAACGCGAGTGGGTCAATGACGGTCCAGAACAATAAAGTTGTAGCTTGAAAAGCCCCGTCTTTGACCTAGGGCTTTCCACACCCGCACACTCGGCTTGGCGATTCAAACTTGGACTGGATTTTATCAGCTGCTCCTAGAAACACGTGACTGTGCTGGAAAGGTCTCTTCTTACAATCGCCTATTTCACTCGACGCAACCTTTGGAAACATTAAATGTGAAGTCAGAGCTTGAGATAAAAGGTCGAATACAATCCAGTACACTGCTTTTGCGCTGGGCAACATGGAGTGTCAGGGTGTGGATTTAAACTCGCAAGGTAAGATCAGTTTTGAACACGATTCTCAGCGAGAATATTTATCATGATGTTTAAACCCTGGGACTAGGAAGGAAGTGGAAGATAAATTAGAACGGGAGAGAAGAAAGCTGATAGACAGCGTCTTAAACTCACCTAAGAAAATTCATTTCCTACAACTCTTTTATATGCAATTCTTAGAGTCTCCACAACGAAAAGGAAAAATAGAAGCAAACAGACTTCGTTTTCAAGGTGACCCATTTTCTAAGCCAGTTCGTTCCGAACCAACGTGCGAACAGGTCCTTGGTTTTCAAGGCGCTTGAAAACCCTGGATTGTTTGCTAGACTTTGAAAATCCTTGAATTTAAAAATTTTGTTTGCAAGCCCCTTGAAAGCCGTGGACTTTTTGCTAGACCTTGAAAATCCGTGAATGACTATTTAGAATAACTAACGGGGGTATATTTTTTTTACATTTTCGTTATACTTCTCGGTTTGTTCGCTTCAGTTTAAGTGATTTCAATTTGTATGCATTCAACCGATGTTCGTTGGATGGTTGGCCACATTGGAGCAGATCCAATCATGATAGCATACCAATGAGACTTGTGAAAATTCTTGGCAAAACAACTAAATTTATGCTGCAACAAACAATTGAAAAGTCATTGTTGAGGGAGAGGTACCCTAGACTTGGCGACAAAGCAGGATGTGACTGCTGCAAGGGTAAAGGCGACAGGGACAACATCAAATCCTACCGCCCCATTACGGTAACATCTGTCCTATGCAGACTAGCAATGCAGGTGGTTAAGGGTAGAGAAGAAGGATGGGCAGAAACGAAGAAATGCTGGGAGATCTCCAGAATGATTTTCGCAAGGATAGGAGACTCGACGATAATTTGTATGCGGTTACACGATGTATAGATATATCGCAGACAGGCCAACGACCGTTATGGATTATGTGTTTAGACATACAGGGAGTATGCTATAACGTATATCAGTAAATTATGTGGGCATAGCTAAAGGATCAGGTTTAAAATACAATTGGTGGCGTTTTCGCAGGAAGAGTATATGATCAATACAATAACTATAACATGAAAGGCTGAAACCAGAGAGCCAGCAGCAAAAGGCGTGGGCTTGGGTAGGGATGCTCCCTGTCGCCTCTACATTTTATGATATACTTAAGAAAAATGGAGAAAAGACTAGGAAAAAGTAAATTGGGCCTCAATATATCGTGCATAGAGTGAGAGAAAACAGTGAGGCAGAAATCGCCAGGCCTAATGTGCGCAGATGATGTACTCTCAGCAGATAACCGAGGAGAGTAGCAGAAATGGATTGTAATATGCGGCGCGGAAGGGGACGCTCTCCGGTTTAAATTCAGCGGAAAGAAATCTGGAATTATGTTTTTTAACGACTTTAAAGAGACAGAACAGATAGATAGGTATTTTGTGGGCAAGTACAAATATCTTGGAGTGTGGATCAACGAAAGAAATAAATACGTCGATGAATATGAGAGACATATAATTGATAAGGTTAAAAAGAATTCGGCCATTATGAAGCACAGGGCGTTATGGAACTTCAATAGATACGAAGTGGTGGGGGGGGGGGGGGGGTATGGAAAGGAGAAATGGTACCAGGATTGACCTTTGGTAATGCAGTCTTGTGCATGAGCTGAGACGTTTAGGCGAAATTGGAAATAGGACAAAGGAGTTTTGGCAGGATAGCTCTAGGTGCACACGGGAACACTCCAAACGAGGGAGTGCAGGGTGATATGGGCTGGTGATCGTTTGAGACCAGAGAGGCAGTGAGTAAAATAAATTTTGACCAAAGGCTAACAGGAATGTAGGACACGCGGTGGCGGATAAAATCTATATAGGCCTGTATATGACGAGTCTAAACACGAGATGGACGAAACGGGCACAATAGCTTAGGATGAAATTCCTGTAAAAATATGGAGCAAACGCGCTCAGTCGAAAAGGCCGTTAAGGAGATTGAGTGCTGGTGGAAATTATCTAGGAAAAATTGACCTAAGTACTACTAACTAGCACAGTTGGGGGACGGGCGGGACAGAGATAATTGGGACTCCCTCCCGCGTGGCTCCGCCCCAAAGTCTCAACCCTGTGCCCTAGTGGGTTGGGTGTTAGGCGACTCCGACAAAGTTCGACCAGAGGAAAATTGGCGAGTCCCACGTCGAGGGGTGGAAGCGGGGGGTAATGTTTTTAGTTTTTTTTTTTTTCTTTTTGCCCGATCCCTCAAAGGTCTTCCTGGCGATCATTTTCATGGCCTGGTGATAGTTAGAGAAACGGATTGGCTTAAAAGGGGAAAACTGTTTTTTTTTGTTATTGTTTTTCGGCTAGGTGGTGCAAGCTACCGCCCTTTACAAAGGGTACAGCCGTCATCATCCATCCATCCATTCATCATATATCTAAATGAAATGGAAAATAAATTAAAGCAGAGCAATTTAGGTATTGATATGTGTTTAATGAAAGGGGAAGAAATGTAATACAAGTAATACGACAATGTGATCCGACATAGTACTCCTGGCAGATCAGAGCGACACATTACAGGAACTAACTGGAATATGGGGAGAGGAAGGAGGCAGCTTGGGCCTGAACTTTACTAGTGACGATTCTGGAGTAATGGTGTCCAGCAACGAAGAAAGGGAACCCATGAAAATACAAGACAGTTCGATGGACTATATATACTATGTAGAAAAATACTAATATTTGGGAGTATGACTCAGTAAGGAAGAAAATACCCAGGAGAACATGAAGAGAATATAATTAGAAAATGGAAACGAAGTGCAGGTATTTTGAAACTGAATGCATTATGGCATTATAGATACGAAGTGGTCAGGGGTATATGGAAAGGAGTAATGGTGCCAGAACTGCCTTTTGGCAGTGGGGTACTTTGTATGGTGTTCAATCAGGATTGGAAATTCGACAAAGGAGCGTGGGCAGGTTAGCACTGGAAGCACATGGGAATACACCAGATGTGGGAGTGCAGGGGGACACGGGCTGGTCGTGCTTTGGGAGAGACGCAATCAGTAAATTGAAATTTAAAGAAAGGTTAACTGAAATGGATGATGGCCGGTGAGCACGGAAGTCTTCAAGTATTTATAACATAATACACTTAAACACAAAATGTACAAACCAAACCCGAAAGCTGTTATTTATATTCCTGCACACTAATGATGGTGCTAAGCAGACCAGTTCAGTGAAGAAAAAAAGAATGAAAGAGGCAGAAATAAAAGTGTGGGAGGGACGTATTCGAGAAAATTAGCTTTAACAGTGTACAGGTCGCAAAAACAGAACTTAAGAAAGGAAAATGTGTTTGATCATTCACGTGGACGTTCTTTGGTGTTCGAGGTGAAAACGGGAGTGTTAAGGACGAAGACGTATAGGGCTAAATGTTAAGAGGTAAACACATTATGTGCCGTAAGCCATAGGGATACTGAGACGTTAAAACATTTGATATTGAAGTGCACGGGGCTTCGCCCCGCCCTTCCTAAAGGGGTAACGGATCTGGCGGGGACGCTTGGTTTGGTTGACGAAGATGGAAGGATGGAGAAGGAAAGGATTACAATCACAAAAAGTAGGTTAAACGAATGGTTAAAATTTTCCAGGGGAATTGAATAAAATAGAGCTAATTAGCACACTTGGGGACAGGAGGGACAGAGAAAAATCGGGATTCCCTCCCGCGTGGCTCCGGCCAAAAGTCTCGACCCTGTCTTCCAGTGGGCAAGATGTTGGGGTGACGCCGATAGGTCTCACCAGAAAAAAAATTGGTGACTCCCTCGCCGGGGTAAGAAGGCAAAAGGTGAGGTTTTTATTTATTTATTTTTTGCCCGATCCCCCAAAGGGCATCCTGGGTATATCCCTGATGATAGCAAACTGATAGAAAAATAAAGGGTAGGGCCATTAGCAACCATCCATTTATCCAGCCAAACCAGTCATAATCGGGGATGGTTTTGCGCATTTTTTTTATATAATGATATAACTTTTTATTGTTTCAATCAGCGTAAATACATCAATCGGGCCTGTCAAAGCCGTAAAGGCTTTCGTGACGGGGCCTGGTTATTCACGCTATGCTTTGTGAATTTCCCTTCCTTTTTCACAAATCTGAGAATTGAGTTTTTGTTTACTCAACTCATGTCTATAAATATTGAACAGGAGTAGAGCCAGTGATGATCCCTGTGGTATCCCTTGGTCCGTCTGTATTGGATTACTCATTGGTTTCGTAATTGGCATCCTGTTTTATCGTCAGTTCTTTTACGACCACTGTAGTAGCTTTCTGCACGTTAATGCGAGTGAAATGTTTGTAGTAATTAAGAAAATGCCCAGCAACAGCAAGTTTAAAGGTGTGTGGCTCTGCAACGATGAATATAAGGACTGGGTGACGCCAGATACGGCAAATCAGCATCATGCAAGATACATACCCTGCTGTAAAATCTTCTATGTCGCTGCCATGGGCGAGTCTACGTTGAAGAGTCATTTGGAAGCAGAAAAGAAAAAGCAGCGTCAAGACGTGAAGCCGGCAAAAAGGCGCTGCACTGATGAAGAGATTGACACCATGAAAACAAAGGGAAATTTCAAGAAACAGTAGCTGATCTCAGCTTCAGCAGACGCCTACGCTGAAAAAGCAGAAAAAGAGAATTACCTCACATACATTGTCAAAGCAAATAGCCCGAGGAAACTGCGAAAAGCAAGACCGAGGAGTTACTTAGCATCAGCCTTCCCAAACTCAGGGTTTAAACATCTGGATCAATACGGCCCAGCTCGCTTGCACTTTGACCATTTTTTCTCTAAGGGTTTTTAATTGCATTGAAATACTTTGAAATGTGCACTTTCGAAGATATTTGACAAACTGTTTTTTGCACAAAAGGAGGAGGGGTCCAGTCTACTTTGAGTTACTTCGCTTAAAACCGCGTTATCTTGTAAAGATGTTTTCTATATGCTAATCCCGGACAGCCGTTATCGCTATGAGCAGAGTAGGACAAATAGGGGTATGGAAAAGATTGGCATAATATAAATGAAGTGATTGCCAAAATAATTCCAGGAACAAAGGCGCTCACGTATAGGCACCTGGTTCTCTTTAGTCTGTTGGCAGGCTTTTATGAAGTGTTTCGTAGACGCGTTCGTAAATATGCGGGGTGTTTTTTTTTGGCGTTTTAGATTCGATTTTAAAAAGCCGTAAAAACTACAGTTCTCCGATCTGTGCAAGTAAATTATACGGCCAGGGGGACGTAATATGGGGGGTAAATCGTCACGATCAGTGGGATAATTAACTAAAATGTGTTATTGAACTTTTTTTAGTTCGTGAAAATAAAAAAAATGGTTTCATTAGAAACTAGTTGAGCACCATCGTAAACCGCGAAATCTGTAAATTTTAGGAATATTTGGATCGCGACTGGGAAGCTCGATAATGCGCTAAAGGTGCCACTCGCACAACAGGTGCAAAGCTCGTGGTGCAAAAACGCGAATAAGGCATGATCCACAAAGTGCGACTTTACTTGCGATTTCGCAGTTGTGACGTCGCTCGTGTGGAAATAAAAACCCTGGGGGAAGCTACGGTACCTGACGTCGCAGCTGCGAATTCACAAGCAAAATCGCACCATGTGAATCGGGCTTAAAAAAAGTAGAAACCGCTCAGGGTACACGAGTGGTACCTTTGGCGCATCACTGAGCTTCTCAGTAGCTCCAGGTCTTTCTAAATTTGACTGATTTATACACCGCTTTTGTTACTGGGTGATTTGAACTACCCTAACATTGGTTGGGGTTCAGAATGTCCCTATTCCGATTTTCATTTGTCTCAATTAGTTGTCAAACCAACAAAAATACTAACTTCTACATGAAATATTTTAGATATTATTCTATCTATGCCTAGTCAAATTAGTAAAATTACTTATCCTCCTGGACTTAGTGAACACTCCTTACTACAGTTTTCTTTGTTAGCTCACTTGACCTGTGAAAGAAATCGGAGAAGTGATTCGCGACTACAGTAGAGCCAAGTTTGATGCTATTAATGTGGATCTATGTACTTTAACGGGTTAATAGTTTGAAATTTTTTTGACCCAGTTTTGTTAGACGGAGCGTCTAACAAAACTGGGTCATTTTTAAAGAAGAGATAAGGTTACTTACTGAAACAGGCATACCCTTGAAAACTAATCTTGTGAATTGCCATTCGCCATGGTTCAATGGAGTACTCTTGAGACCTTCTAACAATAGAAGCGCTTATTTAAAACCGCCAAAGGTACTCTTTTTCCAGTCCGTTGGCAGAATTATGCTACTGCTGCCGAGTGTTATAAAAACGAAATTTGTAACGCTAAACTTAAGTTCTCTAAACAATCATTGCCATCTATGCTACTATAATCCTCGGCAATTTTAAACGTTATGTCAACCCGTGATAGGTCATCCCTTATTCCACTTCAAACAGCAAATAACATTATGATTGACGAATCTCCGTGTGCTACAATTTTTAATGAAGTGTTTAATAAATCATTTTCTAATCCTTATAGTAACACCACTCCGACCTATCATGTTAACACTTTTTCATTATGAACTATGTTGTTGTTGACCCCAACGGTGTTCCGAAAATTATAAATAGCTTAAAATATCATCAGCCACTGGTATAAATGCCATCAATTCAAAATTCTTTAAGGCGACAATTGAATACTCTTCTGTCATACTTGTGAGTCTTCTATTCCAACAGTCACTCGATGCCTCTGTTCTACTAAACGACTGGAAAATCAGAAATGTAATTCCTCTTTACAAAGCTGGCGAAAAGTGCTCCCTTAATAATTACAGGCCCATCTCATTGACTAGAGCATTCCATGTAAAGTCTTTGAACACATAACCTACACACAACTGGTTGCCTTCCCCGAATCCAAGTCAATGTTTTTCTCAATGTCAATGTGGATTTAAGAAAAACTTTTCTTGTGAAACACATCTACCCAGCCTTACTAACGACTTTCATGTTGCCTTTGATCAGAGATTCCAGACGGACTGCATTTTTCTAGACTTTGCAAAGGCTTTTGATAAGGTATCACATAATCTTCAAAAACTAAATAAACTGAACATTGATCCTGATTTTCTTTAATTGGATTGTAGTAGTCCTAACAGACCTTTCGCAATTTGTAACTTGTAATGGTATCAACTCCACTCTCACATCTGTTTCTTCCGGTGTACGCCAAGGGTGAGTTTTAGGTTCTTTACTTTTTCTAATTTATATTAACGACCTTTTCTGTATTGTCTCGTCTTCAATCAAATTATTTACTGAAGACTGTGCCATTTATCGAATAGTATCTCATTACTTTGACACCAAGCTATGCGGAGGGCAAGTTCGTCTGCTCCTTGCGCAGGGGGTAGCGGTGACGTCAGAACGCCGAGCCCTGATTGGCTGATCGCGACCCCCTATCTGAGCGTCGTCTGCTCGCAACGTCGTCTGCGTCTGTCTTACCCTTCCTGCGACTTTCGGAAGTGCAGAGGCTGGATTCACGAAACGATCTGACGCCAAAAATGTGCGTAAGAGAAAACTGAAGAACAAATTCGTATTCACGAAACGAAATTTTCGTAAGTTTTTCGCATGTTACGACGAAGTCCTACGACAGCTCCGAAGCTGTCTTACGCACTGATCAAATCAGCATGGCCGACAGCGTCGCGGTCGCGACGACCCACGGACGTTTATTTTTTTACGTGCGCTTCTCACGCGTCCCGACTTCAAGCAGCAAGAAAGAAGTAAAAAGTACTTGAAACAGACCACGCCGAACAAGAACGCTGGATCCACACAACGCTTGGGAAAAGCTCCAACGTCCACGATTCCACCGAAGGCGACCAAGCGAGCTTTGCAGTTAGGCCTAGCAGGCAATCCGCGACTCGGCGACCGTCTGCCCACGACCGGCTGTTGTGCTGAATGGGATTTGGCCGCGCGACCCTTGTGAACCCTTCCCGTATTATACTTTGATCGCTGGACCTCAATTTTTTATTAAGAGGTCAATTTCTTCCTCTTGTTATCTCCTTGTTTCCCGAGGCAACGGTGAGTCTCGCCGGTGAAAAAGCGGTGAATCTCCGACAGACGCAGGAAAGCAGCCATCGCTTTTACTAGCAGACGTAAAGCAGACGATGTTAACTGCGCCAACCCGCCGACGCCGTTAAAGAATGAGGGGTCTCGCCGCACACGAAAGGAGGGAAAAAGCATTTGGGAGGGAACTTGCGGACACTAACACGTTCACTCTCGGTTCTTAGCAAACAAACCTCGGCGCCTCGGGACACCTCGCCAGTGAGTCCTCTGACTTCCCTCCTTGATGCGCGTCTGCTAGCTGTTAGACAAAAACAACGTACCGCTCGAGTTATTTCGTCTGCCCTCTCTGAAAGGCGAAGTCGAGCTCGCTCTACTTCCGAAAGTCGCAGGAAAGGTAAGACAGACGCAGACGACGTTGCAAGCAGACGACGTTGCAAAGGAGCAGACGACGTTCAGATAGGGGGTCGCGATCAGCCAATCAGGGCTCGGCGTTTTGACGTCACCGCTACTTCCTTTCTCATGCGCAGAAGACGAAAATGAGCCCACTTGCGAGGCGTATTACAGCATGGCTTAGATTTTATTTTAAAATGGTGTGAGCTGTGGTCAATTGAACTAAATATTGACAAGTGCAAACTAATGCGCATGGCTCGTAAGGTTAATTTTACTTCTACGTACAGTCTTAATAACGCAACATTAGAGCTTGTAAAATATTTTAAGTATCTATAAGTGGTCGTAAGCTGCGATCTTTCCTGGAACCTTCATATTAATTATGTGACTAACAACGCTAACCGTGTGCTTGGTTATCTTAAACGTAATTTTTCTATTGTCCCGTCATCATTAAAACTCTTTCTTTATCAAACACTAATAAGATCAAAGCTTCAGTATGGAACCTCCATCTAGGATCCCGGTACCGCCTACCTTAAGGCCGGTTCACACATACAGCGGAGCGCTAAGTTAGCGTCTCATGAGCGCTGGAAGCAGCGCTCATGTGGCACCGACTTGCGCGTGACGTAGGGCTTAGTTAGCGCTTCAACAGCGCAGTGTAAGCACTCTGACTCTCCTTGTGTTGTGCTTGCATGGTGCTGTGGAACAGCGCGTGCACTGCGATTCCGTTGTTTTTGTTTTTCCTTTGGTGGTGAAAGAAGAGGAAGTAAAAGAGCCGCTCTCCAAGCAAACGGTCGGGCAGACGATCCAGAGTCGGGGACTCTGAGCGACTAATTGATTGAGTACGACCTCATCGCTTTCTATTCGACATGCGTGACCCTGGTCTCAAAGACACGCAGTTAAAAATAATCGCCTTCGAAAGAGCTCTGCGTCTCGGTTCCTCAACCTGGGAACAAAGTTTCGTCGTGCACCCGTTGGTATCTCAGTTTTTTTGTTTTTTTTTTATTGGCGGGGGGGGGGGGGTAATTTTAATTAGGGCACGAATATTCGAGCTCGCCCGTTACAAAGGGAACAGTCACAGGACAATCATCATCATCATCGTCATCATCAGGTATCAATTGCTGACGCCGCGCCAAAAAAGGCTTGTTTGCGTCGCAAGAAGTGCTTGTTTGTGGTGCACTTCCTGGAAAGATTGCCCTATGCGTCCAGACTACCGGGGTGGCAAAATGGCAGACACGCTGCTTTGTGGCCGGCTGCATCACGGGGTACGTTTCTGCGAGAAAAAAAAGAGAAGAAAGCCTCCCTTTTCGCCGTTTCCGACGACGACGACGACGACAAAAGCTCGGCGGGTTTATTCTTGTGTTACGTGAACCACAAGTCCAACATCAATATAGTTTAACTTTCAAAGGTATGTTAAGGAGCGCATATCGCACGCGGTACTTACTTGCGGAGCAAGAAAGCACCTGAATCGCAGCGGACGCGAGCGGACGACGCATCTCATTGTCGACACCAGCGCCACCGCTGCATCCTGACCGGCTACTCTCGCTCGCAGATTCTGATACTTCTTCTAGCCACCGTAGTTTGGCAACACTGTAGTTTGGCCTCTACGCACTTCTTCTTTGATTGCCGCTAAATGGCAGGCTGTTATGAGCTCCTTACGGCAACACCTATTGGGATAAACAGTTAGAAACGAGCACTGAAATCCCTTATTGTTAAAATCTTAGACAATATCAAAAAAGCAAACGTGTTTTTTTCTAAGCGAGTATTCGCCACTGTTGGTACCACGACAGATACAAACACATTGTTGATGCTGCATTGCCAGTGGCATCAGTCACAAAGAGATCATGATCCACGACCAAGTCATGGCAGCGTAAGGTTCACAGGACGCTGTCCCCTGGGCAGCGTTCGATGAGAAGCACCCACAGTCGCAAATGTCTTTATCCGAATGCAAGTCTAAATGCGTAAGACGTCAGCTGTCCTGTTTTCTTTGGGAGAGCTTACTCTGTTGCCCTATTCTCCTTTCCGTAACCTCTCGTATGTGCTTTATTATTGTATTATTTAGCACTGCGACATGTGTCCGGAGGTCCTACGCGGTTGAGGATTGCCAAGTTTCAAGCGAAGCGAGTAAGCCCCGATTCAGTGGTTCGTGCTCCTCGACCATGCATCTCAAAGACCATCATCCGAACCGCCATCAATCCGCAAGTAGTGCGGGCGCTTTGTGTGCCTTTGTAAACCGCTGTCATATGTACACCGCAGCTTTACGTCAGCTCTCTCTAGTTCACTGCATATGCTTGCTTTTCAAATATGATGCTGCTGGCGGGACAGGTAAATATAGAAATTTGACTCAAGTTATACTATACCGCATCCTTCCATACCGCACGTGATTGTTTTAAGGCTAGAAATAATGTGGTTGTTGTTTTTGTTTTTTTAAGTTTAATTTGAATATTAATAGCATGATGTTTTTACGCGTATAACATACTTTGTCTCCCACTGATTGCATCGCTCGAAAGGCGTGTGCTTGTTTTCTCGTCTGACTTTGACCGTACTGATCCCCGAAGTTTCGCGAAGGATGGGCAATATTCAATTTTGAAGTAGTTGAAACATATGCATTTTTAGTTTGCGTTCCTGCGAGCTGTTGGATGTCCGTCTTGTTCATCGCTACTTGGATAAACTTAAGGCTCAACTCTGTGCAGCAAATACGCGTCGAACGATCGACGGACTTCACCCGGCGGCACGCTCGCTTTGCGCTCGGCGCAATGGCCACGGTTCTGACGGACGCTGCGCACACAGCAAACGACGCCGGGTGAAATTCCTCGGTTTTTCGCACCATATTCGCTCCATCGACTCCGGCCTTTTGGAGTTCTTTGATGCAACAAATCTGTCCAGAATATTTCGTGTCCGGCTTTGTATCCAGGTAATTCGTGTGATCAGTTAATAATCTGATTGGTCATTCCGTGCAATTATGCCAAAACGACCCCACTGGGCAATAAGTTGTCATTTCGTGTCGTTATAAAAACGTGCAAGCCTTGTTTCATCAGGATGTTTATACATTGCCGAACGTATTCATTCCGATTCAATTTCTTTTCCTGTTGCCAATCTTATTTTTCTATATTCTCTTCGCCTCAAGTCCAGACGCAGTCGACGCTAGAGCTGATGGGACTCTAGAGCTGACAGCGTCTAAAGAGCATCATCATGGCGGTCGCCATGTTTCTGTACGTGTTCTATCATCGCTAAGCCAATCAGAAATACAAAAAGCCAAGTAACTTGCGCTTTTGACGCTGCTTGGTTGGTCCCATTACAACGTAGCGTCGGCTGCTTCGGGACTTGGGCTCAAGCGAAGTATAGTGGTGAGAGGATCGCTACTAAAAAGCTTTTAGCGGCGGTCCTTTATCCCTTCGCAATCCTTTCAACACTAGAAATTTAGTGGTGTATGGATCGCATTCTATTATTTATGGAATTAATTATTCTTTTTTTTTTTTATCTTAATGTCATTTGACGTGCTCCTTAGGCTAGAATTTTTCGCGTGGTATGGAAATCGAGCACATATAAAACGTATTTTGTTCAAATCGCGTTTCGTTGCTGGAGCTATATATTATAAGCAAACCACGTGGAAAGGTTTTACGGCGTTGAGTGCGCTCATCTTAAATCCTCGAACACATAAACGAAAACAGGACTATTTCGTATCTCGCTCTCCTGAATCAATTAGGTTACTTTTTGCTATTCGAATCTGTTGAAGTATTCTGTGTTCTGGAGTCACATAGAAAAAATAGTAGTGACTCTCATTACGGCATTTGTAGTACTTTTTTGCTTGTGCAAATTAAGTTCAAATTACACGGACTCGTACAGACTATAAAAATCAGCAATGAACGACAAAGGTCAAGAAGCTTCATCGCTTCTCCACTCGCCTCCCAAACCACATGGTTCACGGGCTGATTTGGAAATTGCTCCTGAGAAACGTCACCAAGCGCTAGAGAACATGGTTCCACGAGTGACTAGTACCACCACACCTATTGAGACCTAAATATATGCTGTGAGGTAGAAGCTTTCAACATATTCGTCAACATTGACAAGGACGGCTTCCTGACCCTGATTAGACTTCTAAATCGCTGTCACTAAGAAGAATCGGTCAAGTACGAGCCCTTGTAGAAAATCGTTCTCTACTAAGCGGCTCAACGCAAAAAAACAGCAATGAAAGTGGCAGCATAGACGGATCGATATATGTCCAGTAGTAGTTTCTTTGAGTTGGGAGACGGCCTATATTACCATTAACAATTACCGTGGACTCTACAGGCAAGTCCATGTCGGACTTAAAAATAAAAAAAAGAAGACGGAGACAAAGATTCTCAAACGAAAAGAATAAAAATCTCCCTTTTCATGGAGGTAATTGCATATTCTGCCTTAGTCGACCTAGTTAAAGCCCCTTTCTTCAGAAAGCTCTCGGAGCTGTGCAAGACTCCGTGCCTGGCATAGGAAGAGGGAGGGAACCCCAGGTTCTCCCCTTGCCTACTTTGTTCTGCCCTGATGATTGGCCGCTGCCTCGTGCAGTATTTGTGTTCCTTTGTGCAAATATTACTCGATCATTTCTTAATCTGCAGGAAACAAAATTATAATCTGAGGAAGGAAAGAACTCAATGATGCGACCATGATGATCAGGTTTTGCCGCAACTCCGGAAAGAACTCGGTGATGCGATCATCAGGTTTTCCCGCAATTCCGGCCGCCGGAAGAGGTATATTGAGGCACAGAGCTGGCCGACAAACTTATGTATCATTTTCTTCTCTATTTTTTTTCTAGAGGGGGGGGGGGAGGATAAGAGGAGAGGAGGAGTTGGGAAGTGATGACAACGAGTTTAACGAAATTTTTAGTAAATTCAAAAAAAGCCAGACATATAGCAAAGTGTGCCTACGTATCTTTAAAAGAAACCTTCCAACTTAACGTGCTTACAACCTTTCCCCGTGTACTGCTGTTATCAGTAAGTGAAAGTAAAAATGAAGATTTAGAACTTGCAAGTGATTTCTACAGCTAGAAGCGAAACCGTTACGTCCTTCAAAGTCTCACGCTAAGCACGTGCCGTGAGCTGGATGAACGCTCGTCATTTTTGTGGGAGATCGTTCTGGGTTTCAGACTGTAGACCACGAGCATTTCCGTGGGGATAACCGCGCTTTATAAAATAGCAGAAATTGTCACGTGCACGTTCGCATCAAGTGCCGGCACTGGATGCCAATGGTGTCGTCGTTTTCTTTGTTCACCACTGTTTGCCACCGATCGGTGCTTTGTCCATAACCTGGTCACATGTGTATTCTTCCCGTTATTTATTTATTTATTTGGTTCATCGTGACTCAAAGTGTCTGAAGTCTTTGTATGAGACAGGGTTCGCTAAAAAGGGTCCAAGTTACTCGTTGCTCGGTCGCGTCCCTAACGTTTCTCGGATTAGGTTGCATTACCACTTAATATTCTACCTATTTCCATCGCTTATCACTCGGGCGAGGAATGCCCGGCGCGTGGTATTCCATGGAACAGAGCTGCTGTGCATGCTCAGAATGCATTTCACACCCTATACCCGGGAAGAACGTTTTGTAGCTATGCAGTCAAAGCTATGGACGCACGGGCGCTTGAGCACCTTGAGCACCAATCAAAGCTGTGCACGCGCACTATTCACTTCTTCTGAAATGTCACAGAAAGTTGTCCACAGGTGTATGTGTTGATGGAAGCGCAGAAGGGGGCGATTAGTAGTGAGTTTTCGTTTACGAGCAAACACAAACACTGTGCGTTTGAGTTAACGTTGCATACTCTCCACTGAGCGTGGGCGGATTCCCCAGCTATGTCTTGGAGTGGCGAGTTGCAACGACGCGCAGCGTGGAGCACGCAACGCTAACGCAAACGCACAGCGCTTGCGTTTGCTCCTATACTCAATAGAGAGTTTTAGTAATACGTATAGGGGCAAACGCAAACCCCCTACGTTAGCGTTAACGTTGCGTCGACGGAACGTTACGGAGCGCGTCGAATACGCACTTTTAGTACAGCGGAAGAAGAACGCATACGTAAAGACTTGTAGCGCCATCTAGATGTGCTCCTTTAAACTGCTTCAAACAATCCAAAGCGGGTATTCGGTCAAGCCAATCCAAAGCCCCGATTCTCCTCGCTTTGTTACGGAAGTGCGTGTTTCTGTGTGCCTGTTGTGTACGTGTTTTGTCTTTCTTGTTTTTTTGTGTTTTTTTTTGTACCGACCGCACGGTAGACACATTTTGGGTTCGACGGCGTCGCCAACGTTCTTGGCTACCGACACCCATCTTTGTGGGTGCTCAAAAGGGTTCGTCGCGTTGACTTCTTTGAGGAGGTTGATGTCATCTTCAATGGTAAAGCGAACCCGTCCAATGCGCGTAGCACTTCCGCTGGTTTGCCTCACCGCCGCCATTTTTCAAACTGGACTAGTCTCGCGCTCTCCCGTGCGCGATGAGAGCAACGAGATGGCACGCAGGGGACCGCTACATACGTTCGCAAAAATCGATAGCGAGCGTACGTACGCAAGGCTCGCCGCAGTACGTACGTATGGCGCATGCGCAGTGTGGAGGACGCAACGTTAACGTTAACGTATGGGGTCTGCGTTTGCTCCTATACGTATTACTAAAACTCTCTAATACTAAAACTTTCTATTCGAATGGCCTATACATATTTCCACTGCTGATTATCTAGGCGAAAAATGCTTAGTCACTTAGCTGTAGACGCATGTGCGGCGTCTGATATCAGCAGAGGAGCTGTACTGCGCATGGTCAGAACTCGTTCTACGTACAGCCCACTGCAGACAAAGGGAGTTTTAGTAGACAGGGTTTCCCCCTCCGCTAAGCCCTCCGCAACGAAAAAGTCGCTACTGCGCCTGCGCGCCGATGGCCTTGACTGTTGAGCTCCGAGTATCGTCATGGGTTGCGAAAAGCGTTGCGGGACGGCGAAAACGATCTACAAAAACTCCCTTTGGTTGCACTCTCTTCCGTCTTTGAACGCCCCTACGCACATTTGCGTTTGAGCGCAGTGCGTTCCGTTGCGGCAAGCAGACGCGTAGCGTTGCGAAGAGCGTTCGCGCCAAGCTTGTATACACACTGTTTAACACGCGGTCGACTGCAGTCAAGAGCCAATAAGAACGCGTCGCTATCGGCTCACGTAGAGCAAGCGAAATTCACGGCAACATGGCGGAGCCCGGCGACAGCGTCGTGGTGGTCGATCTTGGGACAAGCCGTCTGGCTTCCCCAACATTCTGTCCGGCTTGAATCATCAACATCTTTTAAAAACTCGATCGCGCATTCCCCACCGCTCCTAAAAACGAAAATGCAGGTTCTGCGAACGGAGAACCGGATTCGCATCGCCGAGTGGAGCGACCGAACACGTGACCCTTCTCTCTTTTCTCGGCTTCTGACTGGTGGAACGCACCGCAACGCTTTGAAAAGTTGAGCGAGTCTCTAGCCCTCCCTTGCGTCGCTCTACCGAGCGTTGCAGGACGGCACGCGTCGTACCGCAAGCGACCGCTCCTGACCGCAAGGACGACGCAACGCACTCAAACGCGTTCAAACGCGAATGTGCGTATACGGGCCTTTAGGAATCTCACAAATGTGAACGCCGTCTGTTGCGTCCTCCTAAATCGCAAAACGATTCTCGCTAGCGTATGTTCATGTGATGAACGCCGAGTGAAGTAGAAGGGCTGAACAGCGCGTGGAGAGAAAGTCCGAGCTTGTTATGATTGCCGTGTCGTCGTTGTAGAATGTCCCGGAAATTCGGCTTCCGGTTTTCTGTATTCTCGTGTCACATGATTCAGCACTGAAAGCTTCAGCGTCTCCGCGAGAGCGGAGACGCAGAAGCGAGCTGGATGGCGCTGTGCGAATCCAGTCACGGTCAGCGCAAGAAGCGCGGGGCGTGGCGAAGAATCTCATTATCGCTCTTCAGCTAATCACATTGCGGCATTCGCTGGCGAGATCACCGAAGAACCACTCAGGAAGCGAGAATTAACATAATAAGCCACGCCGTGCGTTTCTAAACCTGTGGGCGTGGAAATGAATGAGAAGCAAGCAAGCTTTGGCGCATAGTTCATACGCTGCTCAAAATAGTTCCCAGTGTTTGACCGTTAAAACAAAACGCAAAACGCTGTTATTTTCTGGGTTTTCTTTTGCGTTTGAAGTGTGTACATTTTGAAGAAAAAAGAACGAATAAAAGCATCTCGTACGCACCTTAAAACTATCGTAATTCACCGCATAAAATTGGAAATTAGATAGCGCTTCGCGAGGAGACACTTTGTTTACTGCGGCTCTTGAGGGGCAAACTAGTATGGTGGTACTGCCGTAACCCGACGTAAAGCGCAGCTTGGTTCGCCATATCGCGTGTATTATTATTGGATAGCGGTTTGGCCGCTTTCAGGGTTCTGGTGGCACACGCGACGTCAGACTTGTTGAGTTGAGCCTTAGGTTTGTGAAATACGCCGAATGATTGGTAAGTTTTAGTGCTAGAGATTTTTAGTATCGCGCATCGGAGCAAACGCAAGCGCTGTGCGTTAGCGTTGCGTGCTGCACGCTGCGCATGCGCGTCGTCGCCATGCGTCAATCCAAGACCGCAGTTTGGGCTCCGCGCACGCCCAGTGTGGAACACGCAACGCTAAAGCAAACGCGCAGTGCTTGCGTTCGCTCGTATACGCAATACGAAAACTCTCTATTGTTGAAAGGTGATATGGGGTAACAACATTGCGCATGTCTTTATTTTTTTTTTATATATATTTTCTTTTGTAGTTTGACCAAATGAAATCCAAACTCCAGCGACAGGAAAGGCCCAGGGCTGACCAGATTTACCGGGCATCACCTTCTCGACAGATTTCAGGAGTGAGACGGGCAGTGGCAGTAACACGACCACGCACCCGAAGTCCTGAACGAAAAAGCAGAGAAAGCGAAGTCACAGCAGGTGATGCCAATAATGTCAGTAGATTTTTTTTTTTTTTTTTTTAACTAGGTATGGATTTTTTTTAACGTTGCATATGCGTTTTTGGAGGCGGCTATTTGGTGAAAACGGAAAAGCGAGAGGCGAAACCTAGAGGCAAATGCCTTACGACCTTGAGAACAATATGCAGTATCCTCGCCGCAGCGGGGCTCTCTCGCGGGTGGCGCCGCACTCCCATTGGCTGGCGTAAGCGAACATTTGACCGCACAGACAACCCAATGGCGTTGTCATTGCGATTCACTGTATGAGTCTCGGTGTATAAACGATTGCACCGAAACTTTCCGACCCAAAAACGTATTCTACGCGTGGCGATTTTGTTCGTTTTCTCCATATGTTTCGATGTTTTAAGAAGTGCCAGCATCTATTACGTCTGTTCACATAGAACCGCTGGCGAACACACGCCCTGTCCCTTATAGCCGATTTACACGACGGACCGAATCGTAATTTTTATCTGCGGACCGTTTGCCACGCGACCGTCACGTCACAGATTCCTGCGAACCGCGCCTCGTCCGCGGACGCGCGGACTGATAAAGTTGTGGTTCTCCTTTGGGCCACTGCCTTTGGGAGTACCACGTTCGCGGCGAGACGCTCTACCGCGAAGCAGGTTCGTACTCGCGTGGCATGCTGCTCTTTGTGTGCAAACAGACACCAGTCACGTTGGTAACGGTGATAAACTCTGTTTATTTACAATGAAACAAATAACAAGAATACAGCGGCTATAAGCTGGTGAACGCCGTCGGTGCGGAGATCGCCCACGGCCGAACGGTCGTTCATAAAGGTACAAAGGACGGGGTAAACGCTCACCGGTGCACCGGACGGTTCCCCGTTGTCGCCGCCACCGAACCCCAGGAAGAAGAGAGCCGCGAGATCCTGCTGTCCAGTGGTTTTAAGATAACGGCGGGACGAAGTGGCCAATCAAGGAGCGACACGTCGATCTCCTTTGTGCGGGGGTTCGTTACGGAAATCGCCCCAAAGGGGGAGAGGAGGAAGCCACTCACAGTAGCTATACAGGAACTCTAACTCACAGTGGTAAGCAGCGCCACCTCTCGCTACGTCGGAGCGGCCGCCACGGCGCGCCAAAACGCTGGCGCGACAGAATGTTGAGGGATCACAATCCCCACAAAGTCGAGCGCCTTTTCAGTCGCCGATTTTTAGCGGGAGATTGACTTGAAAAGCGTTTAGTCTGGCAATGGTTTAATGTTTTCCTTGTTTTGTGTTTTCCGACGATTAAAACAAAAATGTCCCATCGTTGTGTTTTGTGCATTCGCTGGTTCATTTTGTCGTGCTATTCTTGGGGGTTCCACGCGTGAAAGAAACTTCAGAACCTTTGTCCGGCTGACGCGACGCAGGTTCCGGTACTCTTCCGGGTCCGTGACAAGAAGCTTCCGATAAAACTCGCCGAGCACGCCCCGATAACTCTAGCACGCCCAATCAGCCTTTCACCGAGCATGACCTTTCTTGTGGCTGTAGTGTAAGTACTTGAGTGTCGTGCACGATCGCGGAGTGCTTGAAGGCATCTCCAAACGCCCCTCCGCGAGCCCAGAACTTCGTCGCTTCTACGCCGAAGCATGTTCGAGCAGGACCATGCCTGTGTCACTGTCATGCTTTGAGTTAGTAAAGCTAGTGTGGCTTTGCGTGAAGCCTATTAAGGTGTTCTGCCTAGATCTGTGCGTAACAGCGCCTTTCAATAAGATTCTTTATCGCATTAGCAAACGTCGATTTCTCTCTTGGACAACGGTGCCACGGTGCGATGTTGGAGTTTCGTGGCACTGTGGGGAGGCGAACAGGTTCAGTCCGTCCTCGCTCGCGTCTGCTCGTCGTCTCCCTCGTGTGGATGGGCTTGGGAGACGGACGAACCGCGGACATGCCGTCACGTGTTCAATCTGTCCGCGGATCACTCCGTCGTGTGAATCGGCCATTAACAACGGCAAATGTGTTTAGAGTCCGTAACAGTGTGAGGGTTTATGCCCCGGTTGACCGTAAGTGCGGTTGAGGCCAACTCTACTGACGTGAGCCACCCACGCTTTGAGCGTGCCTATGATAGTGCACTTAAATTCGAACGGTACAAGTATGTAACGGACTGATCACACATGCAGCGGAGCGATACAAGCATAGCGCTGACCTCGCGCTAAGTGCGTGCTGACAAGAGCGTTCACCAGCTTTGTACCGCACCGTCAAGACTGTTGCTCATGGCAGACGATTAGTAGCTGACGTCACGTGATCAGCAGCGGTACATCAGCGCTTTGCTGCATGTGAGAACCGGCTTTTATTCGGATAAATATCCTCCAGATGAAACCGGGTATCGTCTCGCTTCAGATCCTTTCGGGATCTTGTTGCATCGCCGCGGAAGAGGAGCAAGGCTCATCCATGCGACTCCTAGACACAGATGTCTGAGGTGCAACCGCGACGTCTCGAGCCACAGGGACTCGCCAACTGGTACAGGGTCTTTTCTTTTTTCTAAAGGCAGCGAACATTGGTATAAAGGAACGAACGGGCTACGTGGCTCACCGGTATATCGAAATCATCTGCCGACGATTCACTTGTAGTCAAATATACTCCGTTTCCCTTCAAATCCACTGTGGATTTCCCCTGTACCACTGAACTTGCAATAATCGTTATCATCATCATCATCATCATCCTTTCAAGTCCGACAGCAGCCAACGCTGCGATTCGATGGAATCTAGAGTGCCTTCATACACACGCGCGCTTTTGCCCTAATGGAATCAAGTAGGCAGCGCCAAAACTGCATCGTCTCGGCGCTTGTTGTCTTTGTGAGTGTACCGGTTAAACCAATCACGCACACACACACAAAAAAAAAGAATCGCAGGTTCGCAATCTATTTATTGTACGTGATTGATTTAGTCGATGATAAGAAACGCACAAAGACGACGAGAGCCGTGATGGTACACTTTTGGTGCTGCTTAATTGATTGGGGCTCCGTTGGATTGCGTAGAGTAGCGCCGGTCGAACCTTGAGTGAAACGGACTATACGGTGAAATGCGTGCACACACGCAGACTTATTTTTTCTTTTATCTCAAAGTTAAAACACGTGCTCAAAAAAAAAACAAAAAAAAAAACACACCCGTAAATCGTACAAAAACTGAAACAGGGAGACATCATTCCACGCTTTTTCCATGAAACGAAGGTGTTTAGGGCACAATGTGGTTTTGGTAAGAGCATGTACCCTGAAACACCGCAGAAGTTCCCAATTCATTCAAGCGCCCACTAAGAACCTGTTCCAAACTTGGGAATTGTGCCAGTTATACGTTAAGCGCCCGATTTTACCAGTGTCTAGATTAAAGTTAATCATGTTTTCTGTTAAAGTGGGGTGGGCACTCTCCCAGTATTTCACGGTATGTAATATTAAATTAAAGGATCATTTGTAAAACGCGGATTTTTTTATTTAATTTTTTTTGGGGGGTGGGGGATCATGTGGTTTTTATTTTTCCCCCCTTTTTTTAAGTCTATTCTTTTTTTTTTTTATTTAGATTTTTATTTTTATTTAGATTTTTATCTCAAAGTCACGCGGCCAAGATTCGGGGGGCCGACGATCGAGTATATTCGTGTAATTGTTGTCTCGATCCTATTTTCGTACTACGCAAGTTTCCTTATCAAAGTAACGTATGAATAATTACAACATCGTTCTGACTTGGAAGAACCTTCCAACACACTGTACGTAAGTACTATCACGATCAATATCAGTGCGAACACCGCTCCGCGTGGCCCGCGGTACTATCGGTGCCCTCTGGCGATTGCTCTAGGAAGCATCAGTGCACCTTGCGGTCAAGACATATCGTATCTAGCGATCGCCGCACCACTCTGCACTTCCTGGTCGTATGCTAGCGAGAAACGGTCGGCGAAACTGCGAAACTGTTCACCAATGACAAAGCGCAATTTGCGCTAGCAATGTGCGCCAGGAGGAATTACTTGTATATTCTTAGTGTCATTTTTTTATTATGAAGTTTTAGTAGATTATTCTCCTGACTCCGATAACAATACCCGATACTTCGCCGACACCTTTAAGCATGCATCATATTGTTATAGGAGGTATCAAAACAATCAACTAGGATTGCCTATTATTTACTTCCCGTAAGTTTTGCGAGAGCAAAGGACCACGAGTGCGCAAAGGCAAGAAGTTAGCGCGGTGCGAGCGTGTGCGACACCCTTCATCACAGAAAACAGCGAAATAAAAACGATGAGGACGAAGACACAACGTCCTCGTTGTTTTTTCGCGCTGTTTTTTTTCGCTTGCAGACGACCCGGAAGTGCAGAGTGGTGCGGCGGTCGCTAGGGGCGATATGTCTCGACCGCAAGGTGCACTGATGCTTCAAAGAGCAACCGCCAGGGGGCACTGATGGTACCGCGGGCCACGCGGAGCGGTGTTCGCACTCATATTGATTGTGATAGTACGTACACGCCTTGTACTGCATGCCGCTTACCGTGTCAAAAAAAAAACAAAAAAAACTCTTTATTGCTTTTTTTTTCTTATTAAGTGATATAAGAAGCCAGAGTATCGGTACTCCGAGCTCTATCGTTATTCGCGACTCCAATTCACTATAGGTGGTGCCACTCGTGTTTTCCAGAATGGCAGTTACAGTGAGGGCCAAAGATGCGTGCCGGTATACCACTTGCCGAGCCTGTCTAGTAGTGCTGGCCTCAGTGAGCGGCGCAAATAATAACGTCTATTTTGGATTTTATTTCTCGGTATCGGTATTAGTTTCGGATTCTTTCATACCTCAAGATGTGTCTCACTGCGTAATTATTGAGCTGAAGAAGTTGTGCGCGGAAACTTTATTTTGTGACATACGTGTCTGCTCCGGGCACTTCAAAATATTTTGGAGTGTTCAGTGTCCCTTCAAAGACAAGGTCTTTTATAGAACTTAGATGTAACCGAATATTGTATTTCCTGAAAAAATCAGGGCCGATATTTGTGTGTTTTTGCTGCCTTTTCTCGCTCAGATAATTGTCATTAAAATAATTTACTGCGTGCCTTTTAATAGGTTTTGGTGTATTCAGGCGATGCATTGCTTTAACATTATTTTCAGCATAAGAATAACAGAATCAATCCAAATTTTACAAAATATCGCCACGGGTGATGCGTTTATAAAATATGTTAACAAAACATATAATTAAGAAGCACTGTCCTTACTACAAAAACCCAAAGACGGAATCCGAGTCAGACAGCAGAAGTGTGTATTTTTTTAAAGCAACACCTGACGCATAGGAGTTTATATTCGATCCAGTGTTTATGTCTATATTATAACAATGTCAGAGTTTTTCCTATGCTAAAAAGAAAACATAATGAGACCTTTCTGGAAAGACTTTTTATGGTTCAACGGCGTATTTTTGTGGTCATGGCGTTTATTGGGGGCCTACATGGCCTCAATTTGTAATATTAATAATCATAATACAATTAACATATTTTAATAGGTAGTTTTTCAAGGTCTAATATAATTTTTTGCTTATGATCTTATTTCCCACGCGCGAACAAATATGGCAATCAAACGTGTGCAAATCATCATCACTGGTGCCGATTGCAGAGTTTTTATTAAACACGTTATAAAAAAAATGAACTAAAAATAAAATCAATTAAAACATTCTAGCTGATCTCAAAAATCCATGTAAACTTACATTAATTGTGGGTAAAGCATATGGTACTATCAAAGTCGCGACTTTTGACAATCGGCAAAACTCTCGAGGTCGCCGCCAATCCCTACAAACCATGCAAACGCCCCGAAATCTCGAGAAAAAAAATTGGTTTTTTTTTAATGTGTGTTTGTTTTTTACGAATTTTCCCGTAACATTTATTTTCTTTCATTTTTACGCGCCGACGTTTTGCCAATCTCAGCCTTTCCAATTCGAAGGAACGCCTACCCGCTTCCACGTCTGCTCACTGCAGCACGTTTCGTTGGGGTTGGAAAAACGGTGAAACAGTAGTTAGTTTTAGTATTGCGTATATACCAGTGAACGCATGTACATTCTGTTTGACTTGGCGTTGCGTATTTCACACTGCGCGTGTGCGAAACCCAAAATTATACGGTCTTGGATTGGACCATGGCGATGACGCGCATGCGCAGCGTGTAGCACGGTATACTGTAACGCAAACGTACAGTGCTTGCGTTTGCTTCTAGACGCAATACTGAAACTCTCCAATAAGGTACAATCCCGTACCGACTGCAGCACTACATCGGGAGAGTGAAGAGTGTTGTTTGCATTCGGAAATGACATTTCGCGATCCATGATCGCAGGCAGTTCCCCCGTGCCCTCTGAGCATGGAGACCCTCACTTGAGCGCTTCCCGTTTCCGCCGCGGGATGGCGAGCAACGAACTGGAGACACGAACTGGAGACGCGAATTGTGTCGGCGAATATAAATGTACTCTAACACCAGCCTGAAGGTCGGTTCACACAATGACATTTGCTTACGATTTCTTACGTTACGCGAGGAGTCACCGTGAGATTCGTGTTTCGTACGTAGCGTGCAAAGCTGCTCCTTGAACCGGTCGCTTCGCTTCGTTCGAAGCACGGATGTCCCGGTTACTGCGACGTAAGCGGTCGTTAACGGACCTAGCTTAACGTGAAAAAAACAAAACAAAAAAAAAAAGCCTCATGTGTGTCTTAACCAACACCACCTATACTCTGTCTCATCCTACGATGGACTAAAGGCCATAGCCACGGGCCGCGAGGTCCAATCACGTTGCACGCTATACTATGACACGCTTAACATTGATTAGGGGTGGACGAATAATGCTCGAATCCAAAAGCGCCGCATCATTTCTATAGCTTCGACGCTGCAAAAAGCCTATATTTTGTGGCTTCCTTTGCAATCTAAAATTGTTGAGTCACTCAGTGCTCTTCTATTCGAAGCACTGTCCACCCGTCCTTTTATCAGTGATCCGAGACGCGGGCACCGATACGTGCATCGAAGCGAAATACCGCACAATTTCTATGTACCTCGTGATTGGATCTGGCGGTCCGTAGCCTTCGCCTTTAGTCCATCGTAGGGTGAGACGAAGTATAGACAGAAAGCCTCCGCACCGTGATCGCATCATCATCACAGTCAGATCGATCGAGGTCTGAGATTGGGCCCGAGTGCTGTGTCAGTGTTCGTCTGGGGCTCGTGGCCAATCAGTGCGTCGAAGGTCTGTCTCGGGCCCAATAGCCGAGTTAGCGCCATCCGACTCTGATGACGTTTCATGAAGGAAGAGTGGCGCGTTCGGAGGCCTTCATTATTCTCGATTATGTTGCCTTAACTCGGTAGCTTCGCGCAGATTGAATTTACAGGTATGCATGTAAATTGAGCGGAGAGACAGTCTGTCGAACGACTATGTGGGTCGAACAAAGCTGTGGGCATGGCCGCTGAATACGCTGGAGCAAATCGAATTGGGCTTTGGCTGCGCTTGTATTCACGGCTTTCGAATGCGCGCTCGCAAAGACAGGCGCAAGAGTAAAATAATTTGTCCCGCGATAAGAACGAAACGACATTTCAATTCCACGTTCGCGAAGCCGAGGGCTTATGAGATTAGAATGTCATTAGCTTAAATCGAAGCAGATTACGAGGCTCACATGGATGTTTTTATACGCATACAAACGAGATCGGCAGCAGGATCAAACTTTTATTTGCCTAATCAGCAAACGTCTTTTTTTTTTTTTTTTTTTTGCTCATAGGTTTAGTAACCTTGCAATTCTAGAGACGGTTGCCATCATAAAAGCTGTAAGACTGAAGATAAAATGTAGATAACCTTTTTTCTACAAACAAAAATACGTCACTGCCGTGGCAAGACGTTGAGGGCCGCGTTTTTTTCGGAGAGTACACAGCAAACGATGCTCTCCGAGACGTCAAATGCGGCTGGTTAGCACCTGCTAGGTTAGTCGGTGAGAAGAAACTCATAAAGCCGACGAGTGCCGTGAGGATGCACTTTTGGCGCTGTTGATTGGCTCCCGAGGATCGTAGCTTTGGCTGCGGTCGAACTGAATGTGAAGCGGAGCATAGGACATGAGACGCTGCATATGTCGTGTTCCGTATGTATTCTTTTTTTTTCGTTCTGTGCTATAATTTGTACGCGTAAATGATATCGGTACACTTCTGACTTCGAGTGACTCCGACTTCAGTGCGTCTAGCAACCTTCTCAGGTCGAGTAACTCCGACTTCATTCGGTCTAGCAACGTTCCCCGACCGAGTGACTCCGACTTCATTCGGTCTACCATCGCATCCGCCGAGGACCGACGACGATAATCCAAAAGTACGTGACTCTGCACGCATTCGAGGCCGGTGGCATTGGTTCTCGAACGTGCAGGTCCCACCGACTAAGGCGCACTCAGGAAGGAAGCAGTTCGACTGAGCCGCGTAAAGTGGGTGGGCTGGGCCGGTGGGATGCCGTCATTATTTGTTGTTGTTTTCTTAATTACGAAAATGTATGTAGATCTTCTCTTATCATCAGCCGTTGCGGTGGTTTTGTTGCTGAGCGCGAACTTTCTACAGGGCACAATTCTCGCCAGTGGATTTGTTCTCCTCAGCAAAAACACGTAGGAATGAATGCAGAAGGAAATGGCGCTCCGAGCCAGCACCCCTTGTTGCTCGCTGTGTAACACGCGTGAACTTTTACATGTAAAAGCTGCTTCCCTGCACGAGAATTCCAGTTCAGAGGTAACTTTCGAACATACTCTAAAAATTACCTCGTACTGACTTTCCCATGAGAAGGCAGCGAGCCAATCCTTAGAATGTTATTACCATATCAAAACACTGCCACATAACGTTCATGCTTACGGTGAGACTACGGTTATAGTCGCAACCACAAAGCGGATTGCGCACGTTGTCGTTAAAAGCAGCGCGGGAAATTTTACAGGATCTTGCACAATCATCATACGCATCCACTATGCGCCTGCGGTTCAGCCGCCGGTGTAACTGATCTTTTAATGCGATATGACCTCTTATGACTATACTTATAAGTAGTCACAAGAGGTCACTTTGAACGCGAGTTCCCGCTGAACGCTGGCTCATCGTATACGACGAGCCAGTGTTCAGCTGGAATTAGCGTTTAAAGTCCCAGCCTAACTGGTACAGGGCCCCGTTGGGAAAAAAGTCGGCGAGAAACCTGGCAGCCGTGATTGGCCAACACCGCACTTGACCTTGGCGCCGGCCAATCGCCGACTTTTAAGGCGAAAGCCTCATATATCCCATTAGAGAAAAGGCTTCGGCGTTGTGCCCGAAAGATGGTCAAACACTACCTCATAAAGCACGCGCCGCTCAAGGTCAAAGTGGACGCGGCTCAAAAATAAAACACAAAGAAAAGCACAGCAACACAGATGCTTCGTCAAAGAAGCCGTGAGGCCGGCGGGGGCTCCGCGCCTGCGCAGTGGGGGAGCGTGATGTCACCGCCGGAGCGCCGTGTGCAAAAGGAAGACGTGGCGCGCTGCTTGTAGGAATACGCTGCGTGTACGAATACTTTCGCATTCCTACACGTAAGTAGTCTTGAGTGTCCTCGACGTGTTTTTTTTTTTTTTCGCCAGGTGTCCAGATTAGAGTCCCTGGTGCATGTCTAATATGTGACCCGTGCTCGCCCTCAGTGGATGATGTAGAAACTTCAGCACTTTGGCGTTCTGCCTGGGTGGTGTCGGCTTGCCACGTCTGCGGAAGACGCCAACTCTATTCGGTCAGCCTTCACTGACCGAATATTCTCCACCATGTTATTGTTATGCGCTGCTGGACGCGTGCGAAGACCTAACTTTTTTTTCCTGTTTCTTTCAAACCACGTGGCTCGCAATTCTCGGTAGACAGTTGGTCGCAGCTAACAACATATCGTGAAGTCATGTAGCCTGAAGACACTGAGCTTCAGAATGAAACCTTGCGAATAACGTAACCCTGTAACTTGTTGCAGGCAAACACACAAAAAATCACGTCTTTTGATCTAGGGTGCTGAGCCTGTGAAACTCCGTCTTAACTTCTCCAGCACAGATGAGATTTCCCTTCCTTTCATGAACCAACCACGTCATTCGTGTGGCTTTCTTCTGGGGTCGCAATGAAGCCATATGTTGCTTGAAAGCGAATGCCACGGAAGAGCAGCGTTTTAAGGTATTGCGCGCCGCTGGTCCCGTTTCAGAGCCGGGGACGGTGGTGGTACGTCGCTTCCAGCCCCGCGTGGGCCAACTGCTTCGCTCTGGAGGCGCCGAGGAACCGGAGGGGCTCGAGCGGCCGCTGGTCGACTCCCGGCCCCTGCCGCCCGTCGACACGCTGGAAGCCTGCGACAGGGCCGCACAGAGGTCGGTGGCAATGGCCGCATGGCGCGCTCGTGGCGAGCCTCCACGATTGTGGTCTAGCATTGCATATTAAGATTTACTAACGAGTTTACAATTGTTCTTTTTAAGGTGAGCCATCGTATCTTACCTAATTGAGGCTTTGAAAAACATTTTGGTGTAATGTGTTTTGTTGTTGTTGTTTTCAACGAGGAGATTCATAAGTGAAGACATCAACACAAGTGACAAGTCTAGAAATTCGTATTCAGCGTTATAATCGTTAGTACTTATTCGTTTTAGCATCAAAAATGTTTTTGACTGATGATGATGCTTCCCTGCTTTCCTGCGACTACGTCCAGGAGTTTAATTATTTCAAAGTATTGACTATTACTGACGCAACACTTCGTTGCACTATTTGTGGTGGGAGGGTCTAGGACTTTTCGGTGTAGGGCGTTTTAGTGTATGACGTTTCGGTGTGGGACTTTTCGGTGCGCGGACATTTCGGTGCGCGGACATTTCGGTGCGCGGACATTTCGGTGCGCGGACATTTCGGTGCGCGGACATTTCGGTGCGCGGACATTTCGGTGCACGGTCAGTCAAAATCGTAAGCTTTTTTGTTGTTGTAATACGCACTATTTTAGCTAGAAATGTTTTTTTTTTTTTTTGCGCTTTATAATTTTGTAGACTTGGTCATTCATTTACGGTCCCGTACTGGTATACGACCTAAGTGACTCTGCTAGGCGCAGCACCATCCTGCGTGAGAACTGGGGACGTTGGACTTTATGCTTCATTTGCCGGTGTATCTTTTCCGATGTACTCACCAGACGCATCACATCGAGTTTACACGTTGGGTCGATACAGGCGTTCTCGGCGTCTTCTGTAAGGGAATGGGCTCTATTATTGGTAATCTGTGTAGGAAAGGCCCCAAATGCAAGAAGCTTGAGAATGTTAAAAATTATCGAGACAGAGGTAAAAGATGGGAAACTTCGTGGAACTTTGAGATGTCTTTCTCCCTGCGTCCTGTTTCTTCCGTGACGTTTCCCGTCTTTTACCACAGTCTCGGGTAATTTTCAACACGATCATGATCAACATGAACCAGCTCGCCGGCACACTCACCGTTTTTTCGTTAAGCTTGAGAAGTTGTTTCTGTACGATAACTCAGAACAATTTGAATGTTCGTCTACCGCGAAATCGTATAGCATCGATTGTTTAGCATACCTGACAAGAGAAAGTAAAGTAATTCCCATCCGTCACGCGTCGCACGTTTTGTAATATAAATCGAGGCATAAAAAACATTGTTAACGTTTGTTGCTAAGCATGGTTTTAACAGTTTTGAATATAAGCTATTAAAATTTAAAACAAAAAATTAGATATGTAAAAAAACAAAAAAAAAACAAAAAAACACCGTTCCTCCGGACAGTTTACGCAACATCTCTTACCCGTTGTGGATTCCGCTCAGAAGTGCATTCAATAGCAGAAAATAAAGCTGCAGGACCTCGATATGAAGCTGTTCGATGTGAGGCCGCAGCACAGATATTTTGGGCAAAAGGTTGTAGATCTGCCTACTAAAACTCATAGGTAACAACGACCACAACTGATGGCTCACTTGAATAGACAATAAAAAAAGGAAACCGCCGAGCTTAAAAACAAAGGCATTGACATCAAAGGGGTTGCAAGCAAGCGCTAAGGCTATTGACGACCCTTCCCTATCTTCAAAATAACAACTATGTTCTTTCTTGATCGGCGTGGTTGTTCCAAACCCCTAACCACCACGTTTCCAGGGCAATGGGAAGACCTTCGTAATAACAACAATGATTTAACGTCCTTCGCAAACTCGTAAAAAAAAACTCTTGCGCTCGTCATGCACGCTGTCGTTGAAATGGTCGCTTCCGGTCCATCAAGCACAGGAGATATGCTGTTTGATCCACTATGAGAGGCGAACGTTCGCATATGGGTGGCCAGGCTGACCCGATCTAAGAGCCGCAGACTAACCCACTAAACTTCCAAGAGCCGCCTGAAAGAAAAAAAGGCAGAAAAAACAGAGGGGGCAAACTTTTTTTTTAGTGCAATAAATGAAACTTTAACTACTTTAGATCTGTCATTGTCGAAAGCAATCCAACTGTACGTATGGTAGCAATAGTACAAGATTACCAAACCGCAACCTGTCTTTCAATTTAAAGCGCGTTAATTTTCTCTTGAGCAAGTGCGCGTGTGACCGGGAGGGAGGCGGGGAAGGAAGAGGGGGGGGGGGAGGGGGGGAGGGGGGGGGAGGGGGGGGGGGGCTTAGGGAGTCACGAAAGAGCCGCATGCTGCTCGCAAGCCGCAGCTTGGCTACCCCTGGCATGAATTGCCTACATAGAGTAGCTGGATGATGTCAGTGCCGTCATTCTCCTGTTTCTTGCAGCGCTGCGCCTGCTAATCCAGCGAGATAAAAAAAAAAAAACACTAAGAGTCATTTCTGAAGGTAAAGCTTTGGCAGCTCTCTGCCTGGTTAGGGGGTGACATGGAGTAAAATAAACTCCAACCACAATATAATACGCAATTCATTTTCGCAAACTCATAGGCAGGCTGGCGCCCCGCATGACGAAAAAAAAAAAACAATCAATCACTTGTAGCTCACCACAGAATAACATAGTGGTGTGCGAGTAGCGAATAATTACAATCAAATCAAATATAGATTTGAATCAAGGAAACACGCCCACTAGATTGAATACTAAATTTATTTTGCATGAGATCAAATGTTTACAACTTCTCGTACAAAAATAGCAGTGACTGTGCATGATCTGGGTTTAACTGTAACTTTTAATGCAATTTAACTTCTCCTTTCGGGCCATAAGGACGTTGCTAGCCGTCAAAGAACTGCTTTAAAACGGTGTTTACACGGGTGGTTCAGCGAAAGCTTTCAAAACTTCCTAACGATAGGGACGTTGAAAAACAAAAACAAAAAAAAACTATTTTTTGAAAACCAACCCCTAGCCGCCGCGGGGGTCGCCAAAGCCGGCTTGCTAGAAACGGCGTCTCAGCTGAGACTGGGTGAAAGAAAGCACAGCCAAAGCTAGCGCACGAGCTGAGCGGGACTCAAACCGCGTCTCAAGACGCTCGCGCGCCTCGGCCTTTGCAGCGCCTTCTTTCACCCAGTCTCAGCTGAGACGCTGTTTTAGCAAGCCGTCCCAGGAATTGCAAAAATATATAAAAATTCGCTATCTAATTAACTCAAATGTGTGTTCATTTGTCCCCCGCGGCTGCAAGTCGGTTTTCAAAAATAGTATTTTTTTTTCAATGACCCTATTAGCAATGTTTTAAAGCTTTCGCTTAAACAGCCGGTATATAAAACATAAGGGCGTTTGCTTGCGAAATGAATAAAACGAGCTGCATGCGTCTTGCGTGTTTTTTTCTTTGTTTTTTGTTGTTGTTTTTTTTGCGCCTATAAAGAGTGTTCGTGACAATTGCAATAGAGTCCTTGATGGGGCAGAACCGCTATCGTTTTTTTTTTTTTTTTTGTTTTGGTCATGTTTCACGGGGCTTTCTTTTTTTTTTTTTTTTTTTTTTTTTTGCTGGTAAGAAAAAATTACGCGAGCCGTATCTTGTTGCAAATAGCTAATTCGGGTGTTTCCCGATGAGCTGTACTACCTTCCCATTGACATTTCGGCTCTTAATACAATGTTTAAAACGAGGTAGTTAGTCCTGACATTTTATTAATTAGGCTTCATTACAAAATACTGCAACTCTCACGAGACGCTTGCTAACAACTTACAGTTAGTTTCATTAGCATAACACGATCCAATTTTAAATAAAATAAAAATCAGGGCGCGTTGTTTGGGACACCCGGTATTTACGTAATCTACGTCTGGGTGGCGCGAGAAGGAAAACGTGGCATATGTTTTCAGTCATGATTTATTTTTGGGGAAATCACGGCGCCCTGTAGAGCGATGGAAAAATACACGGCCAGCATATGACTATATGAGAGCCATAATAAGTGTTGGCTGCATCGCAAGCCGATAGCTTACGGACTTCTCGTCTCTCTCCCCAAATGCAGTACGTTGATGTCTATGTAATTTTACATCGTGTTTCTTGAAAGTTGAGAAAACAAATCGAAACTCATATTTGCATCGTAAAAGTCTGTGCACAGAAAAGTCTGTGCACCGAAAAGTCCGTGCACCGAAAAGTCCGTGCACCGAAAAGTCCGCACCGAAACGCCGTACACCGAACCGTCCTACACCGAAATGTCCGGATTCCGTCATGGGATAGATAACATTGCCAATGGCAAAGCGCCAATGCCAAATGCAGTTGCAGAAATATCATGGGATACAGGCGAGTTCTTATGAATGTAGGGTACGTTTCTGTTCGTACGAAATATTGAAAAATTGGGAACACGGTAAAATTAAGCACCGAATTTCAGAGACTTGGGAGTCTAACAAATATAAACTGATAAACCGCGATTTTTTCGTGGAAACCAAACTCCGAAAAACACCCTTCGAATTTTCCGAAAAATAAACTCCAAAAGCGTTTAATCCTACTTATAAGACAACTCTTGAAGTTGAGCGTTCTGTCACGGTCAAGGAATGGAGGCGCACGATTTTCCCCTCAAATATGGACGCGCTCAATCCAACTGCAGGCGCATTCTGCTTCCCCTCCCAAGAGAGCCGAGCAGGCAAGGTCAACGAATCCTGCAGCAAGGTTTCGCCTCGGAATTGTATTGACCCTGAAGGGAACAAGTGGTCAGCACTAGCAGTGTGTACACAGTCTGGCCATCAGACAAACCGAATCACACAGCCCTCGTAACACCGAGCAACGGCTCTTACCCCATAATTAGGCCATTTTTCTTCTTTTTTTTTCTCTGTCTCTCTCTCTCTCTCTCTCTCCGTCGCTTATTTTTATCACTACTCCGTTTTCGCATGTACTCGTCCTGTAGATCGTTTCGAATCCGCTGATGTCGCGAGCTTTCGACCAACCTGAGTTTCCAAGTCGAACCCCGAGGTTTTACCGGTTCGGGGAATCGTCGAACTTTCAGCAAACTTTGACGAAGACCTATTCATAGACATTGTTGCTCGACTCCTACTGAAACTAAATTTCGAAATATGGAACAACATAATTTAAAAAGTAGGGTTTTTTTTTTCTTTTTTTTTTTTACATTTTATGAAAATATTACCAATGTTTCTACGATATATAAAAATAAATATAATATACTGCCACGGACAGTATGAGCTGAAACAGTCCTCCTTGTTGTTGTTTTTTTATGTACTTGCCAGTTTTTGCGAGACCTGTGGTTTCAACTAGGAATGGAATGCTAAGGTGTGGTCCTATACTTTGAACTGTTTGACAAGTGAAGACAGTACAGTTTGTGCATCGCAGATAGAGAATAATTGTTTCAGCTCATATTGTCCGCGAAGGTATACTTTCAAGGTTTATTTCGTTTATTGTTTGGAAACAAAGAAACAATATACGTAACCAATTCTGCACGCCTCCTCAGCCAAGTGGCGCCAACTTGTATTCAATTTCCGCATAATAGTCGAAACAGTTTTGTTTTTTTTTAGTTTAAAGTACGTTTGTGCCCGTATAATATTCTTTTTTTTTTTCGGAAACAAAGTGAGATTAAGTTTCTACTTTCGGAGGATTAATAATTAAAAAGAATAAACTCCGATAAACCCCGAAATTTCAGCGAAAAATAAACTCCGAAAAACACCCTCCAAATTTCACGAAAAATAAACTCCGAAAAACACCCTCCGAATTTCACGAAAAATAAACACCGAAAACTGGGAATCCTACTGAGAACGTAACGTAAGAAAACGTAAGTATACGCCCCTTTGTGATTGGGCCTTTAGTATGATTCTGGAATATTCTTTGCGGAGGTCCGAAATAATTGATCTGGTGAGACTGTTGGTTTCCTACTCAAACGACACCATCAAAATTGCAAGGAATGTCTCGTTCGTCTGAGCAGCTTCACGGGTATCCAAACCAACACGTGTAACGCAATCCGTTTCGCGTATCCGGTAAGTTGGGTGGCCGGATGTGACGTTTTAGCTACTTTCTAAGCTTTTTGAAGCCTTTGTCAAGCAGCTGAAGTCCGGTGGCCTTCGTTATGTAAGCCGTTTCCACGTACAAACCACATTAGCCTCAGCGTTTTAGCCGCTTGGCGAGTGCTCATTAACCTCAATGCGACTGAAACATCCTGCACTCCCCCCCCCCCCCCCCCCTAAACAAAAAAAATAATAATAATGCACGCAAAGCAAATATCGTTACACGTGTTGGTTTGGACAGCCCTGTACTGTAATACCCTATAGTCGCTTGCTGGTCAAGAGTTCAGAGGAAGCACCCTTAACCGCAGTTAAGTCGGATCTAGGGTATAAATTGTTCTCTCTGAACAAACGTTTGCAAACTGAGCTTCGCGAATTCAAAGAGTTGAAGATGTATAGTGTGCAACGCTGTCCAAATCCAGGATCAGATCTTCCTCACACTTCTGTCATATCGTTTAGTTTCCAGCGCCAGACTCTAACGACCAAGTATGCACAGCATATCCACGTATTTTACCACAGTACTATAGTTCCGATGTTACCTTTGACCCGCGCAAAAAAAAGAAATGCGAGAAACCGATGATGAAGCGTTTAGTCTGGGTAGCGTATGTAACCGTACTGAGTTGGAAAACAGTGGGCATTGGTTGCGGCGCAATGCTGGCAGCTCTGCGCTATACAACGGAAATTGAAACAAATGCAAAGAGACAAGTGACCTCGCGTATCTCTCTTCGCGGGTTAACGTGTTCGTGTATCTACCATTTGTGTCGTTTCATCTCCTCACACCGTCAAGCACGAAGGTCTAAAAATATAGGTGTCTAATTGTATCAGAAAGCGAATGGGACTCGCTTGACCGTGTCGCTCAAAGGGGGTGCCGCAGGAATGCGGAAGAGTACCGGGAACACGGGTCATCTTGTGCCTGTCTGTTCTTGTTGGTGTGTGTTTTATGATGTGAAGCTGTTTGGCGGTTTTTGCACCGCCATCGGTTCCGTGCTCAGTTTGAAATTTGAACCTCTGTTTCATTACCCCAGGCTCGGCCAAGTAATTATTTGGCTCGGTTTGGCCCCTTTCTTCGTCCTAGGTTGACCTCTTTCTCGCATCTCTCCCCCTCGAATTCTTGTTTGCAGTTTTGTTGTGTTGTCTCACACACAGCGCTGGATCTATTCGCTCTAGCGCCCGGTCGTACGAAGAAGGCGCTTAAAGCTGGTTCAAACATTTGCGTTTTGTGTGCTCCCGACTGCGTTACGAACATGAGATGCTACTACGGGTTGCTCTGGCAACCGACGGTTTCTCAGTGCGTTGTAATGGAACGCAAAGCAACATAACGCAACGCACTCAACACAAAATGTTTGACCCAGCCTTTATACGCATGCGAGTTACTTGTACGCACAGGTTCGTTTCAGCAACAACTATGCAATTAGTTTACGCGTAAACGTCAGCCTTCGCAGCATCGCTAGTGTTTCTATTTGCACTTTTCTTGAAGTCTAGCTGCTGCGCCATAGTCTCTAATTCACTTTGGGAGCAAACAAACATCAGTATGTCTTGGCGTTGACTTATTTGGACAGCTTCCAGAAGGACGTTATTTTTAAATTTTGACAAATTTAAGCTCCTAAATTATAGCCCTCTTCGATCAGAGGAAAGAGGGGGAGGGGGACGGTGGAGGGGAATAGGGAGGGAGCGGAGAGGATATTCTCGTTTAGTATTAGACTATAGCTGGGCTTTTTTGCCATTGCAAATACGAACTGAGCGCCCCTGCCTCGCTGTTGAAGGTAATGTGGTCTTTTTTTTTTTCATTTCCAGACTGCGCGAGTTAGCAACACATCTTCAGCACGGCGACATCCCTTTAGCAGTTCTTCAAAAGACTCTCCAATACGCAGCCTGTGTTCTAGAAACGGTTTGTCAAGATGAAACAAGGTGAGAACTGGCCCACCACGAACTCAAGCTGTGAGGTAACCGAGACGTGCACTCTCGTTGGTTTGGTTTGATTTTTCTTGTGGTTAATTTGCGAATGCGCGATTTAGTCACGGTTCTCGACTTTTTTTCGAATGCTCGTGTATTTTAATTGAATCAGGGTGTCGAACCGAAACTTTAATCGCTTCGGTTTGGGTTTGAGCTCTCGCTTGACCGGATTGGTACCGCTTCAGCTCCTGGAGGCGGGTAGGACGGAGGGGCACTGAAGTGTTTCTTTTTTTTTTTTTAGTTCGTTCTTTTATGGTGCATGCTCAATCACCGCTCCCTAGATATGTTAGAAAACCTCCCAGAAAAATTCAATTACGCGTGGCCTTTTTGCTGCCAGAAATGCAACCAGCCATTGCGAAATCTGGAGTGCCAACTTAATTTACGAGCACCAATCACTCTAAAAAAAAAGGGGGTGTAGGCGTTACACCCCTTGTCACATATACGACACCCCAAAACTTTAGTTTGATGTACAGCGCACTGACGTTGTACCGACGCTACCAAATTTCACGAGCGGATTGATAGCCGAGTTGTACAACTCATTAAAACAGTTAATGTAAGTGTGACTGATCGCAAAAAAAGTTACCGGGGTTTTCTAGGCTCAACTGCAAAACCTGTGTGTTTTTTCCCTGTAGACTTTAATACGTACTTTAGCTGTTTAATATGTTAGACTGCCTCGTGATCAACCCTCTTGGAAAAGTTGGGGCAGTCAGTTCGACGTCAGCGCGCTGTACGTCCAAGTGAAGTTTTGGGGTGTCGTATACGTGACAAGGGGTGTAACGCCTACACCCCCTTTTTTTTAGAGTGCGTTAAAAAGAGAAAAACTACGCAGACGTTATTTACCCTGCTTCCATATATCAATTGCGATCCTGAAGCTAGAAAGTTTTACATTGTTACGCAGTTTGTTCATTAACTAGTGTGTTTATTTACATTCGGTGAAATTGATCTACGAAAAATTTAATAATGTGCCCCTCACCAGCTCAAGTCATGAAATCGAGCCCTGACAAGTCAATTAAATTTAAAAAGTTCGAAGGTTTATTCTCTTTCTCGATATGGATCTAACAAATCATGCTTTCTGCGATTTTTTCTTTTTTTTTTTTTTTAATATGTGTACAGCTTTGCATAACATTCTTGATCGTTTTCACTTTCCTGTGATGGATATTATTCTCCTAACAAGTATTATAAGGGTATTAAATTGATAACAATGGTTACGTTATCCGAACCGGTAATTCCATGTTTACGATTAAATTTAATTAGATTATGCCAGAAAAAAATGCGCTTTCGGTTTAGTTCGTTTTATACTAGGACCCTAAATAAAGTTTACTGTTACTGGTTATGTGCCAATCAAGCTCAATTAAAAATTCCTGCTTGGTCCCAAGTTTTGTTCCGGTTTTCGATTTGATTCCAGTTTCGTAATTTAGTTCTGTTCTGGATCGCTCAAAAGCGTTAATCAAGACTAGTTCATAATTTCCGACTAGCTTTTGTTATGATATACTCTTCGGTTATATTTCGTGCTCGTTTGGTGCCACTCGGAAATGACGGTTTGGCGCCGTGTGTTGGTTCGGGTTTTGTTCCGGTTCGACACCCTGGTCTGAATACCCGGCCTGTTCGCCCATCGCGATGCTATGACACATCTGCTTCGCTCTGATGAAGGGCGCTGTTTGTAAGCCGCCCGGTAAGAGTTGAGAAGACCACGGTAGGTGCACAAAGATTCGCGAACATCTCGGTCAGGTGCGCCGGACCCGGACGCTGCTGACGCCCAACTCGCGGCTGACGCGACATGCGCATGAACGCTGTGGCGGTAACGCATCTAGCTTTGCCTCTAGCGTGGCCCTCACTGCACAGCTTTCTGTTCCCTGTTTGTGCGTGTGCTGCTCTCCTTGGTTCTCGCTTTCTCTCTTTCCGCACACTGTCGCTTTCGAGTGCGGTGCCCCCCGCGGTCTGTCGGCGGCGGGGCCCCGCGACTGCACCGCTGGGCGCGGCTCCTCTCTATCCTGTCTTCTCTCTTGCCGTGTGTTTCGCTCCACCAGGAAGCAGCCGTCGATTCCACCTCAGCCACCGCCTCCTCCGCTCCATCAACCACCTTTACCGCCTGGGGTGGCGCCGTCTTTGTCAATGTTGCCAGACGAGAAGAAAATTCCTGCCACCGATGTTCCCCCGGCAGACAGCGTCCCGCGGCAAGCGGGGGTCGAACAGCGGCGAAGGGCCCTCATAAACGCCAACTCAAAGTTCAACAGGTTAAACTCGCCCCCGCCCATCACCTCCCCGTGTAAACCGGACGAGCACCGGGTGGAACGCCACCACCCGGTCGCCCGCGCGTGAGCTGGTTGCACTGGCACTCAGGGTTGTTCCAGGGTTGCCCTAAGGTTGCTCCAGGGTTGCCCCGGCCTCTGCCGCGACTCGGAACGGCTGCTTAGTCAAAAGGCACGCATCGGTGGGTCGTTAGTCCATGGATGCCTGCAAATGCGCGATGGACCTATAAACTCGGCTCCACGCTTTCAAGAGGGAAGGCTTACACCTTTCTGGGTGTAAATGAACTAACCAACATCTAGCATATTTTTGTTTCTGTCAGGTAACATCGTTTACCTGCAGCCTGACAATAAAAATTCTTAATGAAAACATTTGTGTTGCTTTGTTTGCAAACTTCAATTGACACTCGATTTCTTTCTTCCTTTCTTTAAGTCGAGAAGAGTTCGTTTCTTCTGATTTTCCGTCTTGCAGCTGTTACGGGGTTAGAGCGGCCGATAACCCCGAGCGTGTCAAAGGTTTGAGTCTTGGACATTTTAGCTCCACCTAAGTTGGCCTACTGAGATGCCTAGCCTGTTCAATTAAATTTCAAACCAATGGCGTCTCAAATCTATATTGTCTCGGTGCTTCTCTTTCCTGGTTTCCAGTGCTACCGGCGGAGCGCTAAACTGAAACTAAACCTGCACTAAACATTATCGTGGAAGGATCATGCCACCGCGCGGGCTCTTTCATATTTATTGAATTGAAGGAACCGTCGCACTTCCGAGACACAAGGTTGTTAACCGTGAGCATTTGCTTACTGTGTAAAGTAGTCACGATTGCTGTCATGATCCTCCACAAAACATTGTGAAAGTGATTAAACATCTAAGCATGCTCGGAGTCTAACTTGCACGTTGTTATTATACTCCTCAGTTTGGTTGCAACTAGTAATTCAGTTGGCGTGTGGTGTTCCAATAACCTAAATTGTGTACCCCGTCTGCATATGTACTTCATTGTCGACCCTACGTATGCTGTAGTGTTTTCATTTGGATGCTACAAGCACAACATTCCAAACGAAAGGCGTATTGCCCTGAAAGTTTAACATGTGAGAAACTTTCGGGGTATTACTGTAGTGTCAAAAGCTCTTAATATTCGAAACAGTAAGTTGAAAAGGAATGATTTTAACTAACTGTATATTAGTTAAATATGTTCTCACCTAAGAGACGCATAAACCATTGACGTCGTTCTTGGCGCTGTTCAGCTGGAATTGCAAATCGCTTGGATCGTGTTGTGCAGGGCTTACAATACGGCATGTTTTGTTGTAGTCCTGTGAATATCATTTTGCCTGTATGGAGCCTGCTGGCGCTAATAATTGACGAACAGGACAACGACGCAATCTTGCCGCTCTGTAGAAAATAACAACATTCTGCCACTTTGTAAATAGGCTAGACTTTCCTCTTTGTCCTATTTGTCAATTCTGAATACGTTGTGTTAATTATTTTTTTCTTTTTCTTTTTTTTATTGTAAGAAGCAGCGCTCTTTCAAAACTGTCAGACCGTAGATCTCTAAGTCCTCTTTGAAATGTTAAGCGCTGAGCGTTTAAAATGTTGCAGTCGACACGCCCGGCAAATGACAAACTGCTGATGCACATCGTTTAAACATGTTTTAATTTAGTAATCTAATGTCAATTTTTTGATAGAATGTTAATTTAAAAATTCATCCACATCCTACCAAATTTACTTCAAGTTTCGTCTCGGTTTTAGCCGTGATATTTTTCGGCGGTCCGTGTTGTGCACTGCTCAGGTAATACTGCTTGTGCGCACACGCAGCTGCGTTACTAATATTTTTCGTAAGTTAAACCCACCATTAGTGCGTTTACTTTTATGGGCGTAGTAACGCAACGTTATCTACCTTTGTTATATTTGAAAGAGGAGCGTTTGCTTCGTACAAGTTTTACGATATACAAATGGAATCTTTTCGTGCGGCATATAAGTCGACCAAAGAACGCTGTTTCCTTTCCAAAATTTACTTTTCTTTAATATTACCTTGAATTTGGGTGTGTTGATTCATTGGCTGAAACATTCGTTCACGTACTGTGTAAACAAATGCAAACATTATAATATACCAAAATGTTAGGAGGTTTCCATTCACTTGTGTAAACAATTTGCGAGAAAAGATTCCTGCTGCGCCTGCATGCGTTAGTCACGCTTTAGCGAAACTAACCCTTTCGTTTGCAATCGTAGTTTTTAACAGCGGTGTAAACAGAAATTCATAATATTATGAATGAATTTGCCACGCGCGTAAGGAAACTTTTCAAAAATTCAACTTCGAAATTTACTTCATTCTACTATGAATGAACTAAATGCAGAACTTATTGGTCTTCCCTTTTGAATAATGTCACAGATTGATTGCTCGAGGATTTTCCGCGTAAATATTTATTAATAGCCCAACACTTGGGTAACACTTAATATTGCATGTACACAATACCTAACTATATATAATTAATCTTCATTTTATTGTGAACGGGACTTGTACATTAAGAATTCATAAAACAAACTACACGTGAATGAAATTAATAAGAAATAATAAAGCACCTTCTAAACGTAGCGTCCTTCTTTTGAAATAACCGACTTGATACTCTTTACCCTTAAAATTATTCGCCGGTCATAAACAGCGGCCTTCATGTCGCGTGCCCTGTTAGGCGTCCTTAAGGCAGCCTTATGTCCTTATGTCTTATGCCTTATGTCCTTACGACACTGTAACTTCCGGATATTAAACGCTTAGTAACTTCTAAAAGAAGTTACTAAAGTTACCACAGGCTCAAAAGCCAGGTTAAACAAGGCTGCGTACGTTTCGTACGCCAGCGCATGGTGTTGTACTTTCTAGAGTATTTTTTTTTCTAGCTTCCTCTAAGAAGCGCGTGGCAAATCCATTGAGAAAATCAAAACCTAACTCACCTTAAAACCGCTGTGTTCCAGCCGTGTAGGCTGCAGCGGGCCTGACGCGCCATTGCTCTCCCCGAAACTGTATTCTCCCCACTTCGGATGCCGGGCTCCAAAAGTCGTCCTCCGTTCCGAACTAGTAGATCTTCCGAGTTGTTAGCAGTAAGTCTCGGTGACTCGGGACGTGGCATCGTTCTGTTGATTCTGCGCCTCTTTCCATTTCTCGCTCGCCGTTATTTCTTCCTTCCCAGTCGCTCCCCTCGCCTCTCTGCAAGCACTGTTTGGCGCTCTGCGTCAGCTCGAGTGGTCCGCTACAACCATTATTCCAGCTTTACAAAATTGGGTTCCTGTGCTTTTGTTTGAGTACGAAAGAAACTTGCTGTGTAAATCAGCGTGTGCTCGTGTCTTACGGGTTACTAAGACAATCCATTTATGGATTGTATTTCGTGGAGATTATCTGCGACGTGGCACGTTTGAGAACTAGGCTAACACATTTTTTTTTCTTCATTTTGCTAAATGACATATAGCTGTGGAGTTACGACCATCTTTTTGTAGACAAAACACGTTTCGAATGCCTTTGCACATAGCCGCCTCGGGCGCGTGATTTGCTGAGAAATGGCCGTCTACACTCTTGAAGTAAAGTTACGATTCACATTGGAACAACCGTACTTCAAACTGAACTGTCAACTCTGCTTCGAAATCAAAATGATTCGTGTGCCTGGAAAACAAAAATAATGACAGAATGACCGCTTTACGTGTGCTCAGGCTTTGAATATGTTACTTGCTCACTCTTTGCCTTGACAGGCGATTGCGGCGCGCCTCATAAGCTTGTAATTTTTTTTTTTTTTTTTTTTTTTTTTTTTTTGGGGGGGGGGGGGGGGCTATGGTAATTTAGAGGCGCGGAGTTACAGGAAACTAGACGTGCCTGGTTCAAACACGTTTGATATTATTTCTAAATTAAAGGCAGGCTAAACTTCACTCGCTTCAGATAAAACGTTTTTCATATTACGCTAATTTTACCACTTTATGTGACAAAATTTGACCTGCCAACAACCGTACATCATGCTTCTACTACCTACACATTATAGTGCTCCTAGAAAACGCCCCCAGTGGATATAGGCACTGTTCTTAGTTATTGGCCTTAAACCAGCGTTCCTTACTCGCATTCACGAAAGTGTTCTCTTCAAGAGAAACCGTATAAAATATCGCAAGAAGATTTTCTAGGTGTCATGTAAAGAAAAACCATTAAAATATTTCAGATGTCAAGTTGAGGCCATGGAACTTTTTGCCAGGCATTTGTGTAGGGAAATTCGTATCCGATATCGCACATGAAATAGCGGCTTTTTGTACTCAGTCAAGGAAAGTTGTGTCACTAATCACACCAGTGGTGCTGTCGACCTCGATTCCAAGAAGTTCGAATCGATTCGCGTAATCCCTTGTTCTTACAACCCAGAGAGCGTTGAATGATGCGACATTCTAGCTTTCAACCCAGAACACTGCGTCACAGCCGAATATAATCGACTGCAATGTCTCTAAATGACAGACAACATAAAGTTTCCCACCAAGTTCAATCAGGACTTGGGTAACATTCTGGGCGGTTTGCCTTACCGCTTGCCTCTGAACAATTGTTTCAGAGTTTCTGCTTGGTTTCTAACGAACAAGGCCGTTGGATATTCTTGCAGTTTGGTTTTTGCTTTGTTAAAATTTTAAAGGAGTAACCCGTGTGCCACGAAGTATTGCTGTACGTCATTGTATAGTAATAGTATGACTGCTTGACGAGCAGGTTCCTAGAAGGCGCTGGAATAATGAAAGAGGCCATCTCCTCTTGCACGCTCACTGTGGCACCTGGCATGGGCGTTCTCTCTCCCTGTGCACCCCCCCCCCCCCCCCCTTGCTTGTGATTGTTGCCGTGCATGGTCTGTTCGTGTTCCCGGCAATGTTTCTTGTGCTGTGGTTGGTCCCCGTTCATTGGAGTCGCTCACTCTAGTAGAAAGTGACCTCACTTTTGAAAACAGTTTTTGCGCCTTTCGCACTGCCACGGAAATGCAACCACACTCTTTTTTAACCGGCAGCCTTACTGTCAAGCAATTGCTTTCGTTTCCTTACAGGTGTAACTGAACAGTATTAGTGTTCTGTTAGAATTAATTAAGTTGATTTTTGTATGCTGATAAAGTGTTTAATCTCCCAATTGTACTTCGTTTTAGTGCCAGGTATGTATTTAGGTAACCTGGTGCGGCTGTAAGAATGTTTCCATTTGGCACGCCTGACAAAGACTGAGTTTGTGATATATAACATTGTCACTGAGCTTGGAAACAATTTGCAATGTAATTTTCCCCGACTACTCTAAAACGAGCAAGATACACCAGAATGATGTCACTGCTTTTGCTATGACGCATTCGTTATCTGGTACTTAATTTTCGATGTCGCTAGGGACTATAATAATGTATTATTTAATGTTGTACGTTATATTTCAGCAATTTTAAATCAAATCACGCGAAAAAATGGGTCAGAAATAGACATCAAATTAATTTCGAAACGTTTTTCCATCTGGGGTGCTAGTATTCATCCAGGAGTGGGTTTGTTGCCAGCTGTGCCAAATATAAACTGAACTTAGGCTGGTTCTTGCATTTGGCAACTAGGCATTTCGTCTCATAGTTAAACAATGGTGTTAAGTGGTCGATATATCTTAATTTATTTTTTGTCGATAACTGATATAATTTAAGAGAGGCTATAACATTGTCATGTAGGGAAACAATTTTTCCGAATAGCATATTTGAACGCCGTAGTATCAGGGAAAATGTTATTACAAGTTGTATCTTTAGCCGGATTTTACTGATGATGTTTTGTGAGAGTACTAATATTATCACGTCTATAACCCAGAACTAAGTTTCTTTACGCCATTGTTGGTGGTTGATAACTTAAATGCAAAAGAGTGTGCGCGCATCATTTAGTAGTACTGCGAAGCAATTTGTTTTGTGTTTTACAAAGTGCATTATGCAAATGTCTCCTTGTTGTTGCTGTGCTATTTTTATTAACTGCTACTGCCTGTCGCTTGCAAACAAAAAAGATGCTTACACTGGCTTGTCTTTTTTCGTCGGTACAGCGGATCGTTTTCCAAAGGTGCTCAGTCATTTTTTCGGTACGCAAACTCATTCTATTATTAATCGTTGTCACAAACGCGCGTACTTTTGTTCGTGTGCGAAAGCAACTGGCTGTGTAAATATTGTAAACACGAAAGACTTTAGTGAGTCAAAAGTGCAGGGATGCTAATGGTATTGCGGTATTTGCCGCAGTGCTCTCCTGTTTCGTTCGTACTGCTTCACAAATATAGGGAGTTAGGCTTGTCCATGCATAATGTGACGAGAGAAAAAAAATCAACGTCGAATATAACAATCGGGACTTAAACGGCATTAGAACAGAACTGTGTTCAAGCGAAAGACCCAAACATCAAATTCGATGTTGACTTTCATTGTTTATTGACGCATTACTGTTTCCAAGTGCACTTACTGCGACGAGCAAAACGATGTTTTGACATTTGTAAGCAAATGCATGAACGTTCCGTCTCAGACGTAACTCGTTCACTATGCATTAATATTCAGGTCTTGATTTATGCGCTTGCAACTTGATTTGTACTAAGCGTGACAAAGTTAACCCGGGCGCGGGATCGACGCTTATTCGAATTTCGCTCCTCCAATGCAGCCTGACGCACCAAGCTGTATGGACGAGGTTTATATCACTTTTATCCACACTGCGCCGCACTTCACGTTTCGACCTACTTTTCAGTCGTGTGAAGAAAACTGCCAGAAACTACCGAGCATTCGGACTATCTGTGTCGCACTCTGTACGTGGTTGTCGCGTCAATCAAGTAGTGTCGATCCGAATAGTATTTTCTTGTGGATACTGGTACATAGGTGAAACAATTTACGCATTAACCGCATTTTTGTGCAGCAGCTTGAAAAAGTGATCGATGTGTAAACTTTAAGGTATATGTGTCACACAGATAAATATTACTCTAAATGGCAAAATTTGTGCATATATTCAAATTAAGTTGGATAACCAAAAAGGCTCAGGTCCTCACATTTGCGTGAATTGACAAGGAATCATATGCTTGACAGCGACTTAGAGGCTGGACGCTCTTTGACGTGTGGCTGCCCTTGCGCTAGTGAAATACAAACATTATCATAGCATCGACAGAACAAACTCAATTGGAACATGAAGGAGGCAAATTTACGACGCCTCCGAATCTGTTTTGATTTTACTACTTAATTATCCCCAGTATGCTAGTAGCCTGATACTCGTTGCATTTATTCGAAAGCAAACAAAACAACAGCTTCAGTTTATTATTGCTGGGATTTCTGCTTTTCTTTTCGACAAAGGAGTGTGGAACGTGCCCGTCGTCCGTAAGTATTCGTAAGACGAAAAAAGCAAAAAATTCCGATGCTTGCGCTGTAAATTTAGATATAGGGCATTGATATCCCCTTTGACCTATCTGACCTGACTTCGTTAAGTTGTATAAAGCAAAATATAAAGTAGTGAACGCTTCTTATGGCTTCTCAGATCGGAAGCTCTCCGTAAAGGAATTGTGATTAATCCTGGTACACGTAATTAAAACCTGTCGCCAAGAGCCCGTGTATCGCGGTATGATGGAACTCGTATGGCCGCGAATCAAGTGGTTCAAGAGAAAGCACTCACCGCACATTGCGTATCCATTTTTGTTTGGCATTTGCGACCTTAGTGCATGGCCCCAACCCATTCCTTGCTTCTATCAGCGCACTAAACCTTACACTGGGAACTTTACGAATTGATAAACGAGATCTGTCACCTAGCCAAGGGACGCTAAAAATCTTTTATGTTGAAGTAAAAATCAATGAGGTTGGCGAATTGCAAGAAAAGAAAGTATGTGACCGAGCAAGATAGGGAACATGACCTAACCCCGACACAAGGAAAATAAGATAACCGACAACACGGCACAAGATCTCAAACGCGGCTGAGGTTATTCTCAAGGGAACGACAATAAATGCCCATCCCTACAGAAACATGAAAGAAGGAAAGAAATAGACGTATCATCGCCAAGACTTGACCGAACTTGGTAAACTAAACCACCCCGAGATTGGGCCACTGCCAAGGACCCGACAGGATAATAATCTTCGCCAAGGTTATGTGAACCGATCAAGTGACAACCCCCCCCCCCCCCCTTTCCATACCATCCCCCCCCCCCCCCAACAACACCAAAAAGAAACGAACTAATCATGATTAAAACAAAAATTAACAAGAAACGCTTTCACGTGTCAATTTGAAATCAAGGACGGTTGACTTGCACGTTTACCATGGTCCACTATAGACCAACTCAACTCTTTGACATCATGCTACTGCGGTGGCGCTGCTGTCTGCTGTGCGAATGCGCAGACGCTTCATTTTACGCGAATATGGTTTGTGCGCAAACGCGGTGCCCACACCTGGTGTGGGCAAACGCGAGCTTGTTTATAAACAGGGTGCTGGTATATACTTAAAGGGATTGCCCGGCGAAAACCGGAAGTTCTTAAGATTTTGCGATGGTTACCTGGCGGGAGCCTAATGACTAACATGGGCCATTTTTATTCTATCTAACGACACCCAAATTTAGTGTTATCGAAGAGGTGTAATTACGCGAAACACCATGCCAAATTTCGCAAGTATCAATGGCTGCGCTTCTATGCCTGACGTGACGTCACACCAGGCTTGCAATTGTCAGAGCCCATGCCTCATTCCTCCGTGGGAACACACTGCTCCCGATGCACCGCAGCGTTCCATTTACTCGCCACTGTAAATCTCGCGAAGTGTGCAGCGTGACAACCGCACAACAAGAATCCCCCTCATTAAAAAAAAAAAATTTATATATATATATATATATATATATATATATATATCGCAGCAACGATAGTTAACCACCTCGTAGCGCTCAACCGGAGGACAACATTCGAAGGCTGTTTCGTTACGGTGCGTCTTTGCCTTATGTTACTTCCGCTGCTCCAAAGGTGGAAGAAGAAAACGCCGTTTATGCATGCTTGGTTTAAAATACAATTACTCGTCCAGGGAAGCAGACAGAATTCTGATCTTTCGTGGAAGATGCTTTTACAGCCATTAACAATGAGATCTAAATGTTTTCTTGACTACGAAATTTGACCGGACAATCCCTTTAATGTATCCTTCAGGATTCCTTTTAAAGGATTCCCTCTATGCATAAAATTGAATTTTCTTCCCAGAAAGGAAAACACAAAAAATATGCCCGAATGTATCGATAAGTTTAGGTGTTGGAGACGCATTTTTCACAGTTCTTGTGTGCCCTAAGAGCAGTGTAGAAGTAACGGCATTACCGGTAACGCGTTACTTGTTTCGGTAACGTTGTAACGTACTCGTTAAGATTTTAAAACAGTAACGGCTAACGTATTTGCGTTACTTATTTCGAGTAACGTATGACGTAGTTCTGTTACTCGTTACTCATTCTTTCCCAGAAAACTTGCACTTATTTTTTTTTCGTGCTTTATAGGCGCGAAGTTATATAAATGTTTTTAGTTTTTTTTGTTTTTTGTGTTTTTTCTTCTGAGTGTTTAGGTGGAATCGTACAAAATGTAAGGTAATTATGGTCATTTTCTGGAGGGACATAATGCCTCTTGAAATATGGCGCTCATGCATACCTGTAACGTCAGAAGACAAAAACGTTTTAATTCATAATTAAAAAAGTAAGGCAAAAGTAACGTCGTTACTTTTTAACGGTAACAGTAAAGCATTATTTTATGTTGAGACAACGTGGGTCGCTAACCCGTTCTTTTTATTTGCAAATAAAGACAAATGTATTTCGTTACTGTTTCGCTGCCGAAGAGACGGTCGTTCTCGCAACGACCCGTCTGACCTACGTAGCACAACTCGCACTCGAACTGAATTTTACAAACAACGTGCTTGACGCAACTAATCAAAGGATATTTGTGCTGTTGTTGTTGTTTTCATACAGCTCTGTTCCCACTCAAACACAAACGGTGTATGTCTACCTGAACGGAAATCCGTCCAAAATACAACACTCAATAAGAATTTCGAAGTCTGAACATTCAAAGCGAGCGGAATAATACATATCCGGGACTGAGGGAACCAGTTGAAAGTACGGACAAATACAGACGCATCTTTGTTTGTTACTCTTTTTAGATAGCTCCCTCGGTTCCGAGTATTTATACAACTCCCCCCCCCCCCCCCCCCCCCCCCTTCCCCTCTCTATTTCCTCCGCCTCCAAGCGGTGGTTCTACACGCAGTTTGGTAGCCGCGTGTTGCCATGCAAAGAAAGCAACTGGAGTGTACGAGCTCGAGGCGCGTAGTTTTTCCGTAGTTTGCAAAACGAGTAACCGGAATATAAAGTACACAATCACAGTTGCTCACTTCCTTAACTTTCTGAGAACTTGCAAGGTTGCGTAACGGTGGTGAGACAAATAGAGAGATACAAGTGTCTGATACGGACGTGGACGTATGCCCTCTGCTGTATATAGCTGCTTTCGGGCGAAGGTAACCAGCCTCCCGGTCATTCTTAGAAACGCGTGGTTCCGCGACGACCGCATTGTGCGGTCACGCTAGAAAGAAATGCGAACGCCGGGGCTGCGGTCAAAAGCAGCCAAACGATGCTTGTGGCGCCTCATAATGGAGGGCGACGGGAGTGTTGAAATGAGGAAACAGCTTCTTCTTCCCGCGTACTTTGAACTAAATACATCGCATCACTTTTGGGTGAATCTAAATGCTATGCTTACCCGTGTTCAGTTTCTTCCGTCAGCCGAGAGAGGGTAGGTTAAATAACAATATCAGTTGTTCTAAGACGGTGGGAGGTTTTGCTTGTTTTTGTTTTGTTTTTCTGCTGAACGCTTTCGTGTCGAAAACGGCACGAGGGTTAGCAACGGGTGACATCTTGAGAGCGTTCGCTCGAGCTGTGCGACTGCGGCGTCGAACTGCAGGAAGATGCTGGACGAGGAAGACGACCTGTCTGAAGTGCAGCCCGATGCGGTGCCCAACGAAGTTCGAGAATGGCTGGCGTCCACCTTCACGCGCCAGGCGGCAACGCAGCGGAAGCGGTCGGAGGACAAGCCACGGTTTCGTTCTGTGGCCAACGCAATCCGGGCCGGCATCATGGTGGACAGGTGCGTACGCTCATTGTCGTTTTAGTAGTTACCTGATCGGCGGATAGAGGGCGCTGATGCACTCGCCGCCATTGGGTGGCTTCAATTTGGTTGGTTTCAGTTTCAGCGTGCCAGGAGGCTATGCTAGCGGCTCTTGGGAGGCTCTTCTTCGAACTACACTAAAATCTCGAACGAACGCCCACCCTTGAACGATCGCCTACGTCGTGCTTTTCCCTTTTATCTTTTCATTGTGGATGGGCGTTGATTCGAGATTTTGCAAGACTCTAATCGGTGCCATAAAATGACTTTTTTTGAAAACGCGCATGCGTAGTGATGGCACAAACCAGTGACGTCATCATCTGTAACAAGCGGGCCTCGCTGGGAAAACAATTCCCTAAAGCTCTCTCATTTTTTTTTTTTTTTTACTATTGGTTTTGTTAGTTTTAGACTGTTCTCACACTCTAGCGTTCGTAGATGGTCCCTAATTTTGAAAATGATGGCTGTCTCACTTGCTATATGGTGATACATGCGTCATAAATAATGGCTCGATTACAGCTTGACGGCATTTACAAATGTCGATTCTCTCGGCTAAATAAAATTCTAATCGTTTTCGTGGCAATATTTGGCGCAGTGATCATCGCTATAATGATTGCAACAAATGTCCCGTGGCGTCTCCCGCGCTGCGGTAAAATGTTAATGTACTCGCGCGATTTGCACGCTCATTCTAAAGGCGCACCGATGACTTAGAACTGTCATTTTTAATAACATTTTGTTTAAATGTTGATATAACGGCTCCACGCTCTGTCGCTTGCCCGCAGAGCAGGCATGCACAACGGGAGAAACGCTGATCGAAAGACGGCAAGCGCGGGCGATTCAAAAAGTAACAGTTTTTGTGAAGTGAAAGTTACGATTTTGTCCGAGCAAATAAGGACACTAAATATGCTACCTAAAATTGATCACTTATAATTGACGCAATTGAAGCCCCAAATTACGTCTGATTTTCGACTTGTCTATAGTCGGTGATGGGTAATGAATTCAAGGGAGAACTGCTCCCAGCTCTTTCCTCTCTAGCAGAGCGAACGCTGTAGGGTGGCGACCTCCCCTCCACCGTTCGTTTTGCTAGAGTGGAAAGAATTGGGAGGAGTTTCCCCTGAACTCTGAGCCTGTCACCGACTATAGGTTTCATCAGGTGGCAATATTGGACATTATGGGAATGTCCCATATCCAATATGCAGCTCTTCATAAAACAACGAATTTTTGTCAACAGGGAAATATTTACGATTAATTACATTCGTCATGCTTTACGAGATATTTTCTAGTCTAAAAGTTAGTCTTAAAATTTGCGAATGAACCATCCTAGGATAGTAGCATGTTCGAAATGGAACATTTTTAATCTTGAGAATATATATATATATATATTTTTTGTGTGTGTTAGCGTATTTAACAAGACGATTTAGGGACCTGTTTTATTTGAATAAGGTTATTGTATAATTCCTTTCGCAATGAAGTAAAAGTGACGATAGTTACCTTTCTATCGTTACTTTTGCTTTTGCGTTGAATGCACACTAAAGAGTGATCTTCGTGTTAAAGTGCGTTCCATCTCCACCCGCTTCTTTGTTCCGTTTTCAGGATATACAGACGCATGTCTAGCTCAACCCTCATGCAAATTCCTTCCCAAATTGCACAGCTACTAAAAGTAAGTAATTTTTTACATCATTATTAAACTGATTCCCACTTATTTGCCGCGACTGTACTGGGCATTTTACGCCGCTTTGCTTGGCAACTTCTGCGCGGGCTTGTATGTTTGTTGGGAGGCTTCGTTGTGTGTTTTGAAGCAGTCCACCGCACATCAGAATTTTTTTTTTTTTTTTAAAGGTCGACGTTGCACGTTTTTAGGCCATGAGCAGATTTACGCGTGGGCATTGTTCCGAAACCGTGCACTAAAAAGTATGGGCAAAATTATGTACACTGTACCCACTGTAAAACACGTTTGTAATATAACAGGGAATATCCGGAAAATTTCGGTCAAAATAAGGTAATGGTTCTGTTAAATTAATATACAGACAAGCTTACCGGTAAAGAAACAGGGCTTATGTTATTTCTCAAGAACTCAGGATTTCGGTGAATAAACAGTTTAAAGATAATTGTATTATCTGTAAAAACACAGAGTTGTATTACACTAAAAAGCGTGGTTTTTCTTTAAACAAACACTTTACAAAACGTCCCGTTATCTGTTCGAAAACAGAGCTTGTATTATTCCCACATCCCAAACATTTTTGGGTGAAAACCAGGGTAAACAAAGTCTGATTACTGTAAAAATACAGATCTTTCCTCATTCCTGCAAAACCAATTATCATTAAATCAGTAAACGAAGTATAGCTTAAATAAATTATTTTATGACGAAGTGTTTGTTCGCAATCTCAATACATGCTATAGTGCTATCGGGTTCGAATAAAATGAGAACAGCAGAGAGCGTGGCCGTCGACACATCTTCCGGCTCCTGGAAGCCACTGTAAACTGATAAAAACTGCAGGTTGGAGAAGAGGGCACTGCAAGGATGTGCGTTCTGGTCCTACACCGATGTGTTGGACCCACGGTGGAAGAAATACATTTAGGGGATGACTCTCTGTCTCAGGCGTCGACCACATTATGTTCGGCGCACCGAGAGCGCTTCACTCGCACGGGGATAGATGGCGCCCACGTATAGAGGGGCTTGTGAAGGCTTGTATAGAGGGCTTGTGAAGGAAGTTATGCATTCTTTACTCGGTCCCTGTGTACTCTGTAGTGAAATGATTGATTTATGTTGGCGCACTGGCTCTGATTGCCTTTTCCCCCGTGCGGTTCCTGTTTTTTTTTTTTTTTTAAACGAGAACATTCCGATGATGACTTAACGTGACAAAAATACTCGTATAAATATAAAGCTTCCCGGCATAATCTACTGGGCCTTCAATAATTTAGAGTAATTTAGAATAAACAGCTGGGTCGTGCTCGCGTGTTTCGTCAAACAGCATGTTTGGTAACAGTTCCGTAAATTGTTTACACACATTGCGTGGCTTTATAGGAGGTTGGGTGATTTTTTCCACCCTGTTCCTGCCTTCTTAGTGAAAAGAATAAATTCTAATAATGTTACATAGTGGGGCCTAAATAATTATTTACATGCGCATAAAGGTTATAGCATTACAAATGGTTTATACATACAATGTCAACTTGTACTGTGGAACATACAAACATTGTGAGCAGAAAAAATTTATATTTATGATGACATAGTGGCTGAAATGATGACACAGTATGATGACATGCTGACTGACATGATGACATAGTGACTGAAAGTCAAACCGTAGTAGCGGTTATAGAACATAAATCACTTTCCATCTATACTCTCACAATATGGTGTCACCCCGTCTTACAGGTAAAAGAATACCTGACAAATATTTTTGCTTTACAATGTACACAAAAGCTGAATTCACTGCATACTATCAAAAAACGCCATCTCCTTCATCCTGTGTTTATCAACCATGCTCCTAAATTAAGACGAGCGCTGCTTTGCTGATTTCTTCTTTTCTTAAGCTTGTTTGTTCCTACTTATCGTAATATGCTTACAGTGTTGTCGCGTTCGCATGCTGAAGTATAGTAGAGCAACTGGGCAATTGTTTCTTCTTTGTGTTCAGGGCATGGAAACGTTATTGTGCATGTGTCAAAAAACACTGTCGATTGTGTCCCAGTAGACAGTCTTTTATTTTCCACGAAGAACTGTTTTGCTTTCTTCAGTAGCTGGAAAAGATTCTTGTTGGGGTGTATAAGGCCTCCTCTGTTCTTCACGTTTGTCAGTGCTGCTTCAGCAGAAGGGTTCTTGTCGATGCTGAAAGCGGATCGGCATGCAGGGCAGCGTGTAGCTTTTTTTCATTCTCACACTCAAAAACCCAGTTACATAATATAGTATGCAGTCCACAGCCTTGGTTTCTTCAGCCTTTTCTGTCCAGACATCCTCGCATTCCCAGTCTTCGACAGAAATTAGACTGTCAAGCTTGGTCTTCACTTGGTCAACGAGATGAGGAGACTAGGTAGTAATTTTGGATCGGCCCTCGGGATTGCACGACGCCACTGCTCCAGGCGAGCGTCATTCGATGGAGCTTTAAACAAGGACACTCGCTCTGCGCAGTTCCGATTACCCGAATTGCAGTTGGGAACGAAGCACGTCTTTCCCATCCTTATAGCATAACTCCTACGGGTTAAGGCTCACCTTCGTGCACGACGGTGGCACCTGTGATCGACACAGCCCCAAAGCAAAACATGAGGCCAACCACTCGCCACACACCACCACCACACCGCGAAAAAGGCGAGCAGCAGGCTACGCCCCCGAAGCCGTGGCCGCCGAGGAGGGACCTCATACCCACGTTGCTCACACCATAGCGCCCTCCGCGGCGGCGCGGAACTAACTTTACTTCGTTCCACCTTATGTTGTACCGCAGCGAAGGCTAAAAGTGCGAGCTCATAGCGTTGGCAGCCGCTCTCAAGTCACGAGAGCTTGTGCCGCCGAGATGTGCCCCAGATAAGGAGCTCGCGCTTGCAGCCATTCCTGCGGTACTTCATAAAGTGAAACAGAGTATACTCCTGGGTCGAGGCTAGCTCCGAACACGATCTGGTCGCTCGCTTCCCGCTGGAAGAGCGGCCAAAGTCACCGCCTAAATGTATTTCTTCCACCGTGGTTTGACCCTCGCCCAGCACAAACCAAACTTCGACACTGCGCCTGTGGTGCGCTACAAGTTCCGTCACAGCCACTTTCGTTGCCTCGACACGAGCCACGCGAGGGAGCTTGCCGCTCGCAGGAGAAGCTGGCTGCTTGCGCGCTCGCCTCGCGCGCGCGTCCGTGGAGCATGACCGGAGCGTCACGCTCCCTCCTAACTTGCGCTTTTTTTTTTTTTTTAATGCGAAAGCAATGACTGTTCTGTTGAGCAAACTGTCGTCATCAGCTTGGAAGCCGTGCCAAACGGCACCTTTCCCTGTCCCAATGTCGTATGTGGCAGAAATGTGATGGATAGGCTCCCATTGGCTGGCGCGCGTCATCAAGGAACGAGGCTCCCATTGGCTCTTGTGCGGCGTAGTTCCAAGGGACACCACCAGAGAAGCCCTCTCCAAGGCGGCGCAGCGTACGCAGCGACCCGGCCACCGGTAATGGCCAATTCGCACGACGGACTGATCTGCGGACGGATTGTTTACGTGACATGTCCGCGGTTCGTCCGTCTCCCAAGAGAATTCACACGCGGGAGACGACGAGCAGCATGGTTTTGAGCGCACGTCCGGGTGATACCGTGACCACGGTGCGCGCGCTTAAAAGTATGCTTCAAAGGATCTGGAAGTGCGGTACGCGGAATACGGTATAACGGTTTCCTAAAAGTCCCCAATTATAAAGTTAACGTATTTCGTAAAAATGTTTTGTGATGCAGGAGCTGGTGGACCTGCATTTTGGCAATCTCTGCGCCACACACGAGACACAAGTGCTAGACAGGGCAGAGGGCGAGCGCTGGAAACTGATATGTAAAAGTCTACCGAGTAATTGACTTCACTTAGGCGTCAGCAGTCGTCTTGGGTCCCCTGATGTTCTTCTGTCTCAAAAATCACAACGCGTATAAAAACAAAATTAAAAAAACGGCGCAAGTTAGGAGTGTGCATGACACTGCAGTCATGCTACACGGGCGCGCGCGCAAGAAGCTTGCTCCTGCTGCAAGCGGCAAGTTCGTTCGCGTGGTTCGTGCCGAAAAAACAAAAATGGCTGTGATGGAGCTTCCAGCGCACCACCGGCGCAGCGTCGAATCTTGCGTTGTGCTGTTCGAGGGTGAAACACATCGGAGTAGGACGCGTACCCTGGCAGGGCGCCCTACTCTCCAACCCGCAATTTTGTCCGTTTCCAGAGGCCTCCAGGAGGCGCAGCTAGGCTCAGCATGTGTCGACGGCCACGCGCTCAGCTGTTCGCATTTCATTCCAGCGCGACAATATAGAGTCACAGCGATAGCTGCGGCACGTCATGGCGAAGTCAGAGAGTTTCATTTTAAATCGAGCAAAGTTTAATAAAAAAAAGAGGGTATGGCGGGCTACTCGAATGCCGTCTCTTCCCTGCATGCTTTGGGGCTCGGAGGGCGTTAAAAGGGGGCGATTAATCGTCGCGCTAATTGTATAATTAACTAAAATCTGATTTTTATTGCCTCAAACATAAATCAGCTAGTATTGAATTTTTAACATAATTCATTAAATTAATATTAAAGGTTAAATAATTAATTTTAGTCAATTAATCTACTGTGGCTTTTATGAAGGCGCTGGATTGAGAGATATAAACAATTCACTGTGAAAATGGAAAAAAAATATTAAGCAGGAGTAATATTTGGTCAGCCTCTTATAGTTTGTGCGGCAAATGTCGCCGTAACAGGCCAAGTCGAAATCAAAAATAAGGCTGCCATATATAGCGATCGGGTGGACGTGGTATTGGCGGCTCCAGCGAAATCAACGCCGTGTGGCGGCAACGCCGAGAAGCTCATGAGAGGAGGTCGTTTCGACCCTGTCGTCTGCTATCCCTGCTTGGTTTTCGTACGCAGCATGGAAACAAACATCGTTTCCAGTAATCATTTTTATGGTTCCGCCGTGTCATTCCTACGTACTGACTACAAGAAGGTTTTACCGTCAAGAAATCGCTTACCCTGCAGTGCAAGAAATTTATGGTGGTCCGCGTGCTGAACGGCGAAAACGACCTCCTTTCGTCCGCCATTTTGCCTGAGCAGGGCGTCGCATATATAGTTTGCTGGCGTCGCGAATACATGGAGGAGGGCGCGTGATTGGTTTCTTTGTTGTGTTGCTGTTATTTGTGTTCTGTTTGTACGTATAAGTTTATTGTATCATGTTTTCCTGCTTTTCTCTGTATTAACGCTTGAATGGCAAGGTCAATACCAGCGACACAGTTCGCTGTGAAGTGCTTGTCACAACCTGTAAAAAAGAGGCACTGTTTTTTTCACAAACATCCAGAACAGAAACCCGCTTTTTTAACACAAACTTTGTTATTTCTAAGAACAAAAGTTGTTTTTCTACGAGGCTGGGCAACAGAAATGCAGTCATTTTACAGAAAGGACCAAGTACCGAAACGGTTATTTTAAACAAAAATTACGAAAAAAAAAAAATTCAGACGAGAACGGAATATTTGTGGCAAAACATCTGCCAATACGTTTCTTTTTTTTTTTTTTTTTTTTTTTACACATTTACTTTTTTCAGTGTAGCTTTGAATGCAGCTTTGATTTCGCGTGGACGCTCGTTTCTAACCAGCTTTCTCTCGTTTTTAGACATTTGTCGCGCTCTGGACTTCGAGGTTACGATTTCGGCTGAATTCAATGTTAGAGTGACACCAGTCTCGCGTTTGCTTGTTTTCAGTATGCAGATGATTGGTGTTTTGACGTCTTCAACATGAACGAGGTCGCCAACGGTCAAGTTCTTCGGTTCTTGACATACGACTTACTCAACCGATATGGGCTCATCCATAAGTTCAAGGTAAGCCATGTTTAATTGTCTTGGATCCCAGCTACAATAAATGCGTGCAAATTTATTGGCCGGCGTTGTGACTGTGATGTGGCCAAAACTTCCTGTCGATTGGGAATTAATTTGAATGAATGAGGCTCCAATAAGCTGAAATCCTTAAAAATATGCCCCGAAACCCGGGAACTTGAGCTATATCATTTGTAACTTGGCGTGTCGTCATTTAGAGCATTGGCTCTTTCCATGGACTTTTTGTAATGCCATTGATATAGGTCTAGGTTACTTAGAAAGCTATATTTTACTCCCTTAGCATTCCGTGTACCACGTTACACAAGCTACAGGCGCCAGAGCGTACAATTGAAAGGGGACTTTGTTTCGCGGGCCCTCACGTCTGTGGTTGGTACAAGGTGGTAAGATATGGAACGAAATATAGCAGGAAGATGCGCATGAACAAAAACACTTTGAGTGATGTGCGCTCAGCCGGATACTACAAGTGAGCCGTGGTGGGCGTAAAACCAGATGAAAGTAGACCTTTATGTGTGTGCGTGTTTAGTTATTTTCAAGTAAGACAAATCGGTATACGAGCGGCACGTACATCCCCTGGTAAAAACATGACGACACAGCAATGAACTGAGTTATATATATATATATATATATATATATATAATATTTGCAAGCTGAAATGACGTGCTACGTCAGTGCCGCAACTCTGAATTAGCGTAGGCCTTAATTCAGCACGAGCGTGCGTGCTTGGCAGGGACTCTGAAAGCCTAGAGCTCGCTCTTGGAGCTTCTGCGATGCTCGCAGTAACTCTACCGATGGCGCGACTCGTGTCCGAAAATCGAATCGCAAGTCGCACGAAATTTGGAACATGGCAAAATACTTGTAAGCAATGTTTTGACCACATTTACAATTTGATTGCCAAAAATACCCTCGTTTAATTATTATTTTTTTCCGAATTCGGGTAATTTTGTTTTTTGTGTTTTTGCACGCGCGCTTCAGCCTCAGTCCAGCTTGTTACCCACACTACTTGGTGTTTGCGTTGACAACAGTAAACATTGGCTTCGTTTTACAAACAAAAAAAAGATGAAAGCCGTTTACAACTCCCTGTAACGCCGAAAAAGCGCATGCTCAGAAGGCGTTCCACAGCTCAGCAGACAAAGATGGCGGCGCGCAGAAGGCGATTTTTGCAAAGGTCTATACGGCGTCAGCGTTCGGCTTGGAGTCGTGTTCTCATTGATTGAACACGAGTTCCAACCGAACGCTGACGCGTCCTTTCCCATCTGTGGCCTAGAGTGGCTTTTGTTAGTGACGCAGGAAAATTCAACACCTCTTATCTAGGAGGTGTTGCTTCAACTTTGGGGATAACAAATCTAAAGTAGTTGTTTCTGCGTTTTTATTGTTTGAATTTATTTGGTTTCGGACAGCAACGGAAGACGGCGATTTCAGCCCGCAATGCATATACTTGGAGACAACTTTTCTTGGAAATGCAATTAATGGTACGAGCACGCGTGCCCTTCCTATTTTGAGCGCTAATTAAAGCTGAACGAACGCTATCCTTCTCTCCTCGGAAGTGCCAAGAAAAGTTGTCCCCGAGTATACTTCCGCGATAGAAAGGGAAAAAAACAAAAACCGCCGAACGTCTTGTATTCGAAGAGACGTTACTAAGTGACGTGCCTGCAAACTCATGACACAGAGAAATTGCGCCAGTGCTAGTTCGTCTTGCGATTACCCAGCACCTGTCCTCGGAGCGGCAATTCATAGACCTTTGCAAAAATCGCCTTCTGCGCACTGCCATCTTCGTCTGCTGGGCTGTGGAACGCCTTCTGAGCATGCGCTGCTGCTCTCTTCTGCAGTATATCAGACGCTGCGCATGCGTACACGGCTCAGTGACTCAGCATTTTTCGCCCGGGTGATGAGCGACCTTTCCGATAATCGCCTTCTGCGCGCTGCCATCTTTGTCTGCTGGACTGTGGAAGGCGTTCTGAGCGTGCGCAGTAGATCTCTTTCACGAAAAATGACACGCCGAGCATGCGTCCACAGCCTGCTGCCTCAGCATTTTTCGCTTGGCTGATGAGCGCTGGTTGTGACACAGACACAAACGCACAGACTAAAAACACGATGTCGCGACACTCAAGTTTCGCGCTGCTTTGGATCCGGGCGACACTCGCATATAAAAACAAAAATGTCGTAAACTAGCAAGTTTTTTTTTTTTTTTTTTTTTTTTTTTTTTTTTTTTACCGATTGAGTCGATTGGTTTGACGCGTTGGCAGCGCTCGGACCTCAGATGAAATGAATTATGACGCCTTTTTCGGGGCGCGACTAGCGGCACCTGCTTCGCGGCCGATACCGAAGGAGTTGGTGCTTATTTACTTTATCAAATAACGTTATCCGAAGGAACCGTTGCTTATCTAATATCTACACTGTGACTACTTTATATAGGCAACCTGCAATGCTGTTTGGTTTGGCGCCATCTAGCGATTGAAGCAAGAAATATGGGGTACCCCTGGGAGTGGCGGCTGCATTGTTCAAACGTGAGCTATTACTCTGGTGGCGCCGCTGAGCCTAGTGTCTGAAGCAAGAAATACTGGGTATCCCAGGAAGCTGTGATCGCGTAAAATGACAGTAGAGCGGAAGCTACGGCCCTGGTGGGCCAATCGGAACGTGACTGCGTATCACCGGAGCGCGCCTCAACTCCGAAGAAGTATCAGGCTTTTCGCTGCGTCATGCTTCAATATGCGTGCGTTGTGCTCGTATACGTCGCGCATTTCGAAGCCTTTGGCACGCAATGTGGGGCTTATCGTTCGCCGTTTGCCAAGTTACTACGAGACAGGGTATAACCGTGCGCTCTCACCCTGCTGGCGCCGCCTGACCGTTGCCGGCTGCCTATAGGACATTGACGTCCACCATGATGGTGGCCGACCCGTAATGGAGCGCCATGTATACGCACGCAGAATTCCGATGCGCTGCTTTCGTGCTCTACGGGATTACACTCATGTGCTCTGGTGAAGTGGCACAGCGAAAGCGATCTGCACTTGTTGATTCTTGACTATGCTTTCTGTCTAGTAAACGGAACGTACTAATGTGAATTTTATGGAAACACTTATACGTTCATGCGTCAGTGTCTCTGCATCATTTATACTACCTTGAGTACATGTCATTGCATATAGTAAGTCTAAGCAAATTCATGTCCCCGTTATAGAAACACTCACACAAAGTAAACATGCGACTGGAATAAAAGGAGCGAAGCAGAAATCAACAACTTTTTCTTGACCATCGAACAAAACAAAGAATAGATAAAGCAAATATATGCTTATTGTGTCCCAAATGTTTCTTGCAATGTAAAACATAAAACGCTAAACTTTTTTTTTTTTTTTTTTTTTTGAAAGTGAATTTTTGTGGTCTGTTTTACCGGTGAAAAAAAGTTGCTCAACTTCGTCTCCGCAACATATTGGGATGACCGCTGTCCACTTTTCAGGGGAAAGCAGTGCTTGCTTAACAAAGGTAATTGCCCGTTAAAATTTGTTTGGATGAGTACGACCACTGAAATCACCTTTACAGAAACGTTCGCTCACTAGGCTTGTATGTCAACATTTGGGGATTATTCTATTAAGAGCTAAGAAATGTGCTGGGCTGTTGCAGCAGGCATATTCAGAAGTGTGGTTCTTTCTCTCTTTCCCTTTTATTTGTCTTTTAGAAGTATGGAGCGGTAGCAGAAAAGTACCTGGTCTAAATAAAGCTGTGCTTATTACAGCTATTTTTATAAACTTCAGGTCCGGTCATTTTTACACAACCTGCCTTACTCTATCAGTTTCTGAACTTAAAACCCTTTCATTAACGGAAGGCCGCGTCGGTATTAGAAAAACTTTCTTCTCTCCCTGTGTAGTCATACATCCGGGCTCCATTCGATCCATAAACTGACCCTACCACGAAAAAAATAAAAATTCGCTCCTCATAGCCCTTTAGAACAGCTGCATGAGGAGTATAGTGATGTACCTTATAAAGGAGACCGTTCATTACTTTTCAGATCTCGTCTGGTGTCCTGGAAAACTTCCTTAATTCAGTGGAACAAGGGTACTGTAAATACAAAAACCCGTACCACAACAACCTGCATGCCGCAGATGTCACCCAGACCGTCCACTACATGCTCTGTCAGGCTGGTGTCGCTGTAAGTTACTTCCTCTGTTGGTGACATCCGCTTTCTTACGTGCATCACTATGAAACATGTGAAGGTACTATCATAACTTGTGCTGACCGATATATTTCACTGATGCTGAAACAGTGTTATAACGCATAAGCAGTGTATCAAATCATAACAGTCTGTCATTTATTTATCATTTGTAGAAGATTCTTAGTGCCGAGAGCCAAAAGAGTTGTTTTTATGAAAGTGAAGGCTCATTCTATGTTTGCTTGTTTTGTAATTATTTTTATTTTATTATTTCAGAACTGGCTAACGGACTTAGAAATTTTTGCTACCTTGTTTGCGGCGGTCATTCACGACTTCGAACACACAGGAACAACTAATAACTTCCATGTGAATTCTCGGTGAGTAGCAATTTCTCATTTTCTTACATTTGTTCTCTTTTTTTTAGTTTATATTGCATGTCACTCATTGGAGGTTGTATTCATCGGTCAAATGTATTAAATATGTCACACTTAAATCCTTGTACACTTCACAAACTGAGTATTGCTGCACAACTTGCCGCCTCCTATCATTTACAAAGCAATCCCTGTAAATATTCATGGCTTCTAAAAGTTCTTTACCACATCAACCCTCCAAACGTTACAATCATTCACTAAAACTTCCTGCATGACCTTACGCTGCGTGTCTATTAAAAGAACTATAAAAGGCGTTTTTTACTTAGACTAACAAAACTTCATTTCACCATAAGCCAGAGCGCTGCGGGCGTTACCAGTCGATGGGGCCAATAAGCTGCGTCAAGAACGCAAAGTTTTCGTCGTTTCTGTACGTGCTATCGCCAGCTTATACAATGAAGCGCCGCGAGTGCACCGTGATAATGCGCTTTTAATACCTACAGGGTGTTTCACGTAAGAATGACAAAAATTCCTAAAGTTAGTGTATTCCAGGTAAAAGGATAATTTTCTCGGAACCGCAATACCCGTGGTGGCGGACGTCAGAAAATTCGCTATACTTACTAATTATTTCGCGAATTGACTGAAAATGACTAATTAACTTTTAGATTAGTGAAAATAGACATATGTTTCAATTAGAAATTTGCTGAGCGTCGTCAAAAACACTTCTCACGCACTCAAAGTATTTCTGAAAAGTACTCATTTAGTGGTTTTCGATGACGCTCAGCAATTTTCTAATTGGAACCATATGTCTATTTTCACTAATTAAAGAGTTGACTAGTAATTTCAGTTAATTAGCGAACTAATTAGTAAGTACCGCGCATTTTCTGACGTCCGCCACCCCGGGTAATGCGGACCCGAGAAAGTTGTCCTTTTACCTCGAACACACTAATTTTAGGAATTTTTGTCACTCTTACGTAAAACACCCTGTTTACATGTGTGTGTATGTCTTCTAGCCTCGACTGCGCTCCGACTAACGGTCAAACGAAGTATAGTGCTCAGAATAAACACTTCACTTTCACACAGCATGAAACAAATACATTTTTTTACACGTATATTGTTTGTTTGTTTTTTGAAAATGTGCATGCGTGTGAGAATTTAAATATTCAGTGGTCTTACCATTTTTTTTTACTTTTAATAAATTATTTCGCCATGTTACCATAACGAGCAACTGATAGGAAGGACAAGACGTAGGAGGGTATGCCAGGAGACAACAGAACACAAGAAAACACTTTATTCTGTAATGTCCAGACAGTGAACTCTGAGAAATGAAACCATACTTCATTTCACCTTAAGCTCAAGCGCAACCGACGCTACGAGTCGATGGGATCAGTCAAACAGCGTGAAAAGCGCAACGTCATTGTGTTCGTCATGTTTGTGTGTGTGTTCTATCATCGCTGAACCAATCATGTGCAGGGAAGGCCCAGTGACTTGCACCTTCAGTATGTGTGTTCGTGGTTGTATGTGTTGGCGCTTTCGAGTGTGCTTGGACATATGATGAAACGATGTAAAAGAAGACCCGAAAGTAGAAAGTTTTTTTTTTTCCTTAGGCTACCATTATCTCGCATCGGCTGTTACCAAAACTGTAAAACTACTTTTAAATTGCCATTCGGAGCCCTTCTTCCGGCCCTTCAGTATGAAATTATTCCTGAAAATGATTACTGATTGCCACTGCCATATTTTAGGTCGGAAACTGCACTTATCTACAATGACCGTTCGGTTCTGGAGAACCATCACATTAGTGCAGCATTCCGGTTACTAACGGACGACGACCAGAACGTTTTGTCGAACCTTAGTAAAGAAGAGTACAGGTAAGCAATGAAGGTGACGTCCACCTCATATTTGCGCACCCCGTGAGAAATTTCACTGTGTACTGGCGTGCGGGAGCCGTCTAATTAGCCTATACAAAGTGTTTTTTTTTAAGCTTTACAGATTTGTTTTAAAAAAAAGTATGAAAGTTACACTTATGCGGTTTGTGCCTGTGCGTTATACAGCCAGGGGACCCTATGTGGGTGGGTACTCTTTGCAATAAGACGGCTAATTAATTAAAATTCGATAATTAACTTTAAATTAGTGAAAATAGAGATCTGCTTCCAACTAGAACTTACTGAGCGTCATCGAAAACCCCTAAATCAACTTTTTTTTAGAACGACTTGAAGCTCGTAGGAAACTTGGGGGCACACCAAAGTTCCCACTGGTGCAGCAGGCGCAAAGCTAGCAGTGGCAAAACGAGGTTGGTTGGATTATCACCGCGTTCCGCCACTGCTAGCTTTGCGCCTGCTGCACGAGTGGGAACTTGGTGCAGCCCCGAGTTTCCCACGAGATTCAAGTCGCTCTAAAAAGAGTTGATCTAGTGGTTTTCCTTGACGCTCAGTAAGCTTCTAATTGGAAACATGTGTATTTTTTCACTAATTAAAAATTGAAGGAATTTTAGCTAAATAGTCGACTTATCGCAAAGGTTAGCCACCCACATAATGTCCCCCTGGCCGTATAACTTAGCTGCACAAACCGCATGAGTGTAACTTTTGCGGCTTTTTTTAAACAGATACGTAAAGCTTTAAAAAAACACCCTGTATATATATATATACTATACATCGGAGAAATCAGGTTAAATTTTGGTGTTATGATTGTTTTGTATCAGTGATGGATTAGCTGCTTGGTATGCATACACTGGAGAAAAACAATAATTTTTGGCGCAGTACTGCAGCTGCTTGGAAAGGGCAGGCATGGTGAATGGTCGACCAAGAAAAGACTGATCGACCATGTTTATAGTAATGCCCTGCCATAAAAGTGTTCCATGGTGATGGCGATGTGACGCGGAGAACAGGACAGGTGTTCCTATTCATGCCGCTCGACACTATAACTATAAAGCTATCTAGATATCGTACTCGAAGATGTGTTGTTCCAAAATGTTGATGTTGGTTTCACTGGTACAGGTATGCTTACAAGTAATCACGTTACTTATAATAAATTTGTTTTAATTACAATTTTAGAATTGTTCTATTACCATCCCCCTGAATTAATCATGTGAATATAACCTATCAAGTATCGGTAGCTTTTATTCTAAAACCAAAATATTTCTGAGCCTATCGAGCTAGCCTATAGTCGGTGACAGGTCAAGAACGAAGTGGAAGCTCCTCCCACCCCTCTCCACTTCAGCCGAGCGAACGGCGGAGAGGGGGTCACCTTCTCTCCAGTGTTCGCACTGCTAAAGTGGAAAGAGGTGGGAGGAACTTCCACTTCGTTCTTGACCTGTCACTGACTATAGATAGATGCTGCCCTGCGACAGCCGCTGCTCCTAGCACGCCGGAGTAAACCGGGGAAGTTCGACGCGCGCGTCGGTGCAGAACGGTAGAGCATGATGCAGTGGCTTGGTGCACGATTATAAACTCCGAACACCACGCGAGATCTTTGACCCATCACGGCAGAAGCTCGCGCGCGCGATAAAGAGAAGTAGACGAAAAGATGAGCGGGTGGCTGTTGCACAAGCCTCAATCCCTTCCAACCCTAGATCAAGATCATGCCCGCCCGGACAACAACGAGGGCAAGAGCGCGGCGCAGAGAGGCAAAGAGGATAATAAGGGGGGAGCTGAACAAAACGAAGAGAGCGACCGCGGCTGATGGCCAGCGCGAGTCACACATTGGACATAAGTGCTGTGTCAGCGTTGCGCTGGAACTTGTGTTTAGACGCAAGCTCCATCCGAATGCTCACATAGCACTCGTGTTCAATATGTGCACCGCGTCGGCCCTCAGTAGGTAACCTATAAAATTGTGCACTACGGCTCTCTATCTAGGTGGTTAATACTGCAGATTCGACGACACGTTGGGCTGGGCGGCCCAGCGCATCGCGCCGGCCATCTAGGATGGTAGGTTTTGAACGTAATAGCCAGAAAGGCAAACATTACAAATAAGAAATTGATAGACATATTCCTATGGGGGTTCATCGGGACCGGCGTTCGTAATAAATAACAGCCGGGGAAACGCATTAACTGAGAACGCATTAACCGACAACGAGGTTCTGCTGTAAATTCGGGCAACCAATTTCTCCCATCACAGGAAGAACTGAGAACGTTTTTAACAAATGTAGCTACAAGCTACATACGTTTGATTTCTTAAATAAAATAAAGTGACAGACAAATCACATGTTCTAGTTATGATCGTAGAAGTACTTGTTTCTTTTTAAGCAATCTCCAATTATATACGATGTTTTGTAACTTGTTCAAGACTACATTTCAGCTTAGCTGAAGCCCGGTATGCCTCCCAAGAAAGTGCAAATTCCAATGAGTTCTGCTCATATCCAGAACGATTCTCTACTTTATCAGTTATCCACAGAGCAGAAGTCTTTAACGGAAACGCCTTCCTCAACAGTTTTATTTTATTTAACAAAACTCTAGTATTTATTTCTTATTCAAAAGTTATCCCGCATTCCCCGAAGGCCAAGAAATTACAAGCAGAAAAAAAACAAAAAAAAAACATGTCTTTGGTTGCAGAGCACACTTGCTCCTCCGACAGCTTGTTTCATTGTTGAATGGTCTTGACAAAAAAACAAAAAAAAAAAGAATTCAAATATATCTTTGTTTTTGTCTTGTTTCTGTCTATGTAGAAGAAACTTAATATATACAAAACTATAAAAGTTTTGTAGTGAGTCCTTTTGACAATTATCCCCAGGTCTTCTTGTCTTGTAACTTCAATTTATAGGTTTCCAGCATGTCTAGAGACCTTCAAAGCTATTTAACACCCCATTGCATTGCTCCTTCTGAAAATCGAAAAAATAAGCTGTAGGAAGTAGAAATGTATGCGGTAAACAGGGCACTGTGCAAGCAATTTTGTCTTCTTACGCCGTCTTTATTGTCATTGAACTGTTGGCATATTTACATTTATCGTGCAAATATTATACATGCTATGTCATTTTTGTTGTTGGTGTTGTAGTAAAGCTAAATGAATAAGTGATTTACTACTTTTGGGCCCTTCTGTTTCCAGAGAGTTCCGCATGTTAGTAATCGAAATGGTTTTAGCAACAGACATGACGTCTCACTTTCAACAAGTGAAAACAATGAAGACAGCTCTCAGTCATCATGACTTCAGGCAAGTGATTCTAAGTTTTTTTTTCTAATATTTATAATATTATCTTAAATTTATAATATTCTAATGTTCAGTCACATCAGACTGACCTTATCAATGTTTCTTCCTGGTGTGTTAGATGGCAAATGAAAGTTAGCATTAGCAAGTCTAAATCCATGAGAGTATCACATCAAAATAGCACTTGTCCTTACCACATCGAAAGTTTTGTATGATATTGTGTATCATCATATTAATACCTTGGCGTACACATAACTAACCTAACGTGGAATGCTCGTAATGAATATGTAACTAACACGGCTAACCGCATGCTCGGCCTCCTCAAAATAAACTTCTCTCTTGCACCGGTGTCCTTGTAACTGCTCCTTTATAAATCCTTTGTTCGCAGCAAGTTCGAATTTGCAGTCACTATCTAGGATCCTGCTCTAACTTTTGCATTGTAACTAGACGCCGTTCAAAACCGTTCTGTTTGTTTTATACTACACAACTATCATCGCCCATCAAGCGTGACAGCAATGAAAACGACTTTATGGCCTGCCTGACCTCTCCCTCTGCAGTAAAGTATCCCGGCTTTGCTTATTTCATAAGGCCTACCAACATAACCCTTCATTACGTCAGCATCTCTTAACACAACCATCTTACCTCTACTCACGTGTCGATCATCGAAATAAAGTCACTCATCAAGGTTTAATCAGTCTTTTATACCCACATTTTTTTATTGGAATCGCCTTCCAGCACCTTTGTCCACGTAGTCGAAAGGGCCGAATTTAAGATGCCATTTGTGAGTTTGTTTTGTGTTCGGATTAACAGTTGCATGTTCTGTTTATCTGCCTCTAAATAGTTTTGTGAGTGTATTTAGATGTTTTGTTTGTTTTATATTCACCTGCATATTTTTTTCTGTATACGTTATGTTTAGGTGATTTTTGTCCATTCCCTAAGGGAGGAAATACATAAATAAACCATCAGGTTCATAAAAGTTTCATAGTTTTATTTGTTTTGTTTTTTTGTTGTTGTTTTTCTTTTTTTGGGGGGGAGGAGGGGAGGGGGGTCCTTGCTACGCAAGAACATAACTTTATTAGAGTATATAACCAGCCCGTTTGGCTGGCGGGGATTGCATTGTGGAGAGTCGCTCCATCGCTCGGCGGGGGCGCGCGCGGTCTCGCGGGGCGCAGGGTCCGCAGGCGCGCGAGGCACGCGCAAACGTAACTTGACACGCGCCCGGTTCGGTGCTCTCCGGACGCGTGGTTCCATCTGGTGCAACCTGGGGGAACCCCAATATGTGCGACTCCTCGGCGAGGACCGGGGCGCGAGAACTTGAATACACAACATTTTTTATTATTATTATATATAAATTCACTTGTTACTTGCTGTTTCTTTATATATGCCTAGTAAAAGGGGGCATACGTATAGTATTTACCTACTTGTCTACTCAAAGGTCAATTTTCTTGATACAATTTATTCGATATTTTTTTTTCATTTACTTCAGATTGAGCTTAATAGAGTTAGTCATTGGATTGCCTCAAGCACCTCCACAATCTGACTACTGTCGATACATTTTTTAACCTTATTCATTTCCGTTTTTTTTAGTAAAACCATTTAATGATTCAGGGTTACACACCAGAGCTTTGGGTAATACTTTTTTTTTCATAAAAATGCCTACTATTTCAGGGTTATTCTTTGGTTCGTGCATAAAGTTTTTGGATATCATGGCTCCAAAGTATCATCATCACTGTATCAGTCCTCACTATCACTCTTTCTTATGATGCAGCCTAGACAAGGCCAAAGCTCTGTCCCTCATTCTTCACTGCTGTGACATCAGTCACCCGAGCAAAGAGTGGAGACTCCACCACAGGTGGACCTATCTCCTCATGGAGGAGTTTTTCCAACAGGTGGGTCTTTCGGATGCCCCCTCATTTAGAGCAAAATCCTTCACGTCTTGCGATTTTTTGCTAACATGTCTCCATATTTGTGAGAGCAGGGCTCCGACTAGCCGGAAATTCGCCCCCATGACCACTGTTTAATGTAATATTACTAAACTTCATCTCGTCCTGGCGCCAGTGTAAATACAAAATTTTGAAAAGATGCACAAAATGTTTTTTTTTTTTTTTTTTTACTGTACCTTTTGGCTGCCCTTTTGTATAAAAAGCGCACTGAAAGATTTATCATAGAGCCCATGGGGAGGGGTGGAAATGTCTGAGAATGAAAGAAATTGTGTCAAAGTTAACAAGTTAACACTAATAATTTCCTTCCCGCGTGGCTCATACGGGAATTAAATCAGATAATGACGATGGCGCCCCCAGCCGTTAGTGCAGAGCATAGCTAATCAAGGTCGCACTCATGATTCACGCAAATTAGTGGAGCGCCATCGACGTATTTTGTGATTATACTTCTCCTTTACAACACAGAAAGTGAAAGGATGTAAATATATATAACTTTTTTTTTAATATGAATTTGGTGCAGCACATAAATCAGGTTAGCGCTAATGAGGTGAAAGCATCTTGAATTGGGGACTCGGAGAAATTTGTAAATGACCCAGAAAACTGCCATGTCGAGCAGAAGTCTAATTGAAGTAACTATCTAGTTTCATGTGTCTTTTCTAAATCGTCTCCTCACGCGTTGCAAGCGAAAAAAAAGTGTTCAACTAGAGAACTGAGTTTTGTTACAACAGGAGTACTTCAACAGAAGTACCGTTTTTATTCAAATATAGGTCGCAGTGTTTTGTTCTTTTATTTCTTTTTTTTTAGTTTTGTCTTTAAAATTAGGGATCAGCTTATAATCGTAACCAAAGAATGTTGACCTATAATAGCAAGCAGAATTTCCGATCCCTCGATATGCTCGCTGTTTCAGCCGCTTCTCCGGGCACGCCGGTGCAAATCGGTGAAGGATAATGCGCACTGTGGTACGCCGGTGCAAATCGGTGAAGGATAATGCGCACTGTGGTGTAAAGCAATGAAGCATGACACGAGAGCGCTGGTGTTAAGTGGTGAAGCGCGACGCGAACGGCGCAATGCTAGGACCAAGGTGTGGAATCATGTGGAAGCACGTGGTTTATGGTTATGGATATTCCGACGTTTACGTGGCCGGCACACTCGACTAGCGAGTTTCAGCTGGAGTGACTAGGAAGGCTCTTCAATAAGTGCTTGTATAGATTTCGTTTCCTTCTACTTCTCTAGATTTAGGGTCGACCTCGACTCTTATATTCTTTATTTTTCTCGCCAAGTTCTTTAGTATAAGGGTCATCTGTGTTCTGAGTCTATCTATATTCAGTAAGTACAATAGAGCTCTTTACTTTTAGCCAGGAGCTTTGTGAACAACAGCAACTGCTAGATTTCTTTCCATAAAAAGTTCTGGTGTCTCCATGTATATTCCTAATTATGATCATGATTTTATCACAGCTTTATCACCATCAAGCTCTTGGTACAAGTGTTGCACAAAGCTTGTAAAATGCACCAGTGATTGACAACAGATGAAATGTAAAGCTCCCACATTTGTGTTTCTAGCTCAGTACAGCATGATTAGTTTGTAGTAGTAGTGTCACTGCAATTGCATCAAGGTATTTCATATGGCTGCAGAATCAAATTAAATTTAACAACTGATCCACAAAGCCATTGAACTTCAGATTGGGCGAGTTGGTTGTTCATGTTGGTCGACGTTGCAGCGCACTAAGAAAACTGTCACTCACGCTTTCACACACTCTACGAACAAAACTCTCACACAGCGCTCACTAACAACTTTGTATTGCGTGATTAACTTCTGCGTCTACTTTTACTTCAATTTGAGACAATTTTTAAATTGAAAAAGACGAAAACTAAAAAGACAAAAAATTTCCTTCTAACGCTTGGCATACCTGCGGCTAAATAACCAATCTTTCTTTGTGATAATATTATACACGGCGTACTGACACATTTGCCCTCCAGTCGTGTGATGTTCTCGGCTTCGATAATTCCCCTTGTTAATTGGTGGACACTTTTGCCTAACACGGTGCTGTTGTTGAAATGTGCCACTCACCCATAATCCCGACAGTGTATTCCTAATTCGCTGGAGTTCGCGTTGACTATGTTTTTATAGTGTTCGCGAATGCGGTCATTAAGACACCGCCCAGTTTGTCCTACGTGTTGTCTTCTGCAGAAAAGGGGGAATGAATAGACAACCCCCTCAACGCAAGGCACAAAGTTCGTTCTATGTTTCTTGGAGTAGCAGATCGCTCGATTTGATGGTGTGGTCACGTTTTTGCACAGGCTGGAAAGTTTTTTGGGAGTTTAAAAACACGATATCAACATTCACTCTGTCGCTGTTTTCTTAAGGCCATGAGAAAAATTGTGGATGTACGGAACGATGACTGGTCTTCTTATCCTGTCGCTGTGTGTATGCTTGACGCAGCTCCCTTGCTTCACTTCTTTAAGGATAGTTTCAACCATTGACACCAATAAGAAAACAGGGTAGTCTGTTTTCTTATTGGTGTCAATGCCGCCCTCGAAACTTTCTTGAACATTAGAAATCAGCAGTTTCATCTGCCATCCGGCGGGTAGCGCAACAAAACACCCAAACAAATTTTGTTTTTAAAATTAGCTAAGCTCTACACCTATCAAGAAACCAAAGCAAGATTATTGAAAAAACGGTTAAAGTACAGGCAAGCTGGTGGATATTTACCATGATGGAACTTAACCCGAGACTGGCGTAGAAACAGAAACTTAAAAGTAGAAGGGACAGAGACAAGTGAAGAAGAGAACGTCTCAAACGCAGCTAAAAGATTTATTTAGTCCCACATCCTTATATACTCACAACCACAAGGTCACCCAAACACTCAACCTGCCCCTTTCAAAGACACAACACACCAGGAGAAAAAAAAACTTGGGTTTTTTTGTTTGTTTTTTTTCTCCTGGTGTGTTGTGTCTTTGAAAGGGGCATGTTGAGTGTTTGGGTGACCTTGTGGTTGTGAGTATATAAGGATGTGGGACTAAATAAATCTTTTAGCTGGGTTTGAGACGTTCCCTTCTTCCTGTCCCTTCTACTTTTAAGTTTCTGTTTCTACCCCAGTCTCGGGTTAAGTTCCATCAAGATTATTGTCAAAATCGAATACATCGCATTGTATATCTGTTCCATACAATAAATATTATTAGATTCCAATAAATATGTTTTATGTCCATAAAACATATGCTTTAGAAACAGGTAAGTTTTAAGAGCTCCTGGAGCGTTATGACTTTGAAAATGAAGAAAAGCCATCGTCCACTTCTTGGGCAACCATTGTAGTTTTAAATGTTATAAAAGATGTTATCATAGTTTAATTATTTCCTCAGCGGCATTTTAAGCACCGTGACTCGAAGCACAAAAAAGTGTTGCGTTTGATAAAGAATATCTAGACAACAAAAAAAATTTACACAACATTAAATCTTTCTCTGCATATTACCAATTATAAGCACTACATCTGTAGCTAATTTCATTGCGCTGGCATATGTCATTAAAAACATATTTTTGCTGGAAAATTACAATTTTAGGGCAATATTTTGAGAGATGGACAAAACAACGTAGTGCAAATACCAAAAAAAAGCATATCGTTACATTCTGCTCCGACATCATTTTAACAAAACTGCTTTACTGGAACCGCGTTATCTTTAATAGATCGTTCATGAAACATATACCAGCGGAGCAAGTGAGGGTCCGCGCCATCATATTCGCAACGCTACAAATGCGCATGAACAGTATAAACCAATACATACATAATATCAAACGAAAGAGGATTGCATTGCCTTTCGAACGACATCAATCTTACAAAACAGTGTTCAAAATAAGATGAGTAATGACCTGCCAAAAAGTACCTGAACTGCCACATTCAGTGGGACCCTGGCCTTAAAGGTGTTGCATGTTGCACCATAACCTCAGAAGCACCAGTTTTTCGTTGAAAGGCACAAGAAAACTTAATTTGAAGCTAAATAAACGATTTTTTAATGTGCGCCAGGTGTATGCCTGTGAAGCTTAGCTGGGAGGTAATCTAGCAACGTTGGGAATCTTGCTACGTAGTCATGACGTAGCAGGAACTGTTACGTAGCCGCTGTAAACATCGGAGCAGAGCTGCACTTTGGAAGTACGTTCAACTGCTGCAAGTTATCTCGGCCTGAACGCGATTGCGAAACCTCTGCCCGTGCGCTTTGCCCCTTTGCGAAGGAAGCCAACGAGATGCCATGATGGACTCGTTGAGGAAAGTTGCCGAGTTGTTCCTGTGACTTTGCTGTACAGTTTGAAGCTTCTGCGCTTTTTAACTTCGAGATGCCGCCGAGTTTCTGCATGGCTGAGAACTGTGGTAACGACTTGATCAACAACGATATGCTGATCAACAGGTTTCCAAACGACGACAAACTTCGTGCCCTGTGGATCCGGCTCGCGCGTCCGTCGTTTCCACGTGGGTTACGACGTTTGCTGCTCGCTTTCCAAAATGAATACAGGGAGGGCGGTGTCGATGTTCTCATCCGCACTTGTGTCGATCAAGTTAATGTACCCAACGACATCGTCCTGAAGCCCCATTGGAGTGGGCCACACGAACACGACGCGTACGACTGGTCTCACACGTGAAACGCTCGTCACACCACGGGCACTTCGAATGCTCGGTTGCAACGCGTCCACAACGCTGACAACGCCGCCAACGGCAATGCTCATAACCCTGCCAGCCTTGCTACGTCACAAGTGCGGAAAATCTTTTTTTTTTTCTTTCTTTTTTTTCGCCGGGTATGTCATGACGCATCGCTTTTTCCCTTCGCTTATCTTTGAGCGCTTGCTTGACTGCACCGTTTGGAACGAAAAATATAGCCATTCGTTCAAAATATAAACGTCCCATTATCATATACGGTTATTATCCGTCATGCTTGACTCATTTCCGAACAAAATTTGTATATTTCAATTTTCGTTTCCGTACCCCTTTAAAGGAGAACTCCGCCTATTTTTGAGTTACTTAATCCAAAGGCATCATCTGAATGCGGATGGCTTCCTGATTCCAAAATGCTATCTCGTTCCTCCAGATTCATTCTAGCTAATTAAAAAAGTAATATTTTGTTCTCTGCCAAAACCAATGCATCGTTCTCCCCAGTTTTTCCCTGGTTTTCTCCGTCATCCAAACGTGACGTCATCGGTGGGCAGCGATGCGCGCGGCCGGCAATCGGCTACGCTCGCGGCCGCCTTTCTCGCGTCAAATAGCAAGAAAACAGGGGCGTTCGTGCTATAATGATTTCTAGTTGCACAAAGTACGACCTTGGCGTACATGCTGAACTATGAGAAAGTAAAAAAAAAAAAGGGAAGCAATTGGGATTCTGAGAAAATCGTTTTTGCAACTCGATACGCTCAAGCCACGGCTCGCTAGTTTCGTGGAATTGCTAGCAAATTTGTTATCCTTTTATCAGAAGCCGGCAGTTACGCTGGCGAAGAAATTTCGACGAGTCAAGCAATACATTTTTTGACAAATTTCTCAAACACCACGGAGAATGCTCGGATGCCCCACACGCTCGTGTTACCTGAAGGAACGTGCGATTTGTTTCAAATTTTCTTTAGAGAAGTTTCTGTTACAGACGCCAGCACGTGTAACCGCTCTTGTAAGATGCATATTCTCCTTGGTGATTGTTTAATTTAGAAGAGTATCTAATGACCATTCCAGAAAAACGCTTCTGGTCGGCGCAATTTTCAGCGTTTGTGCAAGTGGCGCATGCTTTGCTCGCATTTCAAAGCGGCCAACATGCGCGCGCTGGGCTCTAAACTAACACTCCTAGACTGTGATTCTCGCAAACAATGAAATGTATGGAATGGAATAAACCGCATTCGTGTAAGCCGGATGGCTGGTTACTGGTTCATGAATATCGTGCTAAAATGAAAATTGAAAGAACTCCGCATCTACCGAGCCAAACATCAAGGTGCAATGAGAGGCGTAGAAAATACACAAATACACTATTCATCTCGAAATAATAAAAAAAAATTGCTCTAAGATACAATAGTGTGTAAAGTACAGAAATGGATCATCATATTTTTAATTTAAGATAAGTTAACAAACTTTGAGAACATAATCGCGCTTCAAAACAGAAACGAGAGTAGGAACGAGACAACACAATGGGCTAGTGTTGTCTCGTTCCTACTCTCGTCCCTGTCTTGAAACGCTATTATGTTCTCAAAGTTTCAGTACCAACTCGTTTAAAAATCCGCATTGCTCAAGTTAACAAAAGTTACAAATAAAAAACACCTTTGTAACAATATATATACATATATATTTTACGGAGTAGAATGCAACGCGCTCAAACTGTCATCCACGAGTGCACGTAAGAAAGAGGTAAATCTATAGAAGATTTAAAATTAAGTTTTGGTTTTGCACAGTTTCCACCAGATGTAAATTTGCATGCCTCCCCTCAACGCCATTAATCATTTTCATAGTTTTAAAACGCTTTTCAGCCCTATATAACATTTCTCTGCAATAGAATAAAGATGTTTCCACTACCTCTTCTGCGAGAGGACATTGCACGTCAACCAGTTGACAAACCAGGCACCGACTCTTTCGTATATTAATGGATATCAACACCTGTTCGATAAGCCTCTGTAATCCCAGACACGAATAGCAATATGTGTAAAGTCATATCTAAACTCAGACTTGAACTTTTTTAGACGTTTCTCTACTAGTTTTCAAAGGATTGACGGCGTGAGTGAAACTCCGAGAGTAGCACGAACTAGATTCGTTGTCCATAACAAATATAATGTTTATGAAAAAAATAGAAATCACTGAAGCAATTCTGAGGAACAATTGTGACATCGCTAAATGTCGACTATAATGCTACAATGTGCACTATTTTTTTTTTCGATATTATTAGCACTCCTCTTTGGATGGATGTCGTAGTGGTCACAGCTGGCTTTAGTCCGCGCTTGCCGTTCTTGAAGCTGTTTCAACTGCAGAAGGATACTCAACTCGCAGCACGCGGCTATGAAGTATTCAGAGCATAAATGACAATGTTCCACGTGACACTAGTTTTCTCGTCACACAGCTCGCGCAAAAGCATGCACCTTGACGTGGCTGCCCTCCATTGCTGCCGGGGAGCGCATTTTGTTTCTCCCACGAAAACAAGGGCAAAAGAGAAGCCTTTTTCCGCACTGCTTCTACAATCAACCGCGGAGCACAGATGTCTAACCTTTGCAAAGGAACTTTTAACCTTGAAGCTGCGAAAAAATGATCTCTATTGCTGGCGCCCGGAAAGCCACTTCGCGGCTGCCCGGGTCGCTCGTCCGCCTGCCCACCCGTGACGTACACGCAGGTAGGGAAAAGTAGGGATTTTTCATTGTTGCCAGTAGAGGGCCGCCTCCTGCAACCCGCTGGTGTAACATAAACATTCAATAACTTCGCGGAAGATTTTTTTTTTTATCAAATATTTTGGCTCTCACTTGAGAAAGGGTTATTGATGCGGTCTGCCAATTTTCAGCCAAATCGAAGACTATCAAAAAATCGGTGGAGTTCCCCTTTAATGACCGCCTTCGTGAACACAACAACAACATCGTCAACGCGAACTCTGGCCACCTAGGAATACACTGTCGGGATTATGGGTGTGTGGCACATTTCAACAACAGCACCGTGTTACGCAAAAGTGTCCACCAATTAACAAAGGAAATTATCGAAGCCAAGAACATAATACGAATGGAGGACAAATGTGTTAGTACACCGTCTATAATATTATCTCAAAGAAAGATTGGTCATTTAGCCGTAAGTTTGCCTAAGCGTTAGAAAGGAATTTTTTGCCATTTTATTTTTCGTCTTTTTCTACTTGAAAATCGTCTCAAATTGAAGTAGAAGTAGAACAGAAGTTAATCACGCAATACAAAGCTGTTAGTGAGCGCTGCGTGTGAGTTTTGTTCCTTGTGTGTGTGTGTGAAAGCGTGAGTGACAGTTTTTTTAGTGCGCTACAACGTCGTCCAACGCAAAGCAATATTCTCGTCATAATAAAAGGTAAAGTATTCAGATTGGAAAATTATAATCAGCACTTTTACTAAACTAAGAAAACTTGTAAGCACAAACAGAGACGCACAGGAGGAAGGGGATAGGGACAGGTGCTTGTCCCTGTCCCGTTCTTTGTGTTCATCTTTGTTTGCACCTACAAGTTTCCTTAGAATCATGCTCCAACTAGCCCAACATCAAGTGTTGTTAAACTTTTACAGCATTCAATTATTGTTAGAGCAATGCAGCTGTGCTTGAAGGGCCAAAAAAATAGATATTAAGACGACACTAACAGACTCCTATATATGGTTGTACTATACAGGGTGCTTTTTTAAGCTTTAAAGATTTGCTTCAAAAAGCCATGAAACTTAAACTTGTGCGGTTTGTGCAGGTGAGTTATACGGCCAGGGGGACATTATGTGGTGGCTAATCTTTGCGATAAGTCAGCAAATTAATTAAAATGTGTTAATTATTTTTAATTAGTGAAAAAAGACATGGTTCCATTTAGAAACTTACTGAGCGTCATCCAAAAATGCTAAATCAACTCTTTTTAGAACGACTTGAAGCTCGTAAGCAACTCGGGGGAGCGCCAAAGTTACCACTCGTGAAGCAGGCGCAAAGCTAGCAGTGGCGGAACGCTATGATAATCTTATCATCCGCGTTCCGCCCCTGCTAGCTTTGCGCCTGCTTCAAGAGTGGCAACTTTGGCGCGCCCCCGAGTTTCCCACGAGCTTCAAGCCGTTCAAAAAAGAGTTGATTTAGTGGTTTTCAATGACGCTCAGTAAGTTTCTAATTGAAACCATATGACTATTTTCACTAATTAAAAAGTTAATTAACGAATTTTAATTCATTATCCGACTTATCGCAAAGATAAGCCACCCACATAATGTCCCCCTGGTTGTATAACTCACCTGCACAAACCACTTAAGTTTAAATTTCACGGCTTTTTTTAAACAAATCTGTAAAGCTTAAAAAAAACGCCCTGTATTCTATAAATACCGGTAGGTATTTTTGGTGGCTTCACTGAGCCTTTGAATGAAATGAATGAACTTGAATTGTTCTAGCTTCTTTCATTTCACATTGTGTGGTTCTTTTTGTGCTTTAAGCGCGAGACACATGGACGACAGAATCGTCCGATCCGACACCCGATCCGACAGTCCGAACGCCGCTCCGAATTGCCGCACGCCACAGTTTGAGACACACGCTTCCGACCTTGCATGCGACACGACGATCCGTTCGGCTCCGCCCAGGACCCAGGAGATCCAAGCGTTCCAGCGGACTCCGGAGGTCATCTCTGGTCCCAGGTTGACGGTTCAACAAGCACGAGCGAAATTACGAGCTCGTTCTCAATAGCGCGTGCATTCTTTGCTGGGCCATCTTTCTCGAATGGGTCGGCGGGATTCACGCGTCCGGCTTCCCCTCGCCTGTCCCGTTATCGCGTTCGCTTCGTCCCGCCAGACCCAGTGCGTCATCATGACGTTCGCGCTAGCTGTGCTGTCATTGGCTGGACGCATCCGACAATCCGTCCGCCGTGCGAAAGTATCTGGCGCGTTGGACGCGCGTCGGATCGCCGATCCGACGTCTGATGCGACCAAATTTTTCGGATCAGGCAGTCGCATTGCCGGATCGGACGTCGGATCGGATGGATTTTTCGCGCATGTGTCTCGCGCTTTACTGAATGAGGTGAGGCAAGCTCCCCAATCTCAATTTCTGGTTTATTTCAGGGTGATAAGGAGAAAGTGCTTGGACTCACATACTCACCGCTTTGTGACAGGAACACGACACTCATCGCCGATTCGCAAATTGGTATTTCTTTCTTTTCTGCTTTTAGTGTTGCCGTAGGAATGTGAGCAATTTCACTTTTCATAATTGTAATTTCAATAACATTAATTCGTTTTGAACTAATGCCAGCTTACCTAGTTTCCTTCTCTAAAAAGGTAAAATAGGAAGCTATTGAAAAACATATAGGATCCCCGAGATTCACTAAAACGGAGAGCACAACTACTCAAAGGAGAATTTAATTTGAGGTTATAACATATTTGTGGATTGAACAAAATGTATATTTCAAGTTTAAATCTTAGCTGGAGGTTCACAGAAACTTGCTAAAAATAATAATGAAGTGTGAGAATTTGATTAAATGAAATATAAGAAATCATTCTTAGTTTAGTTTTGTTATCTAATTTTATTCAAAACAAATCAGAAATCTCATATCCACTCACAAAAGGTTGGAACGGCACAATTAGTTCAACAAAAAGTGACAACCATTTATGTTTATACAGCTGAAATCAGACTTGTACACGTTACTGAAAAATAGTAAGGAATTACATTTACAATTTCTCAAGGCTAAATTGTAATTTTTTACAATTACAATCACCCTGTTATAAAAATATGTGACCGTTACCCCCAAAAGTAATCTGTTGCTTTCGTGGCGTTACTTTCAACAATATTTTCCTCAATTAAGAAACAAAAGGAAGAAGGTTATTCAAGTTCTTATTGTTCCCACCTGTTCCATTTATTGGCCTTGAGTATTTTGAGCAACAGCTGGCTCTCGAAAGTCTCGTCAGACATATTGCGTCATTTCTTACGGGAGATGTCGACTGCTACGCTGAACACCCTTTGAACTGAGGCACTGGATGGGAGTGCCATATTGTGCCTCACGAATGTTTAATGCTCTGCATTGAGCTTTTTCAGCGAAGCAATGGAAGTACTATTTCGCTCGAAGATAGAGCACAGCTTCATCGTTGCAGCCGTTGCCTGATATTCGAGAGTTTTAGTAGAGTTGGTAACAGTGAGGTGATAGTTAAATAATAAATTATGTTTGGCTCGATATTCTTTTTTCTTTGGTTCTAAACAGGTCGAACCTCGGTTGAGACGTTGGTGAATAAGAGTTTCCACTATATAAGTAATCGAAAAAAAAACGGGACACTCATAAATACAATTAATTAGAACGTTAGTTAAAACAAGAAAATGTAAACGCACGTTTGCTGTGTGTACCTTTCTTGGTGCCGTTCAAAAACGCACGGAGCACGGACCGACTGCAGTTTACTCCAGTGCTCTCCAGATAGACGTCCGCTGATGCCACGGGCAGTGAAGGCTAGAGTTCTAAGTAAGCCACACTATGGCCCCACTCATGAGTTTCACTCTCTCCTCAAGCCCAGAATATCAAGTCTACGTCAGTCACCATTATGTTTTATTTGTAAAAATATCTGTCTGATATAAGATGCATCCTGCTGGGGTAAAAACAGAAAGAAAAAAGGAAGACTATTACCATTTTCGAAGTGCTCGCAAAAAGCTGACTCGCAAAAAGGGTAACTCACAAAAACGGTGACTGAGACGCAGATAACCTGGCTGGAATTCACAAATAAAGTGGGCCAACCCTAGAAGTTTAACTAGAAAAAATAAGTACCTTTTAAAACAGGGTCAAATAAGGTGAGAGAAGCAGAAAAGAATACATCCTGTTTTCTAAGAGAAGATAAGTGCGCAGCAACGAACGAGGATGTTTGTGGCAATAACACCTTCACATATTACCACATCCCTTTTAGTGGATTTTAGGGCAGACGGAGCGTTGTTTCGTGTTGTGACATTATGAAAATGGTCGTAGTCACTATAACCGAGAAGGATATTGTTAATCCTTGTCTCTGCACTGATCGCCTCGATCTTCTCGAAGAGGCACACAATCACTTGGTGTCCTCCTCTCCCCGTCTTCGATCGCAAAGAGAAGAACAAAGGGACTAAAAAAAAGCAGATATGCCTTGCCCCCCTCCTCTTTTTTTTTAGAAATGTTTATTTGGATATTTTTACATTGTTGTTAGGGTGTAAAAAAATAAATTCAGGGGCTTGGTTGCAAAAAAAGCCTTTCTGGAACTGAAGAGTGCCAAGCCTCCCTTTGTGCTGATCAAATCGCGTGACAGTGTCACTGCGCTCAACTTTACCAAAATAAAAACGACCTTTTCTTTAGAAGGGCTGGTTGGTCCTGAAAAAGAATGTAACGGATTACGACGAACCCGTTACGTAAAAAATGTAAAGGAATTACTTTAAAATTACTCTAGAAAATATGTATTTTTTCCATTACTGAATTACCGATAAATGTAATGGATTACAAGTAATTTCGTTACTTGTAACGGATTACGTATAAGTCTGGCTGAAATAACATTATATGTGGCTCTATTATGTTGACATTAATACACGAGTGCTAAAAAATCTTGTGTGGTTGATATTGGTAACTGATCGAAGATTAATTTGGTATTTGACGTTTTCTCAAAGTACTTTTCCGCCCATTAATATCTCATCACCCTGGCTAATGGATGATAGTTCCTCATCTTCCTTGTCAGTGGCACTAAATGCAAAGTTCATTGCCCCATAAAAGACAAAACTCTCCCAAACTTCATTTATTAGTTTTCTACAACTAAGTCAAGGTTACTCTCACATGTGCTAATGAATGCTCACAATTAAGCTTTCTAATCACTCATATTTCCACAAAAGATGTCATTTTGGGGGGGGGAGGTCTTTGTAGTTTATTTGTGGTCATTAACCCAGTGTATTATATATAAAATTATCTTTTAGTTATTATTTTGCCTTTCACAGATGCCCAACTGGCGTTTTATGCTTTGGCATGTTGCTCAGACCACTATAATGAACCAAGGAACGAGTTTATGCTTTGTTCATAAATGCAGTGATCTTCCAAAAACCCAATGAAACTATATGGTTTCTATCCTACCAGAAACCAATGACACTGAGAAGGGCGACATGTCAAGTGTGGGCAGGATAAAAAATAATAATTTTATTTAAATAATCCAGGTTAATTTGATTTAAATCAAATGTATTTAATCTGATTAATATGATTTAAGTTACTGTAGCTAGAAGAAGTAATTCTTTATCACTATATGTATTTTTAAACATGACAAAGTGATTCATCAATCCTTTCGATCACTGAAAACAATATGGAAGAAAGATTATTATACATTTAAACTGGTTAAGCACCGCTTAACAACTTTTTATTTTTAGAACTTATATACTACGACAAAAGCAGCTTATTTTTTTAGTTACTAAAAAATCTGCATTTGTTTGTTTTTTCATTCTGATTTCTTGCATAGTCATTACTGTTTTAGTGTCGCGTTTTGGTTTGCTTGCAGTAGTTACATTATGTAACTCACAAACGAAGTGGAATATACAAATTTAGCTAGACACTTTGATTTGCTCAGAAGAGTTGCGTGTATTCAACCTGCTTTGAACTTTTTGCGTATTAATTTTATTTATTTTATTTTATTACTAAACAAGTGTGCATAGAAAACATCAAGAGATAGACAAGCAGGAAATAAATAGTATTTTGGGGGATTATTTCTGTGGGAAAGCTTGATATAAATGATCATAGTAAAACCGGTGTGATCTAAATTACAATATAAATCACGATTTAAATCATCTTAAATTTTTATTCTTCACCCTGAATGTGACTGTACTCGATGCGAGTTTACAAGTGCCCTACACAACAGGAATGAAACAACAAAAAAGGAAATAGCAAAAATGTTCTCCTTTTACACGAGTTATCCCATTTTACTGCTAAGTAAAAACATTGATGTGATTAAACTTTAGCGACATTTCTATGTTTAATAACATTGTTCATGCGTTCAATTTCGTCAGGGTTCATCGATTTCATTTTAAATCCAACCATGGACGTTTGTGGAGATCTTCTGGAGAAAATTCTGCTGCAGCTTCAAAGGCCCTCCGATGACAGTATATCTGAAGAAGGCTTCGAGAACAAGAGCACAGGTAGCCGAGTTTTTTCATGCCATGAGAACAGTCCCTGGTTGTATTGAAATAACTTATGTACATGATTTTCATAATTTATTTTTGTTCATCAGTTTCAGTTCCAAATGTAATCTTTAGAGTCAGAGTTGATTGACCCTTTGGCATTAAACAAACCGAAAGCCAAAGTTATGTGTTTCTTGAAACTAAATTTGAACAAATTTTAACTAATCTTAAACCTTTTGTTACTTCTCAAGCAGCACAGAGTTGGCCAGTCATCGGCCAATGGTTAGCAAGGGTCCTTGGCCAAGTGGCCAGACAGTGGCCAGAGACTGGCCGGTGACTGGCCTTTATCTGGCCATTGGCCACTGGCCATCAGCCATTGGCCAAGCATTGGCCAATGAATGGCCACTATCTGGCCACTGACCAAAAGACCATCGCCAGACATTGGCCATTGCTTGGCCAAAATCCGTGCTGCTTGGGATACCTAGATTCATAAAAGCTCTATCGAAACATAAGAATGATCAAAGGTTGTAGGAAGGACTCGAAAAAGAGTCTCCTGGAAGCTTCAGAGTGGCAGCCTATCTGTCGTTACAAAACTTGGTATTTTCAGGTCTCTGAAAAAGGCAAGTTTCTTAGTGACATATAGACTTTCAGTGTAACGCTTCCAGGTGTCTCATTTTTAAGTTAGCTGTATGCATCGTGTATATTACACGTTATCTCAGCCGCTGGCTGAACACAGCTAAACGCACTCCACAATGTATATCTGTCTAATTGCATGAAGTGAACGCAAGAACTTGTGTGTGTGTGTGTTTGAATTCTCCATCTGTATTCTTGCCCATGCCTTTTCAACACCATTCCCAATTTCTGATGAAAGAGTGTAGAATAGGGTACACAACTTTCAAACTTCTTAAGACAATGAACAAAAATATTTCTTCACTCATTACACCGCACTAAAATCGAGTTACTTTTTAGAACCAGAACTTGACATTTGTGTGCCATCACTATGCTTCTCTGGTGCATCGCACAGAGGGTGAATCAGGCAAAGGTCGGCAGCGCTCGCTGTCTGCGATACGGATGCCTCGAGCGTCCAGTACAACGGTCACCAACAATGGCAGTGAGGGGGCCGTCGGCACTGGGAAGAGCGGCAGTGCACCATCATCTCCGCGCTCACCCAACCCGTACTCGACCTCCAACCGGGAGCTGAAAAGGCCATGGGTCAAGTACTTGGAGGAGAACCGCAGCTTGTGGCAGGAGAGAGCAGCACAAGGTATATAGTCCTTCGTTTTTCGAGACTGACGAAAATTCTCAAGGTGTTGCACTAGCTAAGACTAAGCAGACAGTTTGTGTTGTTCCTTGTAGGGTAGTGTTTTCTACTCCCCAAAGACAATGCAATACCTTCCTTTGATTGTGTAGAGAAAAAACGAGTCTGTGCTGCTTTCACAGTGTTCTTTGAACATAATTACAAATACCAAACAGAAATTGCATTCCAACACAAAAATATAGATCCAAATATATTTTCGAAGTACTGTCACAATGATCTTGAATCACAATACTGCCTAACCCTGATGATGTGTCATTTAGAATGTTCTTTTCAGAACTGTAGTGTCTGCACGAGAATTTTATGAGGAAATGTCTCTTTATTTCAGATGCAGAGGCAAGAAAAAAAGCAAGCCCTGAAAAGGCGAAACCAGAACCAAAGCCAGAAACCTCGTCAGCAAGCTAAACAGAGTGTATTCTCAGTCCCATGTGCATGGTCCCTGCTGCGATGTGACCTAAGACTGCTCTACATTAATCCCACTGTATGAATGTGCTGATATCTACGCACCTTAAGAAATGTCATCACAGCCTATTTGTCCTGAATGGAGAATGGCAGACCATCTGGACAAAGTTGTCGGCAAAATTCTACACAATGTGCCAGCTGGTCAGACACCTTTTTAACATGAACAAGATGCCAGACATATTCGAGAATAGTATTTGATGTGCATCAATGTGAAAAACTGCTTTTTGTAAATCCTTCTTTCTTGTGCGGGATTTTATCTCACGGACACAAAGATAGTATACAGGCACACCTGTGAACCATTCCTTGTTTCCAAAGCTCTGGTGTGCAACACGCATGTCTGTTTTAGGGAGAACTGATGCACCAGGTTGGCTGTGTAAATAGATGAATGTGGGAAGCGTATGAATAGTCATCGTGGATGGTTTCATTGTAGCATCTTGGATGTTAGTGAAATTTAATGGCAAATCCAGAAGACGTGTGCAATGAATTGCTTTAAAACAAAACCCTTTCAAAACTCAGCTTCGATTGTCCTAAATATGATCTGAAACAGGTACCGCACACTCTGGGGATAAATGCATGTTAAGTAACACCAAAGTTTATCCTATTTTTGAGAGTAGTGAGTGTGCATCCCATATAACAAGCTTTTTTTCAGAAACCTCTATAGAGCCCTTGTTTCACTTATGCTTAAGATTGTAGACTTTGTAAGCAATTCCTAATATACAACAACTACTGTTTCATAATTCTTTATGTGCATGCATACATTTATAAATAAAACTTAATATACTTCTTATGCAAGGTAGGCATAATGTTAGTAGCTGAGACTTCTAGGCATTATTTATTATGATGTTTTGTTGTTAGTAGTATATCTAAAATTGGGAGATAACCTTATCGCTCTGGAAATTAAAAATGTTTGTTCACTTGTGTTGTGAGGTTGAAATTGACAATTTTTAACTCTAGAGAAACTAGTTCACTTTCTGGCTTTTAGGGGGGGAAACGGGAACAGCCTACTGTGTAGGCTGGCAACGCTCGCTTCTCATGCAACCCATGTCTATCGATATAAAGCAACAATCGCTTTGACGGACATCAAAAATAAAGCCGTATCATGTGTGAACAGACGGAGCTGTCCTCCACAAGATACCGTCATATACACTGGGCATTTTCAATTTTCTATGTAATAAATTGGATGTCAAATACTGCTCACAAAACACAGCACCTGGGTGCCCGTTCTCCTTTTAGCCTGTACTGCTGTATGCGTCTGTTGATAACCAAGTTTTTTGTTTCTTATTTACCACCTGTACATACCTGCTTTATTTTCTGTTCTGCTGATTGTCAATGGTGTGTGAGTGAGGATTCTTCTCTTTCCTGTGGTATGGCATTCAATTATGTGCAATGATATTGCCAACGTGGAGTATGTTCATTCTGCTATCAAGTGTTGTGGCATGATGTGATAAGATTTGTTCGTATTGACTCGGAAAAACATCCACTGTATGGACAGCTATTGGTCAGACATTTATTACTTTGGAAAATTCAAAACATAACATTTTGCTGTAAGCTACCTACAGCTTTGCTTCAGGATGAGATTGTGATGTTGCTTTTATGCTATATATTGATGCTCATCTGTCAGCCAGTCTTTGAATTGTATTGCAAATACTTGCAAATTTCCACAAAGCCAGGTGATAAAAAAGAAACTAGCAACCAAATGTAAATTATCTCTACTTCCGTCAAAAATATTCCCAGTGCCGGCTTACAGCCTCGCTTGCAATCAAATTCAGCTAAAGCAACACAAAAGTGTAACTTGGCTAATTGCTGACCGAATGCAGCTGTACTCAACAAGGACGCCTTCACCCGAGAATGTAGTTTTATACAAAGCTAAAAACCATTGCTATTTTGTCTCGCAAAACTATACCAAGAAGATGGACCAATATTTTTGTGAAGCAACATATGTGACGATGTGCTTTTCAAAATGACTGTCAGCATAGTCGCGTTAGATGGGAATTCATTATTGCACTCCTCTGGACAATACGAGTTTGCAATTGAAGTAATTCTTATTTAGTATTTCTTGACTGCTGGCTTGTTACGGCATTTCTAATGCTTCATTTTTTAACTTATTACGTTCCATGTCATTAACAATGAAACTAGGAAAATGTTTTTTACTGATTAGCAATTTAGTTTACCTTGAGATGCAAACATATATATATTGTTTACACTTTGTTGCCATGAAAGTTTTAAATGAAAAAAACGACAATTTTCACATTAAATCCGTTTTCAAGACTGTGTCACTTATCGCTTTAAAAATAGTTATTCTCTTTCATTTTAACATTAAAAAAATAAGATAGACCTGCACCTTTGCAAACATTTGTTGTTTCTTAAAATTAAAGGGGTAAACTCACTATTCAAATGGGACGTTGAAAATGCCATTTTCTAATCTTATATATCGAATTTGTTTGTATGGTTCATCTTCATGTTCATATGCTGATAGCTCTCTGTGAAATGATTTCCCTGGATATTACATTACCTTGAGTATTGTTACGTTGCCGAGGTAAGCATGCCGCCAGCTTGTAAATTTTGCAAACATCCAGGTGCACCACTAAACTTATGTCGACAGATCTGTTGAATACAGGCAACTGCTAGGTAGGTTAAACAACTCCACCCACTACCCCAATAGTGAAGCATATCCAACACTGCTTAGCACTGGTATATATGATAGACTTGCCAACCTTGGGCATCTCAGATCACTTAGCTTTGCATGTGAACATTTTTTTTGTAAGCATACATTACATCATATTTTACCTACACATGTGAATACTATGTGTATACAAGGCACTTTGTAGTCAAGTTATGGGTATGTACAAGGCCTTTGTGCCACCATGTGTATAACAACTTTGAACGGGAAACTCTTGCCCCTTTCCTTAAGACTTGCCAGTGTGCCAAGCTGTGTGTCCACATGTTTCTCGCGACGTGTGTACAGATATATTTTGCTGTGTATGCTCGACATTCTACAGGAACTATGTGGGCATGTACAAATGAACAAGACACACAATCTCTGTGTACAACATCGCATTTATGTCAAAATCCATTCACAGCACTACACATGTGCACTTCCCCTTCTCTGCTGCCATAGTGCTTTTCTTCCTCAAATTTAACCGTGGTGGCTTACGTTGTGTATGAACGTGAAAGTGACTTGCATGAACTCCGGTCTTGAACTACAGCTTGCACTGTGTACAAGGGCAATTTGCTATGCTGCACTGTAAAAAAGGTTCCAGTCTTTTCTGCAGCACTGGCCAGTCGACACCTGTTTAAACGCTTTCACTAACTTAGTACCCATACATTGGCCAGGCAGTGCTGTGGTTTTAACTATTTTGATCAGCACATCAAACTGTAAAGGGCTTTACATAGCCAATGGCAGAGATGGTCATATAAACATGTGTTTATATACAGTATGCAAAACCTTACAAAGATCAGACTTCCATCAAAAAACAAATATTTACTTGTTTTCACCTCAAGAGCTGCAGTAAAGCTTGGTTCCTTGAGAAGCATTAATGCTTTTACCCTTAATGTGGTGAATTAAGATACCTGCATGTGCATTTAAGATCAGTTATTTGACAAATTATCAAAAGGTACATGTTTCACGTTTTCAATGCAAAAAACATTGTGGTTATTTCCTCTGCCGACCACATCTTGTAAGAACTACTTTGTACAGCATATGAACTTGTGCAAAACTTGTTTTTTTCTTGATGTGAAACAAGTGTAGTAAGAAAAATTACTTACAAACATATGAGAGTGAATGTTTAGTACAAATGGGTATTTTCTTTTTCCTGGGAAGAGCACCTTTAAACAAGGATTTCATCTTGTCCTGAACCCCTCCCTGCACTTGGGATATGGCTCTCTGCTGTACTCCATCCTCGCAGCACTGTTAAAAAAAACTCACCTATTTTCTTAGCAACTCAAACAAGGTTGCTTAAGCATTAGTGTCCTTGTCAGCGTGTGAATAACTTTCAAATTCCAGAAGGTAGTTGTACCATTCCAGAGTTTCTTCGGGTCATGGTGATGCAGCCTCTACTGATTCAATACAAGCATGGCAATGATTGTTACTGTGCCTAGCTCCCAGTCAGTTTGCATGTACAGGTTCATAACCCGATATATTGGTACCCACCAATTGGTCACTGTCCAAATTAGGCATGTTGCACTACGTAAAATTCCGAGCAAGCGCCCACTCAAAATTGTTAGATAGTGTAAAATTGGGGATGGGTGATTTTTCGGCCAACAATGTGTAAAAATATGTTCTTTGTGTATTTTCTGAGTATTACGAAATTGAGGGGTAGAATGGAATTGTACACTGGACGGATGCTCGGTATTTTGTGGTAAAGGTGCGAACACTACCAACCCTTACAAAACCTATATTCAGCTTCTGAGTATTTTTAATAGCTTCTGCACCTCTACTAGTGAACACTCCTTTTGCCATATAGTACAAACAGACCCCATCAAGCTGAGCAAGTTCTACACTCTAACATTTTCTTGGTACATATCGAACTGAAGTTTGTAGCTATCGAGACTCCCTCATGCAGCAGTGTTTGGCAGTGACCTGCTGTATCTTCACACCTATTTGAGGTGTCATATCAGTGTCCAGCCTCTACTCTGGCAGTAAGCCAGCAGGTCTTGGACTAAAGATTGTTGGCTAGTTATATACCCTCATTCATGCTTTCGTCTCTATGGCTGCCTCGAAAAGAAAACATGCAGCAGAACTAGCTGTTCATTACGCAAGGACCATAGGTGACGAGCATACATTACAAGCACATGGAATGATGTGCTGAAACACCCCTACGTGTACGTTCCAACCTTGCATATTCAGGATGTCGTAACAGTGGTGTACTTTCACTTTCAATTGAATTTTCAGTTATTCTAGTGACTAGCTGGGAAGGTAAAATGAGAGGTTCAAATATAAACGGTAATAAAAGTTTGGTTCCCTTTCAAATTACCGTTTTTTTTTCAACAGAGTAAATATACAAAGCCTTCCTTTTATTCTGCACATTACCCTGAGAAGGAAAGCGAATTTAAAAATGTTTCAGGCATGCAAAGCAGACCTCAGATAGTAATTAATCACTACAATATGTATACTCTTTTACCGGATTGTGAAAATCTCCCCAGAACAATTCATTAGCTGATCACTGCAGTCTGACCACAACACCAGTATGAAATGTACAGAATTGAGAATGTGTAAAGTGAATGTTTGGTTGTCCTGTCAAATTCTCTGGCCGCTGCTTTTCCTGTTAACACATTTGCATTGCTTGCCTCTCCAAGTGATGTATTCCAATATAAGAATTATCTTATTAAACTGCAGGGCAAGAAAACTATAAATTGTTCCATATTAAGCTTGAAGTTCTATTTACTGAAAGGAACTAGCATGACTAGGTGTAGCCTTTTCCAACTCATTGCTACTCTATTTCCAGAACCTAAACATTTCAGCAGACAGCGGAACCGTCTGAATTGAGCAGCTCTTTTGACGGGTCTTTGCTCAAATTATCAGGCTCCAAGAATAAAGCGTTCCTTGACATTGCCATGCCTTCATTTAGCCTATCTTTCTTTTCCTCGAGATCTCTTGCTTTACTTCAGCTGATGAATCAAATAAAGTCATATATCTGCCACCATGTGATGTGGTGTCAGAAAAAGTAAGACAGAAACAGGGGACTAATTTTAACAAAAGTAACTCAAATTATTTCACTGCTGAAGTTTACACGTGTGCCATGTAAACTGCCACCCACTAGTGCATTTCTAAGTTTGACCATGTACTGACCACACTTAGCATGTACGTTCCACACTCTCACCACCTTCAAATGTTGCATCTTTGCAAAAGTGTTGGATGTCAAACATTTCTTCGGCTGTATCTATACTCCATGTGCGAACTTTGTGCACATCTACACCACAGTATACTAGCCCACACAGACACATTTCAAAGATAAATATTGCGCAAAGTATCTTACTACAGCAGCCTTGGAGGATGCAAACTGTTAGCCATTTTATTCATTCAGCTCGTTGCTCTTTATTTCCAACTTCTTTGCAGGCGTGCTGCTAGAGCAACAAGGCTAAATAACGAAAACACAGTAAATTCACAGGGGAGCTGGTGGAAGCTAATCATGGCGTAATACTACTCGAGACTGGGGTTGAGGCTGAGATTGTGAATATATAAGTGGGTGAAATAGGTGCAGTCGCCGCGTTTGAGACGTTCCCCTTTCTGACTCTTTTTCCTTAGACTCTCAAAGTTTCGTCGTTCTTCTAGCCCAGTTTCAGGTAGTTTTACGTCATGAAGGCTAAATGCTTCGGTTTCCTGTAATGAGAGCATGCGTGTAAGCATAAAACCTTGTTGCTTCATAGACTGCAGCAGAGAAATGTTATGTCATAATACAAATGTGTCACTGGTCTGTAAATAGTTGCAATCTGTTTTGGGTGAACCACCCTGAACATTGTTGTCCGGTTTGTAAGTTTGTCAATAGGTCTGCTTTGTGTTGGTGCTGTACATCTCGATTCTAAACTGCTTTGTTACGTCTCCAGAGGTTTACTTTATAGTGGCCGTGTTTGGTTCTTAATGTTTTGATTATGCTTGATTCTGGAGCACATGTCTTCTTTTAGCGTGGATTTTTTTTTTTAATTATGTTGATTCAGTGACGTTGAAGACACTGTTGACATACTACAGTTAAGCAAGAGAAGTTATGCTTGTTGATATGTGTAACCTAATTTAATATAATAAAAGAATTTGAGAATGAGCTTGCTGGCACTAATCGACACTTCAAATGTGAGCAATTTCTGAAATTGGGTAGGAAATCGTCTTGGCGGCCCCCGTGATGATGGACGCTCATGATGGTATGTTGGATGTGTTGAATGCCCTTACTTTTAGCAAGTCACGTGCAGCACAATAAATTAATTTTATGCCATTTGTCCAACTTTTAAATGATTATAGAAATTTGGTAAATGAGAAAATTAATAAGGAATGTTTCTGTGTTTTATTGTAGAAAATCATATTATGACATGCAGTCTTCCCAAACAATGTCAGTGTCAAAAAAACGAGTAATGGCTATACTCCGTTCACCCTTAAGCTAAGACTAGAAACTCCGCCTTTAGTGCAAGCTCGCTGGCTTCCGCAGTGCTTTGGTTGCGCGCGCCTGCGCTTTCACACTTGTTTGCAATGGCAGAAAGCTCGCGCTGAAGGCGGATCCTTCTGGTCTCAGCTTAAAGGCCCATTCACACTCTTGCAACCGAGTACAACCGTGAAAGACGAGGGCTGCTGAAACCTCTTAAATTTTTTTAGGACGAAAGAACACACTGGCACTCTGGCGCCAGCTATGCGGTGACCCTGGAACTGCATTTCGCAAGAGCCAAGGTTTTGCGGGATTTCCGAGGTCAAATGTGCGTAATACCTACAAGAAAGGCTCGTTTATAATGTTGACCAAAGTTTTTCGAGCCAAGAAAGAAAGGATAATGCGCGAGAGAAATAGGAAATATGCCGGACCGGTCAAGTTTACTCTGCTACCCAATAGATGGCGGCAGTGTGTCCTCGTAAGAAATATTAAGGGATTTCAAGGCACCAGGTTCTAAGAGGTCGCAACTGTGTGAACGGGCCTTAAGAATGAACGGAGTATAGCTCACTCCACGGGCTCGGGCTTACCCGAAAGCCCGGGACCGGTCCGACCTGTGGGCCGGGCCGGGACGGGACGTGTAAGCCGTTTTTTTTTTTTTTGGTGGGCTGGGACCGGCTAGGGATTTTGACTGCGGGCCCGAGCCGGGCTCGGGCAAGCACCTTAGCGGGCCTGGATCGGGCTCGGAGCTGCGGCCCGAGCCCAAGCGCGGCGAGCCGTGCGAAAACATCAGTGCCCTGCTAAAATGGTGGGAGTCTCAGAGCAAGAATTTTCCATGTCTTTACTTGCCAAGAAGATTCCATGTATTCCTGCAACAAGTGCCAGTAGTGAAAGGAACTTTAGCGCCGCGGGCTACATTACTCAGGAGAGCAGAACGTGCCTAAAGCCAGATTCATTGGATAACCTTTTGTTTTTGCTCAAAAACCCGTGTTCTTTTTATTCCGTAAATAAAATGTTTTTCGGAAGCTCACTTTTATTTCGTTCCCTTGCTAGTCCCTGGTAATTCTGAAGAATAAGTAAAAACAAAAATTTTAAGCGTGTGGCCCCGGGAAGAAATTCTGTTTATTTCTAGAAATTGCTGCATGTGAGCAAATTCAGTATGGAAATAGTTAATCTGGCTTTTGATAATGCCGCTCAGCTCGTCTTGAGAATAAGAAAAAATCTAAGTCGGAGTTGTCGTCTGCTGCCTAGATATGTAGGCCGATCAATTAATCTATAGCACTTTTTTATTTATTAGGCTAATATCACTCTTTGGTGTCGCAATTCGACTAACCTAGTTAAATTTACACGTGTCATTTGTAGCTCCGTCAGGTACTGACTGACAAGGGAAAAGGCTGCGTACCAGCAATTCACCTCCAACGGTGGCATTAAATAGACACTGACAGGGTATTTATGCTCGCCAAGGTTTTTATTTGTACAAGACATATGAGAGCCCGACTACCCACAAAACAATTCGCGACGCAAAATTAGCTTTCTTTCCACCCGAAAACCACCGATCGAGAACTGGCCGGCTTGATTCGCGCTCACTCTCGTCTCTGTGGTCACGTGCTGTTTCTTATGGTTTAGACACAACCACCAAATTTAATCAAAGTCGTGGGTCATCGAAGGCACACACACAATATTAAATATAGAATATTATTATGATACCCATTTCGTGTGGTTTCAAAAATGCAATTACATTGAATGAAAAAAATAAAAAGTTGCACGGCCCCGTGATTTTTGCCAACTCTCTCCTCTGTGTTTCTTTTTCCTCCCCAGGCAAGTATCGGTTTCGGTTTCGAGCAGTTGTGTACTTTATTAAAATATATATGACTCTGTGGCAAAATATTGATTGGGTAGTCATGCGACACCATAATAAATCGCATGGCAAAAAAATTTGGAGGGGTGTCAGTGTCCTTTTATAGGGCAACTCCGCTCAATTCCGAAAAATTTTGGCTTCCATGTGATTCACATTCACAAAGCACTACTAAACAACTCTGCGTCTTCGGATTCGCGAAATGTGGAATATTATTTGTGTAATCCTAATTTAAACGTCAGCAGATACCGAAACCGAAACTTCGGTTGCGTCAGGCAACATCGGTCTCGGGTCGTCAGAGTCATGGCTACGTCACGTCGAACCACGTGGTCTTGTGACGTTCGGGAGGGAGCGAGAAACAGGACACGCGACGCAAACAGGTTTTTTTTTTTTTTTTTTTTTTTTGACGCGGGCAGGTCGCTTTGCATGGCGTGGACGGTGATGGCCCGGGGGAGAGGGGGAAGGGGAGAAGACGAAAGAGGAGAAGGGGAGCGGAGAAACAGACCGATAAGCGCGCAGGGCAGCGCAAACTAGCGCATCCGTGTTACGGTGATCACGTGAACGCCCGTTCAGCCAACACCGGGAGGAGAAACTCATGACGTCATCGTTCAATTTCGCTCTGAGAAGTAAAAACAAGGAAAACGTGAGAATGACGTAGTCATGCCTCTGACGTAGTGGTTCAACGTTGGCCGCTCCAACTCCGTGGCATTGACTGCGCTGATGATTGCGCCTCGCGCCGCAAGCTAGAGTTGGCAGATTTCGGCGACTTTGCTCGCTTGAAGGTTTGCTGGCCAGTTTATTAAATATATAAACAGAATTAGATCGTACTGTTTGACATGGGGTCTTCCTATATGATACTGAAGATGGCTACATAGTTTTCTAAATATCAAAAAAGAAGCGGAGTCGCCCTTTAAGTGCATAAAATTACGTCACCCAATACTTTCATACACCATGCGACGAAATTTAGACAACATCACATCAAATTCGGGCCTAGACCGGGCCGAGTTATATCAAACTTTTTCCCCCAGCGAAGGCTTCCAAAAACGCGCAAACAATCGTCTTCTAGCCTCTACCTTCCCCTAAAAAAAGTAGGAAAGAAAGAGAATTCCAAAAGCTCTAGTTGCGACAACAAGTGAGCGAAGAGAAGCGATTCAGAAGGGGAGAAAGCTGGGAAAAAATACACACTGCACTCATGCGCAGAAGAAAAAAACTTCTCATCCCAATACGTTTGCCCACGAAGAGAAGCGTTTCAAAAAAGGAGATCAGCTAAAAGAAAGAAAAAAATGTATGCAAAAAAAAAAAAAAGTTTTCCAGCGCGTTGTCACAAGGCGGAAGTGAAGAGATGAGAAAGAAAGAAAAGGCTCTCGCCTTACAACGAACGCATCGTGGAAGTTCGTTGTAAACTATTATTGCTATATCGAACTACTTGCTATATCAAACTGATCGTAGCGTTTTTTGGTGTTCGTTATAAACGGGTTTGACTGTATAACCGACTTCGTTATAACCGGTCTCGACAGTATCACTCCCAGTTGCAAAACTTAGTGCCCATGAAATATTCCCAAGACCCATACTTCGGAAATTTTGGGAAGTACTGAGCCCACAAAAATAAACGTGTTTACAGTATTACATTTTGACAAGAACACTGTGTGACACGGTTGACACGAACACAACATTGAAACTTTTTTTGCATTTTCCTCAGGCAAAGTATTGACAAAGAACAAATTTTGCCGCTTGAACTAGTGCCCCGATTGAGAAGTTTCCTTCGCACTAGTTTCGATGACCTTTCAATTTTAAGATAAAAACAGAAAACTAAAGTACGCTTGTTTGTGCTGCGTTGCTCTCTGTACATTGGAGCTTATATTTGCATATGTTGAATTATTTAGTTATTAATATGGCAGGCAAGCGACCAAACAAGGAAAGCAGTGAATGTTGACAGTTTCACACTGCATGAATGCCGCTGAAGAGGCATTTATACCCGTTGAGATTAGGGATGCCGCGAACTTTTTTCGAATCGAAGTTTCGATGATCGAATCAAGCGGTTCGAGAGGTTCGAAAGATTTTCGATTTTTCGAATCGTCTATATTGTAAAATTCGACGGAGGTCGAATTTTCGAACTTGTTAAGCTAAGAAGTTCGACGCTTTTCGAACCGTCGACCTTATTACGCTAAAAAATTCGATCTTTTTCGAACTTTCGAATTTATTGCGCTGTAAGGCTCGATGCTTGCCGAACTTTCGAACTTGACTGACCAAAAAATTCGATGAATTTCGAACTTTCGAACTTATTTATCAAGAAAATTCGAAAAGTTTCGAACTTTCGAATTCTGAAAAGTCAGAAGTTCGACGAACTTCGACCTTTTAGGGTAAAAGTTCGACTTTCGTCGAACTTCGAAAGACCGGCGGACGGTTTCATTTGATTTCAAGTAGTGGGGTACATTCGTAATTTTTTTTTCTCGAACTTTTACACGCGGTGCTGCGTTCCTTACGAAAGACAATGTCGTTTATTTCAATGTTCTGGCATGCTTAGGTTTAAAGAAATAAATCCCCGAAGGGGCGAGGAAGGACGACGGGTTTTTGACGATTATCGTTTGTGCCAGATTTGAAGCACGCTGCAGCCGGAGCTATTCATGGTAGATAAGATAAGTTATACTTTTTTAAGAATGATCTATGTATAGCCTAGGTAAGTGCCGTCTTAAGATGTGATTATTGGTATTCAACGTGAGTTTCGAAGAAATGTCCGAACATGTATCTGCATGCAATTATGACCTAAACTTGATATTTATTTTCGTCTAAGTTGTTTGAGGTATCGCATTTAAATTAACACCACAGACAGTACATATCATTGCCATCTGCAGAATACAAAATAATATATTTATTGTTTTTTCACTAGTAGTGTTCAAGTTCAGCACGTCATTAAAAGAAAACTTTTTTTTTTCGCTTCACGTATCCTGGGACGTGTTTCTTTTAGCCTGTACACATTTTGGTAAAAGAAACTTGTTTCGAAGTTCTGAACCTCTGAATATGCAAGAATAGAACACTTCCGACGAATTCTTGATAGTTTTATTTTTCTCCTGCTTTTTATTCCCGCATTTATTCTTTTTTTTTTTTTTTTTTTTTCTTTTGTTACTATCGGCACAGGTGTTTAGGTCGAAAAGACAGCTTTGAACTTCCGAACCACTAAGCATGTGACGAGCAGTGCCTTCTGACAACGAGTTTCTAACAATGACCATCTACGCAAGCTTTTATGCAGTGAAGAGCGACATTAGCTATACATCTGCATAAATAATTTCAGATTAAAATAAGCTCGACCACGCCCTCTTTCCCCGTATTGCTTTCTTTAACAGTCCGAAATACCTGCAAGGGGGAGAAGGAGGCTGAAGCCCCCCCCCCCCCCCCCCCCCCCGCTACCCTCTTTCCCCCCGTTTTTCCTCTTCCGACGCCACTTGTATGGTAGAACGCACCTCGACCTCGAGTTGTGTCGGCTTTTGTGCTTTTTGCGAGGCGATTCCTCCGTCCCAGAAAATAAACCTCCAGGACAATTATAAACTTCACCGGATCGGATTACTACCAGCGTGCAAGGGGTGGCGAGCTAGTTTGCCAGGTCGCTTCACGGTTTTTCTGAGCCTCAACCTCCTGCTCGCCCCTGGCCGTTTCGAACTGGAAGAGGCTCGTAAAACAGTGTGTTCGTGCAATCACTACTGCGTGATGCTGGTTAAAGGCCCCCCCGGGGCTGGCGGTCACAATTCTGCACTGGCAAATATTCTAGCACGTCCGGGACACTCGTCGTCTCATTCAATTGCCTGACCAACTTCGCAGAATCTAGATATCACACCCTAACTTTTCTAAACTTGATTTTGTGAAAACCAGTGAGTCGTGAAAACGTTATTTGAAACTGAAACTGTGGAAAAACTTGAAAATCGGACTTCGAACTTTGAAAACTTGGATTAAAAAGAAATTCAAAATCTTCTAAGTTTTTTTTTTTTTTTTTTTTTTTTTTTAATTTAGCGTTAAAAGAGAATCGAAACCTTCGAACTTTTCGAACTTTATGCAAAAAGAAGTTCGAAATCTTCGAATTGTTCGACCTTCATGTCTATAAAAATTCGAAGCGTTCGAAGTTTTCGAATTTTTTTACAAAGAATTTCGAAATCTTCGATTTTTATCGAACCTGAAGTAAAAAAATATTCGAAATATTCGAATTCGAAATTTTAGAAACCGTGAAAGCTTCGAACTTTTCGAATTCGAAACTCCGCTGTGGACAAAAGTGGCGAATTTTTCGAAATCGAACCTCGGTCGGTACGAAAATATCGAAATTTTTCGAAATCGAACCCTAGTTCGCTTCGCAAATATCGAAACCTTTCGAAATCGAACCTAGGGTGGTTCGCGACATCCCTAGTTGAGATAGACATCTAAACTACTAAATTGATCGGGGGCAAGCGAGCTCCAAAAATTTGGTAGCGAAATTATCTTCAAAGTGCTGTAACGCTTGAAATGCAGTAGTTAGGAAGCAGTAATTTTAATTTATTTAGAAGCCATTAAACAGTGCCTTCGGAGATAACTAGTCTTATGAATTTAGCGGTGAGACTAACTTGGTGCATGGGTTATGTGAAATCATTTCCCGACAAATTTAGTAGGGAAACTGAGTTGGTGTATAGGCCATGTGACATCAGGTAGAGTGACGTCATTTTCCCCACCAAATTTAGCGGGTAAATTGAATTCATGCCAGGTCACTGACGTCAGGTCACGTGACATCAATGTCCCCACCATATTTAGCGGGGAAACTGAATAAGTGTTTAAGTCACGTGACGTCACGTGACATGAATTTCCCTGCCAAAATTAGCAGGTAAACTGAATTGGTTAATAGGTCACGTGACGCCAGGTCACGTATATGACCTGGCGTCACGTGCCATCAATTTCCCCGACAAATTTAGCCAGGAAACAGGATTAGTGTATATGTGCGTCAATATTCCCGCTCAATTTAGCGGAGAAACTGAATTGATGTGTCTCGTAATGTCAAGTCACATGAAATCGATTTTCCCGCTAAATTTAGCGGGGAAACTGAATTGGTGTTTAGGTCACGGGAGATAAATTTTCCCGCTAAATTTAGCGGGAAATGCTCGGACGGACGGACAAAATTTTGGGATGGGGGTTTCGTTCAAAAGTGTTTCATTCTTTAAAGAGGTACAGAAACGAAAATCAAAATATACGGAAACCTTTCCGAAATGGGTGAAATATGTCCTATGATATCTGTAAATGTCAATCGCACGTTTGTATTTTGAGCGGATGGCTATATTTTTCGCTTCAAGCGTCCGATTCTAGCGTGCGCTTCGAAATTGGTCATCGAGGCGTGCGATGCGTCATGGGAACACCGTCGCAATCGTGACGTCAGGCTCCTCAGCACAGCCGAAGGCTGCCGTGATTGTGATCGCCGCCACGCGGTGACTTTTGTGTGTTACAGTCTCGCTTTTCAGTGTGGCGGAGGACGGCACACATCCACCGATGACCGTCATTTCGGCCCTTATAGTCTGCGTGCCGCCGTGATCTATGAACTCGAGAGGACGATGATTTGAACTACCAAGGGGACTCGGAAGATGTCAGCGAGGGCGAGTAGTCACTCTCGCACATGGTGACGGACAGGCGATTCGGGCTATAGAACCGTACGAACCATCCGACAGACCGACCGTCCGCCCGACAAAATCTGAAGGGCGTCGTGGTCGCCAAGAAATGCCTCGCATTTAATTATGATTGGCCAACTTGGAGGTATGCACTATTAGGTGTTTTATTAACGGCGTGCTTAATAAGCAGTTTGCTTCACTTTTTGTGCGGTTGGCTGAGTTCTTCTGCTCTCATTTTCCTGGGAAAACATAGTCGACACAACCCCCGTAGCAACCGAATATGCTTGGTAGCAAGACCCAGACTCCTGAGGACAATGGGTCGCCTTTTATATTCCTCATCTCGAAAAAGGTCACCGTACAGGCGATCCATTTTCATCGGTTCCCGAGAGACGACGGACGCGCGAGACGGATCCACACGCTTCGAAATTGCTCATCATTCGGAAACCTGTGGGTCGGCCCCTCGCAGTTCAGCACAGGGCCGGCCTTATGGTACGTTGGATGGGCGACCTGGGCGGTCGCCCAGGGCGCCATCAAAAGGGGGGCGCCGCCGCACCCCCCCCCCCCCCCCCTTCTTTTTTCGAACTTTTTTTTTTCTGATTTATTTGAACATGGCGCCCGACAGGACGCTATAGACCTTTTCACCCTCAGCCACATGGGCGCTGCCATCTTGGAGTCACGTGATGCGGCCGCCATTAGGTTGCTTCAATCACTTCAATTCGTCGCTCCGCTCTCCCCTCCGCGCTACTCGGCGTCTTGGCAGATGCGTTGAATTCGTTTCTTTTGTCGCGTTTCACCGCGTTTCTCACCTCACTCCCTAAAGTGTCGTCCGACACTTCTACATTTACCATGTAATTGCATTACATTATTATGTTCACAATTTATGAACTTAATTTGCGGTGACGTTTTGACTATTTTTGCCGTCGGTATGCCGGCTACATGGGTGGAAGTTATATGGGCACATGAATCAACGTTAACGCTCACGCACATTCACCACATTTATGATTTTAAGACAGCACAAGGGTTCAAAGGACAATAACTTATAATAACTCAGGTTTGCTTACTTATAGTGGCGGAACTATCCCAATAGGAAGCACAATGTAAACATATACATGATCGCGCATTTAGGATCTCAAGGAAGGTGAGAAAATACTCACTGTGAATAACCACGTATATTTATAACAGATCGAAAACAGTGGATTTTGATCATATAGGTGAACTCATGGACAAAATAGGGAACAAAAGCTTCATTAAATTTTTTTTTTCTGATGCTAGAAATAATGGTACGTCGACATCAGGCCATTTGTTTGTTTATACCTCCATATGTTTGACGTTCTTAATCGTTTTTGCTATATAAACATTTACTCGATCGGTTTGTTTATGAATTCCAAGAAAATGTATACTTTGTTTAAATAGTCCTATGTGTGCAGTATTTTAATTGTTAAACGATTTTTTAAGATAACCGGTTAAATTCGATTAATTCATTTCAACACAAAAGTTTTGACTTCCCACCTAAGAAACTGTCACAGACAGCTTGAGAGTTCCTAGGGCCCACAATTTGTGACGCCGAAAACAATCCGTCTTCCTGAAAATCGCACGAATGTAACGTTGTCAACGGGGAATATGGATTTACTTTTAGTAGTTGGCGGCGCAGTAATCTACAAAGCCCATCGGTCCAAACCAGTAAAGAGCTTTCGACTCAAATCCATGGTGTGGTGCCCCCTGGCGCTCGACTTCATCACTTCTTTTGTGTCCTTTAATTTCATTTGGCAAATTTTACGGGCGATAAATACCACACTTCATTTGAGGGCCCTGTCACTTATTTAATACCCTGAAAACGTCGTAATCAAGTCTCCGTATAGCAAATACTGTAAACGACTTAATTTTCGCGAATTTCGCGATTCACCTACAATTCGCGAAAAATAGGTCCCGGTAAAATGTAAACACATTGGAATCTATATGGAGATCCCACCGCGTGGAAAAGATTAGAACCCGCGAATTATTCTAAAATTTCAGCTTTGACCTAAATCGCGAAATATTGAGCCCACAAAAAATAGGCCTTCACAGTAGTCTATTTCAAAAGTTATTCATGCGCAATCTTGTTAATGAGTACTTTAGTTAAATAAATTTTCTAGTCGGCCTAGGTTGGTCTATTACAATATTTCTCGAGAACTTTATTTATTTAAAGGGCCCCTGAAAAGAAAAAAAAGTTTTTTTTTAAACAGTCTGGTTGGGACACGCGTGTCAAAAAATGAATTTTACGCGAAAAAAATTTTTAGAGCAATATTGACGGCGAGAGAAAAACACATTTTTATATTATCTACGTCATTGTAGGCGACTTCTTCAATCTGCGAAGTTCACATAAAGTTGGTCTACGAAACTCAAAACGTAAACTCGTCACTTCACCTGTTTTCCGTGATTCAGCACATTGTTAATCATGTTGTGGACCTCCTTCTTCACTAAGCACTCATGCATTTTTGTATGTTACAATATTAGGTGACCAGTCAAATCTCTGGCTTGAGCTCGAGCCCTTTCATACCACTAGGTGCACGCGCACCCAAAGCCCGGCGGCAGGCAGGAAGCGCGCGCTGGAGGCGGAGCCTCTCCTGTTCTTTATTTATTTATCTTTCTAGCAACTAGTGCCCGCGGGTACGGCCGTGGGCGACGGTAATCCTCTCTTTGCACCAGAACAGCTGTTTCACTGCCGAACCTGGACGAAATTGACGATTGGACGTAATCAGACGCATCTGGGGTTTGTGAAAGTGTTCGCAAGTTAGGCTCGAAACCACATCATGGCTATCCAAGTGACTCAGTAGCATTGTGCCATTCGCTGTGTGCCTCAAGCAAGAAATTTGTATCACAAAATTAATCGAAAATGGCATGAAACAGCAACACAATCGCATGCGCGTTGAAACCGAAACAACCCAGTTTGAAGCAACCTCATGGCGGCGAACGCGTCAGCGCCCTCTACCCGATGGTTAGCCTACTACTGAAATGAAAAGGTCTGCTCGGTCGTCGTTCGTTTTCGGGGTGCGGTTCTCGTCTGACAAAATGCTCGTGTCGGGCCATACCACGGTGGGCCATACTCACATGTTTACGAACAGCGTGATGTCGATAGCTAGGGGCGTATAAAGAGGGAGTTGGGGGGGCCGCGCCACGGTCGGGAGTTCGCCCAGGGCGCTTGATGATGTAGGGCCGGCACTGGTTCAGCATGCTGCTACCGTAGCCCCCTGCCGCGCAATAGAGCGGCATCCTGCACGCAAACGTGGTTAATAAACACAGAAACAACTCGGCAGTATCAAAACAATCGCGCGCCACGCGAAGCAGCGCGATTGCGTCATTGCGTTCACGGATAGGGTGTCTATATGAGTACGGTGTACTGCCGAGGGTGGCGCAGCACGTCACGATCCCCCAACAAAGCTTCGGCCCCTCAATAAGCTGGTGCAAGTGGGAAATCGTTTTATTCGTTTTAAATTTACTTTTCTTGCGTTTACAAACGATAGGCTGGTGTTTCTCAGGTGCTGATGTAACGTGGTGTATATATAAGCAATAAAATGAGCCCTAAAATTTCGTTTGCGTACCCCTTGCGAAGACCCTTTGCCTTGGCCTCCACGTGCCCGTGGCCTTATATGGGCATGAGATTTTAGATCGGAGCGTGAGGGGGCGGCAGACAAAAAGGTCGGGCTCGTTATATAAGGAGATAGCAGGCGGGGGGTGAGGATACTCTTCACTTGGGAGCAGACTTGTACCGTACGCATTACAAGTAATCAAATTACTTGTAATCGATTACTTTTTAGAGTAATTTTGTAATCAGTTGATTACTTTTATTAGGCAGTAATCACAAGAGTAGTCTGATTACTTTTTTTAAGTAATAAAGTTACCTGTAGCCGTTACTATTTGTTCACGGCACCCCCCCCCCCCCCCCCCCCGGCACACGCCTTTTTTTTATGTAATGACAAAAATAAAATTTGCTTTTTTTTTTTCGAACGGGAAAAAGAAAGATTTATACGGAGCTGTAGGGAACGAGGTCAATCTCTTTCTATGTACAGTTTCTGTAAAATGTCCGTTTTTTTTGTTTTTGTTTTTGTTTTGTTTTTTTTCGAGTTGGGATTGGGAGTGGGAAGCCCCAGGGAAGCCTCAGTGCGTGACAAAGGCCATTCAGGGCGAAGTTTGACGAAGCAGAATGTAGCTTTGTGAGTCCTTCGTTCAAACTAGCCCCCTCACGCACACACACAGAGAAATAAAAAAAAAAAAATTTAAAATCCTGCTTAGGGTACCTACTCGCAGCCCGTAGGAGAACCAGAACCGAAGAATGCCTAAAGCGGATGCAAAATATAACAAAGGCAGTTGAAATATTTCCCCATTTCCCCTACGTGGTCTTTGTGACAAGCAATGTCTCGAGTTGAGAAGTGGTCGGGGCGATCTCTTCCGCTAATGATACTACACATGATCCGTTTCAAATCCTGGAGCTGCTGCTCTATTGTATAACATGCGAGCTCATCCACATGTGAATAATGAAATGAGCGACGCAAACTTTGAGCGACAACCCTTGCTCAAGCTTATAAGATCTAGAACCCCCTCCGCTCTCCCCCCCCCCCCCCCCCCCCCCACACACACACACACAGGCTGGCGAACGTCCAAATCATTAAACGTCTTCAAACGAATTCTATGCTTGTGTCCGCATTGTGAAGGTGCAACGACTACGAAGAGGGAGCCAGTTTTTCTTCAATACTTGTGCATATGTGAAATATAGGTTGGAAGTAGTTCATTGTTATGAGCGCTAAAGATGTGTCCACAATAAAGTAATCGGAAAAGTAACGATCACTTCTTTAAGTAATGTCCAATTACTTTTGCCGTCGAGTAATCAAGTAATCTAATCGAATACTTTTTAGCCAAGAGTAATAGTAATTGTAATCGATTACTTTTTTTTAGTAACGTGTACAAGACTGCTTGGGAGTCTTCACTGGGAGTTCACATGGAGAGTGTTGATTTGACGGTCTCCGGTTAGAGTCTGTGTTAGGGGAGTCCTCATGGAGTGAGCAGTTCAGCTGCAGACGCCACCAGGGGAGAACAGGACTTGGGACGACGGCATGTGAGTTGATAAACTGATTGAACTTGCTGTGTTGTGTGACTTCCTTGACGAGTGACGGGTAGCTTGTTCGAATCGGGCCTAGCATAGGGTGGAAAGATCCCACAACCTTTAATACATGTCTAAACAGCGCAGTGTTCCTAAATCCAAGAATTCAAGGGCTAAAGATGTAGTTTACAAGTACATATACACAAGTCTTTATACTCAATCTATGCTCTGAGATTCACCAGAATGTAAAGTATAGGGGATGTGCTGAGCAGCATATGCTCTACCACCTAGGTCGTAGGTAGAGGTCCAAGGTTTAAGGGGTTCAAATATCTTCCAATTTTTTTTAAGCTATCCCCTTTCCCTTTTGAATGCAAAAGGTGACAGAAACGAAAAAAAAGTTATTGTCTTCTTTGGTCGTCCTCCTGTTTGGTTTGAACCCTCGCAATGAAGAGGTGAAGAAATGGAGAGGCAATTGTCACTTGGAGACCTAGGAAACAGGGAAGCAGCTGAAGCAGGCGCTTCATGGGGACATTCCAGAAAAAACGTGCTGTTTCTTGCAACGCCTGACGCGAAAGAAGCTCAGAACATGGAGTACTGATTGTTGATTTGTGTTTGAATTATTTCATTATAGAAGCATGCTCTATTGAAGAGGAGTGAAAGCTATGCAATAGTTAGAGTAAGCAGTTGTTGACTAAGTACCCATTCAACCCAATGCCTCTGCGGAGAGTGCAGTCGCGTGGTACAAGGAAAAGTGCTTAGTGGAACAAAAAAAAAGGGATTTCAAGCACTGCCAGCAAATTCAGAGATCAGTGAAAATCTCAGAATCGTTAGTTTAAGCAGACGGCGATAAACAGGCAGGTAGGACAAGGGGTCTGGTAGCGTTGTTTTGAACTATTTTGGAAATTTTATTTATTTATTTATTTATTTATTCGTTACATACATGTCGCCCTGGGGGCATTATTGTAGGGGTAACTTACATGTAAACACAACAAATACACAAATGGAAATGCAAAAATATCAATACATGGTGACATCTGCTACAGTTGATACAATGGGCTATCACAAAAAAAAAACTGAACACAACATACACGTATCTATTATAAGCTGCTAACATCAGCACAACGCAAAACAATACATTAGTCATGGATCATTCTCGTGTAAGTAACGACTTAAAAGACAAAAGTTTCATCCGAAGCCGAAACCACAGCTTCGGGGAGCCTATTCCACTGTTCTATTGTTCGTGAGAAAAATGACAATTGAAAAACAGATGTGCGGCATGCTATTTCTCGGTTTCAGGTAGATGTTCCGATCAATGCCGGTACGTTTACGAACCACTTTATTCAGAAAAGAGTACCTTCATAACCTCCGGCAAAGTTCCAGCGAGTCCCATGACAATGATTTTTTTAATGCCGTGACACTGATATCAAAATGATAAGAGTTAGTAACAAAACGGACAGAGAAATTTTGGATGGCCTCAAGTTTATTAAATAAGGTTTTAGTGTCGGAATCCCATACTACAGCCGCATATACTAAGGGAGAACGTACGTTAGAAATGTATAGTATTTCTTTGACGTCACGAGGTGCGTGTTTAAAGTTCCTCTTTATAAGGTTAAGTACACGTCCTGCTTTCATTGTTATAAATTCAACATGACTACTCCACGTTAGGTTAGATGAAAAATAACATCCAAATACTTCACATCCTTCTCCAAGGTAATCCGATTCGCACCTAGATAGCAATTACTCTATGTTTAGACGCTTTCTGCTAAAGCGGATACGATTACACTTTGCAAAATTCGGTTTCATTTTCCATTTGTTGCACTATGTGAGTATTTGACCAAGATCAGTTTGTAAAGCGGCAGCATCGTCCTGGTTATTTACAACTCTGTATAACACACAATCATCTGCATATAATCTTATTATGGAGGTAGTTCCGTAGCCTGTATAACTTATATAGGTTAAAAACAGAAGCGGACCGAGCACGGATCCTTGGGGAACACCCGACGTTACTGAAACCAAGTAAGATTCTGAGCCATTAATGACTACTTTTAGGGAGCGACCGGTTAGATAGTCTGTTATCCAACACCGCAACAGGTAAACCTAAATATGACATTATACAATCAGCCTGCTTACCAGAATCAAAAGAAGAAAATACTTCATACGAAAACTCGACTGAGTGGCGCAAGAGAAGCCTGCCCTAAAGCCGTGTTGAAACTGGACAAAAAAATTATTCGTTTGCAAGTGATCAAATATATTAGAGTAAATTGTATGTTAAAAAGTCTCGCAACGCACACTGGTTAGTGAACTGGGTCTATAGACCTTTTCATCCTCCTCCGCATGGGCGCTGCCATCTTGGAATCACGTGACGCGGCAGCCATTAGGTTGCTTCAAGTTGCTGCTCCGCTCTCCCCTCCGCGCCTTGGCGGATGCGTTGTATTGGTCGTAATCGTGTTTTTCGTCGCGTTTCGCCGCGCTTTCTTGCCTGACTTCAGAAACTGTAGTTCGATACGTCTACTGACTAAGACATCACGAGGGTTCAAAGGTCCTTATGACAACTGAGGTTTGTTTACTAATAGTGCTCGAACATTCTCAGTAAGAAGCGCGTATATTTATATCGTGTATTTAGGATCGGAAGGCGTCAAGATAGTCAGCGCAAGGAGACTATCTGCATTTCCTGAAAGTATCGTTCTTTGTATTTATAATATATCGAAATCTGTTTCTTTTGATTGTCTGAGGAAACTCGCGGAGGAGATAGACAACGAACGTTTAGCTTGTATTTTATTTGAGGCTAGAAGTACTGCTACGTCAACATCAGGCGATTTGTTTGTTCATAATAACACACCTACATATCTGTATGAGCTTCTCAATCTTTTTTTCTTTTCTTTTTTTTTTTGCGACGTAATCGTTTGGTTGGTCGGTTTATTTATGAAGTTTAAGAAAATGTATACCGTGCTCGCTTCCATTTCGACAGTCATTTAAGTGATTTATTGATTATATTTAGATAACCAGTTGGGATTTCCCGCGTAAAAAACTGCCATGACAACAGTAGCGAGTTTTGGAATAGCGTGCAGAAAGAAATAACGTCGTTTCTATTTACTAACCCAAAACGCGGTTTGGGTTCGGTACATGCGAAATAATAACGACGCTTTTTTTTTTTTTTTTGCGTACGCTGTTTTAATTTTTGCGAGTACCTGATATCCGCAATATTTAACGCAAAAAACAAAAAAAAACGTTTGCATAACAATTACTTGAGTCCAGGATTGTCGATGGCGAATACAGCTTTACTTTTGGTGGCTGGTGACGCCGACATTTACAAAACAAATCTGTTCAAACAAAGAAATATATTTTCACACAGGTCTGTGAAGTGTTGCCTAGCGCTAGAATTCAGCCTAACTTTCCGAGGTATTTCTCCTCCTGCAGCCTTTAATTTTATTTGGCCAATTTTACGGAAGACAAAAGTCAGATTTAATTTGACGGGCCTGTCACTTATATTATATCTTGAGTAAGCAAATGTTCATATAAAAGTAATTTATTTCCAAGGATAAATATCGCGAAATGCTGCTTATGAGTACTTTAACAGGGTTGATATTATATTCCTACTCGGCCTGTCAAAACATGCTGAAGTACTGAATTAAAAAAAAAAGAAGAGGCCGAGATGACACTACTTGTTTACATCAATTATCTGCGTCATTACACGATACGTTTTTAGTTTGCAAAGTTCACTAAAGGTTGGGTGCCCACGAAAACCAAACAATGAGTATTTAACTGGCGAGTTCATCTGTTCTGGCTGATTCAGTAGATTGCTAATCAAGCTGTCGAAATGCTTCTTTAAATTCACGTGTTAGTCTCTTCATTAGTTTGTTTTTCTGGAAACTGGTGGTCATCGGGCACGGCCGTAGACGACGGTAATCTTCCCTGTACATCAGTCAGGCGTTTCGCAACCGATCATAATCAGATACATCAAAAGAGTTGGTAAAAAAAAGCCCGCGATTTAGGCTCAAATACACCTCGTCGTCCCCAAAGTGGCTCAATACCACTGTTTCATTGGTTGTGTGCTACAAGGAAAATAATCGTATCACAAAATTAGGCAAAAAGAACGTAAAACAGCAACATAGCCGCGTTCACGTTGAAACCGAAACCAACCAAATTGAAGCAACCTAATGGCGCCGAGTGCGTCAGCGCCCTCTATCCGCCGGTGAGACAACTACTAAAATGAAAAGGTCTATAGTTGGAAACCAAAGAACAGGGACCACTCTTAAGCCGGGAACACATTTGCGAAAAAAAGCCGAATTTTGTGCGAAAACCGCACACGAAAATCGCACGGCAGCTAAGCTCCTCCCCTTTTCCGAAAATCGGGAGCGGTTCGAAATAATCTGCAGCGCCAGATATTTTCGCACGGCGACTCCAAATTCGGGGCGGAGGAACTCGGTGAGCGAAAGCCCGGAACAGGACGGAACAAAAAGATACGATCGGCTAGCAACATGGCGGCTCACGCAGCTTCGGAAGTAGCGCAGGCAACATCGTAGGCCATCCCTGCGTTCTCATCTCAACTAGGGTGCCTACATGTTTCCGCCACTCCGGAGCGGAAACATGTAGGCACCCTAATCTCAACGTTCGAAGAAAACCCCTTGTCTCTATCAAAGGGTGGTGGTACAAAGGCTCGCGTGGCATTCAACGAGGTTTTAATAGCTGAAGTTTCTAAGAGGTGCGAAATATGGGACGCCAGTTCGCCAGACTACCGAACAGCCTCCTGAAGTCGGAGCACGAAAACCGCAGTGCATTGCGATTTCCGCGCCGCGCATTCCACCTCATGTGGCTCGTCTTCCGAAAATCGCAAGCTACGATTTTCGCAGCCTCCGATTTCTCTCCGATTTTCGGTTCGTTTTTTCGCAAATGTGTTCCCGCCTTTATGCACAGGAACAACATTCGCGAATTTCCATTCCTGAGGCACTTTCTTTGACGATAGAAATAAATTAAGCAATACAACCAGAAACTTGGCAACATTGGGTGCACAAGATTTTAAAACAGAATAAGGTATATGGTCTGGCCCAGTGGAAGAGTTAGATTTTAGTTCAGAAAGAAGTTTCACAACTCCATCCTACGGTACAGTGATATCTGACATAGCCTCAAAATTACAAGAAGCTGGTTCTGAAAGTATGTTTCTTGTAGTAACTGCAAAAATTAACTGAAAGTAATCATTAAAACAGTTCGCTTTGTCGACATCATTAATGGCATAGCCTTGTTCAGCTAAAATGGGAGGGATAGTACTATCTCCTTTGCCATTAGATTTTGCAAACTTCCACATCTCCTTTGTACTACGCCTAAGCTTTTCACCTAAGGAGGAATAAAAGTGATCTTTGGAACTTATTTTTATTTTCAGCTTAATTTCGTTCCCCAGAATATCTAGCCTGTTAAACATTTTTTTCGTCCTCTGGCTTAGGTACCTCCGAAAGAGGCGACATCTTCGATTCAGTAAGCGCTTGATCTCGTTGGTAAACCACGGCTTGATGTGTCCTTTTTGCCCGAAACGACTGTATAGTTACCCAAGCTTCTCGGAAGCAAGTATGTTTTATAAACTTCTCAAAATGAGCGGTAAATGAACCTATAAGTTAATTGTACATTGGCTAACTATAGATGATCTTTAGCCTAAAGCCGTAGCGGAAAAGCAAAATGTGTAAACTTTTCTGGTAATGAGCACAATAGCTCACAAGGAGCTCAAGACGGAATTTTCCCAAGCAGTGGCTGTTAGTAGTCTTTTAGATTAAGTGTATAAATTTTAATGTCTTGAAATAATGTAATCCTGCCGGAAGTTTGTAAGTTAACACAATATAAAAAAATATATTCTCCCAGTGTGTCGTCCGCAAGAGGCCAGTTCCGCAATATTTGGAGGGCCGAAACGTGAGACCATTGCAAAATTCTGCTCCTGCGGAGGATAGAAGGTGAGGTGTGGCGATCGCTCACTTCTTCAACCGGTCAATGGCGGTCCCACACTTCACATGTCACTATCACCATGATGTCATCTGTAAGCTGGCAGCACCACATAGCAGCAAATACCAGTTATTTATTTAGAAATTGTGTTTTAAAGGAAACGGAGCAGGCAAGAAATATAAAAAAGTATAAGCGGTTGTGTTCCCATTTTGATCCACATAAAGGTGGATCAAAATCGATAGTAGATAATTATAGGCCTATTTCACTGAGTTGTATAGGATGTAAGGTCATGGAGCATATCATGTATAGTAATAAAATGAAGCACTTAGAAGATAGTCTTTTTTTCTGTCCGAACTAACATGGTTTTCGCAAGGGCGTTTCTTGCAGTACTCAATTAATAGAACTTTTTCATGATCTGGTTAGTGTAGCGGAAAATAGGCTACAAACTGATGCAATTTTTTTTAACTTTCGTAAAGCATTTGATTCCGTTTCGCACGATTTGTTGTTACATAAACTCGGCGCACTTAATATTGATAATACTGTACTCGCATGGATAAAAGATTACTTAAGTGAAAGGAAACAATGTGTCGTCCTAGGGGGGAAAAAATCAAATTTGTAGACGTAACTTCGGGTGTCCCTCAGGGATCTGTTTTGCGACCACTATTATTTTTAATCTTTATTAATGATATAGCATCCTCTGTCCTTTCTAACATCAGGCTATTCGCAGATGATTGCGTTATTTACAGCGTAATAAGAAACACTAGCGATGTACTACAGTTGCAACAGGACTTTGACTGTATCAGTATATAGTGCCAGAACTGGAGGCTACGTTTAAATGCAGGGAAATGCGTTCATGTGACCTTTAGTAAAACAAAAGTACTATTGATACATCTTACGTTATTGGAAGGGACCCCCTTCGCAAAGTGTCAGAAATTAAATATCTGGGAGTTATTCTTTCTGAAGACTTGACCTTTAATCATCACATAGATATGATATTAAATAAGGCTGGTAAAATTCTTAGTTTAGTTATCCGAAACCTGCGTACAGCTCCCCAACTTCCAACGTTACTAAAACACTCAGTTGGGAAACTCGCCGTTGAAACCTGGGCCGCTGGTGTCCACCGAGACCGAGCTAAATGCGACAACAGCGCCACTCTTTTTCGTTTGTCTGTACTATGGTCACCTCGAGCTTTTTGAAAGCCTGTTTTTGCGTAAAAACAAACGGAAAAGACTCTTTTTGTATGAAATTTATTGCAGTTTAGTTCCAAATGATGGGCGCGTGATGTTTTTATCATCTTTAGTTCGCAAGGTCTTGCGGAACAATTAGTATTGTTTTCATACAACCATGCCTCAGCGGGCCTTTCAGGTAGCGCCCGCCCTAGGCGCATTTTAACTTCGGTAGTTGAACGCGGCGCGTCCGCCGGGGAGACGGGGGTGGCACCCCTGTAACCTCTACCGCTGTATCTGTTCTTAAAGCCAAAATAGAAGTCACGTGCAGTTCTTCCAGTGGCCGCTGCGGGAGAAATGGTGGCGTTGTGTTCGTCATTAGCTCGGTGCTCGGAGACGGATTGGGGCCACTTTTTCAAAGCTGTCTCTATGGGAGTTTCCCAACTGAGTGTTTTAGTAACTTTGCCAACTTCTAACAGAAGCAGCATATCGTGCATTGGTAAGACCCTATTTAGAGTATGCAAGCGCCGTATGGGATCCGCACCAAAAATACTTCATGGATAAGATTGAGGGTGTACAAAATCGGGCACTAAGGTTTATCCTTAACAAATATTCTGGGTTTAAAAGTGTAACGCAGATGAAAGCTTGTATTTAAATGGAGCATCTTGATACCAGACGCAGGAAATGCAGACTAAAACTTATTCATGCGATATGCAATAACTTAACTGGGGTTGATAAATCTGTATAGACCAACACGCGGCCCTGACGTCACGCAGCTGCGGTGGCGCAGTCGACGGCACTGCGCATGCGCAGACGAATCACTCCACATGAATTTGGTTTCAGCGCACGCGCAGTGCCCACACCTGGTGTGGGCAAACGCGGGCTTGTTTGTAAACAGCGTGTCGGTCTATACCTGAAAACGCCTCATTACATCTCAAATAGAAAAGATCATAGCAAAAAAATACGTGAAATAAAATGCCGGACAAACTACGTGAAGTTTTCTTTTTTTCCAAAAGCGATAGGCGAATGGAATGAATTGCCTGCAGATATGGTATCGGCTGATAATGAAACTTTTTTTTAAACTCTTGAATGAATTGTGAATCTGTACATGCAGTATTGAAGAGTGTTATGTTGACGTGTAAACATCCTGTGATGATGAGTTCGAATGTGTGTGCCCGCTGATATAGTATTACTGTAAAAAAAAGAAGGTTATAATGTGTGGATTTCTTGTTTTTTTTTGTTACTGAAGTGTACTGTGATGACGTATACTGACGTCTGATTGTATTATTATCTCACTCCCGTGCTCTAATGCTTATGCGCTGCAGGGTTTCTTGTAAATTGTAAATAACAGCTGAACAATACCTCTACGGATTGCAATAAAATGCTTAAGGCTGCGGTCCCACGGCAGCCATCTTGAAGAAGGCGTTAGTTCAACCAATAGATGGCGACACGCACCCGTGGGGTGGCCGAAATATTGGTTCACAGTGGGATGGCTCGAGCACCATCACGTTCCCCTCGTGGCCTTGCTCGCGCCGCTGTCAGCTGTGCTCAGCTAGCTCAAGTAGCGTGGCCCAGCAAACGAATGTTTGCGAGAATGTCAGGCTGGGTATAAATTGTTCTCTGATATAGGGAGATGCGGTTCCGCGCTTGTAGCGGGCTTTCGCAATAAATCTTACCAAGAAGGAATCAAATGTTGATTGACGAGTCAATATTCTATCAATAAAAATTTCTTCTTCACGAATGCACGCTCAGTAGACTCAATCTTCCAAGACACCAGTGGAAGCGGACGTCAAGCAAACTGCTTCGCGATTTACGGTACTTACCTCACCATTTTATTGACGACTAAAATAACGTCACGAAATATTGTGTTTCACGGGGTCCGGAAGGTATTGTAAAGGTTGTTACTCCATAGGGGGAGGGGGGGGGGGGGGGGGGGATCCCAGAAAACAAACGCCGTTGCAATATTTTCGGCAGTACCGACACACATAATGTTGTAAGTACAACTTAGGAGGAATATGATGAAAACCATCAGAAGAAACAGGAAGACGTTTATTTGCAATGAAGACGCTATGAATGAACGGCGTTTAGCGACGGCAAGTTATGAGCGTTCGGGAATTTATAAGTTCACGTGATTGCTAACTATGGACATGCGGACAATAAAGACCAGTTTTGTCGGGAGATGGTGTTGCGGCGATGACCTGATATCGGACGACTCGTGGCAGACGAACAAGCATGTTTCTTCTCAGCGAATGGTAAGTGTCCACTGTCAAGCACAACACGTGGCTACCGACGTTGTCGACGTTTCGAACACTTACCGCTTTCGACAAAATTCCTGGCACCTGGGCTAGCTTTCTGGATAGACTCGAAGTCTTCCTTTAGTCCAACGCCATCATGAACAGTAACTGAAAACGATCCACTATTCAGTCAGTGGGTGGCGAAACGTATCCACATTTGCGGAGTCATGGTCGATGCGTACTCTGAGTGGCTGGAAGTTTACACGATACCTGCCGCGACGTCCAAACACGTCAATGACGTTCTACGGTCTCTTTTACCTACTTTTGCCCTACCGAAAATACTTTTCTCTGAAAACGCGCCAAATCTTGCTTCAAAAAAAAAAATAATAAACAAGTTTTTGAAGACAAAAACCGGCATCAAGCATCACATTAGTGCACCATAGCATCCTGCAACTAACGGGCGAGCAGAACAGATGGTGTGCGGAACGAAAAAAAGCCCTTTGGAGCTTACGGAAGGAGCAGTTCAGTGAAGAATCGCCCGGTTCTTGCTCCAGCAGCACGCGACGGTCTCATCTTACACGGTAAAAACACCCGCTGAAGCAATATTCGGCGGACGAAGAGCCACACCACTCGATCTCATGATACTATTGCCTACGAACGAAGATCGAGAGATTCCCAGATCGGGAGTAATGGCAGTTTATTCGGTCGGACAACTCGTCTACGTGACGAATTTCAACGGAAGTCGGGCCTTCAATGTAAAACTTGAGTAGAAAAGGTTCTATGTTGGTTGACCAGGAAGTGTCATCCCTCTGAATACGTTGGATATTAATGCCCTTGAGTGAATATAACTAAATCACAAAAATCTTTTTGTGTATTGTGGAACTGCTTCTGTATTTGATTGTAGAAGCTATGGTGGTGATTTGGACCTTTCACACCAGGCTCCTTTTTCTTATTTTTCGCCTCACACTCCTTTGCGGTTTAAGTATGCTTCAAGAATCTTTTGGAACGGGGACACTTTACGTCAACGAGGCCATTTGTTCCAAGTAGTCAATCAGGGAATGCTGGTAGAAATCCGTCCCTCATATTAACGAATAAGCCGCACTTCTGCACAGTGCAGTTTTCCGGTTCCACGTACAGTTGTAAAGCAGCATCCTCATTGATTCTACCGTATTCTGTTGCGGGTGAGGAAAGTCTTTGGGTACACGATACTTGAAATAAGTCTGGCACTGTACGTTGTGGTTCGACACCCCTTAATGTCGTCGTCCTTATAGAGCCTCATCATTTAATCATTACCTCGTCACCTCATATTGCTCTTCATCAACAGTAAGTACAATAGGCTACCGCCATATTACAATCCAAGAATTGAAAAATTGAGTCGTTCAGTCCTTCAACAAGTTTATTATTTATATAATGTTATTACGTTACATTACCTCTAAACGATCGACGTCCATCGTCGATCTTCAAATACTTATACCTGTATATAGACGCTTTACATACGCGCCAAATTACAGCAGCCATTACTGACATTCTCTTGTAATAACGAGATGCCGAGCAACTGAAACGGTAGTTGACGATCCACTAAAAAGGCCGATGCTTTAGAAAAGGACACAGTTGAGTCTAATGTGGCAATAACCTGGCCTGCTCTGGTAATGATGAAGTGAAATAAACTGAATAAGAGGAAACAAAAACTGAAGGTCAGTTATGGCGGCGTCCATGCACAGCTGCTGCAAAGCGTCTATAAATTACGCGCACAAGAGGGGGGGGGGGGTCGGTTGCTGAGTGCATGGTCTAGCGCAGACCAGCTTGGAGCACGTGGAGCGAAAGCTCGCGCTGCAGAACCCACCCCGCCCCTTCCCGTTTCGATCTGGAAGAGCATCGTACCGGCGTGCGGTCGTGTATCACTACTGCGTGGTGCACGTTAAAGACCTGAGGTTTGCGGTTGTACCGCACTGGCTAAATTGCTCATCTACAGCTGAGACACTAGACGCACACTAAGGCAGACTAACTTCCGGCTGTATAAACATACACACAACAATTTGCAATTAGACGCATAATAACAAAGAACACAGCGTGCCGCCTCTTTTCTTTGGATGCCTTTTTTTTTAAAAAAAACCAGCGCAAGCTCGCGCGTTCTCTCTTTTGAGACGGTTAGAACGGTCGCTCATAAAACCCGCGTTTCTCCTACCCGGCCGCTTCCTCCTCTCATTATGTGTAGTTTGTTATAACTAAATAAGCTATAATAATGGTGTATTATTCATATGTACTTTCAGTTTCAGTCAAGGAAAAGGAGTTTCGCAGGTACTAGAGCCAATAAATCAGCTGCGCTTAGGGTATCGGCACTCTCTTCTCCGACAGTATTGTGAACGCCGCCATTTTGGTGCTTGTGCAGAGCAAGCGCAACTGCCGATCGTCATGATTCAAAAGTGCGGCATCCTCAGCATTAGTTTCGGTGTTAGGAAGCTCATGTAATGTTGCTTTGCTTTGCCGCAAACTGTTTAAAGTGGAGGGCGGAAAAGCGTTTCTTGTGATTTCAGATAAAGCTTCAAATAACTGGCAACCATCATTTTAAGCCACAATATGGCCAAGTGTCGCTACTCTGACGCTTAGCTTATTTAATGACTCTGTTCATGCTCTTGTTCAAGAGGCTTGTAATACATGTAGGGGCCATGAGGTAAGCCCCGTGGATTCCACAAGCCACTACCTTTTGACACCTGTCTCTTCCTCATTGTTCCCACTTGTGCCAGTAAATTAGCTGCGGTTCAGAGTAACGACAATTGGCCATATTGTGGCTTAAAATCACGGTTGCCAGTTATCTGAAGCTTTATCTAAAATCACAGGATACGCTTTTTCGTCCACCCCCCCCCCCCCCCCCCCCCTCCAAATGTTTAAACAACCCGCGACAGAGCATTGCAATAGTGCATCAGCTTCCTAGCACCGCATCTAATGCTGAGGAAGTCGTACTTTTGGATCATGACGATCGGCAGTTGCGTTCGCTCTGAACAAGACCCCAAATGGCGGCGCCCAAAACAATTTTGGGGAGCGGAGTGCCGGTACTTTAAAGCTCATTTATTGACTCTAGGCATGAAGTGAACTCGGGTGTATTCTTTTCCTCTTCGTCTTTATTTATTGATTTCAACCATATCGAATAATGAGCATATTATATCACGGTACGCTTGTGTAATTATTTGTCTTAGATTTATTAACCTGACCCAGTACTTAAACCATTAATTTATCGATAGTAAATCTTTCAATATATTTTTTTTAAATGTGAAGGTAAAAAGACACGGAGATTGATGATGATACAGACGCCAACGCCGCCCTCGGAAATTTTTTGAACATTAGAAATCAGCAGTTTGTCTGCCATCCGCCTGGTAGCGCATCAAAACATCCAAACGGTTTTTAATTGTTTTTTAAAATTAGATAAGCTCTACACCTATTAAGAAACCAAAGCAAGATCATTGTGAAAATGTAATGCATCGCAATGTATATCTATTCCAACCAATAAATGTTATTATATGCCAATAAATTTGTTTGATGTCCAAAAAAGATATGCGTCAAAAACAGGTAAGTTCGAAGGGCTCCTGGAGCGTTATGACTTTGAAAATGAAAAAAAAGCCATCGTCCACCTCTTGGGCTGCCATTGTATCCCTAAATGGTATAAAAGATTTTATCATAGTTTAATTATTTCCTCAGTGGCATTTGAAGTACCATGACTCGAAGCACAAAAAAATTCTACGTTTGATATAAAATATCTAAACACAAAAATTTAACACAACATTAAATTTTTTTCTGCATATTACCAATTATAAGCACTACATCTTAGCTAATTTCATTACCCTAGCGCTTGTCATTAAAAACATATTTGTGCTGTAAAATGTCAATTTTAGGGCAATATTTGGAGGGATGAAAAAAACAAAGTAGTGCAAATACCAAAAAAGTGTATCGTTACATTCTGCTCCGACATCATCTTAACAAAACTGCTATATTGGAGCCGTGTTGTCTTTAATGGATCGTTCATAAAACATGAACTAGCGGAGCAAGTGAGGGTCCGCGCCATCATATTCGCAACGCTACAAATGTGCATGTACAGTAAAAACCAACCCATACATAATACCAAATGAAAGAGGATTGCATTGCCTTTCGAATGACATCAATCCCACAAAACAGTATTTAAAAGGAGACGAGTAATGACCTGCCAAAGAGTACCAAAACTGCCACATTCAGTGGGACCGTGGCCTTAATGTTGTTTGTTTATTTTTGGGTGAAAGAAAGGGGGAAGCCAGAAAAGGTGTGGGCCTCAAGTCGAGGGCAAGTCGCTATCTAGATAAAATTCTGAATTGACCTGTTTGTTATTGTTTTTTTTTGTTGTTATTTTTTTTTTTCACATTTTCTCTTTTAGCTTTGGAGTGCAAGGGGCCTCTGCCAACACCACCTAGACAGAAGGCCTCCGCATGGTTTCCTCTTCTTCTATGAAACGTCATCACAGTCGGATCGCGCTCGGTCGGCTATTGGACCCGAGCCCGACCTTCGACGCGCTGATTGGCCACGAGCCGCAGCCGAACACTCACGCAGCACTCGTGCCCAATCTTTCGCCTCGATCGATCTGACTATGATGACGCGTGTGGAGGCCTTCTGTCTAGGTGGTGTTGCCTCTGCTGCTCGCATTCACAGAGAGAGAGAGAGAAAATCGTTTTATTAAAATAATAATGAAATTTGGAGAGGGTTAGCCTAGCCGATTAGCTGACATTGTTCGCTCCGAGAAAGGAAAAAAAATGTTAAAAGAATAGATGAAGAGTGCAAAGAAAGAGAAGAATAAAGAGAAAGGTGAGAGGTGTAAAGTTATTCATCACGAAAGCACTTTCGTATGTTCATAACTTTAGAAAATGCTCTGCTTCTTATAGTTGACCTTGTAGCCCAGTGGCTTGAAGGAAGGTCAGGAATATCCTTTGAAGTAATTTCCTCCGAGCTCGGGTACCAGAAGGGAAAATAATGCTTGCAATGTCTTCCACGACGAAGTGATGTCTTTTTAACTGTGATGCGAGGTCTTTCCTTTCCTTTTCAAATTTCTGGCAGTCTTCTAGGATATGGTTAATATCTTCGGTAACACCGCACACGTTACAGGTGTCTGTATCGCGTTTTTTCCAGCGGTGAAGTAATTTTCCTGTACGCGCACTTCCTGTACGTAGGCGGAAGAGAAGTGTGGCTTCTGCTCGTCGAAGACTTCCTGTTAGACAGGGTTGGATAGGGGAGGAGTGCGCTATTGATAAATCACAGATGTGTTCATTTATAATTTGGTAATATTTTCTAGGATCATCTTGCGTCTTGATGCTAATAGGAAGATTGTGTGCGTTGGAGGCAAGTTGGTCTGCCTTTTCGTTTCCATGCAATCCGACATGAGCTGGTACCCACTAAAATGAGATTTCGAAACCATCTTCTTCTAGTGATCTTGAAATTGATTTGGCCGCCATTACTACTTGTGACATTTGTCGAGGCCTTTGGAGCTGTTGAAGTGCAGCACGAGAATCCGTTAGGAGAATAACTGCCTGTGGTGTTAAGTTTTTTATCATGTGAAGGGCTTCTAGGATTGCATGCATTTCAGCTGTTGTTGATGACACAAACTCATCTAGTCGCCCACTCCATTCGAGCTGTAAAGTAGGCGCATAGTAGGCGGAAGTGCTACTTCTTCGACTTCGATTTACTGATCCGTCCGTGTACACCTCCAGGTGGTTGGCGTATCTTCTCGAAATGTATTCATTAGTTTTTAGTTTTATGACAGTTGAGTTGGCGCTGAACTTGTTGTGTATACCGGGAATGCGGCACTTACATTTCGGGCAGTAAACGTTCCAGGGGGGAGCTGATAAAGAGTTGTCCTTGTCTTGCAGTAACTCTGGTGTCCATCCAAGATGTTGAAGAGTTTGCGTAGAAATAAAAAAGCGAGAGTGTTGCCTGGTTCGAAGTCGGCGTAGGAGGCTCCTTCCTGCAGACGTAGTGGACAAACGAATTTGTTGGGAAAGAAGGCATTTGGTAGCCATAAGTGGTAAAGTCAGAGCTCGGGCTTCTCGATATACATTTTCGTTCCTCGTTGATCTGGGCACTCCTAGGCAAGTACGTAGGCCTTGTCGATGTATGCGCTCTAGAGATTGAGAGTCTGTCGGCGATAATCTAATGAAAGGTAATGAATATAGAATACGACTGACAACAAGGGATGAATGGAGACGTATCATAGAGCTTGGCGAGTTTCCCCATGATTGTCCTGCCACTCTACGAATGGCATTTCTTGCTGTCATCGTTGATTTTATCACGTTAGTGGCTTGCGCATGCCAGTTGAGGCGGGAGTTCAGTGTGATTCCCAAGAATTTGTGCTGTCGAACACGGCGCAGGGGGACGTTATAAATAGTCAAAGTAATTTTTGTGCTTCGCCGGTTTTTTCCAGGAAAAAGTATGAACGCAGTTTTCTCTTGTGAGAACTGCAGACCACAATCAAGTAGATAATTGCTCGCTCCCGTAATGGCTGCTTGGGCGGCGTTTCGAAGACCATGATGTCGATGTGCTGAGACCCATATGCAAATGTCATTTGCGTACAGTGATATATTGATGGGGAGAGTGTACTTTGGGAGGGATGTTGGTAACCTGGCCAAAACGATGTTAAAAAGGATTGGCGAGAGTACGCTTCCTTGTGGTAGTCCTTGAGCACTGTTGCGAGATGTACTAAAAGACGCGCCTAGTCTAACCTTGAAGGTTCGAAACGCCTGGACTTTTCCCGTGATGCCGATGGCTGTCAACCTTTCAAGAACAACTGCTGGATCAACGTTATCATATGCCTTTTTAATGTCAAAAAATACCGCTAATGTCGATTTGTTGTCGTGGTGATGCTGTTCAATTGAACTTAATAGATCTACGATGCCGTCTTGAGAGGATAGCCCACGCCTGAATCCTGTCATCTCGTGTGGTAATAAGTGATTGGTTTCAAGCCACCAGGTGAGTCGAGCGTGTATCATTCTTTCCATGAGCTTTATAACACAAGATGTAAGTGAGATGGGTCGGTAGGACGATGGCGCGTCGCGTGGTTTACCAGGCTTGTGGATTGGAATTACCCAAGCTGTTTTCCAATTTTCTGGTATATCATTTGTTTCCCATATATAGTTAAGAAACTTGAGAAGTTCTTGTAGGCGTCCATTTGGTATGTTTTGCAGCATCTGGTTTGTTATTCCATCCGGTCCTGGAGCGCTTTTTCGTTTACTCTCTTTTAAAGCCGATAGTAGTTCTTCGATGTTGAAGGGAGCATCTAATGGGGACGATGTAGTCACAGCGTCATACGTCCTGACTGTCTTGTTATCGGTTAAAGAAAATTGGTCTGCAAATTGTTCTGCGGCGTCCTTTAGACTTGTGCCCAACCGAAACGCCATCGATGCGTGTGATAGGTGGAGATCTCGTTTGCCCATGAAAACATCAAGGATTCGCCAAATTTGGGTTCCAGGTTTATTTGCATCTGCTGATGCACAGTTGTCGTCCCAGTGTTTACGCTTTGTTTTTTTCGCATATCGTGTTGTTGCTGCATTGATTCTGTTTAGATCGGTTTTGTTTGCGCTGGAATACTTCCTTTGAAGTTTTAGTTGGGCCTGTCTTCTTGCTGCACAAAGATTGAGCAACGTGAGATAAGGCTCTGGGTAGTGCTCTGGGAGCTTTATCTTGATGGTGGCCTGATTTGCGCTGGTCAAGACTGCTTGTAATATGGGTTCTGATGATTTTTCCATATGTGCTCGAAATGAATCCCAGTGAGTAACATATCGAATACGCTGTTTAGTTCCACGGAATCCATGCAGATCTAAAAATATCGGATAATGGTCGCTGTTCATGGTATCAGGGTTTCTCGTCCAATTTACGCATAGGTCTGTGGAATAAGCAGTGATGTCGATGGCGCTATACGTATCAGGAGGACGAAAAAAGGTCGGACTGCCGTCGTTTGCAACAGCGAGGTCGCACTCTTCAAAGCATTTTGCCAACGCCCGGCCACGAGTATCGTCTCTGCTAGCTCCCCAAAGGCTGTGGTGTGCGTTCCAATCTCCGCAAAGTAAGATTGGGTCCTCACAGCGCTGGGAAATTTCTTTTACGACTTCAGAAATCTCGATTCTACTCTTTCCAGCACGGACATATATGGATGCCACACACAAACTCCGTCCGGTCAACATGACACGTGCTGCTACCAGTTCAATATCTTGTGTGCACAAATCGCTCGTGTCAATCTGGTGTTGTGGAAGAGCTTTTCGAATATAAAGGGCTGCACTCCCGTCAGGAAAACCGCTCATGGTTGGATTTTTGTAGCAATAATACCCAGAAATGCTGCGGTCATTGGGGAGACCCGCCTCACTTAATGCAAGTATCGGAATAGGGAAGTGTTCTAAGTACAAAGAAAGCACCGCATGACGATTTTTCAGCCCGGCACAGTTCCACTGCATGAGAATCGGTATATTTCGTCGTTTTGTTGCTTTTCGTTGCGGCTGACACTTCGAAGTGTCAATCATGGCTCTGGTCGAAGTTTCGTGTCATTTCTGTAATGGCCGGTTGGAAAAACATGATTGCTTGTAATATGGTCTTGAAATTACCTGACGGTAGGTTGGCAATGAGGTTTGGTAAAACAGAAAATATTAGACTAACTAAATCCCCGATTTTCGAATTCTGAGAAGGTCTTTTTCCTGTGACGATGTCGCTGTATGATCTCTTTCCTCTGGTATTAGTCTTTGAGGTGGCGGTAGTGTCGGTGTAAGCATCTTTTGAGTAATGTGCTTCCACTTCTTGTTCTTTCTCGGAAGAGGTCTGCTTTTTTCCCTCTTTCGTCCCAGCAGCTTTGGCTTTCTTCTTTTTTGCATTGTCATTCGGAGCCTTAACCCTTGGATTCCTCTCCGCGGTGATTATGTCATCTTGGCTTGTGGCCTTTAAGCGTGGTGCATCACGTTCCACCTCTGTGCAATCCGCATTTTTGAAAAATTTGGGGCCTCTGATAAAACTCTTCTTCTTCGCTAGAGCTTGAAGTCGAGTTTTGCAGTTGACATAATCGGCTGGATGGTCTCCGCCGCAGTTCGCGCATTTGACAGGTGATTCGCCATTGCAGTCCTTGGTGGCATGTGTTCCTCCACATCTCTTGCAGATCGCGGTGGCACTGCAGTATTTTGCCACATGGCCCAAAGCTTGGCAGTTGAATCATCTTGGGGGCGCTTCGACATAGTCAGTCACTTCATGTCGTGTGAAGCCGAGATTAACCTTGGCAGGGCGTTCTGTGTTAGGGCGAAAAGTGATCACCACTTTATCTGTCGGCCGCACTGTTTCGTCTGGTTTGCCGTTGCGTTGGTATAGGCGCCGTGCTGCAATGACTCCTATACTGGTTCGAGGAATTCAGTCATCTCTGAGTTTGAGTACGAGTCAGGCACTCCTTTGATCAGCCCATTGTTTTGCATATACGCTTTCGGGATGGTGGCCTGAACTAGGATCTCTCCCAGGCAGCGCACCTTCAGGAGCCTGTTGACCGTCGCCGGCTTTGCTACGTCAACGAGTAGACCTCCCCTGGCTGTAAATCGATGGCGTACGAAGGGTGCGCCTGCAGCTGCCCTGACTTCGTCATTTAGCTTGAGTGGGTTTAGCTGCTGTAATCTTCTCCCTTCTTGCGTTGGAGTGAACAGCACAGGTATGCCTGTTGTCCTTTTACGGCGATGTTCGACTAGGATGAATCCCTCGTTGTCTCCCTCTGCTTGGGATGCGTCCATTGAATCGCAGTTGCTGAGGAGCAGTTTGGCTGGAGTGGGCTCTTGTGATGTGGAATCGTCGGTTTTGTCAAATCGTCGCTTAACAGGGGCGTGGGGTCGCTGACTTGGCGGGATAATATGGTAAGCGTGGTCTTTCTCAGCGGTCTCTTCAGTTAGAACCACTGGTTCGATGGCGTCCATTTGGTCAGCCTCCGCGGAGGCCATAGCTGGCCTTGTAGGCACCCAGGTTGCCCCGGTACCTGATGTTCTCCAAGAAGAAGAGTCTAGTTTTGAGACCGTGACCCAAGAAGTGGTGAAAACCGTCGGTGCGGCGTGAAAAACGTCCCAAAACCAGGAGCGGTTTGTAAAACACAAACGGGGTGGGTGACACTTCTTTTTCCTCCTCGCATTCAGACAATGCTGTGACCAGGCACGTTTCCCCTTCGTTTTGACGAAGAGGAGAAAGACCAGCTTCGAGTCTCGAGTAAGTTCTCGGAGAATCAAAGAGCAAGATTCTCCTCCACAGAAGCATAGCCCTAGACAATTACATATAAAAACTGCAAGAACTTTCTGCCATGAGCGATTTTCATAAATTACCACCGGGACAGAAAACACTAAATGCGGCATTTGACCTTTTTTTTTTTTTTTTTTTTTTTTGCAAAATCTTGGCGGTGAAACAGGCACGTAGCCCGGGGGGGGGCATGGGGCCCGCCCCTTCCCCCCTTGAAATCTTTCATTTTGCTGGGACCTCCTTTCCCCCTCCTCCTCATACAGCATTCTGTCATAAGCGCCCCCCCCCCCCCCCCCCCCCCCCGAAACAAAATCCTGGCTACGTGCCTGCGGTGAAAGGAGATATGTATCCTTTCCCAAGTGGTAGTTATCATCGTCACCCAAAATTGTGCTCATGCACTTCCCGTTTTGCTACCAGAATATCTTCCTTTTTTTTTTTTTCTTTTTCTTTTTTTAACATTTTGGAACGGCAGTTTTTTTGTTTTGTTTTTTTGCTTTTCTTTTGCTTTTTTTTTTTTATTCGTGCAACAAGCATAGCTTGATAGTTTAGATTAGGTGCGCTATTTGTGCATCCCGTATAAAGCCCAAAAGGGCTCCGGCATGCGCGTTCACTCTGGTCCATTCGTAGTAGTCCTCAGGGGATGCTAGGTTGAGGTCTCGTGCCTGAGTCCCTGATTGAACATCCGCCCCCCCCCCCCCCCCTGATCCCACCCCCATTCCGGATGAGCCGGAGGCCTCACTCGTCGTGGGCAAGGCCCGCATAAGGGTTGCTACGCGTGCACTCATTCCCGCGTGCCCACATCCCCTCCCGGCGGGCCTGCCCCGGCGGGAGGAGGTCCTCCTCGCAAGGATCCGGACGGACTCCGCAGTCACCCCAGGAGTCTTGGCCTCCTGGGGCCGAGGCCCCGATGATGCCAGCCCGACGTGCCCCTACTGCTCTGCCAGGGCGTCCGCAGTTGGACTCCGACACATTCTCTGGAATTGCCCAAATCTTCAGCACCGCCTCCTTCCCCTGAAACGGCAGTTAATGCTTAGTTTAGTTGGCCTGGAGCACGGCCAAGGACTTGTCCTTTCGTTCCCCTTCGACGATGACACCGATGTGATATTTCTCTTCTCAAGCTGGAAAGACGAATCCCTAAAATCACTCAATATGCCTATATAGAAGAAAAATGATCCGACCTTCTGGGGTAGAGATCAACAACGACACGTATGCGTTGCGGAACTGCCTTGCCAAACATATTGAACCATGCACTTTTTAATGTGTAGAGGAGTTTATTTTAGCCTTATCTATTTATCTTTATTGCCCCGACTTCTGGCTTGTTTGTAGTAAGAAGAAAATTGCGGTAGTTCTATCAAAGGATAGGGTATGTTAGCTCTGTTTTTCTGGGGGTCTTTCCTTGTTGGGTTTTTGCGTTCCCATTTTCTGGCTAAGTGAACCTTTCAGGGGATTAACAAGCCGGAATAGTGCCCGTAAACGCTCTGGGCTTTAGCACGTGTTTTTTTTTTTTTTTTTTTTTTTTTTTATCTTTTGCCTGAATGCACACCGAGTCCCGCTTTCTTGTCAATAAACCCCCAGCTGCGTTTGCCTTGTCCGTTCCCCACCTCAGGCTTCATAATTGTGCATTTGCGAAATGTTCGCACCGTCAAAAAGCGAATGTTCCCTATGTTCCTTAAATTAAATTAAAAGCCGTGAACTCGGAGCGACCTCAACACGCTGGCAGTTCACGACCAGCAAGACTGTTTAGGGACAGTTGACTACAGCGCCACCGCTATCCTCTGCTTTCTTCCACGTTTGCGGGACCCCTCGGCCACACCAATTTCGCGGCCGAGTGAACCAACTACCCCTCTCTCGAACAAACACTTTTCGACGTGACGGGAGGCATGTTTAAAAAACACATAGAAAAAAAAACATTTTTTTCCTTTTTTTTTAACAGTTTAGATGGAAAAAGAATGTTATAAAATGAATTTACAGCGAAGAAAAATATATTTTAGAGCTATTGACTGTAAAACTTTTATTCGCCGAAAAGAGCGTGATGCGTAGCCCTCGACGACCTAATCAGCCCACTCCGCCGCCAGAACTTGGGTTCTGGAGTCAGAGCTATCGAGCACGGTCTCCCACCGCTCGAGAGAAGGAGTTGTAAGTAGGTCACCCGGGGGTGGCTCTATTTTGCAATCTCATAGGATATGGTCGTAGATGGCTCGTTGGCCGCAGTGTTTACAGTTGGGGTTGTATTTATCAGGATAAATTTGCGCGAGAAGTGAAGGGGTGCGTAACGATCGCGTCTCGAGACGACGCCACGTAACCTCATGTTCTTTATTCAGGCTTTTGTGCGGAGGAGAAAAGTTCTCTCTAGTTAAAAATGATTGGTTAGATCTAAATTTGTGATCATGGAGTCCTTCGTAGAATTGAGGGAGCCAGACTCATCCACTGCCCGGTCGACGAAACCTTAGGCTTTATTATGGGCTGTCTCGTTCCCCGAATTCCCCGAATGGGCTGGGACCAGTGCCGTAACCAGGGGGGGGGGGGGGGGGGGGGGTTAGGGGGTTCTGACCCCCCCCCCCCCCTCCCCCCCGAAATTTTTTTCTGTGTACGGCCCTGGTCGGTGCACTTGCAGCCAGCCAATTTTAAAGGGACCATGAAATGATTTTAAAATCGAATTTCATCCACCGCACGTCGTAAAAGGTGTGAAAAGAAACACAAAAACACAAAACTAGGGAGCCAAAAAAAATTATTTGCTATAGAACTTTTAAAAGAAAACTGGACTCTTTTGCGCCTTCCTTCCTTCGCCTGTTCACTACGATGCATCCGCGGAAATGGAGCACGTCAGCCAAATCCAGGTCGCCTATTGGGTAAGAGCCTACCTCACCAGCACCGCGATCGTAAACAATAAATAGCCGGCGAATGTTTCCTAAAAGTTTTGTTAAATAATATTCAGATCCACATTTTGTAGCATAATTAGAGATGTGTGGCGAAAATTGCAAAATTTGATAATGCTGAGAGCCAAGCGCCATCTATCGTGTGGTAAACGAAGCAACCACTGCGCGTGCGCAGTAGGGCAGGGCCGAGTTCAGAACGGTGATTTCCTTTGGTTTCCTTCCTCTCAGAACTCTGACTGACTGAACGTTTATTTTTCTACGTCTTCATCTCGCGCGTGCCGACTTCAAGCAGCAAGAAAAAAATGTACTTAAAACAGACCACGACGAACAAGAACGCTGGATCCACAAACACCCGAGAAGAGCGACAACAGCCGCGAATCCCGCTCCTACGAAGCTGGCACTCCGACTCGGCGCAGCGTTGCTTCGTCGCAAGACCGTCTGTCTGCCTACGACCGGCTGGCGTGCTGAATGGAATATGCCCGCGCTACCCTTGTGGACCCTTCCCGTATTATAGTTTGATCGCTGACCTCAATTTTAGGTTAAGAGGTGAGGTCAATCTCTTCCCCTTGTTTTCCCAGGCAGGGTTGACGAACACTCGTCGAAAAGGGACCCTCGTCAATTCTCTCTTCTTGTTTTGTGTGATATAGAGCTGAAATAAACGCTGTATGGATTACCTTCGTAACACGGTATGTACACTTTGTTATTGGTATGCCATTTTTATTCTGACAGACTGCACGTCACTGTCGAGCTGTAACAGTTCGTGGGAGGTATACGCGCAATACCGGTCCAACCTTTCTTTGCCGAGTGCCGCGTCAGTATCGAGTTGCAATCGTAAAAGATCGGTCCCGAAGTGCTTACCAACAGCGCGAATACAGCACTTCCATCAAACGCGCGCGTCCGCTCCGAGTGTGAACAGGTATTTACGTGGCTCTTGCTGACACTCGTAGTTCAAACGTATCTTTTTTAACGTCGGCTCGCTCCTGCATCTCCGAGACCGCGAAAAACGCCGCGGCAATTTGTTTCCATCTACGTCGCTTTGCAAACGACTGACACTGGCCGCCTTTTACCTACAATGACAGTTGGGTTAACTTCTGGAGTCTTCACCGGAAGACTCGCTGCACTTCCCAACAGGCATAACGGCGTATGCTGTCGCTGTAGCGCAACGTATCTCATTGAATTTCGCTCAGCTGCGATGCGGCGATGAGAGGCGCCGATTCAGAAAATACGTCGGTGACATCGGCGCAGTAAAACTGGTAAAACCTACCGGCACACCCCAACTCGTCGCCGCTAACGCTCCCATCTCCAACTGCCGAGAGAACTTCCGGTTCCGGAAGCAGCGTACGTCACGGCTTGTTTTGCGGTCAAGAAAAAGTCGATATTTCATTAATTTTTTGTGTAGAAGTTAATAAACCGAGACGAAAACGGATGCCTGTTCGGCATTCAGTGAACATTGACGGTTTAATGTAAAAGTTATCTGGAAAAAGTAAAAAAGTCATTTCATGGTCCCTTTAATCTCCACCTCTGCGCACGCGCAGTGGCGCCGGTCGGCTACCGGGTACCAAACCGGGACCGGTTCTCCGGTTTGCTATAACTCTCCATTAAATGCCACCGATGCACATGATTCATAGGCGAAAATAAGACAATATACATTTTCAAAATGGCCGCCGTTGTCCCCGAAACCCCCCCCCCCCCCCCCCCCCCCCCGAAATTTTTTTCTGGGTACGGCCCTGGCTGGGACCCATATCAGTTTAGAGTAATCAGGTGAGAATTCGGTGGCATTTAGGAGTTTGGGGGAGGTGTTTGTACGGCGCAAAACGAATTTGTAGTTGGCGCCCATGGGAGCCGCCGCTGGTCGCGTGGTAGACCTGTGCGCCGCAGAGCCGTTTATCGAGAGAGTTTGGCCATACATTGGTTTGAATAGGCGAGCATCTCTGGGCCAACCACAGGCCGCGAAACAGCCCCTAGCGGTGGTCGTTAACTCTAAATTTGTGACACGACCACTGATCTCTATGACAATTGCTGGATCGCGCTTGCCGCTCCCGCAAGTGAAGCCACCGGGCTTCACTCGCTTGGGATACGATTTGCCGTTTTTGCTAGCCTTTGCTGCGGTTTTCCAGCGTGCTGACGACACGTTTTCTACTCGTTCGTCGTCATTCGCCGAAGAAGTTTTTTGAAGACTCTGTGTATTGTTGAGACTTGCCGTTGTGAACACGTGGAAAATTTTACGAAAGTGCAGTGTCGCAGGAAAAAGGCACAACGGGTCGAAAGGAAGGGCTGGCGGCGTGTTCAAAGCTTCCTTGGCACGCCGAAGTGCCGTGTCTCTGTGCCTTCGCACGCTTGGATACCGACCAAGAACCGACGCCGTGTGTATGTGTTCAGCGAGTGCAATGTGCGTGAAGCTGTTCGTGCCTCTGGATCAGCGTCTTTTCCCCTCGCGGTTTAGGAACGAGCTTAATCTAGCGTCCACTAGCGACGGAAGATGGGGAGAAGGTACGTCTTTTTTTCGTCCTTAGACGATTTACACAATACCGTGCACAACAGCTCCTCATCACTGATCAGTGCTGGCTTATCATCAACCTACTTAATTGCAGTTGACGTTTGAGCGCGGCTCGCCTAATTGTAATTGGTCAACAGATGGCACACGACCATATCGGCCGCGCTTCAAAGATTTTCATTCTCGCCGTCTTGTACTTTTGCTTTCGAAAACCCCCCTGGCTCCACAACGTTGCCCTATTCGTGCTCCCACGGAATCTATTAGAGTAGATTTGGGACATAGCCATGGTTAATATAGTACATAAGAACACGTACAGATCTCCCCCTTTTATTGATAGCAACTCACCGGAACAGCTGGACGATCCAGAACTCCGTGGCCGATATATATAAATGATCTAAAGGCATCTACGCGCGACACACGTTCAGAACTTTGGCGCGGCGTCAATTCTTGACCGGTATCCAAGCGTGCGAAGGCACAAAGATGCATCACTCGGCGTGCCAAGGAAGCTTTGATCACGCCGCGACACCGGCGACACGTTTTCGACGAGTTGTACCTTTTGATACGGCTTCACGCACATTGCACTCGCTAAACACATTCACACGGCGTCGGTTCTTGGTCGGTATCCAAGCGCGCGAAGGCACAGAGACACGGCACTTCGGCGTGCCAAGGATGCTTTGAACACGCCGCCAGCCCTTCCTTTCGACGCGTTGTGCCTTTTTCCTGCGACACTGCACTTTCGTAAAATTTTCCACGTGTTCACAACGGCAAGTCTCAACAATACACAGAGTCTTCAAAAAACTTCTTCGGCGAATGACGACGAACGAGTAGAAAACGTGTCGTCAGCACGCTGGAAAACCGCAGCAAAGGCTAGCAAAAACGGAAAATCGTATCCCAAGCGATTGAAGCCCGGTGGCTTCACTTGCGGGAGCGGCAAGCGCGATCCAGCAATTGTCATTGAGATCAGTGGACACGACTAATTCAAGCCGTTTTAGCGTCGCTAGAGTTAAAAGGTGTAACTCTCAGTGACTGAAAACTTTGTGCGTGCGAGGTTTTCGTCACGCCAATATTCAAGTGTAGAATAAACGAACGTGCGCTCCAAACCAGGGCCAACTTGCTTCAAACAGCGTCTCAGCTGAGACGGTGAAAGAAAGCACTGCCAAAGCCAGCGCACGAGCCGAGCGGGACTCCGCGTCTCCAGACGCTTGCGCGCCCAACCCTTTGCACTGTTTTCTTTCCGCCAGTCCAGGACGCTGTTCTAAAAAGCCAACATCAGCAGTGCAGACAAAGGCAAGGGCACGATCGCGTGGCTTTGGAAAGTGGCTCCTATGCACGAGTTCTCGTAGAAACAAAAGCGTTTTGCTGAGCTAGGTTCACGCGCCTGTACCTTTGTCTTCACTGCCGACATTTGTGAGATGGAGCAGAGAGGCCGAGATTGAACGCCTCTATTTCACGCTTTGAATGTCGTTTGCAATATAGTGACGTCGCGGTCTCCTGATTGGTCGATGCTGTGTCACAAATTTAGTTTACGCTCTAAGCGCGGGAGGAATAATCGGCGCTGGCGGCGGCCTTTGCTCCGCCTATTGGCCAAACTCTCCCAATACACGGCTCTGGTGCGCCTAGACCTGTGCGCCGGTCAGAAATCGCCGGCGGCGGCGCGCCGGTGTTTGTACCTCCGGCGGCGGCGTGTTGACGGCGCGGGGATCAACGGATCGGCGGCGGCGCGGCGCGGAAGAGGGAAGGGAGGGGGGGTGTAAATTAGAGTGTGAGGGGGAAAGAGGAAGGAGTCGTTTGAGTTTAGAAAACAAGATACAAATACCATAAAAAGGAACACGCTTTTTTTTTTTTTTTTCTTGAGAGTTACGTTGTTTTCGCTGTGAAGAGTGCGTCCGTTAGAAGAATCAGGTACTCCGGCGTCTTGTTTATTCTCTTTTGTAAGAAAATATGCCGCCGGCCGCAGCCGAGGCGCAAGATCCTCCGCAAGACTACACTGTAGCAAGACGAGGAGTGACGACAACAGGTACTTTATCACCGCGTTCGACCTCACCACTCGCTTGTCGCGCGCCCCGTGCCTGACAAGTCGACCGAGCACGTCTTCCGATTTTTAGAACTCGTACTCTCATTCGGTACGCCGTAAGCCGTCATCACCGAAAATGACAGGGTCCTAACCTCACGTTTGGCTTCGCGGTACTTCACTGACAGGCACATTCAGAACATCCTAACAGTACCTTACGCTCGCGAAGTTAACGGCTTTGTCAAACGCGCCAACGGAGAAATCCTTTCATGTCTGCGAAAGAACGTCTACGGCGACATCGACCATTGGAGCGCCTATAACCAGCTTTCAAGTGAACGAGCAGCCGCACGCCGGACTCCAGACGTACCGTTCGACTTTGTCCCACGTCGACCAATGGAATTTTCCCGGCTTCCCGACCAAGTCGGCGACGTCCACGCGAACCACGACGCTGCAAACGCGAACCTCGCTTACTACCTTCACGGCATGAAGCGTCCTACGATGCTAAACATCGACCAGCTCCATACAACGTCAAGGATAGGGTATGGTACACGAACGGCCTTCGTACCTTGAAACTTGGCCCGCCTTTCCACGGACAGTACGTTATCACCACCAACGTGGACGAGCAAACCTACACCAATTTCCAGGTTTAACCCGCATGGCACACCGGACTGCCGCCAAACTGCCGCGCGACAACTTTTTTTTTTTTTTTTTTTTTTTTTTTTTCCTTATGAACAACCAGCGATTGACGTCGATTTCAGCGCAACTCGCTTTGCGCCGCGCAGATCCTCCGGTTACACGCGCTTCACGCCGACGGCGCCCTCCACGATGGCTAGACGCATAACAGAGGATCACAACAACATTAACAAACATATGCGAGGACGCAAAGATTATGAGCTCGGGAGTGTAAGCTAATACGCTGGCGGCAAAGACCCGTAAGTAGAGCCTCCCCGCCTCGACCGGATGGGAGCCCGACTGCAGCTCGACTTCGACCCCCGATGCTGCATCCCGGCGTGGGAAAGAGCAAGGAGAACCCTTAGGCGCACAAGATACGGAACGATAAAAATAACGGACAAGACAAGATGTCTCAAACACAGCTTCTATACCCGTTTTCACGTCAAGAACCCTAGTAAAAAAAAATTAAAAAAAAGTCCGACTTCTCGCGAACCATTACTATTTTTCGCCTTTATGTGAAGAATTAAGATATATGTAGGTGAATTCTACTATATATATTATCCAGACGTACACGTTTCAGCGCCAAAATCATCGCTTTTTTCCTCCGACAACCAAATCTCGTAAGACTAAGCGTCGTGTATACGAACAATGCTCAAAACTTTCTTTTTTTCTTGAAAAAACGGGTATAGTTTATTTGAACAACGAACGCTCTCATATATACGTCAAGATTCTCGCCACAAAAAAAAAAAAGAAAAAAAAAAACAACAGCAAAAAACTCCACTACAACCTAAAAAGAAGTGTATCACCTTACACCCTTTTGTCCCATATAATGCACACCACAACTTTAGTTCGACGTACAGCGCACTATAGTCGAACAGACGGCCTCAAATTTTACGAGGGGCTTGATAACGGTGTCATATAACTTATTGAATAACTAAAGTACGTATCAAAGACCACACAATAAAAACACTGAGGTTTTGCAGTAAAACCAAAAAAAAACCCGAGGTTTTTTTGTTTGTTTTTTTTTTGTAGTCAGTGACACGTACATTAGCTATTTTAATAAGTTGTACGCCACGGCTATCGAGCCTCTCGTGAAAGTTAGTACCCAAATCGACGTCAGTGCGCTGTACGTCGAACTGAAGTTTTGGGGTGCATTCTATGGGACACCTTTTTTTTTCGAGTGTAGGTCACTGAAAGCCGGACACTCAGACACATACAAATGATTCATGGTCACATCAACCAGCCACCCTGACGACCTCGCTTGATGAGTGACCAGACACATGCGATAACAGGCAACTCCATCACAACCCTTACTATAATATGAATATGATACACGCGTGACGAGATGTCCCTACAGCGTGCAATTCGCTTAACGAGTGTCGATGAAACGATCGTGTCGACAAAACGTGTTTCCGGGAAACGTCTGCCCATGAAAAGTTGTCCACGATACGTAATTCCACGAAACAAGTTTCGACGAAATGAGAGGGTCCCGTACACCACTCCTGCCTGAAAAGTTACATCTGGGTTCTTATGTTTATTTCTGGCAGCCCTGAGGACCACCAGAAAGGGGGTTAACCTTTCTAATTTGTGATAAGCTTTGAAAAATAAATTTACACCGAACCTCTTTGCCGCTGATATAAAGTTATGAGAGATTCCATGGTTGTAAGGCACACACACAGCATTCTTCACAACCGTTTTTTCCACAGGAGCTGGATTAAACTTTCAGCACCTTGAGCACGACTCTAACAATTACATCGTGGTGGTGGCCCGCTTCCAAACGACGCATCTTTTGCAACTCAACTGGCTCTCCAACCTAAAGCATACGAGATTTTTTACAGGCGTTATCTTTCGCAGACGCAATTACACCACTCTTAACTATTTTTAAGTGACAGCTGTCAACTTCTAACATAGACGCTGCCAACTAAGGCTTTGCTGATTCCTTGCCCCACCTCCAGCACAGGTCCTTTCCCGTGTGAAACAGGAGGACTATAAGCACTCAATTCGACTGTTGCAACCGCAGGGTTGTGCGGTCCAGTCTACAAGGACCGCACAACCGTGTCAACGTGAACATCAATCTCGTTTTAAAAAATCTCGGACAACATTGGAGCAATTCACGACCCGATGCACACTCCCTCCTTGTGAATAAAAAGAGAACCATCAAAGTCTACGGCAGTGGACTCTAAATAAAACTCTATAATGCTCATAAAACTATCTATATCAATCCCAGAGGCAGACTGCAACTTCGCTAGATTATCATCACACCACCTCCTGACCCTTATTAACAGCTCCGACTTATCCATAGAGTAATGGCATTGATGTCTACAGGTGTCCCATCACACCTTCTCCCATGATGCGGATTCAATATTTCAATCAATTGCTCAGAGTTTTTGAGTGACAATGGACTGTTGCTCCGCTCCTATCAGGCATTTCTGGATAAAAATTGACGACACCTTCTGCCAAGCTCCATTTTGGTTCACAACTATTCTAACAATTACACGAGGATATGTGATTGTTAGAGTTGTGCTCAAGGTGTTAGGAACGTTTAATCCGGCTCCTGTGGAAAACCCGGTTGTAAAGAATGGTGTGTGTGTGCCTTACTATACCTTGGAATCTAGCTCTCTTAACTTTATATCAGTGGCAGAGAGGTTCGGTGTAAATTTAGTTTCCAAAGCTAAGCACAAATTAGAAAGGTTAACCTCCTTTTCGGGTGGTCCTCAGGGGTGCCACAAAAAACACGTTACAACACGTGCCGGAACTATTGATGGCGTCCGCCTAAGTGCCTAGCGAGAACAGTGGAAGAAGCAAATAATGGTTTGCACACGCAGTCATGCGTGGCTTCAATTGACTAGGCTTAAAAAGAGACAGTGTATTTGCGGCCTACGGCGGGGCCACGGATTGGTTGAGATGTGGTGCGGTGACGCAGTGTGTATCTACACTGAGGCTCTTGGGTTAAATCAGTTGAAAGTAAGCGCTCTGTGGTGTTCTTCCTCTGTCTATGTCTTAAAGCGCAATAATGTTTTCTCACGTACAATACCAACTCGCCCAACAATCAGCAATGGTAGGAGAGTTCTAAGGGAGACCATGCGTATTTCGACCTCTGGTAATTGTATAAGCACATTGTCCTTGGCATTGGACGGTGATATGAAGCGTATTTTGTGTCTCTAAGGTCTTGTTTTGTGGGTTTTCCGAAAGTTTTAAGAGCTCTGCTGGAGCTGGAGTTGCCTGTTATCGCATGTGGCTGGTCAGCCCGCAAGCGAGGTCATCAGGGTAGCTGGTTGGTGTGAATCATTTGGATCAGTCTGAATCATGAACCATATGGGTTCTGTGAGTGTCCGGTTCTCGGTGACCTAGTTAAGAGGAGTGGAAAAATATTTGACTCCAACCAAAAATTAAACTCGGACCCAACGTTTCAAAACCAGTTCGGTTTCTTCTTCAGGGGCGATTGATCTCGTGCGTGGGAGCAGCCTCGTCTTCTTTGGTGATACGAATATTTTCTAATCGCGCTTCCGCCTTGCCATCCAGTCTTTTTCTAATCACGTGTCGTAGTCCGCTCACATAAACAGATGGTAAGGTACCCATAGATCTGTTGATGTTTCCTGGTGTATTTTGGATGTGCCATGATTCAAGGTGATGTCTTTTTCGGAGATTGGTTTCAACATCAAGAACGGACGCGTTCGCGAAGTCTATCGGATGGTCAAAGGTGTCACAGTGCTCCGCAAGAGCACTGCGTTCTCGGTCGAATTTGCGTACATCGTTCTTGTGCTGGCGTAACCTTTCTATGAAGTTCTTTGTTTCGCCGATATAAGATGCAGGACATTTTAAGCAGGGGATCCGGTAAACAATTCCCGGTGCTTTTTCCTTCGGGGGGCGATCTTTTGGTCTTGGCATGAACCGTCCAAGAGTGGATACCGGTTTGTGAGCCACGTGAATGCCTTGTTTTGCAAGCACCCGTGATAGTGCTTCGCTAGTACCCTGAACGTAGGGAACGCTGATGCGCGTGATGGGGCGATGCGGCGCAGCTCCCTTTGGTTGTGGGTTTTGGCGAGCGTGAACCGTACGTTTGGTGACTTGTCGGATGAATCTTGTCGGGTAGCCGTTCTTTCTCAAATCAGCGATCACACTCTGCCCCTCGCTTTTTCTGTCAGTTTCTGAAGAACAGATAACAGCCGCCCTGGACATGAGTGTTGCAACGACTGATGCCTTATGACTCGCTGGATGGTGCGACTTAAAATTAAGGTAGCGTCCGGTGTGAGTGGGCTTCCTGTACACCGAAAACTTCATCTCCTCCCCTTGCCTCTTCACCAGTACATCAAGGAATGGTAAACTGTTGTCCTTTTCCCGTTCCACGGTGAATTGGATGTCGGGCTCGATGGAGTTAAGGTGAGCCAGGAACTTGTCAACTTCTGATGTTTTCAATATACAAAAACAGTCGTCCACATAACGCATGAACACCTCAGGTTTGTTGGCAAAGGACTGTAGCGCTCGTTGTTCGATGCTTTCCATTGTCAAATTTGCAGTGGTGACAGATATGGACGCACCCATCGCAGTTCCGCTGGTTTGTTTGTAGAAGTCCCCTTTGAAGCAAAAGTAGGTGCCGCGGAGGCAAAAATCAAGAAGGCGGCACAGCTCGTCCACGCTGAGGCTGGTTCTGGTGCTGAGTTCGGAATCTGATTCGAGAACCGCTCTGGCTGTGGAGACTGCCAGGGGTACTGGAACGCTGGTAAAGAGGGACACGACATCGAACGACACCATGCTGTGTTCCCTGTTGACCTTCACTTCCGACATGCGTTCAACGAAGTCACCGGCATTGCGGACAAAGGTGGAGGTTCTTCCAGTGAGAGGCGAAATTATCCGGTGTAAGTAGTTTGACAAGGCCCGGAGCGGAGAGGTGGTGAAATCTACTATGGGTCGCAGAGGAACGTTGATCTTATGAATCTTGGGCAGCCCATAGAAGCCCGGTGCAGAGCCATTCCTGCATATGAGCTGAAAGTAGAGGCCTTTTGAATCGGGGTGGTTCCTGAAAACATCTGCCAGAGTCTTGTTCAGGCCGTCTTGGACTTGGCGGGTTGGATCTTTCTTCAGCTTTTCATAAGCAGGACTGTCAAGGAGGTCTCCGACCTTACGCTCGTAAGCTTCCCGGTCTAGGACCACAGTCGCATTGCCCTTGTCCGCAGGCAGAATTACGATAGTGGTATCCGCCTGGAGCTCCCGCAGCGCTTTGCTTTCTTCTTTAGGCAGGTTATGGTGTGGTTGAGAACGGAGTCTTGACAGAATACCTATTGCTTTAAGTCGAACTCCTTCACGAACGTCGGGATCCAGGTGGGAGATTCCGTCTTCTACGGCTGCGACCATTTTCGCCAGGGGTGGTCTTCCTGAGGTCATGTTGAAGTTGTGACCTTTCGCCAAAACATCCGTCTCGCAGTCAGAAAGTCGTTTAGATGAAAGATTCATTACAAAAGCGGTGGTGTCGCAGCTTTTGTTTGTCGTGCTTGCCTTTGATAGAATCGAAAGCTTCCTCTGCTGGGACGAACGTTGCTTCTTTTCGGCAGTGGCCGCGACGTTCCCAGCAAACAACTGCAGAGATGGTAGTACGTCTGGAATCTGATGTTCGAGCTTCCGACGTAGAAAAAACAGATCCAGTTCCTTTTTCTTTATGGTGGTATGGCATTCATGGATTCGGGCGTTGAGCAAACGATGTTCTGCTTGAGCCACGATCCGGTGTCCCTCTTGAGTGTGGACGAGACGCTTAAGACGTAGGCTATGCGGAATCACGCTCATGTCTCGGCAGGTTTTTGTAAAGTCAAGGTGCGTTTTGAAGACGGAGATGCTGCGAGTAACGTTGACATACCGTTTCGCAAGCTGAGCTGTCGAACGCCCGTAATCGAGGTGTAAAGACTTGAAGGTAAACATCTTCGACAGACGTCTGTCTGGTTGGGAAGTGATAATGGAAAAATATTTATGCCATACCACCATAAAGAAAAAGGAACTGGATCTGTTTTTTCTACGTCGGAAGCTCGAACATCAGATTCCAGACGTACTACCATCTCTGCAGTTGTTTGCTGGGAACGTCGCGGCCACTGCCGAAAAGAAGCAACGTTCGTCCCAGCAGAGGAAGCTTTCGATTCTATCAAAGGCAAGCACGACAAACAAAAGCTGCGACACCACCGCTTTTGTAATGAATCTTTCATCTAAACGACTTTCTGACTGCGAGACGGATGTTTTGGCGAAAGGTCACAACTTCAACATGACCTCAGGAAGACCACCCCTGGCGAAAATGGTCGCAGCCGTAGAAGACGGAATCTCCCACCTGGATCCCGACGTTCGTGAAGGAGTTCGACTTAAAGCAATAGGTATTCTGTCAAGACTCCGTTCTCAACCACACCATAACCTGCCTAAAGAAGAAAGCAAAGCGCTGCGGGAGCTCCAGGCGGATACCACTATCGTAATTCTGCCTGCGGACAAGGGCAATGCGACTGTGGTCCTAGACCGGGAAGCTTACGAGCGTAAGGTCGGAGACCTCCTTGACAGTCCTGCTTATGAAAAGCTGAAGAAAGATCCAACCCGCCAAGTCCAAGACGGCCTGAACAAGACTCTGGCAGATGTTTTCAGGAACCACCCCGATTCAAAAGGCCTCTACTTTCAGCTCATATGCAGGAATGGCTCTGCACCGGGCTTCTATGGGCTGCCCAAGATTCATAAGATCAACGTTCCTCTGCGACCCATAGTAGATTTCACCACCTCTCCGCTCCGGGCCTTGTCAAACTACTTACACCGGATAATTTCGCCTCTCACTGGAAGAACCTCCACCTTTGTCCGCAATGCCGGTGACTTCGTTGAACGCATGTCGGAAGTGAAGGTCAACAGGGAACACAGCATGGTGTCGTTCGATGTCGTGTCCCTCTTTACCAGCGTTCCAGTACCCCTGGCAGTCTCCACAGCCAGAGCGGTTCTCGAATCAGATTCCGAACTCAGCACCAGAACCAGCCTCAGCGTGGACGAGCTGTGCCGCCTTCTTGATTTTTGCCTCCGCGGCACCTACTTTTGCTTCAAAGGGGACTTCTACAAACAAACCAGCGGAACTGCGATGGGTGCGTCCATATCTGTCACCACTGCAAATTTGACAATGGAAAGCATCGAACAACGAGCGCTACAGTCCTTTGCCAACAAACCTGAGGTGTTCATGCGTTATGTGGACGACTGTTTTTGTATATTGAAAACATCAGAAGTTGACAAGTTCCTGGCTCACCTTAACTCCATCGAGCCCGACATCCAATTCACCGTGGAACGGGAAAAGGACAACAGTTTACCATTCCTTGATGTACTGGTGAAGAGGCAAGGGGAGGAGATGAAGTTTTCGGTGTACAGGAAGCCCACTCACACCGGACGCTACCTTAATTTTAAGTCGCACCATCCAGCGAGTCATAAGGCATCAGTCGTTGCAACACTCATGTCCAGGGCGGCTGTTATCTGTTCTTCAGAAACTGACAGAAAAAGCGAGGGGCAGAGTGTGATCGCTGATTTGAGAAAGAACGGCTACCCGACAAGATTCATCCGACAAGTCACCAAACGTACGGTTCACGCTCGCCAAAACCCACAACCAAAGGGAGCTGCGCCGCATCGCCCCATCACGCGCATCAGCGTTCCCTACGTTCAGGGTACTAGCGAAGCACTATCACGGGTGCTTGCAAAACAAGGCATTCACGTGGCTCACAAACCGGTATCCACTCTTGGACGGTTCATGCCAAGACCAAAAGATCGCCCCCCGAAGGAAAAAGCACCGGGAATTGTTTACCGGATCCCCTGCTTAAAATGTCCTGCATCTTATATCGGCGAAACAAAGAACTTCATAGAAAGGTTACGCCAGCACAAGAACGATGTACGCAAATTCGACCGAGAACGCAGTGCTCTTGCGGAGCACTGTGACACCTTTGACCATCCGATAGACTTCGCGAACGCGTCCGTTCTTGATGTTGAAACCAATCTCCGAAAAAGACATCACCTTGAATCATGGCACATCCAAAATACACCAGGAAACATCAACAGATCTATGGGTACCTTACCATCTGTTTATGTGAGCGGACTACGACACGTGATTAGAAAAAGACTGGATGGCAAGGCGGAAGCGCGATTAGAAAATATTCGTATCACCAAAGAAGACGAGGCTGCTCCCACGCACGAGATCAATCGCCCCTGAAGAAGAAACCGAACTGGTTTTGAAACGTTGGGTCCGAGTTTAATTTTTGGTTGGAGTCAAATATTTTTCCATTATCACTTCCCAACCAGACAGACGTCTGTCGAAGATGTTTACCTTCTAGTTAAGAGGAGGTGTTTCTTTATTGGTGGTGAGGGTCTTGAGGTATATATAAGAGCGTTCGTTGTTTAAATAAACCAGCAACTGTGTTCGAGACTTGTTGTTTTGTCCATTTCTTTTATCGTTCCGTGTAAAGGAGTAAAAATGAAAGGGAAAAAACATACAGACACCGGTGTATTTATTCATTTTTTTATGCATAATATAGTAGGTGAGACTGATACAGAAGCAGAAAAAAAGAAACACCAATGCTACGCACCCCTCCACACACCCCCCCCCCCCCCCCCTTTTTCTAAAAAAAAAAAAAAAAAAAAAAAAAAAAAAAAAAAAAAAAAAAGTTGGCCGCGCCCGCGGCGCGCCGGATTTTTTGCTTGGCGGCGGCGGCGGCGTGCTGGCTCTGGGGATTCCGGCGGCGGCGCAGGGCGGCGAGAGCAAAACAGGCGGCGGCGGCGGCGGCGCGGCGCGGCGGCGCACAGGTCTAGGTGCGCCGCAGAGCCGTGGTGCGCCGTCGCGCTGCGCCTCCGCCGCCGCCGCACGCTGAGCCTGGTACGCCCGATGCGCTGCCGGTTTTCGGAGGCCATGGTTCCCATGGTTCAACGCGTTTCTTCCCCACGCCGCCGCCGCCGCCGCCGCCGCCGCCGCCAAAAGGAAAAAACTCCGGGGCGCCCCTGCCGTCGATTTCTGACCGGCGCTTAGGTATATCACGTGGTACTTGCGCTCTTTCAGGGGCTTTCTTTGGACTCTAGAAGTTACTTATTAATCATCGTTTTTAGTTGCATTCAAACGAAGATAAATAATTAACTTTTATAGCGAGTTCGTTTCACTGCACTCGTGCCCACGCGTGCCCACTCGCAGCGTGGAACGGGTTCGTTTCGGCCGGCACTCCACGAGTGGTTGCACGGGTTGCACTCTCCGAGTTCGTTTCAGCGCTGACACCCCACGCGTGCATGCACTCGCTGCACCGAGAAAATCGGGAGTGCGCCAAAATGCAATCCCGTCATGCCTCGCTCCGGCGGGGCCGGCGAGGAGCGGGAGCAGACGACGAGGGTTCGTCTGCTACGATGTGTCGCGGAGCCGAACGGAAAAAAAGTAGATTTTCTGATAGAAATCGCGTCCCGCGGGCCACGAAATCAAACGCGAGCTTGAATTGTGAGCCTCTGCTATTTCCCGAAGAAAGAAATTGACAACCCGTGATTTATTTGCAGGTTTTAAATCGCTCTGTTGCCGTACAAACGCTGAAATATACCAGTGTGTAAAGGAATGCTCAGAACAAACGTAACAGCGGCCCCCGAGATATCTATCACCATCTGTGTGCGGGTGAAAAATTTAACATTTGTCGACAAAACTCCCCCAGCAGAAACCTCCGACTGCCCAATAAGCATCAGAGAAAGCTAAAGATGGTAACTTTACCCGAGGATTGGGCAACATCATCATGTTTAACATTTACCTACGTCAGCTAACTTGCCCCGTCGTATTTTGTTCGAGAATGCTCTCGTTCTCGACGCCCTCACCAAGGCTAATATCTGATCCACGGATCATGCTTGTGCTCGGACAGCATCATCAGTTTTCTTCGGTGTAAACGGTTATAAGAATTGAAAGATAGCAACCGGCTGCTTTGTAGACAGCTGGTTGTGGAAATTTACGCCGTCTGTAACTATCTCTACGGCAGCCGAGCTGTTTGAAGTCATCGCAACTATAAACTACAGGTTGCAGCGACCAACGTTTCTAGATAAACGTTGGTAGCCGACTGCATTCTCGCATTCCCACGCATCACTCCGAACAGAAAGGCGCTAGTTTCGGTTTGAAGTCGGTACCTTTTCTACAACATAGATGGCGGCAGCGTCAGTCCTCTGCACTCGGTGCATTTGGCGAGTTCGTTTGAGTCCAGTTTTCCGTGCAACACTCTGGGAGTGCGATGCATTCTGGGAGAGAACTCGAACGGTGCCAGTGCGTGTGAAACGAACTCGCTGAGACCATAGAGATTTTATTTGCACGGATGGATGGAAGTTAATAGCTATAACCTTGTACCCTTTGTAACGGGCGGTAGCTTGCACCACCACCTAGCTTAGCGTGCAACGCTGTCAAAGCTACTGGCGCGAGCGCGTGGCGTCATCTATTTGCGCGAGATTGCGTGCAAATGATCAACGAGATCAAACCTCATGCTCGCGCCAGTAGCTTTAGCATTTCCGTGTGTTGCTATGACAACAATGATGGCTCTGGCTATTACCATGACTCGTGACTCGGCTCGGCGAGCGGCTGGCTGCTTGTGACTTCACTGGTCTAACCAGCCTAGCCGCCTAGCTAGCCAGCCGTTAAGCCAATTGAGCATCCAATCAGTCCAATGGTCCTTGCATTTTCGAACACGCTAGACGCGGCCTAGAAATGCAGGTCTAGCTTTTACTTTTTTTTCTCACTCCTTGGAAGGCGAATTTTCCAATTGTGTTATCGGTGTAGCTACTTGTACACGGTTTGAGCGTGTCGCTAGCGAACAGTCTCCAGAAAATTACACTTCCAGCCGAACGAAAGATGGCGAGTGCAGTTGTGCTGCAAAGCAAGGCATCGTTGGAAGACGCAGATGCAACGCTTGATGACTGCGTCCCCGTCTTTCTCACTGGTAACGAACCCATAACGTGTGCCTCCATCGCGTGCCAAAATCAGCATGGATCGAATCTTCATTTCTACAGATTTCCTAAGCAGCCGGGGCGTTGCAAGGAATGGGCAGAGAATTGCGGCAACGGCTCGCTACTTGGTAAATCGACTGCTGAGCTGAACCAAAACCACTATTTGTGTAGTCTACACTTTGATTCGTCCCAGTTCCAACAAGGCGATGACTCCAGCCATTTAGTTCCAGATGCAGTGCCTACATTGTTCACCATAAGAGCCGGTGCGCAACACTTGGAGATGGACCATGATTACTCGGCTCTGGCGGCGCCAGATGAAACACCACGACCACCCGGGTTGCAGGGAGTCACCAAGCCGATGATAGTGAGAGTCGCAGCACCTCAAGGTATTTCGATCCTCAGAGCGCCAGCGGTGGACAAGCCACTTGCGCAAGCTATGTCGAGCTCGACGCTCGATGAATCGGAGAGTTCGGCCAATAGTGACTCGGCGCTTTCAAAACCGGTAGCCGCAATGAAACTCTCACCTTCGCCGAAACCAACTATCAGCTTGCAGCAACTGAAGGCCCTGACCGCCATACCACAGCAAAAAGCTTCTAGCGTGCCACAGCAAAAAGCTCCTAGCGTGCCGCAGCAAAAAGCTCCTAGTGTGCCACAGCAAAAAGCTCCCACCGTGCTGCAGCAAGAAGTTCCGACCGTGCCCCAGCAAAAAGCACCTGTTGCTGTGCCAGCACCACAGCGAAAGTCGCTGCTAACCAAAAGAAGGCTTGCTCCTACTCCGAAAGAAAGTCCGCTTCAAAAGTACATGCTCCTTTGCGCCGAGCTAAAGGGTGATCTTAAGTTCGTCCAGAAGCAAAAGGAAGGCCTGGAGACAATGTTTACTGGCCTTCAAGACGTGCTGATACAAGAGGCAAAAACGCTGCGGATGGAAGACATTGTATTAATCACGGGAGCTCTGGTCAAGTTCCAACAGGAGAGGTACCGTCGTGAGCCCATCAGCTCGGCCGAGAAGAGTCTCTCCGCACTTTGGCTGAAGCACACCCAGAAAGGAGACCCCAGCAAGGCCATGAAGCGCCCAGTCATTGAGATTGCCGTGTTTGTTTTTGACCACACGCTACCTGGTCAGATCATACTGGGCAGGCGGAAACAGCTATTAGGAGGAGGCCTTTACCAGGTACCCTGTAGTGAGGTGGAATTCGGAGAGACCTGGGAGGAAGCGGCGTACCGTGAGGTGCTTGAGAGCACCACCATCCATATTCGCGACATTGCCATCTGCTCTATTGTGGATACAGTTGAGCCCCAGGCGGACTACCACAGCGTGACCGTGTTTATGCGGGGTGTGGCAGACACCACGCAAACAGCACTGCCAACGGCAATGCAGCCTGACCGCTGTGATTCATGGCACTGGAGACCCTGGGACTCTCTTCCACCACCTAGTGACCTCTATTGGCCCCTGAGGGACTACCGACTGGAGGGTCTTCAGCCCTTTCCGTAACATCAGGGACGACATTGCTCCTGGCAGTGGTTGAAGTGTTGTAATAGTGCCTACGGTTGTTTTGTCTTCCCGGGTCCCTGATTGAAAAGCCTAGAATGAAGACTGTTATTCTGAGTCATTGTTGCTGGTAACTTTGATAATGCAAGATTGTAATGTGTTGTTTTACTTATGAAGTTATCTGCTTTTGCTTTGCACTTTGTTGTTTAAATAGAAAAAGTACATGGATCTGCCTGTTTTAACTCGCTGTAGTTCAGCACAGTGAAAACCCAAAATCAGGAAGCAAAACGTTGGGATAAAAATATAGAAAGGTCGCACACTCAGCTGCAGAGCTTATTGTCCACTTATGGTGTCTTTATAAACAAACTTCCCCATTAAACTTGAGTATCGCTTCCCCCTGCTTCCTGTCAGTGGGTCGCAGCACATTCCAACACTATTACCACATGTCATCACTAAAGACCTTGGAAATGAGTCCCAAGCCTCGAATCCCATCAGCACCACATAACTCGTTGGCAAACACATAATCCCAAAGACTCATTTCACACCACAGTCTCCCACTTTCCAAGCCAGGCAGTACTTCCCTGAAAGGGATAAAAAGCCTAAAGCCACAAAGGAAATTGAACATTCATTCTATTCACTCCATACAAAACAAAACAAAAAAGTGAACAGCTAAGGAGGGGAGATGTTTTAAACAAGACCCAATTATTCATTTGCACACTTCACGAGGACACGCCCAGAAATTGCAGAGTGAGGCAAAAAATGTGGGACGCTGATCACCTACAAAACGTTAGGAGTAGACATTAAACAATGCAGGCGAGTGCGAGGCCTATCTGCATTTTGTTAGAATTTCTTATTCCCTGGTCTCGTATTTTCAGAATGTTAAACTTCACAAACTTGCACATCTTTATAGTGTTACTTGTTCCCCTGTGGTTATGGTAATGAAGAGTGCCTGACATTTTTCATCTACTGAAGTGTTGTCTGGCCAAAAATCTTTTTTACACCCAAGGGTTTACAGGAGACTTGGCAACTTCTAAAACAAACTATGCTCGTTTTCACCTCAAGAATCGTAGTAAATAAAGTCTGGCTCTTTGCGGAGTTTTACTAATTTCCCCCTTTATGTAGAGAATTAAGATATGCGTAGGTGCATGTTAGGTATATGTTATCTTATCAAGACGTACAGGCTTCAAACGCCAAAAGCATTGCTTCTTCCTCTGACAACCAAATCTTGTAAGAACTATATCGCGCGGTGTATGAGCAATGCTCAAAACTTCCTTTCTTTCTTGAGGTGAAAACGAGTATAAAGGGAACTCAAAATGGCAGCCAATATTGCACCGAGCAGCTAAAGGTCTTTGGAAGTTTCCCATGTTTCTCTCTTAGAAAGGTGTTCTCTTCCTACTGTTATCAATGAAGTGGCTAATATAGTAAAAGCACAGTATATACAGGGTGTTTTTTTTTTAAGCTTAACATAATTTTTTTTCAAAAACCATGAAAGCTAGAATAATGCGGTCTGCGCAGGTGAACTACACGGCCAGGGGGACATAATATAAGAGACTAATCGTAACAATCAGTCCGCTAATTAGTTTAAAATTCAATAATGTATTTTTTAATTAATGAAAATAGACATATAGTTCCAACTAGAAACTTGCTGGGCATCATCGAAAACCCCTAAATCAGTCATTTTCAGAAAGACTTTGAGCGCGTGAGAAGCGTAGTAGTGCACTAAAGTTACCACTCGTGGAGCAGGTACAAAGCTAGCGGTTGCGACAAGACGCCCGCGCAATTTTTCCGTCTCTTATCTAGCCCCAGCCTTGTACCTGCTCCACGAGCGGTAACTTTAGTGCACTACCACGCTTCTCACGTGCTCAAAGTCTTTCTGAAAATTACTGATTTAGTGGTTTTCGATGACGCTGAGCCAGTTTATAATTGGAACTATGTCTATTCTCATTAATTAAAAAGTTAATGAACAAATTTTAACTAATTAGCCGACTGATCTTTACGATTAGCCCCCTATACTATGTCCCCCTGGCCGTATAACTCACCTGCGCAGACCGCATTAACCTAGCTTTCATGGTTTCTTTTTAAAAATTCTGTTAAGCTACAAACGCCCGGTATATATAGCTTGCACTGACATCACTTGGTCAGACATAATGGAGAAAAGGGCGTTAGAGAGGGTAGCTTCCGTTGCATTAACAAAACACTTCTGGCCACCAAAAAGAAGGGGAGACTAATGCCACGTGCAAGCCATGTATACAGTACTGTCAGACCTGTCGAAAAGGACAAAGTTATACTTTTATAGCTTAGTTATGAGATTCATTATCATGTATGCATTCTTTGCAGTACTGGCTTATGCTGTACCTTTGGGGCCAGCTGTCAATGATGATGCAAAACCTTTGTAATTTCATGCTTTTATGAACATGGTATCCATTTATTAATTGTGTTCTGTGTTATTTTGTTCACTCATGTACATGAATAAACTAAAGGTAATAGCAGGGGGGGATTTAGAGGGGGGGGTCCAGATGTCCTGACCCCCTCTTGATTTCTGCTTGTGTATAATTTAGGGCGTGAAACGAGGGAGAGGGGGAGGGGGTTTCTAAACCTATGGCATGCTGACCAACACCTGACCCCCCCCTCAGGAAGTTGCTGCATTCGCCCCTGGGTAATGGCATTACCGTTAGCTTATTACATTTAGTTTTAACTTTATTGAGTCTCTTAATAAATTGAATAAAGTCAACTGTTTTATGGAGATAACGAGGGCTTGAGGATATAACGTCTCCATAAATCTGAGATTGTGGGAACTCGCCGAATGGTTAATCATACCTCGGCCTCTTTTCCTATACTCCATCCCACAAGTTGTGTGCAGTGCTAGCAAGAGTGTCAAAGTGTAGCTGTCCAGAATGCTTTATGTGCATGCACACTTGCACATGGAGGACAGTTCATAGCCGTGTTAGCACTGCGGTGCTGGATCAAGTCTGTGTGTTTACCTTATCTTCATTTCTGTCTCCTCATTTTTTTATAATGATAATATCACAACTCTGTCGTGCTGCCGCTCGCCGTGATTCTGGTGGCAGCACAACAATAGAGGCGAATGCTGCAAACGTCTGTTCTGCTCTAGCTCACTGAGCTGCTTGACAGTTGACGGAAACTTTGCCAGTCACGGGGTGAGACACCTGTGACGACAGCTATGCTTGTGTATGCTCCCCACTTTTGCCAGCGCTTCTACAGCCAACTGCCAGGATTGCAACAATCCGTAGCCTGACATGCCAGTTGCCGTGACATATTTCGTTGCCCCTTCAGGGATGCTCCGATGCATGAGCAGTGTGGGGTGCTAAACAGACAGTTGGAAAGGTATTCCAGGCACTGCATACAGTTCTTTATGGAAACCTTGTTTATGTTACATGTAAGAAAAGCCAAAAGGAAGAAAAAACAAAGGCCAATCGTTCTGAAAGCCTTCGGAAGGAATCTCAAAATGGTCTGTGGTTAATTGTGTACTATCTCAGGTACCACCTTAATACATGGTGCATAATACTATTGGTGCCAGCCAGGGCCGGCCTTACGGGTGGGCGACCCGGGCAGTCGCCCAGGGCGCCATCAAAAGGGGGACACCTCCGTGCCCCCTTTTGAATTTTTTTAGCTGTGATTTATTTGACCACTGCGCCCGACACAATGTTATATGCTTGATCGCCATTCGTTTTTGGAATATGGTTCTCGTAACAATGCGATGTCATACCTAGTAGATAGGAACGTATAAGAAAGGGGGGAGCACCACAGCTGGAGTTTGCCCAGGGTGCTTGATAGTTTAGGGCCAGCCCTCAAGCCAGCTGCCAAAACTTAATGCGCACAGAAGGCAAGACATGCGCTTGTTCTGCCACTCTTTTATCTTCCCGTCGTCTGCTAGACGGAATGCAGTTGTACGACCGAGTGTCATCCAAGACAATGATGGCACCACATGCCTAAAACCCCATAATGCATTCGGAAGTAGTAAAACGTGCACGAATGCATGGTGTGCCGCGCACCATTCTTGGGAGAAACATGGCGACATGGCACTGAACCGAGTTGTAGAAGCATTATTTTTGCATAAGTTCTGCGTGAAACGTATCATGAGTGATTGCACAACCATGAATGGCAGTACTTTTACTTGTAGAGATTTTATGCATATCTACAAGCCCCTGTATGCATGCTGTCGCTCCTTTTGGGCAGCCAGTAATATATCATTATCGGTGATGGTGCAAGGATGAAAACCACAAAGTCAAAAGCAGAGATCTCCGCCTTCACCGATATAAAAGTTATAGTCGACGGTGGATGCCAGTCCTGTATGCTTTGCACCTGAGAACAGAAGCACTTCTGAGTGAATGGATCATGGAACAAAGATACTGTAACTGCGAGGTGATGGGGCACTGATGTCCAAGTGTGTTATGATTGCTGGCCGAGAGCGGCAAAGCGTGTCTTTTGAGCGTCCGACCTCCAGCACATGCTCCATGCCTTCCACCGTGCTTTGGCTTTGCGCACGTGCTCAAGGTGCACAAGATGCTGAAGCACTGTCGAAGGCAGGTGGAAGCGAGACGACTGAAGCTCCTCCCTGTCATTCTCAAATTATCAAAAGCGTTAGTTTACATATATGTAAACTAACACTTCTAAGGCACTTTAGACAGACTGTAAAAGTCAGTCTTTCAATGCATCGTGCTGAGATTTACTATACAGAGGTGCAAGCAGGTGGTGGAAGCTTAGAGTGAAAAAATCAAGGAATGAACGAACTTGCCTCGTTGAAAAAAAAAAACTCAAAAACCTGTTCTGGGCAATCTATGCCGCCACTTTGCAGACGATGCAGGCGTGGAGAGAAGTGGTGCTAACAGATGGCGAGTGCTTGTCGAGGGAGTGCCAGCCGATTCGGGTTGATAGCAACTAATCTCGCAAAGGAACCCGAGTCGGTCCGTGCTCCCTCAAAGCGGTGTACGCCATCTGTCGGCAGCACTTCTCTCTACGCGTGCGTTGTCTGCAAAGTGACAGCATAAATTGCCCGGAACAGTGTTTTCTTTTTAACGAGGTAAGTTTGTGTTTTGGGTGTTTTTTTTCACTGTACACTTCCACCACCTGCTTGCACCTATGAAGTAAATTGCAGCCCGAAACATTAAAAATCGAATTTCGCGGGCTGTCTGAAGTGTTTTAGAAGCGTTCGTTTACATGCTGTATATGAGCACTGCAGAACCCAGGAATCGGAGCACCCCTGTCGGTTCTGATGCAGACAGCTGAACTGTAGTAGCATACCACCATACTGATGTGATTGCTACGGTAGGATGCACTATGGTGCAGAGCTATTAGGCTCGTTTGCTTCACTTGCACCGGTGCAGGAGGTGCAGTTAAATCGAACAAGCCTACTGGTTCAATACATCATATTTGTTTCATACTGTCTAGGACAGTATGATACTGCGATACTGTCTAGGACAGTATCGCAGACTCGAGATCCGGAAAATAATTAAAACAACATAAATTAGAAAATATTAAACAAATAAGCCTAAATAAACATTTGATTATTGAGAGATCCATATCGGTCTGTTGCAGTTTTTTCTCATTCTTTTTAATACGTTTACGTTTTTCGTGCGCGTCCCAGTGGTCCCATGCCATTTCTTTTTCTCCTTTTTTTTTTTTTTTTTTTTTACGGGCACTTTTTTCGGTGTTTGTACAAGCGGGATACAAATTAACTTAATTTTTTATTTTTTTTTTTTTTCAATGGCAGTGTTGATATAAGATGAGCAATTTATGCAATATCAAACTTACGATTCGGATGTTACGAATTGCAGACTCCCCGCTTTTGATAGAATTTTCTTTCGGGTGCGGCGCCGTACGAGAGGAGGAGAGACCATAGGGAGAGACTGAGAGAAAGCCGCGAATGTCGGTGTGTAAGTACGGTGTGTACTAACGCCGCACGAGTCGTGCGAAGCGCGTAGCCGCATTTTTCGTTTTGTTATGGTCCGAGGCGTGGCGACGCCGTGGCGCGTCAGTCGGCAGCAGGTCGGCGGCCATAGCAAGCGCGAGATGGCGCTCAACATCGAGGACTGCAAATGCGCGTAAGTAGGCAGTAGCAAGCTTAAAGCTTTCCCTGTTCAAATTCTAAGTAATACGCGTATTTGAACACAACGCTAGAGCTTGATTAATTTCGCAAGCTTTACGAAGCGCTAAACACGGGGCCTTCTTTGTTAGAAGCGCACGTGATCGCGACCACTCTCCGCCGTTCGAAAGGCCTGCTCTCGGGTGTTTTTGCCAGACGCAAACAATAACGTGAGTTATGGCCAGCAGCTTTCACAGACGCGGCAAGCCGGTGTCGCGCATCATCCCGGGGATCAAGTTGTCTCCTTATAACGCTGAAACAGTTCTGTCTTGCGGGATTGCGACGTTAGATTACGTTCTCGGTGGCGGCCTACCCCTCGGCAGCATTTTACTGGCTGAGGAGGATGCGTTCGCTACCTACTGCAAGCAGTTGCTCAAGTACTACGTCGCAGAAGGGATCGAGCAGAGGCACGTCGTTTTCCTAGCCAGTGGTGAGACGGACCCGGTCAAGTTCTTGAAGGAACTTCCGAAAGCAGTATACGGTGCCGCGGACCCAACAACAAAAACCGTCGCAGCATCTTGCGGCGAGGGTGATGGCGACTTGAAGATCGCGTTCCGCTACCAACACATGCCGCAACAAGAACCTGTTCCGGACCAGAGAAATGTCGATCACATTTTCGACTTCGGAGAGCGAATCGAATCGACTAAGCTGGTTGATGCTCAGATAACCACGTTCGAGCCCTGCGTCGAGCGGAAAGTGTCGGGTGTTCGTAGATCCACGGCGGCACCTTTGGCGGGTGCCTACGTTTCTGTTCTCGGCGAGATATTTCAGGTTTTGGAGAAGTCAAAAGCAAGCGATGGAACCGTTCAGAACGCGGTCAGGATTATTCTCTGCGGACTTGGATCTCCTGCATGGGGCAACGAGCAATGCCTGCCCGCGTTTCTGCACGCGCTCAAGTGCCTGACGAGAGGCGAACACGCGAGCGTTTTCGTTACGGTACCGCCAATTTTGGCCCAGCACCAGCCCTCGGTGTTCTTGCGTTGCCGGCGATCAGCGGACATCGTACTGAAGATGCAGTCCTTCGACGACGCCGAGCGTGGTGCGAATCCCCTATACAAGAGTTACCACGGGCTCCTACAAGTGGTCAAGCTCTCTCGGACGTCGTCCTTGAGTGTTCGAATGCCGGACTGCGACTTTCTTTTCCACCAGAGGAGCAAGAAGTTTGTTCTGGAAAAGCTGCACATGCCTCCTGAATTAGGGGGCTCCAAAGACGATCACCACGAGGGAACTGGGGCCAAAGGCATGGGGTGTGCTAGTAACCAGAAGTTTGGTTTCTGAATATTGCTACAGGAATACAGCAAATTGTTTCTGAAAGAGTTCACTCTATCATTCTCCTGCATTGATTGCTAGATGCACATACTGGTGAAATTGTTGACTTGCACCCTGGGGGCGGAAGAACAATGTGCAAAGTAAGCAGAGATAAAGACTCAAAAGAAGGTTGAGACCTTTCTGTCAGCTATGTTCATTGTTCTTTCACCAGCTTGCCTACTTTTTATCCTTGTGTTTAATTCAGATGCTGATAGTTTTGCAACCGACATTGTACAGTTGTCTTCGATTGTAGAAAAACATGAGCAGTGACCTGCCGGCACTGCTAGTTGTGATGGTGCCTTGCTGGTGATTGGAGAGCAGGTGCATTTGTGGAGGAACTGTTGGGAAAGCCAGAAGCCAACTCTTCATTCCCAAAGATGCCTCTCCAAGATATTGATTAAACAGCACTCCCATGTTCACCCTCCTGTTAAATGCAACTGTCCCTTCTGCTATGCTTACATACTGAACATCTTACTCAAGGTAAGCAGTATGTAGGTGCAGTGAAGTTGGTTGAAGGGCTTCATTTACAAGCCTGTCCTATATGCAGTGTGTTTCTTTTAGTCTGTCCAGAATTCAAAAGAAAAAGGGGCATTTGTGTTGGGGTTAATTTATTGTCGGAAAAAATATTGCCCTCTTGCACGGCTTCAAACCGATGCTAAGCGGGCAAGGTGTGGTGTGATTGCAGTCAACTTTATTTGTGGAGCTGGCGAGATTGACATTGCTTGTGCCTTTTGCCCGCTTATTTTCGGTTTCAAGCAGCGTACAAGGGTGACATTTCTCGCCTTGTAGGTTGACATTGCTAGTGCCTTTTGCCCGCTTATTTTTTTCGGTTTCAAGCGGCATACGAGGGTGACATTTCTCGCCTTGTTGCGCCTACTGAATTTTTTTATCGAGATTTCAGTGCATGGCACGGCAAGGTGAGAACGGTTGGGAAAAGTTTCACTTATCCCACCGCCACTCGCCCTGTCGTTGATAAACGAAGAACCATAGGAGCGGAGACGGTGGCAGGTACTGTAGGCCTTGGTGCTGTTGTTACCACATTGTTCTGGTCATTGTGTTTGTGCATCGTGCAGTTTTAACAAAAAAAGTAAGTGCATTAAAATAAAAATGTTGTCCCGCTTTGCAACTTTTACAAATCAACATGCTTATTTTTTTATTACACATCAACATCTCGGTCACTTGTGATGTGCTCCTGCCCTGACCGATTCATATTTGTAACCAAGTGCATTAATTTTAGCACACTGACCAGTGAAATCTAGCAGGCGCATGGGAAATCCTGGAAAGTCATCCCAGTCTCTTCCGCCATTTTTAAACTGCTGCCTAACCATATATGGACCGTTGAAGTGTTATATGATTGTATTGAGAATGACCATCGATCCTCAATATAGATTATGCCCCCAAACTTGAAAATTTTAAAATGTTAATTGAAATGCTTCGTTGATTCGCTAATTCACCCATATTGTCTCTTTTCTAGTGGTTTCCATGGCCCCAATTTGGCCCCAGGGCTAAAATAACACGTATGCAAGTTCCTTATTCTTCATTCTGGACCGACTAAAAAAAAATGCCCTGCATAGTTTGTATTGTTAGTCAACACAAACAGTTGTGTGCTACTGACTTCATGCTTTGTGTATTATCACCTTGCTGTCGGATGCATAAAGTATGTAGTAAATATTTCTGACGTCTAATTTCATCATGTCTGAAGGTACTTGTTGTTTTGCTGAGAATTGTGAGTGTAAGACAGAAAAATAACCAGTCTATTAGGGATTGGATTTGCAATGTCTTGTTGCTGATTTTTACATGCAACAAGACATTTAAAGAATGTAGGCAGAATGGCTGTTGTTATTCTGCATACATCTTTTGGACTTCATTCGGAGTGTTAGCAAAAAAGCAGGCATACTCCAGAATAGTTTACCTTCTTTTTTGTACGAAGGCAGTCCATTTTAAAAATGTTTTTGGTTTTGCTGCAGTTCTATGGAGTGGGGCACCTATACCCCTTTTCTGTGGTCTCAGTAGAGATGCACTGTTAATATCATAGGGACTGACTCCTTTTAATATATGGTAAGCTTGGGTGTGTTTGTGAGCTTAATATTTCATGAATTCCCGAAATTGTAGTGCGTTGGATTCTAAAAGACATGAGAATCAGGTGCCCATGTAAAATGAAAATAATTAAGTAAAAATGAGTTTGGTTTGGCTTTACAGGGACACTGAACTCCCCCTGAAAACTATTTTTTCTAAGTACCTGGACAGTATACGGACCTCACAAAACAAGGTTTCCCCGACAAAGTCTAAATTGGCACAATATTTTGGTTCCAAGGCCCATGTTGAGTTTTACAATGTTGGGATGACGTGCCAATATAAAAGCAAGTTCTGGAATCACTCCTCACTCAAAATAAGTCCAACAATGTAAATATTGTGCTTTCATTTTTGTCTTTTTTTTTTTTTTTTTTGAGGGGTGGGGTTAATTTGTGAAGTATGTCTACAGTCCAGACAGTTAAAAAATTTTTTTATGGATTTCAGCATGTCTCGGCACTATTCCAAAACAAGCTTCTATTTCGGGTCGACGTGCTGAAATATCAGAATCACTCCCATGTCTTAATAGGTCTTGCAACTTGCGATATGTGCACAAAAAAAAAAAAATTAAAAGGGGGGGGGGGGGGAGGGGGGATTGTGAAAAATGCACGTCTTATTGAAGCGCTTAAGAAGTTTTTTGGGAGTATGATGTCCCGTTCCCTTTAAGCATTTTGCACATTTACTCTGATTTCATTTGAAGGTGCGTGGCTTTTCTCTGTGGGGCCGAAAATATTTTGTGATTGCAAATCGCTGATAATCATTCTATGGTTGCCTCGCTGTGTTATTTGAGGTATGCTACAAATGAAGCACCCTGCTTTGGTGCCATAATAGCTACAAATATCTGCTTGTCGATTTCAGACATCAACTAAGGTTGCTCGATCCTCTACACTGCTAAACAGTTTCAGTAGGCAACCAACCTTAATGACAGGAGCAAAATTCACCCACATTTTAAATAATGCATAGTCTTGCTGAAAAAGGATGAGAGAGTAACAGCTTACTTTTCATTTCACTCTCGTTTGTAATTATATTTCGTGCTATGAAGGCATGCAGAGACTTGAAGAACTTTGTCTAGGTTTACATTTTAGTAGTGATAACAGCAAAGTTTAAAGTACAATTTTTTTTTTTAAGCATTATTTTTAATTGTCCAGTTTGAGCTTTAGCAATTGCTCTGGCCTTTGGCTTAGCGAAAGTGTTTTCTAAATGTACCAAGAGAGTTGATAACTTTAACACAACTTTCCTGGTGGTGTGACTTTTGTGGGTGTTACAAGTTTCTTTTTCATCTTTCTACCACAGGGTTTTGAATCTGGGTAAAGCTTCGAAAGTAACTGCATAAATCGGCTTGGTAACATATTGCGCTACAGTTTACCACAGGTGCGTAAAGGTGGAAGCATCGTATGAATGTTTCAAAGAACAAACTTACCTGAGTAAAAAATATAAGGCCGTAACTGGTTTTCTCTGCCTACAGTGCCCGTCTGCTAACCGCACCCCCTCTGACTGGTGCAACAACCGACAGATGACGGTAGCAGTGGCAGCCACCTGTTCAGGCCAAATGCAGACAATCTTTTCTAATCATAAACAGTGCACGCTTTTTCAGTGCTCTAATGGTTAGTGCATGATTTCATTTACATTCTCAATAAAACATTAAATTGACTCAAAACAAATAAAACCGACGATTTGTCGAGTAATTTCATCTACGTGTCTACTTTCGGCGGGTCTGGGCGGTTGCTGAGCTGCCATAAGCCACCGGGGTCGCTACCGCCATCTGTCAGTTGTGCCAGTCAGAGGGCGCAGTTAGCAGACACTCACCGTAGACAGAGAAAACCAGTTATTTACTTTATACTCGCGCAAGTTCGTTCTTTGAAATTTTGATGCGATGCTTCCACCACCTTCAGGCACCTCTGTGGTAAATCGTAGGGCAATATCTTACCAAGCCGATTTATGCGGTCATTTTAAAGGCTTCACCCAAGTTCAGGACCTCGTGGTATATTAACGAAAAATTGAGTGTCAAACCCTAGTATTGATTTTATACATGTGTTTATTTTGCGGTGAAGAAAATAGTCATTGAATAGTTTAGAGCAGGGGTCTCAAACACTTTTGAGCATAGGGGCCTGATAGCCCACCCCGAAAGATTGAAGGCTAACGTAAGGCAGGGAGGTCAAGATATTTTATAGACTGACGCACTGTTTACAAACAAGCCCACATTTGCCCACACCAGGAGTGGGCACTGCGCGAGCGCAGAAACCAGATTCGCGTGAGATGAAGCTTTTGCGCATGCGGCCGTGGCTGCAACAGTGCCACCACAGAGGCGTGACATTAGTGTTGGTGTATAGAGAAAGAACCTTGAGCTCTCCGCTTTTTGTAACTTGCAGTTTTGACTGTGCCATCTTTAGCTTTAATTTGTTTATAGCACTATTTTTTTCCTTAAGTGGTGTGATAACAAAAATTAAACTGGCACCGGCCCACCATTGTGCTGGTCTTTGTAAGAGAACAAGAGAGCTATCCCACTGTCATTCCCGTTGCTCAATTAGCTCTGGAATTAATCAAGCTCAGCATGTCGAAAAAAGTCTGCATTTGACAGTATTTGTTCTTCTGACGATTTTTATAACAGTCTGAAAAAATACTTATGTTTGAAGGGTGATATTTTCTGAAGGCAAATATCCGAAACTTTATTTATTTTTGGCAGTTGCACCTGCTGAGCAAGAGTTTGTGCAGCTGAAGTGCATCCTTGAGCGAAGAGCTTGCACTTGCGGCCTAGTAGTGGAATTTCATACATGTGATAAACATGATAAAAAGCTGAGAAGCAAAAATGAAAACGAAACACAAGTCAAATGAAAACAGAATAGTATAAATTATCTGGATATGTAATGAGAGCAGAGTTACGTTTTGAGTGGAAATGAATCTGCGACATATGGCGCGTGCCATTTGTAGCGCTTGAGAAATGGTAACGGGGGCTCACAGCCGTTTCCCTGCAGGCCGCATCTCGGCGAGTTGCGGGCCGCATGTTTGAGACCCCTGGTTTAGAACCTGCAGAACTGTTTCAAAGGTTGCAATGCCTTATAAATTTTGATGCAGTCAGTCAGGTGTCTTTACCTTTGTATTTTGTATTTCTCAAGAGACTTTAAAGATCTTTTGAAGATATGAGGTAAAATAAAAAATTATCTGGACAGTGTGTCTGATTGTGATTTTGTTTTATAGGTCTGCTTTTATTTATGTATGCATATTTGAATTGTTAGAACTTGATCAACTTACACTGAAATTTCACCAGAAAATTTAAGATAATCTTATGCTCATTTTTGTGGGATACAAAATATTAATCCCAGTTAGAGTTAAGTAGTTGTGACAGTACCATGGTGTGTGCAAGTCCTCAAATCACGAAAAATGGAAAGTGGTTGCTTGGGGGGGCATGGAGTGCGTATATATGGGCTGTTGTAAGGTGTCTGCTATGCAGTAGCATTTTTTAAGTCTGTATGTGCATCATGGAAACTATAGTGAGTACTTGCTTTCAAGATTTTACAAGTATATCCTCTTCTCTTGTAGGGAACTTTGAGAAAATCTTCGAAGGGAGCACCCCGACACCAACATCTAGAACAGCTGAACTAGTTACTAAAAGGTAGGTTCTTGTATCCCAAAGAAGCAATCTTTGGAGTGTGCCATTACTGCAGATACATTATTATGCATTTTGAAGCTTATGAATTACAAAGTGTGGCCGTCAATGTTCTTTTGCATTGTAACTGGAGCTATTGGCACAAATGAAAACCACACTGAATTTGTGCCTTCAAAAGGGGTAGTACCATAAAGACCATCCTGTAATGACTGTGGAAAGGCGCCTTGGCTTTTGTATTCGTCGTATGTCGAAAAGCATGTCTTGAAGCATTATTATAAATTTCGCAGGGTGTGCAGAATAGAGCATTCTGAAATCGTCTTGATTAGTTATGTAAAAAGATCCATCCCTGGTGGGACTTAAACCCAGTCCAGAGATGATGTGCAAGGCAAGTATACAACCAACTTAGCTGCACTGACAGAATTCTCACATCAATATTCCAGGGAATACTACATTTGACTTATCAAACTGATAAAAAAACGCACAAGCAGACCAGCCCACCAAACTGGACTCCCGCAGTTTTGCTTCAAATGGTGAAGACACACCTTCAAGTGAACCTTGTTATCCACTTTGTCCACTGGAGGAAGTGGCTTGGTCCACCTTGTTATCCATATCCTTTTGCACTGCTTGCGAAAGGTGCAATTCACACAAAAGGTTAAGACTTGGGTAGTGCACACCATCAAACCTTTGAATACATTAAGCTACTTCCATAAATCCCTGCATGCAACACTGCACACATAACGTTCTGGGAACCAAGTGGCTATGGAGCAGAATTGCATGGTTTCAGTTTCGATAGACTCATCGACACATCGTTACAAGGCTATATGTATCCGCTCCGTGCATGCCGCTATGGTGCCACTTTCTCGTGCCATCGGAGCCTCCTGTGGTCGGTTTAAGAACTAATGATATGTTCCCAAGTGGAAGTGGCAGCTTGCGGAAGTTGCCAGGAGGCGCGTTTTTGCGACTCAACAGAATAAACGACCCTGTAATATATTTTGGAACGAGGCGTTTCAGGCTGAGAAAGAAGCATTATGCTGGCAATCACCTGTTTTTACTGGAAAAGGGGGTGATTCACGCCGCAGCAAGCAGCGGGTAGGCAAAATCTGGGCGAAATGTAATTCAACGACGACCATTTCCTTTGTTTGTTTGTTTTTCCTTTTAAGCATGATGTTTTACCCAGGGGATTTTTTTACGCCGCCTCGGCTTAGTAAGTTGTTTAGGTTTTGAGACTTTTTTTTCCCTTCACTGTGCCTTCCGCTGGAAAGATGATGCGTCTGCAGAGTTCTGAATCTCGTTGAGGTGTGGAAGGACGGCTGAAATGATCTATGGAAACTTCCTAACCTGGCTATGAATCGCACTCGTAAAGCCACCATGCATGACTGGCACAATGCGGGATCGCGTTTGCGATTCTGTCGGCACCTGTGCCCTGAGCCTGGGTAACACAATCACTGTGGCCAATGTCGACAAGGCCAAATAGAATCGACGAGCTTCTCGATTTCTTCTTGATGCTTCTTGATTTGTGCAACAAATTAAGAAGCATGATTCAAACAAATCATGCTTTTTGATTTGTGTAACGAACGCAAACAAATTGCAAAATAAGTGTCTAGAATGTATTCATAAAGAAAAAGGTTTAGACGTCTTAGCCGGCAGAAAAATAATTTACACACTTCACATGGGGGTCTCATGAAAGATTTCAGGGACATATTTTTTGGTGTAAAGTGCTGAAGCCATGTTAACCATCACGCAATCAGGTTGCCCTTCTTTTTTTTATATATATATTTAAAAAGACTGGTGACTAGGCAGGTGGTGAGCAGTGATTCCCTAAAAAGACTAGGCAGGTGGTGAGCAGTGATTCCCTAAAAAGACTAGGCAGGTGGTGAGCAGTGATTCCCCTACACACCCCCCTCCTCTTCCCTTGTTTTTCTAAAGGCACCCTGTTAATTTGCAACGACTCCTATTCTCAATGCCCCCCCCTCCTCCCCGCTTCCTAAAAATTTAGACCCCCCCCCCCAATTTCAATTCCTAGGGAAACCCCTGGTGGTGAGGCTCTTTTCGTTCCCCACGAAGTAAGCGCTTCAGGACTTCTAGCTTCTTCCTTCACGAACTGCCGCTAGAGCTTTGCACCAAAATGGTGGCTGGTACCAGCTAACTGTACTCTAGTGCCAGTTGCAAGCAAATCTGCATCGTGGGGACTAGGTAAAAATTTTAAAAATGACACGGTTGTATTCTCACTTCTTTCACTGTCACATACATATTTCTGGGCCCTTAGGCTCGAACAATAAAGGTCACTTGTCTGATGGCGGCTGTACATTGACAATTTTCATGCCTTTGTCCTGCGTCGGGACATGACAGACACGAACGAAGCTCATGTGGTGGGTCACACCGTGGAACCGCTGAGATTCGTTACCGTCGACACTCCGCCTGGTCCACTTCCTACAGCTTGCCCGGAAATCGCTAGAATTTCACAAAGGTTAGCTTATTCAGCTTTATTCATTCAGCCGTTGAGGCAGTCGTATGCATAACAAAAAAAATCAAAGGTTATTTTTTTGTCCACACTGCTGCAGACAACATAACGAGGCTTTGGAAACGCTGGCTTGCCCGCGAAAACGGAGCGTCGGGAACATACCAATAGTTCCTATTTTGTCCACTAGATGGTGCCACAGGTTTTTTCTAAACACCAGCGCACGGAGCATATAGCATGGACCATAAAAAGCATTCAAATTTCTATTTCTTGCATTGGTGTCTCGTAGACTTCCTGAGCGCATAATTTTGTGGCCTTTGAAATAGTTTCAGTGCCATATCTCGATGCTTCAGGGGGTTTCCATATCAGATCGTACAATGATTTTCCGTGTGATTTTTTTATGTTTATGTAAGAAATATACGTAAAAGCCATGTTCTTGGGAAAAGCATTCAGCTACTGTATGCAAACGCCGTAACTAATTTTCTTCCGGAGATATAAAATTTCGAAGCTCGAGGCATGGAAATTGCCAAGGTTACATACACTATGGTACTTTCCACAACCATCAATATCACACCAAAGCATGCATGTGGTAACAATTTTTTCTATTTATTTTATGACAGATTTTACTATATGTACACAGAATATTAGAAATTACAATGAAATATTTCTGTACAAAAAAAGTTGACAAAACACATCAAATTAACATGTTTTGGAGGCACATTCGCAAATTATTTTCCATCAAACTACTTCATATAAAACAATCCAAAGTATATCAAAATAATTATTTTTAAATGCATTTTACAATTTTATAAGAAAAATATGCTGTGCTTTTCTTGTAGTTTTAATTAATGCAGAAACAGCTCATTTCTCTAAGTGTGGCAAAATTGCACATCCATATTTAAAAAATACGTCTTTTTTTTTTTTAACTCTTTAAAACCATTCACGGGGACTTAACTAACTTGTGATGACAAAACATTGAGTAACATATGACCTCCTCAAAAAACCCTGAAAAGAAATAAAAAACATTTTAAGTCTGGTTGAGACACGTGCATGAAAAAACTAATATTACGCGAAAAAAAAAAATTTTAGAGCAATATTGACGGCGCAAGATGCGATTTAGTCAGCAGTCACCTCCTTTCCACTTGTTTTCTTTCGGCATTTCGGGCGCGTGGAGGAGAAATGGATCAGCTTCGCTTTCACGATCGAGGTGATCATTCCGGAATGACCCGTGACGTCATGGACTTCGCGCACAGTATTTCAAAACAATCTCTCGCCATCAATATTTCTCTAAAAAAATTTTTTTCTCTTAAATTTTTTTTTATTTTTTTTTTATTTGCGTGTTCCTACTAGACTGTTCTAACAAAACATTTTTTTTCCTTTTCTGGGGCCCTTTAAAGGGCAACTCCGCTTAATTTTTGTTCTTGAAAAAAACAATCGAGTTCTTTTCAGTATCGCCTAGGAGGACCACACGTCAAATATTATGATTTAGTTCTGTCTAAATGTTCCTTAAACGGTCCCCGGCAAACTTTGGAACGAGCCAAGTTGCCGAAATTGGCCGACTCTAGCAGGCGAATTGAGGTGCAGTCAACAGCACAGTCAAGGCTACGGTGTTGGCGTAGCCAACATTGAGCTAAACGGCATCAAGATTACTCCTAGCGCTCTGCGGTGTCCATGTGATTAGCATAACGTGCCTGCGCAGTGCACTTCTCGGCCTGTACAGCGGTGCTGCTCTATCGTAGGGTGGAGAAAGTTATAATGTCCCATAGTTCAGCTTTATACTTTTTGTTCCTTGTGTAGCCTCCTAAGAACCCCCCCCCCCCCCCCCCCCCCTTTTTTGTCAAAACTCGTCGAAATTGGGTGTTTTCGTGTTTTTTTTTAAGCGCCGTAAAAGGTTGCACATGCCACATATCTTCATAGTGTGGGCGAAACAATAGTTATACCTTTCAATTTATTAATTATAAAGATAATTACTAAATGTAATAGACTGGCGCCCGGAAAGCTGTTTCACGGCTGCCCGAGTCTCGCGTCCGCCTGCCTGCTGGTGACATACATGGGTAGGGAAAAGTAGGGATGTTTTATTGTTACCAGTAGAGAGTCGGCTCCTGGAACCTTCGTAGCCAGGGCAACTTGAAAATTCAATAACTTTACGGAAAAATTTTATTTTTATAAAATATTTTGGTAATCAGTAGAGAAAGGGTTATTGATGCAATCTGCCACATTCCAACCAAATCGAAAATGTTAGAAATATCGGCAGAGTCCCCCTTTGAAGATAACCATTTTAATATATGTTGCATTGTTTTATACAAAGTAGTTCACTGGTAAATAATCGGTGAATGTCTTAAACATATTTCTTTGACGTGTTTCTTAAATTGTTTTGCATAGAAGTCTTGTCGTAATTCTTAATGTTCTGTGTACATGTTGTAAACCTTTCATAAAGTAAATAAGAAAAACTATTATTACATGAATACTTTGGTGTGAAATTGACAGCTGTGCAAAGTACCATAGTGAAACCTGGGCAATCTCCACACCTTGAGCTTTGAAATTTTATATCTTTGGGAGAAAATTAGCTATGGCGTTCGCATATAGCTGAATGCTCTTCCCAAAAACATGGCTTTAACATATATATTTTTTTTACATAAATATAAAAAAAAAATATGATTCAGTCCATCATTGTACAATCTGATGTGGAAACACCCTTCAGCACTAGTCCAAACCATGCATAGAATTTCTCTTGGTTCATGCTTTTTCAGTTTTTTGTACTGGGGTACTTCTGTCAGCGTTTCCTGATATCTGGCGACGCCAAGTCTCAGCATCTTGATGCCACATAGTTCAAGATCTGTCTCGAGCAGGAGCCCACACACATTGTGACAACCTTCATGTTCATAAATACAAGAATTGTTTTGCGTTTGCTTTCCTCACTGTGTGAGTTTACCTTGAGTATTTTAGAGCCACTGTTAAGACATGGCCTGCAACGGCTGTGAAGGCTTAGTGAGAGATATGGATTGCTGCTGCGTGCTGACTGTCTGGTATGGTCTCCATTGCAGCCTATTTCAGTGTTTGTGAAAACTTCATTTCGAATCACTATAAATTTTGGGAGGGAGATATTTGTTGACATAAGGAAGACTTTGTAGTTTATTTTGTGCAGTAGTAATAGTGATGTTATTGCATTTCGTAATTTCATCTGCCAGCGACAGGCACAGCTACGAGCACAGGAGTGCACAGCTTGTTTTTCGCTTAACACGAAGCGACAGGTCGTCGACTTCTAGCAAATCAAAAACTTTTTAAACTTTGAATGACTTAATTTCAGTTGTGGTATACAACACTAGATGAGATTGTGAATATTGAACTCAAAGATGCAATCGTGTTGCGAGGCAAGTTGGCCATCGTCATTCTACTCTGGTATACCGGGAACCCGAAATAGAAGTGCGCTAGACTTTCTTCCACACTGTTCACCAACACCTACAGTATTATAAATTTGTCGGAATTCGCATAATTGGAAATGCAAGCAGTGAATTTAATTGCGACGTGATGTTGTGAAAGGAAGTCGACCAATCGCAGCCTAAACTCAGTGGCTATATGGTACGCAGAATACATTGAGTGGTGCTTTACTGCTAAGGGAGCTTCGGTTTTTGAATAGGTCTCTTGTGCCATGCTGGGCTAGGCAAGGAGCTCTCCAGGTGCAGTGAAAGGATGGCAAACTTCCATGTGGAATATAGCAAGCACACTCACAAAACAATGACACTGCAGTGTCATTGTTTGTGAACATTTCTGGGGCCATCATGATGGCCCCAGAAACGTTCCTCAAAAGGTTAATTTTTCGTTTTCATTGAATGCAAACTTTTTCAGTGCATTGCTAACAGAAACACTTAGAGTAAAATGTTTTGGCAGATACAAATTCACAAGGAAAGTTTTTTTACTGCAAGACTATTGGAAGTTGTGGTACTCAATCTCTAGAAGCTATTCAGTTTTTTGTTCTTTCTAATAAATTCATAATGAGGAAATTAGCGCAAATACAAGGAAGGAAGAAAGAACGTTAGGACAGGAAAGAGCGCTTTCTTCCTTCCTTGTATTTGCGCTAATTTCCTCATTATGTTTAGCCAACTAGCCCACCAGATGATTTTAATGCTAATAAATTCATCCTCAAGTCAGTTTGTTTTGTAGTTGCTAAGAGTAAAAGTCATTGCACATAATAGTTTTTTTTTTTTTTTTTGCAAAACTGCCTGTTTGGCATTTTACAGCATTACCATCTCCGTCCATGCTTGTACAGTTTCGCATGTAACCACCTTCCAAACTCGTTCTGTACCACTCTTTTATTTCAGAATTGTGCATCACGTTTCAGTGACTTGTGATTCTGATGCAGTCAAGTATCATTACTATATTGCATTTAGTATGATCTGGGGCCTGAATACAGCTCTCACAGAATTATAGAAAATTCAGCTGTTTTGGGACTTTTTTCCAGGCATGGTTTGCCTAGATTATCCTCTTTGTGACTGATCAGGGTAGATAGTGTGCAACTAACCTAATCTGCATGTGAGCATCGATGATAGAGGTTTTTATGTGTAGTGTGTAACATTGCAATGTCATTAATTAGTCTTCAGCAAAAAAAGTCAATTATCATGGCAGTATCAGCAGTCAAGTGGTGCCAGTGACATTCGACCTCGCAGTGATGTTCATGGCATAGGTCTACCTGTGTCACAGTCTGACAGGCTCTGTATTCTATTAACAAGCAAGCAGTGCAAATACACGGAGGAGGAGACAAACATACCATAGCTCTGTCTCCTCTTTCTTCTTTGCACTGTTTCTTTTCAAAGAATGGTCTACCAACTAGCCCAACTGCGAACACTAGATAGTCGCTTCATATCTGTATTTTGAACGAGGAAAAGCAAACTTTGTAAGGCTCTAGTGGAATGAAAACTCTAAAGTGGTTACACGTTAGATTGTCACAGACAGTACTCATTTGTCTTGCAGGCAATTCTTTTTGTTCAGTGTATCTGTTGTCATTTCGGCTTGTCTACATGCCACCCACCACCTATGGTTCCAAGTGCATGCTTCAAGATACTCTAGTACAAGGGTCAGTCAAATGAAGGCCTTAGATATTTTGTTTGCTCAAAATTTAATGAAGAAAAAGTGGTACACATCACTGTTATTTTACAGCTTGGTCTGCATTCCGCTCAATGCAAGTCTTCTAACAAATGCACAAAATTTTGTAGCAAAAAGTTTTGGTTGCATGCAGTCACCCCTGCATCGCCTGTTGCACCCCCTCATCAAACCGGAAATGCTTCCCCATGACCTCCTTGAGTGGTTCAAAAATGTTATAATAACTTGGGGTGAAAACCTAGACTGAAGTTGACAAGCCAAGCTATTTCATTCGCCGTCACTCGTCGATATTACAGAATGATGCCATCAACTGCTGCAATCGGCTCTGGTGTCACCACTTGGTGTGTCTGACCTGGTCGAGGAGAGTCTGTCACAGAAGTCGCGCTGTTTTGGAACTTCCTAGTCCATTCATACACTTGCTGGAGTGATAGACAAGCGTCACTCTGCTGCAACTTCATTTGATGATGGTGCTGTAATTCTCCTCTAACACCGTGACTTTACCAGCGCACTTTATTTCCACAAGCATTTGATGGTCAATTTCAGTAGTTTTCAGTAATTAAAAAACTATGACAGGACACTGTTCCTCCTCGGTGCATGTCTCAAGTGGGACAGCCATCTTGACACTCGTACTGTGACGTCATGCTGGTGGTCAGCACTTTGCTACCACCTGTTGAACACTCTTTTAATTATTGGAAAGAGGGCTACCAACTCATGGGACTATGGCACCAGGTTTCAAAATGTTTTTACATTTTGAGGTTCCCATTTTACTCACCCTCGTATATTGGCTCATCTATGCTGTAATAGCCTGTGATGCCCTGACTTTGTGTTAGTGCAACTTACAAATGCAATTTTTTTCCAATTCTAGATGGTGCCTCTAATTCTGGTGTTTTCAACTTGCTGCAAGAATCGTCTGTCTACTGTCACTGTAAGTATGATTAGCATAAAAAGTTGTATGTGTGTTTTTATTACACATCTCTTTTTTGAGCATTGTCCCAACATGGTTAGTCTGCGTCTGGTATTATCCTTGGAAGATGAGTCTCTGCATTTGTCACCCGTGTTTGTCTTACTACCTATGCAGTATGCGATTTGATTACAAGGTGGCATGTGTTATACCTAAAAAAATTTCTAGTTCCTTGAGAAAAACGTTTCAGGCAGTGCGTGCTCAGCATTTTATTGTAGCTATTTTGATACCGCTGCCTGTAGAAGATTTTATTTTGATATTTACTTAGTGTCACTGTCATAAAAAATTATACTTGTAGATTTACTTAGTCACCATCAGAGCCAGAAGCATTAGAAGGGCAGGGGTTATGTTTTATAGACCGACATGCAGGCCTGACGTCACGGAGCTGCGGCGGCGCTGTGATCGCGCCGGAGCCGGGGGGTGTGGGCAAAAGCGCGCATGTTTCACATGGGCGTCGTAGCATTTCAGCATGCTGCGAAGCTGTGTTGCCGTTAATTGTGCCAAAATGTACAAGAAAAGCAGCAGAGTGAGTTTCCACAAGTTCCCGGCAGACTCTGAAAGGCATAGAAGGTGGATAATATCCATGGATCGAAAAGTATGGTCACCTCGCGCGAACGACCGTTTGTGCGGCAAACACTTCCTTGAAGGCAAGTGCGGCTTCCATTTCAATCTCCATCCCGAGGCTTGCTTATATGCACGGAAACCGTTGTCTGATCGAGACCACCCGGATTTTGTTCCCATGGTGTTCGCGCACAAAGCACCGGCCAAGCACTCGTCAGAGGCTCGTTACGCCCATGCTACCCAGCAGAAGGGGAACGGCAACAGAACGGCAGTGTTGTAGGCGTTACCGAAAAAAAGTAACGAAATACGTTACTCGTTACTTGCAAATAAAAGGTACGCGTTACTGAGCTACGTTACCTAAAAATAAAAGGAACGCGTTACCGCTACTGATAAAAAGTAACGCACGTTACTTCTGATTCTGCATTACTTTTTTAAATTATGATTTAACACATCTTACGGTTTTGACGATACAGGTAATATATCAAGAAACATTATGTTCATGCAGAAACTGAACATAATTACTTTATCTCTTTTTATGGTTTCACCTAAATACTTACGAAAAAAACGCACAGAAAATCATGGCTTGACGCCTAAAACACGTAAAAAATTGAAGTGTATTTTCTTTAGGACTTAGGAAGTAGTAACGAGTAACGTAACTATGTTACTTGAAATAGTAACACAAGTATGTTACCCGTTACTCTGTCAAAAACGTAACGAGTGGGTTACTACGTTACTGAAAAAAGTAACGCGTTACCCACAACGCCGTTACTTGTAACCTGTTACCGCCAAGACTGCAGAACGGACAGAGCGTTACTGCTTGTCATGCCTTGTGGTCATGAGGGCAGGGAAGATATCATACCTTGACTTGAAGACGCTGTGTGTATTTAATCAATTAATGAATACACACACTTCCGCGGACCCACAGGCTGCTGATCCCGCCGGCAGTGCGGAAACCAACTCGAAGTAATCGTAGACCTCGAGAGACGTGTACGCCTGCACCGTGTCGGCCGTGAACTGGCTTGGCGAAAAAACTAAATAAACGACGACGTGAGCCATCGACGTTGGTAGCAGCAACTTTACGTCAGAAGTCCAGCAGGTCTTGTTTATACGGCGTACGGATCCTCGTAGTCAACGCCGTCAACGCACAGTTTGTTTCGATACCGCTGCCGTTCAGGCTCGGGCAACGAGCTCAAATAGTCGGGCATAGCATACGACATACGTTGTAAGGAAATACGACGCACAAATAAAGATACAAGTGTCCCTACAACGTTAACAACGAGCGCACGCCATAGAGCGCAATGGCGAAAACACGGAGAGCCGGGCTGCTTTTGCCCACATAGCTACCGCACATGCGCGGCCTTCCGGCCGTGTTGGTAAACAGAGCCGCTCCGCGTGTCGGCCTATAAGAAAAAAAAAAGAATAAGAACAACAAAGCATACAGCAGCAGAAATAATATACAGTAGTTAGGGCTCGCTACAACAAAAGGTATGTCATAGCAGTTTGAAAACTTACATTATTAGGGATTTCGGTGATGATTTGGGAGAAATGATTCATCGTTGGGAGTGCTAGGAATGGTAGACTCTGTCGTGTTGTGTAGCGAGGGGCGACTTACGGGAGCAAGACAGACACACATGCGACGCTTAGGCAGCCATGTTAGAAGAATGTTTATTCATACCCGTGTTGCCAGCGTCTTGGGCAAACCTTCTAGTTAACCTATGTGTTCACAGATGGCAGCACTATCCCAGACTCATGAAAAAGTTTGTGCGACAGAACAGAATGTAAGTTTATAATGGTAATTGATGCATCCGATAATGTAAGGCAGGAGGGCACATATGAGCGGTAAAACTGGGCACTGCGCGAAGCGCTCGCTGCTCGTCCCCCGCTAGGTGCACCACAGCCGAATTACAGGCACACCACGCTGCCTTTTCTGAACCGATCAGACCCAAGCACTGCAAGGAAGTTACATGGGGACAAGAGCACCGATTGCGATGAATACTGCCGCGCGGCGCCCATTTTCATCGCTGATGTGTCCCCTGCCTTAGGTGTTGCTAGTAGGCTCTCCTTAAAGGGACACTGACAGGGTATTTATGCTTGCCAAGGTTTGTATTTGTACATGGCATATGAGAGGCCAACTAACCAGAACACAATTTGCAGCTCGAAATTCGTCTTCTTTCCGCCCAAAAACCGCCGATTGAGAACTGGCCGGCTTGAGTCACACTCCCACTCTTCTCCGTGGTCATGTGCCATTTTCTATAATTTTGACTCAACCACCAAGTAAAATCAAAGTCATGAGTCATCAAAGGCACACACACTCAATATTAAAAACAGAAATGATATATGATACCCATTTTTTTGTGGCTTCTAAAAAGCTGCAAATATGTTTATTAAAAAAAAAGTTGCACAGCCACGTGATTTTTTGACAACACTCCTCTATATTTGTTCTTCCTTTCCAGTTTGGGTTTGGGTTTCAATGAAGGTGCGCCCACGGCTGGTCAGGGGCGCGCCACAGTCGCCATGCTTTAGAAATTGCAAACCTTTCTAGGGCGCTTTCAGCATGCGTTTTGCCGAAGGAAAAGTGCCCTATGAAGCTCACTCAGCACGTAGAGCAACGCGACCGTTCTTAGGCCTTACCACTTTCATGATTTCACTGTCCGAAAGCGAACCGCAGACGACGGCGTGTTTGTTGACATCAACGCATCCGATAAGCGAAGAATGTCCGGGGCTGGGCAGTGCTTCAACCCAAGATTCATCAAGTGTGCACGCCGCTCGGTTTCACAGTTGATCACTTCTGCAACTACACCACAACTAGGGGTGTCGCGAACTTTTGTCGAACCAGATTTTAAGGTCGAACTTTCGGGGTTCGACTGGGTCGAACCGGTTCGACGAACCTTCGAACTTTTCCCCAGATTCGACCGGTTCGACTTTGTGGACAGTGTGGCCAGACCTTGATACAAGCATGTCTAGGTTTGGAGAATGTTTTTTTAAGAAAAGGGTTATTTTATTTTATAAACAGTTGCAATTAAAAGAAACTAATTCTAATCACTGAAGAGGTTAATAATTTAATTTTTTTGTACTGTATTAAGTGAAATAACCAATCAGCGCTGCCCTTAATTTATCCCTTAGCCATTACCATCCAGTCCGAAGCCAACTGGCCAGCCTGTCGCGCATGTGCACACGAGTCGAACCTCAATACAAGGTTCGTCGAATTTTCCACTGAAAGTTCGAAAAAGTCGAACCTGGTCGAACTCGAACCTCGGCCGGTTCGCGACACCCCTAACCACTACGCACTTGCAGCCATTACGAGAGCTTGGCTTGGCTGGACTTGACTTGACTTCTTGGCGGCAAAAGAAAATTGGCTTGGTGGCTGGCTAAATGGGACGCGATTAGAGACTCACGGAGCCAAAAATTGGAAGAGCAATCATTACGCGAGAGAAAAAAAGAAGTCCCAATATTGGTACCCGTTGTGGGGAGTGCGTTCATTGTGCGAGTGCGTCCATTATGCGAGTGCGTCCATTATGCGAGTGCGTCCATTATGCGAGTGCGTCTATTATGCGAGTAAATACGGCATATACTCTTGTTTGCGTGGGTCCTTTCAAATACACTGACGTATGTGCAAAAAATAAGAAAACAGGTGTGCTCATTGCCCTATTGGAGCGTTGAAAAGAAAAACTAACCTTGGAGTTGGGTGGCATGCACTCAATCAATGGCGTTAGCAAAAGGAAAGCAAAGAAAAGTATGCACAAGCGGAGACGGCACTGCATCTACCGCACCGCTTCCGGTGCCACCGCCACTCCGTGTGTTCCCGGTTTTGGGTGTAAATTATTTCTTAGTGTGCAATTTTGTGTCTAGATGATGCTATATGACTATGTTTCTACATACAGGCTTTCTATGTGGCAACATAGTCACATAGTTTTATTTTTTGACCCGAGAGCACGCAGTGTGGCGATGTCAAAAGCGGCGCGGCGACGGCGTCAACTGTTTCCGCTGTGGCAATATTTCTGTTCTCAACATGCGTCACTTGGGAGCGACGATGTACATAAAATTCAATAATTTTCACATAGAAAATTTGTAATACCGGTCATTTTTGCTTTGAGGTGCCGCACAACTGCTTTGTTAAAGATAAATATTTGTTTAACAGGAATTATTTTAGTAGTTGGAGAAACACATTGAACGCATAGGAGATTGGCCCGGACTTTATTTCACTTCATTAAAAGGGTGTTTTCAAAGTGCAAGCGTTCGTTATAAAGGCTTTTGACTGTACCTACATTCCCAGCATTCACCTTGGCACTTGGGTAGTTTAGCAAAAGGTCTGTTATGATGTGTGTCGTTAAACACAGGTATAAATGTTTTTATGTTATGAAAGGGTAATGATAGGCTTGATTCCATTGCGGTTACACCTACTGTTAACACTGTCTAGGACGGCAAAATGCTAAGTCCTCCTCTGCCTGTCCCTGTTTACTCCAGGTGCATATGAGCCTCCATAACGAAAAGGGAGGATAACACTGGCGTGTGCAGAACTCTTCTCGCAAAGGGTCCTTTAACTCTTCCGTGACCGCGGGAAAAGTTGCAATTTTCAAAGGATTCGTGCAAACGCTTTTATTTTCCTAACTAACTTGCATATGGAACAAAATGACACATCAAAATGTGTGGCCAATTATGTAGTTGTTTTTTTTTTTCAAAAGAAGCAGAAGTTGGTATAATGTGGCAAAAAGATTTTTAAATTTTATTTCTTAAAAGTGTGATGTATGTGCAGAAAACATATAAACGCCAAAACTTCTACAGCTGTGTAAAATTAAACAACAAATAAGAAAAATTCAGAATAGAGAAAATGTGCCCCACACCCATGACTATTACTTCTGAAAGTTAGTAACTGACGTTGTCTATTTTTGGTTCGTTGGAGAGTTAGCCTCTTTAAGACGCATGCTTTTCAACGAAGGAATGCTTATATTGGTGAAACACAGATAGTACACCTCGTATCCCTGCAGAATGCTTTCTTTGTATTCCACCTTGGCTTTGTTATAGCCTTGATTACAGTTCCTTCATATTTAGCATTTTTGTCAACCTTGTTGGGAACAAAAAAGGTGCGCGCCGGCTCACGACAGCCTTGGAAATTATAGTGGTGCTTACCGACAAACATCTGTTATGTGACGCCTATAACATAATTTAAATTGTCCCCAGAGCTTTTGAGGTCTATTTTCTAACAATTGTAGCTCCACACCAGTATGCCTTAGAATGATGATCATACTCTTGTTGGAAAGAGCATTTCTTCACAGTTTCAGTACAGTAAACATATTTGTTTGAGAGTGAACTTTATTCTGGCAAGAACACCATAGAAGTTCAGCTTTCCTGTGGAAGAGGCTATGGACATGGCCAACAATCAAAAAGCCCACCCTGATTGAACAGAATATTAACTAAAACCAACATTTGTTTATAGAAAGTCATGTGGGTTTGTCTGCTTTGTATTCCTATGATGCTTTCCCTGCCAACAATAGAGTTCTTCCAATGTTCTAAGTGCCCTCGCGGCGAAATGACTTACAGTGCACTCTGGGAGCTAGTTGACCACTCAGTTTCGGTTTCGGTTTTGATTGAGCAGCTTCAGTTCATGCTATCACACTGTGACCAAATGCGCTGCTTGCGTTTTCGGTTATTTGACTTTTCACGAATGTAGAATGCTCTCATTCTCGAGTGATACAAAACGAAGACCGGGGAACATTTCCTTGGTTCCCGAAACACCGGATATTGTGCATGCGTATGCAAACGTAGTAAGACGTGGCTTGGTCACCTCAACCCTCAATTGCATCTTTGAGCTCAATTTCAATAATCCTGTCTAGTACGAGTGAACTACAACTGAAATTTGGTCACCTTGAGCCTACACATATTTTGTTTGCCAAACGTCCACTTCTTGTTACTTCATTGGGCGCAAAACAAGCGACATCCTCGCACGAGTATCAAAGTTGAGCCCAGCGTTGGCGCATGAACTTTTAAGGAAACGCAATAAATTTGACCTCACTACTGCACAAAAGTTACTATGATGTCTTCCTCGTGTCATCACATATCTCCCACTCAAATTTTATGCTGATAGGAGATTAAGTTTTCGCAAATGCTGAGATCGGCTAGCTACGAAGGAGGCCCCAACAAGCCTCCCCTACTCCTCGCTAAGCCTTTTTGGATGAGCTTTTACTGATGCCCAAGATCTGTGTCTGAACGGTCTGTCTGAAATTAATATCTCGGCATACTCAGTCAGGAAGAAAGCAAACACATAACAATATATTATGGCTATTAGCAACCGTGAAATGCGCTTTGAAAGATTTTGTTAGTTTGGCGCATTGCATAGGGGTTCACGCCCGACTGGCGCACGTTCGGCGAACGGTGCGACATTCTTCACACAAGTGCTTGACTTTTGCTTTTATAAAACGGTTTGTATGTGCGAATGTGCATATATGATTGCAGGATAACTTCATGCACATACGCGATGTTGAATTAGTAGAATGCCAGCGGGAGGGGACTTCACTTCGCGCAGTGCTGTGGGTCAGTACAGATAAGAAATAAGAGGTGTGTTCGATTTGAGCTTTTCAATTGCGTCTCTGAGTTTTACCTCGCGTACTCAGGCGTATTAAAAAAAACAGTAATTGCAAAAAGTTATATTTTGTCAATGGACGCACAAAACTAACAAACTTCCTGGCCAGCAACACTAATGTAAAGTTGCGAGCTTGATGCATGCATACTTATTGGTTGTTACAGCGTGTTGACTCGTACACAAGCAAGATCCCCGAGCTTCGCAGTGTTGAGATTCCCAGCACTGGCTCGTACACATACCTCGAAACGCTAGCAGAATGGCTAGAGTACAAAAATACAACAAGCATGTGTCAAGACGAACTATATGTATGGTTCGGACTTTTGCTAAAGCTTCGAGGTCTGGCCATTTAGGTTAGTTTAGAGACCGAAAATGATGCTCTCAGGACCTGAAAACATGAGATAACGGCCGTTAATAGTCCACGCTCTGTGTATGATCTTTTGTCGATGTGTCGATCGAAACCAAAAACCATGCAACTCACCTCCCTGGCCAATTAATTAGTTCCCAAAGTGCAACGCGCAAAGTGTTGCATGCAGGAATTTATGGAAGTAGTCTTTTGCTGACGCTGGTTTGTGTATTGCAAGCATATTTAGTTCCTCACTCGTTTCATAATCAATGTCCACATGTCGACAACAAAATGACACTTGAAGAAAGCGTTTTAAGCTCAGACTCGCTTAGCAAGGCCATGCAGGAGATCGGGTGTAAGCAGAAGGCACCACCTATGCTCTTGGTGCCTTTTAGTTGCTACCACCACCAGTAAAATCAAATGTAGTGGTGTGGAAACCTCAAACAGGTTTTTCTCAGTTTCACATCTTTGCAGCAACTTTCATTTTAGGAAATCTATTATTTCAGTGAATTGCAGAATTTATTGTTCGCTGTGGATGTTTCTAAATTGAAAGTTAATGAGGAATGTGGCTAGATATTTATTTTTCTGTTTAAATAAAGTTCTTTTTGCCAAAAAGTAGGGTTTTGTTGAGGAAAAACTGTCCCATTATATGAAATGCTTTTCAAAAATGTCATTTTGCATAGAAACGCAGAGATTTCAGAGTAAAAAAATAGAAAGCTGCACCCTCCATATGTTCTAGTTATGGCTGAAGCTTAAAAATGCTCAATATTTTGCAGCAATTTTATATGATCAATTTCCTTGCCAAGTGAGACAACTTACATCAATGGCTGTATACTTCCCCCTGTAGCTTATCGTAGAATTGTCCTACAAAGATGAAACGTCATACAGCGCATTTCGGCAAAGAGATGAATAGACCCTTTAAATTTCATCAATATTGACCGACTCTTCTAAAAGTCGACTGTTGAAGGTGGTGTCATCCCTTAAAGGGGTACTGAAACAAAAATTGAAATATTCAAATTTCATTTGGAAATGAGTCAAGCATGACGGATTATAACCGCAAATGATAATCGCATGTTTGTATTTTGAACAACTGGCTATATTTTTCGTTCCAAACGGTGCACTCGAGCAAGCGCTCCAAGAGAAGTGAACGGAGAGCGCGATATGTCATGGGATATCCGACGTAAACAAAAACAGAAAGAAAAGATTTCCCATGTTCGTGGCGTAGCGAGGCTGGCGTTGTTATGAGCTTTGCTGTTGGTGGCGTTGTCAGGTGTTGTGGTGGTGTCAATAGCGTCAACGCGTTACAACCGAGCTGTTCGAAGTACCTGTGGGGTGACGAGCATGTGGCTGGCCCAAGGAGCACGTAGCTTCCACAGCACTGTCAGCTTAGGGGTGAACGGGCTGGGAAAAGCAACTTTTGTTCAAATTATGAGCGACTGGCTAATCTTCTAGGGGGAGTATGGCTGTATCCGGGTGCACAAACGAGGGTCCGAGAAAGAGGGGAGTCCCTCCTTTCCATCTTCTTGGACTGTTTTGTTCAATGCACGATTTGTGAGTTGAGGAGGAAAGCTAAGAAGGAAAATTTTGAAATTCCAAAGAGTGGCGCTGCTCCGATGGAGCTTGCTACATCATGACTATGTAGCAAGTTCCCCAACGTTGATAGATTACCTCCCAAATAGGCTCTGCATGCATCCACCAGGTGCACATTGAAAGGTTGTTTAATTAGCTTTAAAATTAGCTTGCTTGTGCCTTTCATTGCAAGCCTTGTGTTTTTGAGGTTATGCTGCAACATGCAACAGATTAAAGCTATAAAATGAGCGCTGGAATTTTGTTCCCCTACTCCTTTAAACGAGTTTGTTCTGATCTCCTTTAACATGTTCATCCGACAAGGGTATAAGCCTTTATTATATTCGGTGTCGTCCTTAGATGGACCATGTAATGCTACGAGCCGATCAACGCCAAGACAGTATCACAAGACCTATTGGTAGGGGGCAGTAGTGTGCGGAATGCAAAGTTGCATTGATATGCTCAGTGCTGGATTGGTTTGGATGGCTCATATCATAGCATTGGCTGCTGGCCATCTTAGGATGACACTGAGTCTAGAAAGTAATGCCGTTGAACTCAAACGCCTGGTTATAAGCTCAGTAGGCAGAGTCTGATTATTTTATAATCTTAGATTTGCTGAGTTGAGCATTCGTAACACAGTTGGTTCACAATTCTCAAGTAAGTAAACACGGCAGTTGAGATGTTCCTCCAACCGAAAATATTGAAATATTCTACATAGAAGTGTGTAGACAGCATGAACTTCAGCAGTAAGGCACAGTGATCAATGTTAAGAGAGGACAGTACCCAAAAAAAAATGTCTGCTAAAAAGTTGATTTTGAAAAATGTCATATTTACATCCACCAACATCTAAAGAGTATTCCCAGAAAGTTTTATTTGTTGACACTCTATAGTTATTTCCTTATAAATTAATTTCAGTCCACCAGTGCTAAAGAAAAGGTAGAGGTTCGAGCACTTCAAATTCCACTTCCACTTTTTGGCATAAATTTAATTTTAGGAAAACTATTGTTTGGCTCTCTCATTGTTTTTCCTAACTTGAATTTAATAGGTGATGCAACTATCGCATTGTTTCTTACTTTGTGGATGTCTTTTATAAAAGATGTTAAGATTTTGTCGACAACAGAAAGGTTAAGAAAATTATTTAATTTTTCAGCGTGACGTTGGCATAAAATCAATTACTTTTTTGGAAATTTTGTTTTCACAGTTGTACTCTTCAGGCATTCTGATGTGCATCCAGTGAAGAAAAATGTTGGGTATTACATTAGTTCTCTAACGATAGTTTTCCTAAACAATGTCAGTGTGTTTCTAATAAAAATTACTATAATTTTTTCACAATTCATGTACACAGATGAAACTTTGCACTGCATTCTGCCTCGCAGCAGCCAGTATACCCTGTATATTTCATTCATATTAATCCAAAGGTTCAAAAGTTAACCCTTTTGGGTAGTGTCCTCTCTTAATATTTATAGTAAACTAGTTTTATTAATCTCTGATCCCGCATTTGGGTTGTAACATGATATGTATATGAAGGGATTAATGAATGACAAAGATTGTAAACACCATTTTAACAAGCCTCATTTATTATTATTCCAGGACTAGTTTACAATAAACCCAAGGACTGTGCCAATGGATAGCACCGACGAGCCAGACATGACCTGCCACCAGGTATGGGCATTCATTGCTAACTTTTGTTGTGTTCCATTTGTCTGTTCTGCAAGTCATGTGAACGAAAGCTATAGTATATGTATATCTAGTGTGCCCACATCTTGGGTTCTGTTTCCGTATAAGTTCCATGACAAACTACTGTGTCATGGAAAAAATAATTACGGATAGCGGACGCTGCAGATTTGCTTTACACAGTGTGAAGGACACGCGGGAACCTGCCGCAAACTCTTGTCGTGGGAACCGATAGCACAAATCGCAGATGCAGCAGATTTGCGTTTCACAGTGCAATAAACATGCGGGGACAACTCGTATGTCACGGGAACTGATAGCGCGCGTGCGGACTGCGGACAAAACAGATGCGGGAACTCTGTATGAACTCGCATGTCATGGGAACAAATACTGGAGATTACAGACGCAGCACACTCTCATTTTACGATGCAATAAACATGCAAGGTCAACTTGCGTGTCGCACGAATCAATATCGCTTGTGCAAATCGTGGACAAAAACGAGTGAACCCGCTACGAACTCTTGTCACACGTACCGGTACCGCAGATCTTGCGGTTCATGTGATTCCCGTTGGACATCGCGTCATGCCCGGCAGGACCAGAGGGTGGCCGATATTTCGGAATTTTTATGTTGTAGATATTTAACCAGAAAAACGGGATAAGCAATCTCTTGGGAGAGGACGCTTTTACAGGATTTTACGGTATGGGGAGCAAGGCCTTCCCCCTACAAGAGTCTTAAGGCAATTATGGGACGGACCCAACCATAGCCGCTCAAGCAGCATGCTAGGGAGCGGGTTTTACAAAGCAGTCTATGGGTAACTAAGATACCTGTGCGGTACTGTAGGGTGTTTTTTCTTCTCAAAGAATTGACGTCGGGCCCATAGCAAGCTAAAATTTTCATCAGAGTGGTGCGTTTTACCTTGTGAAATTTCAAGGCGTAGCTTCATTCCTGAAAAATAGAATGAAGGATAATGACACAGCTGACAGAATCGGGCTCGGAGTCGCGTTTAATGCCTCTGTCGAATGGGAGGTGCAGTACACTGCAACTGTGAAACACAGAGACAGCAGCTGTCGATCACATTTAAAATAACCTTCGTGTAATTTAAAGGGGCCCTGCAAAGACTTGTTTAATGGTTTTTAATTTGCACCGAACCTGTACGCACTGAACGTAGTAACTTGATGAAACTTTTCTTTTCTCGAATTTCGCTTTATTTTGAAAGTTATAGGCAAATTAAAATTACAAAAACAAGCAAAAAATAACCTCCTTCATGACGTCCTTGGTCGCTTGAGTGGTATGTAACAGGCTTGAGCTGAGCTAGTTGTTTCATAGTTCACTTAAGGCCAGCTGAACTAGAAAAAACATACACATAAAGAAAAGACCATTCACACCGCTGGACTAACAACTGATTTTCTTTTTCTTCCTCTTCTACTACAAGCCACACTTGAGGGAACATTTCTCTTTTCCTCTTTTTTGCTTTCTAACCCACCTTAAATTTTTTTTTTTCTTTTTCTCCTAATTGTGACGGCCACTAAAGTGGCCGTCAACTAGAGGAGTGGTAGTGAGCTCAGTGAGCGGTCACAGCTGCCGCACTTCGTGTCAACAGCTCGAGAGGGCGTCACTAAAGCATGTTCCGGATAGGCTGTATGAAGCGGGCAGCCAGGGCAGCTCACATTGCATTTGCTGCGCAATCAAACACTAATTCGGCATGACACTTCATTGGCCACAAAGGACAGCAAATGCGGGGTAAAGATCAGTTCAGAACAAAAGCCACTTCGCGCTGCCATACCGCCTAACGGCCAAACCGCAAGCCAAACCTTCTCGCCGAAGGCCTTCGGAACGCTTGGAACCGGTCGGATCCTTGAGCGCAACGCCGCCGCGTACATCCGAGACATTTCTACACTCGCTGCTCGTCGGTTCCTGATCCCACTACACCTTTCTAGTATGCGCCGCCTTTTCCACCGCTTGGTGGTGGGTATGGTGACGGGTTTTTCTTGTTTCCGTACTTTATAAACTGCATTTGTTTCCTTTCCAATCTAAAATACCGAACAAAAACTACTTTTATAAATAATTGAAACGGTTCGGTCCACTTATATTTTGTATTTCGACTAAAAGAAGCTTTCAGCGGCTCTGACCAGTAGTAAGCCCAGAACCAAAGACTTCACATTTCGCGCGCTTTCGGCACCGCGGGTCGCCCCCGTAGGTGGAGGAGGTTTCCGCGTCGTTTGGTTAAAATATGACGCACTGATATTTAATTACTCTCTCTGTGCCCGCTTGCTTGCCCGAACCCCAAGAGACGTGGAAACCGCAAAAAAGGTAGACGCTTAAATATGATTGCAAAGCCCCTTTAACATTTGCCTGGAGTCACTCATCTGTGTCGTCTATTTTCCATCACCTTTTTCATCCATATTTTCCACCACCAAAACTGATAGATGCATGTCTCGAAGCCCGTTGGCATTTTAAAAACGGTTCTAATTGTTTAGCCGTAACTCGTAACGGCCGTCAGTACTGCGATTACAATATTACCCATAAAGCCAATTATTGAAAATTAATTGACAGGTTTTAGTTAAATAGCCAACCTACTATGACGGTCATTCCGTTATCTAATGTCTGTCGAGCCTGATATATACATGGTCTACATGGAATGATCATCCCTTTTTATATATATATATATATATTTGAATTAAAATCTGACAGCCTGTACTATATTAATATGGTAAATAAGTACATACAAAAACCAATTTTATGTACCCATTCTGATGTTAGCCTGAGACTGAGGCAGGAAAAGAGGAAGTTTCAAAGTAGAAGAAAAAGGAACAGTCGAGGATACGTCTCGTATCCTCGACTGTTCCTAGGCAGGAAAAGAGGAAGTTTCAAAGTAGAAGAAAAAGGAACAGTCGAGGATACGTCTCGTATCCTCGACTGTTCCTTTTTCTTCTACTTTGAAACTTCCTCTTTTCCTGCCTCAGTCTCAGGCTAACATCAGAATGGTTAATTTCCACCAGCTCGCCTGCGCACTCACTACAGTATCATCAATTTTATGTACTTTTTTTTTATTTCACATATTGGAGAAATTTAACAAAGGCTTTTAGTGGCTCAAAATTTTACTACATACTGATGACAGGAGAAACGGGAAATAAGTGCCGAAGGAACACATGTTCCCTCGGCTCTTATTTTTCATGATGTACCAACTGGCCCATTTAAGCATTTTATGACAGGAGAAACTGCACAGATCCACAGCTCTTTACTTTTTTTTTCTTTCTTTTTACAGATAGAGATTTGCATTTAAAACAATTGGAATGAGCTACCAAGCAATATTGTCATCTTAACTCATGTTGAAAATTTCATTACTACTGTGGAAAGTTTACTTACCCGAGTTTTTCCTTTTTTTGTTTCTATTTATGACTGTACTTTTTGTCGTAGTGTACCCACTCGCACGAAGCCTCCTTGAGTGGAGCCAGTAGTATTTCCAAACAAATAATAAGCAAATAAATGGAATGCGCATGTGTTTGTTAAAACCGGTCTCGACAGTAATTTGACACGTTACCGCTGGACAGTCTGGTTGATTCAAGAACACTCTTGATACTGCGGCATAGTCTTAGGAGGTCTCTATTGGGTCTAAAGCATGCCTGCATTGGGAAAGCATAAATGGACTAACCATTTCGATAGGGAGTACTTTGTTTCTTGTATTTCTTGAACTAAGCAGTTGTACTTGAGCTTATTCGACATGCTCAATGCAAAGCCGCTGACTACGCACACTACCGTTTTGAATTTGTGGCGAAAGACAGAGGAAACACAACCGCACAACGTGCAGATTTGGTTAAAACTGGTGTATTCCATTTTGCGCGCGCTCTGGCTGGCGTTCAGCAGGCGCTGTCCGCTCATGCAGACTGGCGTCGCCACATAACTCCCCCTCTAAAGACGGAGTCACTCCAGCGAACTTTTTTCCTGTCATAACGGTGATGAGGAGATTGGGCTTATTTGCTGAAAGGGGTTATGGCATGAATATAGTGTTCACAGTAAGTTTCACGAATTTTGGAGCTCTAGTAATTGCAAAAATTAATTTTCTGATGTTGATCATTTGTAAGAAATGATCAGACAACCCTGACAGAATACGACATAACCAGCCTCCACCCCTGCTTCCGATAGTCACATCATGGAGTCCGTGGGTCACGTGATGCTGACTCAGGCTCGCCCTGCTCGGTGATTCTCTTCGCCTAGGCACTTTTGTGAGCACAGTGTCTGCCACCCTGCCGCCTAACTCCTAGCACCTGCTCCTGTCTGCGCCTCTCTTTCTCCGCCACATTCATCGCTGGTCGCACGTGTTAAATGTCAAGGAGAAAGGAAAGCTAGCCGGTAGCGCGAGAACAGTTGCGAGAATGGAGGATGGAGAGAGCCTAGTTTGGGAGTGTATTCAGTAGGTCAGCCTCAGCTCCGTGGGTTGCGCCGCGGTGCTACCACGGGCCCGCGTGCAGCAGAGGCTGGCCGCGACACGGACCTCCAAACATCTCAGTAGGCAGAGCCAAGGGTCTGTGACAAAAACAACTGTATTTCTGAAACTAGCGTGCTGTTTACAAAACATATATCCTAAATATATGTTAACACATAGTGGGTTCTTCAGCCATAGTTATCTCATGTTTTATTTATTCCGTGTCATTCCCCCTTTACAGGGGTTAAGGCACGCCAAAAATAAAATATGAGATAGCTATACTGCTAGGACCTGTTGTATGTTCCTATATTTCTGCTAAATTTGTTTTGGAAATGGAACGACAGTTCGGGGATAAATCTATTTATATGCAGGACCCTCGGATCCGCCCCATTCCAAAGTGCTACCATGTTTGTTGGGTCAGTAACGTTATCTGCCCAACATGCGGTGTCTCCTTGCACGCACTCGCAGACTTGGCTCTCTCAACGTCTCGCACTTCAGCTTCCAAGGTCACCTTCCGCTTTTCGAGCACTCGGTTTCGAAACGACGTCTATGGCATTGCCCACTTCGCCTGAGGTCTTGACACTGATTACAGCAGTGACGAGAGTGATTGTTATCAAAGATGTTACAGGCTGGTCATTTTGACTTCGTCCCACTCACAACCAGCTCCAGCGAAGATGACGAGATCGTCGCGGACGAACTCGCCGTCATCCGTTACAATCTCGCCCATGCACGCACGGTGGAAGGTCAAAGGGCAAGGAGACAAGAACAAGAGTATACGTCAGAGTAGCCGAGTAGCATGAGAGAGTGTTATCGTACCGTGGCGAGGCAAGCTTGGGCAAGCATGGAGGCACCTAGAATGAAAAAGCTTTCAAATAAATATACGATCATGTGACTTGTGGGCATCATGGTGTGACTAGAGCAGTGTTGCCTAGTGGATATACAAAGTGCCATATACAAGCCTGGGCTGCGGAACAGGCGAGATCTTCTTTCATGGCTACACGAATGCCAAGAAGGACAGTTGGGAGAATCTCCAACCAACGAGTGGGATCTTGGGGGGCCATAAGTGAAGCCTTCAGTTGGCAGTGAAATTTCCCGATGAGACCATTGACTTGCGGATAGTAGGCACTCGTGTGTGTTTGTCGTTCCTAGCAGCTTGGAGAGATGTCAGTACAAGCCGACTCGAACTGTAGGCCCCTGTGTGCCGACAAAAGCAGATGCAACAGTTTCGGCCATGATGCCTTGGACGGGTGTCGCTTCCGGCCAGCGGGTAAACCGATTGACAACAGTGAGGAGGTAATAGTACTCTTTGCATGGTGGCTGAGGTCCGACGATATCGATGTGAACCTTTTCGACAGTGTGGTCGGGAGGGATAAACTTGGTAAGGGGAGTTGTAGTGTGCCGGTTTATTTTTGCACGCTGCCACGAAAGACATTCTCAAGCCCACTTTCTGCCGTCTATGTTCATGCCCAGCCGTACCTCATGCTCCACAACGAGTTTTTGAGAAGCTCAAATTTCAGGATGAGCGAGAGAATGGAGGGAGTCCAAAATTTGGCGGTGTAGCTCTGCAGAAACGAATGCGCACTGCCCGCCGGTGGGAGTGTTGCTAACAAAGGTGACGCCTGTCGAGGAGTCTGGAATGTCCGTAAGCAATAGAGACGTGGAACCGCGGAGGTGTCGGAGCTCTTCGTCCTTTTCTTGCAGCCTGGCGAACGCTTCCCGTGACAAATCTGGGATGTGAAGTTACGCAATGCAACTTAGTGTGTCTGCAGAGACGTTCTGAGCTGCTTTGACACTTCATATATCTGTGGAAAATTCAGCCAAGAAAGCAAGGTGTCGGACTTCTAAGGTGCTGTAGCGTTTCTCGGTGTATTTTTAAGAAGAACCCAAGGGGTTTCCATGCCCCACCAAGGTACTGCTGGACCACAGCTCCAACGGCAACTCCTGAGGCATATATCATGATACTTGTGAGGGCATCATGCTGTGGATGTTCCAGCAGAGCTGAATAAACTAAAGCAGTCTTGGCAACACAGAAAACGTCGTCAGCCTCTTAAACCCACGAAAGTGTAGCTGTTGGAGACTTGCATTGCGTGAGCAGGTCCGAGGGTGGTGGTGGTGCAATTTGATACAAAGTGGCAATAGAAGTTTACCAACCCAAGGAAACGATGCAGTTTCCGCAGGGATTCGGGGCAAGGAAACTCGGCGATGGCCTTCACTTTCGTCAGCAGTGATCGGATGTCTCAGTTGTCCATTACATGTCCCAGAAATTCCAAGGAAGAAACCCCAAACTCGAATTTGTCGACGTTTATGATGAGGTTGCATTCTCGAAGTAATTCGAAGAGAAGCAAGAGATGGTGATGGTGCTCCTTGGGTGACATACTTGCGACCAGAATATCATTGGCGTACTCAAAAACAAAAAGAAGTCCCCGTGTTACAACATCTATGAATCTCTGGAAGGTCTGTCCGGAATTTCTCAGCCCGAATGGCATGCGAGCAAACTCAAACAGGCCAAATGGCATCGTGATACCGGTCTTTGAAATATCCTTTGTGGCTACGGGAATTCGAAGATATGCTTTTGTAGGTCTATCTTCGAAGAGGTGGTGAACCCACCGAGGTTGACAGTGAAGTCTTGAATGTTCTGTAGGGTGTAGCAGTCAGGGAGCGTGGCCAGGTTCAGCGCACAGTAGTCTCTGCAAGGCCTTCAGTCGCCGGCTGTCTTCTTTGGAACCATGTGTAGCTGCGTGAACCAACAACTCGAGGACGGCTGAACAATCTCTATCTCCAAGATGTGTTTGAACTCCTGCCTAGCGACTTGGAGCTTTTCAGAAGATAGCCGCCATGGAACAGCATGAGTCGGCTGACTGCAGGTGATGATGTGGTGCACGACGTCATGTGTCACAGGCTTTGTCCAATTAGGGACACAGTCAGAGTCTGGAATTCTCTTATTAGATTTGTGTACGGCTCGGGCACGCAGCATTCCATCGTAAAAGCGAAGTATGAGATGCTTAAAAGCTTAATGGTAACGGAGAGTCCGGTGGTAGAATCTATGAGTTTCTTGTGTGCCATGTCAACTAAAGTGCGAACTGGGAGAGAAAGTCTGCACCCAGAATAGTGTGACTAACTGACACAACAAGAAACACCCAACAAAACATGTGCCAGACACCCAGTTCGACAGCAAGGGATCTTTGACCGTAAGTGGGGTGCTACTGCCGTTCACTGCACATAAGTAGCAGATGGGGCTGGAGCCCTTGTCAATGGAACGTGCAGGAAGAATGCTCTCCTGTGTCGACGAGAAATTCAAAATGTTAAAGTTTGTCCTTGAAGAAAAGCAGGTGACTATCAGTGGGTTTCGGAGGAGCACTCGTCACCGCTAGTGTTCTCTGGTCTTGTTTCCTGACCAACCCTCACTGCAGCATTCTGCTCTGGAATCAAATTTGCGATGGTACCAGCAAGGTTGGAGGTCTGGGGACTGGATCCTCGAAGAAGAATGTTGTCTCGAAAGTGACGCACGATTTGGGGGTCGAGCAGAATGGTAGGAGTGGCCATAATTAGAGTTCTTTGAATGACCGCCCAGGAAGCTCACGACAAGGGTGGATAGGTTCTTGAATTCTTCGCGCAGGGTCATCATCAGAGCCCTGCACAAATAACAGTTTGATCATCCGCATCTGCAGACTTCGTATCCACATCCACAACTTTCTTAAATAATTGTATCCGCATCCGATCCGCATCTGCAGACTTTGTATTTGCGTCCGATCCACGTCCGCAATGTTCTTAAATAATTGTTTCCGCATTCGATCCGCATCTGCAGACTTTGTATCCAAACCGCATCCACAAAATTTGAACTGTATCGGACTTGATCCGTGCATTCATTTTACATAATAAAATCAAGCTTTATTAAAACTTAAGAAAAAAAAGAAAAAAATCTGGATGGTATCCTATTAGCCGTCTGCTTACTCTTCCAAAAAGAACTTTTTGTGTAAGAATATGGTGAAGGTCATGTTATTATATTTATAAAATGTGCAATCATTCTTCCAGAGACACTTCGCATCACTCGAAAGATGATCACAGTTATTAGATATTCTTGAGGGTCCGTGGCACTGACACTCTGTCCAGTATATATGTGCTCAAAAGGAAGGAAATATATTTTTATTTTTGTTTTGTGAAACCCACTTCAACCAGGCGCATATTTTATAAACATGAAAATTGTCAGAGGACAGACTAATAACATTGTGTCATCTTTTTTAGGCCAAACAGTAAAAAAATGGGAGGAAAGGCACTCACTCGCAGCAGCAAAATACACGTGTATATCTGGTAAGGTGCGAATACACCACTGGGAAAATATCACAATATTTAAAAATGGCAACACCTCCAATCAGTCATAGTTTTAAACACGAACCCTCAACTGCATGCTCGGAACCATATAGTACTTCAAAAACAACTCGATGCCAACTGTTGAAGAAAAAAAAAACAAAAAAAACACACACACACGCAACTTTTTAGTCGCGGTTGCTGTAGAAGGAAGAGAATATCAACTCGGATGGATTCAGACTGGTTCACCTTTCTTAAATTAATACGTGCTCATGAGAAGTCTCTCTTCGTTGGTGCACTTGATGCTGGGGTGGCATGCACAAGCTGCTCTACAAGAATAAGGTACAAAAACTTGTGCTGGCGCAAGTTCCACTACTCCACAGGATTGAATTCAGTCTCCTCAATATATATTTGTAGGCAAAGGAGTCACTTGCAAATTTCTTCTACATTCTTCTAACTTGTATGTTATAGTTTTTGGGGGTTTTTTGCCGGAACATTTTCCGCTTTTTCCCTTCCAAAGAAGAACACGCTTCCCGGGACGACTGATACTCCTGCATTCTTTGCTTTTTCTAGGGACAGTATTTTTGGCGAGATAGAATGCTCTAAAGCAGTGGTCGGCAACCAGCGACCCGCGGGCCGGATCCGGCCCGCGAGGCAGTATTATGCGGCCCCTAGCCCCCAGTGCCCCCCCCCCCCCCCCCCCCCCCAACGCGATCGGCTAAAAAAAAAGAAGGAAAAAAAGATCAAGTTGTCTAATTCGCTGCCCGTTGCTTGCCTTCACGAATGACTGACGAGAACCTCCACAATGTTTTGCTACTCGCAGTTAGTAGCTTGAATGTGGATGTCCGTAGTTTGGCGAGCGCAGTTCAGAACCAGAAGTCTCACCGAGAGGAGTCTCTAGGTTTTTGTGGAAATGTTGTATCTCATGTCGTGTGTCGTGAAATAAAGAAACTGCTCATTTTCGATTTATGTACGTCAATGTAAGTTCGTGCAAGTGTTTTTTTTTTTTTTTAAATCTTAACCCCCCCCCCCCCCCCCCTTCTTCCCCGCTGCTTGCCGTTCGGCCCGTTCCACCTTAGCTTCACGGCGACTAGGCCCGCTGCCCGAAAAGGTTGCCGACCACTGCTCTAAAGCAATCTTTAGTGAGACTCAAACCTTTATTGACGTAAATAATGATTTTCTCCCCGATTGACACCTAGAGTGTAGTTTGCCCCTGCAATACATTCGATGATACGCTTCATATTATCACTCACTCATTACGGATGTAGATATCCGGATCCGATCTGCATCCGCAGCCCCTGGCATCCGCATCCAATCCGCAATCCACCAAATCTGATTCATTTTTATCCGAATCCGCCAGTTTACTGCGGATATCCGCGGATATGCAGGGCTCTAGTCATCACTCTTTCAGATGAGGCAAATTTCTGATGCAGAATTTCAGAAGGGTGATGAACTTCTCAAATGGAGCTAAGTAGAGTGGCTGAAGCTTGCTCACCCAGAGGCGCTTGTAGGTCGGAGCTGCACACAGAAGTCTGAGGTGGTGCAACTGCCATGATCTTGTCGCCATGTAGCACCAGAGCTGGCAGGGCCAAATTTGTTGTGGCAGTGAGCAGCATCTGTACTGTCGAAGGAAGATGTTGCGGGAAGAGTTCTTTTAGGAGTGCAGCTTCAGATGTTGCTGCCTGCCACTGATGCAAGTTCTAGATGTGACAGAGTAGTAGCTGCGGAGGGCATCGATTTCCAAGTTCTTCCACAATTGCTTGCGTTATGAAATTGTTGTTTGCTTAGGGATAGCAGCTTCCAGCGCTTCATACGGTGCGGCGGCAGGTGGATGCAAGAGAACTTCGCAAACTTCTAATGCAACTTAATTCGGAAGGGCAGCCGCAAGGTGTCTAAAATGCATCGCTTGTGATGTGGTGTTTGAGACACTGAAGCAAGCTTCTACTTGCAAAAACCAGACTTCTGGGTGCTGTGGCCAGAAGTAGAGGAGGCGCATAGCATAGTGGCTGACAGTCTGGAGAGGCTCACCATTATGGTGCATTTCTTTTGCGTTACTGTCCGTAGTCCGTGTCACCAATGTGGCGGATGAAAGAGAAAACTCAACCACACAACGTGAAGATTGGTTAAAACTAGTGTATTTCATTTCGAACGCGCTAGCCGGCGTTCAGCACACGCTCTCCGCTTGTGCCGACTGACGCCGCCACAGATTCAAGTACCTCGTGTGACCCGCCGCCAACTGTGCACTACCAATCTGAGATATAAAAAAAAAAAAAAAAAAATTCTTAGCCATAAAGCATTCTCAATTGTTATGTTCACAACATAGCAATTAACTACAGTGGCAACTACAACAATAATTTAACCCATCTCATCCACTAATCTGTCACTCCCTGCGGTGTCGAGTGAGGTGCTGCGGCTATCAGGCAAAAGACGTGCGATTTTAAGGAATTTAGTCTTATTCTTCCATCCAACCAGTACACAACCGCCAACCACCATGTGCTGGTGTAGCTAGATGAATGGATGTGAGCACGTCTTTCGTGTGCACTTCACTTCAAATTGTTTTTCTTACACAGTCATTAGTGCCACTTTATAAGATCTACCCACTCCACGGGAAAATAAATGTGCAAGTGATTTTAAAGCAATCAGTCCTTTGTTTGGTTCAGCACATTTCGGTTCGAAGCAGGGTGTCTAGCGACCAGGAAAAGTGGGAATTGTCAGGGAATTTTAAATCACCGGGAAAAATCGGGGAATTGTCAGGTGTATTGTCAAAATGCGAGACCAGTCAGGGAAAATGAGCCAGAAATGCCCGAGTGCCCCGAGCAAAGGCTTGAGGACTTGGGGGCAGAAAAGTAGGCAATAAATTTTGCTTAGAGCAGAGCACGGGCTCTGCTCACCTGATGTAGAGTGTGCTACCCAATGCAAAGGGAAAACCGACAAATCCAGTCCAAGCTATGCACTGGATTGGATTGGATTGAGGGCACAACACTAGACTAGATCCAGTTAGAGCCACTAGATTTAGTAACAAATGGGAAAGCCACAGACTCCAATTCAATCCAAGCCTTAATCTGGAAGTGCACAAAAGTGTGCATCTGGCAGCCATGCTGCCATTCGGTTATTGACGTGTGTGGTTAAACGTCGTGTTTTCGTCATGTTTCCGGAAGTGGCCTCTTCACTGACAATGTCTGCGGCAAGAAAGTGCTCGTTTAATCCGGACTGGACGAACCTGAATATTTTGGAATATGCAAGTTGGATTAAGCCCATGCAAAATGATCCTTGCAGTGCTCAGTGCTCAATGTGCCACAAAACGTTTTCTTTGAGCAACATGGGAAACACGGCAGTTTCCAGTCACGCATCAAACAAAATGCACCTTGCTCGCTTTGAAGTCTGAGTCGAGGATCAAGCCGTTCCCAATCTGAACTTCTGTCATTTTTTACAGCAACAACGAACTTCACACCACAAGTGTGAAGACATCAATGAGCAGCTTTCTACTGAAGAGTGCTGTAACAAAGGCCATGATAATTTGGTACTTAAACTCAATAGCGATTCACAGATCCCTTCGTTCTACAGCACCATTGGCCTCACTCTTCATGTTTCCCGCGTGTGAAGTCGCTGCAAAACTTCAGTTAGGACAAGGTAGGATATACCATCTGCCATGGTATTGCGCCCTACTTTCGGAATAAGCTGCTATCAAGTCTCGCCAGTGTGCATTTCGTAGTTGTTTCGTTTGACGAGTCGCTCAGCAAAGTGACTCAGAAGCAACAGATGGATGTACTTGTCCGATATTGGGACGACACTGCCAACGGCACTGTGAAGATGCAGTACCTCACCTCGTGCTTCCTGGGCCACACCTGTGCGGAGGGCCTGGCATCAACATTTAAGGAGGCCACAGAACTGATCAAGCAAGCGAAGATACTACAAGTTTCCATGGATGCTCAAGTTTCTAAGTTCTCTGAAGCAAGAACTGAAGGTATCAGATGAGAGCCACAATATTCTGGACATTGGAAGTTGTGGGCTGCACGTAATAAATGGTGCATACAAGGCAGGCCATGCTGCAACTGCTTCGGATGTTGTAGCATTCTTCACAGCAGCTACAACCTCTTCAAATAAGTGCTTGCTCATTGTGCCGATTGCGCCAACTTCACCGGGAGCACGCTATTTCCTCTCAAGTTATGTGCAGTAAAATGGTTATCAATGGGGCATTACAAGTTTTTCCGAACTTGGCAAAGTTCATAGAGTGTTCAGCAAAGGCAAGCAAGCAGCCGACATGCTCCAGCTACAGCGCTGTTGTGAACACAGTTGGTGATGAGCTGTTGCCGGCAAAGCTAGCCTTCATGCCGTAAATTGCTGAAGAACTGGAGCCATTTTTGGTAGAATTTCAGACCGACAAGCCAAAGGTTCCCTTTCTTTTTATGGCATTGTATAACGTCTTATGGTCACTGCTTGCAAGAATTCTCAAGAAGGAAATCCTGAATGCTGCAGACAGGCCCTTAAGCTACTGAAGAACTGTATAGCTGTAGCCGTTATTGATGTTGGATTGGCAGCAAAAGAACGAGCTCCGCAAGGCGCCCAAGCTACCACAGCTTACCTTGCTCAAGTTCAAGAAAGACTGCGTTTCCTTCGTTAAGGTATGCTCCGGAATGGTGATGGAGAGGTCACCATTGAAGCAACTAGGGGTGCCAGCTGCTTGGATCCAGCATTCGCATTGTCTCCGGAGGCTGGCCGCAAACGACTGACCCTCGCACTTTAAGTGCTTTCAGAAGACCAGTGGCTGACCGGTCTACAAGCAGAACGGGCCCATCGTTCCTATGTACAGATCTGTTCACTGAGCCATGCACAGGAAATACTGAAAGATCTTGACAGGAAAGGACAGAGGCTGGATGTTGTGTGGCTAAATTTCTGCTCACATGGTCACAAAGAGCTGCTGTGTTTTATCAAGATCGTCCCATGCTTGTCTCAAGGCAATGCTGCCGTAGAAAGAGGCTTTTCAGTCGACAAAGAGTGCATTGTTGAAAACTTGAAAGAAGAATCATTCATAGCACAGCGAGTGGTGGGCGACGCTGTGTTGGCAGCAGGCGGCGTGGACAAGGTTGAAATTACTGACAAGAAGGTGCACATTGTTTGCAATTCCTACAGCGTCTTTTGAGAGAAATTGCAGAAAAAGAAGGTAGAAAGTCGGGGAGTCAGATGTTCAGAAAAACAAGAAAAGAGTGACCGCTCTTGTGGAAGAACAAAGAAAATAAGCAAAGGCGCCAGTGAGTCGTTCATGAAGGTTCGTCTCCTGTGAGAAAAAATCAACTCCCTTAGGGGTAAGAGATGTGTGCTTGGACGACCTTTATGCAATGGCTGACAATCTTAAGCAGCAAGAGGAGATTGTGTTTGCATAAACTTTGTGCAGTATCATACCCCTGTCAGACGGGCACCTAACTGGGCCTTTTACACCAAAGGACCATTAGTGCAAATGTCATTCAAGCAATTCAAATGGCATTTAGCGTAAAGATCCTTTTCGTGAACCTGAGTTCCCGGAACTCCTTTACAGCTGCTAAAGGCGTACTCTCGTCAGCAGCGGTCTACACTTAGAGAAGCGAATTGGATTAAAAGATCGTACTGATATCTAAAATCAATGTTTTTATGTCTTTATTATTGAAAAATAATGTGTTTCATGTATATTCTGTACAGACCTCGCTCTACTAATAGTTTTCTGTACTCACGGCCCCAGCTATCTATTAGGCCTCGTCGTGCCACTGCTCGCCTGCTCGCATCGTCCGCTTCAGCACTTTGGTTTTCCTCCTCTTGATTTTCTTTACAACCATTGTTTTCTAGCTTTTATTTCTCTACTTTATATTTTATCATCCTTTAATAGTGTATTGCTAACTGTACTTTGTATATTTAATATTTCTTATACATATATATTTCTGTATCTCACTCTCGCATCATGCGACCCTTTCCTAGTCGTGGACGAAGGAGTGTCCATGACTAGGAAGGGGTCGCCGCGATTCCATTGGAGCGTTGAGGCGACCTAGGCGCTGATACGACTTTTGGAGGATCGGCTGGTGGACCTCCGACGCGTGCGATGAAACTCAAGCGCGAGCACGATACCGAACCGAACAGGGCAAAAGCGTAGCAGAAGCACGGAAAGGAGTGGGAACACTGAACAACATTAGGACTGAGTGAGCGGGAGACGCTCAGGGTTGCCGCTAATTGCCAAAAAACACTTTGCTTGGGCTTAAAATGGACCTGGTTGTGATCACTCGTCTGAACTCGTCATTTTGTCTTTTTTTATACTTTGCTTAAGAAAAACTTAGTAAGTTACTTATATCACCAAAATATTATTTTTCTGGCATGAACGTAATTGAAGCGTTTGAACTAGTTACGAGACTTCAATCGCTGTAAACATTGTCTAAATCACATTTACTTTTGCTGTCTGGCACGGCAGAACTTAAAGGTCATTTGAAAATCCTAAAGGCCTTTGGCACAAAGGTCCTTTTAGGTGCCCGTTTGACAGAGGTATTAGACACTCTAGTCAGATACCCTAATTTGTGCTGATTATAATTGTGCTCTATAAATAAAAAATACCTTGTGTGGTAATGGTCTTATCTATTGTCACGAATGACAAGGGATGAGGCTATAATAACTGAAGAAACTAAATGTTTAATGGGGCGAACTTGTGCCCAAAAATAAAAAGGGAACAGAATAAAGCAGAGCATTGTGGGCGTCGAAGTCGGTGTGACAGCAGAGTCGAATGCTAAGGCGAAACTGGCTCCGCTCGCTTTGCGGAATCCCTTATATACCCTCGGGGGTTTCTGTATCGTTCGGCGTAGAACTTTCGGTGCGTAGAACATTCGGAACTCGATCAGACGAGAATGTTCTGGAACTTACGAGAAGGCCACATTGAAAGAATAAATAAAAGGACAGTCCGCTAACTGGAATCGAACCTACACCTTCCGCGCGACAGTCAAGCACGGTAACCACTCGGTCACGCACGCGCTTGCTCGCCAACGCGCATGGCAATATTTAACTGCCTCTACAGTGGTCAGGGAATTTCACCTTAAATTGTCTGGGAAAATCTCAAAAAGTCAGGGAATTTAAAAAATATAATTTGCTAGACACTCTGAAAAGTTTTGGCATTCACTATTCAACATTTTGGCTACTATTCAGCACTGTTTGATTCGAATTTGATTTGAGCTAGACTTCCACAATTTTCACACCCCAAGGATAAAATGTAAGCTGCTGAGCATGTATGTGAATGCAACTTTGTTTTAAAAAAACTCAGAATGGGTGCATCTTGATGCCAGTTTGATACCTCGACAAATAGTGAGTAAGGATAAGAAGGTTTATTCGGTAATAAAAATACAGATACAAAGCCACTGGCCCGCTTAAGCCTAGTATGCTTGTGTATTGCGGGAACCGGCAGTACATTCCCAGGTTTCAGAGTGTAGGCATAAGACATAACTGAATAACCTACACATGAACACATAGCAATAAGTTGAAACTAATGTATGTGCACAATGTATTGCATTAAATGGGTACTCCGGCAATTTTTCGGCTACCATAACAAACTATATTTTATGAATCCCCAGCCTTTACCCTTTCCAGTATGCTATTTAGTATCGCCAAATTCGGAATAGTTATTGTGAAATCGGCAAATTAAATTGATGCCAAAACAACTTTCATATATGTTTGTGCTTTTCACTGCCGTGACATCAGTGGAAGGCTGACTTGCAAGTAGAGCAGGCAGTCAAAAATAGACTATGCCAGGCATTTGTTTTGTGCTGCTGTGCGGGGGCTGGAGCACGCTTTCAAAGCATTCATTTGACACCATGAAACTGTTTGTAATCAGTTAGGAACAAAGCCTACAGTTCAAAGAGTGAACCGCTGCCTGCCGCTGGCGTCACTTTTTCATTGTTACGAGTAGATAATTTTGTTTTCAAAAACACAATGAGAACGAAAATGTAAATTCAATAACTTAGCTTAAAAATATTATTTTGGCCTAATATTTGGGATACTATTTCAGCAATATTTCTTGGTGTGTTTAGCAAATTTTCAGGCAAATCAGAGACCATGAAGAAAACGCCGGAATACCCCTTCAAAACAAACATCAGTGTTGCACGCCCCACACCCCAAGCGTCATAATCATGCCAAACACCTCAGCCCCCCCCCCCCCCCCTTTGCAAAAAAAAAAAAAAAAATATTCTTGGCATGGCAGTTGTACATCACGTCAAACAGTTGTTGACACAGGTGGAGGTTCTTGAAGCTTGGCAGGTACCTGCCTAACAACGCCAACTTGCTAGGTGACCAGCCAATGGGAATAGCAGCAGCCACAGATATGGATGCCACCAGTTAAACCCATGTCCATTTGGCTGCTGCAGTGTGACTTTTACAACCAACCACCAGGATCACAGCAATCTGACCCTTTTCCATGGAGACCCCTGTGGCACATTGTGTTACTTTTTCATAGGCACTCCAGTGCATGCAAGTTGTAGAAGGATAATCATTGAGTACTAAGGTCCATTCAGGCTCTATTGTTTCAGTACTTTGTAAATACCCGGTAACCATAGATTCTATTAGTGAAAGCAGCTACATCTAACCTGTACCTTGACAACTCTGGTTTATCTTAGGTTGCAGAAGAAGAATCTGCCGTCGAAGAAGAAGAGGGACAGGTGATTGGCTACTTTCAGCTCGATCACTCCAGGCTTCAGCTGGTGGAAGGTGAGAACACCTTCTACCTCCCGCCGGATGCACTCGGGGAGCATGTCCTGATGACTGAAGATGGAAAAGAAGGGCAGCAGATCATAGTGGTGGTTGAAGAAGGCTCAGAAGATGCAGTCGTCCAAGCATTCGATGCCCGTGCATTGCTGGGTGATCAAACAACTTTTACAGTGGACCAACTGCAAGGTGCTCTTTCTGAGTCACTATCCCTACAAGACCAGTTTGCAGGAATGACGACCATCACTACGGGAGAGCAACAGCAGTTGCTTATTTTATCTGAGGATCCTGATGAGAAAGAAGGCCCAGGCTTCGAGGATACTGCAGTCGTCCCGGGAGCATCTCCCGGGGAAGAGAATGCTGACACAGAAAACACGCTGCTCTACCAGCAAGGCTTGGAAGAGGTACCTCCCGAACAGTGTAGCACTGCTAGTGAAGCAGGTCATGGAGAGCTGCAGCCAAGTCTAGAGGAACTGCCTGAAGGAACTGGTGACCTGAACAAATCTCTGGAGACTCTGGATAGTGGCAGTGATGTTCTGAAAAATTCTCTAGGTTTAGAGGTATGCTCGGGCCCCCTGCCACTAAGTGGGAATCTCAAGTTTGTGGCTGAAAATGAGCAGGTGTCGGAAGAGGGGCTCGGGAAGTGCACTGGAGCCGAGCTTGGGATGCTACCACCAATAATGGAAGGTAATTCTGAGTGTAGTAAAGCACAAATAGAGTCTGGATTTGGGGCTCCTCAGGCAGGGAGTGAAGAGGGTGGCTGCAGCAGGATCTCTGTTGATCCTGGGAAGAATGACGTGGTGCAATGTCATTTACTGCCTACTGTACTGATGAGACCAGAGGAACCTAGTATTGGCCAAGAAGGATATCAGGAACAGCCCAAGACTACTGGCCATGATGGAAATGACACATTGACCATGATCACCGAAGGTTTTCACAAAGAACTTCTGGAACAAGTACCTCCAACTGGTGCTCAAGACGAAAGTGTTCCTGGCACGGCTGTGTCGGAGCCATCTCAAGCCGCCTTGCTTGCTGCTTCTGAGCATTATGACCCACTCTCTTGTGGCAACGGTATTGGAGAAGGAGACGAAAGCTTTCGTGAGACAGTTGCTCACATAAACAACCTTCCTGATGTTCAAGGCGTAGAGAAGTCTGAAGAAAAATTAGTGGACAGAAGTGAAAATGTCCTTGATCTGCAACTAGATTGCAATACTCAGTCTAGAAGTATTTGCAAAGAAAGAGAAACAAATCTGGATCAACATAATTGTTTCAATGTGAATGAACTCTTCAGGGAAGAAAAAGAAGAAAATCTGAAGGATGTGAACGAGCTGTTTGACAAACAACCTGATGTTAACAGAGATACCTTGTTACACTCAGTGTCAAAAGTGGGTTTTCATCACAACATCCTTCACAAGAACTCTGAACTTGACATTGACAATGAGTCTGAAAATATGTCTAGTGAAATATCTCCTGTGAAGTGTCGGGGGGAAAGTGAAATGAGTTATGGTTCTGAAACTGCTGTGGCAGCTGAAGCAATTCCTTCCGAAACTCCTGCTGATTTTGAACAAAGCAATCCTAATCAAATGACATCTAGGAGTGCACTAATGAAAGATGAGGAGCAGATTCAAGTCATAAGTGCCAGTGATGGTCATGCATCAGTTTTGGAGCCTGTCAAAGAAAGTGAGCCAGGCAGTTCCCTGAGAGGAGTCTTGTTTGAAGAAGCAGAAAGTCATTTGATGGTACCAGATCTGGAGCATAAAAAAGATGTGATAAAAACCAAAGACCTTGACTTTATGGAAATGGATAAAGATAATTGTGTGGTCAGAGAAACAATCACGGATGCCACAGAACATGAGGCACTTCAGCTTAGGTCTGGTGCTGATGCAGGCAGCACTTATGAAAATACAGATGATCAGTTACAAGATGAGTTGCCGAGAAGCCCCAACAGCACTGAAGATCAAGGCCAAGATAATTGTGAAGACAGGTACACATACTCTGCAGATCATGATAGGTGTTTGGAAGGGACTGCTCCTCAGTCGATAAAAGAAGCCGAGTTTTTTTACCATGAGCTGCAGGAACAAGAGAAGGACAAGCCAAAAGGGAAAGCCTTGTCTACAGACAGCTCAATAGTGTTGGAGTCTGGGACATCAGGGAGCAAAGAGCATGACAGCAGCAGAGAGCTTAGTGACCTTGATCAGTCTGGTGAAAAACTGCTGGCTGCACTTGATTTAATGCCTTGCCAGGAGGCTTCAAATCTACCAACCAATGGCGTGGCCAAGCCCCCACCAACTAGCAAGCCACGAGACATCTTCCCAGATCTGAAGCCGAAAAGGAAACGGTCAAGTTTGTCCCAGGATGAGGCAAGCTCATTAGGTAAAAAGCGCTGGAGCCTCCGTACACCCACTACGCCACGAAAGCGAGTTATCATTCCTGACAGTGATGACGATGACTTTGATGTTTATGAGAGTTACGACATTCTGGATGATACTCAAAATAACAAATCAGAGGAAGCTTTCGATGCACTGCTCAGCTTCTTCAAGATAGAGCAGGCCCAGCAGGAAGCAGCTGAAGCTGCAGGTGCAAAGAAAAAGAATGCCAAAAAATCTCCTAAAGGGGCAGCTCCAAGAAGGAAGACACACAGGAAGTCGCTCGAAGCCACTTGTTCGACTCCAAAAGAAATGCAGTCACCCAAAGAAGTACCTGCTGCAAAGGAAACACCTTCACCAAAGAAACAGCGAGTGAAATTGTTGGAGAATGTGACTAGGAAAAATTCTGACATGAAGAGACAGGAGAATATTTGCACAGCCCCTGTACCTTCACCAACAAAACTAGCACGAAAGCGGCGATCCGAGCCCACAGAATCACTGCTCCCAAAGAAGGATGTGTTGGCTGAAAGCTGCAAACGTATTCCATCAGTGAGCGACACGTTTGCAGGTGACATCCACATTCGATGCCAGAAGCCAAGTTGTTCATCCGACAAAGGTATCCCACGTTATCACTGCTCCAAGTGTGGCTTTCGTTCAGCTCGAGTGGAGAACATCATATGGCACCACAAGCAGGACTGTCCTTACACAAAGAACCTGCACAGATGGGATCCAGAGCCATGGAATCAAGCAGACGTCCCCGACAGAAGTTTGCAACAACCTGTGTAAGTTTTTCTGTGTGTGCATGGACTACCATGGCTCATGGGAAGACTCAGTGACCTGAACGAGGCATTGGTAGTTTTACGTTACTTCCACCTTTTTTGGGGTTCTTTTTTATATGTTTACTTTAAGTGTGCATGTCAGCCACTGTCTTCGAGAGATCCCCGTGCAGGATGAAAGGTGGCTAAAAATGTATTGTGTGTTTTGAGAAGTGTAGGCATGGACCTGCTTGTGCTGTCAGTGAAGTGTTTGAGTTGTGGTACTCTGAAAAGTGAAGAACTCTGAGGCACAGAAGGTAACTCAGTCACCATGAAGCATGTTCATTTCAAGCTATTGCAACCACGTGGGAGCACTCTTATAGTTGCTTGCAGTGTATTCAAGTTGTCAACAGTCAAGTAACATGAGCTGTAGGTTGTGCACCCGATACATATGTGTGCTGTCCTTATTATTTGTCTGATTCAATTTCTTGCAAGATCTGAGCTAGTGCTGTCCATCTGCAGTGATTTCCCGTCGGTAGTTAGTTATGGTGTAACTTGGTGGTTTAAGTTGTTAGGCTCTGCTTTACATGGAAAATTCTGTTTGTCATTAATTGTTTGTTTCTCCAATTGATATGATCTTACTTTCACCAAAACAGTGAAAAGAAATCATGTAACATCAGCAAATGTGTGAAGAAATTAAATGCTACTATACCTTATTTTTTTTATTTTTTGTATGTTGACATTCTAGGTTTGACTTAATAGGGGGAGGATTACATTTGGTCATTGCTTAAATTGCCTCCTTCAACCACATTTTCGTTTGCCTTTTTTCCCCCTTATACACCTTTTCCGCGTAGTCGTCGCCATCTTGCGTGTTGCAGCGACAGCCGCGCCGTCTGGCGTCTGGCGTACGGTTGTTGTGCGCCCATTTTGGTATGCGGAGAGCAGCGTTGTTCCTAGCTCCTGCTTTGTCCCCATTGACCCCGTGCATCGTATCTTCATTGTTTTCCTTTTAGTGAGTTCTTAATTTGTTTGTTATTGAAAGTGTGAATTACTCTTGTGTTCTGGCGTGTTTATTCGCCCTCATGGCGCCCGTTGTTGCACCAACAGCACCGAGAGGTTCGTCGCCAGCGTCGCCGGTAATCGAAATCGGAGGCATGTTCACTTTTCCTGAGGACGTTTACCAGTGTTTACTCTTCGCGTGTTGTTGTTTGTGAAGAATGACTGCCTTCTGCAAATGACTAACGGAGGGTTTCTATGCGCGAGCGAGGGCGACCCTGGGCATAGAAGTATCATCGTTTAATCGTAAAAATACTCACAATGGGAGTTGGCGACGCGGGCCGAACGGTTTATTGTTATGGTGCACCGTCGAGGTACGATCGCTAGCACCGGGACATCTCTAGTTCGTATGACGCCCAGATGCTTCGGAACTATTCAGGAGATGGTGAAAGGGAGGGGGGGGGGGGGGGGGGGGGGGGAGGAGGAGGAGGAGGAGGAGGAGGAGGAGGAGGGGGGAGAACGACGACGATTTTGCGCCCTCTTTTTGTATTGTTTCCATTAACGTACTTTAACGGGCGTCGCTACCGAGCAAAACACAAAATTATAGTGCACATCCTCGTAGGAATGAACGGAATGAAAAGCAAAACATGAGTAGACAATAACAATCATTACACCCAGGGTCTTACATTTGCACCACAAGCTGCAAAATTCGTTCTGCATTTGTCTTATCGAGGCCTGTTACTGCACTTGTAGATGTCCGTTTCTATACTGCCTATTTGCTTTTTTTTTTCTATGTGCTGATATTGCATAGCTTCCCCGCTGATATCAGCGGGGAAGCGATGCAAAATGTATACGTTACAGCCGCATTCGCTTTGCGGCTTCTTGTGTTTGGTGCACAATTTGTCGCGCGCTATCTTCCGTTTTCGGAAATTGCTGCTGCAGCCAACGACTGCGCAGTGGCAGCCCGATGACCAAATATGCGCGGACATGATACATCGACGTATTAACCCACCTTATTACAACTCACTTTGCTGTCAAGGGCTTCAAAACCCATTTAACGCGCACCACTTCAGCATCTTGCCAGCCGGCTAGGCCTGCTCCCGCATACCGGAAGTGTTAGAACCGGAAGCACTACTCCCGCTGTGCGCCGAGTCGCCGAGTCGAGGCTACGCACGTTACGCGCTGGGTCGAGGTTAGACGGAAAAGGTGTATAGGCAAGGCACTCAAAATTTTTTTAAAACTTCATCCATCTGGTTCCTAATGTTCAAAAACTGTTTAGACCTTGTTCTGTCTCCAATGTTCTGGTGGCAAGCCATATCACTCTTCTAAAAACTAGTTTTTTTTTGTGTGTGTGTTATGGTTTTGAGATGATTACTGCACTAAAGAGTAAGTAAAAACCACTGATCTCTATATAGGGGTCTGGATGGTGCTTAGCTCCTCTCCGCGCCTGGCGCAGATGAAGTCACCGGAAGTTTGATGCTTGTCTCGGAAGCAGTGGTGTCACTAGGGTCAGCCGCACCCGGGGCAGTGGCCCGCCGCAACATCCCCCCTGCTCTCGTGGCCCTCCGACAACTCCCCCCCCCCCCCCCCACCCCCACCCCGTCTCTCGTGGCCCGCCGCGACACCCCCCCCCCCCCCCTTTCACTGCTTAGCTGCACCCCTCCAAGCGCTGCACCTCGTGGCGGCCCCCCCCCCCCCCCCCCCCCTCCCTTTGTGACGCCACTGCGCGGAAGTCGTGCGGCGACATTTAGTCTGTTTCGGTTCATGCTTTCTTGTCTTTCAGTGAGTTTTAATAATCCCGTTTTGAATAATATCTCAATAATAAAGCATTTGAATGTGGGACATATGCACACTTGATCAACTAGAATCTCAAAATATTCACATCCATTGGCTTCCCAGCAGACTTCTCGGGTCTGCATGTGCTGTTAGTGCAAAACAAGCAGGCTCTTTCGAGACAATCAGAAAATCCAGCGCCCTGGACGCTGTTCAAAACCAGCGCTCAGAAGAGTTAAAAAGCCTGTCAAGCGCTCACTTCCAGGACAAGCCGCTTACTTTCGGTGGCTTCATACCTGTTTGCCATCCAGCACCCTAGTAGACATCCGTGGTAAAAACAGGCCTCTTCCTGGTTTCTGAAGACATGTTTCATGAATAGACAACATTTGTCATGGCAGGGTTAAACTGAGAAGCCCTATTTGTCTGTGTGTTTATTGCAGTACACTTCTTTTGGAGCCAGTGGCGTACCAACTTGTTTTTGAGTGGGGAGGAAAACCAGAACCCCCCCCCCCCCCCCCCCCCCCCCGGGCCGGGGGGCGGTGCCCTTGGTATCCCTTGGCAAGTGTTTACCCTGCCCAGTGGCGGCTGTTTCAGGGGAGGGAGGGGGGGGGGGGAGAGGGAGGGGAGGGGACAAGTGCCCCCCTTGCTCCCCCGGTTGGTATGCCCATGTTTGGAGCCTTTGCTTGCAACAGTCTTAGTGAACTATTCCCAGGATATCGAGCCATAACTAGATTCACAAGGTGTTTCATTCACATGTGTTCACTGCAAGATGGAAGTCTTACCCTGAAATAATTATTCTAACGTGGAGAAGTCATAATAATAGGGGTTGACTACTACTGGCTTCTGTGACACCTAATCACAGTATTCAAGAGCATAACAAGGCTTGGGCCCATCCTAACAGCTCACGAATATGTGTGTCCCCTCTACATATTTTGCAAGAGGTGAAGTACCATTAAGATAGCTTGCCTAATAGGGTAAAACAGTTAATGTAGTCATTCACTAGCCGGAGAGTCCCAAGTTTCAAAATGGCATCCGGTGATTAGTAACGTACCTGCGGAAAGCTTTCCTTTTCTAAATTAAGAAGGTGGTAATTTATGCAGTACTGAAGCAGTTTTTGTCTGCCCACCTTAGAACTGAGTGCACATGATTTAAGCCTTAATCACATGATTAAATCATGTGATTTAAGCCTCAATATCAAGAGGTTACCTGATGTCTGTAGATATTACTTTTGTCAAACTGCCTACATAAGGTGTCTTTATATGCTTATCATAACATGAGAGATGACTCCATAGTAGTGTATGGTAGCTTTGATTTTTTTTTTTTGCAGGTTTTTGGAAACTGCTGCTAATTAGCTTCGGATTGGTTGGTAAAGTAACTGAACTCTCATTGTCTGCAACTTCATTGATGACATTGAAGTGTTCTGGCAGACAATTTCGTGCTCAGTGAGAGCAGCTTAAGTTTACTGTGTGGTGTTGAAGCAGCGAATGTGAATTCAAGTTTGTTGTGTGCACAGATTTGCATGCAATCATTTGTCTGATATTCTATAAGTGACACATAAGAACAGCCACTGATTGAGCATTGCATTGACTGAGGTACTGTACAGTGTGGTCCGTAGTTTTGAATGCATGGAACTCTATCTAGTTCATATAGTACTGCTTTGGTCAATTCTTGCAATTAATTACTGCAATTTTTTTTTTTTTTTTTTACTTGGCATGATAGAAACTGTTGGAAAATCTACAAGGAGCTACAAATAGATTTTCAGTGGGGCACCTTTGGGGATAATTAGGATTAGAATTCATGCATAGTGATTTCTCTTGAAAGGGTCATGATTTCAGTCTCCTCTCGTCTTGTTGCATCGTATTACTACTGATGCTGCTTTTGTGTGTGTGATTATTGTAAATCAGTTCTGATTATAAAGTAAACGTGCAAAGAATGGTGGCTATGTCGTGCATTTTGACAGAAGTTTTGACAGAATTTTGAAGTTTTACGTGCCATACCAACAAAGGGTATCTGGCACACCCCAGCGGAGGGCTGAGGATTAATTTCGACCACTTGGGGATGTTTCGACGTGCAACTGAAATTTCGGTTACATGGCGATTTCTCTAGAAAAAGCTCCGTCAGATTGCGGGCACCTCGGCCGGGATTCGAACCCGCCACCTGGCGATCCGTAGGCCGGCGCTTTGCCTCGGAGCCACCAAGGCATTCTGTCAGGTACACTGCCATGGTCGTTCCAATATCCAGTTATAGTTTGATGATACAAGTGAAGGCATGCACCAGAAGCTCCTCCCATACTGTGAGTACTGCCAGCCATTGTTTCTCCGCGATGTGAAAATAGTGTGCTACCGAGGCAATAGCATGTCCATCGAGGGTGCAGCCATTCCTGAAAGCATCATGCTGACATGTAACTCGTCATGGCTGCTGCCTTTCCTGGTTGGACAGCAGAGCGATTTGATTCCGTGGCGTTGTGGCTTTTATTTGGCACATTTGGATCAAGCAAGGTAGCACTGATAGGGTGTCTAGCGAAAAAAAAAAACCCGGAAATTGTCAGGGAAATTTTAATTACCGGGAAAAATCGGGGAATTGTCTGGAATATTGTCAAAAAGCGAGCCCAGTTAGGGAAAATGAGCCGGAAACGCCATCGACGAAAATAATACCTGGAGAAGGGGAAGAAGAGGGTCAAAGGACAAACAAATCTCCAAGCACTGCTAGGTGACTGGTGAGCGACCGAAAAAATCCGCCTGGTCCGGTTATCGAACCCGGGACCTCTCCATTACAGGTGGAGCGCTCTACCAACTGAGCTAACCAGGGGTTAGACGGCAGTAGAGGAAACGGGTTTTATCAGCTGCCACTAACACCAACAAGGGTGAAGCTTGCAAATTAATTTGTAATGCAATTAAATGCAAAGGTGCAAGCGAGCTGGACAAGAATAATCCCAGTGTTACTGCGGAGTTCTTGCCGTCTCTTGGTTTCCAGATGTCCGTTCGTTTGGCACGTATATTCCTCATGCTGGAAAGCGCCGATTTCGTGTTCGCGCTAACAGTGTTTGACAGTGCACAAAAATACGTGTACGAAGCCGTTTTAGCACCGTTTTTAATGCAGTGAATTTGAAAGAAAATCTCCGTAAAGGCCTGTCCAAACAGGATACTACAAAACTCACGACTCCGGCAAATCGTGCCGCGCTCCGCTTCCGGCCGTCGGAGGGAAATTTCCCTCCGTCAAAGCTCCCGGGGGGAAACTTTCCCCCCCCCCCCCCCCCCCTTCAAATCTCCCCCTCGCTTCCTCCACGGCGGCCTTGCTCTGCTCATCACGTGGGTCCAGGGAGCCACTCACACGCTCTGTTGGCTGTCGGTCAATCGCTCAAGGCCTCCGCTCACAATACGGAACCGCGTCGGACGCCATCACGACGAAAGTGAATCTCGACAAAGAAAGCAGATCCGAGGCGGGCGAAACGCACCCTTAGACGCAGGAATGTCCCAAATCCACCCGAAGCCGGACCCCCTTGGCCTTTGAGCCGAGGCGACGGCGGTACGCGAGGTCGTTGGCGAGGTGAGCATGACGCAGGTGGCGTGTGATGTCAGAGAAAAGTGGAGGAGGCGTGGAGAGCAGTCGTGATAGTGAAAATTTTCACGACTCCTGCAAAAATTTTCACGACTCCGACAAATCGTAAAAATAAAAGCGTCCGCTTCGATTTTCACGATTTGTCGGAGTCGCGCGTTTTGTAGTGTCCTGTTTGGACACCCCTTAACTGACCAACTATTTCGTGTGCCTGAATGAGAAATGTTCCAAGCTACCTAATACGTACGAATTATTCGGGATATTTGCTCTTCATGATCGAGCGCAGGGAGAAAATGCACTCTTTCTCATAGAAATGCATTACCGGAAGTAAATTTTCGACTGGTTGTTGTCTACTAGCGCCAGTTCGAACCTCTAGCGTACATTATAATAACTCTATGGTTGGGACAACGTATTCGAATCTCCAGCTCGTTGCTTGCCCTCCCGCGGCGGAAGCGGGAAGCGCTCTAGTGCGGGTCCCCCGATTCTCCTGCTCAGCGGGCACGGCGGAACTGCTCGTGATCGTGGCTCCCGAAATTTCATTTCCGAATGCAAACAGCACTCTTCACTGCCCCAACGTAGGGCTGCAGTCGGTATGGGATTGTACCTTAACTGGCTTTCAACGCCAACGAAACGTGCTGTAGTGAGCAGACGTGCAAGCAGGTAGGCGTATAACATATAACATAAGTATAACAAACTAAAAATAGTTTGTTATACTTTAATTGCCTTGAAATTGCCATCCTTCATTGCACAAATGTTTCGAAATACCCATTCTCTATATATCTGAGATCAAGTTCCGCATCCCATCGAATAAACATGAATGAAGCTATATTGCATATTCTATTTGAGCATTTTTCATTCTACAGACATTTTTCCCGAAAGCATATAAGTTAGAGATAGTCCGCGCTTCCCCGTTGATCCGTGCCTCGTGCAAAACCGACTGCGTGAGCAGGGGAGCGAGCGGGCCCCGGCGAAGGGGGGGGGGGGGGGGGGGGGGGGGGGGGGTAGCTTTGGCATTTCGGGAAAATTTGACCCCCCAAACCGCCCCCCCCCCCCCTCCCTCTGCCAATGCCACTGCTCAGAAGACCTTCCACAGCCCTGTGGACAAAGATGGCAGCACGCAGAAGGCGATTTTTGCAAAGGTCTATAGCAGTGCGACTGCGCTTACCCAGCTGCTACCGGGAATCTGACCGTGAATGGGTCGACGACACAATATTGTGGCCCAGACTACAGACACCATGTAAGTTCATCACATTTGTTACGTTTTTGCTAGAAATAAAAGTAGTTGAAGCCCAGTGCGACTTTAACAAATAGTTGACACAGCAGTGAGTTCAATGAGTTGACACGGCAAGGTTATTGTAGTCTTATCCATCGCTGCATGTGCGTACTTTACTCGTCGCGGTCTTGTTTCTCGCTGCATTTGGGCACTTTAATCACGTGGGCGATTCGGCAAGCGAAAAAACTTGGCCATCAGCGACGGGCTGGGTCGTCGCTGGGGCAGATTGCTTGGTGTTGCTCGTCGAACCGCTCGGGTGTAGTGGATTCCTAGTAAACTTCTCTCGTCGCCCGGGAGTCGCTCACATGCGTCTTCGGCGCCGCGCCTCGTAGCTCATCAGAAAAGTATCGTGTTCGACGTTGGGTGTATCGAAATGAGTTACAGCAGACAATCTATACGTTGGGTATAAAGTCTTGCGCGAACGAGTAGTCGCTAATTTGCAAGCGCGGCCCGAGAAAAAGTGCTGCCAGTCCCGTCTTAAAGATGCTCTGCTCGGGTTTTTCAGTGTGAATCGGTGCAGCGTAAACGGCACCAAGCACGGACAGTCCATGTGCTTCAGCGGGGCATGTTCAATGCACACAGCGTGTTTCCAGACCTCGTTGTCGCCGCTGCAGTTTTTGCAACCCACTACAGAGCACCTCTTGCCCTTTGGACGCCGTTTAGGCAATGGCGGCCTGCGGAGCGCGCCGACTGGTGGTGTCTCAGGTAACTGACGCTCTCCCGAGTACGTTACGGAGCCCCCAAGCTGCAACCAATGCAAGAAAGCTACTCGTCCCGACGTCGAACACCTTCTTTGGGAGTGTGAGCATTTTAAAAAGGAGAGGGAAGAAGCTATAGACCGACACGCGGGCTTGACGTCACGGAGCTGCGGCGGCGCTGCGATCGCGCCGGAGCCGGGGGGTGTGGGCAAAAGCTCGCACGTTTCGCATGGGCGTCATAGTACTTCAGCATGCCGCGAAGCTGTGTTGCCGTTAATTGCACCGAAATATACAAGAAAAGCAGCGGAATGAGTTTCCACAAGTTCCCGGCAGTCTCTGAAAGGCACAGAAGGTGAATAATATCCGTGGATCGAAAAGAATGGTCGCTTCGCACGAACGACTGTTTGTGCGGCAAACACTTTCTTGAAGGCGAGTGCGGCTTCCATTTCAATCTCCGTCCCGATGCTTGCTTATGTACAGGGAAACCGTTGTCTGATCGAGACCACCCGGATTTTGTTCCCATGGTGTTCACGCACAAAGCACCGGCCAAGCGCTCGTCGGAGGCTCGCTACGCCCGTGCTATCCGGCAGAAGGGGATCGGCGACAGAACGGCAGTGTTGTGGGCGGTACCGAAAAAAGTAACGAAATACGTTACTCGTTACTTGCAAATAAAAGGTACGCGTTACTCAGCTACGTTACCTAAAAATAAAAGGAACGCGTTACCACTACCGATAAAAAGTAACGCATGTTACTTCTGCGTTGCTTTTTTAAATTATGATTTAACACATTTTACGGTTTTGACGATATAGGTCAAATATCAAGAAACATTATGTTCATGCAGAAACTGAACATAATTACGTTATCTCTTTTTACGGTTTCACCTAAATACTTACGAGAAAAAACGCAAAGAAAAACATGGCTTGACGCCTAAAACACGGAAAAATTGAAGTGTAAATTCATTAAGACTTGGGAAGCAGTAATGAGTAACGTAACTACTTTATTTGAAATAGTAAATAAGTACGTTACCCGTTACTGTGTCGAAAACGTAACGAGCTACTACGTTACTGAAAAAAAAGTAATGCGTTACCAACAACGCCGTTACTTGTAACCTGTTACCGCCAAGATTGCAGAACGGACAAAGCGTTACTGCTTGTCTTGTCCTGTGGTCATGAGGGTAGGAAAAATATCATACCTTGAGTTGAAAACGCTGTGTGCATTTAATCAATTAATTAAAGGGGCGATGCAACGATTTTTGTATTTTGCGCAAATACCGCTTAGAACGAATCCCTGACGTTAATGACCTGTGAAATACCCGTTCGTTTTTCACTACACGCAATCGAAGTCGCAGAAAAAATAAAGAAAAAACGAGCAGAATTCATCACCTCAACTCGCAGCCAGAACAAGCGGCCACGTGATCTGGAGCCGATTATATGCCGCCAATGTTGATCATAGCCATGCGCTGGGGTTGGCAAGGCACAAGACACGCGCTGAGTTCCGGGCATTGTTATGGTTCGGCTGTTGTCGTCATGGCAGCGATTGGTCACACGACACTACCCGAATGCTTCTCGAGCTATAGATTATCACAAACCCAAATCGAGTGCCCACGCAATGCTCGGGTCCAGTCTATGAGCCAGATTCAAATATCGTCACTGGGCGGTACTGCTACCGCCCAGCTACGTCATCAGGTTTTGCGAAGGAGAGATTGAATGAAAAAGCTCGGTTTTGTCCTCAAAATTACAGCGCAAAAAAGAGTTTCTTGGTCAGTGGCTTTGCGTGCGAGTATCCTTGAGTGCTACTAGTGCCAGTAAGCTCGTGTAAAGTGAAAAACATTCCAATTGAATATTGTTGCACTGCCCCGTTAATACACACACTTCCGCAGACCCACAGTCTGCTGATCCCGCCGGCAGTGCAGAAACCGACTCGAAATAATCCTAGACCTCGAGAGACTTGTACGCCTGCACCGTGTCGGCCGTGAACAGGCTTGGCGATAAAACTAAATAAACGACGACGTGAGCCCTCGACTTCCGTGGCAGCAACGTTACGTCGAAAGTCCAGCAGGCCTTGTTTTCGGCGCACGGATCCTCTTAGGCAACGCCGTCCACGCACAGTTTGTTTCGATGCCGCTGCCGTTCAGGCTCGGGCAACGAGCTCAAATAGTCGGGCATAGCATACGACATAGGTTGTGAGGAAATACGACGCACAAATAAAGGCACAAGCGTCCCTACAACGTCAACAACGAGCGCACGCCATAGAACGCAATGGCGAAAACACGGAGAGCCGGGCTGCTTTTGCCCACATAGCTATCGCGCATGCGCGGCCTTCCGGCCGTGTTGGTAAACAGAGCCGCTCCGCGTGTCGGTCTATAGCCACCCTAAAGGATGAAGAACGACCGGAAGCCTGGATCCGGCCACCGGAAGCAGGCGAAGAGACAAGACTGAGATTTCTGAGATCCGTGGTCTTCTACATGGAGAAAACGGGACTCAGCCAGTCATTCTGACCCTGTTCCCCCCTCCCATAAGCGCCATGCCGTAGTGCTCCGCCCGCCATCAAAGATGGTACCAATAAACGTGTTTTCACTCACTCACTATAAGAAAGGAGGAGGCAAGCAAAAGTGGAAAGTGCGAAATGTACGTCGGCCTTTAAAGGGATTCTTCAACGAAATTTGAAATATACTCGTCGTGTTCAGAAATAGGCTGAATATGATCCACAGTATCCGTAAATGACAATCGCACGTTTGTATTTTGAGATGAATGTTTGGTGCTATAGCGGCTGTGACAATTGCAGACAGTGTAACTTGATGGCTCAGATATCCCCGGCGGGGCTACAACTTTCGGGCTTCTTTTGCTTGAATATTTATATATTCTCGTTACACCCGCAGAGCATGTACGGAGAGCCAACCTTTGCCAACTATACGGAGGAAGCTCATGCAGCTAATGACATTCCGAAAAAACGTTTTAATCTAAAACTCGGCTGTTCTTTGAGATTAAGCTTGGCATAGTAGTTAGAGCTTTATATTCAGTGCCAAAATGCAGAACGTGGTTTTAAAACATACTTTTCATTGTCGCCGGTTGCTTCAATGGAGCGAGTACGTTGCAAACAAGCGACAAAAATGGCCCGGCGGCTTCGACGCTGCTCGCGACGTCAAAACACTGTTGACGCAGCGAGCGAAACGAACGCTGCCAGGCAAGTTCGTCGGTTCTTCGCCGTATATTTGGAATGTCCAGAGCGCAGCACATGCGGCATTGCCAACCTAAACTCGTGTTTTCACGTGTTCTGGATGCAACTCGAGAGAACGAAAGCGAATAATTGTTGAATATTTTTGAAAGCATGTTGCAGTTCGGCAACGATAACTTTTAAACTTAGAGAAGACCTTAAACCAGCAATGTATCCTTCCAAATTGTATTCAATTGCACTTCGTCTGGATATTTTCTGTATGAAAGGAACACTTACTTGTCTCTGGGTAGTTAGCTCATTCGTCAGGGTCGAGAGGACAGGTGTAGAGATATGATGGGGCAGAGCGGTTGTCCGGTCGGCGAATCTCAACTGGGCTAAAGGCCGACCACGACTGCAGCATGGACGTTTGGGAGCCGGTGTTCACTCGAACGGGCACAGGCACTGTTTATTTAATTTTGAAGGGCTCGTTTTCCCCCAAGTCCCTAGGTAGGGAATTCGAAGCCTCAGTTGTAAACCAGCAAGCCCCGCCTCTGTTCCGTTCGACACACACATATTCGCTCCTGCAAAGCCGCGCGAAAGTTCTGCCGTCAATCCACAGAAGTCGCGTTTAACTCGAAAAGTAAAGACGGCGCCAAGGGGAGACAAGGGGTAGCGGGCGCCTTTCCTAAAATATGTCCCGCCACCCTAAGTTGAAACGGCGTTGTATACAAATAAATGCCTACGGCGTCGGCTTGAGGACCCCGTGTAAGCAGCCTCCAGCCTTTAGAGTGCTCGTACCGTTTATCTTTTTTTTTTATTAGCTTCCCGCCACGAGAAGTTGTACCGCAGGCAGTATGAAGCCCATTAGAGGAAACATCTCCCCCTTCTGGCGCTCGTCGGCTTCTTTCTGTATTCCGCGCTGCGGCGCTGATCCTCAGTGAGGGATGGAGGCGAGGACGAAATGTTTAAGCCAAGGTCGTGGGGAAGTTCGGAGCGTCTTCAGGAGAAGCTCAGACCCAGACTACACTGTACCCAGAGCATTTGCTTCCTCTCCCAGTTGAGAAGAAAAGCAATTGGTCACCTGGTAGTACAAGCTGCATTCCCCCCCCCCCCCCCCCCCCCCTGGAACGTCTCCTCCTGGTACGTCCCCTCCGCACTTCCCTTGGCAATGAGCACACCGTGCCAATAGATACCTTTGTGAGCCCGTGGTCGACAGCATCTCAAAGCAAGCCAAAAAAGACATGCCAAAAGACAAGCCCAGAACCACGAAGAAACCATCAAACGAAAAGTGATGAAAGGGCGGCCGCTAGAGAGGAAGAATAATCCGCTGTGTATAGGATCGTACCGTTGAGGAAGGCTGCTTGGCGTCTGCGTTTGGGAGCTTTCAGGGCACAAATTTTTCGCAGACAACCTCCAGGGAGAGAGAGAGGGAGAAAGAGAAAGGGGACTAGATATGTTGAAGGTATTTTCCCCCCGTGCCCGACGTGGTGGCCTTGTTTGGAAGTGTGCCTGCAGTCGAGGACCCTGATATTTGGTGCGCCTCCCCACTGTTTCTCCACTTCGAAACTCCTGGCGCCGTCCCTGTCGGGAAGACGTACCGTGACCTTGACGGAGATAAACCCCACTTTGGAAGCGTCCAGCAGGCGCGTCCACCCACCGTTGTTTTAATCCTTTGTCCCTCGCGTCGATTGCGTACGTTTTTTCTTCGAGCTGACGAAGAACCCCGGGGGGGGGGGGGGGGTGCCTGGCGAGGCGTTTGGGGGGGCGATCTCCCCCACCGCCCCCCCCCCCCCCCCCCCTTGGATCCGCCACTGCCACTGAACGATGTTAAACTTCGCTATACACGAACTCAACTCTCCTACGTCACGCCGCGGTGGTGGCGCGTCGGGCGCACTTCCGGTTTGGGGTGGTGGGCAGAAGTCGCCGTGCGAGACATGCAATCCTGTGTTCTTTTGGAAGAAACCAGACAAAAAACCTGCCTTCTCGTCAAAATGCTGCGACGGGGGCTGTACCAAGAGTCTGGAAAGGTTTGAAGATCAGTTTTCACGTGTTTCTGCCCCCTCCGTTCGTCCGAGAACGTGGATAGTAGCCGTGAAAAGGGCAAACCAGACGCTGTCGAACTACGATTGCCTGTGCAGACAACACTTTGTGGTCGCCAGATGCATTTGCTTTGTTCCAACATGAACGAGAGAAAACCGGCAAGTTGTCCGGACCACCCACGGGTTCAGTGCGTCTTCAAATACACACGGCCGCCTGATCGTTCGAACTTTCGTCGGCTCTTTCAAACTTGTCTGCTTTTTTGTCGTCTGCTCGTTCAAACAAAAGCGGCCCGTAGACCAAACTTTGACCCGGTAATTGCGATAAGAACTAAGTGCAGGCATCAAAACATTTTTGAAGGTTGGTTGGGGTAAGTAGGCTAAGTGTAAACAGATACAAGACGATGTTGATCATTATCAGTGGCCATCACCGACTTGTAATGCCCGATTATACTTGCGGTTTTCAGTATCGACGTGCACCATCTCAGCTACGGTCCATGCTTTTTCAGCCCGAGCGACGTCGCGACTGAAAATAGCGGGCAGAATCTCATCGTGGGAGTCAGGCTTTAGCGTCCATTCTGTGGCGTCCACGTGAAATGAATCGCCGCACGTTACATTATTAACGCAAAGTTTTGCCTCGTTAGTTTTACTGAAGCCGCTCAAGTAGTCAGACATTGTTAGGAGGACGAAGAATCAACGATTCCAACGCTAAAAAGAGCACGGGGACTCCCACCGACGCCGACAACAACGCAATTCAATGGTTTGTTTATGGGCGACGGCGGGCTTCTTGCCCACCATCCACCGCGCATGCGCGGCGCCGGTGGCGTCCACTAGGGGCGCTCCGGTTTGTTTGTACAAATGAGTTGGTGTATATTTCAGGCCCAATTCCTCAGTTCCATGGCAGGTATGTAGAAACGACCGACGATTCTTGGCAAAATAACGATCGAAAGGAATGTAGAGTCTGTCAAAAGCCCGCCAGCGTTCCGTTGGTGCTTATATATTGCTAATATGCCTGTCCTCTCACTATAAGAAAATGACCCCCTCGTGCATCTTTACGAGTGGCTAAAAAAAACGTTCGAAACGTAAAGAATAAAGTACGTGGGCTACGAAAGGTGTGTTTTCTTATTATTTCCTATGTCGGGCAGTTTTTATCGCGCACCTGTTCTCTGGCTTCCCCCTATTTGGAATGATTTCGAGCGTGCGGGTGATTATTTGAACCCAGAACAAGCATCTTCGCACATATTCATGAGCGGAAAAAATAAAGCAGTACTTATTTATTGCAAATCTGACTATATTACGTGGCTTTCAATTTATTTTTATCGTCTGCATGCACAAGGAGTTACTTATCCAGTGTTACTGCGTTGTTCTTGCCGTCTCTCTTGGTTTTCCACATGTCCTTCGTTCGTTTGGCACGTATGTCCCCCGTGCTGGAAAGCGCCGACGCCGTGTTCGCGCTAACAGTGTCCGACAGTGCACATAAATACATGTACCAAACAGTTTTAGCACCGTTTTTCATGCCACGATTTTAAAATAAAAACGCCGTAACTGACAAATTGTTTCATCTGCGTGTATGGGAAATGTTCCAATGTGCCTAGTAGGTACGAATTGTTCGTGATATTTGCTCTTATAATCGAGCGCAGAGAGGAAATGAACTCGCTTTTTTCCATAGAAATACATTACAGGAAGTCAATTTCGGACTGCTTGCTGTCTGCTTCAATTTGCAACAGCACACTAGCGCCAGTTGAACCTCAAGCGTACATTATAATAAATATATGTTCCAGCCACCGAAGCAGTCGAAGCACGCAAGCAATCGGGCCACCGCAACTAACCGCAAAGAGGCTTTTGTATGGATATTGAGTGACGGGTTAATCTTCTATATTCTTGTAAAGTTTAGACGTAAAAATGAAGTCTGCGCTGTGGCATTACGCAGTGCAAAGCGTCATGCTTGCATTGCGTAATAGGCATTGCCTATTAATGTGAGCTCGTTTTGAGTCTGCTCTCTAAACATCGCCCTCAAATATGGCGTCCAGTGAATACCCCTTGCATGTGACGTCATTCTCGGCCATGCCAGTATTTTATACGCCGCCAGCGTTCGCTTCGAGGTGTTATTTTCTCACCGCAGAGGTTGTAGTTCGAAGAAACCGGTAAGTAGAAATAACCGTCAGTACCCAGCAGTGGCGACACTTGCAAGCTTTGTATATACGTATGTATCGCTGCCAATGTTTCTGTGAAATGACAGTGCATATGGCTCTGATTTTACAGGAATACGACGCTCGTCGAGCGCAAGGACAAACATATATAATAACAAATAAAAATAAAAATGACAAATAAAAACAACATTCACTTTTTTTTTTTTGCCGGGGGGGGGGGGGGGGGGGGGGCGTTGCGGTTTGTGCAACTGAGTGCTGCTGAGAATAGAAGTTTAATTAGGTTTCATTGCCCTCGGCGAAGGAAAACGCAAAAGGCAGGGAGCGTAAGTACCGGTCCGCCGTCAAGAGATGAGTTAACTGCCCGCTGCTGTTCTTTCGTGAGCAAGAACCATCTTTACAAGGCAGCTTAATTGGGTTAATGGTGCTACCTCGCCAAGAAACCGCCACGTTTGCGCCGTGCAACTAACGCCTCTGTGAGGCGCCTTTGCAACTCATTTTGAGCGAGAAGCTGTTTATAACGAGCGCGCCTGAATTGCCATTGATGGACGATTGCGTCCGGCCTGAGGTGACACACAAACAGGGCTTAAATAGGGGAAGGGCCGCTCTCACGTTACTAAAAGTGTGGCAGAAGTAAGCTGTAACCGGTTAGCTGTCGCTCGTGGCTAAACTCTGTTTTTCTGTTTTGTGTACTTCTGATATATTGTTTCTTCTCTCTAGGCTGCGATACCATTTTTCAGACGCCTGCCTGCCTACAGCTCGACCTTGTTCGATAGCAGCGCGCTGTGCAGTTAAATGTGTGCCAATGATGTATTAAACCGCAGAAATCGGGACAAAAATAAACTTATTTCGAGCGTCTTTTTTTTTTTTTTTTCATAAAAAAAAAAAAAAAAAATCGGCGGATCAACTAGGAGTTATGAACTTTGATTATTAACTTTTCGTGTTTTTTACAAGTACCGACATTTTTTTAAGTGCTGGGAAGCGACTGGCGGCGCACAGCAGTAGAATGAACTGAAAGGCGCAATTTCGATACTGCGAAATGTTCTTCGTCATTCGCGTTGGTTATTTGTAAACGAAAGGTATCAGGGGACTTAGGAAAAAAAAGATGAGTGAATTTTTTACAATCTGAATGCGCGAACCTGCGTGATGCATCGAGACGAAATGGGGAAAATACGTCGCAGCAGAGCCGTATATGTAGAGAGTTTGGTCAATAGGATCGGGCAGAGCCAGGGCAGAGCCAGGGCGTGCGGCAGACTCGGAAAGAGGGCTTGGCATGCTCTCTTGACCATCCAGAAGCCGAAAAGAATCCCCTAGCGGTGGTAGCGAGAAACGGTTCTGATCAAAGGTCTATGTTCGTATATGGTTTTAATAAACGCGTAAAAGTAAAATAGCGTAACTCTTTTTGGTTGAAAATAGGGTTCACGTGTTGTTTTGATCATGATCATGCAGAAAGATGTAAGAAACGAATGCGCCGCTCAACTCTGTTTTGCTCGGACAGAGTGTGAACGCTCGGACGGCAGATTCCCGGCCCTTGGCGTACGGATTATGTCGACCGTTTAGGTAGTCGCACTCTTCCTCCAACATTTTGGATGAGCGTGATTGAAACATCACGTGTACCATATTTTCAGTCATCGAGAGTTACTCTAATGCAGTTATCAGGTTTGTTTCTCGCGACCACCGCCAGGGTATTATTTCCGGCTTCTGGTTGGTCACATTCGAATGTCTGAAGACGCCCTGGAACGCGCCCAGCCCGCTTTCGGCCAATGTCCCCTCCTCATTTGTCTCATATACTTCCCAACGAATGGCCAAACTCTCTACATATACGGCTCTGCATCGCAGCAACGCAGACTAAGCGGCATTGCAATCTTGCCGACTGTTCAATAATGTTATCTGACGCAGCTAAGAAAAGCGGGTATCTTAGATTTAGACGTTGGTGAGGACAAAGTATCCAGTAGCTTTTTTGACTCGGTGCTCCACAGACACTTGGCGTCCATTGTGACGTTTTCATCCATATTCTGCTGGAGACGCAAGTGGCACAACTCGTGACTTCGCAGTATTCAGCACTGAGGACTTGCATTTCCAGGACGCTTTGTATGAGAGCGCGCCAGTTTCCTTCATCTAAAATTTCTTGTACGCCGGTAACAATCGAGGAGAGTTTTATTCCTCAAGAGTCTGACCTCTAGGCTGACGACTTTGAAAACGCCCGCGCCTGCAAACACTAGACGTACAAACTCTACCGCGATTCAGCGAATTCTCGTAAACATAAATCTCTGGATGACAACATCCGCGCAGTGTTGGTGGCGGGCCAGATATGCCACACCTGAAAGGCCGAGAGCCATCGCATGATAGGAAGGGGGGGGGGGGGGGGGGGGGGGGTCGTTCGTTCAGAAGATTTTAAAGAGAACAAACCTCGTGCACTATGCTTTTTAAAAACTCGCTGTGGTTTGCCAGTGACGTTTTTAGATTTGATTTGTTTATGACTGCTTTTGGCCCTAGCTATATGTTTTAACATGAACTAAGATGACACGCAACCGCCAACGTGCTAGCATTATTAATAGAACAAGAAAGCAAGTACACTGTCGCTCCTGTAGCTCAATTCACTCACGAATTAACCAAGCTCAACGTATCTCTAAAAAAATGAGTTAATTTGACAGTTCTTGCTTTTCTGACGATTTTTATTACAACATTCTGAACAAAAACTTGTCTTTTAATGGGAATATCTTTTGAAGGCGAGAATAACGAGCTTGTGGCTTTACCTTTGGCAGTTGCTCGAGCTGATCGAGAGTTCGCGCAGCCCGAGATGCATCCTTCAACGAATAGCTCGCGCTCGCGGCCCAGTAGCGGAACTGTTGTGCATTACAAAAAGCTGGGAAGCCGAAAATAACGCGAAACAAAGGGCGAAGGACCACTGATCACCTATTCACAGATGTGAAAAAGTGAAAAGAGCAGAGCTACTTTTCGAGCGAAAATGAATCGACGAGATGAGGTCAGTGTGGCGAATGACATTTCTAGCGCTCGGGACATGGGAACCGGGACTCGTAGCCGGTTGCCTGCGGGCCGCGTCCCAGCGAATCGCGGGCCGCATGCGGCCCGCGTACCGCGTGTTTGAGACCCCTGGTCTATAGGAAATAACAGTATCCGTGGCGCTGTATACAAATAGAAAATGGTTCATTTTTAAGCTGAGATTGCGGTGGAAGCTTGGAGCGCGTTGTATCATGGTGAATTCCACTCGTAGATCTGGAGCGCTTTCCAAAATCCGCGAGGGAGGCAAAATTCCGCTCCGTGGGACCCGCTCCGAATCGACGAGGGGAAGATAAACTTGCATTTTTGGAGCGACCTCCCCCACACCCCTCCCCACCCCTTCTCCTTCCGCCGTTCAAAATGGCCGCTGCTCGAACTTGACAAGCCCACCAACGCCTCAGCCGGCTGATCTTTCCGACGAGCAGTGACGACTGTCACTGCTTAGCTGCAGAAGTAACACGCGACACAGGCCGGGCGGAATTATACGTACCACGGCGCCCATGTCACAAATAGCGAAGACGTCCGCGTTCGGCACCGTCACATACCTTTCGGTCGCCTCGAAGCGGCGGGGCACGGACAGCGATTGCCAGCGGTGGAGTTCAGATTTGTAGTACGACTTTAATAAACACAAAGGTAAGAAACCATCACTTGCGCGGTCGTTGCCTAACCACTTCTTGCTTTATTTCACGGGAAAACGCCGATGGAATGCAGTGTAAAAAGGTAAACAATCACTGGCTGCAGAATGAATAGGCCTAACCTTGCGTCTGCCTCCGGCTTTTCTGTCGTTCTTCCTCGGTGATCACAGATGTCAGCGCTTACGATTTGCCACGCTCCACATTCCCGGCTTTTTATCCCTGATCTACGCGAGGTAGAAGCGTTCGAGCCGTCACAGTCCAGAGTAAACAACCGACGCACCCGAACAGATCCAGCTCCACGACCCGACCGTGGCCCGACGGGCCCGCCCACAGGCCCGCCGATCTCTCCAACCTCGCCGCGCATGCGCACCGCCGATTTAGACGGAAATCACGTGGGCCGCTCTGTCAATTTCCGGAGAGATCTGTGAAATCCCGCAGAGCAAGTTCGGCGGAGTTTGGGGCGCTCCGTGGAGCGGGCGCTGCCAGAGATCTACGAGCGGAAGATGACCAACTTGAGCCAGATCTGCGAGCGGAATATGCGCGCTCCAAATGGAGCGCTTTTGGAGCGCTCGAGATCTGCGAGCGGAATTCACCATCAGTCGTGCCGTCTCGTACGTCGATTCTTCGTCACGTGATTACGCTCAAGCCCACATCCTCGCGTGGAGAGCTGGGTCAGGTGATACAAGGGAGGCAATTAATTGCTTAGGGGGAAAGCTTTTTTTTATTATTATTATTTTTAGGATTGCTGGAGTGGCGTCTTCGGCTCGCCCGCTCGCTAAAAAAAAAAAAAAAAAAAATCTTGGTTTTACTAACGTTTAGACGCAGCCGACGCTACGAGCTGATGGGACCGATCAGACAGCGTCAAAAGCGCACCATCATGGTGTACGTCATGTTTCTGTACGTGTTCTATTATCGCTGAACCAATCATACACAGAAAAGGCCAAATGACTTGCGCTTTTAAAGCTACTTGATTGGTTCCACGAACTTGTAACTTCGGCTGCGTCTTGACCTAAGCTGAAACGAAGTCTGGCTACTAGCCCGAAGTTCCAGAAACAGAAGGCAACCCGGGCCGCTTACCTGGAAGGACGGATCGCTTATCTTCGTTTCCTGAGGGCCTGGAGTATCCTCCTTCCATCTCGAAAATCCTTGGCTCATCTTTTTTTTTATCTTTGTTTTTTTATCTGTACACCCGGGTTCCGTTTTTATTTGTGTGTGTGTGTGTAGGGGGGGGGGGGGGGGTGCATTTCTGTGCTAGCTGCACCAGAATGTCCGAATAATTCGGTGAATAATTAACGGCGAGCTCTGGCGCAAATGAGAACTCTGGAGCTCGTGGGCGAACGCGCCCCCAGTCAGGCTCTGCGTGTAATCCAGACGAGAAATAATCTCGTCTCGCAATCTCGTTTGCCTTCCCTCTTACTCGCGGATTTGTCTGACTGCGCACAAACTAACTGTCCTTATTCCCGAGCCGGGGCGGGCGGGGCTGCTCCCTCGTCTGTTCCGTGCAACATTCGTCCCTGATAAGTGCTGCGTCCCCACCGAGCTGGCTTTAGACGATTTTGGCCTCGTTGCTTGTAATAGGACTTGCTGAGCGTGCTGCTTCGAACCACTGGTGAATTTTAAATGGGACAGAAACGCGGCAAAGAGCATCGGCAGAGGGATTGCCGTGGCAGCCGTCCTTCCGCTGAAGAGCTTCTTCGGTCCTGAAGGAGAAAGGTTGAATGACTGAAGAGACTAATTTATTGTGTGTGTAGGGTACAGACTTGTACGTAGTTCAACTACTCTGCTCAAGTTACGGTAGTTTGACTACTTTTCTGAGTAGTTTAGTAACTTTCAGTTACATTTTTATTTCGGTAATTAGTAGTTTACTTAATTACTTTTTTGAGTAACTTCTACTCAAGTTACAAATTACTTTCGAATTTTAGTGGTTGTTTTGCCTATCAACAAACATCTCTGCACAAAGGAGATAAGATGTTCGAAGATCAGCTGATATTTGCAAAGAGGGGGAAGCCTGTGGCGTAGGAAAAGGGGGGGGGGGGGGTGAGAAAATGATTTATTTAAAGAGTCCGTACTTACCCCCCCCCCCCCCGCCCCCCCATTTTCAACACTGCTACGAGGCGCGGGGAGCGAACAGACTCGACGCAAGAGAGGCCGAGTAACTGCGGGATTTGCGCCGAAGACTTCAAGTACTTTTTAGATGTACTTTACGCAATCACTGTAAACAAGCAAACACTGTCTGAAAAATCAAGCTCAGACAGTGCTAAACCTCAAAGTACAAATGACACATTTGCAGTACATCATTGACCAAACAAACAAGAAAGTACAAAACAATTAGGCACGCAGTAGCAGAACCAGCTGCCAAAGCATTTCTGTGAAAAAAGCTGATTCATATTCGGCTAGCAAAATTTCGCTAACGGATTAAAACCTCTATACTTTCTTTTTACCATAAAAACATATAAACGTAACTTCAAAAGTAATTCGCTACTTTTCTACGGTAATTAGTCATTTCCTCAATTACTTTCTACTTGAGTAATTTCTACTCTACTCAAATTACTTTCGACGTAAATACTCAGTGACTTAAATTAATTACTTTTTTTTAGTAACTTGTACATGACTGGTAGCTTATCCCTGGAAACGTGGACCAAGTTTTATTTTCTAGGAAAAATACACAAGACAGACGGCTACTTTATAAGCGTTCACTCTATTGAAGGAATGGGACCCAGGGAGGCACGTAGTATTTAGAATAATAGACCCCTTTGAAAAAGTTCATCGAGCAGCACTGGCGGCCGCCATATTTTGCGCGTCGCTGTCTGCGCAAAGCGTGTGATTGGATCTGAGTTCACGTCGAGCGCTGGCGCAGCACTCGGATACAAGTTGCATGCTCAAAGTGCGTGCCCAAAATATGACGGCCTCAAAAAAATTGACACTGCAGCTTGATACTAATTAATCAGCCAGCTTGTGTAAAGTCTACTTTGATCATGCCCGGAATAAGCGACCACCATGTGGTACTATGTGATATGCATGCATCTTATGAAAAAGTACAATCAACGACCGCGTGGTGAATACATACGTGAGTGCAAATACTGCTGAGATATGTTTTGCCCTGGAAGAATATTTTCGAGAACTTGGAACATTATCGGATATTCTCAGCGCTCATGACCTGTGGTTACTTTTTAAGTCCAAAATCTTCGAGCTGCGTGACCAAGTTGTGCCATCATGGTTATTAACAGCAAGGCGTGCCAAAAGTAAACCGTGGTTTAACAAAAAACTACGGGCGCTTAGAAACAGAAGGCAAAGGGTATTTTAAGAAAAAAAAAAAAAACATCATCAGAGTGTAGAGCAAAATTACAGGCTATTAATACAGAATTTAAAGGGATACTACAACGAAATTTCGGCGCTTATTTTTTGTCTATATGTGTTCAAAGGAGCAGTATCACATCGAACACACCAATATCTTGTTAAAAAAGTCACGAAAAGGAGTTTGAAAACGAATAAACGATTAGCAAAGAGCACCTGGTGGATGTCGCTAACGCTTCGTTTGTAATACCCGTCTAGGAACCTTGAGAGGTAGTGACGGTAACTGTCTCGCTTCCGGCAACGACGAGAGAAGAGGGGAACGATGAACTCCCCTCTTCCCGAGAATCCCTTTTGTGTGACCCAGAAGTCGCTATTGTCCCTCTACATGATTATAGAAGATTAACCCGTCACTCAAAATTCGTACAAAAGCTGCCGCTTCGGTGGCTGGAACGACTAGGCCATCCTCTCGACGTCAGCCTCGCCTTAGCTTTGCTCGTCCCGAGACGAACTACGTCACGATTGCGTTGGATGTCACGTGGTCTCCTCTGGCTGTTCTCCGAGCGCTTGCGAGAGGGGGCCGTTTATAACAAAAATACAGCCACCAGGCTCAAAATAGAAACGTGCGATTGTGGTTTACGGATATTGTAGATCACATTCAACCTATTTTTGAACACAACGTGTATATTTCAAATTTCGTTGAAGTATCCCTTTAAAACAGCAACGAGCCAAGCAAAAAAGCAATTTTCATGAATAATTTTCATCGCGATAAAAAAACAACCCCAAATAGTTCTGGAGGTACGTTAGACGAAACGAGAAAGATGAAATGTGCATCCCTCCTCTTGTCCATGACGACAGCGTAATAGAAAACAGCATTCAGTAGGCAAATTGCCTAAATAACTTTTTTTTTTCTAATACGTTATATTTGAATCCTTCATGCCCAGTTAGAATGAATATTGATACCATGGAAGAGGTCTTATTAGATGAACATGGAATCACACATCTACTTGAGAGATTAGATGCATCCAAAGCAGGTGGACCGGACGGTCTGCCAAGAAGTCTCTTGAGAACGTGTGCACGGTTTGCTTCACCCTTCTTGAAGGTGTTGTTTACTAAATCCTCGTACATATGTTGCCTTTCTTTCAATTGGAAGATGGCATGTGTTGTCCCAGTACACAAACCTGGACGTAGGGAGCTTGTTACTAATTATCGGCCCATTTCTTTAACAAGTATTGTTTGTAAAACATCGGAACACATTTTATATGCTATCACCATGAAGCACAATACGCGTGCCTTGCTTAATCTAAACCAGCACGGCTTTCGGCAAGGAGCTTCATGTGTGACCCAGCTGACGGAGTTCGTACATGAAGTAAATTCAAAGTTGGATCGGCGCAGTTGCATAGATTGTGTATTTTTGTATTTCAAAAAGGCGTTTGATGTTGTGGATCATAACTTACTTATTCGCAATTTACATTACTTTAATATCAATCCCCGTGTAGTTAGTGGATTCAAGAAAGATCTCAATATGTAATTGTGAATGGAACTGCATCTGAGATTACCAAAGTGACGTTGGGCGTCCAACAGGGGTCTGTGTTTGGCACGCTACTGTTTCTTGCTTATATTAGTGACATTTCAGAAAACATTACTTCTCACATTAGATCGTTTGCAGACGACTCTGTCGTTTATCGAGAAAGTGAAAGTGTGGAAGACACCTATGCATTACAACGCTACCTTGACAGAATATACATGTGGTGCCAAGATTGGAAAATGAAGCTAAACTTAGACAAAACCGTGCATGTGTGTTTTCCAAAAAAAATGCGCCTAATAATATTTACATTATTGAGCCTTGTTTGAATTTAAATATTCAGGAGTATTCCTAACGCCTTTGTGTTGGCATCGATGTGTAGATTTTACTACTGCAAAAGCTTCTAAGATATGGGGATTCTTACGACGAAATACTAGGCCATTCCCGCAAAGTGCGCGAGATTTGCTGTACAAAGGTTATATTAGGTCTGTTCTCGAGTATGCTTGTACAGTTTGGGACCCACAAACGGCTGTTGATACGAATAAACTCGAGAGGGTCCAAAACCTAGCAGCCAGATAGATATGTGTACGGAAATTACAGCATATAACTCAGCATGACAAGTGTGAAGCAATCTTTGGGTTGGAAATCTCTTCAAATAAAAATAAATAAATAATGGCTAAAACTATTTCATCACATGTATTCTCGCAGAGTTGGTATACTCCGTGAAACTTGCATTTCCCCCCACACTATATATCGCAACGTGTTGACCATCAGCAGAATGAATACAAATGTAAAACCGACCAGTTCAAATCATCTTTTTTTTCCCCTAAAAACAGTTGGCGAATGGAATCAGTTGACCCCGGAAGTTGTTGAAATTGTAGACAATTACGTTTTTTTTGTTTTCTGTTTTTTTTTTTCTTTTTTTTTTTTTTTTTGCATTGTGAAGTTATGTGGGTAAGAGAATAAATAGATAAATACTGGAGGGCGCGTACTTTTGAAAAGGGTCTATTATCAAGCTAATTTCGAATTCTTAACTTTTTCGAATCTTTAGTTTTAGTTCAAACTTTTCGGGCATCTAACACCATTAAATCAATCGCTGTCAGGAAACTTTTGGTGTTCCGCTTTCTCTACATCATGAAAAAAAAAGTTTGACATTTGAAAGGGCGCGAATGATTTTTATTCCTCAGGTGTATCCCCGCTCCGGTGGCCCTGCTTGCCTCGACCTGTTAGCGTGATACGGTTATTCCAATGACCGTTACAGCTGCGTATGCGCTTGGTAAGAGGTGCTGGAACGAGCACATACGCTTTATATAATTGCATATACTACATGTCCCAGCAGTAACCCCTCCCCCCCCCCCCCCCCCAAAAAAAAAAATCAGATGGCAAGCTTAAGTGATTCGCAGAAATATTTTGCCACTATTCCGATCGGCTCCCTGCGTACGCATGCTGTTTAGACGGATTATCAAATACACAGAAGCAACACTCGCATGAAACCTAGCCTGTTGACGCTCCTCCGCTTGTTATACCCGACAATACAAAGAGCAATCATTTCGCAGAAGACCACGGCAATAATTAATAAGGTTACAAATAAATTGTTTTTTTGTCTCACCATTATTTCGCATGAAGCATACTTTGTCGAGATTCGTGGACTGTATACTCCAGTAAAAAGCATGTGTGCAAGCTGTATGTTATTCGGCGCACGCCGCGTCCAGTAAACTACCTCCGCTAAGGCGCGATTCCAAGAGGGTCTGTTGTCGCTTCCACGGTCCACCGCACACCTTTTGACAGCCTTGCTCGACTTGAAGAAAGAAAACAAAGGTATTCGCAAAATACGGGTGCTGAAAATGGGTAGCGATGAGCGCGCTTCCAAATTGCACTTTTGTTTTGACAATAAAAGAAACACCTCGCTTGCGTTTGCAAGCAAATGATCCAGGCACGTAGCCAGCCAGGGGGGGAGGGGGGGGGGGGGGTCTTGTGCCCGCCCCCCCCCCCCGAAATTTTCCATTTTGCTGGGACCTCCTCTCCCCACTCCCCCTCATACAGCACTTTGTCATGGATGCCCCCCCCCCCCCCCCGAAACAAAATCCTGGCTACGTGCCTGAAATGATCGCCCGAGTATATTAGGTATAAGATACATTGTTCCTACTTAAGCTAATTCTTTATTTTGAATGATCAAAATATTCGGCTGTGTTAAATACTGAGTTGCCATAACGTTATATTTCTAGATGTGTAGCTTTCCTTGTATTTAAAAAGAAGGAAAGAAAGAAACCTGGGTTAGTTTCAGCCGCAGAGATAGAGTGATGATCCGGAGATTAGGAAAGCAAAAAAAAAAAGTAGCGTAACATGATTTTTTTTTTTTTTTTACATAAGTTTGTTTAGCAATGGGTCGTAACTAGTTATCTTTATCCGCTTTTAAAGTCTTGAGATCTTCATCGTATTTTGCCTGTGTTCGCAGACTGGGGTTGGTCATCTTGGCGTCCCTCGGCGGCTGAGCCGCTAGTTAAAGTCACGGATGACGTTAAGAGGAACCAATTTCTGAACCTGGATATAATTTGGTAGTTATAACCATGTCTGTCGGTGGCCAAAGGTGTTGATGGTTTACTGAATCTAAGGCATTATGAACTCTCCCAATATACCCTTTTAAAGCCCATCAAGCAACATTGGCGGTCGCCATTGCTTGGCTAGGTAAGCTTAGGCTAGGTGACGCAAGCTACCTCCCGTTACAAAGGGTATAGCCACTAACGTCCATCCATCCTTGGACACATAGCGTGTTGGATCCGAGTCCTCGTCAAGCGTTGACGCAGCATTCGTTTTGAATAGTAGCTGAGCCGAGTTCACGCTGAACGCTGGGGGATGCCTCGTGTCCTATACATGCCCAGAGTACATGATCAAGCAATGGCGGACAGGTGATGGCGCAAACTTTTGAAAAGGGTCTATTGTCTTGCTTTCGCTTCCGATGGCAGTCGGCACAAGGTGCAGTCGAGCGTGCTTCTTGCAATCTAAAGTTCTAAGCAAACAAGGACAGCCTAAACTTGTGAGATAGAACCGAGGTTCTGCGGTCCAACTTTGAGACCGTGCTGATTCCGTTCCCCTGGAAATAAGATGGCCAAATTTACAAGGAAAAATATAGATGACAAGGAAAAATATAGATTCGGTTTCAACTTTCAGACCAATCTCCAGAACTGTCCAAAATGTGTTACCGGGCGCTTTCGCTTACTGACGGTTGCACGTCACGCCAGCGTCCCGTGGTGACACGCCGACACGCGTGTCACTGCACACCGACTCTGACAGGTCTGCCGAGCCAGGCGGTGACGTGGTCGACTCGTTTGTTTCCTTTGACGGCGGACCTCGACAGCGCCGTCAATGTTGTGACGCCTCAGACGAGAAATGCTCGCTAGCCGTGTGATTCTGTAATCCTAGACTAGCGGTGGCATCCGCGATACCTGCGCGTTTGGCACTGACTCACGTCGACCGAGGCTGCAGACTTACGAGCGTCTATAGGGAAAAGGAAAATGCAGCATGATGACAGAGTTTCGCTTGTCTGAATGGGTGACGCCATCAAAAGGTGTTATTTTCTTATCATTTGCTCGGCCGTCTCTGTAGGCGTCCCACGTGTGGTGAGTCCACGGGAAGTTCGAGTTTTATCAAACGCGAATGAAGCGCGTTTGTATCGTTTCTTTGCTATACTTCGTCTCACCTTAGCATGGACTAACCGCGAATGCTGTGCTAGCGCGAGCGGCTAGCCTTGACCGCCCTGACTGGAGCACTCGCTGCACGAGCGCTCGTGCAGCCGCCGAGGCTTCATTCGAAGCAACTAGCCCGCGCTTTTAGCACGCGCGGCTAACAATTGTCCATACTAAGGTGAGACGAAGTATAAACCTCATTTCGCGCGAAACGTTCAGCATATTTTGTATGGCCTAAAAAATTCCTGATCGTGTTTCATCAGTATTTACTACTTTGAGTGGATGCGCTATAGGCAACCTGCAACGCCGTTTGCTCTGGTATACCTATAACGACTGAAGCAGGAAACATTGGGTGTGCCTGAGAGTGGCGGCTGCATTGTTCAAACGTGAGCTATTACTCTGGTGGCGCCGCTTAGCCTAGTGTCTGGAGGAAGGAATGCTGGGTAGGCCAGGAAGCTGTGATCGCATAACATGCCAGCACTGATGCCAGTATGGCGGAAGCCCTGGCGGGCCAATTGGAACGTGACTACGTATCGCCGGAGTGCGCTTTTACTTCGAAGAAGTGTCAGGCTTTTCGCTGCGTCATGCTCCAATATGTGTGCGTGGCGCTCGGGCGAAAAATGCTGAGTCACCCGGCTGTGGGCGCATGCGCAGGGTCTGATCAACCGCACAGCAGAGCAACAGCGCATGCTTAGAACGCCTTCCACAGCCCAGCAGACAAAGATTGCGGTGCGCAGAAGGCGATTTTTGCAAAGGTCTATACGTGGCGCATATCGAAGCCGTCGGCACGCAATGTGGAGCTTAGCGTTCACCCTTTGCCAATTTACAACGAGTCAAGGTATAACCGCCTGGTTGTTGCCGGCAACAGCATAAAATTCTGAGTCACTGGGCTGTGGACGCATGCGCATCCTCTGATCTACCGCACAACAGAGCTACAGCCAATGCTCAGAAGGCGTTCCACAGCCAAGCAGACAAAGAAGGCAGCGCATACTGCAGAAGGCGATTTTTGCAAAGGTCTATAGGCTTTGAACATGTCCAGTGAATATAAACTGAACGATATGAAAGTTGAAGTCACCATGGTTCATGGGCGTATCAACCGGGGGGGCAAGGGGGGCGCTTGCCCCCCCACTTCTCAGAGTGGGGGGGCAAGGTATGTGTTTTGCCCCCCCTGAAATAGCGGAGGTCCTTTCTGAGAAAAATGTAACAGTAACTAGGAAAAGTGGTAAGGCTGTTTTTTTTCGTCGGTCCCGTACTCAGGGACACATTTCTTGCCATATTAAAAGAACCAAACCCCTGAAATTAAACCAAGACAACGAGCCTGGGAGGTGGTAAAGGGTTCGGTACTAAATGGTTCAAATAGAGGGTATATGTTCGCGCCCTAGCGGGCACACTCGTACTCTGAACTTGGAGAACCACTCCGTCGCTTCATCCGAAACCGAAGACCGCGACGGCGAGTTCAAAGCGCAGCCAGGAGCCAATGTGTCGGCGCAGCGGCGCACATCTAAGGGCCGTCGGCGCAGTGTTCTGCGGCGGCGAAAGCAGAAGGCACCATCGAGGGTCTTGTTTACGCTACTTTTCAAGAGTAAGTTAGTTACAGTTAGAATAACAGTCAGAAAAAAAATTGCAGAGGCATCGACGCTAGTTCGCTAACTTCCGAGCAGGTGCATCATAGCGGCGCGCATCAAAGTGAGGGCTTTCTTTGCCTGTCGCGTGTCTCGCCCGACGCCGAACGAGCAAGGATGACCGCGTCCCCACAAGTCGGCTATGTCCCTTTGCGGTGAAGGCGGGTGTGTTTGAACCTGTCGGAAAGGGTGATAACGCGGGGCGAGGGCCGCGCACAAAATGTTAAAACAAATGAAATACGAGTTCGACTTTTTGCGCCAGGAAAATAGCGAAAGAGAGAAATAGAAAAATGGCTGCGCGCAGCTAACATCCTCTAATCGGGAGTCGGCCAAACACACACATCCAGCCTCCTGTCTTTTTTTGTTTGTTCTAATAGTCGTCCTTCTCAATTCGATACTCCACGCTCGAGTTTATTTGTGTCGCGTTGAGGCAATCTCGCCGGACTGCAGAAGACGCGCGTTGTTGCCTGCGGGAGTGCGGCCGTGGCCCTGGTCGGGAACGCCAGACGCCGCGTTGCTTTGTTTCGGACCGAAGAGGGGGCGGCCATCTCAACGAGTCCTTTCCCCGCTCAGCGGAGGAACTCTTCTTTGGACCCTTTGAGAAAAAAGAGTCACCGGTAGGGCTGATTTCATTTACGGAAAGTACCAGGATCAGGAGGAGAGATCGCCTCATGAGAAGAAAGTGACTGAAAGACGACTTCCGTCGGCCGTCGGATGAACTCTAGGATCTTCGAGCCAACCAGGGAGAGAACACGTACGCCTTGGACAGAGACTGTGAGTGAACTGTATGACACGCGTGACGCGATTTATCCCGCTGCCTCAGAGAGAGAGAGAGGGGGAGAGAAATAACTTTTTTATTATTATATTATTAAACAAGCAAGTGCCAAGTTTGGCTTGTAGTGTTCCGAGGTGAGAGGAGACGTTGCTTGCCGAAAGATTAGTTCTTTTTCCGAGTTTATTATGGGTTTATAGTAGATGCCCGCTATCGCTCTGGGCGCGCGCTTGACGGCATGCTTCGAAATGGGAGCTCGAGCTCGCGAGAGAAAAATAGCGTTGCCTGAAAACACAATCTACTAAAACTCTCTACTGTTGCTAGTCAACTGCGTTAATTACTGCCACTTGATTTGTGTAATGACCAAGTTTTTTTTAATGAAATGATAGTTTATTATTTAGACCTTTGGTCTGTCTCACTTGATGACGAGTCCCAGCGACGGTGTGTCTGCGCCTCACATTTAGGGCCGCCACACAGCGTACCGGACAGCACGGAAGCCTATCTTCGTGAAGCCAGTTTCGTCCTACTTCCCAGTGCTGCGTGAAACGTAAAGCTTGATTTTGTGCGATTTAACCGTAGACGCAAGGCGCGCGTGATTTATGGGGGTTCCTATTTTCTTCATACCAGAAGCACAACAGGTAATTGCAAGAGCACTATCAAAGCTCCGGCATGAACGAAACGTCGAATTTAGCCCAGCTGACATACGTGAGAAAATTCAAGAAAGTACCATCCTCAGGTGTGCACTCGATTGAATATATTGATAAATTCATTAAGTTAAATTCGCTAGCAAAAAATCTCCAGACACTGGAGACTCTTTACTAGCCAATTTAACTTCAGTCCACGACCTAGAGTCCCGTTCCTGGACTCCAAGACCCTCCTCTGGAGTCCAGCGGAGGGTCCTGAAAATCGCTGTCGAGGTGTATAGCCACATGGGCTCGTTCGTAGAAAACACAAAATATACTCGGTTAACCGGTACCATCTATATTAGGATTCTAGAAACATTACAGTACTTACTAATGTTAATTATGCTGAGAATACGCCTCGCAAGTGGGCTCATTTTCGTCTTCTGCGCATGAGAAAGGAAGTAGCGGTGACGTCAGAACGCCGAGCCATGATTGGCAGTTCGCGACCCCCTATCTCAGCGTCGTCTGCTCCTTTGCAACGTCGTCTGCTCGCAACATCGTCTGCGTCTGTCTTACCTTTCCTGCGACTTTCGCGAAATAACTCGAGCGGTACGTTGTTTTTGTCTAACAACTAGCAGACGCGCATCAAGGAGGGAAGTCAAAGGACTCACTGGCGAGGTATCCCGGGGCGCCGAGGTTTGTTTGCTTAGAACCGAGAGGTGAGCGTGTTAGTGTCCGCAAGTTCCCTCCCAAATACTTTTTCCCTCCATTCGTGTGCGGCGAGACCCCTCACTCTTTAACGGCGTCGGCGGGTTGGCGCAGTTATCGTCGTCTGTTTTACGTCTGCTAGTCGAAGCGATGGCTGCTTTACCTTTCCTGCGTCTGTCGGAGATTCACCGCTTTTTCACCGGCGAGAGTCACCGTTGCCTCGGGAAGCAAGGAGATGACAAGAGGACGAAATTGTTCTCTTAATCTAAAAATTGGTCAGCGATCAAAGTATAATACGGGAAGGGTTCACAAGGGTCGCGCGGGCATATTCCATTCAGCACGCCAGCCGGTCGTGGGCAGACGGTCGCCGAGTGGCAGAGTGCCTGCTAGGCCTAACTGCCCAGCTCGTTTGGTCACGTTCGGTGGAATCGTGGCCGTTGGAGCTTTTCCCGGGTGTTTGTGGATCCAGCGTTCTTGTTCGTCGTGGTCTGTTTCAAGTACTTCTTAATTTTTTTCTTGCTGTTTGAAGTCGGGACGCGTCAGAAGCGCAGGCAGAAAAATAAACGTCCGTGGGTCGTCGCGACCGCGACGCTGTCGGCCATGCTGATTTGATCGTAAGAAGTGCGTAAGACAGCTTCAGAGCTGCCGTAGGATTTCGCAAAACTTACGAAAATTCCGTTTCGTGAATACGAATTACGCACATTTTTGGCGTAAGATCGCAGGAAAGGTGAGACAGACGCAGACGACGTTGCGAAGGAGCAGACGACGTTGCAAAGGAGCAGACGACGCTCAGATAGGGGGTCGCGATCAGCCAATCAGGACTCGGCGTTCTGACGTCACCGCTACCCCCCTGCGCAAGAAGCAGACGAACTTGCCCTCCGCATGGTTTACTTTTCTCGCAAAGAAAAAAACCACAACAGATTAGCTGCATGATTTTTTAGAGGGAATTTTTAGTGAATTTTTAGAGTCCTCCCCCTTCCCTCTCCCCCCAAAAATTAAAACCGGAAAAGATGGAGTCTGTTTGCAGTGTGAAGGTCACTGCAAACACCGCGATCGTTTCGTTCTGCGTACATTAAAGACCAATTACACGACTTCCGCCTTTTTTCTCTCCTATCTGCCACATGCGGTTATTCCCACTTAATTTCGGTCATGTGCAGATTTTTGATCCTTCCTTGCACCACCCCCGCTCGCTTTCCAGTGCACACCGGAGCACGAGAACGAATGTGAAACTAGTAGACCTTCAAAATGTCCCCCCCCCCCCCCCCCCCCCCCCAAAACGGAGTTCTGGATCCGCCCCTGCCAAGGAGTCGGCGCTATAGGCACGTAACCGCGAAAGCGCTATGCGACCGACCGGTATTTTGTTTCGTCGTAAACAATCTTTATTACCGACGAAATTGAATATTAAAGAGAAGAAACCCCTTATTCGGTTTTATCATTGTTTGGTATTCCAAAGAATTGTGCCTTGAGAAGAAAAGCTAGGTTAGAAACGATACTCGGAGGGCAATACGAAACCTAATGCACGTTAACTGGTTATTCGGTTTCATTGAACTCATTTTTAGGATTTTGGGACGACAAATAGTTTGTTTTAAAAAGTTCGGAACGCATTGGTGACCGCTGTGATGCTAACAACGAGCCCCAGAAGTATGATCGATGACATGGAGCATTCCGCATAATTCAGGCGTTGCATGTAGAATCTTAGTAGAAACAAAGTTCAGTGTCCGCCGGCCCCGAGGGGCGGGGGGGGGGGGGGGGGGGGGGGGAGGGGGTAGCAGGGTGCCTGGTTTGCCCCCCCACTCAAAAACAAGTTGGTACGCCACTGCCATGGTTCCTCAACATACGATGCTGACCGGTGATGCCAAGACTGCCTAGTACAGTTGGTGGCGTCATTTAATCCTATACTTTTCTCTCAAATATGTAATTAACTGAAAACCATTATCATAGTTATTTGTGTACCTTGGCTCAGTGAGGTCACTGATTACGTTTTATGTAGGTTGTGGGATTACGACCTGTAATGTACTTTTTTCTCTCGTTCCCTCGGCATCGTCTGCAAAGCTGCTATAGTGCCGTGGAATGTGCAGGAACATTGGATTAAGACGTTTTCTGCTGGGCAACAAGTGAAAGCTCATGTAGGCTACGTTACAATTTATAATGGTACCGTTGATAGCTAGAGACGCGCCCTTGAACGAATTTAGTTCGTGCGCCACATGGCACGCACTAACTGGCTCCTTTGTCGACCGAATCAGACTAACTCTTTTTCATGAATATTCAAAATTCTTTCGTATTTCCAGAACGTTTCCAAAGCGCGCAGGCGAAACACGGCAGTCACTGGTCCGTGAACATATGCGCAGTTGCTCGGAAAAGAGCTAACGCGTGTGCTATGAACACAAACCACAGCCCATAGACAAGGTTAGTCACGCATAACTGAAGAAACGCAGGGATTCTTATGTTCACGCTTCTTACATCGTGCTTCTTTATTTGGCTTTTTTGTCGGTTAGTCCCGTAGTCTTATTGACTTATAAGGGGCTCGGGAAGCGCCGCACCCTCTATTTCGCACCCTGAGAACGACTTGGAAGGGTTGGTGCAGCCGCTCCCATCGCCAAATATATATGAATGGAGCGATATCATGATCCCAGAGCCGTGTATATAGAGCGTTTGTTTGGTCAATGGGGGGGCGCGGGCAGAGCTAGGCCGCGCATCAAAGGCAGAAAAAGGGCTCGACATGCTCTCTTGGCCAACCAGAAACCGAAGAGAATCCCCTAGCGGTGGTATACCGAGTAACAGTTTCGTAGGTATATGGTTTTAATAAGCGCGTAAGAGTTAAATGTAGCTACCCTTCTGGTTTGAAAATAGGGTGCACGTGATGTTTCGATCATGATTATTCAGAAAGATCTGAGAAACGAATGTACCGTTCAACTCTGTTTTGCTCCGGACGCAGTTTGACCGCTCGGACAATAGATTCCCGGCCCTCGTGCCTGGCGTACGGATTATGTCGATCGTTCTGGTAGTCGCGCTCTTCCACCATGATTTTGGATGACCGTGATTGAAGCATCACGTGCACCATATTTTTAGTCACGGAGAGTTACTCCGACGCACTTATTAATTATGTTTCTCGCGACCACCGCCAGGGTATTGTTTCCAGCTTCTAGTTGGCTACATTCGAATTTGTGAAGACGCCCTAAAACACGCCCAGCCCGCTTTCGGCCAATGGGGCCTCCTCATTTTTCTTTGAAACTTCCCAAGATTTTGTTGTGTTCGTCCGGTCTTTTTTTTTTTTTTTTTTTTTTTTTTTTTTATCTTTCCCTATCTTAGGGTTTACAAGATACCAAACTCTACACGGCTCTGCGCATGATCCTTGTGTTATACTTGCGAGCCTCCATTGTGTGTCGATGCTTCCCGAGCGGACTGCAGCGAAGTTGCAAGTCATGGTTTGACACCTCGATCTTCAACCATAGTTTAATTCAATAGACGTATTTCAAGACTCGAAGCGCCTCATCGCGCCGTAATGCCACATTATGCATTGTGGGAATCAGTGGGCGGCAAAATCCATACGCGCTCCGCTCCTGGCCCAAAGGTTCCCAGAATGCAACGCCGCGCGTGGTGACGGATTTCTGGAAGATGGTCTATTACACTAATTTAATTACTTTAATATAATTACTTTTTTATTTTTTAATTTTTTTTATTACTATTATGGACTTTTGAGAAAAAGTAAAGCAGCCTTTTCAAAAGTGGGCGCCATTTTAGTAGCTGGTGCACCGATTCTCTTAGTCCGCCATTGCTTGATCACGTGCTCTGAGCGTGTATTGGACACGAGGGCTGCGTCAGCGTTCGGCGAGGACTCGGATCCAATCACAGGCTTCGTGCCCGAGAAATGGCGGCCGCCAATGTTGCTTGATGGGGTTTTGAGAATGATCTGTCGTAGTGCAACTTACTTTTCTTAGTGACTTGTAATTGTAGTAGATTACTTGTAGCTAAAAGTAATTGTACTTGTAATTTAATTAGTTTTAGCCTCTGTAATTGCGAAATTTAAATTACAATAACAACTACTTTTTTTCTCATAATTTTTTCACGCTGCAGCTTCCTTCTGTACAGTCATTGACACGCAGAAATGCACTAAGCATCGGCCTCACTGCCCTTCTGCCAACTCGCAGGGCTTTGAAAGCTCCGAGACTGCTCCAGGGCACCGATCGTGGACGCACAGCTGCGCAACTGTCGAAGCCACAGCACCAGCAGAGGAGCACGGAACATGTCCCACATGTACGAGGCAGTTCCTTCCATTGACAGGATGGAGAAAAAGGATCAAAATTATGCGATTGCTATATGCACAGTGAACCTCCTATCACGACTGTCATCCATTTCCAGAATAATTAGGAGTCGGAACCTCCACTAGATTCTTTCAGTTGGTGCCTATACACACACGAATGGAAAATTTTCACTTTGAACTACCGTGATGACACTAACAATCTTGGTGGTAGGGTTGAAAAATAAAACTCGTCTTAAGGCCCGTTCACACTCTTGCGACCGAGTAAGACCGAGAAAGACCAGACCGGTTTTTAAGCCTCTTGCGACGTCTTAGGACCAGCTCCGCTGCAGCGCATCTGGTCCTAAGACGTCGCAAGAGGCTTAAAAACCTGTCTGGTCTCTCTCGGTCTTACTCGGTCGCAAGAGTGTGAACGAGCCTTTATACTCAGAACTCAACTCCATATCATACGTAATAGTGATGTAGGTGAAAGTACGGCACAAAATGCGACGAATTTAAACCGCCGTATACTGAAGCCTCAACAATCAAGCAAGGAATTGAGCAGATGCAGATCCGCCGCGGTTGGATTTTAAGACAGCTCTCATCATCTCAATATCAGAGAGCTTTCATTGCGTGCTATATCGATTAATGTTATGGTCTTTTTTTTTAAGTCATTGTAGCTATATTTTATTCTTTTTTTTTCTTTTTTTTTAACTATGCCCTTGTGAATTACTTAGAGAAATCCTTTTCACTTGAAAAGAACCTGAGCATATTAGTTTTGGAAATAAAAATCAGAGTCGGACATAAAACTGGGGCAAACAATCATATCTTTTCTTTGTGTGTGTGTGTGTGTGTGTGTGTGTGTGTGTGTGTGTGTGTGTGTGTGTGTGTGTGTGTGTGTGTGTGTGTGTGTGTGTGTGTGTGTGTGTGTGTGTGTGTGTGTGTGTGTGTGTGTGTGTGTGTGTGTGTGTGTGTGTGTGTGTGTGTGTGTGTGTGTGTGTGTGTGTGTGTGTGTGTGTGTGTGTGTGTGTGTGTGTGTGTGTGTGTGTGTGTGTGTGTGTGTGTGTGTGTGTGTGTGTGTGTGTGTGTGTGTGTGTGTGTGTGTGTGTGTGTGTGTGTGTGTGTGTGTGTGTGTGTGTGTGTGTGTGTGTGTGTGTGTGTGTGTGTGTGTGTGTGTGTGTGTGTGTGTGTGTGTGTGTGTGTGTGTGTGTGTGTGTGTGTGTGTGTGTGTGTGTGTGTGTGTGTGTGTGTGTGTGTGTGTGTGTGTGTGTGTGTGTGTGTGTGTGTGTGTGTGTGTGTGTGTGTGTGTGTGTGTGTGTGTGTGTGTGTGTGTGTGTGTGTGTGTGTGTGTGTGTGTGTGTGTGTGTGTGTGTGTGTGTGTGTGTGTGTGTGTGTGTGTGTGTGTGTGTGTGTGTGTGTGTGTGTGTGTGTGTGTGTTTAGGGTACGTTACCAGCACGTTGAATTTCTAGTCATCCTTTAGCGTAGTGTTTGTTCATAGCTATATATATCACAGCCGTCGTATATACTGCAAACGACTGATTAATTTTCGCGAACCGCCTACAATTCGCGAAAGATAGGTCTCGCGAACAATTCTGGTAAAATGTACACACATTAAAATCTGTATTGAGATCGCACCGTGTCGGCGAAAATTAGAACCCAGGAATTATTCCAAAACTTCAGCTTTTCACCTAAATCGCGGAATATTGAGCCCGGAAAAAAAAAAATAAGTCGTTTACCGTATACAATATGAGTGTTTTGAAAAAAGAATTTAGATTGTATTTGTTTAAACAGCTGGAGGTCCATCTGTCCATATGTGGCGACAATGGTTCACGTCAGGGGTTTCCCCAGGAATTGAAATTAGGGGGGGTTCTAAATTTTTAGGGGGGGGGGGGGGGCATTGAGAATAGAGGAGTCGTTGCCAATTAAGGGTGTGCCTTAAAAAAGCAAGGGAATGTACACCCCCCCCCCCCCCCCCCCTAGGGAAATCACTGGTTCACGCTGTAGATTAGATATTTATACACTGCAGGACGCCTGCTAGCCTGGGGTCTCTAACGTGCGTCATGCAGTAGTGATACGGGACCGCACACCCTTTCCTTGCTCATCCAAATCCAAATGGGCAGGAATGGGGGGGATTGAACTGGATATTATGACAAAACATCTACCACGCAGACATTGCAGTTCGGGCGAACTGGGCACCAATAATTTTGTTACGATGCTGATTGTACAAACATTAAAAGAAATCACTTGAACATCTATATCCAATGAATAATGCAGTAATCTAAAACAAAACCGTTGTTAAAGCAAGGAGCGTGCGGACGTTACAGACGGCCTTCTCGAAGCATGAACATTAAGAGCTGCATTGCGACCCTTGCCCAGAGTTCTTTTTCTGTGGCCACCGATTCTAAAATGCTATTTAATCCAATGTTTTTTTTTTTTTTTTTTTTTTTTTAATGCAACATTAAGTTGCTTCTTTTTTTTTTTGCTTTTGTGAATTTTTTTATGCTTCTCGCTACAGCCATGCAGTTTCTGCAGCTCGCCGATTTGTCACAATGCGCTCTCTACAATGGCTTCTGGTCAAAATGTCCAACGAGACGAAATGTCCATCGAGTCAAAATGTCCAATAGGCCACGTGACACCCGTGTCAAAATGTCCATCGAGACAAAATGTCCAATCGGGTCAGAATGTCCATCGAGTCAAAATGTCCATCGAGACGAAATGTACAATCGGGTCAAAAGGTCCATCGAGTCGAAATGTCCAATAGGGTCAAAATGTCCATCGAGTCAAAATGTCCATGGAGACGAATATCCAAAAGGGGTCAAAATGTCCACGTCAAAGTGCTCTATCTTGGTTGATTGACTACCCACAATCCTCGGTTTAACACAAAAGGCGCTAAATTCTTTTGTTTTCTCTTTTGTGGGTCAAGGTCCGTGGAGATACAATTTTGTTCAAGGATTTCGCCCCACTGTCGGGGACACTGGGTCCGATCGGTCGGTGACCCCGTTTAACACAAAAGACCCTGTTTAACGCAAAAGGCGCCGATTTCTTTTGTCGGCCAAGATCAGTGGAGGCACAATTTTGTTCCAAGGATTTGCACGTGTAATGAGTAATTTCTTCTTGAATCTCGTTTTAAACGCTTCTGCTGCAAACGTCCGCTTGTGAACCCTGTGGACATGGGCACGAAGCACCCTCCTTGGTTTTTGTATATTAAAATTGGCTCAATATAAGATAACATTGTAGGGGCAAAAAGATACAGACGAAAAAGAAGACATAGAACACAACCTTTCTTCTTTTTTCCTTTTTTTTTCCGTCCGTGTCTTTTTGCGTTTTTCATTCCTTTTAGTCATGAACCAGCTACCTAATCCAAAGTTTTAGTTAGTGCTATTTTATCTTTGCTTCAATCACCGTATCCTAACTACAAAATCTATTATTGCATTTGCTGCCGTTATTCATCACGTTTAATTATATTGCCTTTGCTGTCTCCTAATTTGCAGGTTAAGGAAGGAAGCCCTGTTTTAAGCATCGCAAAAATAAGCTGGATATCGCGGTCAGCACCAACCCCGCCAGTATATAACTGCAGCGGCTGGAGCAATTAACTCAATTTTTCGGAACATCGCGTAGTCTGATTCATTTTAGGCAATACTTAAAAATTGTCAATGCTGAAATGGTGGTCAACAGAGCCCGCGAATACATAACGATGAATAGCGCCCGTCACCGGGAACAGGCCCCATTTGCTAATTTTAGAAAAATCCCCCCCCCCCCCCCTCACCTTTTAACCAGCGCACAAATCTGAAATTTGACAGTTTCTTCCACTCGCTATAGGTTACATTTTAGCGGACGTTCAGCGTCCGCAACGTATATTAGTTTTTGTTTGTTTTTTTGCGATTAGAAATATTTTGCTTTTTCCAAAAAACGTTTGTCAGATTTCTTCAAGTCATCACACTACCGCTTTAGCGAAAACCCGGGGCGCGTGTAAGTATTCGGAATTCTAAAGACGTCCGTCTCAGCATTATGCAGTGCCAGAGTCTGGGCCAACGATACAAAGAGGTCAAAATGTCCATCGGCTGAAAACGTCCACCGATTCGAAATGTCCAATCGGGTTGAAATGTCCAAAGAGTCAAAATGTCCAACGAGACGAAATGTCCAATCGGGTCAAAATGTCCAAAGTGTCAAAATGTCCAACGAGACGAAATGTCCAAGCAGGGCAAAATGTCCAACGTGACGAAATGTCCAAGCAGGGCAAAATGTCCAACGTGACGAAATGTCCACCGAGACGAAATGTCCAATATTGGACATTCAGACCCGTTGGACATTTCGTCTCGTTGGACATTTTGACGTGGAATCCTCTACAATGTGCTAAACCAAAAGTCTCCAAACGTTTTTTTTTTTTTTTTTTTTTTTTTTTTTTCAAGGGGCCAGACTGGGGATCGGTCGCTGTCTCGAGGGTCGGAAAATAAATAAGAAAATGTAAAGTAGTAAAAACTAAATATATTGGTTGTCGTCCTTTCTGATATCTCAGTGAGCGCGTTTGTTGCGCGTCGCGGCACCGTTCCTTTACGCGTGCTTATTTTTGCGCAGGTAGCAGCGGGCCTTCTAGAAGCGGGCAGCGGGCAGAGGCTCTCAGTTGGACACCCGGCGGGAAAGGTGGCGACATCGGCGACCGATTGATCAGCGCCGCTCTTCACCTTGGCGCTGGCCTATCGCGGTGGTCGGAGATCTCGCCGACTTACACGCCGAATGTCAACCTTAGAGCCCCAGGACATCTCTGGAACGACCGCGGCCAGCTGCGGGCCGGTCGGAAGGCCCCCGCGGACCGGATCTTGCCCGCGGGCCGGGGTTCAGAGACCCCTGTGCCAAGCCATCCTAATCTGTCCAAGAGGACGACGCGCTGCGAGACAGACCACAGCAGGCCGTGCAGGTTGGTCCTTCTGTAAACAATCAATTCGGGTAGACTAACCGGATAGTAAGGACGCAAGCGTGCCCGCATTTCGCAGCGGTGAAACGTGTGGCTTTTACTTCGGCGTTGAGTGTGTTGCCTGCCCTCGCTCTCTCTCTCTCTCTCTCTCTCTCTCAGGTTGGGTGGCGGCTTGTGGCGCCGATCTCGCGCTGTTTACAAACAAGTCCGCGTTTGCCCACGCCAGGTGTGGGCACTGCGCTTGCGCAGAAACCGGATTCGCGTGAGGTGAAGCGTCTGCGCATGCGCAGTGCGGACGGCAGCGCCACCGCAGAGGCGTGACGTCGGAGGCACGGGTTGGTCCACATAGGAGGCTAGAGTTCTAGACAGTCTCGGTACGCATGCGTGCATGACCAAGCGTCAACAGAAGAGAAGTGGGCGGCAAACATTCGCGTGCGAAGGAACAGATGTATGAGGACACGTCGGATTTCCTGGTCGAGAATGACGCGTGCTGCGGCTATTGATTGAGGTGCCCGCATGTCTGGGCCAACTGTTAACAACTTTGCGGGTTTTTTGTTTTTTTTTGTTTTTTTTGTTTTTTTGTTTTTTTCTTGACGGTCGGACTGTTTTCGATCGCGAGACTACCGCGTGTTCTGTTTTGCCTCGCGAAAAAGCCAGCCCTAACGAGCTCGTTGCCTCATCAGCCAAACCCTTTCGTGAAGACTCGTATCCTCGCCGTGATGGACATCTTTGAGTGGAGAGCAAATGCTCGCACTGTTTGTAGTGCGAAGGAGAAGGAGAGAGGAAAAAGGGGGGTGGGGGAGAGAAAAGGACCGCATTGTATTGATAAACAACGGTGGTCTGCATTCGAAATTAGAGTTCTCGAGTTGCCTAGAGGAGTGGAGAGGAGGGGACGTGCTCGGCTCTTGGCAGTGCTGGCTGGTGCTGGAGCTGCTGGCATCTTGTGTGGGTTTGAAAAATGGGGCCGTCACGATGAGGCGTGGGTAGACAAATCGCGATTTGCCAGTGCGTGTTTTGTCGTCGTATCTCTGTTGGCGCGGCCTCGCTGTGGTGGTGAAGGTGAAGTCGTCGCGCGGCGCGGTGCCCCGTATTTGTGGTTTGGAATGAAAAGAAAGGTTTATGCCTAATTTAAATACGGGGGACGGTGTTATTCAGAAACATTTGTTAGAACTTAAGAAATGTCTACATTGCTGAGCGATTATTATTTTTTTTTAAATATAAAAGCAGTTTTAGCACAGTTGGAAAGGTTCCTGCTATGCAAACTCCGAAAACATCTCTAACGAAGACATTAATGACTCCTTTCATATAGGGAAGGGGGGCGGATTTCTGTTGATGTCCGTTTTCTTCTGCTGTCTTGTCTTAATTTCTAACCAGCTGGCCCGTGTCCTTTTGTGCATGGGCTCCGCGTTTCGTGCAGGACACCCCAAAATCTGACATCCTAAGAGAAACTTGAGCTTCCGAGTTCGGAAGTTTTTGCTGTACAAGAGCTTAGACGTTCGTGCGATTATGACAACGGTAGAGAGAGATAAAGAGTTTACTTGTTAAAAAAAAAAAAAAAAAAAAAAAAAAGGTAAATCTATAGGTGTATGTATGGTGTTAGTATATCGTACTCTAAACCCTGAGTCACGGACAAATAAGGTACGGACTACACGACACAAAATATCGAACGCACCTGGGTTTATTCGCGAGTGAGCAGCTTCATACGCCCGTCCACACTGTCAGGGTGGACGGCCGTAGAAAGCTGTTCTCTCGCGAATAAACCCAGCTGCGTTCGATATTTTGTGTCGTGTAGTCCGTACCTTATTTGTCCGTGTCTCAGGGTTTAGAGTACGATATACTAACACCATACACCATACATACAATCGGGGAGAAATCAGGTTTAAAAAAAAAATGTTTCTCAATTCGGGTTTTTTTTTTTTTTTTTTTTTTTTCAAGCTAAGAAATAAATATGGATAATTAACAATAGACTATTGATCAGTTAAGTAAGTTTAACATTTTTTTCACAACCATGCCAATAAAGTACACAATACATCATTATAATATGATATGCTTGGTCTTTTAGATTTTTTTATAAAGCCTCGTTGCTTGCATAATCGTCTGCGTCCGTGGCATCTCCGTCTCCATCGTAAACCCGTCCGGTTTTTGGACATATCTGAATTGAAAGAACGTTCTTAACATCACAGTTGTTACAGTGCACAACAATTTCACTGGTATCTGCTGCTCTTGTAAAATCAAACTTGACCATCTTTTTTTTTTTTTTTTTTTTGGTTATTTGAAATGGAAAGGGAAGAAGGGCAAAGGATAATTCTCAATGGACACGAAACGACATTTTGGGCTCGGTTTGTCAATGCTGTTCAATGAAGTCAACAGTGTCCAGCATCGTTTCTGAGCATCGTTTCTAGCGTACGTGTTCAACTTCCTACCAACTTTTTGTTTTACAGATATGATGTTCGGAGCAGAGGTCTTCATAAAATAGGGACATTAATTTGCTTAATTCAAATAAAAATCGGGTTTAACCCAATAAAAAATGATAATAAAAAAATTATGCTTGGGGTGTAAATTTCGGGAAATATCGGGTTTTACCCGAAAACGAAGGACTCTAAGTATATTGCTGCTCTCTTGCAAATAAACCCGGCTGCGTTTTAGATGTTGTGTCGTCCTGTCCGTTATTTTATGTGTCCAGTACTCAGGGCTTAGATTATATTTCCTAACCAGCTCGTCTGCATACTTTCGCTTTTTGGGTTGTGTTAATATGGCTGGTAGACCGCCATTGTCCTATTCCGAAGAAAATAAGGCTTAAAATAATTATGAAAAGCGTCAAGGAAGTGAAGAGCAACGAAATTATGTGAGGTTAGAGCCACTCATCCTGAAAGCACAATGCTATCGTCGTCACATTTGTATCGTTCATGCTGCGCCTGTGACAGCTGTTCTTGTATTTACTCTGAGGAATTCCAGGTATGTAGCCTTTGAAGTAACTTCTTCCGAGCACGAGCAACAGAAGGGCATACATAACTCCTTCGGTGTCTCGTACTACGAACTGGTGTCCCTTTAATACTGCAGTCAGATCTTCGTTCGTCAAATCTTTGGTTTGGGAACAGTTTCTGATAACAAACTGTTATCACACCAAGTACGAGGCAACAAAAGGCACACGGCACTGTCGCATAAAGTTTGCAAGGACGGAAATCACGGCGCCACGCACGTCGTAAATCTGCGTCGTCGCGCGTGTTGCTCGTTTATGCGCGCGCGGTCTCGAATCGTCGCCGGTTTGCGTTGGCTGTTTCACGAGCTCCGCAGAGCAACGGTGTGCGTGCAAAACACGGCGGAACGACCTAGCGCCCTCTTTGGCGGACCTCCGGCGCTTTTTCCGAGTTCGAGACGCAGACGCGACGTGGCGCTGCACCACGCAGCGGTCGTTGACGCCTGTCGGCCCGTCTGCTTGTTTTTCGTCCAACAACAACCAACGGGACGAAGCGGGCGTTTTCTTTCGCTGCTCCCGGCTCAAAGGGTCGGTCGAACCGGACCGCGCTTTATTTCATTTTTTTTTTTTTTTTTAAGCGCACTGTTGAATGCCCATCGACGCCTCGGATGAAAGCGGGCTGCGCAGAAGCCGGTCACCGTTTTTTTCTGCTATCTAAAAAAAAAAAATCATTCGCACGCAATACTGTCGTTCCTGGTGAGCCGGGAGTGACATCCGCGATACGAATATTGGTGAATACATTTATTTTGCGTCCTGCGAACGTGCGCTTCTGTTGAATAGCTATGGATCGATTTGCGTGTATTGCCACGGCGCTGCAGAGGCGGCTGCCATCATCATCCCCCTTTTCGAACGGCCATCATGACTGGCGTTTGAAGTGATGCTTAGAGGAGTGACGTAGGTCGTGGCGGGCACATCGCCGTTATCTCGGAAGCGTGCCACTCTTCTAGGTATCATTGTGGGGAAGGCTTCCGGCGCTCCTCCCGAGTCCAATTTCGAAATAATTCGATAAAAACGCGAAATTGTATCGATCAATATCCCAAGGCCCCTTCCCTATTTGCGAATTCGATGAATTCGTTTAGGCTGTAATGACTAACTTCAAACCAGCACTTCCAACATCGTGCGATAAAGCTATTAACTAAATAGTTAATTAGCATTTGTTGTTCAATAGCCGCCTTATCGTGATAGTTACCTCCTTCCTTTTTCCAGTATTCGCCGAGCCCAAAAACGCAAATAAAACGGTATCCACAAACACCCCGCTGCAAAATAAATAAATAAATAAATAAATAAATAAATATATATATATATATATATATATATATATATATATATATATATATATATATATATATATATATATATTGATGAAAAGTTATAATTGCCATACGAGTATGGCTAAAAGCTGTGGTTGTTTTCCCTAAATTGATTACAAAAATCTGAAGAATATGCTGTACAAGGCATCCATTACAACCGCCACCGGTCTGCTCGACGCAGGTGTTGGTAGCTAAGTTAAAAAAAAAAAAAGAAATTAACAATGTGAGTCCCTCGTCACACCGGACCTCGAACCCACGGTTAAAATTGAACTATCGCTAAATGCCGAGAATATAAACAACTCTTGCGTAGACCCTGCTTCGCGAAACAAGGTCTGTTATTAATATTCACGTTCCGAATCGAGTTTTGCGAGTTTCTCCGACTTTCCATGTTAATCACATCATCCAAACCAGTCCCATGACCCGTATTCAACGCTTCTACAATACCCGCAGGGGAGCAGATATTGATGTTTTTAACCCAAATTTCGTAACTTTTAAGTAGTTTGTAACTAACCTGTGAACATTTTGTTGTGCATCATTATCAAGGAGTCAAGCTGTTCATGAGCACAGAAAATAAACAAACAAATGAATGAATGAAGGGTTATCTCAGTCGGAAACCCCCAAGCTGCTGGCGTAATAAAGAAACTGTCCATTACTGCGATGACCTTCTGATAACAAGTTGATCACGCCTAAGTGACCGATCAAATTTCCGTAAGTACGGAAACACTTCCTCCTTTTTTTGTCTCTTTTTCGTTCATATTGGCCCGGGGAGTAAATTATACCGCGGGACGTGGAACACTTTCTACTTCGTTATGCTGCCGCAACCCTGAATTGAAGGGACTTCGTAATTATTTTATTTCTGCGGAGGCTTGAGAGTTGAGAGCTCCCCCCCCCCCCCCCCCCTTCCTTTCCCAGTCCTTCTCTCTCAGTCACTCTCCCCTAAAGCAACACTATCCAGACCATCCAGACCTGTTTGTACGCGCGCGAGGCCATCAAGGCGTCGGTGCATGTTGCTGTGCTTTTTGCCATTTTTATGAACCATTTTCGCTTATAATGGGGGAAAAAAATGTCTACTTTGTTCTTTTTCTTTTTTGTTCTTAATTACATCAGTTGTTCGTAACGAACATCCCTCTCCTAAACAAGAGATTAGCTTATCCCGCGATATTTGCGCAGCATGTTCGTTGATTTTAGGTATTTTTAGGGTCTTGCCTAACGGCCTATACAAAGGCATTTCTGTCAGACTGTGAACATGTGTGTAGGTAGCTGTGCTTTGTTTATTTAGCCCAGTTATGGTGCGAATGCACGGGATGGGGGGGGGGGGGGGGGGGGGTTGACATCGGAGTAGTGTTTGGAACGGCGTTTTTTCTACCGTTATATTTGGCATTTGCGGCATCGAACTCGTTACATTTGCGGCGGAATGGCAAGTGCGGAACAGCTTTTATTTTTAATTTACTTGTAGATATATGACATATTCAAACGAAATTATAAGCCCCCTTTTTTTAACATTCATTTTTAAACAAAGCTTTATGTGAAGGCCAACTCAGCTTATGATCACGACTGATTTCGAGAGTGGTAGTGCTTTTAATTTGCAGAACATATTGTATTCAGTTTCGTTGGGCTTTATACCATCTAGACGTGATTCCAGCGGGGTTTGTATTACAAAAGCATAAATGGGACGCATGGAACGGCCTTTGCATCTTTGGTATTCTGACCGTAACATCTTCCTTTCGAATCATTGGAACGTGTGAAGGGAAGGGTGTGAAGGAACAAGGTGCGGGCACTCGTTCTGTATGAACGTGTACAACAGCTATAGGGCACACCACTGGAGTAGCAAACCAGCGAGGAAAACGCGACGAAATACTTCTTATTATCAAATCGTATATTGTACCATTGTGATCGAGTTTAATTTTGTGTTTTAGAAATGCCGTAACACATGGTAATATAGTTTGAGCTCCTGCTCAACTGCCCCAGCTCAGACTGGGACAGACTGTGGGCTACGGGAGACCATGGGCTGGAGCAGGCTATGAGCCTGAAGCAGACTATGGGTTTGGACAGCTAAGTCTCACAACACGTAGCCACGCCATAAACCTAATATCGTTGTTAGATTCTACGAGAGCGAACAGCAAGAGAACTGTTTATTCCTCCCTTTGAGGCACGCGAGATGTACACGGACGTTCTTCGCTTCGGCGTTTCCATTTCTCTCCAGCGTTCGTTCTGCTAAAGTGAAAAGAGGAGTTAACCTGTCAGTCCTGTTTCGTCGTTTTAAACTTTTTTTTTTTAATGTTTTATGGTGAAAACCGAGGGAACGAGACACAGTGTCACTTAATTTTTATTATCCGTTCTTTCGAGCGAGTACAAGCTCAAAATAACAACGGGAAGGAGTAACAAAAAAAAAAAAACTCATCCCGCACGGTACAAGAGAACAAGAAACGACAGGGCGGACGAAAAGAGAGCGGCAGAGTGCGGTGGCTCCAAATGACGTCTGCCCCTGGGGCGCCCGTCTGCTAAGAAGCATGGATCTAAAATGGCGTCCCGAATAAGGGGGACAGGTGCGTCGTCGGCTGCCCGCCTCTGCTCTGGCGCTTAATCGTCCTCTGCGCAGCAGCGGCGGCGGCAGGAGCAGCCATGTGCCGGATGCGCCCTTGCCCACCCTCCACCTGGAAAGGTCGTTGGTGTGGTTCTCTCGGACCTGTCCACTTTCGAGAGAGGGCCCTCCAGTTTGTTGCGTTTCTGCGCCGAGGGAGGGGTGGTACATATAGAAAACAAAAGCGCGCGGATTGCACGTTAGACCAGACCCGATGATGTCGATGCTGATGATGGGTTGACGCACAGGGGCGCTTTCAGGAATTTGGACGCGCGTACGAGGCGGCGGTCGTCGCTGGTTGCCATGAGACGCGTTTTTGTGTACGCACGTGTGTGTGTGTGTGCGTGTTTATGTGTTATCGCTGACCTTTGAAGCGAGCGCAAACGTGATTAAAGGACCGGCAAGATACAGCGCATATCCTTTGCCGAGAAGTCGCCTTGTTGGCGTTGTCGCTCACGTCCTGCTTATCGGGCCATCGCAGTCCCCGCGTTTTCCACACTGACCGCTAGCCAAGAGAGAGCGTGCGTTTGTGGACGACATCGACGCAGCGGACCGCGTGTCCGAGCTTTTCCTGCACCTGGACGGAACGGAGAGGGGAAGGTAAAGGGTGAAATCTATCCATCTGGGCGGTAATACAATCACTCCCTGGCACGAACACGTTTGACACACTTCTGTTTCCGTACGATTCGATAACTGATCGCATCTGCCATCAGTTGGTGGGTACTGCCACGGCCCCTCGATCCCCTCTTCCGTGGCACTGCATTCTCCTGTGGCACTGCCCAGACTTCGATCATCTGAAGAACTCGGATGACCGAAATCGTTAAAGCAATTTTCTTCGCGCCGGTGCCTTTGAGACTCATGCAAGTTCTTGGACGCGTTTCAAGCTTTGTCAGGGCAGGTGAAATACGATCACTTGTTCCGTGAGTTGAATAAGTGATACTGGCGCATGCTTCTACAGAGCGCTAAACCGACTAGAGATGTACATCATGATCTAAACCTTCGGACACGGAGAAATAAAATCGACTGCAATAAAGAGATAGACGCCCAAGTAGCACACTTCCTCGGCCCAGGCTTGGGCCAGATTGGTGCGAGCTAGAGCCTACTTGGCTCAAGCCTGGCCCAATCGTGTGCGAAACTGACCCAAGTATAAGCCCGTGATGTGTGCTGCTAGGGCGCTCATGTCCAAAGAGATAAAGGGCGACTTCACTGTTCATCGTCCGTGTCTCGTGGAGTAAATACTCGAGCTACAGATTCTCCCAGTCAAATGTTTCCCCGTGTCTCTAGCATGGAGGAAATGCAGCCATCAAGAAACGCGCGCATGTGCGCACAACTGTTCCGTTCGACATTTTATTAGTGAGATGCGAAAAAATCGCTGATATTGTGTCCAGACCATTTATGTCGCGCAATGCACCATCGAGATTAACGTAAAATTTATCTAAATTAACTATACTCAATATAATGCTTAATCAGACATACCATTTAGAATCTGCGCAGTTCTCAGTTATATCGAAATCACAACAGAAGAACAGTTCAAAAGCAATCTACTAGTCATCTTTACTCTGAAGAAAGTCTAAGTATACCACGAAGGTTTCACAGACTGTAGGAAGAAAGAATCTTCTGAGCAGCCTCAGAATCCGCTATAGTTGTTATCACACAGGACTTGAGCTCGGATCGGTTTTCAAATGTATTTGCGGGACAGCGTTACGGGTAGACTTCGTCTTTTTTTTTTTTCGAATTTTCAGAGAGAGCTGTCCGTTTGTGTGAGGAACTGGAAACTCTATGGCGAGAGCAATTATTAAAGTGAACGCTCATTTTCGAGTGGTATACTTTGAGCTGCGGCCCGAGCCGAGGCAGCTAAAAGTACGGCCCGTGGCACCGTGTTGGCGCCCCACAGGGCATTCTGGTCCCGGTCACACGTCTCGCCACGACCAACGGTCCTGATGACAAAAGATAGAGCGAAGAGGTGAGTGTTTACGCCCGGCCTTCGATAATCTGCTCGCAGTTTTGTTTGGCCGACCGCAAGTGGGCGGAAGCGGTTTACCGGCTTTCGCTGATTATTTTTCGGAATTCGTCGGGGAAACCCAATTTAGCTGATGCTGTCATTGTGTAAAAAGCGTTCGGTTGTGGCTGTGTTTATCAGTGAAAGAGGGAGGGGAGGGGGGGGGGGGGGCGCGGTGCCCAGTCGGATTAATTTATGGCCCCCTCCACCGTTGCGTGTGGGATCCCATATTCGTGCGTGAATCTGTATGTGAGTACGCGTGTGCGTGCGCGACGGTTTGTGTGTGTGACCACGATTTATGTCGTCTGCCGTTCGTTTTCGGGGGACGCCAGATGCGGTGCACGTGGGACCCCGCTGTGTGGCGACGGCGGCAAGCGGAATTTTCGCCTTCCTCGTGGCATGGAGGACGTTCGTTGCTGTAGCAGACGATTGGCTCGTTGCCCCTGGCAACCTTTCGCCTGCTTTGTGTTTCCTCTCGGCTGTTTCCGCTGGTAGTTAGAAAAGCAGTCGCTATTTTTTTTTATTTTTTGTGTGTGTGTGTGTGTGTGTGCGTCTGGCGGCCCGCGCTCTGGCCCGCCAAGCGGCGTGCTCTCTGTACTCCGATGCGGTACCGCAAGGCGCTCGCAAGGTGGCGGTTGATGGTTTGCCATAACTCAGTGGCCCTCGCGAAAGCTTGCAGGCCCGCTGCGGCGTACGGCGCGCGGCGGCGGCGATAAATTGGCGCTAGTCCTGGTACATCTCAGCTTCGTTTCCTATCGGATGGCGACGCCGTGGGATTGACTGCCCTCTTCCCCATCCCCTCCCCATCCCTACTGGAAACGATGTTTCCGAAGCCTGGCTGGAGCACTGCATTTATAGAGGCAGGCTGCAGAGCGAAGTTTCTTCTTGTGACAAGGAATTGGCCGTCAGAAGCACCCTGGAATCTGTCGGAAGAGAAGGTTCAATCTGACGTGATTTAAGGGGGGTGGCAGTGCAGTTGGTCAAACGGCGTTTTAGTGAACGCCGACTTTTCGTCGAAATACACTTTAGCGAATGGTCGGCCGCCGCGAAGTGTCGTTTACGGTTGGGCCAGGTGGGTTAACATAGTTTTGTAATGAGCCGCCGCGAAGCGGCGTGAACGCAGGAGTGCGGGTGGGTTAACACGCGCCCCAGTCATTCGCTAAAATGGCATTCGCTCATGTGATGTGGACCCAATTTAGCGAGAGTTTTCTGACTTAGATTCGATTACAATCAGGGTTTGGCAAGAGCAGAAATGCGGTTGAATAGCTGACGACGGAGTGTCAACGAGTCGCAAGGGTGCAGTTGGTCGTAGAAAGCAGTTGTGCGACAGCAGAAGGAATTGTGACTGTGTTTATGGCCCTAAAATATGATAATGTAATCCTGCCGCGATAAACAGTATAAGCTGAAACTAAAAACGCATCCATTTGATGATCAGGCAGGTGGTAAACGAAGTTGGTTGGAAACGGCGTCCAAAGACGGCAACGTACGATGAATGCTAGCTATACGTCACTCCCACTTTAGGGGACCCTGAAGTTTCGCTTTATTTTTGCATTCTTCTCCTTCTATACACCTGTTCATTTCAATCCGGCGTGAAATTTATTCGTTCAGTGAGCCGGGATTAATTCATTCCGTGTTGAGTGTTAATTGTTGAAGTCGTCGATAACAACAAAACGGGATGGTGTACAGCGAGATTCATATTTGAGCGCGTTGTTCTAAACGCATGCTAATCAAAACTAGGCCCCATTTATTGTCTGCCAAGAAGAACGATCTTGCTTAGGTAGAGTGTACGTTGAACGCACCTGAGCATTCATTTCACCCAATCAAGGTTCTTGCGAACCATAAATGGGAGCTACACACCTTTTCCACGCATCCGTCGTCATATTCGATGGCCGAACTTCCAGTATGGGTAAAAACATTGTTTTGTTCTTGCCATGCCATTGGAAGGCGTTCACCTTTCAAGCTTCCTAATTTTGAGTGGCCTATATACAGGGGGTTTGATTTTCATTCGAACAGATGTATTACAACAATTCCGTAAAAAGTACACTAATGCGGTTTGTGCAGGTGAGTTATACGGCCAGGGGGACATAATTGAGGGAGATAATCCCCACGATAAGCCGGATAAGTAATTAAGATATCTTAGTTAACTACATACCTAGTGACAATAAACATATGATTCCATTTACGATTTAAAGAATGTAAAAGCGCCGAAAGGAACAAGCAAGAAGAAGTATAGACAACATGAGGCACAAAGATGTTCCATCTTGAATCGGGTTGAGAGCCGTCCATCGAAGCAGTCATGGGAGAGCATGGTCCGCTGTGTGTGAACGTGCACGCGACAAATTCCACAACGGAGAACCTGAGCGAACACGACATGCTCAACTGGGTCAACGACTGCCTCCTCACGCATTACACCAAGATCGATCAGCTCTGTTCGTGTGCCGCCTATTTCCAATTCATGAACGTGCTGTTCCGTGAATTGGCAATTGAAGGAAGCGAGCAGAGCCAGCTGCCTTCGCTGAAGTGAGCGATGCATCGCCAAACCGCCAAACCGTTCATTGACCAGCCCGTGGGATGTCACCTCGGCTCGCTGGCCGACACGCTTGAACCTCTCCCAAGCCTTCGAGCAACGGTGCTTGCGATATTGAAAAGACCTCTTCGTCCTCCCCTTATATCATCTCATAATCACCATCCCTTTCATCTTGTATATTATATAATCAAATAATCATCATCACCAGACGCGGCACCGCGGGCCTCCATGGTATACGGGCTGTTGCCTTTCAGCGCTAGCGCGACTTTCCTAACCCAATAAAGATTAAGATTATTATTGTTTCGTTCCCAGGTTGCGTCAGCTTAAGGAAAGTGAAGTTCAAGATCAACCTAGAACACGAGTACATCCATAATTTTAAGGTGTTCCAGGCCTCCTTCAAAAAATCGGTCGGTGCATAGGTAACTACGTGCGGGTGGCACAAGACATGAGAGGGGGGTATTATATCAGGGGCCGTGCCTTGTCCACTCGTCCCAGAATTGTTGCTTCTGGCAGCTAGAGATACGTCCACGGGCTCGTGCCGCATGACGACGGCGGGTGTGCAAGTAAATACCCGTGGCTCGGGTGTAAGCAAAGTCACGTGACCTAACATCACGGGACCTACAGACCAACTCAGTTTCCCCGCTAAAGTTAGCGAGAAAATTGACGTTATGTAACCTATACGCCAATTCCTTTTCCACGCTAAATTTGGCGGAAAAATTGATGTCACATAACCCGCTAAATTTAGCGGGGAAGCTAAGTTTGTTTGTACTTCACGTGACATCAATTTCCTCTCCAAATTTAACGGGGAAACTTAATTGGTGCATATATCACGTGACATGAGTTTTCCACCAAATTTAGCGGGGAAACTGAATTGGTGTATAGGTAACGTGACGTCAGCTCACATGACATCAATTTTCCCGTCAAATTTAGCAGGAAACAAATTGGTGTATAAGTCACGTGACGTCAGGTCACGTGACAAAGCTTTTCCAGCCAAATTTAGCGGGGAAACTAAATTTGTGTATAGTTTACATGACGTCAGGTCACGTAAACTATACGCGCTTAAAGCAGGGGACACACAAACGATGAAATGGGACGCCGCGCGGCGGCGCGCGGCAGTACCCATGGCAACCGGCGATGGCGTCCCTACGTCACTTCCGCGAGGCGCCGCGTCGCTCGGATCTGGTCGACACTAGTGAACGGAGAAACTGCGGACTGTGGTTATAATGTTTCCTCGACGAAGTGATCATCGAAACGTGCGGAAAAGCAGTGGATTCGTGGAACGCGTGGAATAACGGCGGTCTGGCGTGTCACACTTGTATCGCGGGAGATCAAAGACAACAAGAACGACAAAAGCGTGCACTTGTGCACAATGTGAACGACTCGCTGTGTTGTACAAGAATTAGGAGCTGCGTTAGATACAAAATTCAGTAAGCTTTGTTCTCGTTTATTAATTACTTATTTCTTAGTCTTCAACTACGCGTGTCTTTCAGAAATACATTGAGCGCATAGATAAAATGTAATTCCTAAATAAATTGTGATGTGTGAACATGTATCTTTGATAATTTAATTTCTTCATTCTTCCGTTCAGAGCTCCTTTTTCGGTATACTTGACAAAACGGATACTGTTCCGCTGTATCGCTTTGACTCGGGCTTTCTCTTTCCCTGTGATTTCGCGGCTGACTAATCCCACTGAAAAAAAAAAAAAAAAAAAATATATATATATATATATATATATATATATATATATATATATATATATATATTTGTGCAAAACTGAGGTATACAAATCATTAGAGGAATGGAAAAGTGAAAGCTCTTTGAATTTTAATTATGGGTTATACTAGAGCAGGCACGTAGCCAGGATTTTGTTGCGGGGGGAGGCATGACAAAACGCTGTATGAGGGGGAGGCGGGAAACGAGGCCCTAGCGAAATGGAAGATTGTGGGGGGTGTGCCCGAGTTCCATGCCCCCTGGGCTACGTGCCTGTATCAGAGTTCAGATCGATGCTTGATAACCAAAGCTGCTTTATTTGATACCAAAGCTACCCTTTGTGGGGCTAATAGTTTTGTTTTACACAAGTCGCCGTGTAAAATCTACAGAATTACTTAAAATATAGCTATAGGGAGTATTCACTGGACGCCATATTTGTGGGTGCTGTATAGAGCGCATGCTCAGAACGAGCTAACGTTAATAGGCTGCTAAGACCGGCACTCTTGATGGTGCGAAATGCACGTTGCAAAAGAACTGTGGAAGCTCGCCATCAGCACGTGCTCAGCATTCGCACACACAGCTATGGCCGCCAGTGAATACTCCCTATAGAATTCTGCACTTAGGTTTTTTGGGTTGTAGTAATTATGGCACTGCTCTATTCGCTAAATCTTTTCTTCTTTTTTTTTTCTGTGCCGCTTGATGAGTTTGTTTACAGTCCCATGATCCAATAATCGTTTCCCCATCCCATTCTCTCCTGCGCGATCTTGTGAAAGGAAACAGTACTATAGTATATTGTAATGAACATGCATCTTCTTCGTGCACTACAGTACATTCTTTGCATCTTTCAGCTCCTGTAAGGAATAGGCACCCGGCAACGGCTACTCAGGCGTCAGACGAATAAAGTAACTCGACGCGCTTAGACGAATAAAGCAACTCGACCGGACCGACGCTCTTTGGGACGCTGCAGTCTGATCGTCGGGTCACAGTCGCACCTTTCCAGTGCCTGCGTTCATTAGGGATCGGGGAGCCCTTAATTGGTTGTCCGAGTCTCGGAAGTCCCCGAGTGCCTGGAAGGAGTCGAAGCGCAGTTTAGGGTCGCTCGGAAAGCGTGACTTTCCGGAACAATGGCCCAGCCCCGACCGACGCCCGCGCCGACAGCACGCGACCGCCCCAAAGCGTAGCCCTGCTCTGCTTCCTCCTCCTCTGGGACAATGGAGGTCCCGGCGGCGCAATCACCTACACTTGAGCACGCATATATATATGCGCGTGCACACAGACACACACAAACACACACACGCGCGCGCGCACACGCACACTTTGGAATCTCATTGACTCCGTCGTGTATTGTTGAAGCCTGACGACTGCTTTTGTTTTCCCCGACGGTGCCATTAGAATCTCGCATTTTGAATGGCCGGCACGCGCTCATGCGGAGGAGAACTCGTGCGGAGCACGAACCGATAACAGAGCCTCACGCACCACACGTTCATACTCCGATAGCGCTGGGGATCGCTTCCACTGCGCTTCGCATAAATCGGAGTTCAACTTACTGGCGGGTCGCCTTCATCAAGGAGTCATGGCGAATCTTTCTTTCGCTCTAAAAAAAAAAAACGGTAGATACAAATATTTTTTTTTTAAGTGCTTAAAGCGTATTTTCTGGCCCTTGCGTTTGAGTGCCAATGTACGAACAAACGGCTAGCGGTTTGGGAACGAGCGAAGCACTAGCTGGACCACCAATGATATACAGATGCCAGCGGCCAAAGCCCCCTTTTCCGCAACAGTAGTCTCTGGAGTCACGCCACTGAGGTGGCGCTGATGTCGGTACTGCGCATGCGCAGATGCTTCGCCTGGGGCGAATCTAGTTTCTGCGCACGCGCAATGCCCACACCCAGTGTGGGCAGACGCGGGCTTGTTTATAAACAGGGTGTTGATCGATAGCTGAAATTGGAATTCGTCAGCCGTTCGCTCGCTATCGCTCTCTCGATCGTCCAAAAGGGGGGAAGGGGGGGGGGGGGGGGGCGGATCTCCAGTTCGGTCGATATACACGGAAGAAATGCATAATAAAGACAGGGGCGGTCGAGTTTTCTGTCGAAGGAAGGCGCGCCAGCCGGATGTATCTACACGCGTGGTCTGCCCTCGGAAACTGATTCAGAATATTAGGGAGTTTTCGTATAGGCAACCTGCAATGCTGCTTGGTTCGGCGCTTGGCGAATGATGCAAAAAACATTCGGTATGCCTGGGAGTGGCGGCTGTATTGTTCAAACGTGAGCTATTACTCTGGTGGCGCCTCTTAGCAGTGTTTGAAGCAAGAAATACTGGATAAGCCAGGAAGCCGTGATCGCATAACATGCCAGTACGGCGGAAACTACGGCCCTGGCGGGCCGATCGGAACGTGACTACGTATCACCGGAGTGCGCTTTTACTGCGAAGAATTATCAGGTTTTTCGCTGCGTCATGCTAAAATATGTCTGCGTTGCGCTCTCGTACGTCGCGCATATCGAAGCCGTCGGCACACAATGTGGGGCTTATCGTTCACCCTTTGCCAAGTTAGAACGAGACAGGGTATAACCGTGGGCTTTCACTCTGCCGGCGCCGCTTAGCTGTTACCGGCTGGCTCTCCCACAACGTTCCCTGCAACCCGCTACAAGATCCGGGACTCCTGCAGGCAAGGCCAGCGTCGCGCATGCGCAGTAGTGGCGTCTTCGTTCCGGAGAGTGTAGCGCAAGTCGGAAAACGGTCTACAAAATTTATTTATTATAAAGTTTTACTATAGCGTTGCTGGCGCTTACGTACGCAATACGCAGTGATATAGCGTACACTAAAAACTACTTGCTCGGACCGATTTTAGTTGTGCGTTCCGTAAACGTTGCCGAGTGAAAATCTCGCATGATCTTCTTGATTCAATTTGCCAGAGCCGTAGAATTCCGCGTGCTTCCAGCACCACCATGCTCCTCAAAAGAAATATTGAAACTGAAAACGTTTCCAATCATTTTATTCCAAATTAAGCCAAGCCGCAGCTGCATGGTCAAGCGCGTATTTCTGCGGGGTACGGAGACTATACAAGTACGAGTGCGTAGCCAAATTCGATCACGGAGCCTCCGTCAATCGTCCCGTTGATACGGGACGACTGACAATGATATCGCGGGAAGAGACTCGTGACCCACTGATGTCTAGTGCACGGCGACAAGTTGGGCGATTTTTCTTAAGAGTCGTTCGTCCGTCGGCGGTGAACTCCGCGAAGAGGTTTAGCGATGAGCAGATTGCAGCGTTCACGCACATTGCGAGCTGTGAACATTTTCACTATGCACTCCTTCAACTACACGGCGATGTGACTCGACTGCGGTACTTCCCGGAAATAATTGCCGAGCTGAACACCACGTAATTTCACATAAAACTGAACTTCGCGAACACCACGTCGCACAGGCTGCTGCAGTCGAGGTAACCGCCATCTTGAAACTGACGCTTTCGCTGAGCCCGAGATCTCACGAGAGCTCATCGCAAAGCCCGCTAGCCCGCAGCGCAAAATCTATACGTTGCGTGGGTACACAATATACACTAGCCCTTCTTTTGCGTTCTGCGCGTGCGCACTCCCAACCCGCCATTTCTTTGCGTAGACAAAGCCTTAGCGCACGGTCCACTAAAACTGTCATTAGGGAGTTTTCGTAGACCGTGTTTCCCCTTCCGCTAAGCCCTCCGCAACCCGCTAGGATACCCGGAACTCTACAGTCAAGGCCATGGGCGCGCAGGCGCTGTAGCGACTTCTTCGTTGCGGAGGGCTTAGCGGAGGGGGAAACGCGCTCTACGAAAACTCCCTATTGACATGCAGCGATAAGTTAGTGTGCCCGAGACACTCTCCCTCTGGCGGATGTTTTTCCTTCGAACAATGGATACCCGGGTGTCTGGGAGTCGGTGCTTTCTCGCTGTCTGTTTGTTCCATGAGTGACAACTGACATTTCGAAGTACTGCGATTTTGACTGTACTTTGAATTGTTGCAGGATTATTTTTCAGCATTTTTGGACAATTTTTTTTTTTTATCAAAAAGGTGATTTTAAGAAATGAAATATCGGAAGAGAAAAAAAAAATGTTTGCGACCTCCTCTTTTTCGTCTCTAGTTAAGTCATTCGGTGTCTACCAAAAAAAAAAAAAACATTTGGTTGTGCGTATGTTTATGCAACCTAGAACTTAGTCTGCCTCAACGGGCGACTTGTCTCCCATCTGCATAGATGAGCAATTTAGCCAGTGCAGTACAACCGCTAGCCTGGGGTCTTTAACGTGCACCACGCAGTTGTGATACGCTACCGCACGCCGGTACGATGCTCATCCAGATCGAAATGGGCACGGGTGAGGATTGAACCCAGGATTCCTGGGTTTTGCAGCGCGAGCTTTCCGAGCTGGGGTGCTATTCTGGTCGGAAACGGGTACCTTTCGAGTTGTGACGTATCGAGAAAGAAAGGGCGGAGCCTCAAACGAATGATTCTTGTTTGAGGCTCTGCGTTAACGTTCGGGTTCACGCACGCGGTCAGCTCGAATGTGACGCGTCCACGCAGTTGGGGCGCAGAAATCCCCGCATTCCCCCCTGTGCTTTTTGTTATCTTCTTTCTTTCCTTCGGGAGTTAGAACGAGCGAATAACGGAGAAAGGGATACCTTCCGGAAAATGGAAGGAAACAGAGAAAAATAATATTATCCTTTTTCTAAAATACGAAATATTATTTCAATTATTATGACGTAAAGTAAATTTAGCTAAGATATCTCAACTTGTTTTCTCGAAGTCTTTCGCTACGGTCTTTCAAAACAAACATGTCGAAAACCGCGGTAACGACCTTGTGGTGTTTGTGCCTCGTTTGCGTCGTTGCTTTCCCTGTTTCTGGACGATATGGATGGCATTACGAGAAGAAAATATTATGTGAAGGTACTCTGCGACACCGATCATCCTTTGTGAAGCCGCCGTGAACATAAACTGCAAATGAGATGTTCTGTTTGCCTGTGATGGAGGCTCCAAATGGATACAGAGCTGACGACGACTCTGTGGTAATATATGACAAGTCGTGAGATCGACGCAGAATGCACCGGTTGTGATTCATGAACATGCTGTGGATGATGCAGAAAAATTTCTTCGGACAGTTTTAATAATGCTTTGCTCTCTTTGTTCACTGCAGTGATTACGACGGTAGTCCCCATAAGCCATGCTCTTTTCTTTCGGCGCTGAAGAAATGGACGCGACCGCATAATCTCGGGCAGTCTTCTTTCTTTATTTTTTATTTGCAGAAAAGCTCGTGCAAAAAAAAAAAAACGGCTTCCATGTTTTTACACGTCCCTACATAGGTACCTCGCTATCTCATTGGCTTCATTGCGCGTGACGATTCAACGCTGTTTGCCATGGGAACATTCGTGAAATTAGAAAGCCCCTGTTTGCCGCTAACAGTCGTTTTTCGAGTTCGGGTTGTGACGACAAAATGACGTAAGAGCAAGAATGCACGAGAGTATTTGCATTGTTTTAACTCGACAACCGTACCCTTGGCGAGATAAACTCGAAAGAACATGGCCGCGATGCTCGTCGGATCGAATGCGGCTCGGGTTTGACATGCGATCGGTAACTTGATCAACGCGCACACGAATGCTTTCGTGCCGTTGGATGAGCCCATTCGGCGGCAGGACCGGGTCCAAAAGCACGGTGAGCTGGCGTTCAACGTCTCCGATAAAACACTTGACAATATGTAAGACTTGGCTTCCCTTTGTGTCGGTGTTATGGAGCTTGAAAGTGGTGGTGTTGTTCTGGTTCGTAACGGCACCCTTGCTGAGATTATGAAGACGGTAATAGACCTTCGTTCAGCGTTGCCATGCGTCAAGATTCAAAACCTCACCTTGACACAAAGGGAACCACGTTTCCGCGAGCACGGAGGCAGCAGCCAACGGTCTGAGAAAGAATTGTGCCGCCGCCACGACCGCCAGTGATCGCCCCAACGGCAAAAAACAAACAAAAGACAAGTTTATTGAGGTTTGTGTAGCGCTGACTGCTGATTCATCGGACGACAAAAAGTGAATGATGTAAAACGGAAAGTAAGTTTGCCAGCGTTTTGCAAAACTAACGCGCTTCGTTAAAAATTTAATTTGTGGAATTTGTTAACGCCTTGAAAGTTTGACAGAGACTGCATATTGTGAACGCAGCCTACACACAAGTGTTTCCTACAGTGTGTGCTTTGCCTGCATGCATATAAAGACAGAAACACTGCCTATATGATGCATAAAATAAAGGAAATTTCGCTTATCTTGATAATGTTGACTATCCATTGAGTGCTGTTGATAGTAATGGCGTAGCCAGGAACTTTTGAGGGGGTGAAAATGGAGGTGGTTGAGGTGGCTGGGATGTTCATGACTTGCGGTGCGGGGGGGGGGGGGGGGGGGGGGGGTCCAAATTTGTGTGTATATTCTAGGGCCCGCCGGATATAGGGAGAGGGGGACCGAAGCCCCATAAGCCTCCCCCCCCCTCGCTCCCCACCCTGGCTTCGCCACTGGATGATACTATAAGGGGAGCATCCCACATTCACAGGCTGCCATAAGCATGTGCATAGCCACTGAGCTCGTACCACAATGACAAGATAGTTGCTGACATTCTTCACGTTACGTAGCAATTCTTTCTTTCGTACATATGCTCGTTTTTCCTTCACATATTGACTCTGCTTCCGCTTGTCATTTATGCTTCATAGTGATAAGTCAACAGTGCGTATTCGCTCTGCATCGCAGGCAAATTTCAAAAATCCAGTTCACACTACTCTTTAATTTCAATGAGTTACTATAATTTTTGAAATTACAATCTATTTAATTGGTATCACAACCTTTACATTAAACACACGTATGTTGAATGTAGGACAATTGTATCTTTCTTGTTTTTCTTGGTCACGGAGATGACAACCATCCACAAGATTGCACTGGCTAAATTTCTCGTGTACAGTGGGTAACAATGTTACCATACTCTGTCAGACTAAACTCCTGCTGTCTAAACAACTAACGATTAATTTTAGGACACACCTGTTCGCAGTTCATTGCAGGGCATCGAACAGTGTTTCTTATGACTGTCCGATGACTGATATGCAATTCCAGAAGCTTGGCGTGAAAAGGTAAAATATATAATTTATACAATAAAATGCCATGAGTAACCCATTCAGATTTTATTGCGTGATTGACAGTATCTACAAAACGCAACAAATGGTCAACTGTAGACATAGGTACTAAGCGTGCACTAACTTCGAAGCGGTAGAAACTCTGAAGTTTTAACGTCAACTTACCGCCATGTTGTTAATGGCAAAGTAATGTTTGCGGCCAAGTGTTGGAGTCCTTCAGAACGGTGACGGTCTCCTTCAGACCGATGATGATGGTGACGAAGGTTGTTAGATTCTAGGTTCAGTCAACGCACCCCACGTCGTCGGTGTGTTTGTCGTGGTGGCGACGAAAGCCTTCTTTCGCACATGCCTCAGCTGCCTCGGTCCGGGGCCTTGCCGACCCAGCCGGTTGACAGCGACACTCTAATCACCATCCACTGGGCATTAGCTATGTGATCATCGGTGGTAACCGCGCCCTTGTAGTTCCCCGTCGCAAAAAATCTCAGTGTGATTCAATTATACCCCTGTTACACGGGCACAATCAACTGAAGTTACGCCAGTTAGCGCACAATACTTGCGAGCAACATTCTGCGGCTATGCAGTCAAACCTATGGGTGAACGTGCGCTTGAGCACCATGAGCACCCGTTAATGAAGTGCACGCGCGCTCTTCACTACTTCTGAAATAGCTGTCCGGCGTCGCTGTGGTCGGCGCGCCACGATTGACCGAATGCTGACCTTGACGTCAGCCAGGGATTTCTCATCGACGGAAATAAGAGGAATGCAAGAACTTCAATTTTGACGGTGTTGGCAGTTTTAGTTTGAGAGCGCAGTGATTTGAAGCGTCCACCATGCTCATTACAAACACCATCGAACTTGTTGTTCGCAAGGTAATAACGTCACGAGAAGGAACCATAGGAGGGCGCCACCAAAACATCTCGCCGCTAATAGCGCGGTAACTGTGGTGCCGCGTAACAGCAGGTAAAGCTGAGCTAACCGCGGTTAAAGGTGCCCGTGTAATACCCTTGTTATACCCCTGTTACACGGGCACACTTAACCGCGGTTAACTCAGCTTAACTGCTGTTACGCGGCACCACAGATACCGCACTATACTCTCTGACAGCTATTTCAGAAAAAGTGAAGAGCGCGCGCGCACTGCTTCGAGAGATGCTCAAGATGCTCAAGCGCACGTTCGCCCATAGCTTTGACTGCATAGCCGCAGAATGTTGTCCGCAAGTATTGTGCGCTAACTGTGACTTAGCGTAACTGCAGTTAAGTGCGCCCGTGTAACAAGGGTATAACACTTAACCGCGGTTAACTCAGCTTTAACTGCGGTTACGTGGCAGCACAGATGCCGCACTATACCCTCGGACAGCTATTTCAAAAGAAGTGAAGAGAGCGCGTGCACTGCTTTGATGGGTGCTCAAGATGCTCAAGCGCACGTTCGCCCATAGCTCTGACTGCATCGCCGCAGAATGTTGTCGGCAAGTATTGTGCGCTAATTGTGGTTTAGCGTAACTGCAGTTAAGTGTGCTCGTGTAACAAGGGTATTACACGGGCACACTTAACTGCGGTTACGCTAAGCCACAGTTAGCGCACAATACTTGCCGACAACATTATGCGGCTATGCAGTCAAAGCTGTGGTCGAACGTGCGCTGCAGCATCTTGAACACCCATCAAAGCAGTGCACGCGCTCTCTTCACTTCTTTTGAAATAGCTGTCCGAGGGTATAGTGCGACATCTGTGCTGCCACGTAACCGCAGTTAGAGCTGAGTTAACCGCGGTTAAGTGTGCCCGTGTAACAGGGGTATAACAGGGGTATTAGTCGCTGCTGCTCGACGGTCATCATCTCTCATCGTCGCCGTTTCTCGTCGCGCAGCTGGTCACACTGCGATCACACGGTGCTTTTCGACAAGCGGTATTGTCGTCAGAAACAGACGTCGTGCATCGCGAAGGCACCCGGGTGCTCCCGGAAAACTCGTCATTGTACGCGTTGGTCGAGCCATCGCAAGCATCGCCGCCATTTTCTACTCTTTAGAATCCTGCCCAAAGCTTATTCCCCTTCCTGCAATAGAAACAGAAGTTAAAAGCACGAGCACATCAGCCGAACGATGCTCGCACGAACGTTGGCTTGTGCAAGCGCGTCTGCTTGACAGGGACGTTGAAAGCCCGGAGCACGTTCTTGTAGCTCCTACACCCGCACTAGCTCGCACTCAGAGTAAAACAGAGAGTAGGGTGTGTCGAGTAATACCGCAGTTAATCTAGTTACGCGACTTCCGCTATGTGCTACGTAGGTCGGACGTGGTCGTACGTTACTTTGTCGTCACGGTCCAAACTCGAAGAGCGACAGTTACGGCAAACGCGGTTTCTTTCGTGTTTCGCGAACGTTCCCATGGGAACCGCGTGGAATTATCACACGCGCTGTGGCTAATAAGAGCGCGCGGTTCGTAGGGGTGAGGAGTTCTCGAGAAACACGAACGTGATCGTTTGTGACCAGAATAGCACCCCTGGTGTGCGCTAGACCACTCGGTGGCCTGGTGCAGTGGCTGCGCGTGCATGAGAAACGTACACGTGCGGGTGCAGTCATTCTGCTGTGATAAGCAATTCGCACGAGGCGTTAACAAACAGCGGAACAGCTCTAAACGGTTGTAACAAATCGCGATGGCCGGATGACCGTTCACTATAACAAATTTACGCGCGTATGAAGCTCACCTTGTTTCCGAAAGGATATTTGTTGCCACTCCGCGTGCATCGCGGAACACAGCAGTACCGGGGCATACTTCTGGTGCCTGCACCTTCCGCTTCAGCAACGTATACGCAGCCAACGCGGCTAGGACGCTAGGACGCAAGCTCGGGCACTCGGGCGAGCACGGACAGTACGGCGGAGCACCCCCCAACATGGCGGAGATGTGAAGTTCGCGCACGGTAAACCAGATGGCGCTATTCATTTTCACATATAGCCTATGGCTACGGTTGGCTACATAGGAACAGTGTTGGGAAGTACTTTAAATACATTGTACTTAAAGTACTACTTCAAGTAGGTTTAGGAAATTTGTTCTTTACTTGAAGTACATTCTCTGAGTATGTACTTGTACTGTACTTAAAGTAGTTTTTCTGGTACTTTCCGAGGAAAGTACAACTTTCGACTTCAATGTACATTCTCCAAATTTGGTTTTGTTAAATTTGTATCACGAAATGATGCTTTGTCAACTCCGAAGAAATACTGAGAGGGATATTCTACTATCACCAGAAACATGAGCAGACGACGCATCGCTCCGTTTGTTCTGGGGGCGGCTTTCCCGCAGCTTTTTTAACTCGCTAGTTCTCGGTCGGTCAGCGCAAGCGAGGAGGTTTAAAATATTAGGAGAGCAAAATTATTCATAATATAGCATCTGAGACTGTGGTGTGGAAAAATTAAACTTTCAAGTCGAAGAAAAATACAACAGAGGATAACGCGACACAATGTTTTGAGACATTCTCTTTTGTCCTTACCTTCGACTTGAAAGTTCCTTAATTTGTTTTTTTTCGCAAACCAATCTCAGGCGTCACATTATGATTAATTATCAGCAGCTCGCTTGCACACTCACCGTTTTTGTTTTATTATTATTAAGGAGTGAACACTTCTTTATGAGAGGATTGCTTGCGGAAGCTACGGGGCTGACGTCATGCTCTCTCCCCATGAGAGCAACAATCCAGTGCAAGCGGTGCCAAACTCAGGAGAGGAACTTCTGAATTTGGCTCCATTCCTAAAAATAACTACTCTGTGGCCACTTTACTTTATCAAATATTAGGCGCCGTTTCTGAAAATAGGTCATGCACCCCTGATCACCCCTGAGCAATGCATAGCAGTTAAAAAATTACTGCGTAGGGAAATGAAAGGGCATCATGAAAGATTGTGTTAGACTACTTGTACTTTACTTTGAAAGTACATTGTATTTATAGTACTTCAGTTCAAGTACACTGCACCCACTGTACTTCATACTTTACTTGAAGTACATCACGTCTCATTTACTTTGTACTTTACTTGAAGTACCTTTTAGGTGTACTTTACCCAACACTGCATGGGAACAATATAAAAAGCGCCAGGCAATAAATAAATAGAAAGTCCTGCACACTGGTCGTCTTCTTTCCGGTTCTTGTTCCTTGGGTGCCCTTAGTATTATTCATATTTGTTACGTCGTGTTCAAAGTTGCGATGCCGAAGCATGCTCGGCCACCAACTCGTCGCTCGTGGTTTGTTGCGTGTTTATGACATGGCCGAAGTTCCCGGTGGGGCAGTTGAAGAGAAAGGGCATCGAAATCGAAGAACTCGCGGATGACGCGCGCCGTTCATCCGAATGGCCCTACTGCAAATAACGAGTAACGAGAGGATTCGTTTGGTCACGCGATCGTCTCGTCCATAGTGCGAGGAAGAATGGGGGCTTTCCCCCGAGACATGTATACTGCGACCATCCCTACCCGGGCAAACAAATGGCGGCGCTTTTCTGTCTTCTGCTGGCGCCATGCATGGGTCTAACGGAAGAGGAACTTAGGAAAAGACGCCAAGTTCTCCTTTTCGAGAACGGTACCGCGTTCCGCTCGAGGGGCGTGCCTGCACAGAACTGGCAAGTACAACAACGAGAGGGAGCCTCCGCGGGAAAGCCTTGGCGCTCTGGTTAGAAAACGAAGAATTACGCCGAGAAGTCGATTCGAATGGGAGGCATTTGTCATTCCCTTTCCGTGGCTTATCTCTCGCGAACTTCCCCTTCCTTGGGGAAGACCATGGGGATGACTTTTCCCCGAAGTTAATGTGTGAGCCCGACGCGGCGCACACTCGGTCGTTCCTCGTTCCATGCGCTCGCAGTTTGTGCACCTTTAGACGTCATTTCCCTAGTTTGTTCGACGATGTCTAATTGACGTCGTTTTACGGGGCAGGTCCGCACGCTGCGACATATTGTATCATGTATCGCTATAACGAGGTGTACATAATGTCAAAGTGTCCTTGGTGGATACGGCCAGGGAACGCTGACGAGATAATGACGAGGTGCCTGAAACGAGTACTTCACTCATCTACGCACCAATGCACGGGCGGGGCTAGTGGCGCTTGTTTAGCATCCCGTTTCGGAATTCGACTACAAAAACGCAGATGCTGATCGATGAATATCTCGAAGCGCGTCGCCTTTTCGAAAATTGCCTAAATTCGTCTAGCCTCTAATAATTATTGCCTCCAAAACCAATTGCATTATGAGAAATTCATTATTAAAAAAAGTATTTACACCCCCCCCCCCCCCCCCCCCCCCCCGGGCCCAAGTCAGTCTTATGTACATCGTTACATTGACACACGCACTGAAAACGAAACTCGTGTAACGGTTAGCCCCAGCCGCATAACTCCCCCTCCGCCCCCTTTGAAAAAAAAAAATAAAAAAAATCTAAGTGAATTAAAAACAGACGGCCTGTATATAAGCTGACCTAAGTCTGTATATTAACTTATGTAACCGACACGCTGTTACAAATAAGTTAGCGTTTGCCGGGTGTGGGCTATGCGCGTGCAGAAACCAGATTCGTGTGAAGCGACTGCGCACGCGCCGTGTCAACAACACCGTGTAACCACCTGATCATCTCCCACCCAAGGAAGTTGAAGGAAATCAGGACCAAGCCCGGTGCTCCCAACTCACCCAAGGCGGGCGGCCTCCTCTATGGAACTTTCTCAATTGTTTTTACAGAATTTTGCATCGGCTGTGACTTTCACCGAAGATAGTGTGGTTATTGTGACGGTTTCGTCAGCCGGCTCTCAGTGGGCTTGACTCATGGCCCGGCAGTCGAGACGCCCAGTGCGTACGTGGTATGGTAGTATTTGTCTCTGCTACGTGCGAGATGGGGGACTCACGCTATTAGCGATGTGCGCGTCTAAAAGCGCCGCTGTGGTCAGCTTTCCACGATTGGTCAAACCATGAGCATATGAGCACTGTCAGATTGTCAACTTTGATGGTCTAATGTGGCGACGCAGGCGAGTTGGTTATGCATGTTGAAAGTAGTGAAAGCGCACAATAAAGACGAATACGAAGACGGAGAGGCAAACAGGACGAGCGCTGACTATCAACTGAATTTTTTATTGGAAAAAATAGAAACAGCAAAATAAAACCAGCAAAAGCCACAAATACTACAAATGTGACTAGTCATCAATGACTCGGCCACCACACGTGTCAATAAAGTCCACTTCCTTTTTGTGAAGGAAAAGTGAGGGTTGACTGATACACTTATCAGGACATTCCTTCTTTATCATATAAGCCTCCAGAACCTCCCTCGCCACCTTTTCTTTACCTCTCCCAACGATTGTAGTGCCTTGGAAGTTGGGAATGCAGCGGCAATCTCTGCAATGTATGTGTAAATGGGCTCCTGTTGTTGAACGCAGTGGTAAAGCATGTTCACGCAACCGTTCATTCAAGCACCTTCCGGTCTGGCCTATTTAAACCTTGCCGCAGCCCAATGGAATTTTATAGACCACGCCCACCGCACAATCCACGTATTTGTTTACGTGCTTCACTGTGCATTGCCGCTTATTTTTGCCTTTTTCTTTTATCCTCGGACATAGTTGAGCCAGTTTACGTGGTGCTGAGAATACCAGAGGTACCTCGAACCTTTCCGCCACTTTTTTTTATATTGTGTGACACCCTGTGTAAGTGTGGCATCGCGTGGGGTCTTGCTCTCTTTTTTTGCTTGTCCTTTTGGCTTTTGCCCCTGAACTTCTTCAGAAGTTTCTCAGCCACTGCGAGCATAAGGGAAGTAGGATACCCTGCGCTTCCAAGTCTCTTGACCTGATTACAGAGGCTGTCGTGCATGGCATGGTGACATGACTTTCCAATTGCCGTCGCGTCAGCGCTCGTCCTGTTTGCCTCTCCGTCTTCGTATTCGTCTTTATTGTGCGCTTCCACTACTTTCAACTTTGATGGTGTTAGTTTCGGATTGCGATGGCTCCTAGCTTCTACTGTGCGTTTTAAACACACCATCGAACTCGTCGTCGCACCCGATGGTAAGTAGCCAGAATAACAACTGGTGACGTCACGGCGAGGCAAATCCCAGTCGTGACGTCACGGAGGGAAACCATATATAGAGGGCGCCACCGAAACATCTCGGCGCTAATAGGCTCAGTCGGCCTTCAGCGGTGGTGTCAAGTTTCGCGAGACTCGGGCCCGTTCGCGCCGCGCCCGAACACCGCTACGATCACGCTTTCAGACCCTTGACCTGGGCCTAGGGTTCAGCTACGCGAGGCTTTAACCCGTTCACATTTTACCCGTGCGACGCCTTACGTACTTTGTTCGTTTCACGCTGCCTACGCGACGTGTGGGTCTCGTAGCTCGCCCTTTCGACCTTGGCTATGTGCTTATGAAAGCCCCGAGTTAGGAAGAAGAGACCGAGAGAGCAGATCCTCCTGACTATCCTCATGCCCATATGTAAACAAACTTCGCTTTAGCTGCTTCCCTGAGACTGACTCCACAACATCGAGGGTGCCAAGGTCCCGATCAGGGTCCCGGTCGCGTACCGACTTCCTCGCGAAATGGAGCAGATTTTATTATTCATTTATTTATACATACCGCTGGCCCGTGGGCCGTGGCAGAGAGGAACAACATATAACAAAGCGATACAGTTCATACCTCCAATAAAAACTTTGAACAATACCGCATTTACAAAATTGGATACAAGACGCGCCTAAAACACAAATGAAAAGAAAAAGGGGACTAAATGCACGTAAAAACAGAAAAAAAGTGATAATCGCTTTAACAATAACAATAGACTGACCACAATAATCGAGGGCAGGTGCCGTTTACATTCGAACTGGTAACAAAGAAGACAATATAAAAAGACAAAAACTACAATCCAACATTCAAAGAATCGCGCAATGTATACATATTTAACTTCGAAGACAGTAAAACTAGAGAAAATAACACCGAGTCGATATGCTTACGTTTTAAACACAGTAACGAAGTCTAACAGCATCCTCAAGCATGGAAATATCGTTGTGATTTGCACTATGCTCGGGAAGCTTATCCCAATCGTTAATCTTATTTGCAAAAAAACAAAAAAAAAACAAAAAAAAGAAATCCTTGAAAACATTGATACTGGCCATATACGACTGCAATGCTTTAGAATGATTTAGTCTAGCTGCTCTGTCGGTAATGTTCCTAAGATAAATGTCGCGGTTGATCTTTACTTGGCCATGATAAATCAGGAACAAAAGCTTTAAACGGGCAGTTTTTCTCCTAACCGCTAAGGGTTCAAGTGCACATACATTCAACATTTCTGTCACAGAGGACGTTGATTTGTAATTTTAAGTTATAAAACGTTCTGCCTTCTTCTGTATTCTCTAGAGCCTGTTTATGTCGGTTTTGGTTGCGGGGTCCGAAACGACCGAAGCGTATTCTAGAGTTGGTTGTATTAGAGTTTTGTATGCTATAAGTCTTATTTCCTTATCGCTATTTTTTTAGTTTATGTCTAAGAATGCATGATTTCCTATACGCAGCTGCGCAGATATTTACAATATGTGGCTGCTATTTTAAGTTTTGACTTATTGTTACCCCTAGGTACTTGAACGTTTCTGGTCTTGTCAGTTCTACATTCCCAATGTGATACTGAAACAGAAATACACTCTTCTTATAAATGACGTGGGTATATGATGGCCTCTTAAAGTTAATTTCCATTTGCCATGGGAAGCACCATTGTTTACTCGAGTCCAAACTGTCATTGAATGCTGCCTGGTCTTCGGATGTCTTAATTGGCAAATAAACTAAACAGTCATCTGCAAAAAAATTTTTGTACTGGCGGTTTAATTACTATTGAGATATCATTAATATATAAAAGAAACAACAATGGTCCCAATGCTGATCCTCGTGGTACCCCTGAAGTTACCGATAATGAGTCTGAAATGGCTCCTTGAACTTTAACCGTCTGCGATCTATTTCTTAAATAAGCCTCAATCCAACTTATAATATTTTCGTTTAGTGCAAACATCTTAAGTCAGTGTTACTAATGTTTTATGCGGAACGCAATCAAATGCTTTTGAAAAATCTATGCTTACGACATCAATTTGTTGCCTCGAATTCATGGCAGAGGCAAGATCGTGAAAAGTTTCTACAAGTTCGGTCGTTGTTGACAAACCTGTCCTGAAGCCATGTTGTCAAAAAGGTTAAAATCCCCTGCTATGATTAGTCAAGTATTGCTGTTTAAATGTTTGCTTAACAAAGTATCAAGATCGTCCAAATACTTGGTCGGAGCGTTCGGCACTCTCTAGGCAGCCACAAGCCCAAAATATATATTATAAAAAGAAATTTTACAGAACAATGTCTCTTTCAACTCACAGTTCAACAGCAAACAAGAAATATTGCTTTTCACGATAATAGCAACGACCCCTCCACGAGATCCCCTGTCGTTTCAAACCATTTTGTAGTTCGGTGAAATAATGTCACGTGTCACCTCAGACGACAACCAGGTTTCCGTTACGATAAGAATATGCATGGTGTGTACCATTATCATATGCTCCAAAAATGTCACTTCGTTTACTATGCTTCTAGCATTAAAAGTGATCACCCGTAACTCAGACGTAATCCAGGACCAAAGATGTCTTTCGGCGGTTTCGTAACTTTTGTTCCATTCGATCAAGTACAGTCATTCGTCTGCATATTTTAGAATATTTCTTTTGGAGACCGCGTAGATGATGAAAAATTCCCCCTTTCGGCGGTTTCGTAACCTTTATTCCATTCGATCAAGTACAGTCATTCGTCTGCATATTTTAGAATATTTCTTTTGGAGACCGCGTAGATGATGAAAAATTCCCCCTTTCGGCGGTTTCGTAACCTTTATTCCATTCGATCAAGTACAGTCATTCGTCTGCATATTTTAGAATATTTCTTTTGGAGACCGCGTAGATGATGAAAAATTCCCCCTTTCGGCGGTTTCGTAACCTTTATTCCATTCGATCAAGTACAGTCATTCGTCTGCATATTTTAGAATATTTCTTTTGGAGACCGCGTAGATGATGAAAAATTCCCCCTTTCGGCGGTTTCGTAACCTTTATTCCATTCGATCAAGTACAGTCATTCGTCTGCATATTTTAGAATATTTCTTTTGGAGACCGCGTAGATGATGAAAAATTCCCCCTTTCGGCGGTTTCGTAACCTTTATTCCATTCGATCAAGTACAGTTCATTCGTCTGCATATTTTGGAATATTTCTTTTGGAGACCGCGTAGATGATGAAAAATTCCCCCTTTCGGCGGTTTCGTAACCTTTATTCCATTCGATCAAGTACAGTTCATTCGTCTGCATATTTTAGAATATTTCTTTTGGAGACCGCGTAGATGATGAAAAATTCCCCCTTTCGGCGGTTTCGTAACCTTTATTCCATTCGATCAAGTACAGTCATTCGTCTGCATATTTTAGAATATTTCTTTTGGAGACCGCGTAGATGATGAAAAATTCCCCCTTTCGGCGGTTTCGTAACCTTTATTCCATTCGATCAAGTACAGTTCATTCGTCTGCATATTTTAGAATATTTCTTTTGGAGACCGCGTAGATGATGAAAAATTCCCCCTTTCGGCGGTTTCGTAACCTTTATTCCATTCGATCAAGTACAGTCATTCGTCTGCATATTTTAGAATATTTCTTTTGGAGACCGCGTAGATGATGAAAAATTCCCCCTTTCGGCGGTTTCGTAACCTTTATTCCATTCGATCAAGTACAGTCATTCGTCTGCATATTTTAGAATATTTCTTTTGGAGACCGCGTAGATGATGAAAAATTCCCCCTTTCGGCGGTTTCGTAACCTTTATTCCATTCGATCAAGTACAGTTCATTCGTCTGCATATTTTGGAATATTTCTTTTGGAGACCGCGTAGATGATGAAAAATTCCCCCTTTCGGCGGTTTCGTAACCTTTATTCCATTCGATCAAGTACAGTTCATTCGTCTGCATATTTTAGAATATTTCTTTTGGAGACCGCGTAGATGATGAAAAATTCCCCCTTTCGGCGGTTTCGTAACCTTTATTCCATTCGATCAAGTACAGTTCATTCGTCTGCATATTTTAGAATATTTCTTTTGGAGACCGCGTAGATGATGAAAAATTCCCCCTTTCGGCGGTTTCGTAACCTTTATTCCATTCGATCAAGTACAGTTCATTCGTCTGCATATTTTGGAATATTTCTTTTGGAGACCGCGTAGATGATGAAAAATTCCCCCTTTCGGCGGTTTCGTAACCTTTATTCCATTCGATCAAGTACAGTTCATTCGTCTGCATATTTTAGAATATTTCTTTTGGAGACCGCGTAGATGATGAAAAATTCCCCCTTTCGGCGGTTTCGTAACCTTTATTCCATTCGATCAAGTACAGTCATTCGTCTGCATATTTTAGAATATTTCTTTTGGAGACCGCGTAGATGATGAAAAATTCCCCCTTTCGGCGGTTTCGTAACCTTTATTCCATTCGATCAAGTACAGTTCATTCGTCTGCATATTTTGGAATATTTCTTTTGGAGACCGCGTAGATGATGAAAAATTCCCCCTTTCGGCGGTTTCGTAACCTTTATTCCATTCGATCAAGTACAGTTCATTCGTCTGCATATTTTAGAATATTTCTTTTGGAGACCGCGTAGATGATGAAAAATTCCCCCTTTCGGCGGTTTCGTAACCTTTATTCCATTCGATCAAGTACAGTTCATTCGTCTGCATATTTTAGAATATTTCTTTTGGAGACCGCGTAGATGATGAAAAATTCCCCCTTTCGGCGGTTTCGTAACCTTTATTCCATTCGATCAAGTACAGTTCATTCGTCTGCATATTTTGGAATATTTCTTTTGGAGACCGCGTAGATGATGAAAAATTCCCCCTTTCGGCGGTTTCGTAACCTTTATTCCATTCGATCAAGTACAGTCATTCGTCTGCATATTTTAGAATATTTCTTTTGGAGACCGCGTAGATGATGAAAAATTCCCCCTTTCGGCGGTTTCGTAACCTTTATTCCATTCGATCAAGTACAGTCATTCGTCTGCATATTTTAGAATATTTCTTTTGGAGACCGCGTAGATGATGAAAAATTCCCCCTTTCGGCGGTTTCGTAACCTTTATTCCATTCGATCAAGTACAGTTCATTCGTCTGCATATTTTGGAATATTTCTTTTGGAGACCGCGTAGATGATGAAAAATTCCCCCTTTCGGCGGTTTCGTAACCTTTATTCCATTCGATCAAGTACAGTTCATTCGTCTGCATATTTTAGAATATTTCTTTTGGAGACCGCGTAGATGATGAAAAATTCCCCCTTTCGGCGGTTTCGTAACCTTTATTCCATTCGATCAAGTACAGTTCATTCGTCTGCATATTTTAGAATATTTCTTTTGGAGACCGCGTAGATGATGAAAAATTCCCCCTTTCGGCGGTTTCGTAACCTTTATTCCATTCGATCAAGTACAGTTCATTCGTCTGCATATTTTGGAATATTTCTTTTGGAGACCGCGTAGATGATGAAAAATTCCCCCTTTCGGCGGTTTCGTAACCTTTATTCCATTCGATCAAGTACAGTTCATTCGTCTGCATATTTTAGAATATTTCTTTTGGAGACCGCGTAGATGATGAAAAATTCCCCCTTTCGGCGGTTTCGTAACCTTTATTCCATTCGATCAAGTACAGTCATTCGTCTGCATATTTTAGAATATTTCTTTTGGAGACCGCGTAGATGATGAAAAATTCCCCCTTTCGGCGGTTTCGTAACCTTTATTCCATTCGATCAAGTACAGTTCATTCGTCTGCATATTTTGGAATATTTCTTTTGGAGACCGCGTAGATGATGAAAAATTCCCCCTTTCGGCGGTTTCGTAACCTTTATTCCATTCGATCAAGTACAGTTCATTCGTCTGCATATTTTAGAATATTTCTTTTGGAGACCGCGTAGATGATGAAAAATTCCCCCTTTCGGCGGTTTCGTAACCTTTATTCCATTCGATCAAGTACAGTTCATTCGTCTGCATATTTTAGAATATTTCTTTTGGAGACCGCGTAGATGATGAAAAATTCCCCCTTTCGGCGGTTTCGTAACCTTTATTCCATTCGATCAAGTACAGTCATTCGTCTGCATATTTTAGAATATTTCTTTTGGAGACCGCGTAGATGATGAAAAATTCCCCCTTTCGGCGGTTTCGTAACCTTTATTCCATTCGATCAAGTACAGTCATTCGTCTGCATATTTTAGAATATTTCTTTTGGAGACCGCGTAGATGATGAAAAATTCCCCCTTTCGGCGGTTTCGTAACCTTTATTCCATTCGATCAAGTACAGTTCATTCGTCTGCATATTTTGGAATATTTCTTTTGGAGACCGCGTAGATGATGAAAAATTCCCCCTTTCGGCGGTTTCGTAACCTTTATTCCATTCGATCAAGTACAGTTCATTCGTCTGCATATTTTAGAATATTTCTTTTGGAGACCGCGTAGATGATGAAAAATTCCCCCTTTCGGCGGTTTCGTAACCTTTATTCCATTCGATCAAGTACAGTCATTCGTCTGCATATTTTAGAATATTTCTTTTGGAGACCGCGTAGATGATGAAAAATTCCCCCTTTCGGCGGTTTCGTAACCTTTATTCCATTCGATCAAGTACAGTTCATTCGTCTGCATATTTTAGAATATTTCTTTTGGAGACCGCGTAGATGATGAAAAATTCCCCCTTTCGGCGGTTTCGTAACCTTTATTCCATTCGATCAAGTACAGTCATTCGTCTGCATATTTTAGAATATTTCTTTTGGAGACCGCGTAGATGATGAAAAATTCCCCCTTTCGGCGGTTTCGTAACCTTTATTCCATTCGATCAAGTACAGTCATTCGTCTGCATATTTTAGAATATTTCTTTTGGAGACCGCGTAGATGATGAAAAATTCCCCCTTTCGGCGGTTTCGTAACCTTTATTCCATTCGATCAAGTACAGTCATTCGTCTGCATATTTTAGAATATTTCTTTTGGAGACCGCGTAGATGATGAAAAATTCCCCCTTTCGGCGGTTTCGTAACCTTTATTCCATTCGATCAAGTACAGTCATTCGTCTGCATATTTTAGAATATTTCTTTTGGAGACCGCGTAGATGATGAAAAATTCCCCCTTTCGGCGGTTTCGTAACCTTTATTCCATTCGATCAAGTACAGTCATTCGTCTGCATATTTTAGAATATTTCTTTTGGAGACCGCGTAGATGATGAAAAATTCCCCCTTTCGGCGGTTTCGTAACCTTTATTCCATTCGATCAAGTACAGTTCATTCGTCTGCATATTTTGGAATATTTCTTTTGGAGACCGCGTAGATGATGAAAAATTCCCCCTTTCGGCGGTTTCGTAACCTTTATTCCATTCGATCAAGTACAGTTCATTCGTCTGCATATTTTAGAATATTTCTTTTGGAGACCGCGTAGATGATGAAAAATTCCCCCTTTCGGCGGTTTCGTAACCTTTATTCCATTCGATCAAGTACAGTCATTCGTCTGCATATTTTAGAATATTTCTTTTGGAGACCGCGTAGATGATGAAAAATTCCCCCTTTCGGCGGTTTCGTAACCTTTATTCCATTCGATCAAGTACAGTTCATTCGTCTGCATATTTTGGAATATTTCTTTTGGAGACCGCGTAAATGATGAAAAATTCCCCCTTTCGGCGGTTTCGTAACCTTTGTTCCATTCGATCAAGTACAGTTCATTCGCCTGCATATTTTCGAATATTTCCGCGTCGATGATGAAAAATTCCCCCTAGTACATTCAGAAATTTACACACACACACACAAACACGCACGCACGCACGCACGCACGCACGCGCGCCCGACACAAACACACACACAAAAAAAGACTCGCTTCTCATTGTATAAAAATCCATCGGAGATTTATATCCAAAAGCTTAGCTGGCATACGGGAGACAAAAACGAAGAAACAGACTGCAATAAAAAAACACGCTTTTGCTTTTTCTGTGTGTGTATTTGTTTTTCCCATATTTGTTCCTTTTGTTTTGCCCAATATTGAGACAGAAGTAGAAGTGGCGGAAGGTGCATCCTACAAAGATGAAACATTTAAACCAAATGTTTAAATCGGTGAGTGCCTTTTCGCAACATTTGTCTAAGTCTAACGTCTTTTCTATTATTATTATTATTATTGTTTGTAACATCTCAGCTACGTAAACTCCCTTCGGGAGGCCCCGTCCATGAAAAAGAGCCTTATTATAGCCTCTTTCTGGTCGATGAATGGAGTCGTTTGCGATCTTTCCGGCGAGGGTCGTAACCCGGAGCCTGCCCTACTTTTCTCCTTTCCCCCTTTTTCTTTTTTTTTTTTTTTGTCAGGAGTCAGGAGTTATATTAGCGTTAGTTATTTCCAGAAAATGGGGTTGAACGAGTCATGCTACTCTCTTAAAAATGACTGCGCGTTTACTTACTCGTAAAACACTCGAAGAGTCAATCTCTGCGATCTACCAAGTCAGCACCGCGAATGATGAGGCGGAACACCTGTTTAGGACCTCGAAATTAAGTCCGCGCTGTGGCATTACGCAATGCAAGCATGACGCTTTGCATTGCGCGATGCCGCAGCGCAGACTTCCTTTTTATGTCTAAACGGATGCTCCGCCTCATCATTCGCAGAGCTGATTTCGTAGATCCCAGAGATTGACTCTTTGGCCGTGTTCCAAAATTTACTCGATCTTACTCCAGGGTAGGGGTTTTGTACCCTTGGCGTTCTAAAACCTACTCGCGTCCAGCGTTTTTCAATATGTGCTGTCACGTGATACGATCCGCCGGAGTAACTCGGATCCATTTAGGTGAGATTTGTAACACAGCCTTTGAGTGTTTTGCGGGTAAGTAGACGCGACGGCATTTTTTTAGAGTGTAGGTGCGGAATAATGATACGTCAAAGAACACGACAATAGAAGGCAGTTCTGAAGAGTATTAAAATACTTTACAGTTAGGGACTTAAAGTACGGTCGGCGGCAAAAGTTTGCGGGGCTCGGGAGCGCTAGCCGAAATGACAGGCTGCACCTTCTAACGGCGCGTTGACGCTCTCCAGACTCACGCTTTGCGCATGTGTACTTCATGTCGTGTTCACAGACATGTTTTTTTCGCTCGCTTCCGTCGCTTCCGTCCGACGTGCACGAGATAACAGGGACTAGCGCAAGGTGCCGCGAATCGTTATCTGGAGCATGCGAGTTCCCTCACCCATCACGGTGGTTGAGGCAGAAGGCAGACGCGCGGCATGACGGCTGACAAAGCGGCATCTTGCGCCGGTCCCTGTTATCTTGTGCGCGTCGGACGGAAGCGAGTAAAAAAGACTGTGAGCACGAAAGGAGGCGCGTTCTCGAAGCGTGAGCCTTGAGAGCAGCCACGCGCCGTCAGAAGGCGCAGCCAATCATCTCGGCGGAAGTTCCCGTACCCCACAAACGTTTGCTGCCGACTGCACGTTTTGAACAATTGTATTTGCTCTAAGTACGGTCCACTTGTTCACTGCGCAAGGGGTAGCGCCAAGACATCTCCGCTTTTTCGCATTTTATATATTGATTCAGTTCTAAAGCGAATCGTGGCGTCGGCTGCGCTCGGACTAAACGGAGTATAAATGTGTACATCGAATTCTGACAACTTCTGACCATGTGCGCGCAATTAACAACACAAATAGAAAAAGAAAAAAGAAGAAGACAAGAATGTTGGTTTGAAATTAGGCCGTCTCTATTTTCATTCCGCTCATAACTCCATCCCCATTCGCAGTCTTGGAATCAGGCGTCTATGCAGGCAGTTTTCTCCGAGGACGACGACGGCGCTGCTTTATGCCCGCCCCATGAGGCGTGCGTTATTTTCCTTCGATGCATTTAAAGTGGCAACTTAACACTTGGCCAGACGAGGTCAAGATGCTTCCTCCTGTCCTTGTCACACCTTTCGCCCGAGCAGCTTCGCTCGCCGGCTGGAAGAGCGCGTCCCGTTCAAAGAGATGCTTCGTTTCACGAGGACCGCAGATAGCGACAGGCCGCGATTGTATCGCGCGGTTCGCTTTGACCTGGCTCGAGTGCGGACGGGCTTTAATCTAGCGTGCTTCACGCAACGTCGGCGTCGAGTCCAGTCTGCTGCGAAGGAACGCAGTATAGTACATCGCTCTTGGTATACACACACGAACCGGCAGGTCTTGATGGCCTGGGGATACCTACTGCATCTCTGAAACCGTAGGTGTCGTCGGCATGCCGCTGTTGCCTTCTAGGGAATCTAGCCAGTCGCACACACAGATACACGCACACACACACACGCACGTGCACACAATAATAATAATTTTTATTAGTATGAATTTATTCACTTTCCAAACACACAGAAATAATGCTGGCCTACAAAAGCAGCATCCTGCTTGTGCGGAGGGCCAGGCAATCCAGCAAAATAGATATCAATGTAGACGAAAAAATACAACGAATATAATGGGGCAATCGAAGCCAACAGAAATACACACAGCTGAAAACCCTGAGAAAAGGGGAAATAAAACAAAACGGACTAGACGACACAAGTTCTCAAACGCAGCTCAGTTTATTGACACGGAAGCACCAATAAATGCACTTTGAGATGGAAAAAAGGGAAAGAGGGACCTTAATGGACAGACCTCAGGGTTTTCAACTATGTCGTTTATCAAGCTCGCCTGCACGCTTTCCCTTCTAGCAATACAAAGCAATGCCTAAATTCGGCACAACAGAAACAAATAAAACGACAAACAATGAACACAACAAATAGAAGTCGTTGCGAAGCAAATATTCGGCACGCACAAAGAAGAAATCCAACAAACGCAAATAACATTCGCGATCAAGGTATACCAATGTTTAAAGAGTAGATGAGTGTGTGTGCCAATTTTTTAGCACTTTTTTTTTCATACTTTCATGGAATTTATTTTTATTAAGCGTACAATTCATTCTTAAAGGCACATACATACATACATATACGTGCGTGTGTGCGTGCGTACGTGCGTGCATGCATGCATGCACTCTTTCTTTCTCTCTACTGTGACTGGGATAATGCTGAAACACGTGTCCTTGCGGGGAGATTTGAAAAATAACCTCCTGGAAGCCTCATGGCGCGTTCACACTGGATGCGGATCCGCAAACGCGAAGCGGATCGGCGCCTTGTCAACCGCAAAGCGGCTGGGACCGAGCGGTTGGAGCGCGTTCTTGCAAACCGCTTCGGGACCGATTTGCCTCAACCGCTTTCTTGAACCGCAAAGCGGCAACCAATCGGAACGTGACGCTGTCGTGACGTCGGTGGCCCTCGAAACAAGATGGCATCTGTCGCTGGTGAGGCGACGAAGGCGCTGTAGTCCTAGCGTTGCAGCAGACGAACTAGCGAAGAAACGTGATGTTCACGCTTGTCACTTGAATCCACCGCGAAAAGAGTCTACTCGTAATCTTAACGGGCTTCGCTCCGGTGATTTGGTTCGGGTAAGAGCTTATTTATTATTCGGGTTGCCAAAGCCCATCGCTCGCTGCCTTGTTAGTCTTTGCCAGTAGAACGTCGGAACCCGCCCGTGATCGACGGAAATGACAGCTTTTGTACCCACTAAAACAGTCGCGTGAACTATTGAAAGCTGTCAACACCGTGCATGACCTTTACGAAGGCCGATAGAGACGTCGTGAGCCAACGCACTATTGCGAAGCTGGTGGAGTACCTGCGTTAGCTTGACCTGTAACGTTGACTACTACCAAAAAGTATAAAGGGAACCTACCCAAAAAACAAATTGTACGTACCAGACGAGGTAATCGATACGGCATTTATTTGAGCTTAATGTCAAACAAACAGTAGACTCGATTGACGTGCGAGTGACAAAAGGAGAGGAGTCCGCCACCGACCACTTCGAAGAGAGGGTCGGGGGCATCCTCTTCGGAGTCAGGAAGGCGCGCCTACCAGGGCTTTGCTTGTGTGCGAAGTCGAAGGAATCGCAGGCGGGTTTTGCGGATCCGTGTCTCTTTTTTCGCTGCCTGAATTTGTGATGGGTGCGAACAGTGTGAAGAAAAATCTTCGAGGTGCCAAAATTGCTAAAATTTTCCTTTGGATCGTGGATTAAACTGGATTTTGGATTGTAAAACAGGGTTGCTAAACGCGACTCTCAAGAGGTCATGCGTGATCGCCGATAAACCGCCAAACGCGTTTCGGTGTGTCTGAACAGGGTCGCTCGCGAACCACATCCGCATGCGCTTCGCAAACGCAGTTCAACCGCCAGTGTGAATGCGCCAACAGAGAGGCGCCCGAAGTTTCGCCAAGAGGCGTATACAGTTTCTTCGGGCCTCTCAGCGAAAGGCCAGCTGCCACCGTGAGGCAAGGCGTCTTGTCAAGTATAGGGTCTATTCACTTGCTGAGTCATCACCCACAAACATGGCCGCCGAGCGATAAAGCGGAACTTTTATTCGTGAGCTTGGTGAAAAATAAAAGAAGGCAAAGCAAACTCGCCTATCGGCAAACCGCTATGGCCTTCGGCGGCCATGCTTGTGTGTAGTGACTCGACATTAAAAGGCGGTCTGGCGTCATGTGAATAGACTCTATACTTGCCAGCTTCTATCTCTCCGTGATCTGTGAGAAGACGCCGAGTCATCGGAAGCGTTTTATCTACGTATGTACGTCTCCGAGAAGAAGAGGACAAAAGAAAGCATCCGGTCTCGTCACAGTGCGGGGAATCGTTCGGTATATTTCTACACTCCTTTGAGTAGAGTCGATCGTGCAGGCCTCTGTTTCACATTGAGTCCGACCTTAGTCAGCACCTCACATCTGACGGAGCCGATCAGGCAGCGCCAAAATTGCACCGTCACGACGCTCGTTGTGCGTTTGCTACCACCGGCTGAACCGAGTCACGCACAGCGCACATAAAAATGTGCAGGATCACGCCGCATTCACTGCTGCGTGAGTGGTTCTGTCAGACGCGTAGAGGTGACGAACGCCATGACGATACTGTCTCGCCGCTGCTTGGTTGGCTCCGTCGGTTCAGCGTTGGCTGCCGAGGAGGAGGAGGAAAAACTTTTATTGACGGAATATGGAGAATTCCTTAGAGTGCGGTCCTCGATGTGGCCGTGGTGGAGGCGACCTCCTTAGCCCTTTCCACCAAGGCGCGTGGCACCTCAGGGTCGGAGCTTCGCACCGAGGTCTTCCACTCATCGTGGGATGGGATTGGGGGAAAAGGATCGTGTGCACGGGCAAGCCCATACTATCTTAGGCAGAGTGGCTTTGCCTCCACATAGGGTGCATTTCGAGGTGGGTGGGAAATACATTGAGGGGAAGATGTGGGTGAAGGTGGCGGGGTTGGGAAAAGTGCCCGTCTGGAGTTGGCGCCAACTATGGGTCTGCTCCAGGGTAAGGAACTTGTCGGCTGGCGGATAGCCCTGACGGGAGAGGAGGTAGTGTGTGGTGATTTCATGGAAACTGGATGGACGGTCCCTGGCGGATCTGGCGTCTGGCCCCGCGAGAGATAGAGGCTAGGCCCTGCCCGGGTGGTGTATCCTCGGGCTTGTTTATGGGCCGCCTCGCTTCCCTCGAGACCAGCGTGCGCGGGTGTCCAGACCAGTCTGACGGGAGTCTGGGGCGGGTTTCTGTAAAGCATTTTGAGCGCTGGCTTGGAAATGCGGCCAGCTACGAAATTTTGAAGTGCGGTTTTAGAATCCGTGATGATCACTGATAGGGTTGGGATCACAGTGAAGGCGAAGGCTGTGGCTACCTCCTCCGCCGTCTCCGGTTCAGTGGTCAGGACTGTGACGGCGTCGATGGGAAATGTAAGTTGTCAGTCACGGCCGCCGTGAAAGCCCCTTGGTGCCTGTATTTTGTTGCGTCCACATATAGGACACCCGGCTCAGCCCCGTATACGTTCTTTGCAGGGAAAGAGCGCGTTGTTTCCTGCGAGCAAGGTGATGGGTGGGGTGTACTTTTCGAGGTAGCGGATTTGCTATAAGTTTGCTGTGGATGTTGGACCTGATGGGGGATTTGTCTTGGAGGAGCTTGTGACATCCAATGTTTAGGCTGGCGAGTATGTGCCTATACCTGTGGGGCTGCGGGAGATTCTAGTCAGTTGGGCAGCACGATGTACTCCTGTTAATTCGTCCAGGTGATTATGCAAACCGAGTCCTTCCAGTTTGGCAGTTGGAGTGCTACACTCTAAAAAAAGCCCGTGCGTTGACACGTTTTGCATTGCTTAATGTCACAAGTCAGACTGCGTTTTTTGGTCTAAACATATTTTTCGGCAACGTCATTCGCTGAGCTGCCTCCGTAAGTTGCGGTGATTGGCTACCCGAGTGTTGTGTGGGAAAGTCGACGCACGGGCTTTTTTTAGAGTGTAGGCGGTAGGGCGTAGTGCTATTTTGTAGGCCTTGCGGATCAAGGTATTAACCTTATTGATGAAGGTCGGCGTGTCGCCCGCCGAAACCCGGAAGGAAATGATAATCGTCAGCGCAGATTTCGTGTGAATATGTTCTTTCTCAGATCGCCACGAAAATCGGTAAGAATACTGAATGTTTATTCAAACAGGGCGACTGGCAAACCGACCTGCCCACAGCTTAGGTTGGGGAATTGCTATTGGGCTTTGTGACGCCAACGGGCTTGCTACCGCCAGAACTCTGTGACGATAGCTGAGCGCCTGGAATCGACAAATGTGTACTTTGAAGAGTATGTATACATGCGCGAATTGCGCTGGTATATCGCATATTCCGTATTTTTGTATGTTTTGATTATATGGTCAACTGGAAAGCAAAACACGTGAATATTCCTCCGCTTTCTTTTCTGTTTATTTGTTTAACTGTTTGACATAATATGAAGATGTAACTTTATGTGGGTATGCTTTGATAATTGTCGAAATTCCTGACAAAATTCTTTCACGTTTGAAATTGTCGCAATACGTGGGTTACCGATTTACCTTCGAACTGCACAACGATACGGTGTTTTATGACTTTTCCCTTCGAATATAAATCTTCCGAGGTGGCGATATTTGTCATAAATGAAAATTTGCTAATAAACTTTTTTTTTTTTGTCGTTTATACTTTTAATTTTGACCGGGTTCGAGACATTGTGTACCTCGAAACGTCTTCACCTTATCCTTAGCCTCACTCTGGCTTTGCTTTTTCCCGCGTTCGCGACACGAAAGCTGTAACCCTCTCATTGTTTGCCTTTTTGCGCGCACTGCTCTTCAGGGAAGTGGACAACTCGCACATTATGGATTCTACGCCGTTTTCGGTTCCCACGGTCTGATGCAAACATCGTGCAGTGAGCTCCGTCATCACCACGCAACATAGGCCTTCAAGGGACATCGGCAAATACTGCAAAACCCGTCGTCTAGTTCAGAACCGGGAGTTTTTTAAGGGTTATTTGCACGCTGGCGCCACCACCACGTTTCAACTCAGGCGAGAAAGCGTGAATACTATAACGATGGGCGCGCGGTAGGCCTTCGCAACATGAGAGCAAATGTGGAAAATGAAAGTTCATCTTTCTCTGTTTGGATGTAAGCTAGAAACGCTGTAGAGTTCGCAATATTACTGTGCCGCGCAAACTGTTTTGACGGTGGAGTGGTAAAACACTAGAGAGTTTTAGCAGATCGTTACGGTACGCCCGGTACGAGACCGTTCTTCTGGTACGTGGTACCGGATGTCAGTATCGTAAAAGGGTTCAGAAATCAGCTTTAGCGAACCGTGCTCGTTCAGGGTAGCGGTATACCGTAGGCATGTGTAGCACGTGCAGTTTCGAGCAGACTCATGGCAACGCGTTGTGCAACTAGGAATCGAAGAAAATCGTCCAGTTAAATCAAAATAGAGAACAATGACCTAAAAAAAAAAAAAAGAATCGAAAGTAATACTTTATTTGTGCATTATATACTTACATAAATTGGAAGAATAATTCCGAAGCATCATTTTAGTGCTTTATTATAATCACAACGAGCAAAGAGATTACGAAAACTGCGATGCCAACCAATCTAACGGAAGCACTAATTAGTTTAAGCTAGTTCAAGGCAGTGGAAACGACAGGGTGTACGTTTTGATAAAAAATTACTAGAAAGAGTGTGCTAACTGACCCTCTACTGTTAGAAGCTTTGAGCCAGGACGATATTGGGGAGGTACTCCTGCTCGAAGGATGTGAGAAACGATCCGGTACGATATCGTACCGGTATCGTACCGGAAGTTCGCTAGAGCTGCCTCCGCTTCTGAATTGTGGCATGAAGCTCAATCCTATACCGGACCACTCGCTTCGAAGAAAAGATATCGATGATTATTGACGGCAAAACAGAGCACACGAGGATGCGCATTGACATTTAGCGAAACCGGCGTTCTATACCCTGGAAACTGTGAACGAGAGCACCGACGACCCGAGGTGCTTACCAAAACTCTTGACAGACGCAAGGATCTCGTTCATGTCAGGATTTACTTTAATTCCCCCATTAATTAAATTGTAAACATTTTTTGGGGGGCTAGTGCCGATTGAAAATACTGGGCGCATGACGCCGACTACAAGAACTTCCACCCTTCACCGACTGCGTGCAAAGACTCGAACGCCCCCGACGCATTTGATCCTGCTCCTTCCACTGAACGATTCGTGAAGCTCGAAAAACGTCCGTGTTGGTTTACCCGCGACGATACGACATCGATCAGCAACGTTCCTTTCACAAAATCAGAATCATTCCGTTCGACTTCTCTCTCTCTCTCTGTCTGTGTGTACCGTGCATGCATGCATGTGCGGCACACACAGACAGAGAGAGCATGTGCGTGCACACGCACGCACATGCTCTCTCTGTCTGTGCATGTGCGTGCGTGCGTGCGTGTGTGTGTGTGTAAGCTCGTCATCGTCCCTAAACGGGAAACACGCTCGCGTTGTCAGTCGGGCGGCGAGGGCAGCGATGGGACCAGCGCCCCCGTCGACCCCTTGACGGCGCTCGCTCTATCTTTGGGCCTAGCTCCAAAATAGCATTTCCCCCCGAAGCTGGTAGACTTGTTGTGGCCCTTCCCCGCGTGCTGTCCTCCCTTCCGCCAGTTACGTTCAAGACCGTTTTTCTCTCTGATCTGGGCGCGTGCGACATCCGTCTCGGAGCGTGGGCGTCGAGGGCGACGGCCTTTGTGAAGCCGCCCAAGAAGCCCCCGGTTTGTCCCTCAACACGAGCCGCGGATCGAGAGGCCGTCATCTGATCAGAAACTTTACTGGCGGACGCCGTGGAGTCCCTGTGCGCGATCCACGACTCTCAGATTATGCTAATTTGAAGAAACCATGCAACGAATTTGGCTTAAATGCACCGTGAACCGGACCAAAACTTCAGTTGGACGTACAGCCCACTGACGTTGATCCGACGCTACTAAATTTCACGAGCAGCTTGATAGCCGAGTTGTACAACTTATTTAAATAGCTAATGTGAGTGTGACTGTCAGCAAAAAAAGTTATCGAGGTTTTCTTGGCTCTACCGCAAAACCTCTGTATTTTGTTTCCGTAGTCTTTGATACGTACTTTAGCTGTTTAATATGTTATAACTTATATCGCACCGTCATCAAACCTCTCGCAAAAGTTGGGACAGTCACTTCGACGTCGAGTGCGCTGGACGTCGAACTGAAGTTTGGGGTGTCGTATATGGGAAAAGGGGCCTAAAAATATACCCTTTTATTTTTTTTAGAGTGTGATGAACTGTCGTGAGCGTCGTTGAGTCATTGAAGTAAGTAGCATTTTCCATCTTGTTTTGCCACATTTTTGTCATATTCTGTTACTGCAGACGTGATCCTGGTTTTAAGCCTACAGTTATAAAAGTTTCAATGCGATCCCCCAAAAGCTAAGGTATCTTGACATTGTTGATTCAGTCGGAATCCAGGAAAGCGATGGGAAAGTCTACAGCGGTTCGAACTCGGGGAATGCATGTCTAACCTCAGGGGAAATTACTGGATTTCGTTCAAGTGATAGGAAAATAGTATTGCACCTAATTATATTATGCATAACCTATAGGGACTCTCAGTTACAACCTAAATAAATTGAAACGTAAAAAAAAAGTATTGCAGAACGTGGTGGTGTTCTAACCGGATGTGACGTCAGTGTAATTTCGGCCTATGTTTTGGGGGAAAGGGGAGGGGGGGGGGGGGGGGGGCATTGTGTTTCTCTTTATTCTATCTATCGTGTGGGCAGCTGTCGACCGTACCTCCAGAGGTTATTTATATTTCCGTCTTGCTTCCACCAAGATGTCGCCGCCGTGTTCTTCGGTGCTGTAAACTGTTTCGAAATGGGTTACACCCACCAAATGTTCTCGGAGTTTCGACACTCCCGGGCTTTGTTAAATAACAGCGTCGCGGCGCTGAGAATTTATGGCTGCAATATATGTTGCCCCTTTGCGAATCCAATCAAAGCGGGGCGAGCAAACCAGCAAGGGCGCTCGCAAGTGGGCTAACGGAGCTAACGGGCCGGCATTCTTTTTTTGCGGACCAGGTTACGGGCTATTTGTACACTCTAGAAACATTGTGCGTAGTACACTCTAGAAACAACGTGCGTGTCACCTTGCCCTTGATCGTAAGTTAGGAGCCCCGTACGCAGCGGCTATTCTGAAATCTGTCATCGAAATGACTGGAAGTCCTATTTTCGCGTCTATAACATCAATTCCAGGTGACGTATTTTTTTTTATGCATAACATTTATAGGGACAGCTCTTAGTGAAATCGGCGACCGTGCGTTGGAGGGCAGTGAAATTAATTTATTAACCCATCGATTGTTTTAACCGATTAATCAATCCATAAAAAAACAGCGCAAAAAAAAAAAAAAGGAAGACAGGCAGAAGGAGGGTGCAGGGCAAACACTGACACCTGAAAATTTACTGGAGAATGAAGCCCAGCAACCACCACCACCGCAAAACACACACACACACACACACACACACACACACACACACACACACACACACACACACACACACACACGCACACACACACAAACAAACAAACAAACAAAAGGAACCGCCGACCAGATGTATCAGCTGATTCAGGAAGAACTAAGAAACTTTATCTCCTTTTTGTGTAAATAGACAAATGTTGGACTCAGACTTGTACGTAATCCGTTACAAGTAACGAAATTACTTGTAATCCCTTACATTTATCGGTAATTTAGTAACGGAAAAATTACATATTTTCTAGAGTAATTTTAAAGTAATTCCCTTACATTTTTTACGTAACGGATTCCTTGTAATCCGTTACAATTTTCAAGACCAGCCCCCCCCCCCCCCCCTTTCTAAAGAAAAGGTTGTTTTCATTATGGTAAAGTCGAGCGCAGTGACACTGTCACGCAAAGGGAGGTTTGACACTTTTCAGTTCCGCAAAGCCTTTTTTTTTTTGCAACGCCAAGCCCCTGAATCTATTATTTTTAGACCCTAACAATAATGTCAAAAAATCCAAATAAACATTTTTTCAGAAAAAAAAAGGGGGGGGGGGGGGAGTTATATCCGCTTTTTTATACTGTCTGTTTTTCCTTTGCTATCGAAGGCGGAGAGAGGGAGACACCCAGTGATTGTATGCCTCTTCGGGAAGCTCAATGCGTTAAGTACACAGACAAGAATTAACAATGTCCCTCTCGGTTATAGTGACTACGACCATTTTCATAATGTCACAACAGAATAGAACAAGCTCCGTCTATCCTAAATCCACTAAAAGAGATGTGATAATATGTGAAGGTGTTATTGCCACAAGCATCCACGTTCGTTGATGCACACTTATTATCATTCTTAGAAAACAGGATGTATTTTTTTTCTGCATCTTTCACCTTATTTGATCCTGTTTTAAAAGCTACTCACTTTTTTGTAGCCCAACTTCTAGGGTTGGCCCACTTTATTTGTGAATTCCAGCCAGGTTATCTGCATCTCAGTTACCCTTCTTGTGAGACAGCTTTTTGCGAGCACTTCAAAAATGGTAATGGTCTTCCTTTTTCTTCTTCCTGTTTTTACCCCAGAAGGATCTTGTCTCAAGCAGATATTTTTACAAATAATACATAATGGTGGCTGACGTAGACTTGATATTCTTGGCTTGAGGAGAAAGTGAAACTCGTGAGTCGGGCCATAGCGCGGCTTACTTAGTACTCTGCCTTTCGCTGCCTGTGGCATCAGCGGACGTCTATCTGGAGGACACCGGAGGAAACTATAGTCGGTCCGTGCTTCGTGCGTTTTTGAACGGCACCAAGAACATGGCAAACGCACGTTTGCCATGTGTACCACATGGCAAACGTGCGTTTACATTTCCTTGTTTTAACCAACGTTCTAATTGTTGTTATGAGTGTCCTGTTTTTTTTTCTCAATTACTTATAGTTAAACATTGGAAACTTTTTCTTGTTCACCAACGTTTCAACCGAGGATCGACCTGTTCAGAACCAAAGGAAGAAGAATATCGAGCCAAACTTTATTCATTATTTAATTATCACCTTTTACCAACTCTACTAAAACTCTCGAATATCAGGCAACGGCTGCAACGACGAAGCTTTGTTCTGTCTTCGAGGTAAATAGTACGTCCATTGATTCGCTGCAAAAGCTCAATGAAGAGCATAAAACATTCGTGAGGCACAAGATGGCATTCACATCCAGTGCCTCAGTTGGAGTCAGTTCAATTGGTGTTCAGCGTAGCAGCCGACATATTGAGTAAGAAATAACGTAAAATGTCTGAAGAGACTTTCGAGAGTCAGCTGTTGCTCGAAATATTCAAGGTCAATAAATGCAACAGGTCAATAAATCGAACAATAAGAACTTGAATAACCTTCTTCCCTTTGTTTCTTAATTAAGGAAAATATTGTTGAAAGTAACGCCACGAAAGTAACGGATTACTTTGGGGGGTAACGGGCAGTTACTTTTATGGGAGGGTAATTGTAATTGTAATAAATTACAGTTTAGCCTTGCGTAATTGTAAATGTAATTCCTTACTATTTGTCAGTAACGTGTACAAGTCTGGACTTGGACTGACACAGTTCTCAGTGCCGTTTTTATTTATTTCGAAGGCCTCTAGTAGTTGCCCTGGACGTTGCGTCTTTTCCTCTGCCAATAGAGCGGCGTGGATGTTGTCACAGGCAATATCTACGCCGCTGTCAAACTCAACATAAAATGTTTATTCATTGGTGATACTTTTTTTGTTTTTGTTTTATCAGAAGGCATGCATCTGCGAACGTTTCGCACCATACTGTTTTATGTGTGTAAACAGAACTTGTCTAAAAACTATACTATATTTGTTGAATACCTTCCCGCTGGAAAACATTCCTTCTTGTTGGAATTGTGTTATTCACATTTCAGTCAAATATTTCTGGGTAAACACTTACATCCACTTTTCCGTTACTTTTAGTAAAACTGGCAACTTGACGTCAGTAAAAAGAAGTTCACGTTTCTTTCTGTCTCCTTTTCTGCTTATAGTTCGTGGCCCTTGAATGCATGTTAAACCCAATAAATGAAATGGCTTCCTTAAAACGTATTGTGTCTGCATCGCTGAGGCTGTTCAAATCCTAGTGATGTGATTGATCCGAGCCATTTTGGAACATCTTTTGAAGCAGTCAAAAGTCCATTTTGGAGCAGCAGAAGGAACGTTTGGAGCAAAAGAACTCACTTCATTTTCATTCATACCACTGCGAGTATTACCTTAAGATTCATATGCTAGCCTGTCCAACTACAAGACATTGTCTCTGCCTTCCCACTTGTGTGCAACACTTTGTTGGCATCAGCTGCACAGCAGGCTTGATTCCTTCAAACACAGAACCAGCTTTTAATTCCGCGTAGAAGCCCCAGATACGGCAACAACATATGCTGATTGATGAAAGACAGTAATATGAACTGCTGTGAATGGGTATTTCGGGTACGGAATCAAAGTTAAACCAAATAATATATTCTACTGAAATAATGTTGAAATATAAAAATTTTCAACACTCAAACTGATGATTCGTTCGAGTTCTAAAGGTTGCAATAAAACTGTCGTTCTTTATTCAAATAAAAACAAAGTGTTTCTCATTTGATTATGAACATAATTTACATTTTAGATGTAGAACTTTATGATAACAAACGTGAACATGTGCGCGATAAAAAGGCTTCTTAAAAAAAAAAAAAGAAAACCCAGTCGTACTCGTTATGGTTTTTCCCATGCTTCCATTCACTGCTCCAGCTAATATAACTTTAATTTACTCGACTGACTGCGCCACCGAACATATGGAACCTATGTAAAAATGTAACTATAGTCAGATACAACATGAGAAAGACAGGGTGAGGGGAAAAAGGGCGCGCACGGGAAAAGCCCTTGTGGAAAGGCGGTCGCCCCTCTCTACTTCAGCTCTCCTACGTGCGCGCCCTTTTCCCCCTCGCCCTGTCTTTCTTATGTTGTATCTAACTATAAAGAGAGTCGAAAAAAAAACAAACGTATAGAGCAGTTTACATATATCTAATCGCAATACCCGAGTATGGTGGCTGGAAGGGAAAGTGACGGGCGGGAGCGAAGGGCTGCAGAGTTGCGATGAAAACGACTCGCCTTCAGACGCAGCGCTCCTCGTGGTATAGAAAGATCTCACCTTGCGCCCTACTCTGCCATGGCGCGCATACGGCGCCATGTCACTGTTTTTTTTGTTTTTTTTTTTTGCAATTATATGAATTGCGCACGCTTCACTTGTTGAATGGGTCGTGCGCCTGAATTCCGCGATGAAAATTCTGGAGACCACTAGGGGACACTACAGCCAGCAGGCGAGTCAGCGGTCCCCAAATCTTTTAGTAAGCCTGTATTCCAGGGAGTCTCCAACCGCTCGGTCGGGGTCACGTGGTGTATGGGCCGCGTTTCCAATACGAGCTGCGAGGTGACGAACACGTGGTTCGTCTGCAAACGTCTCCGCCTATTTTGCTGCTTTCCTCCTCGCCCCACGAAAAAGCAGCGCATGCGCACTTGCGGCCGACCGCCACAGGAAGTGTCCGCCATTTAATATGAAAATGCTCCCCATGGTTTGAGATGGGCCCTCTTTTCAATCTAGGCTCTCTGAAAAAAATGCAAATCGCACTTCGCGCCCCTTCATAATCATTGCGCGCATAAGACGTCCGTCACACTTCCCCTTCTAGTCATCATAAACTGAGTATACTTGCTAAATCGCGTGTTTGAAAAACAAAATGTCGTCGGAATATTAGTCTATCAAAAATACTCGCCGCGATGTTATATATATATATATATATATATATATAAAATACTGCAAGGTCCAGTTGTTCCATCAGCACTCACAGACTTCCTTTTTCCCTCTCTCCTTATATATATATATATATATATATATATATATATATTCCCTGCACGGAGGCCGGGAATATATATATATATACTGTATATATACATATATTCCCGGCCTCCGTGTGTAACGTCCCGCTCTGGAGGAGTTCTTTCTCCTTAGCACAAAGGTGCACTACAGCGAAGCAAGGTGCGCAAATTCGCGATCCCTACTTCGCGGTTGTCGCTTCACTGCAGTGTACCAGTGCGCTGTGAGAAGCGCACTCAACCGAGCTAACTAATCCGTTGGAAGTTAGCAGAGAGGCGCTACTAGTGAGAACTTCACAGTGAGGGCTTCCCGTGGGCGTGAGTAGACGGTGTCTGAATCCTGACGCCTCCACGCTACGAACTTCAAGCGCTGTTAGTCAGCGTATGGGTCTGCTCCTCAAACAATGCTAATACCTATCAAAAGCCTTTTTTTTTTTTTTTCTAAGCTGGAACCAACACAGCCTGTGTTAACGAGAGCAGAAAGGCGCTACTGGTGGGGACCCTCTGTCTACTCTGCCGCGTGGTTATCGCATTGGAAGCGGTATGCGTCTCCAGAGGCGATCCATTTGAATTGCTAAAGTTCTGGCTGTTACTTCGGGATAAATTCGTTTCCTCCGAATGAATCGAGAAAAGTGAGCGCATTGGCCACATATAAGTCCAACTGAACCGTGCCGCTTCACCAGGCCCCGAGTTTTTCAAACTATCAGCGACTTATAATACCTGCCTTGTGACACTCGCACGACACCCTACTCCAATGTATACATAGCTTCCACTGACGTTACTTAGTCAGACATATTAGGGGAAAGGGCGCGTGAGGGCGTAGTTTCCGCTGCGTTAACGCGACCAAAAAGAGGGCGGACAATGGGGCAAAGGACGTGCGTGGGGGCATAGCTTCCGCTGCGTTAGGAGACGGGCCACCAGAAAGGGCGGACTGACGCCACGTGCAAGCCGTGCATACGACACTGCAGTGTATGACACACTCACGCGTGCCGCGCAAACGACACCTCGTCCGACTCAGCCTCGTCTCCTCGCTGGTCGGATGTGTTCACAACTCCGCACCGTGGGACCGGCGCAAGCCTGCATCCTCCTCGCCAGGCGGCTCATGGGGAAGAACACCACCTCCGATGTGCACGGGTGACTGCATCTGTGAACGGGGATTCGGAAGCGTTTGATCAGTGCACCTGATGGAAACGATACATTGGACAACATACTTCGCTTCTTGCCCATAGAAGGGCCCACTTTCGGCCGACTATACTCTGTTAAGAAAGTAATCGTTTGTTAATGTAATAAATCGGTATACGTTAATCAATTAATTGTACATCACTATAATGCATTCCAAACACTAAAACTTCTCAACTCTAAATCCTACGAAAGCCCACGGACATTCGTGGAACGTAACGACATCCTGAGGACGTTCGAATCATGTGTGCTGCCAGGTCGTAACAGGAGGAGGAATAAACTTTATTATGGCGAGCCAATTACGAAAATTGAGCGGGGTTGCCCTTTAAAGAATACTCAAGTTTTCTTCAGTATTATTACGATTCTGTACTCTGCGGCAGTGGTACTTCAGAGTTCAGACAACATTAAGTTCCAAACTGGACAAACGACGTTTTGCCCCGTTTCAAACAATGGCCAGAGCACAGCACGTCCTCTGAGCATTGGGAACTCAAGCACGTGATAAGAACACCTGACAGCTATGGAGCTAAGAACAAACGTATGTCTTATATACGTATAAAGGCTAGTATGTTTTAATGGAAACATTTTTTTTTAGGGGTGCAAATTGCTAGCCGATTGCCGTCTTTGCTAGGTGTTTCTCGATTTCGGCGGACATTAGCTGACGGAATAATCGTCATGGTTCGTTGGCTAATTAACTGAAATATGGTCATCAGCTTTTTAATTATTTGGTTTTACGGGTCATGCTGCAATCGCAGAATTGGCGGCATTTGCTATTAGTGCCAAGAGCAATGAAAAGAATTTGCAAAAAGTTTGCTAGTGTTTGAAATAGTAATGAATACATTTTCACGTTTTTAAGCCTGGTTTGAAAATTGCGTGCCGAAAGCCCGCCGCGAGCCCAGCACACAATGATAGAGTGCCTTCATACACACGTGCGCTTTTGCTTGAGTGGTGACATCTCAGCCATTTTTCCGCCCAATCGTTTTTTTATGCATTTTGAAGCGCGCGCAATCTGATGTCACTCAGCTCGAGCGCGTAGCTTTGGTTAATGCATAGACGCCATTTTACCGACCTAGTCACGCACCGAGTGCGCGAGAGCGTCACGCGCTGGCACATTCAGGGCAACAATGGATGTCTTCACCCTTAGACAGACAGACATGTAGGCACCCTACACAATGACACCTGGTAGAGTAACGCAGACACTCTTTAGACTGGCGGAGGAAAGAGTAGGGCGGTGTACTTCCGGTCGTATATCTTAATACACATACCGGAAGTAGACTGCCCCACGCCTTTCTGCGCCGGCGCGGGAAATGCACTTTTTGCGCGCAATTTTGAAATCGGCTGAAAAACGTGAAATGTGATCATGTACGTCTCGAAGCTAATGATATTTTACAAATTCTTTTAATTGATCTGGCCTCTTCATACTTATTACCGTCATTTCTGCAATTGCAACATGACTCGTAAAACCAACATATAAAAATGTAATTAACAAATTTTAGTTAATTAGCCAAATTACCGTGACTATTGTTACCTCAGCTAATGTTCGCCGAAATCGAGAAACGCCCAGCGAAGACGGCATTCGGCTAGCAGCTTGCACCTTTCTTTTTATTATGTTTGAAAAACAAAATGTGTATATAAAAATAATAATTACTTACGGTATTTTTCGAAATACGGAGAACAAAAATCGTTTTATGATTTCTTTTAAAAATGTCCGGAATCGGGGCCACGATAATACATCAAAGAGAAACCAAGCGGTAGGGGTCGTCGTATACGGGGGGGGGGGGGGGGGGGGGGGGGGGGCGGGCGGCAGTGGCGATCATTCGACGTTAGATAGCCCGGGCTCGCATGGGGGGGAGCAGATCGAGATAGAGACGGCAGAAGTAGGGGGAGGACTAAAGCACATATTAATTCGTTCCGGAGCACGGTGTCCGACCGGAAAGCGGAGAAAAATTATGCGCCTGCGCTCCATAAATCCGCCGGTTCGGTCGATTCAACCTCGGCGCACTGTACACACAGCGTCGCCGCGGACCCCCGCGCGCCTTCTCTTTAGATCTCATCAGAGTTTTTTTTTTTTCCTTTCTTCCTCTCGCCGGCTTTTTTGAGCCGTTTCGGCCGTCTTTCCCGAGCGCAATCGATATATACAAACGGGCGACACTAAATGGGTCCCCTCCCGCCATCCCTTCCGATCTTGAGCTCGGGCGGGTGAATTGGGGAGGCAGCGGGCGGCGCGGAATGCGAACACGTCCAGGAGAACCCGGTCTGCGGCTTCTTCGTTTTTTGCTGCCGCGCCGGTCGTGAGGCCCGCGTTGCAGTGCCTCGTGTAGTCGTCGGATCGACGGAGGAAGCGGCGCGCAAGAAGAGCACCAACGTAACAGCGCGAGCGAGCCGAGTGCTCCGACGGTGACTGTGCTCGCGGGAGGTTCGCCCGTCTTCTCTATGCAAATTACCGGCTCCGTCGTGCTCGCAGCGGTAAGTGGACGCGAGGTGGTTGAGCACCGTCCCGCAGCATTCGTGGACCCTGTCTCTGGCCGCGTTGTCGCTCTAGCGCCGCCACTGTTTTGTTCTATATATACAATATTCCTTTTTTTTTTTTATCAGTTTGCCTGGCTGCTTTTCGTACTAGAGGCGTGTCACGATCGAGGAGCCCAACGACGACAGCGGGTTCTGCGCTCTAAAGTGACACACGCGGCGTGTTCGGAGCTCTATATTGAGGTTTTCTTTATCGTCGCGGGCTTTCCTGCCGCGCGCGTTTCCGGAGATGGGGAAAACGAGGAACGGATCATACTTTTTCTTCTTTTTTTTTTTTTTCTTTTTCGTAGTCAGCTTTTATTTTAAACCCTGTTGGGTTGTTCAACGATTATAAACAATGTCATCTTTGCCTGATTAGATAAAAAGACAGCGTGTAAGTTGGTCTGTTCGTTGCGCATCTCGTGCGTTTGTTTACCCACCAGAGGCGCCCACGTGCTTTTGATCCCCGCGACCACCCCGACCGCGAACAATGACGGCGCGGGCTGCCTCGTCATCGTGGGTTCCCCGCGCGTTCTCTTTGTTGCCCTTCGATTGACGCGCCCCTCCTTGCCTTCCGATACCCCAAAGACGCATTTTGAAAAGAAGGAACTCCCTCGGCCGTATAATTGCCTTCTGCACGCTGCCATCTTTGTCTAATGGGCTGTGAAACGCGTTGTGATCATGCGCAGTAGCTCTCTTCTGCAGACCATTAGACGCCGCGCACGAGTCCACATCCCAAAGGCTCGGCATGTTTGCCTGGGTGATAGGCGCTGGAAAGGTGTATATGTATACAGCCGCGATGCAGCACGATCGCATAATCGCGTTGCTTTAGTAGATCGGAACGGTCTACTAAAACGCCCTATTGTCGGGATGAAGCGGGTTGGTTATACCATACCACATTCAGGAAAAGCACAGAAACGGACGGACAGGCACGACTCATAACTGTCCGTCCGTTTCTGATGTCCCTAAATGTGCGTTAAAAACTCCCCATTTACAGGAAGGACATCACGGCACGACGGTGCGTTAGCGGTTGGCGCCGCGACCCGCGGCCCGCGTCTTGGACACACACATACCGCCGCGGGGAAACTCTCTCGAGTCGGAGTCCGGGATCGGCATTCCTCGTACTTGGAGCCTCCCTGGTCGGCCCCGATAAGCGACGCGAGAGCGGCTATATGGACGCACTCACTCCCGAAGACCTCCCCTCCGGATTAACGTCTGACCAGCGTCTCGTAGGGATGAAGCTGTTCGCCCTGGCGGGCTAATTGTGTTTGTTGATCGAGTAATCCTCGGGCCCGGGATCGAGTGCGTGGGTGAACGCTCCCGCGATGCGAGCCTCGCTTCGCCGGCGGTCCTCCTCGTCATCTTCCTCCCGCCTCGATTCCTTTCCATCATCGCCGGGCCCCGTGTTTGCCCCTGACGGGGTTGGAAATTGAGTTTAGGATTATCGCGCCAACGAGGTTTTGACGAGATTCAAGCTCCGGAGGGGCGCCGCGGCCACCGATTTTGGCCGAGGGCTTAAAGTCGCGATGAATGAAGTCGGCGTGGGCTTTAAACTCCCGGAGAAAAGACAGAAGGAGAAGCTTTTCATCTTTCCTCTAATTGAAAGGCCGACTTAGTTATACTTCTTCTTTTTTTTCCGTTTTGTGATGCTCGCTTTTGAAATAAAGTTGAAAGACGCTGCCGCGCATTGAAATGCCTCCGCGGGTGAAGCGGCAATACCGAATGTGGTATCTGTTTGTCTTATTTGGGTATCTACCCGAAAAGGGTGCGAGCACTGAGGTATCCGCAAGTCCACATGAGATGACGCCACCCAGCGGAAAAGGCGAGAAGGGAAGAGGCGGAGGGGGGGGGGGGGGGGGGGGGGGGGGGGGCTGTCGTCGATTGAAGTCAGCAGCGAAAACTGGCAGGACCTGACTCAGCCTCGCGACGAAAATATGAAACAGGGGAACTGGATTAAGTCTATGCCGTTGAAGTCACGAATATAAGAGAATGGTCGTTAACACATCACGAATTTTCCGAGTCACCATGAGATAACGCACCAGACCTACCTAACTTCATTCACTCGCTCACTAACCACTCACCAACCACTCACACAGGAACCGAATGCATTACAGAGGGGAGTGGGTAAAACGCATAAAAACATATATCCACACTTATACAGTAACTAAATATATGTACATAAAAATTAATCAATACAGGAAATATAATCGCAAACGGGTATTCGCATTAAGGGATGCACTTCATTTTGATGGTTGGCACAATGACACTATACTGTGCTTTTTTTTTTAACTTAGCGCTTTGTTTACAAATACTCTGCTGGTGTTTTTATCTGAGCGGTGTTTTCCTGTTTATATTGCTGATGTGGAAGTAATCCAAAAATTGTCTTTACCTTTTTTTTTTTTTTTTTTTTGGCGCGTGTTGCTGGGTTTTATTTCCGGTGTAGGCAATCGGCACCCCGTGAGGCGACTACGTCTCGCCTTTTGTGCCTTTGGACCCTCCAAGAGATACCTCTCGCCTTGAAAAAAAAATATTTATTGATTGATTCATTGATGAGACGTAAATAGCTGTGTTAACATGCTGACACTGTAGTGGCATATCTTGCGAAATTCACATGCGATACACTTTTCTTCGGAGGAAAAGGAGGTTAAGCGAGCCCAGATTTCGCTACAGACACGCTAGACGTGTAAACATTGTCATGAATCGAACTGAAGGGTTTTGAATGGTCCTTCACTCGATTCCCTCTCCGCCGTATCTGGGTTCGTTGTGGCTGAGCGCGTACGTGTTAGTAACGGGCTCAAATAGGGCATCCAGTACTAGTACTCCGTGTCACTAGTTGCGTGCAGTAGAGGCGGAGGCAACGCCAGGCGAGGAGAGAAAGGGCAAGCTCTAGGAAGGCTGGGGAGGAGGAGAAAAACCTCCTCTTCTCTCTAACGTTCCTAGTGCTCTCCTTTTCTCCCCTCTCCCTCCATTGCCCTCCTCTCCCGTGTCGCGTTCCTTGTGCTCGTCCTGTCTTTCGTCGTCTGGTCGTTGCGTACGCCTGCACTGCACACAACTAGTGATACAGAGTATAGCTGCCCCGCAGTACACCAGATTCCTGCGCAGTAAAACAGGGGGCCAAGAACCACATGGAGGAGATGTAAACTCGAGCCAGTAAATATCTCACCGTCTCTCCCAACCCCTCGCAAGCGTGGCGCGGAGGTTCGCGCAACGTACGAAAGACGGAGATGAATCGTTCCGGGTTCGCGCACTGCAGGCTGCGGGTCCACGCCCCGGGAGGTCCCGGGAATGAAGCGGCTTCTCCGAAGCGTCTTCCTTTCCTGCCCACTCCGCCTGTTGCAGACGCCGATTTCCGAGGGAGGGAGCAGCGCCCAGGGTGGCCCCGTCGGCTCTGTGACTCCCCGCCGTGACACGCTGCAGGCGCCATGCTTTCGCTGCCCGCGCTGCGGACTCCGGTGATTGCCGAAGACGCCGCTGCGAGCACACGGTTCGAGCACGGGCTTCGGCGGGTACACAGCCCGTGTCCCGCGCAGCTTGCCTGCAGCTTCTATAGCCTGTTTCTCTCGCTAGACAAAATGGCGTTAAACTAAGTCAAACGCGGTGAGAAGGCCTCGCGGGCAACTTTCTGCGGCATTTCAGAAGTATAGTGAAGAGTGTGCATATCTTTGATGGGCGCCTAAGATGTGCGAGCGCACGTGAGCCCATGGCTTTGGCTGCAAGCCACAGATAGTTGCTCGCGAGTATTAGCGACGTGCACGATCGAAAGCGTCGCTGTGGTCGGCTTGCCACGATTGGCCGAATTTTGACTATGATGTCAGCAAAGGATTTCTTATCGACGGAAATAAGAAGAATACGAGAACTTTAATTTTGACGGTGTTGGCAGTGCTGCTTCGAGAGCGCAATGATTTCAAGCTTCCACCATGCAAGTTACAAACACCATCGAGCTAGTTCTTTGCAAGGTAATGACGTCACGAAAGGGAACCGTAGGAGGGCGCCACCAAAACATCTCGCCGCTAATAGCGAGATGCACGCGGCCAAGATGGCTAGCACTGGCGTGTCTCATCAGCGGAGTGCGAACTTCTGAACCAGCTTTTCACACCATCGAACTAGTTTGTTTTCGGTGAGTAGGAGTGAACACCAGCATGATGCAACGACGTCACGTGCTAGCCATTTAGAAAACTAACCCGAAAAAAAAAAACAAAAAAACACGATGGCTCAAAAATTGGGAAGAGGCGCCTCGCAAATAACGAACGACGTTTCAAATTCGGCTCACTGACGCATTTGTGCGCGTCACTTTTTCGACTGATTAGCGAGACTGCGTGGTTTAGTGTGCGACGCGGGGTCGACTGTAGGGATGCGGCAAATCCGCACACATATATTTAAGATGTGGCTTGCTGAATTCAGGTTATAAAAAAGAAGCTGCGTGGGCTTGGCGATTGTGGACATTTTATGAGTGGCACGTTGCATTTCCGTCGTTGTATGAAATGGGGCGACTCGTTATTCTTGCATAAACATTCCATACTTAATCATTTAGTAAAAGAAAATATATTTATATATACAAACGCTCTCGCGAAAAAAAAAAAAAAAGGTTTGGATTTTTGTTGGTTGTAGCATGAATAAGAGCGTCCAGTATTTGTTTACTATAAGACGGCGTGGCTGATGCTCTGGGAGTCGCTGAAGGCCTGAAGGTATCGCTATGTAATGTATTCATTAAATTCGTGGAGGGTAGGAAGAAGAAGGGGGCGACATACCGGCTCAAGCCAGCCAAGAGAGAAAATCCCAAGTAAAGCCGGAACAGCTTGTAGCGCCAAATCAATCCAGTCCTTTTCGTCCAGTAGGTATTTCGGTTTGGGTCATCGTTAGGGGCGTGTCCTTCCAAACCGGAAGTGCCTACCGGCTTCACCTCTGGTGGCGTCATGTGGCCTCCAGAAGCTTCCTGCCTCCCCGATAAAGGTATTCATGGGAACACGTTGGGCTAGCTTGTTTCAGGGTTGTCCAATCGATCGGACGTTCGGCGAAGGCGTTACGCCGTCCCAACTTTAGTTCACAGGAGGCAGGCTGTAGCGCACGAGCGTACTGTTGCCGCAGGCGCAGACAGACAGTTCCCTGGATGCATCGCGGTAGGGACGGCGTAGCAAAACTGGCTAGTGAGATCGATCTATTTGCACTTGCGGCTGGCATGGAACCTTGGAACGCTCGCAAGCGTCCGAAAATAAAAATATGCAACACCGTTTTCTTTTTTTTTTCTTTTTTTCGAACGACGGTTGGTGGTCGACCAGCGTTTCTCGGTCGTGGTGCCCGCGCGGCGTCGTCTGTGCAAGTTCCAATGTTTGGAGCACGTAAAAAGAAAAAAGAAAAAAAAAAGGGGGGGGGGGGGGTCTTTTTTTCGCAGAGCGGAGAATTTGTCGGGCCTCGGGGCGAAAGAGACAGTTGTTTACCAGCGAACGCAGTTCGGACGCGCGCTCGGCATGGGGCCTTCTGTTCGGGACCCCCCGAGAGCGAAGGAGCGCTGGGCCGCCCGTCTCTGCCCAACTCTGCCCCAGCCAGCTGCACGAGTCGCTGCCGCTTTCGCTGTCGTTGTTGAAAACGTACCTTTTTTTTTTATGATCCACACGCCTGGCTTGGTGGCCTCACTTGGCGAAGAGTTGACGGAACGCATATGGCCATTACCCACAAAGCTACGGAATTTCGATAACTGCTGCTGCTGCTCGTGCGAGCGTGGTCGCCCCATGCTGCCTCGAGCCGTGCAAGTTTGAGGTAGACAAGCGAAACCCGGGCACGGATGGCAAGGCTTCCCCTTTTTGACTTGCGCCTTCGTCCGAAGACCGACGCCGACTACCCTGCAAAAACGGAGAGGTCTTTTTTTTGTTTTCTTTCTTTTACGAACTTGTGCGGGCTTGTTAGACCTGCATGTTCGTGTGCAGCTGGCTGCCTCGAGCGCGAGCGTCCTACCTTCGATAACGCTTGGGCGTCTCGCAGGCACGTAGCCAGGATTTTGTTTCGGGGGGTTATGCGCTTGCACCCCTCCTCTCTTCGGAAATGCCACAGAAAGTTACCCCCCCCCCCCCCACACACACACACACACGCACACAGACACACACATGCGCATAGCTTTAGTCGTGACGCTCAAGCACGCGTTCCCCGGTACCTTCGACTGCCTTGCCACACACAGTCGTACCGAGTACTCCTAACTTCAACACGTGCATTTCGTAGCCTCGCCCGCCTCCGAGGCAAAGCGCCGCCTCAGGGAGCCCCACGTGACGGTTTCGAATCCCGGCCGGGGTGCCCGCAATCTGACGGAGGCTTATTGCGGAGAAGGCGTTGTGTAACCAGCTTTCGGTTGCACGTCAAAAGATCCCCAGATGGTTCAAATTAAGCACCAGTCCTCCGCTGAGGCGTGCCACTTGCTCTGTTTTGTTTAGCACGTAAAACCCCTAAATTTAAATTCCGAACACGTGCACTGAACACATGTATTGGATTCCATTTCCTCTTTTTCACAATTCGTCCGTCAGACCGCGCCAGTATTCACTCCGCACTTAATTGGATGGGGAAAAAAAATGACCGCATCTCCACGTGGTAAATAATGTTGATTGGGGCGAAGCTCTTGTGGTGCTGATGACACTGATTTTATTGTTCATAGGTAGTGCTGATGGTGCTGATTTTTTTTTTTATTGCTCATAGGTATTGCTGAGTTCCGGGTTGCGTTTCGACTTCATTATTATTGCTTTATGCTCGGTGAAATGCAGAGCCAGTGGTTCTTTTAGCGGATCAGCTTGAATCCGCTAGAAGCCGTGGGAACGCATCTCCACCGCTTAAGTCAACGGTCCATGTCAGAAAGAGAACGTGTGGTACGGAACGTGGTTATATACGCATTTGAGCATTTTACCGCAGCGCCCTCTCGTCTATAAACGTTGAGCCAATGCATGCAAAGTTTAACGCGATTATATACGCATTTGACCGCGGCGCCCCCTCCTGTATAGACGTTGAGCGGATACATGCAACGTTTCATCCATGACAGAAACCCCAGCTCTTGAGTTACTACCACATCTCAGAGCCCCCCACTCGTCCCGCAGTCGTGGCCGAGTGTTTAAGGCGATGGACTAGAAATCCATTGGGGTCTCCCCGCACAGGTTCGAATCCTGTCGACTGCGCAAACATTTTTTCTCTTTATGTGAGCAAGGACGCCGGACGGACGGACGGACAAGGCTAGACCCTAAGGAGCTTCGCCCCTAATAGCTCCCCGCGCTTCTCTCCCTCACGTCTTTTACGCTGGGGGCCGTCGCCCACACAAACTGCAATTTCATAAGGTGACGGCTCTCGTTCGAGGTTAATTACTCGAGCTCTTTTACCTCCTCAGCTCACTTCGGTCGCTTCCCCCGCTCCTAGCCTCTTCACGCGGCACCATATCGCGCTGAAACACGTATACACCACTCCGCGAACTACAGCTCCCACGTGCCGGAGAACGCGGCCCACACCTGGAGACCGAACCCACCTGCGCATTGTCCGAAGTCCACATCGCCGCCGTCTATGGGTAAACAATGACGTCTTCGTAGGTGTTGAAGAGTGGGCCCGCGCGTGCTCCGACGCGCGTACGGCGTACACGTACACCTGCACGAGCCGTGGAGAAGAGGGGCACTACCTCACCTTTGTTGCGATGCTTCCCCGGATCCGTCGTCCCCGCCAAGGAAACAGCAGGGCCCGCCGCGGAGAGCCGCCTTGGAGATTCCGTTTCTCCCGCTAATTGGCCCGCGGTTCCCAAAACGGAGCAGAAGGAGCTGAGGGCTGCAATCAGGGGATCTGACATCTGGCGGTCGTGCCCCTCGAGAGTTGCTGTATTAACGAGTGACGGTTCAGAGGCTTAATTCCGTGAGTCAGGAAGAGAAAGATGACGAGGGCGCGAAAGACGAAGACGTATGCCGCACACGATGGAAAGGGAGGAAGGAGGGCTGATTAGGCTCATCACCGTGTCTGCTTGCCTTGCATGACTCGGCGCGTGCGGCAGCACCCCCCCAGTCTGTATACACCAGTGTTCGAAGTCCTAGCCCCCAGCGATAAAAAAAAAAAGATAATAATCTCAAACGCACTTGACATCGGTGAACGTTGTTCTTGGAGCTTCGTGACCATGCATTTTTGACGTTCTTGCACTACGATATGTACGAAGGTTTCTAAACAAACGGGAGCCTTGCAAAAAGCGCAGCCCCCTCTTACTGTGGCATGGCGTGAGTATAAACAAATATGGCGGCGCCCATGGAACAGATCATACACTATAGTTAGACCAACACGCAGTTTACAAACAAGTACACGTTTGCCCAAACAAGGTGTGGGCACTGCGCACGCGCAGAAACCTAATTAGCGTGGAGTGAATCTGTCTGCGCATGTGCAGCGCTCGCCGTCAGAGGCGCGAGTTGGTGTAAAAACGATAACTCATGTTCAGTGATTCACTTGCCGCCTCGGGGTGGCCTGCAACAACCCAAGATAAGAAGGAAGAAAGTGAAAAACAAAATCGACGGCACCAGCGTTATACTCCGTGACAACTTTTCTTGGCAATACAGTGGAAGGTACAGGCCCGCGTCCCCTCTCCCATTTTGAGTGTGCGCGGGCTCTCCTCCTCTCCTCGGAAATGGGGAGAGAAAGAAAGCCCGCGTACACTCAAAATGGGAGAGGGGACGCGGGCCCGTACCTTCCACTGTATTGCCAAGAAAAGTTGTCGCGGAGTATAGTTATACAATAAAAAGTACTTGTAGGGAGATATTTTATTTTGATATAGTATCGAAAAACTAAAGGCTAAAGAAAATAGTAGAAACAAGCAGATGCCGATCTAACGGCCATCTGCGTTCTCACAAATATTGTAAACACTAGACTTGACGAAAAGTCTGATTTAGCTTGTGCTGCTTGCTGACCTCCGCCTTAACCATGGTCGTGCACCCTTCATTCTACCATTTGTTACCTCGAGTGATTACACGCTTTGGCCCGTGCCTGCATTATTTCGACAAGAAGATGCTTCAAGAAAAAAATAATAATAAAGAGAGAAGCCGTTCATTCTTGGCGACCATGTCTCTCAGCGCTCCGCGTCCGATCTCGTCGACCCTTAAACAAAGGCCCCGCGCGGTGAGAATGGGAGCCTTCCAGTGTCTCGGAAGCCGTGCTCGGCGGCGACGCCATTGCACCCAGACGGTTGCTAAGAGACGAGGGCCCCCGAGGTGTTTAATTAGTCATTACCCCCAACGCCGTCAGCAAACAAGTGTCTCCAGAAAACAAGATGCTTCCTCCGCTCGTCTCGTTTAGGCGGAAACATTACCCAGGCCATCCGCTGCAATTAGGCTCCGGTTCTGGTAGATTCCGAGCAGGTCCGTGCGGGGAGCGTGTCGTCCTTTCGTGCTGAGCAAAAATGTTGCTGCCCCCAGCAGAATGCGAAACAAAGCGGAACTCGTTCATAGCTGGAATTGCGTGCAGCGTGCCATGGGGGGCCGTTCGCGTCGACCAGATGCTGTGGAGATAGTAGGAAATGTAAGTACACACTCATGATGAAATAAAAATCTCACAAAAACCCAGGACAACCCTGCTGTAAGTACACTGTTAGCCCGATCAGCAGTTTGCTGGTAGCAGGAGGGAAGTGATGACAAACCTTTGCTCAGCAGCTAAACGTGTTGGCATGCGCGCTAAACATGTTCAGGGCTATGCCTTCCACTGTTAGATTTGCGCTGTGTAGGCCTTCACCGCCTCCTTGGTCACGCACTTGCCTGGTCTTTAGCATATCGTTGTCTACTACCTGGGCGATTTCATCTCAATTCGGGCAGGGTAAAAATGTATAACTTTAATTTCTACGAAAAGGGAAAACGTAGTAATTTTTATGTTTGGGGTACATTTCTGAAATGAAGTGAGCAAGTTTCTGTTGGAACCATATGTCTATTTTCATCAATTAAAAAGTGAATTAACGAATTTTAATTAATTAGTCGACTGATCGTTACGATTAGCCCCCTATACTATGTCTCTCTGGCCGTATAACTCACCTGCACAAACCGCACAAGTGTAACTTCCACGGCTTTTTTTTTTTCTTTTTTTAACAAATCTGTAAAGCTTGAAACAAAAACACCCTGTAGATGTCTCCAGAAAGCTCGAAGTTCGGTCTTTTTATTATTTATTGAAAACAATGGAGAGCATTACACGCATTTCAATAAACGAATTTTTCGAAAATCTTGCAAATTCAGAATCAATTTTCTAAAAAATAAAAATAAAAAGTTTATACGTATTTTAAGGTATCGTTTGATTTATCAGGGACCAGCACAAGAAATTGTACTATATTGATTATATGGCCCCTATTAAGGTGTCCTGCGAGTGTCTTAAATATCGCTACTATGCTGAGAGCAAGGCGTCTGCTTCATGCGCAGGGGTTGCGGTGACGTTAGATAGATGCCGAGCTCTGGGGGACTTTGATTGAAAGGATAGTGGGTAAACCTCAATGCTAGATGCCTTGAAGTCTATACTCACTATATTTTTGTTTACCAATCAGCCAATAACAGCTCGGCGTTTTGACATCCTCGCAACCCCTTTGCAAGAAGCAGACCAACTTGCGCTTCGCATAGGAGACTTAAAAAACATGCCCACCAAAAATTACTTTTTTTTATTCAATTCCTTGCATATCAGTTGTCGTTCAGTGTTTTTCTTTTTTTTTTTTAATGTAATTATTATCTCGAAGGAATAATAGTATGTCCTCGATATGATTTATAATACGGACAAACATGGCACCTATGATACGATGCACTTAGGAACGCACATCTGATGAAATTCAACCTTTAGATTTTATGTTAATATTTACTGAGAACTCATTACAATGTCTAGCCGGTCATAAAATATGAAATTGTTCCTTAAATCGCCAGGTAACACTCTTTCTTCCTCAGATAGAAGATTGAATTTATAGTCAGTAATAAGAGCTCATTTAGAGTTTTTTGTGGATATGAAGACAATCACATTATCCCGAATAGGTCACACACTTGCAAAACTTTGCCAGTTTTTCGTTTGACATTTTGTAAGAGTTAGAGGCCTTATTCAGCTTAGTAAAGCTTATTATGAGAGTTTTTTAAAAAGCAAAAACTCGTATTGCATGCTTGAGGCGTCAGAAAGGGTGACGTAGTCAAACATGCGACCCCCACTCGAGGGAGAAGTGCCAATTTCTGTCTGGCAGCTTCACCGGCCAATCGAGGCATCAAGTATTTGACCCCCGACTGGTTAGTCAGGAAATGAATCCTAAGTTCTTTGCTGGGCCGTGCCAGATGCCCCTAATTGGTTTGGCGTACGTACCGCCCCCCCCCCCCCCCCCCCCCATTTTAATGAGGGATACGTGCGCCAAACCAATTAAGGGCATTCGGCACGCCCCAGCAATGTGTTCCAGTGTTTTCAGTCGAGGCGTTCCCATCTTCAACACAGGTTGAAAAGTAGCGAGTACACAACGCTATTATTTCATATTTAGACTCCTTCACAATCGTTCATACTTGGCGGCTTACGCTACATACCGCGAAAACGCTTACGCGATGGCAGAGCGTGTGGCGTTCACTCGCAACATGCCCGCGGTTGCCATCGTCTGTACACACGGTGGAAAGCAAAGACGCGCGTCGTGCACAGTCTTCAATACAGCGAGAGGCTCAAGACACCACCCATACACCGCGTAACCAATCCGTGGTACGAGAAAAAGAAAAAAAAAGGGCGTTAGTACATTTGGTTGTCACATATTTCACTCCATCGGACGGGTGGTTGTACGGTCTTCTTTTTTCCCCTCGCGAGAAGTAGGCTGCCTTCAATCTTCTTGCTCGAACAGTGCGGAAAGATTAATGGAGTGAGTCGGGCGATGCCGGCAGGATGTGCGAGGTTCGGGAGTCGAGGAAAGAGGGCAGCGGGGGCGTCGAGTTAGTTTTTGGAACAATGCCGCCGAGTCTGGCGGCAAACAGGCTCGCGGTCAGATAGCTGTCGGGAGGGAGATTGAGCGATTGGGCGCCTGTGACGGTCGACGTCGAAGCTCGAAGGTGGCTCGCTCCATGTTGTTGTGTGCCTTTGTTTCGCAGCGCAGGCTGGCATGCTGCTGAAACGGGGGAGCTTGTCATGCCCGGGTTATGGTGCCAAGATTCATAATCATGTTCGCGCGTGCAGGGTTTTGCCATGTGTTCCTTGCACCGGCTCGCGTGTCCTTCTCTCCGCTGTATCCCGTAACGGCACGCACGGTTCGCACAAGGGATTTCTGGGCATCGTATTTATGCTGTTCAATACGCCCGGCACCTATAGGGTTTGCCCAAACAACTATAGCGCGTGTTTAGCATTAATTACGCGGCTAAGCTGGTCCTGGAGATTTTATGAACCATGCACTCTTTTTATCGTGGGAAAAATGTCTTCCGTAGTAAAATTAAAAAAAAAAAAAATACAAGAAAAAAAAGACGTTTGGAATTCAGTGCGAACTAAAGAGAGGGCGGTGTCTTCAAAATATGTTTCAGCAGTTCAATGCTTGGATCCCTCGGTGCATAGTTTCTTATCGATAACTGTCCCCCCCCCCCCCCCCCCCCCCCCAAGAAAAAAAAAAGAAAAACGCAAAAAAAGTTACCGTATACACGATTGCAAGCTGGGCGACTGGCCGCCGCCATGTCTCTGCTCGAGCAGGCACGCCCGTGCGATTACGAGCTTGCCAAAGCTACGTTCACCCGCGCGTTGCACGCGCTTGCACGCATGGGGCACCACTTGTGGCGCCATGCTTGCAATTGTCTATAGACGATTGGAAGATGGGCGACTGGCCGCCGTCATGTCTCTGCTCGAGCAGGCACGCCCGTGCGATTACGAGCTTGCCAAAGCTACGTTCACCCGCGCGTTGCACGCGCTTGCACGCATGGGGCACCACTTGTGGCGCCATGCTTGCAATTGTCTATAGACGATTGCAAGCTGGGCGACTGGCCGCCGCCATGTCTCTGCTCGAGCAGGCACGCCCGTGCGATTACGAGCTTGCCAAAGCTACGTTCACCCGCGCGTTGCACGCGCTTGCACGCATGGGGCACCACTTGTGGCGCCATGCTTGCAATTGTCTATAGACGATTGCAAGCTGGGCGACTGGCCGCCGCCATGTCTCTGCTCGAGCAGGCACGCCCGTGCGATTACGAGCTTGCCAAAGCTACGTTCACCCGCGCGTTGCACGCGCTTGCACGCATGGGGCACCACTTGTGGCGCCATGCTTGCAATTGTCTATAGACGATTGGAAGATGGGCGACTGGCCGCCGTCATGTCTCTGCTCGAGCAGGCACGCCCGTGCGATTACGAGCTTGCCAAAGCTACGTTCACCCGCGCGTTGCACGCGCTTGCACGCATGGGGCACCACTTGTGGCGCCATGCTTGCAATTGTCTATAGACGATTGCAAGCTGGGCGACTGGCCGCCGCCATGTCTCTGCTCGAGCAGGCACGCCCGTGCGATTACGAGCTTGCCAAAGCTACGTTCACCCGCGCGTTGCACGCGCTTGCACGCATGGGGCACCACTTGTGGCGCCATGCTTGCAATTGTCTATAGACGATTGGAAGATGGGCGACTGGCCGCCGTCATGTCTCTGCTCGAGCAGGCACGCCCGTGCGATTACGAGCTTGCCAAAGCTACGTTCACCCGCGCGTTGCACGCGCTTGCACGCATGGGGCACCACTTGTGGCGCCATGCTTGCAATTGTCTATAGACGATTGCAAGCTGGGCGACTGGCCGCCGCCATGTCTCTGCTCGAGCAGGCACGCCCGTGCGATTACGAGCTTGCCAAAGCTACGTTCACCCGCGCGTTGCACGCGCTTGCACGCATGGGGCACCACTTGTGGCGCCATGCTTGCAATTGTCTATAGACGATTGCAAGCTGGGCGACTGGCCGCCGCCATGTCTCTGCTCGAGCAGGCACGCCCGTGCGATTACGAGCTTGCCAAAGCTACGTTCACCCGCGCGTTGCACGCGCTTGCACGCATGGGGCACCACTTGTGGCGCCATGCTTGCAATTGTCTATAGACGATTGCAAGCTGGGCGACTGGCCGCCGCCATGTCTCTGCTCGAGCAGGCACGCCCGTGCGATTACGAGCTTGCCAAAGCTACGTTCACCCGCGCGTTGCACGCGCTTGCACGCATGGGGCACCACTTGTGGCGCCATGCTTGCAATTGTCTATAGACGATTGCAAGCTGGGCGACTGGCCGCCGCCATGTCTCTGCTCGAGCAGGCACGCCCGTGCGATTACGAGCTTGCCAAAGCTACGTTCACCCGCGCGTTGCACGCGCTTGCACGCATGGGGCACCACTTGTGGCGCCATGCTTGCAATTGTCTATAGACGATTGCAAGCTGGGCGACTGGCCGCCGCCATGTCTCTGCTCGAGCAGGCACACCCGTGCGATTACGAGCTTGCCAAAGCTACGTTCACCCGCGCGTTGCACGCGCTTGCACGCATGGGGCACCACTTGTGGCGCCATGCTTGCAATTGTCTATAGACGATTGGAAGATGGGCGACTGGCCGCCGTCATGTCTCTGCTCGAGCAGGCACGCCCGTGCGATTACGAGCTTGCCAAAGCTACGTTCACCCGCGCGTTGCACGCGCTTGCACGCATGGGGCACCACTTGTGGCGCCATGCTTGCAATTGTCTATAGACGATTGCAAGCTGGGCGACTGGCCGCCGCCATGTCTCTGCTCGAGCAGGCACGCCCGTGCGATTACGAGCTTGCCAAAGCTACGTTCACCCGCGCGTTGCACGCGCTTGCACGCATGGGGCACCACTTGTGGCGCCATGCTTGCAATTGTCTATAGACGATTGGAAGATGGGCGACTGGCCGCCGTCATGTCTCTGCTCGAGCAGGCACGCCCGTGCGATTACGAGCTTGCCAAAGCTACGTTCACCCGCGCGTTGCACGCGCTTGCACGCATGGGGCACCACTTGTGGCGCCATGCTTGCAATTGTCTATAGACGATTGCAAGCTGGGCGACTGGCCGCCGCCATGTCTCTGCTCGAGCAGGCACGCCCGTGCGATTACGAGCTTGCCAAAGCTACGTTCACCCGCGCGTTGCACGCGCTTGCACGCATGGGGCACCACTTGTGGCGCCATGCTTGCAATTGTCTATAGACGATTGCAAGCTGGGCGACTGGCCGCCGCCATGTCTCTGCTCGAGCAGGCACGCCCGTGCGATTACGAGCTTGCCAAAGCTACGTTCACCCGCGCGTTGCACGCGCTTGCACGCATGGGGCACCACTTGTGGCGCCATGCTTGCAATTGTCTATAGACGATTGGAAGATGGGCGACTGGCCGCCGTCATGTCTCTGCTCGAGCAGGTACGCCCGTGCGATTACGAGCTTGCCAAAGCTACGTTCACCCGCGCGTTGCACGCGCTTGCACGCATGGGGCACCACTTGTGGCGCCATGCTTGCAATTGTCTATAGACGATTGCAAGCTGGGCGACTGGCCGCCGCCATGTCTCTGCTCGAGCAGGCACGCCCGTGCGATTACGAGCTTGCCAAAGCTACGTTCACCCGCGCGTTGCACGCGCTTGCACGCATGGGGCACCACTTGTGGCGCCATGCTTGCAATTGTCTATAGACGATTGGAAGATGGGCGACTGGCCGCCGTCATGTCTCTGCTCGAGCAGGCACGCCCGTGCGATTACGAGCTTGCCAAAGCTACGTTCACCCGCGCGTTGCACGCGCTTGCACGCATGGGGCACCACTTGTGGCGCCATGCTTGCAATTGTCTATAGACGATTGCAAGCTGGGCGACTGGCCGCCGCCATGTCTCTGCTCGAGCAGGCACGCCCGTGCGATTACGAGCTTGCCAAAGCTACGTTCACCCGCGCGTTGCACGCGCTTGCACGCATGGGGCACCACTTGTGGCGCCATGCTTGCAATTGTCTATAGACGATTGCAAGCTGGGCGACTGGCCGCCGCCATGTCTCTGCTCGAGCAGGCACGCCCGTGCGATTACGAGCTTGCCAAAGCTACGTTCACCCGCGCGTTGCACGCGCTTGCACGCATGGGGCACCACTTGTGGCGCCATGCTTGCAATTGTCTATAGACGATTGCAAGCTGGGCGACTGGCCGCCGCCATGTCTCTGCTCGAGCAGGCACGCCCGTGCGATTACGAGCTTGCCAAAGCTACGTTCACCCGCGCGTTGCACGCGCTTGCACGCATGGGGCACCACTTGTGGCGCCATGCTTGCAATTGTCTATAGACGATTGCAAGCTGGGCGACTGGCCGCCGCCATGTCTCTGCTCGAGCAGGCACGCCCGTGCGATTACGAGCTTGCCAAAGCTACGTTCACCCGCGCGTTGCACGCGCTTGCACGCATGGGGCACCACTTGTGGCGCCATGCTTGCAATTGTCTATAGACGATTGCAAGCTGGGCGACTGGCCGCCGCCATGTCTCTGCTCGAGCAGGCACACCCGTGCGATTACGAGCTTGCCAAAGCTACGTTCACCCGCGCGTTGCACGCGCTTGCACGCATGGGGCACCACTTGTGGCGCCATGCTTGCAATTGTCTATAGACGATTGGAAGATGGGCGACTGGCCGCCGTCATGTCTCTGCTCGAGCAGGCACGCCCGTGCGATTACGAGCTTGCCAAAGCTACGTTCACCCGCGCGTTGCACGCGCTTGCACGCATGGGGCACCACTTGTGGCGCCATGCTTGCAATTGTCTATAGACGATTGCAAGCTGGGCGACTGGCCGCCGCCATGTCTCTGCTCGAGCAGGCACGCCCGTGCGATTACGAGCTTGCCAAAGCTACGTTCACCCGCGCGTTGCACGCGCTTGCACGCATGGGGCACCACTTGTGGCGCCATGCTTGCAATTGTCTATAGACGATTGGAAGATGGGCGACTGGCCGCCGTCATGTCTCTGCTCGAGCAGGCACGCCCGTGCGATTACGAGCTTGCCAAAGCTACGTTCACCCGCGCGTTGCACGCGCTTGCACGCATGGGGCACCACTTGTGGCGCCATGCTTGCAATTGTCTATAGACGATTGCAAGCTGGGCGACTGGCCGCCGCCATGTCTCTGCTCGAGCAGGCACGCCCGTGCGATTACGAGCTTGCCAAAGCTACGTTCACCCGCGCGTTGCACGCGCTTGCACGCATGGGGCACCACTTGTGGCGCCATGCTTGCAATTGTCTATAGACGATTGGAAGATGGGCGACTGGCCGCCGTCATGTCTCTGCTCGAGCAGGCACGCCCGTGCGATTACGAGCTTGCCAAAGCTACGTTCACCCGCGCGTTGCACGCGCTTGCACGCATGGGGCACCACTTGTGGCGCCATGCTTGCAATTGTCTATAGACGATTGCAAGCTGGGCGACTGGCCGCCGCCATGTCTCTGCTCGAGCAGGCACGCCCGTGCGATTACGAGCTTGCCAAAGCTACGTTCACCCGCGCGTTGCACGCGCTTGCACGCATGGGGCACCACTTGTGGCGCCATGCTTGCAATTGTCTATAGACGATTGGAAGATGGGCGACTGGCCGCCGTCATGTCTCTGCTCGAGCAGGCACGCCCGTGCGATTACGAGCTTGCCAAAGCTACGTTCACCCGCGCGTTGCACGCGCTTGCACGCATGGGGCACCACTTGTGGCGCCATGCTTGCAATTGTCTATAGACGATTGCAAGCTGGGCGACTGGCCGCCGCCATGTCTCTGCTCGAGCAGGCACGCCCGTGCGATTACGAGCTTGCCAAAGCTACGTTCACCCGCGCGTTGCACGCGCTTGCACGCATGGGGCACCACTTGTGGCGCCATGCTTGCAATTGTCTATAGACGATTGGAAGATGGGCGACTGGCCGCCGTCATGTCTCTGCTCGAGCAGGCACGCCCGTGCGATTACGAGCTTGCCAAAGCTACGTTCACCCGCGCGTTGCACGCGCTTGCACGCATGGGGCACCACTTGTGGCGCCATGCTTGCAATTGTCTATAGACGATTGCAAGCTGGGCGACTGGCCGCCGCCATGTCTCTGCTCGAGCAGGCACGCCCGTGCGATTACGAGCTTGCCAAAGCTACGTTCACCCGCGCGTTGCACGCGCTTGCACGCATGGGGCACCACTTGTGGCGCCATGCTTGCAATTGTCTATATTAGGCCTAAATTTTGTAGGCGAGCTCGCTGTCTCAAGGGTACTTCGACCGCACGCGCGCAATCACGCAATCCGAGCTCGCGCATAACCGAGATTACCATCAAGGTTAGCGCATGCCTCTCTTTCATTGCTGAGAACACTGTCACAACGTGATCCTGCAGCAAGAACAATCATCCCCTAGCACCGACAGAAAGTGCCGTCGCCGTAAGGTGGCGGCGAACTAGAGAGAACCTGAAGCTCTCGATGAATTTATCCAGCGCTTTAGGCGAAGCTGCCGCGGTGTATCGCGGTCATATATACATCATACAAAAGGTAGTCTAAGGCCTTCCTCGTATGACGGTCACCATTCAAGACCTGTCTGCGGGCACGTTCGAAGCATGCATATTGTCGCCGAGTTACGCTGGTCGGCGCCGCGGCTTAGCGGATGAGGGCCCTCCCTTGAAGCGGTTCACAGAGGGTTATGGTGAATTTTCGGGAGAGTCCGGGAGTCTCCCGAAAATTGGTTATTTTCCAAGGACTCCCGCTCTGGGTATCGAACGGTCCGCGTCTTTGTTCACGTGTCACATGGTTATGGTCCATGGCTTTCGGACTCTCCTGTCTAAGAATCTTGTTGCTGATCATCACGATACAGGGAGGACACGGTACCCGGAATTCAGATATGACTTTCATTTGTTGAGTGGGGTTTGCTTTTTGCGCTTTATAGACGTGTTTCGCTTTAATGCACACGCGGACTTTCTTTTTAGTCGCCGATTGGTTTTGTTTTCGCCTGCTCGTGCGAGCTTCCGTTTCGGACGTAGTTCTTGAGTTTGATGCCGTTCTAGTCATGTCCGTGTTCGCTTTAGGGGGCGAGGCGTCCGATTGGTTCTACAGGAACCTCGCCTGATTGATTACCTACACGGTCCCCCGAACGCTGTGATACAGCAACCCCATAAAGGTCATAGGGATGGATACTGGCTCCTGGATACCAAGCAAGCTTGGACATCACCCTGCCTCTGGAGGCAGGTCAACCTTCACGTCCGACCCCCCCAACACCACCTAGACAAAAGGCCTCCACACGCGTCATCATAGTCAGATCGATCGAGGCGAGAGATTGGGCACGAGTGCTGCGTCAGTGTTCGGCTGCGGCTCGTGGCCAATCAGCGCGTCGAAGGTCGGGCTCGGGTCCAATAGCCCACCGAGCGCGATCCGACTGTGATGACGTTTCATAGAAGAAGAGGAAACCATGCGGAGGCGCCTTCTGTCTAGGTGGTGTTGACCCCCCTCGGCTGTCTTTCGACCCGCTATAGTGACTCGCAAACTTGGGACGGCCCTTACGGCTGCGGAGGAGTTCGGGTCGCCCGCCTTCGTGTGAACTCCTGTTTGTCGAGTTTGGCTGTGATCGGGGCACCCCGTGAAGGACATGTGGTCGGGGAGGACGGCAGGGGAAATTCGCCAGAGGATATTTCCCCCAAAGTTTACTCAATTATCGTGTTCAGTGTTGCAAAAGAGTTAGTTCTCTAAATCTTTGTTAAGTAAACAGTTATACTTTGTATCAAAATGATTCAATGAAATAAAAAGAAAAACATACCAGTTCTTTTTCTTTTTTTTTTTGTTACATTATGTAGGAAGCAAACGGGCTCCTACACTCCGTCTCACCAAAACCGTGCAGTACTCGGTACTGCACGGTTTTGTGTGCCATCATGTCTACAATTGTGCCATCATGTCTGCAGAACGTGTCTTTTGTGTGATGTACGAGCAGTGGAACTGCGGCACACGTCATCCTCAAGAGTACAACTAGATCAAACGGAATGTAAACTAATCGAATCAAGCGCGAATAAAAAAAAAAAAAAGAAGAAAAAACGCGGCGTGGGTGCCTGGGTTCAGCAGCCCTCGGCGGGGGAAACGCGATCATTTCCCTCGATTCGCCCCGTCTAAACATCGACACGCGATCACTTGGCGGTCCCTTCCTCGACTCTCCCCTCGACTCCTGCTTCGTTCGGCGTCGGGAAGATTGCCTGCGAGGCAGCCTGCATAACTCCTTTGTGTACTGCTGACGATTCGGCCGACCGAGCCGAGCCTGTATCGCCATCGACGGGGCTGCCCGGCTATTTTGGCTCCGGGTCGTAAACTCGGGCTTTGCTCAACTGGCCCCCGAGGGCGCGCTCCGCCTCGAGCTCGAGCCGCCCCCACCATCCTATAGCAGCAGCAAGGAGGCGACCGGGGAGGAGGGTTTGATTTAGTCCGCTACTGTTTTATAGCTCGATCAGTCTCGGCACAAAGAAGAGAGACCGGTCTGTTCTTACTTCGCCTCGATATCCCTTTTCTTTTATTCGCACTTCTTTCTTCTTTTTTTTAATTTTTATTTATTTATTTTTATTTTAGTTCGCGTTCTCTCCGTTTCGTGGAAAAGGAAGCGGAACGCTCCTGGGACGCTGTGTTACGCGCTTTGTTGCGTTTTTGCAAGCACCACGGCGTTGCATTTTTTTTTTTTCTGTAATATTTCACTTCTTTTTTTTTTTTTTTTTTTCAATCGTCGCGGCGTATTTGCGAGGCTACGCGGGTATTATACCCGGAGGCTCGCGAGATAGTTGTTCCTCGGGGATGAGATCCCGCAGTGACGAGATTGGAAAAATTTTCCGACGTGAGCATATCTCTCGGGGTGGGTTACTCCTCCGTTCCTCCTACCGCCTCTTCCTCCTCCACTTTTTTTCCCTCGCCTCTTCCTTCCTCGATAATCAAGAGCGAGCATGTGCGCGTGCATTGTGTCGGTCCGTGCCCGACCGTGCCCAGAGGAGTGCTTGGACTGACTGGAAGCGTAATGGCAGCTCGAGCACCATTTTTTTCTTCTCGTTTACTTTCTCCTTCTTTCTTTAAAGTTTACTTCTGTTCCCCCCCCTCCCCCTTTTGTATGTGTGTGTGTCCCCCCCCCCCCCGCACACACACACACACACAGCGCCCAGGTCTCTGCCCGAAAGTTCTTAGCGCGCAGTAGAAGTGCTCAGTTTTTCTTGCGTTCATTTCGCCAGTTCTTCGTTTCCTCGTGTATCGTTTTTGTGTGTTTGAACAAAAAGTGCGCATAGAAAAAAGAAGATATAGAAAAAGAAAAGCATACCGGACGTTTTGCTACCCTCTTTTTCTTTCAAATAGGAGCACTAAAATGAAGCAGGGAGGGGGATCGAGTGGGGGGTCGTATATTTAATGCGGTGCGGAGCGAAGTCTCCTTATCGACGTTTCAACTTTGCGCGCATTAGAGTCAACCCTGGGCGTTAAATTAGAGGGCTATAGCGCGCAAATGAAGCGTACTCGGTGAAACGTGAAAAAAGCCCCTCAGCGTGAGCGGCCGCCGAGAGCTCGTTCTCGCCACTCGCCCTGTCATCTTTCGCTCGAATATTCCTCGTTCCTGGAGAATCTTAAAAATAAACTCAAAGAACACATAGAAATACTAACAAGGAGATCACGGCGAAAATATTCCTTCTTCTTGGCATTCGCTAATATCGAAGGAGGCGGAACAGAATATGGTAGTTTGTACTTCACTTTACCGTTTTCTGGACCGCCTCCGTGAGACTTCAATTTCCTTCTCTAAATGCGAACTGATTGCCTAATTTTGAAATCTCGAATGGTCACAGAAGAACAGCCGCGAATGCATAAAACGTATAAGCGAACTTTTGTCTCGCTCGTAAAAGTACCGAGCACATCTCTCCAACGGTGCCGTGTACAAAGTTCCTGCGCCTACGATGACAACAATGGTGCGTTTAAAACTTGTCCTCGCATCTTTAAACACTGTTGTCGCGGAAAATGACCGCTTGAGAATGAGGTAGAACCGCAAACAGCCCAGTAAAACTTCGCCGAAATGAGCTGACAATTACGTAAAAACGAAGCAAACTATTTTGTTCTCACTCGATGTCGTGAATGTGATCCAAGTTTGAAATTGGAACCTGTTAACCTCGATTTTTTTCTTGTTTTCTTTTTCTTTTAAAAATACCATGAAAAAAAATTTTTTTTTGCTGATTATTGTTTTTGCGTAATTTCTTATGTTGTGGTGAGAGACAAATAAAATGAAGATGACTTAAATCGTGGTTTAGATCGCGTGTCTTTTCTCGTTTTGATATAAATCAGACCGTCCCCGATAAAAAAAAAAAAAAAAAAAGAATATCGAAACATGTTTATTGATATCTGTTTCTGGAGTCTCCGTTTTTCAATACTTTCCATAAACTGTTTGTTTTTTTGTTTTTTTTTGTTTTTTGTTTTCTAAATAATCGTGAAAGAGAAGATTTTTCTTAAGCAGCGGTCACACTGCAAATACACCGAAATACACCGTACAAAACGCCAAATGTATACTACGTATAAATCTGATATGAACTAAATAAATATTAATTTTTCGATTTTCGTTAAATCGTCAATTTTCGAGAATCCTTTCTCAAGGACCGAAATTTTCTATCGAAATCAAGCAGTCGTTACCGAGCAAATAAACAATGCGTCCAAACTAGTAAAAAAAAAACACGAAAACTAATAATGAGATGCGTCCTGAACTCGGCGAAATCGAGACGAAGAATAGAACCGCCCGCGCCAACGAAGAGTCATAAAGCGGTAGGGACTGGGCCACGTAGCATTGCCCGCAATGAAGTTGTAGTACACCCAGTGGTAGCCCGAAGGCGTCGATATACAGGCGGCGATGGCACGAGAGTCTTTTACGGCGTTGCTCGCTCGTCTCCAGAGCCGCCGCGATCGGGAGAGGCTCTTTCCCCATGCGCTGTTCGACCCGAAAGAGCGCTGCTGTCTTTACGAGCTCTCGTCGCGGCTAATGGAAGCAGTGGAAGGAACTGGACCCGGCCACTTGGACGGCCCAAAGCTACAACAAGAGCACGACGCCAAGTCGAAAAAGCGAGCGAGCTTCACCTGCCCGAGTTGCGCCGCTCCAGCCGCCTGCCCCATCAACCCCCGGAAAGAGAGCCCCGGGCGCGGACGCACCCGCATCGATCCCGGGTCCGAGAGGAAACTCGGAGCGGTGTGTGTTTGTGTGTGCCCTACTCGCGTCGCGATCCACGCTGAAAGCCCGGAGCACTTTTCTTTCCACGATCGGTCTATAATTGTAATTGAGAGCAACTTTGAAGGGAAGTTTTGAGCGAACAAGGGTTTCCACTCCGGGAAAATGACTCCACATAAGAGTCTTTCTTTTTGCATTATCCCCCCCCCCCCCCCCCCCCCAATTATACACGCAAAGAAGGAAGGCCTTATGAAGTAGACAATGATTGAAATTGTACGGGTATCTATTTTTTTTTATCAAGTTTATTGAGTGTAGCCATGAAGATGGGTGAAGGGGCAAAAGAGGTTACTCGCCCCGTACTGAACTCACTCGGTGACCTTTCAAATACACTCCGTGATTTCTTTTTTTTTTTTTTTTTTTGCAGACACACTTATTAGGATATTTCAGGTATTGGACCAGTGAAATGCAAGGCAGCGTTGTACCACCAAGAATATCACATGATCAACCCCAGGCCGCACCTTTGACAGTGTTTTTTCTGTATTCTGCAACCATCAGAACGTAACACGTCACGGTTTGCTACTGGTATGGGGGAGTAGTAGCCGCTGTACGAGCCCCGACAAAATGAGAATATTACGACCTGTTTGTACACAAAGTGCATTAACAGGGTGGTTAGAGTACCATCCCAGATATAAAATAGGCCAGTGTGTAAAAACAACCAGAAACACACGCTTACATACAGAAAAGGAAAAGAAAAACAGAATATATTTCTTTAGAATGCAAAACCGATTCAGTCTTCAGTGCATAATAATACATCAGTAACGCACCAATCTAAACTGATCATTTTGAACCATCTGGGAAGATTTACTGCCAAGATTAGGGTCTCTGAAACTCTCCACGCATCAGATGCCAATGATCAGCAAGTCTTCATACCACAGCTAGGATACGTTCCCAAACACTTCTGAGTCGATATCACGCCAAATCGTTGTTCACGTCCAGTAGAATGTATCTGGGGAATACGAACTCCCGCGACATAGAGAGGAGCAGCATCAAGATGTACTGGTATACGTCCTACCGGCAATTATTCGGAGCATTAGCCCCGCACAAACTAAAGGAAAAAAAAAAAAGTTGATCTAACAAGCAGCTTTTTTTGTTGTTGTTGTTGTTGTTTTTTTATTCCCTCGGGAATCTAGACGTTCGCTGCACAGTCTCTTGACAAACAAGTTGAAAGTAAGCCTAAATACACGCATCAGAGATACACAAGAGCGCGAACGCCCGTATAGCAAACACTATCGGAGGTTCCGCCGCGGGACTCCGAAGAAAAACCGGCGAGATCGCGAGACGGCACCGGATTATTTTTCTTCCGTATCGATTTCCTATTCGCGACGCAAAATTGCCATCTCCTTTTGCCCCGTGCTTTCTCGGATGTCAGCGGCGGCCGGCTTTCGCGCGCATCTTCCCCGTCGGAAAGCGAGGAGTGGGGGTGAGGCGACTTCCTTTTTACTGCGCGCGTCTCGCTCCGACGTCTACTCTAGACCGCGCCGTCTCCAGTACTTGCGGGAGCCGTGCTGCACATGAGTCGATCGGCGCGGAAAGGCGACGGCACCTTCGCGCGTTCATCGATCCTATAGGACAGACGACCGGCGAAGTAGCCTCGTCGATGCCCGAGGTCTCCCCCGTGGAGCGAGCGTCGCATGATCGCATCGAGCGTCTCCTCGGGTGACCGGTGTGCGACACGGCCCGCCGCAGAGAGAATCAACTGAGCCGCAGATAACCGTGGATATATAATATATACATCCGCTGCAGCTAGTGGTGGGAACGGAAAAGTCGACTGAAGCACACGTTGAAGCTGGCAGAAACAGACGCCCGGAGCTTTTTTTTTTTTTTTTTTTTTGTAACAGGGGCTAACGTTTTAGCGAAGATACCGCATAAACACCAACAATTCAAAAATAAAAGAAAACAAAAACGGAAACTGGTAGAAAAATATTTTCTTTCGTGATCACAGCATATCGAATACAGATTGACCTGGTCGCTGAACTAACGAAAAATAAGTTGGTTAAATTATTGTAGGGTTTGTTTCTGTTTAAACTTCTCTTTCACTCTTCTCAACAAAACTTCCTCTTGCCATCTACATAGTCGCAGCCGCAGAAATGTAAACGCAGCTTTTTCTAAAATGTAATTAGTGGAAAGAGAAAATATTGTCAAATGTTTATTTCCCTAGAATGTTTTCAAGCAGATGGGTACAAAGTTCCCGGCTGCGGCACTCCAGCCCTCTGCCTAACGAGGCAGAGGGCTGGATTGAACACAAACTCCCAAATTTCTCCCGCGATCTTTTTTTTTTCTTCTTCTTTCGTTTTCATGGCAAGGGAGGGAAGCTGCAAGGGGGATCGGTGGCCGAGTGTGTTAGCGCAGCACAGCTCGGAGCACGTGGAGCGAAAGCTTGAGCTGCAGTTGTCTTCAATGCCCCCTCCCTGCCCGTTTCGATCTGGACGAGCCTCACCGTACCGGCGTGCGACCCTGTATCGTTCACTGCTGCGTGATTCCCTTTTAAAGACCCCATGGCTAGAAGTCGTACTGTGACTGTCTCAATTCCTCATCCACAGCTCAAAATTCCAGGCGCCTATTGGAGCTGACTTCCCTTTGTCTAAACATGCACGTAACGTAATTTTAGACTAGTCTGCAGCAGCGTACACTTTCCATTTCCCCGAAAAAAAAAGGGGGAGGGGGGGGGGGGGGTTGCTGCTGGGCGTTACCTTTTCGCCAGAACTGGAGATTGAAGCTAACGAAAGCACGCTGGGATTCCATGTCCCATGTATTTTGTCAATAAAGGCAACGTGGGCGTTATTTTGTTTACCTGCCACTACTAGAAGCTCGTTACATGGCACGTAAACAGCGTCTCGGTAAGGATCATGGCCCAGGCCCGGGCGAAAGGGGGGGGGGGGGCTCTGCCTGCCCCCCTTGCCGGATTTTACCAGGGGGGGGGGGGGGGGGGGGGGCACGAGCCCCGATGCCCCCTGAAGTCTACGCCTATGGTTGTATGCTCGCGCGGTGGAAGGAAAGACAACGAAACGTTGTTGTGCCCTTTGAGCCCATTTTTGACTGCACGTATGCCTCCTCTGGAGTACCTAGAGTTGCACAGGGTTGCTGTTATTTTAATTTATTTTATTTTACATCAGCCCTCTTGACTAAACACGAAGGGGGTGCTTGTTCAAACAGCTAAGTCTTGATTTTTATTTCCTTTCTCGTGGAGAGCAATAAAAATTGATTAAAGGAGCAATGCAACAATTTTTGTACTTTGCGCAAATACCGCTTAAAACGGATCCCTAACGTTAATGACCTATGAAACACGCGTTCGTTTTTCACCCCACGTAATAGAAGTCCCAGAAAAAAAATTAAGAAAAACAAGCAGCGTTCACCCCCTTAACTCGCAGCCAGAACAAGCGGCCACGTGATCTGGAGCCGATTATATGCCGCCAGTGTTGATCATAGCCACGCGCTAAGGTTCGCAAAGCGCAGGACACGCGCTGAGTTCCAGACATTGTTATGGCTCGGCTGTTGTCGTCGTTGCAGCGATTGGACACGGGTCACAACCAGAATGCTTCTCGAGCTAGCAATTGTCACGAGCCCAAGTCGAGTGCCCACGCAATGCTCGGGTCCAATCTATGAACCGCATTCAAATATCGTCACTTGGGTGTTCTGCGATCCCCACGTTACGTCATCGAATTTTGCAAAGGAGAGATTGAACGAAAATAATTGCTTTTGTCCTTGAAATTTCACCCCGACAAAGGAGTTTCTTGGCCAGTGGCGTTGCGTGCGAGTACCCTTGAGTCCCACTAGTGGCAGTAAGCTCGTGCATAGTGAAAAACATTCCCACTGAATATCGTTGCACTGCTCCTTTAACGATGGTTCTTTCTTCAGCGATACGTTCTCATCGTCTTTTGAGCGAAGCGCCTATTAAACTCCGAAGATATTGAGTGTCCTCTTCGTACAAACCCCAAAAAGGATTTTTTTTTTTTTTAACGTTTGTCTTTTGCAATACACCGTCGTGTAGTATTGGTGTTTGTCAAGAGTTGTCCAGTTGATCGTCGCAAAGGACGGACGAAAATTCTAATTTCCGCAAAACGGTCGTTCGACATATCGACGCGCGGTAAGGTGACACGTTGAGACCGCACAACCAGCTAGGCCCAGGTCTGTTGCAGGCAAGCTTTGAGGGGCACATTATCGGAACCCGCAACTCAGCCCATCACACAAAACAAAACGAAAGGGAAAAAAAAAAAAAAAAAAAAAAAAAAAAAAACATGATAGTGATAATAAGAAAGTATCTCATCCGGAACTAGGGTTTATTTATTTATTTATTTTCTCGAGCCATTTTTGATCTCCGCCCAATGTTAGGTAACAGCGGGGAAAACTCTAGCGTCGTTTCCGCACGGGTGAGGCTGGGTTGCCCCAGCAGCACGGTAAGATAGCTTTATCTTACACCGTGGCCGGCATTCTGGAGGAGAGTGAAAGAGAGAGGAGAGAGGAGGGCAAAACAACAACAATTTCTGTCAAAGCAACAGCAACAACAAACAAAACAAAGAAAGACGGGCGGAAACGAGCCAAAACAAGCAAGCAGAAGAAACCAAAGGCCGGGCCAGAGCGAAAACGAGTATGACAAACCGGGATAGCAGGAGACGACCCCTGCCCGCCTCTGTGAGGCTTTGGAGGAGCGAGCCGACGACGACGCGAAAACTGCGAGCGAAGAAAGAAAAATAATAGCAGAGAAAGATGAGTAACGGCTCCAGGAGGGTCGGGGGAGCGAACGAGAAACCGCTCTTGTATTTTCTTTCGCGGAATGCCCCCGCAGTCGGGTCCATTTTTTCTCCCGTCCCGTGAAAGCTCATTTTGAGAGACTCGGTTCGCTGCGGGGCGCGCTCGCTCGCTCGCTCGCCTGGCTCGGTTGGCGGCGCCGGTAGACGACGATTTTGGGCTGGCTCGGGAGATTCTCTCTGCCTCGTTGCCTTGCCGGAGGTCCCCACCCTCTTGGCTTCGCGCTCTCTACTTCTCAGCCCCCCCCCCCCCTCCCGACCGCCGGGACATTGCCGAGTACTTCGCGCGAGGCACCGGCGATCGAACGCGCGTGGATGCGAAAGTTTGCTGACGAAACCATAACGATTGATTTGCATCGCCCGAAAGTTCGGCATCTCGTCGGTTGATTGAACCCAGTCGGCATTCGTGGCGCTCTGACAGGTGATCGAGGCTGATAGCCGACAGGGATCGTCCGCCATCACATTTCGACACCGCGCACCTTGACGTCGCAAGCAACCCGAGAATAATCCTGGTTGAATGTACAAAAAGAAAGGGAACTCAAATGCACGGGGGAAATAATGGGATCAACGCCATCGACCCTCCATCTACATACCTCAGCGAGCGATATTTTGTCGAATCATGCTCAATCACCACAGCCTTTCAGTGAGCAGTATACGCGAGGTTTGTGGTAACCGACACGGCTCGAAAAACGAGAAGGATACGGACCCAAGCTGCCGGTGCCAATTTTAGCGTTCGTGCGCATGGAGCGTGTAATGCTCGCTTTCGGGAGCCAAGAACAGGCGGCCATAGTTGTGCGCAGAAGTGTCGAGAACTCGGCCAGTTGGTACGGGTTCATAATATATCTCCCTGTTTATGTGCGCCGGTTTTTCATAGCTGCGCATCTTAAGCGCCTGCTGACAGCGCGCCAGATTCTTTTCGCACGGTCAAAACTGTTGTTCATGGCAGACGATAAGTTACTGTATCCAAAGTTCCTGCCGATGCTACACCGGCTGATGACATGTGAGTACATCTTTTAGTGGGAAGTATGATTTTCCGCGTAAGACGGCCGATGCCCAAGACGACCGTCCCCTGTGTGAAATGCGTTGCAAACTCTATCCGAAGTGCCGTGCAGCGGCTAAATGTCCCTCGAGGAAATGGCGAAGCGTGGAATCGAGAGAGCTACTCGACTGGCGGGCCAAGTGACGTCACTCCGCTCGCGGTCCCCGGGGTAGCGCTGAGCAGCTGTCGCTTCTCGGAACCCGGGAGCGACGAGCTGGCGTGCCGGGAGGCAGCCAAGCACCGGGGCGTCGCTCTTTGTTGGCTCTGCGAGGACGAGATTCAGACGGTGTCGACGACATAACGCATCCATCACGCCTGATCATACCTTGCACGTTTGCGCCATGTTTTTCTTCTTCTAAAGGGCCCGTCAGATCGAGGAAATACGGCAGCGACATAAACGCGACATGTTCATCAAGAGTCGGCCAACTTGCTGGTAGCTGGGTCTCGTGCCCGACAGCTCTGTCACGGTTGCGGGAACAGCACCACAACGAGGACGACAGCGACAGTATAGCCTCGGTGTGACAGCCTTTGACAACCTAAACAGCGAACAAGTTGAGTCGGGCAACGCGTGATGCCTGGTTCGCTGGCTGAGCGAAATGTTGTGCCGGCAACACGACAAAACAGATAGCTTCGATGTATGGGGTGCCCGAGAGCGTGGGTAACTTATTTTTCTACGAATTTTAGTCGCACATAGTTCTGGCAAATGATACTTGATGATAAGCATGCCTGACGTGAAATTTGATAAACGCTTTGTAATTACGGAAAGCGATTGTCGAAAAGGTCACAGATATATGGTCTTGTAATACTGAAACCTTTCTTGAAATTAAGCTTGGCAATTGATCGATTAATCGATCAATGCTTTAATCGCGATTATTTTTTTAACTGGGTAATCGGTAAAATGTTGACGAACCAAAATAAAATAAAAATTAAATGCTTCCACTATGCAGACATGGACGAGCACACACCTATATAAAGTAAAGGGTAAGATTTGTAACTTCAAACAAGTGCAGAAGGTTACACATGTCCCAGCGATTTCAACGCCGTTCGAGTGTCCGTTTAGCGCAGCAGAGACAACTGTGAGCAATCAGAGGAGGCCGCCGGCCCTTCCCGGAGAATATCAACGAACATTTTTGTCTCATGGAGCTGAAGTAATAATCTGTGAGTGTGAGTGTTTTTGAACTGTTCTCAACTATGTATGGAAGTTGATTCATAATTTAAATTATTGCGCCGTTGAACACATATTCAGCAAACGGAAAAATACGCGTATGTAATATATGTAATTTTTTAACAATATTATTATGCATAGAAATGAACGAGACCGATTAATCGGCTAATTAATAGATTAAGAGGTGACGAATCATTACATTTCACTTATTTACCTCAAAGGCGTCTTTTGAGGACGCATTACATGAGAAGGGTGGCAATAAATGGTAATATATTATAAAAAAGAAGGTAAGAACACTAACACGACCAGATATTGTCTAACCACAAAGAAAAAAAATATATATATACATAATCAGACATTCCCTACTCATTGAACAAATCTACGCATATTTCTTGAAACGCTGTAATATCTAAGTTGGTTACAACATGATCTGGCAAGCTATTCCATTTTGTAATACACAGTATTAGGGGAGAAAACATGAATGAGTTATTATGGGATCGGTATATTGAAGGAGTTTATATGTATTGTCGTTACGAGAAGAAATATAATGGGCTTTATGACAATAGTTATCCCTGAACTGTGAATTACTATGGTAAACTTGATGGAAGAAACACATGCGGTTAATTTTGCGTCGAGTGGATAATGAAGTGAGACCAAGTCTTGATTTCATGGCGGATACACTATTTTTTGGAGAATAATAGTTTAGGATGAACCGGGTGGGCTTTGTTTTGAATTGACGCTAAGTTTGATATTAGATAATGTTGATGTAAATTCCACACAACGCTTGCGTATTCAAGTTTGGGTCTAATTATTGTTTCATAGGCGAGTAATTTTGTCGCAGCAGGGGACAGATAGAGGTTCCGCCTCAAAAAAGCTAATGATCTCGTTGAGTTGGCGATTAGGTTGTCGATGTGTTCATTCCACCATAATGTTTCAGAAATATGTACACCCTGGCAAAGTGTTTGTATAATCAGACACTTTCTAATTGTTGTGACAGTAATGAATATTCGCTAGATGATTTGATCGAGTTGATGGTAACGGTCATTTGTTTGCATTTTCCGGGGTTAATATTGATCTGCCATTGGGTGCACCCGGAGCTTATGGTATCGAGATCGTTTTGAAAAATGTAATGATCTGTTGGGTCAGTAATTTTTCTGTATAAAACACAGTCATCGGCGACAAATAGACGAATAGTCGAGTTAATTGAGGAAGGAAGATCATTAATACAGATAAGGAAAAGAAGGGTGCCGAGGACGCTGCCTTGGGGAACACCGGAAGTTACTGGGACTGATGTTGATGAAGAACTGTTGACTGAAACTGACTGCTCTATGTCTGTTAGAAACCAAGCTATCCATCTGATGACTGATGGATGGATGTGGAGGAGAGAAAATTTAAGCAGTAGTCGTTGGTGCGGAACGGTATCGAAAGCTTTCGCAAAGTCAATGAAAATAACATCGGTTTCTGCTGAGAAATGATTACTGAAGTGAAGGTTTGTTTGTTTGTTTGTTTATTTATTTTTGACACAATTGTCAGGGAGGTTGGGACAAAAGGCGAAAACAAATAACCTGACTAGGTCCCAACCCCCGTTACAGCACTCAGCAGCAGGGCACAGGAAATAAATAAAAAACAGCATAAATCAAAAATAAAACAATATCTGAGAAGGTAAAAATATGAGACACAAAAAATGTACAATCTATTTTGATGTGAACTATACTAGGAATACACACTAGGCACATTGAAGTATACCGTAAGGTATTTTTTGAAAAGAAACATGGACGCTATTGTCTGGGCTAATTCGAATACACAATAATTTCTGTTAAGAAGATCGGGTATCTGGTAGGATATTTTTTGTGTACCGTAATTAGTTCTTATTTTAGGTTTTGAAAACTGCTAAAATAAGAACTAATTACGGTTCGTGGTAAATTCAAATAGTTTGCTGATACATGAATGATGTTTCCTCAAACCATGCTGATTGGGTAAAAAAAAGGTCGCGATGCTCCAGGTTCGAAATGATGTGAGTGTAAAGTACACCCGTGAGCGATATGGAGGTGAACAGCCCATCTTCTTGTTTTTGACGCTCCTGCAAGTTTTGGAACAAGCTCTGTTCCAGAAGAGAGCTAAAACGCAAACTTTAGACCCCAAGCCACGTAACACTTGAGACGTTGAGAGTTAATATAGCCTTCGGGAGCCGTGAAACAGGCAAGAAACCAGGTAAGGTGTTCACCTTCATATTGCCGGCGGGTGTACATGTTCCATAAGCTTGCAGGATTTACGGTAGTCAACGAGATGGGTCGGTAGCTAGATGGAACCTGTTAAAATTTTAATCGTAGCCCAGCCCTAGAAATTAGAACTAATAGCAGTGATCGGCCCACCTTGCCGCCAGGGATGTAAAATGGCGCGCGTACTCTCTCGTTGGAAGACTATTAAAAAAATTCGTCCAAGGTTGCGAGCGATACGAGGTAGCTTGAAGCGCGAAAACGACCGCCGTCTCTCATCAGTTTCGATGCTCAAAGCTTGAAAACGGCCGCTGTCGGACATCTGAAGTTGAATCAAAATCTCGAGAGGTTTGGCCAACGAAACAATCACAAAGTAAGCAGGAAATGTGCATACCGTAGACAGCGTTGAAAACTATTTCTTAACCAATTAAACAGTGACGAAGCACGGGCTTAGGAGGCTATGATAGGTGGCGGGATTAGCAATCCTTTGCAGTCTCGAGGGCAAGGGAAAAAAAAAGAATCATACACCAAGAAAAACTAAATAAATAAACTTAGATAAGTATCTGAACGCAGAAATAAATTTTAGAGGAAGTATTAAAAAAAAAAAAAACACTTGAATTTGAAATTTACTATTTAGGGAATCATGACATTTTACAACACGTGCGAAAACTAATGCTAATGCAACACGTGCGTGTTAAAACTAATGCTGACAATATGCAATAGTTGCGATAGAGGACCTAAGTAAGCGCAATATACACGAGAACGCAACGTAATTTTAACATATAGTTACACAGACATGAAGGGACTAGGAACGGTAATGACAATATTCAATTAGTAACAGATAGGCGAGAGGAGTCGCGTTACGATGCAGTTTTTCTAATTTTACTGGTACCTTAGTTTGCGCATTTGGTGCGTGTCGATACGCCCTTTCTTTCCGCGCACTTCTAAGAATTTCGCACCGCTGGGAGCGGCTCTGCTGCACGAGGGCCGCGGGCCGGGCTTCATCGGAAAGACCGCGGCCATCAGGCCCGCGGGCCGGGGTTTGGAGAACCCCTGCTCTACACTTTAACAGCGGTTAAGGTGAAACAAAGTATAGCACTTTGTGGCTTCCCGAGAGTTGTTGTTGTCGCAATGGGACAGTGTTCCCGAGAAAATGTTTTCCTCATGTTGGCGGACAAAGTTCACCAACTGTTTCTTCAATGTGACAATTCCTTCGTCTCATGTCCCCTCCCACGAAATACGGTAGCCCACTTGTTCGTCATCATATGCAGTAACGGGAGAAGAGCAATGCAGTTTCAAAAACTCGCTTGCGAATGTTGCTTCCTTTCGTTTTCATCATTTACAGACTGATCGAGGCCACATGTCCGGCGACAGGTTGGCAGGTCACGAAATCGTTTCTCGATTTGATCAGTTACTGTCTGAATCCGCGAGCGGGTACGAAAGCTCAACCAATTTAGTTACAGTAAAAATTAAACTTTATTATGTGTTAAAAAAAAAAAAAGAAAAAGTAAGGTTAGGGACTGCTTATCAAGTTATTATATAATGTACGCTAGAGGTCCAGCTGGGGCTAGTGTGCTGTTGCAAATTGAAGCAGACAGCAACCAGACGAAAATTGACTTCCGGTAATGAATTTCTACGGAGAAAAAGGGGTGCATTTTTTCTCTGCGCTTGATTGTATGAGCAAATATTACGAATAATTACAACGTAGTAAATAGTTAGGAACATTTCTCAATCACATGCGTGAAAGTATTGGTCAGTCACAGCGCTTTTCTGTCGAATTTAAGTCAATAAACACAGTGCTAAAACAGCTACATACGCGCATCTAAAACAGCTTCGTACGCGCATTTGTGTGTGCACTGTCGGGCACTATTATGTGCGAAGATGCTCGTTCTGCGTTCAAAACATCTCCCACGCACGCTCGAAATCTTTGAAAATAGGGAGAAGCCAGAAAACAGGTGCCCGATGAAAGCTGCCCGGCCTATGAAATAATAAAAAGAGACACCTTTCATAGCCCACGCACTTTATTCTTTACGTCTTGAATGTTTTAACAGCTCGTAAAGGTGCACGACGGGGTAATTTTCATATACTGTAAACGACTTATTTTTCGCGGGCTCAATATTTCGCGATTTAGGTCAAAGCTGAAGTTTTGTGAATACTTTAGGGGGTTATAATTTTCGCGACGCGGTGGGATCTCAATATAGATTTTAATGTGTTTACATTTTACCGAATTTGTTCGCGGGACCTATTTTTCGCGAATTGTAGGCGATTCGCGAAATTCGGGAAAATTAGGTCTTCGCGAAAATTAAGTCGTTTACAGTATGTGACAGGACTGACATACATGATATTAGCAATCTATAAGCGTCATCGGAATGCTGGCGAACCTTCAACACACTACATTCCTTTCTATTGTTAGTTTTCTTAGATTCGTCGCTCTGATTACACAGCTGTAAAACATAGGTTTGGGCCTGAAATATAGCGATGTTTAGAATCGTTGAAAATGCTGTAACTAAAGCAATTACACTTTTACCATGTTAATAAAGGTGCATACTATTCGGTACGACCCAAAGAACAAAAGTGGTCAGTGTTATTTTGCGGTGAAGAGACAAAATGCACGCGCGTTTTCCGATAGAAATGCACAGGAGCACCGCAAAAGTAGCCTGGTTGCTGTCTGCTTCAATTTGCATCCCGGAAGTCGCATAGACTCTAGCGTACATTATAATAACTCTATGGGACTGCTGCGGCACGCAAGAACGCACGCTCCAAGAAATCATGAACAGGTGGATTAAGTTCAATTACCCTCACATCACTCGGTTCACGTAGCAGTGTTGGTCACACCGTGGCCCTTCTTTTAATTTCTTTTTTCTTTTTTGTCACAGAGTTTTGGTGTTGCTAACACCGATTTACCCAGAACGAAAGCTGCACATTAGTTGTCAGGAGTGAGAGACATGACGAATACGGCAGTGAACAAGTTCTTCTGGGGCGCCTGTGCTCCCCGGAAGACCCGGTTCATCTGACCAGTTTTGTTTCATTTCCAAGAACTTCTGATAAGGAATTATTCAATTAATGGGGTCCAAACAGAAGAGCATATATTTAATTGTTTCCAGGCTCGAACCGTTTGGTTTATGAGAAATTCAGTTTAGCGAGCGTTGGAAAAGCGGGACTCGATCAATATGACTATGCTAACGCTGATACACGCGTGCTAAATGACCGTGTCTTGAAAAATAATAGAAAAACCAATCGCTCTGAATTTGTTGCCGGGTTTTTTTCAAGCCAAACGTCACAGCAGTTTCTTAACTCTAATGCATAATGGGCTTTTATGAAAGAAATTCCAGCTTTATTTCTAGCTCTTAGTAAGACGAGTTCATTCCTTGGGAATCTTCTCCAGAATAATGTACCATTTAGTCGCGCCCCTGGAATACATTGCAATGCGCTACCTTTCATTTATGTCATCCATTTGAGAACCAGTCGTTCTCAAATGGGGGTCCGCGCAGTCAAGCCCGGCAATAAAAGTTTTTTTTTTATTTATTTATTTTTATTTTTTTCAGATTGAGAAGAAACTTTTTAACTTTCTGGTGAATTTTCTAGCGCGTATGTCAATGAGAGAAGTCTATTTATTTCACACTAGCCCTTAACTATATCCGTTAATAAAATTATTATCATAATTAACCTATACCTTTCCCTTCACCACGAACGGGGTGGGGTCCTCCACCGCAAGGGGTCCGAGAAACATCAATGGTTAAGAGGTACTCCTCTAAACTCGATGGCAGCAAATGATAACTCCACTAGTGATACAAATAAAGGCGGGGCAAACGAGCATGTCACCTGGAAACAATACACAAAAGGAAACGAGATGCTCCGAAGCAAAAGTGTGTCTTCGTGAATCACAAGAACGTTTACCGGTGCGTGACCACAAGAACCGCTCTCTGCCACGTAACACGAAGATTCGACGAAGAAACCAACGCCTGCCACCCGACTGAACGCGACAGGAAAGCGTCGCCATCGTCTCTTGACTTCTGTCCGTTTCAGAAACGGCGCTTGCGGCACTATTTCGTCCTAAGGGAAGTTCCCGAAATCGGTGTAAACGTTCGATCCGCAAACGCGAAATCGAGGCGGGATAGTAGCACCAAAGGTGGCGTCCTCAGCTCTGCGCCAGCAGGCCGCGGACGCATTCCAAGCGGTCAGCGCGAAACTTTGGGCCGTCCTTGAAAGAAAGAAGAAACCCGTTTCCGATTTAGCAAGACCGGGCTACGTAATGGGCCCTATTCCACGGGTGCTTCGCGCTACATATATCCGGCCCCGTGAATCGAACCCGTCCGCCCGATATCGCCGCTTTCCTTGTTCGTTTCTAGTTCTACCGACGCAGACTGCGTGAACGTCGTGAAGAAAAAAAAAAGAAAAAGACAGGCCCCACAAAACTGGCAGCAGCCACAACAAAGGCAAAGGACGCGAGGAGTGCAAAGGGGGAAGCGACCCGATTCAGGCTTCTGTAACAAAGAGATCCTGTTCCGATGAACCGAGACAACCATTGTCCGGAGGTGTGCAGGAGGAAATTCTCGGAAGGGCCGGTCAGCTCTCTCGGAAAAAGAGTCGGGACGGTGGCTCGAGAGGAACTCAGCGGTGTAACGGCGCCTTTGGGCCGATCTGGTGAGATTGCAGTTTGCCTAGAAACACCGTGTCCAGAACGCACGGCGGAGCAGGCGAGAGGGCAACTAGGGCATCGCTGCCTCACGGTCGTGTCGGGGAAACTCTCCCGAGGTATTCCGACGGAACAACGTCGTACCCGTGTGCTGACTCGGCTGCCCCGCTCTGCGTGCCCCGCGTTCGCCGATGCGGCCGGCCACGCTGGAGTGGGTGAAGTTCGACTAACGCGCCTGAGCGCTGTGTGCCAGTTAACGCGACGCGGCACTACCTGATTGCCTATCTGGGCCAAGAGCCGGGTGTTCTGCATAAAGTCTCGCCTCCCAATTGACCCGCTTCGAAGAACGCCCTCCAGCAACTCGGACGAATTCGAACACCGGCCATACGCGCCTAAGAGGAGGGGACCCTGGGGGCAGAGCAAAAACTCCTTAGTCATCATCGAAATGGAACGTCGATAACCGGCGAGTAGAAAACAGCACTGGTCGAGCCAGCGTATATTTGGTAACTTGCCAAGTTATCACACAAAATACCCCAGCGCTTAAAATCAGCGTGCAAGCAAACCGTAAGAGCGCTCGACGTGCGCCAACAGATAATTTCTTCAGCGAACTATTACACCATAAACACCGCAACATCGCGATACAAGACGATAGCTTCGCCACACAACATACACGGGGCAGTGTCGGGCGATTTGTAATACGACCAGGGTCGGCCAATCGGACAACTGCGTCTCTAGAAAACCGCCATTCCCTCTTCCCGATTCAAGCATTCCCATCACCGTGATAACAACCAAAGCAGAGACCCGACAAAAAACCCCGATCCTTCAGAATTATTATGGAGACTCCAGCCTGGCTGGCGGCTCCTCTTTATTTCATAGCCCTTGTCTGGGTGCAATGCCCGACCCGTTCTTCTGAAAGAGAGTCCCACCCCTAGACTTACGAGTTTATCGCCCAGTATCTCTTAACGCCTTGGGTGCTCGATCCTATCGTGACGAAATGCAGAAACCAGAACACAGCACACAGCGCACGAGTGAAAACTTACACTAGTTTCTTTATCCCCACAAGAAACAAGATACATGTGAAGATCGTTCGCAACAGCCACGGACATGTCTGGATGATCAAACGCGTATGACAGTCTCCACGAATGCTAGTCGACCGTCGACCAAAGAAAGGAAGGGCGTTACGGTAGAAGCGATATTTCGCAAAAACGCGAGGGCGGCGTCGCCCACGCAGTTTTGCGAAACGTGCGCCACGACAGACAGCCCGAAAGAAACCCTTCCAACTGCACCCTGTTCAAAGCATGCGCTAGGTCGGAAGAGAAAGAAATAACAGTCCCCGCAGCCGTGCGCTACTGGGAAGGCACTCAAATATTGACAGCCGACCAATTTTTAGCTTCCATTCTGTCTGGTCATGAGATTTGTGCACAACACATACAGCAAGCGAAAAAAAAAAAATATATATATATATATCTATAATTATTATGGCACAATGTAGACACTTTCTCGAGGTGGGATTCAGGTGCACGGGACACAATGAATTTCGAGGCGGTCATGCCTGGTGAATACTATTTTATGCGAATGTCGATAAGCAAAACAGCAAATAAATCAAAATAAATTCACTTAAAAAAATTGCTCTTTTTTTCTTTTTTTTTGTGGTAAGTAAACCACAAGTTACTTTCCCTCCTCTACAACAAATGACCTGTATAAAACAAATAAGTGCCTATATTTAAAGACTGATAATAGTAAAACAAAAATATGGTAATTGCAGTTTAGAGCGATAAAAACAAATCTCAGCTTTTCAATAAAAAAACATGACTGGGCAAACAGATGAAAAATTTCTTTGCACACCAAGTGAACTTTATTTTTGATAGCTATGTGACATTGAAGTTACTCAATCATTAGTATGACGCTGATAGTTGTACTCTTATTTCTCTCATGCACACCCACTTCGCCTCGTTTCCTGGCACTGTAAGGACAGATTGCCAAAAGGAACGATATTATCATTTGCTTACCTCTAAAAAGTGCTTATTTTCTCCTCAGTAAAAAAAAACAAAAAAAAAAAAAACATTACAGTTTTTTTTGTAAAGCTCCTGCAAGCATCCAGACCACAGAAAAAGAACTAGGGCACACTCAATGTCGAGAAAAATCTCCCGACATATTTGGCAGTTTAGATGTGCTTGGAGATATGTTTTGTTTGATTACCTGTTAAGTATGTCACCTTAGACCTAGTACATATTTTTTGGAGAATATTTCTGAGTGCATTTGTTATGCAGCACAGATCACTGAACATCAAACAAGAAATAGTAGAAAATGAGAAAATATTTGGCAATACAAATGAAGAACACATCTGGAGAAAGTGTTGGCAGCACCATGAACACTCCCATATGGAGCCAAAAGTGAAAATGTTGACTGTGACATGTCCATAGTGCCAAGGAACGAACACTGTTGAAAAGGCTGTTGCCTTTGGCAATGTACAAGATGAGCTATACTTTAAAACAGATATATACAGGCTATGTACAATCTCGGTTGATGCTTGCTTGCATGCCACTAGTTTCACCAGCATGTTTTACCTTGGGACAACCACAGTCAACTGTAGTGATACCAATTCCAAGAGGTACAGTATTCCAAACCTGTACATGTGTTGTGCCTCTCAAGCTTTCATACACCTCTGATGGCTTACTCTTGTATATCCTCATGTTTTTGTTTTTTTTCTAAATAAACTTCATGTCCCGCAAAAGTTCCAGTGACTTACTGCTTCTTTTGCCCTAGGCACAGAACCCATAAATCTATTTTTAGGAAATGAAACATCCTTTCTAAAATCCAATGACAGTAGTAAAACTGCGAAATTTGATACCCTTCATTATTAAACAGCTGTGTATTTCAAATTAATTTGCCGTAGGTTTACTCTATGTTAATGCAGTCAATTTACTCCCCTGTGGATGGGTCTTACTTCAAGAAACTTTTACTTGTTAGTTCTTAGAAGATCCAATGTATGGACAATTCGCTAATAAATATCTAATAAAAGAACAGCAGACATTTGGCAGATTTGGGTGATGGAACTATAATACATTTTAACCATGGGTTTGAAAAATTCCATTATAATGGAGAAATGCTAGCTCATAGACCCCTGCTAAAGATCTAATATGGCTGGTTGAAGACATTTATTGCCAAATTATGACTTGATAAGAGAAGAAAAGGATTCTTACACTTGCAAACTTGGAAAAAAAAAAAAAAAAGAATGATCTAATTGTTTTAACTGTCATGGGCCTTGGCACAGTCTGTGCACAAACAAATGCAAAGAGAGAAAGAAAAAGTGTCACCTCCTGTCTCAAGGTTGTGTACCAAGCCAGTTCTTGACTTGTGAACAACCACTCGCATCAATCTACTCTTGCTAGGCATCAAAACTGTATGCAATGTACAACACAACCACTTTTGGGCAACCAGATACAAGCATCCACATTTGTTGAGCAACACTGTTCAATGCGTGGCTTGCACTGACGTCGCATCAGCTGTCATTGTGGTGGACTTGTGGTTCAAAGCATACTTTTTGCAGCATACATTTTATACCACCACTTTGCTTTTCTCAAGAATGACCATCAGCATGTTGCCATTATGTCACATGCAAGCCAGGTATTGAAGTCGCCACTCAGTGACACATTCATCTTGCAGACCTTGGAGGCTATTTCAAAGCAGATTTAGAAAAAAATTGTAAGACTGCATTGGCAGGCTTTGAAAATTGTGGAAATACCTCTCCTACATTGAAAGAGACCTAACGACTGCATGCGAGTCTGGAAAAGTGAAATGTTGTGCAGATATGTAAGAGTACTAGGAGGTAGCACTTTGGCTTTGGCGACATATGCAGGCTCCACTTTCTAGCATTGGCATGCTAACTGCCAACCAGACTCGATTGGTATACAGGGCATCCCCCCAATAAAATGTACAGGGTTATTTTCACCACAAATATGAATTATGCATTGCTGAACGCTCATTTTCAGTCAAATGTAGCTCTGGCGGTCCGAACTAGATGCCAAAGTTTCAGAACTATACTTCGTCTCACCTTAGCATGGACTATTGTTCGCCGCGCGTACTAAACGCGCGAGGTAGTTGCTTTGAATAAAGCCTCAGCGGCTGCATGAGCACTTGTGCAGCGAGTGCTCCAGTCAAGGCAGCAAAGGCTAGCAGCTCACGCTTGCACAGGCTTCACAGTTAGTCCATGCTAAGGTGAGACGAAAGATAACCATTATAAAGTGATTTTCTGAAATTTTAAATGGTAACATAGCATCCGACAGAGCTGTCGAATACATGGAGCTGAATGGTGCCTGTTACCGCAAACGTGAGAAAACTGCCAGTTTTGAAACTTTGGCATCTGGTTCATATCGCTAACACTACACTTGGGCAGAGAATGAGCATTCGATGGTGCATAGTTTAATTTTGCAGTTAAAAAACCCTGCAAATACTTCTTTTTTGTGGGAGGACATGCTGTATATATAATTAAATTAATTTGTCTGTGGCTGGAATAATGCAGCCAGTGACCATAGGAGATTTAGGATTCAAAGTATGTTCTGCACATTGCCAAACACCCATGGAGATAAGAAAAATTAGGCCCTTCAATTTCCTAGTCAACGACGTAACAAGATAATTTGCAGAACTCAAACAATACTCCATTTTACGATAACTTGGCAAACTGTTGAGGCTACGGCGCCTGCAACCCAATAAGAGCATCGGAGTGAGGCACGTGAGACCGCATCACTGGAGCGTTTGTGTCACTGCATTAAATGTGAGGCCTTGAGGAACTGGCTGTCGTCTGCTGGCCAAGAGTCGTCTGCTGCGAAACCAACCAACTTCGGATGAACGCCCACCGCAGCAACATTGCCGTCCGCTAGAATGGCGAGATCTTTGGGAACAGTTAATGAGACAACCACAAGCTCAATTTACCCGCGAGTCTGGCGGATGCTAATGCCAGGGCGATGCTTGAGTGGAAGTGGTCGATTACTGGGCTGCTATCATTCAAACATCGTTCAAAAGCCACATTGTTCTCGGAAGACGGTTGATCCAAATCAAGTATTGTTGAAAAGTAACATGTCTTTGTTTTTCTTCCCTATCATGTAGTTTAGTCTCGACAAAGATGGAATCACGCGAGTACAATTGCCGTTAAAAGAAAAAAAAGCCTAGAACCACTCTTTGTCGCGGACAGCGCTGCTGTGTGGTACCGAGGCCTCCTTGGCATCGACCATGGAGTGTTGTCACATGCCTTGCTCCGATGCTCTAATTGGGTCCCGGGGGCCGCAGCCTCCACAGTTCGCCAAGTTGCTGTGAAACGGAGTATAGCAAGTGCTCCTTTTTAGGTCTCAACAAAAGCAGCCCCGACTTTTTACCTTAAATCCTAGAATGGGCCAGATCTACTACTCACACCAGAATGGCCTACTCGATGTCTCACTTCCTAAGGAACCGAGAAACGGAGCAAGCCACCAGATGCATAGATGGACTGAACCTTTTGAATCAGATGGCAGCTTGCGCCACCTAGCCAGTGTTCTTTTTCTTTTTTTTAAAATTCCAAGTTACCTTTACCCGATATACCAAGTGGTGATATATTTTCGGTAGGCAGCTCTATGAAGTACTGATTGTACACTGTAGAGCCGCCTGCTGCGAGCTTCCTCCCAATACTGCGTAAGCGCACTCATGGCGCATACCGAACAGACTGAGTGGTATCCCGCGCTTGTAATGAACATGCAGCTGTAGCGGCCGCACATTCACGCAGAGTAAACTGTTAAAAAAAAAAAAAAAAAAAGCAGTTTCTGTCTACAATACCGCGTCGGATTAAACACCGCAGTGGCTGTAGAAAGAAGCGTGGCTTTGACCCCGCGGCCCACGCGCCCGACGCTCGCAGACGGCTCGAGGAGGACGCCGTCGCCGTGTTGGAGGCGACGTCGCTCGAGGCGCCTGCGCCGCGGGAGTTCCCTGTCGGCTACGATGTCCCACCGGGCTGAGCGCTATGAGGCTTGATACGTTCCCTACCGTTGCTGCCTTCGCGTGCGGGCGGAATTCCTGAGTAGAAGCGTCGGTGGCGCGAGCATCGACGGACAGCGGTCAAACGTAGGCTTCGGCGCGGCGCCTGGCCGGCGCGACGGTGGTCAAGTTTCGCAGGCGAGCGTAAAAGTTCCTCCAAGAAGCGAATGTCTTTCCGGACCAGATCCAGACGCCCGAGGTGATGCCGACGATTAGGATACCCAGGTACTTGATCATGAAGACGTAAAACTCGGGGCGTCGTAGCGCACGATCGCGACGCAGACAGGAAGGCTCGGGGCACGGGATGCTCCAGCGCTTCTCGGCGTTCACCTGCCAGTGCCAGCCGAGCATCCAGTCGTCGAAGTGGGCCTGCTCGTAGAAGTAGCAGCAGAGCACCGTGAGCGCTGGCAGTGTGTACAGGAAGGAGAATATTCCGATGCGGACCATCAGCTTTTCAAGCTTGTCCGTTTTGGTGCCGTCGTGCTTCATGACGGTGCGGATGTGGCAGAGCGAGATGAAGCCCGCCATAAGGAACACCTTGCCCAGTGCGAGATAGACAAAAAGCGGAGCAAGCACGAAACCGCGCAGGGCGTCCATGTTCCAGAGCCCCACGTAGCAGACGCCGCTGAGGACGTCGCCTTCTACCTTGCCCATGGCCAGGATGGTGATGGTCTTGACGGCCGGGATGGTCCAAGCAGCCAGGTGAAAGTACTGCGAGTTGCTTTCGATAGCCTCGTGGCCCCACTTGAGCCCCGCGGCCAGAAACCAGGTGAGCGTCAGCACCACCCACCAGATGGAGCCCGCCATGCTGAAGAAGTAGAGCACCATGAACATGACGGTGCAGGTCTCCTTCTTGTTGTTCTGGGTGATGGTGCGCACCATCTCCATGTTGGCGTGGCCCCCCGGGGGGTCAAAGGGCTCGTTGCAGGCCACCTGGTCGCCCAGCACGAAGCCCGCGAAGTAGGTGGCCGACACCATCAGGTTGCAGAAGGACAGGAAGATGATGGGCCGCTCCGGGTACCGGAACCGCTGCATGTCGATCAGGAACGTGAGCACGGTGAATAGCGTGGACACCATGCACTGAACGGCCCACGCGCCGATCCAGTAGCGCGAAAACTTGAGGTTCTCGCCCCGGAAGAACATGTGGTGACAGGGCATGCCGCAGTTCTTCTCTTCCTTGCCCCGGATGCGGAACACGTAATCCAGTCCCAGCGGTACACGGAACTCGCGCGGGCACACGAACCCGTGGTTCACCAAGAGTCCGGTGGAGTTCGGCGACGCCGGCGTGCTGATGCGATGCTCGGTGACGTTTTCGCCGACGCAGAGCTTCTCTGAGCCCACTTCAGGGAACTTGTCGCACTCTAGCGACTCGGGCCACTTGAAGCCGAACTTGTTCATGAGCGACTCGCAGCCGCTGCGCGCCGACATACAGAGCGAGCGGCACGGCGGGATCGGATACTCGAGGATGGTGCATACGGGCGCGTACATGGAGCACAAAAAGAACTGGAGGTCCGGCGAGCACTTGACCTTGACCAGCGGGAAGAACTGGTGCACCTCCATGCCGGCGTCCTCTTGCTTCTGGTGGTTGAGCAAGTTGGGCATGATGGTCTCGTTGTATTGGATGTCTTTGCACAGCGGGATACTGATGGGCTCGCAGCGGCCGTGGTGCGGGATCGACCCTGCCCGGTGGTCGGACACGCGCGAGCTCGTTGCCTGCCCGACGCAGGGACGCGCCGCCAGCAGTGCCGCCAACAGAAGCACCGCCGACGACGCCGCCGTGCACGCGAGGCCTAGCGAGAAGACGTTTCGGGGGCCGCTCCGCATCGCGCTCGCGGGCCCGTCACTCGCTGCCACGCTGCTGCCAGCCGTCAAGCTCCAGGCGAGCTCTCCCGGCGCCGGCTCCGAGGACTGCTACATAGCGCTGGGACCCGGGGGTGAATCGGGCCGGCGGCGCGTTGTTTTGTTCGCTCCAACGACAACACGTTCTCACAACAGAAACATGGCCTCCCCGCTCCGTATGGAAATCGCTCTGGTCGTTGTCCAAGTTGCCCGTGGCTCTTAGCCCTCTCCCACCCGGCGGTCCGCTCCATTGGCTGCCGGCGCGGCTGCCGCGTGAGCGCCACCAATGCGGGGCCTCCCGACTTGGGCGCCCTCGCCACGCACGAGGGCGAGAGCCGCGCTCACGTGTGCCGGATATGGCGTACCGGAAGCGCGCGAATCTTCGCATCAGTTTGGAACCGCGCGGCGCGGACCGAGCGGACGGCGGACGGCTGCCAACTGCTGGCACGGCGCCTTTTCGCGCCGGCATGGGTGCGCCGCCCTCCTCCCGGAAAGTTCACCCTCGGCTGCCTCGGCCAGCGTCGCTGCTGTGCTGGGCCGGCCATCGTGCGCCCGACGGGCCCGCGCCGTTGCTGCCCTTTTTGCGCGCCCGGGAATATTTGAGTCTTCGTGAGCGGTTACCGCTTGTTGTGGGTCTTTCTCGCGATCAGAGTGGACTGATAGAGCTGACAGACCGAATCCCAGGTCCTGACCGACCACGACTGGACTACCACGTTTGGAGTCATGTCGCCTCTCAGATGTCGAGGCTGCCCGAACAGATGGGCTGATAACAGCAGCACTTTCAACAAATTTTCCCAATTAAAAAAGAAAAAAAAAAGTGCCCGATGCTAAAATTTTGAGGCTGAATGTACCGGCTGCGGCCGTAAGGATCACCAGTCTCTGGAATTTAAACATTTAGAAAATTATCACTGATAAGACAAGCTATTTATCTACAAAAGCTTGATTAAGAGAAAAACGTTTCGGTTATCCGTATCGACAATACTTTCCAAGCTTGTTCAAGAGGGACATCTCAGTTGTTGTCATAGGAAGCTTATTTCGAGAAACCTACCTAGGCGCAAGGAGGCCAATAAAATTTCAGGTGTGGCGTGCTCCGTGTCTTTGAAGTAATCAAACAAAACAGAAACACACACACACACTCAAGTGCCGCAGCCTAAGAAGCACGATTTAATTAAAACCCCGCAAGTTGTGCGCCACCCATTCAGTGAGCTGGAACGTGTCCAGAATTTCATATTAGTGGCGCTAAAAAGAGAAAGAGGGGAAAAAAAGGAACAGAGACGCCGAAATCAATACAAATAAAACTGGCTAAAATAAATAGTACATCGTTGCTGACTTGCACAGTCTTTACACCCACGCATCGCAACATGTTGATTCATTTACCTATAAGTGCATTCAGAGATGGGCAGTATTTCAAATACAAGTGTTTGAAATACGTATTTTAAATATTTCGTGTATTTTGCATTTGTATTTAATTACAAATTGGGTAATGTATTTGACGTGTGTATTTAAATACTAAAACGTGGGTATTTCAAATACAATTGTAATTAAATACAATTTTGTGGGCGAAAATACATCCCTCAAATTTATTGTCACTGTCCAGAGCAAAAAGAAAACTACGTTCTGCACTGAATGCAGTGTCTCTCAATTAAGCATAAGCGTCTAGTGACTTTGTGATTACAGTGCTAGTCCAGGGCAAGAATAGTGACGAAATCGATGTTCACAGGCAGACTGGCTAAATAAGTGCCTGTGACAACTTGTGATGCTTTCCAGCCTGATTTCCATCCACATTTTTGTCTGGAACATTCTAAATGTACGGGTCGTCCAGATTTTCGTAACTGTTGCGAGTTGCAACAATAAAAAAATTCTCTAGCTAGTGCTGCGCGTCTTGGTCGTCTCGGTTCTTTGTTGGTCTATACCAAAATGTAATCGACAAAAAGAGCTGCTTGGAGCTCTGTACTTTTTTCCCCTTTTACGTCCAAGCTGATTACACTTGTTTTGTGATTATATTTCCATTACGTTACTAAAACCTCGCACACAAACTCCCGAGTGTGCGATGCAAAATTAAAATGAGATACCCAGAAACCCGTTGCAGGTGCCCTGAAGTCGCTGACGCAAATTTTGAGGAATGTATTTTTAAAAGTATTTGGAGGAGACCAAATACATTTGGTTGTATTTGTATCTTGTACTTAAATGGTTTTCTGGAAATGTAATTAGATTTGTAATTAAATACGTTTTTGACGAAGTATTTTGTATTTGTATTTCGATACATATTTGCATGTATTTTGCCCATTCCTGAGTGCATTCCTGTTCGACTGCTACCTGTCGAACTGAAATCTGCTACGTTTAGTCCTTCAAAAGGAGCTGTGTGTTTTGGTTCCTATGTATCCAAATAAAGAATACGCATCATACGTCTTCCAATTCCTCTCTCCCCCTTACAAAAAAAAAAAAAAAATTACCACGCTATTAGAAAAAGAAATATGCTACACGTGGAAGTAGCTGCACGGAAATCGGAAAATCCTTCAAAAATTAAAGAATCCTGTGGGATTTCTTTGTGGTACAATTCGCCCTCCTGCACTTCCTGCAAATCTCTTCTCCTTTTTCCTTAATCGCGTTCATATCACTTATTTATATCTTCACTCCTCACCTAGACTAGAGAAACAGAGAAGATTCTTTCCAGGCTAACCTTTCTGACATCCTTTGTTAACCTCAATTAAAAAAAAAAAAAAAAGACACATGCGCGGAAATCTTTTTTTTGTGTGTGTGTGCGCGTGTGTTTTATTCTTGTGTTCGATTTTAGCATAGTCAAATCCTTCTATTCTTTTTTTTTTTTTTTTAGGTTAGCGTGGAACGCGTTTTTCGGTTCCAATTTGCGTCCAATTACGCGATTTTCGATTTCGATTTTCGCGATTTTCGCGATTTTCGACCCAACCTCTCCGTTTGAGCTCGGTCTTACAACCGTTCCTCCCATCCGTTTTACCCTCTAAATTACTGAGGCTCCGACGAAATTCCAGCGTGGTGTGATCAACAAATTCGTACTGAGCCAGTATGGCAACAGCAGCAGCACCAGCTATATATACTGCGTTACTCTAGTTACTTTATAGTTACTGTTACAGTGGTTACTCTAGTTTATCTATGGTTACTCTAGCAGTAGCAGCAGCGAGCCCCAGTTCTTATTCGAGCCTGTCGATTCCCCGTCGCCGTTCCAGAACCGAGCCCTCCAGCTCTGCGAAGAAGGGGGCTTTGTGTAACAACTGGTTTTACAAGTTCCAGCCACACGTGTGTGACAGGCCTCGTTAGTGAAGGCGATCAGATTTTGGCCCCCTTTCTCCGTCCGAGTGGCGGGGAAACGCAACCCCAGCGAGTCGTAGGGGACAAAGGGACTTCGAGAAATGGCCGGCCCTGTCTGCCTTCTTTTGACTTGGGTAACTTGGGATTCGAGGGTCGAGTAAAAAAAGGCGCATCCATTTTCGTTTTCCTCTTTTTTTTTTTTTTTTTTTTGGTGCTTGTTATCGCGAAACACTTGAGAAGAGAAGGTCGGTCGATGGCTCCCTCTGGAAGAGGTGGTTTGCGTAAGGATCGCGACGTTGTCTGGCGTCCCATCTCTCACCCTGAGAAGTCAGGCGGTTCCGTCTGTGGTTTTTAGAAGATAGCATTTTGCCCATATTTCATTTATTTTTCTCTCGTCGTGGCAGCCTCATTTTTCTGCAAACGGCGGGGATGAGATAAATTCGCGAGCCTATAGAGGCTTGTAGAAAGACGGATCGCGTTTTTTTTTTTTTTCCGCATGCACAAAAATCAGCACAAAAGAAGAAAAGGTATTCTCTTTTTTTTTTTTTTTTTTTTTACTTTGTATATTCAAATATCTTTGACCAAACCGGATGATGACAATTAAAACTAAAACGCATAGGCTTAGGTCTACTCAGTCTTGTAAGTAATCCGTTACAAGTAACGAAATTACTTGTAATCCCTTACATTTATCAGTATTTTTGTAGGGGATAAATACATATTTCGGAAAGTAATTGTAAAGTAATTTCCTTACTTTTTTACGTAAGGGAATGATTGTAATCCGTTGCATTTTTGTCTTTATTCGCGGAGAAAAAATGCGGGAACTTTAAATACTGAAAAAACAAATCGTTAAAAAAGTATATATATATATATATATATATATATATATATATATATATATATATATATATATATATTTTTTTTTTTTTTTTTTGTAAGGGTAAGTTTTGCCGGAATCACACTGTCACCTGCATTTAGAAAACGCAAGGCCTGAAATTCTTTAGATGCTCAAAGCCTTTCCTCACGTCACCTAAAACCTCACCTCATATATTTTTTTTGGGGGGGGGGAATTGTAATTTGTTAGCTTCCTCGTCCCCAACGAAGTGGGAAACACACTGATACAAAGGACCGTACTCTCCATGCAAGCAATGTTAGGCAAACTCCCGAGTTCAAAATGTTTCCTTAAAAAAAAAAAAGAAAAAAAAAAAAACACGTCAAAGTGCACGCGAGCTGGTGTAGCGGATCTGTGCGCGTCTTTTCTTTTTGTCTCTTCACTCTCTCTTTGCTTCCTTCTGGCCGAGAGAGAGAGAAGATGACTTTGTATCAACTTCAGGCTCAGGGACCAAGATAATCTACACTGGGGAGAAAAGCGAAGTTTGCTGGAGCTGTAGTTAGGACACAGTGTCTCAGTGGGCCAACAGAATCTAGCTGACGTTTTGGGTGTCGAGCGGGTAGGGGAGGTAATGCAAACGCGTCATTTCCTAGCCACTCAGTCGCGCGTCCAGGTGGCAGCACCTATTTGGAAAAAGGTGGACTGAAAAGTTGTTCAGTGCAGCGGACTGAGCATCTTCTCACAGAAACGAGGCAAGATGTCCGATGAGACTTTTTGAGAGCCAGATGTTGCTCAAGGTCACAACAGTGTGAGTTGTGGCAACAATAAACTCTTCCATAACAATTATCTTTTGTTTCTTACCCTTGGACAGTAAGGTTGAAAGGAACGCCACGAAAGTAACGGATGACTTCTTGAAGTAACAGTCACATACTTTTATGGAAGTGTAATTGCAACTGTAATTAGTTACATTTAGACACAAGTAATTGTAAATGTAATGCCTTGCTTTTTTTTTTGTAACGTGTACAAGTCTGGGGCTACTTTAGGTGCCACAGTGAACGACCATCATCTGTAACAAGAAAAAAAAAAGAACACCGTATACTGTTTCTTGTCGCTTCAGTACCACGCCGGAAGTGCTCATTAGTCGTGCTGAAAAACCCTGGAGACGAAGGAACAAATAGAAGAAAATCACAACTCCGTCCGCTGCCGTGATTGTTGTCACCCTCCGGGGTTCCTAAGGGTGATCGCTTATCACCAGGTCACCTGCGCAATAACTAGAATTTCTGATTTACCCACACTCGACATTATCCTTCCCTTGCCCTACACCTATCACACATTTGCCCGTTGAATTTATTCTAGGTCTTTCCTGACCTGCGTCAGTGCTCGGCGAGGAAAATGTCGTAGTAAAATACTATTAAAAAATAATAAATAAAAAATCGTGTGCGCATGCACTATATATGCGCACACGATAAAAAAAAAAATTAATAAAGGAAGTGCCGTTCTTGGGCGAAAGAAGCGGGGTCTCCGACTTGTTCGGCCCTTTGTCCAGGCATCGGTGGATTGCTTTCCAATTATGGAAATTGCTCGCGTCAGCTGGACCGACCGACCCCATGAGAGGAGCCCGAACGGAGCTTCGCAAACGGCACTGCCACCATTCAAATTTTCGGGAAAAAAAAAAATACACGACAAAAGCTTCCTTTTTAATAACCGTTTTCGCGGGGACACCGTTTATTTATTTATTTATTTATTAAGCCCACAATATTGCGGAGGAGAGGCCTTTTTTGGATTATGCAATAAAGTAGCTTCGATTTGCTCTCCTAACAATTCTCCGGGTGTCCATGAATTGGAGCGCGCTTGTGAGTTACGGGGATAAAAGGAAAGCGACAACAGAAGTTTGTTGTTTTCCTTCAGGGCCGCTTTCCTCAAAAATGTTCATGTTGCTTTCGGCGTGCCCGGTTTTCGTTATTGAGCCCTTGTCGTTTAACGCCCTAAAGCGAGTAACTCTGTCCAAACTTTAGTTTCGCTTCCCCCGAACGCACTATATATGCGCTCGTGATGGCCTCCATCGTGCGGACATTTCCGTTCCTAATTATCGCCTTTCGCTTTTTTTTTTTTTTTTCGCACACAGCTTTTTAAATGAACCGATCAATTTTAATTACGTCTCCGAAAACACGAGACCGAAGAGTTCATCTCCCGAAGCGGATGACTTTTCTCTCTCCCTCTCTCGCTTCCTCCTCGACCCCTTTTTCGAGCCCGCTCGAAAGAACGCGCATCGACGATCGGAGACAGCAATGAAGTCGGCGCAATGTGCGGCGTCGGCGAGCGAAGAGAACGCTTCAATCGGGGCCGCTCTGCCCGAGCGCGCTCGGCCCGTGTTGTCGGAGCAGTCGGCAGCAGCAAAGACCGCTTCCAAATCCGCATTCCTGCTGGCGCGCAGACAGGGCTCCGCTTTCATGGGCCATTACGCGCGTCCAGTGCAAAAGTGCGTTTTAACGCGGATTAATGGCCACACTGCGACTAATTACGCACCGCCGCTCCAGGCAGCAGCGGGCTTGGCAGCGAACCTGAAGACGGGAAAAAGAGCCGTTCGATTCTTTCCCGCGTGCGACACACGGTGTCGCTCTACGTATAGTACGGTGCGTCGCGGAGATCTCCGCTGGGTCTCTCTCGTCGGGCACGGCAGCCTCATCGCGGTTCTTCGACCAGTTCCTCAATTTAGGAGCGGGAACGACATGTCCGACGGAAGATTTCTGCCACTCTTTTGATGTTGCCCGCCCGAGGTGAGAGGCCGCCGGGAGGGGCAGAGCAGCGACCACCAGGCGCCGCCATCTTTAGACACCGCGGCCGGCTCGCGTTTGTTAGTCGCGTCGAAACGTGTACGCTCGATCCTCCATTTGGCTGTATACTATACGATAACAGGTCACGACAGAACATCAGCGGAAGAATGAAGACGTCCCAACCCGCCGTCAAGATCCGACTGAACTCTCTGATTTTGATGATTGGGGGCAGGACGTTGTATAGAGACTTGGAATCAATAAACGACCATTCGATAGAGTGACTCGAGATCGAATGGATGGATGCACTCATTGTTAGAAGAGTTACGGGCGACACTCGGACGTAGAGTCAAAAACACGAGACCGTCGAAGTAGGCGGGAGCCGTGATATGTCGGGTTCGGGGATGTATAGCACCGGTGTGTGCCCTATTTCATCTAATCCTTCGAACACATTATTGCAGAAGCATGTCATAGGTGTTTAGTAATCGTAATAATAAATAGTAATATGCTCTCTTGCGAGTTAAGAAAAGCAGGACAAGCTCATCCACAAAGCCCTCCAGCCTTTGCACCTTAGAAGAGCGATCGATGAAGAGGAGTACACTCGTCTCCTCCCCAGCGTTTGCTCTGCTAAGGTGGAAAGAGGGGAGGTCTTTGTTGCAGGAACTTGGCCTGCCTTTTTTGTCCAGCAAGAGAGTATAGTAACAGTAATCGCTATTGGCTCAGGAGAGCCGCGGCACCGCCGAAAGGTAGCATGGAGGCCCTCGGTGCCGCGTCTAATGATGGTGCCATGTGATGATATACCTAAAAGATGAGAGCGACGTGGCCTTTTGATCATGGAGAAGCGCTGCCCGACCTTCGGAGGTTTCGGGGGCGATTCAGGCGAGTCAGCCGGCGAGCCGAGGTGACATTGAGGCCGATTCGATGGGCCCTGGCAGTGGGTGGGGGATAGTCAGCCAGTCACCAGTTCGAATTTCAGTATTACATATACGAGCCAACGCCAGCATTGTGTGTTTGCGTTACCGCTGCGTGTTCCACAGTGCGCGTGCGCGGAGCCCAGACTGCGGTCTTGGATTGGCGCATGGCGACGACGCGCGTGCGCAGCGGGGAGAACGCAACGCTAACGCAAACGCTCAGCGCTTGCTTGCGTTTCGAAGCAGCGGGCTTCAAGGAGGTGAACCAGTCAAGTAGACAGCTTCTGGCGAAACCACAGCTTCCAACCATCGGCATTCACGTCCGGGGCTTGAAACGTAGAGCCGAAGTCAACCGGTATGCATGGCTTCCCTGTCAACACCGTACACTCAATTCTACACCCGATTTCGATAAGATCCATGATCATTCCAACCGAGCAACAAGAATACTTCGAGGAGCTCCACTGTCTCCTTCAGGTGTAAAATAAAATAAAATAAAAGCTTTATTTTCTATCACTTGGAGTCGCGAGTTGGAGTGATGTTGATTTCTTTGTTTTGGTAGCACAAACAAATCAACATCACTCGAACGCTGCAATGAGCTAAAAACGGAGCGTTGACCAGGAAAACGGTTTTCGTGGTCAACGCGCGTTTTTTTAGCCCATTGCAGAGTTTTGCGTCGACTGTTACTTGAAAAAAGTAGTGAAGTTACTGACTATGGGCATCAAAAAGAAATCTGAGTAGAGTGAAAATTTCACACTTGCGAAGTAATTAACTAAACTTTATCAACAAAAGTGGGACGGCATGTGTCAGCGACACTTCTATTGTTCTTCATAGTATTGAATTTCAGTTTTTGAGTGATCGGGTGAAAAATTAATAAACTTTTACGTGGTGCTGCTTTGCCTGTTGTGTGTATATATGTGTTCAATTTTCCTGAATAAAACTAGTTGAAAGTTAGCGCCTGTCCTGTATACTTCTTGTCCTTGTCTTTTTGTTGCGCTATTTTATATGTTTCACTAAGATGAACCAACTAGCCCAACAACGTACCCTACTAGACTAAACTACTAACATCCACAACAAGGAGCTACTTACTTTCGAAGTTACTTGTTTTGATTCTAGGAAGAAAGGACATAACTTTTAATCCCTGAACAAAATCCCGTGAACCCAAAATGAAGACAATCATTTGCTGGATTGCTTTTGCCGAAAGTGATTTATTAGCTTGAAGCAGCAATTGTTTCTCAACGTTCTTGTCGGCAGGTTCTGCTTCTGCATGCCTTTGCGTTTTATTCTTTTATTTTTTTGGATTCGATGACGTACGGCAAGGTTCTTATTTTTAGGCGTACAATGTGGATGTACCGTTTTTACTTTGAGGTTATGTTCTATCTGAGCGTTATTCTGCAAACACTGTGTTCGTTTGTTTATTTATTTATTTTTTATGTAAAACTTTGGGGGAATTCCTAAGGTATTTCGAAGGATCTTCAAATCCTGGAACACTTGCATATTCTTAGATCAGGGGGGCTATGCAGGACGGCCGGACGAAGGGACCGGGACGTCGCAGCGGGCGGTGATGTCCCCCGGTAAACTTTGTTTTGCATACCGCCCCCCCCCCCCCCCCCCCCCCCCCCTCCCCGGGGGAGGAAAGGGCAACATGAAGAGATCACCTGGCTCTCGCGGGTACCGGCTTGTTTCCGCCAGATTCTCTCCTTTACCTCCACCGTTCGCGTTTTCCCCACGGGAAAACAGAATCCTCAAACCCAACCAGCACAAAGATAAAAATTAAAAATATGAAATTGCTTCGGCGTCAATTTCAACGTTTTCAACTAAATATATTTTCTAAAAGAGCGCAAGAAACCGAGCGTAGAGCAGCAAGTAAATTTCCCCAAAAATTTTAAAATAATTTTTAATCGTAGAGTTACAATAACACCGAAACCGAAACTAACCCGGAGCTTTACTGGTCCGCCATCTTGTTGTGACGTCAGACGTCGTATAAACATCACCACATATATGGACAGCTTGGACCTGTTTCGCCCATTGTCAGACGCTGTCCAAAGGCCGTCGCAATCGTCCGTGGGAAATAATGGACTGCGATTTATTAAGCTCGTCTGAGTCAAACAATGGCCAGCAAATGTAAGATTTTCAGCACGATATTTCAGAAGATTCGCTTCGATCGACCGGCATCGCCTCCGTGGGGACCCCCCGTGTCAGCTGCATTCGCAATCCGCCGATGCCGCTTGAGAAGCAGATTTGTATGGAAGGTTTTGTTTGCTAGCACGCTGCGAACGCTAGGAGTCAGCGTTCGCGTCGAACTGCTCGGACCTACTTCCGTCGCAGATATCTCTCGGTCAGAAACCGATGAGATGTCACCCTACTGCATTTCTTCGGGGTGTTATTGCACCCCACTGCACATCACCGATTCTCCCCACCCTCCATCATATGCCGCAAGCAGCCAAAACCAGAGACAGTCCGCAAAACAACAGACACTCACTATCACTACAACGTACAACGCCGTGGAAGAGGAAGCGTCATCTGTTCTTGGACTCGGATACATTTGACGTCACGAGCGTGCCCTGCTCGTTGTTGCCGGTAGAGCGGCAGCTAGCGATTCCGAGGTGTACGCGTAAACCTCGAAATTCGTTTTCTCGGAAGAAAATGATTATTTTGTTGAGATATTTTGTAGACACTCAAGGGTGGATATTCAGTGCATTCTGCAAATTTTATAAGAATCGCAGAATCGAATAGCACCACACGAGTTTTAGAGCAGGCCACTACATTTCCTCTTTTTGGTTGAAGATGCATATGCGTAAGGAGTTCCTACGGGAAGGGAACAAGGGGGGACAAACTCTTACTTTAGGTGCGTGAAGTGCTCGGCTCCGGGAGCTCGTGGCCAGCTCCAGTTGTCGTTGAAGCCTTGAAGGCAAATACCGTTGCAACCTAAGAACGAAGAGCGAGGGTAAGACAAGTTGGGGAGGAGGAAGCAGACGGAACGCTAAAGAGAGAAGGAGGTTTCCCCCTCTCTTCTCCAGCATTCCGTCTGCTTCCTCCTCCCCGGCCCGTCTTACCCTCGCCCTTCGTTCTTAGGTTGCAACGGACATAGGTTGTCCTGACTTGGGGCCTTCTCTCTCTTTGCAAATATCAGCTGATCTTCCGACATGTTATTTCTTTGTGTACGCAGATGTTTGCTGAGAAGCGAACCCACCACCAAATTTTGAAAGCAATTTGTAATTTGAGTGGAAATTACTCGTAAAAGTATTTAAATTAAACAGTGCTATAGCACTGACATTTCATTACAGTCATGCTTCTTGCTGTGTGATTCGTCCTTTGCCATCTTTACTGGGTAATTCCACTGTCTCGTAGGCCACGGAGCGATTTATTATTGTTATTATTTTAATAATAATAGTAATAATAGTAGTAGGCGTAGTAGTAGTCGTAATAAAATACTCAGGGCTCGTCACGCCCTGTCCATTACCGAAATGAAAGCGTAAATAAAATTGATTAAATTACAAAAAAAAAAAAAAGGTAGTTAATTTGCAGTGTCTTTTTCTCGAATGACCCTGGGGTCCCGAATCGCCTTTCTGGTCCCACGAGAAAGGTGTTCTTTGTCTCGCTTCGATATGTAGTTAGAGTAGTTTTTCCTAGCGACGACGCGCTCGTCTCGTTTCTTCTAAGAAGGGGTCACAATTTTTGGTTTGTCGGTCTTAGAGAAACTGGCGACGGTCGTCCTAATTACCCGTCGATCGCAGATACACTCGGGCCTCGAACTTCTGGACTCACGGCGTCCAAAACCTAAATATTTGTTGCGGTTTGTTTCAATGACTGTCGTACCGTAATCGTTTTCTTCTTTTTTTTTTTTTGTGTGTGTGTGTGTCTGTTGTCAGTGTTTGCTTGGATGTTTTGTTTGGTTTACAAACGTGTAAACTCGTTTAGTTGTTTCTTTGTATCGTAGCTATCGGGTTTTTTTTTTTTTTTTTTCTCGCTATCAGGTTCGCGCCCATAGAAATGGTTGAAACGTTTTTATACACGCGTCGGCAATTTTTTTCTTTCTTTCCTTTTTTTTTTTTTTTTTTTTTTGCTGAGCGTGTGGACGATTATTGCATTATTAAAACACTTCTTTTTGGCTGGGCGCAATCGCCTGCCCACCGGCTTGACCGATCTTAGTTACCGTAACTTTTATTTCATGCTTACTTCGTGGCACCCGCTCACCTTCAACCAGATCACCGCAGAACGCCCTATTCAAGTTTTCTGCGAGAAAAGAAGATAGGTTAACAACAACTAGAAAAGCAAGCAGTTTGAAAACGATTGTTATAAGAAGAGAGACCGCCAAACTTGAGACTCACAGGACGAAGTCATTCGAATGAACTTATCAAAGAGTCTCAAGCGCAGCTCGGAGTACTTATTTGGAGGCTGTACTGCTGCCGTTGATGTCGTTGCTGTGGCATTCACGGGAAGGCTTACCCAAGTGGTACACAAGCTTCTAGGCAGGACAGAAACAAAAACGAGTCGTGGAGCAGCAGCTACATGTCGTGAGATTTGCGGAACAGGTCGGCCGTGGCGCAACCACCGAGCATGCACGCCACCCGGATTGTTTTTCTCGGACTGACCCACAAAGAAGCTTCGCGATGAGTCCCGCGAGAGGGAAGTGGTTCGCGTGAAATTGTCGTCATGACTGCCCGCGCATTATGCAGCTCTTAGCTCGCGGGTGATGCCGCCGACGCTTCTGGGTACGACCGTTACGAACGGCTTTAACGCGGCTCATGCAAGCGAGCGAGCGAGCGAGCGCCGAATGGCCTGCATCGGAAAAACGTGCACACGCAAGCTCCCTCCGGCAGGCCGCTGATTCCCTGATGATGGGCGGGCAAGGCGAGCGAGCGTTGCCTCTGGTGGAGTACAGGTCGGCTATGTTGTACGATGAAACGATCAGGAGGCATGCTCTTTGGCGTTCTTCGTAAAGGCGACGTTTATGCGCTGGATACTCGATCGCTTATTTTCCTCTCCCGTCCGATGTATGGTTTGCCCTATTTTTTTTTCCCCACGATTTATCTCAAACGCCGTTTATTTCACACGACGACTTCCGTCACCACATAATTATGACGCGCACGATTTATCTTTTTTTTTTTTTTTTAAACCGAAATATCAAAAGATTACAAACACAGACCAAAGAGAATGGAACTTCATATCCGACACGATTTCGTCTTTATCTTTTTGACGGGAATTATGACTGCGTTTGATTGAATGAGACCGTAGAGCATCGAGTTGAGTTAGCGCATTGAATCCGCTTTAACCATTGCGTTTACGGATTTGAATCGACCGGTGGCGACACCTTGCGTCGGACGATTTGCCCAGCGCGCCGGGTTTACACTGAAGTCTCGATTCGGCTAGGAAAACTCAAACCACTCCCTTCAAACGGATCGGATCGGACTCGATACGATGCGCTTGGCTAGAAAGTCGAGGCGTTTACATGGGACGATTCGATACGCTAACTCGATTCCATGCGCTATACTGTCGTATCCATGTAAACGCAGCCTATGTGGATCGTGTCCCAATCGTCTCTACGTACTTTTTTTTTATTATACCTCGTTTCTTTTATCTTAAAACAGTACCGGTGTGTAACAGATCATCCGTGCCTCTCGTGTGACTTGCCTCATCGAGGAACCGTTAGAGCGGACCTGTCCTCGCAGGGTCCGGTTGACGACGCGCGGTGCCCGCGTTTTATTTTTTCTTTTTTCGGCGAGGGGGACACGGTCCTGGCTGCAGGAGCGTCGTCTACGACCCTGCCCGTCTCACCCCGGTGGGGCGGCGACCCCCACACAAGGAGGCAGGTGCGAGTTGTGCCAACGCCTGCAGTTCCTGGCGGTTGCGGCGCGAGGCATAAAAACTTTGTCGACGACGACACCGCGCCTCTGGGCTTCCCGCCGCGCGGCTCTTCGAGGCAACAGCAGCAACAGCCGACAGCGGCACTCCTCGTATCGGGGGCTCGGAGCGAACAGGGAGCGAGGGAGGGGGGCTTGCCGAAGAGAGGGCGGCGAGGGCCGTCGAGCAGCGCTCTCGGCCGCCGCCTTTGATGAGCCGCCGCTCTGTTTGCGCGGCCCGTTGAAAGCCGGACCCATTATCGCGCTCCACTGAGACGACGACAAACTTGCAGGAGCTGCCATTCCTCTCAGTCGAGCGACGCAGAAAAAAACAAAACGAGAAAAAAACACTTGAAATAACGGGGGTAAGGAGGGGGTTTTTGCTAACGAACTATCGAAAAAAAGGATGGGTCCGTTTTTCCGTTTTTTTTGCATCCACCTTTTTCGAAAAAGAAGTACATGCACGCCGTCCTTCTCAGGTGATCGAAGTAATTGGAAGGTGCCTGCGCTACCAAGCATAACGAATTGCTGTCACTACCGTTATCACTCGTACCAGTGCGTCTCAATATCACCGAAATGGGGTGCGAATTACGGCCGTCGCAGAAATCGATTAACCTGCCGATTGATTAATCAATTGTCGACTAATTTCTTACCTGAGTAATCGGTTTCCGAAAGTGGACAATTCACTTTAAAAAATGCCAACACGTCTACTTACCCGCCAAACATTCAAAGAGCCAATCTCTGCAATCCTTAAAATTAGCTCAGCGAATGATGAGGCGTAATGCCACAGTGCTGACTTAATTTTGACGTCTAACCAGATGCTCCGCCTCATCATTCCCTGAACTGATTTTGTAGATCGCAGAGATTGGCTCTTAGAGTGTTTTGCGGGCAAGTAGACGCGCAGGCATTCTTAGAGTGTTCTACGTCGGGTCGCCGCGGACATCAGCTTCGTCGCTGTCAAACCCAACATATCCACATTGCAAATGTACCCTAATCTAATTAAAACATCCCACTAGGTACTGTCTGTAACGGCTGTACGACACGAGAGCGCACAACACGAGAGCGCCGACGGGAGAGCGCGCCAGAGCCGTATGAGCGCGCGACAGGAGGGCGCCGCGACACGAGAGCGCGTGCCATTAGAGCGCGCGTCACGAGAGCGCATGTGCGCGCCTTGTTTTCTCAGATCGAACGCTTTGCATCATTTTATTGGTTGTGTACGCAGGCCCGTGGGAAGTCTAAAAAAATACAATTTTCGCAAAGTCGAACTGAAGAAGCAAGATACAGATTCTCGGAAATATAGTTGTTTATCGATTGACTTCACATTATAATGGGGGAAATGAATGACTGTGCGACATTGCGGAGCTATACTTCGTTTCAGCTTCGGTCCGAGCGCGGCCGATGTTATGAGCCGAAGGGCCGATCAAACAGCGCAAAAAGCGCAGTGTCATGGTGTGCTCTCTGCGCTTGATAGGACTAGCCGCAAGAGGAGCGCGTACAGAGAGGCGGCGAATACCGGCTGGTCCTATCAACTGCAGAGAGCACACCATGACGTTGTGCCTCTTTCGCTGTTTGATTGGCCCTTCGGCTCATAACATCTGCCGCGCTCGCACGCATCTTTGGTCGTACTCTTCAACTATAGACCTTTTCCGTGTAGTCTCGTCCCCAGTCCCCTAATAGGCGTATCCGGTATGGGCGACGAAAAAATAATAAAACGTTTCAACCTGTAACCAGTAAAAAAACAGAAGGGAGGCAAAACGAGAATGTATGACGGTTACGCTTATATCCCAAATGGCTTCTGTTGGCGTGGCGACGGCAAAACAATGTTTTCGCCCATACTGGAAGTGACGACAATTCAAGATGGCGGCGCCCTTGCGGAAAAGGTCTATAGCTTGCTCAGATTCTTCGCTACGCGAACGTAGATGACCTTGCTGCTCCTCCGGCGTACACTTCGTGCTTTCCACTTTTTCCCGCCTCCTCCTTTCCTATATCCTCTCCACTTCATACCTTGGCCCAAAATGGCTCCCCTCGCAGCTTAGGAGAGGGTAGAGATAAGGGGATTATCTTCCCTGCAGAAAACCAAGGTTGGTACGTCGGCCTTTACAGGCCGACCACCAGACTCGAGATTCTGCGAGGCAGAAGGTCGTCCTCGCCATGGGAGAGGAGGAAACAGTCAACGGTGGGCAAGGTAGAATGGGGGAGAGGAGGAAGGGAGGGAAAAGTGGAAAGTGTGAACTGGGTCGTCGGCCTTTAAGAGGCTCTCCACGAAGTACATCCGCCAGTTTTTGCTCTGTCAAGCTCTGCTCTCTTTGAAATGCGGCCCCTTGCTTAAAGGGATTGTCTGGTCGAAACAGGAAGTACTTAAGTTCTTGCGCTCGTTACGTCGAGGGAACCTTCATATAGACAAACGTCATTTTTATTTTGATATATGATCTCCCGTTATTAATCAAACATTTCATGAGCCTATGTACGAAACTGCACCCCGAATTTCGCCAGTGCCAATAGCTGACATCCGTAGGTGCTGCGTGACGTCACAAAACGCAAAGGTTTGTCGGACGTTCGGGATAACAAGCGTTGGTCGATGGATGTCTTGTATTTCGTTTCGAATTATATAGTCTCCTAGGCAGTACCCTACTGAAATACGGTTCTTTTAATGCAGTTCCCAAGCACGTGCAAAAAAGTCACGCCTTTTAGCAGGATATTACTCTCAGACAGCCATAAGCTTCGAGCAAACGTTTTGCCGTTTCGCGCAAACACAACTGCAACGAACGCCGATCGAACTAGGGGCGCTTGCAAACCAAAGGATGCAGATTTCGCCTCTGAAGCGGCACCTAGGTACACGAAGCGGCATCTGGGTACACATTTTGGCGGATCCACTGGATCAATGATGAGGTTGCGGGTCATTCCCTCAGAGGCAATGTCCGCGGGTCGAAGGCAAACGGCGAACCGTTCGAATGCATGTCGTCACTTGACTTGGACGAGCTTGGTGAATCATAGTCACGCTCCATTTTCACACGCGAGTCAAACAGATATCGGGCGCTGCACGTGTGCTAAATACAACTTCTGGTATCATTTCGAGATGGCCTAGCTGTTGGTTTCGGTTTCGCTGCATAATCAAGGTCTGTTCGATTCGGCCAGGAAGTTCTGAACTATAGTCGGTTACAAGTCAAGAAGGTAGCGGCAAATGCCCCTCAAAGGGAATCTTTGCATTTCGACGATAGGTTCGCGGCATCAGGATGATTTTGCGTCGGGAGTCACTGGCGGCAGCGCGCGGTCGGAGACGGAGGCCTGACGATAGCGTCTTGGCCAAGACAGTTATCGACCGTAACTTTGGCGTCACGTTGAAGCGAGAATCGGCAAAAAATGCCGATTCTCGGCGTTTTTCTCAGGCCCGTTAGTGGGCGTCCACAGATACCAGCGGACAAAGCATGCAGTATTATGCTCAGCTACTGGGACATGCGAGTGCCAACGCACTAAATCCCAGACCTCTGCATTGTATCGGAGTCGTCAATATGCATCCAAGAGCAACTGAAGGCGGGGACTATCAAGAGGCCAATACCTTTCCCGTGTCTGTAAGTAAGAACATCAACACTGGATCCTCACATAGCACCAAAAAGAAACAATTTACGTGAGCCAATATTTCAACACTCACCACAGGGAGCCAAACCTACTCGAGCAGTTGCCTAAAACACTTTCAGAATATCATAATCAAGCAAATTCCTGCCCTCGGTTATGATCTCAATGCCGCGTCCACCGCGGGTACGTTATTATCATAAATGAAAGGAAATGCAACCTCCGTATCGGCGTTATTGTTAAACGTCGCAGACATTTGAGCAAGAGCTCCGAAAAATGGCACCACGAGCAGAGACGGACGAGGAGTGTCGTCTGCTATCGCCGTCTGCTCTTGTCGTCTGCTTCTGCACGGACGCTGAACCGAGTCCGGAGCCGGTGCAAGATTTTGAGGAACTGGGTCTGAACTCGTTCAGAACTGTGATGAATCGAACGCGCCAGTGCAGCGATCGTGCAACTTCCGGTTGAATCGAATGCACCAGTTCCTACACGGCTGAACTATGCAGTTCAGCCAGTTCAGGCTTATCAGACCTAAATTGACTGATCTAATTTGGGCGAGGAGTAGGGTGACCACCCGTCCCGCGACTCGCGGGACTGTCCCGCATTGAGGGCTCGTGTTCCGCGTCCCGCAAGAAATTCCAAAATCTTCAAAATGTCCCGCATTTCACACTGCTGTAAAAATCACTACGCAAATTATGGCGCTTCCGAACAACGGGCAACGGGGAAGCGTGGAGGTCGCTGATAAACATGTGAATCTCGATGGTATGTCATTTCTAGCCAAGCACTGCGGGAAGCAACCGTCGTACTTTCAGGGGACTAACGCGCATGCGCCGTTGTGCCTCTCCCCTTGATGGCAAAGTATTGCAGGCGAAAATTGCTCCCCAAAAGTTGAAAAATAAACTATTGTAATTATTTGCACATCATACTGTATCAAGCGAAAGGGTTGTTGTAGAAGATTTTTTTAGTGAAGACGGCTACACAAGGCAGAACACCTGCAACTTACAACGTTCAAAAAACAACAACAGAAGGTTCGATTTTTGTGTACGAGCATTTTAGTATAAAAGTAAGTAACGACAGGAAACAGTAAGCCGAAAAATATTTACTGTTTCCTAATTTCTTTTGATGCATTGGGGTCTGGTGCAGTCGATTTTTATATTTTCAATTTCGAAACTTTTAATAAAATACAATAAAAATAAATAAAATACCAATACAATGAAACAAAAATATACCACTTTCAGTGAAACTTATCTTACTTTAATTGCCGCGTACAATTTTCAGGTGTATAATACGCTTTGGGACACTACACGATTTTGGGGTGCGCGCGTTGGTGAATTTCGTTTACTACTTATTTCTTGAGTCGTGAAAATACCGCCCTCTATCCAGTCGAGAGTATGTTCAGTCACCCGGTGGTGTGCGTCATGAAGAAAGACGGTACGGTAAGAATGTGCGTTGATTACCGGTGCCTGAACTCAATGACCGAACCTGATGCATTTCCCATGCGAGCGCCGACGGAACTGCTGTGGCAGGCAGCCAAGGCGAACTTCATTTCGGTCCTGGATATGACTCGGGGATACTGGCAGATCTCTGTAGAGCCCGAATCCCAGGCATGCACTGCCTTTGCGACATCTCAGGGTCTGTATGCCTGGCGAGTGATGCCCTTTGGGCTGCGTAACTCCTCTGCCACTTTCCAGCGAGTGATGAATCAGCTGCTTGCGGCCCACTCCGCGTACGCATGTGCGTATGTTGATGATGTGGCAGTCTTCTCTGAGACCTGGGAGGAGCATATGACTCATCTAGCTGGAGTACTGAGAACTATCGTAGAGGCAGGGCTCACCGTCAACCTAGAAAAATGTCAGTTCGGCAAAGATCAGGTAAAGTACCTGGGTCATGTAATTGGAGGTGGATCCCATTCTCCGGATCCCGAACGCACTCGTGCCATGCGGGACCTAGAGCGACCGACTACAAAGAAGAAGTTGAGAAGTGTTCTGGGCCTTTTCAACTACTATCGCGACTATGTACCGCATTTTGCGGAACTGGTGCTCCCACTGACAAAACTAACAGGTAAGAGGGTGGCAAACCAGATTCCGTGGTCCGCAGATGCGGAAGCAGCCTTTAACGCCGCCAAGTGGAAGTTGGCCGAGGCACCCCAACTGGCCGCGCCAGACCTGATGAGAGAGTTTGTCTTGACGACGGACGCGTCCGAGTTTGCGGTTGGCGCCTGTCTCTCGCAGGAGAATGGGGAGGGGAGGGAACAACCCATAGCTTTCCTGAGCAAAAAACTAACCCCGACGGAGACTCGCTGGGCAACAATCGAACGAGAGGCGTTCGCGATCGTGTGGGCGCTATCGAGACTCGAAACCTGGCTTTTCGGGGCTAAAATTAAGGTGGTCACGGATCACAATCCACTGAAGCGCCTCACCCTCACATCCCCGAGCAGCGCGCGTCTCACGTGATGGTCCCTTGCGCTCCAGCGCTACGAGATAACTATATCGCATATTAAGGGGTCAATGAACCAGTGTGCGGACGCGTTGTCTAGGCTTAGAGTTGCGACCTAGAGACGGCGGGCCTTGAGGTATGGCTCCGGGCTGACAAGACGTTCGGTGGAGTGATCTCTGGGGCCTCCCATATGAGTTCTGCTAACCGTATAATATTATGTGCTAGTGCTAATGCATGTTTTTTTTTGTTTTTTTTTTGTGTTTGTGTTTCCGTGTTTGCTTTTACTACGAATGTACCGGAAGGGTAGAGCTTCATTTTGTAATACGGGAAGGTTAGAGCTAATCGCCGTTCCAGGCTGCACGGTGAACACTTCGCGTCTAGGTCCTGAGACTTTGTGTTTTTGTTTTGGTGTGTTGCTCGTTCTTGCAGCCCGAGCAACACAGTTGGGGGGGAGATGTTAGGTCCCAGGACACTGTGTTCTGTATATATATTCTTGTATGGGTTTTTTTTGTGACGGGCTCAAAAGAAAACAGGGGGCCCGCAATGGTTTACGAGTCCCGGACGCGACGGCAATTAACGAATTCCGAAGTAACCCGAATCTGGGGCACCAGGGTTGGAAATGTGGGGAGTCGGCGAGAAGAACCGCCGGGTCGGAACGACACGGCGGGGGGTGCGGAGCGACCCGGCGAGGTGACAAGCGATGCTGACCAGACGCCCGGGAAAGTGGGGACGATCCCTGGAATTTTGGGGGCGCGCGGGAAAGAGGAAGGCAGTTTTACGCTGAGCATCGGAGGGGGCAAGACGCCACCAGGACTCCGAGAGGTCTCGCGTAGCTCCAAAGATCTGTTTAACCAGTCCGTAACTATATATGTAAATAAATCATATATATATATTCGTAACCTACATCTGGGTGTCCCTCTGCGACTACATCTCCGTTGGCCAAGGTGGAATTGGGGTTGCCATCATCATATCGGCGGCAACCCGACAAAGAACTTCAGCCTCTCTCAAAGACACCAGCAAGAGAGAGAGGAGCAAAGAAAATTAACTGCCCTCCTCCTACCTTCCCCCCCTCCCCCCCTCCTCTCCTCTCTCTCTCTTTGTAATGCGACAGTGTTGTAATGCGACAGTGTTAGAGTTAAAAAGCCCATCTTCATGTATAACAGCCGTTAGCATTCAACATTATGTTCGCTCGAGTTCAACCGTGAGGAAGAAACCAGAGCGCAGCTTATTACCTCCCTTACCTCGCCATTTGTTCATCGGCGTCCTCTTCTACTAACACCAGGGTGGAAAATAAAAATAAATACAATTGAAATCATGATATGACTCACGATTTAAATCGTCATATAAATAGTGATTTAAATCAGAACAGTTTTACTATGGTGTTCTCAGACCAAACCTTTCCCACAAAAATATTCCCGAAAATATTTTCTTATTTACCGTTTGTCTATCGTTTGGTGCTTTCGATGTGCATTGGTTTTGTATTTAAATTGAAAAATTCATAAAGCAAGAAAGAGTTTTATAAGACTGAACTGTAGCAAAAAGAAGTGCTCTTCTGAGCAAATCGGAGCGTTAAAGTGTATTTCTACCTTTCATTCCGTTCGTTAGCTCCGTAACGTTATATTGCAACAAAATCAGAACGCAAAAGAAAGAAACGAAAACGACAAACCTAAATGTCGTATTGCAATGAAGTGAGAACACACACACAAAAAAGTTTTGTAACTAACTAAAAATAAAAAGAATCTGCCTGTTCTTTTCTAGTATGGTGGGGATAGCGATAAAAAGTTGTTAATTAAAATAATTTACATTCACAGTCATTCTTTCTTCCGCACTGTTATCACTAATCGGACGAATTGATCAAACAACCTGCCACGTTGAAAAATACATCTATTGGGTAAAGAATCACTATTTTCTAGTTTGTTTGTAAATGCGCATAAACACAAATTCGTGTGATTCTGTGTAGGTTCCTTATCATGGTTATCAATAATATAGACCCTTTAGATAAAAGGGCGCCATCTGTTGAACGAAAAGGCAACTAGCCCCCGCCGCCCGCCATCTTGAAGGATACCGCGTCGCTCGTATACCAGTCTGCGAACGTTTCCATGTTGCGATACTAATCAGAATACATACTTATCAATTCACGAAAGGAACGCAATAAAAAAAAATAAAAAAAAAACACGAAAAAAAAAGCCTAGTCTCTTTCCCATTTTTCATTAGACTCGGTGTGGACTAGGAGCACGGTGTGAAGAGCAAGGCAGAAACCAGTGTCTCTGAAACATACACAGCGCCTTGGAAGGCTGCAGCACCTGCCATATTTCGTTTTATTGTTCGACTTAGGTTAAAATCGCTTGTCTAATTCAGAGCCACTTTCAACCAGAAACTAACCAAAGGTCGCCCTAACAAATAAAGGATGTAACCTATAGGTAACAAGTTCAAGACGGGATGCCGGTCAATTTAGCAGGTTCCGACTCCTCGTGTAGAGTTCCGATCTTGGGGAAGCCGAGGAGTCCACTGTCTGGAGCGGGTTCCATGAAGAGCTTATGGAATTCCATAAACTTGGGGTCGGCCGATCCTCCCAGCAGGCCGAGAATGACGCTCTCGCTGGTGGTGAGCCAGGCACCTCTGGCCTTCATGCGCTCAAAGCCAAACAACCTGCGAGAGAAACTCCCGTGGTTCAGGCCGGAGCAGCCGTTTTCCGGTAGCTATTAAAAACGCGTCGAGCTGAAACGAAGTACAGAGGAACATGTTACAGTTCCGGGAAGGCAGATAGACAGGATTTCTTCTCTTTTTTTCTGGGAGCGGGGACCACTGAAGTAAGTTTCGAGTTTGTAATTGACAAAAGGTGCGATGGTTGGTACCCCAGGAGCTGCCAATCGGAGACTTTACTGCGTCGGGAATGTATGAGATGAGACCCGTAAGCATACAGCTGATAGCAAAATCTACTAAAATTGGAGAGTGACTGGAAACAGTCGTCGCGACACTGTCAGGAAGACCAAGAAAGATGGCGTGGAATTACGTTTAAAACAGACACAAATCTGCAGCTTTGGGAAGTGCTTTTGGGAGTATGTATACTGACTCAGTCTTTGTGTCCACCATGTTAGTGTTCTACAATTACTGGACTGTCTCAATCAAGTGACTGGTGAAGATAATCGTGTAAACATTTTATTTGTTTTTGTCTTTGCAAAACATGTTAATTGCGAAAAGTTATGTTGATGTAACACGTGAAACCTTACGAAATAATTACGCAAAAAGACAGAACATAATTCTTTCGTCAGTTTTTGCACTATACAAACGTGATCACCTTAATACCGTGTAAACATGGCACAAAAATAGCGGACGCCTTCGCGCAAAGTCCTGCCCTTCTGTAGTCCGTTGCAACCTAAGAACGAAGGGCGAGGGTTAGACGGGCCGGGGAGGAGGAAGCAGACGAAACGCTAAAGAGAGAAGGAGGTTTCCCCCTCTCTTCTCCAGCGTTTCGTCTGCTTCCTTCTCCTTGGCCCGTCTTACCCTCGATCTTCGTTCTTAGGTTGCAACGGACTATAGTTAGGGTTCGGAGTTTTCGGTTTAAACCGATAAAAACCGATAAAAGTACGCCAAATCCATTTTCGGAAATTCGGTTTTAACCGAAAGAGGTCAGTTTTTAGGTTCAGAATTTTCAATTTAAACGAATAAAAACCAATAAAAGTACGTCGATTCAATTTTTTTAAAATTCAGTTTGAACCGAAAAAGGTCTCTTTAACCTTCCAGTCGTATTACAGAGCCGTGGCGAAAAAGTGGAACGACAGTGTCTATCGAAACGTGTCCGAATGTGTGGGATACGCGGATGCCATCACGACGTTTTGGTTTTATGTGCGCATTATCGATCGAAACGTGAAGTCTGAAATGCCCCATGACTTCGCCATGTACGAGCGTCTTTTCAAACTCGCTGTAAGGAACACTGACTTTTTCAGCCTGCCAATGTCCAGTGTTAGCGTTGAGAGGGCATTCTCGAAGCTCAGGGTAATAATGACAGTAAAGAAAAAGTGCGGATCAACGAGGAGCACTTGGGAAAGTACATGTGTGTGTCCTATAATAAGAACACGTAATCCTGATGTACAGAAGGTGAAGTTTCATGTTTTTTGGGCATAGACTTCACATCTGACTTGTTTGCACTTCTATTTTTTTCTTGTTTTTTTTTATAGTTGAACACATTTGGCAAATAAATTGTCTATTTCTTTTTCAATGTATCTGTGCAGTTATTCTTTGGGTGACAACAAATACCAGATCTACAAGGATCATCTGATCTGGCGTCCGCTGGTGTTTATTTTGTATTCACCGAAAAAGGCCGATAAACTTTTGTGGGAGTAAATATACGCCGAAAAAAAAAACAAAAATTGAATTTTAAAATAGACACCGAAAAAAGTACGCCGAATTTTGAAAAAAATAGAAACAGTAAACGCGGAACCCTAACTATAGTGTGCACTGACATTTTGTCTTCCAGATTTCCGACTTGCCTTCTATGTGCTCGATAAATATTTCTGTGAGCTTGTGGCTGTGTGACGTGATAACGTGGCGGCGGCTGGACAGCCCACATGTTAAGACCTTAATTGAGACTCGAGGTTGATTTGAACTTGCCTGGCCTGTACATTGCGTCTTGTGGACGCGCTAAAATCGTGACTGTGCAGCATTCATCTATATTTAGGCTAACCGCCCTTTCCAATCGGGTGATTTTCCTCGATGCTTGAAGCGGCATTACCAGATTCCCTGGCATTCTACAGTTGACAGCAACATGGTCCCCACTAATGCCCATTTTGGTTTTAAGTGAAACGGATTTGCTTGTCATTTCGTTCCAGCGGCTGCCGTTATCTACGGGTGCACTTTAAACGACCGATAATTACTAACCTTCGGGGTGCTGCTCGGTGACAGTGACCGGCATGTCGAGGGACTTGCCAGCCTTTAGCAGTCGCTGCGAAACGGTTACAATGTCCGGGAAGTATCGAACGGTGTTTTGAAACTTGTTCTGCATGTCGCAGAGGAAAATCGCCGTTTTCTGACTCGAAAGTCAGCCCACAGTGCACACTGCGACCGCTGTCATGATTTGTGAGCTGAGACGAAAGAACAAAGACGCTGTCTGCTACCACCCGGTGGTTCCAACAGTTCAACCGCTGTGCTCCCCGCCTCGCCCGGATAATGTGATCGAAGCCTGGCCAGCTCGACTTCGACCGCCGATGCCAGCATGCCGGCGTGGGAATGGGAAAGGAAGAAGACCCCGAGGAACACGAGCAGCAGGAAGCGAACGAGACGAAAAGAGAGACAGATTCAACTACGACAGGAACGAAAACGAACGCGAATATAGCCCTCTTGTATCAAGTTATTTCTCAAAGTTTTCATTAAATCGTTTCACAGTCTAGAAAACCGTTGATTCCTTTCTAGCACCGTGCTCGGTCTTTCAACATTGAATAACCAGCAACAAACACACGTGGCATGCCGAGTTCGGAGCCCGCACACAAGCACAGCCAGCAGCAATAACAACTAAACCAAGAAATGCCACGGGAAAATAACTCTCCGGGCACGCTCAATAACACTCTACAGAAAACCAATCAACGATCGAGAACGCCGATCCGCGATAAATTCAGGTCGTCCTGCGCCGTGCACAAGCGCACGCCTGCTCAGGTACCATGGTGGCAGCTAAATGGCGGGAACGGCCAGGAAGAATCCACAAACAAAACAAGTTGTGGCGTCACAAATGATCCTAACTTTAATTATTCTTTAATAAGGCAAATATAACAAATGATATTTCACTATATCAAATAAATATAAAATCCAACTACTCAATATCCTAGCACATGTCACGTGGTGTGTAGCCAATCGGATTGGGCCGTGGCAGCAAGCGCGCCGTTGGAACCATGGGGCACTCTAAAAAAAAGCCTGTGCGTCTACTTTTCCGCACAACACTCGGAGAGCCAATCATCGCAACATACGGAGGCAGCTCCGCGAATGACGATGCCGAAACATATGTTTAGACAAAAAAAAAAAAAAAAAAAAAGACAGTCCGAGTTGTGACATTATACAAAACGTCACGCTTGCATTGCTTAATGTCACAACTCAGGCTGCGTTTTTTGGTCCAAACATGTTTCGGCATCGTCCTTCGCTGAGCTGCCTCCGTAAGTTGCGATGATTGGCTCTCCGAGTGTTGTGCGGGAAAGTAGACGCACAGACTTTTTTTAGAGTGCATCGACAAAAAAAAAAAAAAAAAAAAGGAAAAAGCAGGTCCACATGAGCCCAAGAGGCCTCGAAGTCGTCGTCCCTGTCCAGCGGTCTCCAGGTCATAGCAGGTCTAGGTCAATGTCCACGTCGATGACGTCCTAAAGTCCGCCGGGCCCCCAGCCTGGTATTCGGTGGGCGGCGTTGGCGGTCTCGGTAGCACAGTCGCCGGAGCTGGAGCAGCCACCCCTTGTAGTCCGGCTGCTGCCAGGGCGGCGGCAGCAAACACAGGTTCTCGGGCCAGCGGAGCGCCGAAGCATCGGATGGCGTCCGGATGTTCCGCCGGGTCGTCCACGCGCTGGGCCCTGAGGGCATCGCCGTTCTCGCTTTTGGCCGGGCTCCGATGGAACAGAAACCGGTCATGCCCGTCGCTTTGGAGCCGCAGTCCGCCACAGATGCGGCAAAAGACCTTCTCTGGCCGAGGTGGGAGGCAGGCGCCGCTGGCCCGGGCGTCCATTTCGTTCACCGCGCGGCCATGGAAAGGCCAGAGGACACGGTCGAATGCCTGCCCCGGCTCCGGTCGTCTCTCGTCCTCCCAGGGCTTTCTGGACACATAGAATCGAGGGGGCCCAGTGTCCTCCTGGCAGGTCCAGGTGGCCACAGAAGGCCCGACCGGAGTTGCTGTAGGGGGGATAGGCAAGCAGCGTCTGCCCCCGGGATCCGATTTTGTCCGGCGCCGCCACGACGATCGCGCCGACGGCTCCCACGCCGACCTCCAGCCCGGGATACCGACAATGGCGGCGACCGCTCCACTCTCGGCCTTCCACGACGATCTCGGCGACGGCGAAGATGACGACGAGGATGACACTGCATGCTTCGCGGTAGGCGACATGGTGGCTTCTGGCCGGTCTCCAGAGTCACAAAGTGGCCCGCCCATCCCTGGCCGCTGCCCCCGCTCTGGTGGGGGGACGGGGGAGCCGGGAGTAAGTGCTTTCCCTTTTTTGGGGAAGCTTGCCCCCTCAACTCGTACGGAGGCGTCTTTTCGTCGCCTTTGCTATCCGCCGCCCGAAAAGAGGCTCGAGCGGCATGGCCTAGCTTTGCCGCTAGGTGGACTCGCGTCGGTCCGCAGGCTCATCGTTTCCGTTTTGGAATGGCTTGAATCCTGGCCGACCAGGAGACGAGGACCTTGCTCGCCCGCTCCAAGCCGATCCGATATGAGTGAAGCTCCAAAACCACAACTTTCCGTGGCGCCTTCTGTTGTGTCGTTGAGATCGGGCTTTCTCTCTCTTTCTCACTGTTCACCGAAAATGAGGCGCCACGGAAATATCTCGGATCGACATGCTCGTTCCCTTCTTTTGGTCGGTTTTCTCCTCACGACAAAAGCTGCCGAGGAGGAGGTCGCACCCTTCACTCAAAACACAAATTGCAAAGTTTTTTTTTATCATTTTTTATTTTTATTTTTGAGAGGGGATTATTTGCAAAGGAATGCTGATATTCCCTCCCCGTCTTCGAGTGGAGGAGATAATCCAGAGAGGAGGGTGTTTACTGAGTGCAAATCACTTCTCGCAAGTGCAAGAGAAAGGCCCGTGGGTCTGCTTTCCCGCAGAACACTCTGAGAGCCAATCACCACGAGCTATAGAGTCAGCCTGGAGATTTGCTGAACCGAAAATATATTAGTCTAATAGCGCAATCCCAATGGCTGCTGATGCTGATGACTGTGCATGTTTTGGGGAAAAAAATGGCTGCGCGTATAACACTTGCTTAATCAAGTTTTCATTGGCCGCTTATGAAAAGATGGTCCAGACCGGTTGTGACGAGGTCTGCCGCTAAGCAAAGCGCTCGGCACGTGGATGCATCCCCAAGCGTGTTGCACTCTAAAAAAAAGTCTGTGCGTCTCCTTTCCCGTACAACACTCAGAGAGCCAATCAGCGCAACTCACGGAGGCAGCTCAGCAAATGACGATGCCGAAACATGTGTTTAGACCAAAAAACGCAGTCTAAGTTGTGACATTAAGCAATGCAAAACGTCACGCTTGCATTGCTTAATGTCACAACTCAGACTGCGTTTTTTGGCATTGCTTAATGTCACAACTCAGACTGCTTTTTTTGGTCTAAACATATGTTTCGGCATCGTCATTCGCTGAGCTGCCTCCGTAAGTTGCGCTGATTCGTTCCCCGAGTGTTGTGCGGGAAAATAGACGCACGGGCTCTTTTATAGTGTGGGTTGTCGTTGCTGAGAAGATTCGCGCTGGCGAGGGATTTTACGCTTGATTAGTTAAGTTTAATTTATAAAATTAACGGTGATGACGTCCCATAGGCGATTGACGTTTATTTGAAATGTGTAGATGTTACAAATAAGCGCTACTTTATGCATCGTATAATCTTGCGCCTAAACTTTTCGTTAAATGTCGTGCCTAAAGAACTCTTCTCGATCAAGCGTATGACTTACAAGTTTGTGCAGGGCAAGTGCGCCAGGGTACAACTTTGGTCGGCGCTTAGTTTCCGTGTGCAAACCTTCGTCCAGGCTATTCTGCAGCCGCCTTGTAAGTTGTACGGGGCTGCATTTGCTACACGTGAAATGTTGAGATGGAATGATAATTGGCTTGGTACTATTTCAGTTACTATTTAACATACTTGGGAAAATTAATTGGAACGTGTAATTTAATTGCAATTACAACTAGTTTGCTTCAGAAGTAGTTTAATTACTATTGTACTTGCTAGGGGACAAAAATTAATTCATTACAATTATGCATTGCTTTCAGAAAGGAATGCAATTGTTACTGCGCGCAATTGCTTTGAGAACCATACCCGACTTTAGTGATGTGATTGTGATAGCATTTTTCCGCTCTGAAATTTATTTGTACATTTATCATCTATCCAGTAATGTTTCCTCTTTCCTGAGGGCAGTTGTACCCCGGGCCCTGGAGTCTCCCCGAGTCTCGATCGGGACCGGGTGATCGTGAAAGGCCGTGCTGTGGTTGGAGGTCTGCTCTCGGCCGTCAGAGGCGCTCTGATTCGAGGCGGATGATATGCATTTACAACGATAAAACAAAACTGTACAGGGCTGTCACGCTTCTGCTGCCGAACAGGGCAGCTAAACGCCAACTGGTGTGTCTTGACGCAGGTGCTTTACCGCGCACGAGTCCCACCCTGTCGCGCTCGCGCGCGGCAGGTACGCGGACCCTCGGGACCGCGGGAGAAAAACGTCTTGCTCCGCACACGGGACACCGGACTAATGGTCTAAGTGCCGACGCACCCACCGCTAATTCGAGGGGTTCGGGGGGGGGGGGGGGGCGGGGGAGGGGGGGAGGGGGGAGGGAGGGGAGGGGAGGGGGCGGGGGAGGGGGGGAGGGGGGGGAGGGGGGAGGGAGGGGAGGGGAGGGGGCGGGGGGAGGGGGGAGGGAGGGAGGGGAGGGGAGGGGGCGAGCCCTTCCTTCCCCTCGGAGCCGCAGAGAGTGTACGGATGTATCTTCTGCGCATGCGTACACTCTCTACTTAGGCCTACCTTCCCGCTGTCACTATTTTCGCAGTGCACCGTTCCGCAGCTGGACCAACGTTGTCAGCATCTCTCTTCGCGCGTATTTAGTATATTTTGACGCTTGGTTTTTTAGTATCGGTAGTATGGGTATAAGAAGCACTGAAAACCGATACAACGGCACGATGCCAATGTGTTCTGCATGGCGGAGGCATATTGGGCTGCCCTTCATTTGTAGTTCGCAGACAACTCCCCAGGCGGCGCTCGTTACTCGAAAAAGGTAGAGATGTAGAGATTGCCAGGCAAAGATTAAGTGAATGGTGGCAGAAATCGAGAGAAAACTAGGTATTTTCTTATTCACTGATTGCAAGGGGGTTTCTTAGCCTCACTTTCTTTGCACTGCGGAGTGAATATAGATTTCACATTTAAATATTCTAAGCTTAAATGGTAAAACAAAATGGCTAGGTGGCGTAAGCTACCGCCCGATACAAAGGGCTCAGCCGTATTCATCCATCCATCCATCCAGGTCCATTACGTTGTCTTCGAAGGTGCCCAAACCACTCTCGTCCCGAGAACCGACTCCTCATTCACTTCCCATGCGAGGAAGCTTGGATCTGCGATCGACAGCTTGGCACCAGCTTGGCGTCGCTTGCCCGCTTGCCGCCAAGAGAGACACCGGGGGGCGCCCCCGATGGACTGTCCGTAAGGCCCATGTACGCATGACAAGGACTCTAATCTCCCAATCTTATGCGCTTCTCAGCCGTCTCTACATTACCGTTTAAGATTCGGTAGAGCAGTGGTTCTTAAACGGCGGTCCGCGGGGACCCTTTGGAGTTCCTAAAGGCCTTCTTGGGGTGCCCGAAGCCAATGGCCAAGAAGCCTAATTGACCAAGCCATGTGCGCTTAGTGAGTAGGGTTGATTATTTTCCGTTTCAGAGCTTCAAACTTGGTTGGCAAGCACATAGTTTTCTTCATTTACACTTTCGTCATTTTAGTCATTCAGTGCCCTCCTTCCTCCCCAGTGTATGAGATCCCATAGAGTTATTATAATGTACGCTAGAGGTTCAACTGGCGCTAGTGTCTATGCGACTTCCGTGACGCAAATTGAAGCAGACAGCAACCAGTCTACTTTTGCGGTGCTCCTGTGCATTCTATGGGAAAACGCGCGTGCATTTTGCCTCTTCGCCGGAAAATAATACGGAACACTTTGGTTATTTGGGTCGTACCGAATAGTAGGTACCTTGATTAACACTGTAAAAGTGTAATTGCTTTAGTTAGCACATTTTTCTTCATCAGTGACCGATGTTTAACTTTGCTACATTTCAGTCCCAAACGTGTGTTCCGCAGCAGGTGTGTAAAAACAAGCGACGATTCGAAGCAAAATTACAATCGAAAGGAGTATAGAGTGTACTCAAGGCTCGCCAGCATTCCGGTGACGCTAATATATTGATAATACGCCAGTCCTGTCACTACATAAAAATGACCCCGTCGTGCATGAGCGGATAAAATCCTTCAAAACGTAGAGAATAAAGTCCGTGGGCTATAAAAGGTGTCTCTTCGTATTGTTTTCTCTGCCGGGCAGTTTTTATCGGGCACTTGTTCTCAAAGATTTCGAGCGTGCGAGTGATATTTTGAACGTAGAACAAGCAGCTTCGCTCAGAGCAGAAAGAATAAAGCGGTACTTACTTATTTAAAACAGGAATAGATTACGTGGCCTTCAATTTATTTTGATCGTATATGCACGTGTAGTTACTGTTCCAGTGTTACTGCGTAGTTCTTGCCGTCTTTCTTAATTTCCAGATGTTCTTCGTTCGTTTGGCACGTATATCCCCCACGCTGAAAAGCGCCGACGTCGTGTTCGCGCTAACAGTGTCCGACAGTGCACATAAATACACGTACGAAGCCGTTTTAGCACCGTTTTTAATGCGATGAATTTGAAAGAAAAACACCGTAACTGACCAATTATTTCGCCGGCCTGACTGAGAAATGTTCCAAGCTACCTAGTACGTACGAATTATTCGGGATATTTGCTCTTATGATCGAGCGCAGAGAGAAAATGCACTCACTTTTTCCCATAGAAATGCATTACCGGAAGTCAATTTTCGACTGGTTGCTGTCTGCTTCAATTTGCGTCAGCATACTAGCGCCACTTGAACCTCTAGCGTACATTATAATAACTTTATGTGAGATCCCCATCACTTCCACCGATCCAGAAGGGGCCCCCAAAACATCAGTGACTGAGAACCACTGCAGTAGAGTATGGCGTTCGTCACAATTTGCGCCTTTATTTCACTTCCTTAATGGTATTATATATGGGAGCTGAGCCCATACAAATTTATTATTATTTATATTTTTATTTTATTATTATTATTATTTTGTTATTTTATTATTTTGCAACACCGGATTTTTTTTGTCAAGACAGTTAACGTTGAATTGGTTATTAGTGTTTGTAGGCATTGGAAGAATTTAATAGAGGCCCAAACTTAATTATTCTGGAAAAGGCCGATAAGAGTTGTGATAAGGTATTCTATGCACACGTCACAATCACATCATTTATTTTTCCCTCTTCATCCTTGCAATGGAAGACACTCTTGATTTACGTGGGATGTCTTAATTTTGTGTTCCTCTGTGGGTGCTGTGGCATGGGCAGTTAAGGAGCTGTTCGTCGGCTGTCAGGGCCCTGGCGGAGTCTCGGCGCTTTCAAAATTCGAAGTCCCTCGAGTCGACTGCTGGGCAATGAGGCATACATTATTTATTATTAATGACAAATAACACTAAAGTTCATTTTAGTCAAACGTAATGTATTACAATGACGCATTGCTCAAAAAGTTATTCAAGTACAAAAATTAAATTACTGTAATTGAGTTGCTACCCAAGAATGCTATTTAAGCTACTATTCGACAAAAAAAATGAAAGCTATGAATATTGCCATCTGGCACTCCGCACCATAGCGTGTTTGTCCGATTATTTTATTCATTTTTTCTGGTTACTGCTGGCGGCCTTGTTGATCTCTGTCGTCGCCGGCGCAGACACCACTCTGTTCCGTCTGAACCCCCACGTCGCTGCTCTCTCATGCCTGAGAATCCCTCCCGAACTCAGACCCTCCGGAGCTTAGAGGTCAAAACAAACGGAACGGGGAGGTCTGCTAAGTGCCATACGCCGAGGAATCCTCTCCTGATCGCCTCTACGCCCTCTCAGCTGCGGCCATGCTATCTCTCGTCGACAGCTGGTACACGGATAATTTGCCTCCAAGATACAGACAACACAAAGAGAGAAAGAGAGAGAGAAAAAAAAAAGCCCCTGGAAAGCTTTATTTTACTTGGCGTACACTTGTGTTTGTTAGAAAAACAAGCCCTCTTATGGGTATGACGCTATCACAGCTTAGTAATGCGTGTCAAATCAACTGGGCATTGGTGTGTGCGTTGTGTGTGTGTCATTCGCGTGTGTTTGTCTAAAGCAGGAAAAGGGGGGGGGGGGGCGGTTGAGTAAATTTTTACCCGCTCCCCTCTATAAATACGCTATATCCGAGAATACGCAAATTAACATAAACACAGAAGCCCCAAAAACCTAACAGCTTGTACACTTTTTTTTTCTTTTGTTCTTAACGTTTTTGAGAAGACGTCGAGTTTCCCGTATGGTCTGTCGGCGGCCGCGCTGTCTCGCGGTACGTGATGGTTCCCCCGACCATTATGTGTAGTTTTGTTTGTGTTGCTTTCACTTGGCGAGGCGGCACGTCTTGTTTGGGGAATTTTTGTCCCCACCGGTCGGGGTCGCGCGTGTATGTATCTTTGGACTTGTTGCAAAGGCGGTTGCAGCCTTGCGCATTAAAAGGATCTTTCGGGTTTCAACCTTAGAGCTTCGCTCTGGCGCTGCACTGGCGGGGACCAGCGCCACTGATCTAGCTACGGAGCTTTCACGGCGAGTCCGTTGGAAACTTTACGGATGATCGTGTGGAACCCAGGCTGTCACTGGACGACGGACATCCCGTGGCTCCGAAGGATTTTAAAGTGATTGGCTGACCTTTCCCCGAGTGGGAGGAGGTCAGAGCCTTCAAAAGCCCAAGCCAGGCTGAGGGCTGCGATCTTCATCGCGTAAAGGGTCACCAGATTTTCCTTACTTTGTACATGATGTGTGCATATTCTTTGTATCAAACGGTTTCGTGTACTACAATGTAAATGAACAGTTTGCACTGTAGTACCACGAAATCTTTGTCGCACTCCTATGCTTAGCACTGAAGACCTAATCGACCATCAACCCGCACAACACCTCGGGCCCGAAGAACAAAAAAACCCATCCTTGCTCCCTACATGCTTTGTGCTTTCATTTCCATGATCTTTCGGCATACCGTACAAAACTGCACATCAAGTGTGTTCTCCCGAGGAACGCATGACCGGGGAAACATCCCCCGGACCACTTGCTTACGATACTTTAACAAATTACTTCGGAAATTCAATTTAATATCAATCAATTGCAATTAGAATTACTAATCCACAGAAGTAATTAATTGCGGTTAAAGCAAGTTGGCAGGCGAGCTGGTTAAGGATAGACATGGTAACCCTGGAGCGAGGGAATAATTGCTTACGAAGCTTCGTGTCTGTCCGTCCCTTTTCCCCTCGCTCCAGGGTTACCATGCCTAATTAATTACAAGTAAACATTACCTCTAGAAAATTGGTAAATCACTTTACAATTACTTTCCCTTGAGGCTTACATCTTGTCAACAAGGTTGCTGTAACAACATTTTTCCGCATTGAAAGGTATTTGTCTAGTCCTTGCTTCGCCGTTAATTCTTTTTATCAAATTATAGGCGCTAAACTCTGCGCACGATCCTTACCTGTTTGTTTTATTATATCGCAACACGGCTGAGATTGTTAGTGCTCTTCTTAGAAAGGCAGTTAGGCAATTCAACAAAATAAAAGGAATCTAATGGTGTCTGCAGGCGCTGAAGAAAACGAATGGAGACTCAAACTCTTCAAGATTTTATCATTTTGACAAATTATCAACCCAAATAGACCTTGTTCCAAGACTCGAAACGCCTCATCGCGGCGTAATACCGCGTTATGCACTGTGGGAATCAGTGGAAAGCAAACTCCGTTCTTGGCCCACAGGCTCCCAGAATGCAACGCGCGCGGTGACGGATTTATGGAAGTAGTCTATTATGCTATTCCCGGTGAGAAGCCCGCTAGGGGCGCTTCTGTTTGCCTCACTATAGGTAGTGCTAGCGCGTGTGCTGTACCCCCGCGGTTATGTTTAAATTTTCATAGGGCACAGAAGCTTGTCATTGTACGTGCTTGCACCAGCAGAGGAAGTTGAAGTATCCTCACTCTGGGTTGTGGATACATTCTACTAGGGCTGGGATTCCCCCGTTCCTCCTTTCCCTTCTCTTGAACAGGTTGGGATACACTCTCTCCCCTGTAGCTTTGGCTGTACTGCACAGTGCACGGTGTACCGCTTCCGTGTCGGGTGTGCTGTGCTCATAAGTGCTGGGTATCCGACTTCGGGAGCGTCTTCGGTGTTCTTGTGTGCCGCGGAGGGCGTTTTTCAACTCATTGGAAACATTCCTTGCCCCCGCATTATGACATCCGCCAGGGCGGCGATGCCGAGAAGTGCAGCTCTGAACGCGCCACCGATAGAAACCAGAAACGAGTACTCAAAATATAAAAAAAAAAAACAAAAAAAAAAAAAACTAGTTAACAGCGATTGAATTTTCCTTTAGGTTTTTTGTCGTTTTAGATGCAGCACACCGATAATATTTGTGTCATTTAAAACAACGAAATATAATGTGAACAAGGACGTGCGAAATACGAACATATAGCAGGGAACGAAGATGTTTATAAAAGTTTGACTTGAAGATCCCGTGCCGACGAGTGCGTCCTTTGTCAAAACAAATTGTTCTGTGTATGTTTATACAGTCGGAAGTTAGTCTGCCTCAGTGGGCGTCTGGTGTCTCAGCTGAAGATGAGCATTTTAGCCAGTGCAGTACAACCGCTAGCCTGGGGGTCTTTAACGTGCACCACGCAGTTGTGATACACGACCGCACGCCGGTACGATGCTCATCCAGATCGAAACGGGCAGGGCTGGGGATTGAACCCAGGATCCCTGGGTTCTGATGCGCGAGCTTTCGCTCCACGTGCTCCGAGCTGGTGTGCGCTAGCCCGCTTGGCCACCGATCCCACCGTCCTTTGTCATGAACTGAAAACAGCCAAGTCGAGATGGGCCCATTGTCGGAGCGAGTCGATCAATGACTCAACGAATCGAAATTGACGAATGGACATGTTTCAGCGATAGAAACTTAAGTTTTCGCATTATGTACTAATTTTTTTAAAATAAGAAGAATCCAGTCGCGTTATGACGGTCAACATAAGTTTACAGCTTTCTGGTATCGCGCAGGAGATCGTGATTCAGGAAAACCAATAGAACTAACTTTTCGACGAATTCCAGCCACACCCGGCGGCGGAATTAAGCCTTCAACTAAGCGTTGTAGATGATAACATCGAGTCAGTGTCACCGCTGCGAAATATCAACATTAAGATACATTAATTTACGCAAAGTTACAATTGAAACAGCAATTCTCACGAGAAAACTTGCGCGCACCTTGCGAGCGTAGCCCATGTTCATCGACGGTACAGCGTTAAGTTTGGTGCGCGCTCCATTCACGAATTGTTCCGAGCACACTCGAGAGGACGGCGTTGGGGAAAAGTTTTTTCGGTTTACGGAAGCATCCTACTGCCTCCGGAGGTCTCTGTCATTTCGAAAACGATGAAGCTTGAAGGCATAGCGGCCACAGTTGCCTTGTCGGATCGTGCGCGCGATACAGATGTCCTCCGATAATAATCTGCAGTTTCGGTTGTTATTCGTGCAGCGTATTAGCGAACAATGGTGTCCCGATGGCCAGGGGATTGTCAACATTGATTGCGCAAGCTTTAATTAAATCTGGAAGTAAAGAAGTGGAGGAAACCGCGAAGAACACAACTTAGAGCAACACACGCGTCCAATTAAGGCGCTCATCCGGGTCTTTCGCTCGTTCCTAGCTAATCAGCAAGGGGGAAAGCGCCCGTAGCACTCTTCCCTTTTCTCTCTTGCCCTCTTTCAGTAAAACGGTCTATAATATGCGTGGCGCCATTCTTCATACCTGCGACATTGGTTTTGCAGTACATTGTTTCCTAAAACTATAAAGGTTTGAAAATAGTCTGTTTCATAGCGTACGTCCGAATGCATACTCGATATTCGCATGTCTAATGGAATGCGAATTTCTCCAAAAATAATACTGCAATTAGATTTCTTTTTTGTTACGCAGTAGTAAAAGACCACGCAAACGCTGAATCGCAGGCCCCAAAAGTTACCTTCCATGGTCTCCGGTCTACAAGGATAAAGGTAGAGCCTCTCTTTCAAACTTCCTATTGCTCGCGGTCTGTGATTATCCAGCTGATCTCGTGTAGTAAGTTTTCGAACCCGTACGGGACTGTAGAAAGAAGAGCTATCTTGTTTTTGAATCACGTAGTTCCTCAAAAATGTCCTATGTGACCCTTGAAACAAACATTTAAAGGCCTCCAACGCTGTTTGCCCGCTCCTGGGTAACGGGACGCGTATTTCGGAAAAGCTTGTGTACTAAGCCGGCAGGCCAATTTCCCGATTACGTGTCAGCACATCCATCGAGCCAGTACATCCATCGAGCCATTACATCCATCAATGGATGTAATGGCTCGGTGGATGTACGGGCTCGATGGATGTATTGACATGCGTATGGATGTAGCTGCTCGATGGATGTAGTTGCTCGTTGGATGTAGTTGCTCGCTGGATGAAGTGGCTCGGTGGATGTAATTGCTCGCCGTTCCTGTTATCATGCCTAGCGTGCCATTACATCCATCGTGCTAGTACATCCATAAAAGCCAAGATGGCCGCCCTGGGGCCGCAATTATATTTAAGCTGATTACTTAATCTGCGGTATTCATATTCTCATTGGTTCGGAGCCTCAGCAAACAAGGGGTAAGCCACAGAACATTAGTGAATCACAACTGAACTCAACGGGGCATTCAAACTTTTTTTTTTCTTGTCGAAAAGTGAAATAAAAAGTAAGATTATGTGTACCGTCCTAATCCCCCATTAAAGTAGTTTACTGTAGAAGATTTAATTTTCGCGATGACCTAATATTCGCGAGGACCTGAATTTCACGATTTGATCAAATTCGCGAAAAATTGGTCACGCGAATAAGTCACCCCATGAATACGAATACATTGCGTATATCTCCCTTTCACGAAATGTTCTGCCCGCGAAATTTCCGAAACCGGCACTTCGCGAAATGTCGAGCCCGCGAAATTAAACTCGTTTCTATTGAGTTAATTATGAGAGTTAAAGAGCAGCAACTAATGTTTCATACATGTGGAAACAACAAACAAGAAAAATAACGCCTTGTCATTAGGATCGGCTCCCAACGGCGGAAGTGGTGGCGCATGCGCAAAGCGGGCATACGACGGCCACGTCGGGCCCAAACACTTTCGAGACGGGTTCGCGGACTGTTTTCATATGGCATGACACCCATACTCCCTCTTGATAATTTGAAGTTCGAGCTCCGTTAAATTCGGTAAATTCATCAGGACTGGGGGAGGCTCGTGCGGCTTCGGTGAGGCCGAGGGCCGCACAAGGTACATGACGCACAATGGGTAATTTTACTTGCTTTTGTGCATTATTCATTTTTTTCGGCGTATAACTCCTGAAATAATGTGAACTATTGAAAAATATATGGCTCGTTTGCTGCTGCGTTCACTGAGGTCGGGCTCAGGGCAAGATGATAGGCATGCTAAGCGGATTCGTTCTTTGATCTTCTGCCTTGCAGGCACTTTATGGTGAAATTGCGTCACGCGAACCATGTTTACAAATGTACAGATAGCAGAAAAACCTTCTAGGCCTGAGTATGGAAAGCTCCGAACATATTCAGGATTGCCAAATTCGCAGGGTTAAGGCTACACCGCTCCCCACATCAGTATATCTCGTGTTGGCCCGTTATTATGATGATGCGTTTTGCCACCTCTCGTGACGATGCGACTACTTGCAACCAGGTACTACCGTGAGACAAGACCGATTTTTAAGCCTCTTGCGACGGCGGAGGACCGGATGCGCTGCCGCGGAGCAGGTCTTACGCCGTCTTTTCTCTCTCGGTCGTACTCGGCTGCAAGTGTCTGAACAGCGCTTAAAAGAGTCGGTTCAGACATTGGCGTTTGACTGCGTTACGACTGGTTACAACCAATGGCGATCCTCACGACGAGCCAATGGGGAGTCGACGTAATCAAAGCAAATGTCTCAACCATCTTTAAGAGAATTACACTGACCCTTTCGCGATTGCTGCTCGCACCGGCACAAGCGGTCGCAAAGAGTCGTTCATAAGCAAACGCAAATGTCTGAAGTAGCTTTCAAGAAAGAAAGAAACGAAATGTGTAGCGGAGAAAATTTGCGTAATTGATGCATGCATGCAATGGCACGTTTTTGGATGAAGCTGCTTGATGGATATGATAACACGATGGATGTAATGACACGCTTTGGATGAAGTTGCTCGATGGATGTGATGGCGCAGTGGATGTAATGGCACGATGGATCCAATGGCACGTTGGATTTGGTTACACGCTGGATGAACTGGCCCGAAATGGATCTACTGGCACTATGGATGTACTGGCACTATGGATGTACTGGCACGATGGATGTAACGGCACGAGATTGGACGGATTTGCTCGATGGATGTACTGGCACGATGGATGTGCTGGCCCCAAGCCCAATTTCCCGCACTCTGATTAGCGCGTTTTTTTATGGACGCCACATCACCTTGTTTACGAGGGGAGGGTGAGGAAAAAGGGGGGGGGGGGGGGGGCTTGGGGTAAACACGCTTCAGTGAATCACGCGCTAGCCTTTAGCCGTCTCCCCAATATGCTTACCAGATAAGCGAAAGAAAATCTGGTAGCCGGTTCAAGGCTAGCGCGTGAATCACTGAGGTGTGTTTACCCCCATCCTCTCCCTCCCCCCACGTAAACCAGGCACTGTAACGCCCATTAAAAACGCGCCAATCAGAGGGCTGAAATTGGCCTGTTGATTTACTCCACAAGCTTTTCAGAATACGCTAACGGGACTTCTATCTCCATGCGCGCAATTTTTACTTATAATGTCATCCGTATTTGCTATTTCGTTCACTAATGTGCTCTTCTCAGATGTATGCATGATTAGCGCTGGAAGCATAAAATCGCATCTAAACATTATTCGAACTTTTTTTTTTTTTTTTTTTACTCTAGCCACTGGCAGGATGGGAACGGCGTCTCCTGATGTCCGGCTTCCAGCGCGGGCTCGGTGCCCTCCGTCGTGCTTTTGCTGCGTCTGCACGCTCGAAGCTAACGAGACGCCCAAGTGTTGTCGAAGCTAAAAACCACCTCCCTGTCGTTCTAATCCTATCAATGACTATGTAGTTAAACAAATATCTCAACTTTTCGGCGCTCTTGTGACACAAAAAACAGTTCAAGGCAAAGCAAATATCGATGTCCTTAACTATTACATGAAACGACTTTTCTCCCTTTGTCTAATCTTGCAAGCAATATTGGTCATAAAAAAAATCAGTGATATGTTTTTTTGTTTCTTTTTTATAGATGTACCTTACACAATTTTCTTCAGTACCCGCTTAGTTGAAGCTGGTTTCCTACTCAAGGATGGCGAATGTCACACTTTAACAAAGCTTCTCACCTCTACCTGTATTTCTATGTGCCTCCCTTCTTATCGCGATTGTTGTCAGCTCCTTCGGCTCAGCTGCTTGGAACATAAGACCAGTCTTGTACACGTTACTAAAAAAAAGTAATCGATTACAATTACTATTACTCTTGGCTAAAAAGTATTCGATTAGATTACTTGATTACTCGACGGCAAAAGTAATTGGACATTACTTAAAGAAGTAATCGTTACTTTTCCGATCACTTTATTGTGTGAGGACACATCTTTAGCGCTCATAACAATGAACTACTTCCAACCTATATTTCACATTTGCACAAGTATCGAAGAAGAAAAACTGGCTCCCTCTTCGTGGTCGTTGCACCTTCACAATGCGGACACAAGCATAGAATTCGTTTGAAGACGTTTAATGATTTGGGCGTTCGCAAGTGTGTGTGTGTGGAGGCGGGGGGGGGGGGGGGGGGGAGCGGAGGGGGTTCTAGATGTTGTTAAGCTTGAGCAAGGGTTGTCACTCAAAGTTTGCGTCGCTCATTTTATTATTCACATGTGGATGAGCTCGCATGTTACACAAAAGAGCAGCAGCTCCAGGATTTGAAACGGATCATGTGTAGTATCCATTAGCGGAAGAGATCGCCCCGACCACTTCTCAACTCGAAACATTGCTTGTCACTAAGACCACGTAGGGGAAATGGGGAAATATTTCAACTGCCTTTGTTATATTTTGCATCCGCTTTAGGCATTCTTCGGTTCTGGTTCTCCTACAGGCTGCGAGCTAAGCAGGATTTTTTATATTTTTTTATTTCTGTTTGTGTGTGCGTGAGGGGGCTATACTTCGTTTCAGCTTCCGTCCGAGCGCAGCCAAAGGCTGAGGGACGGTTCGCAGCTTTGAGAAGAGCATTCCTACGCACCACAAAGTAGTCCGCAAAAGTAATTTTTTTTTAAAAATAACTGTTTTGTGCGTAAACGTTGCACAACATTCCAGATATGTACTGCTCAGAATGATTTGCAACGAGAGGAATTAAATATCTGAAGTTTATGCTTTTATTAATATGTGTAAATGCATGTGGTCTGGTGAAAACGCGTACATCCGCTGGCAACACGGCTGCAGCGCTCGGTTCTTCTGCGCGCTTTCGCTCCCGTAACAGCCGAACCATGTGCTTCGCTGCTTTCCTCACCGAGTCGCTTCAGAACGTCCTTTCGCAAAGGCACGTTTGGCCGTCAGGCGCGAGCGGTTGTGATGAATGCCTGCCTTCAAATTCGCCAGGAGACTCCGGCCACGTCGTGCCGCGAATGCGTTGTAAACAAGAAAAGCGTCCGGGCGATTTAAATTCACTGATACGCGGCGAAATCGGGGCACCCCTTTACCTGCCGATCAGATTGAACGCATAGAAGCTGGTGGAAAGGACTGCGCCTCGCGCCCTGGTATATTCAGACCATCCAAGGAAACATCAACGGCCGGGTCATCGGGCACCTGGCAATGTGTACTTACATCTCGAAACTGTGCCGAAATGCCAGACGGGTGGAAAGTTCGGACACGGACGTCAGCGGCCAGCCTACGTACTGACATCCCTTGTGAATAAGTTTCATAACGTGAAAGGGCACTTTTTAAACCTGTAGCAGACGATACCGTTGATACACCCGTAGCAGACGAAATACTCGGAGAGCGCGGGCGGCGCGGACGACCAGCGGCGCAGCGGAGTGATACAAAAGTGCAGGCGAGATCGCATGACCTATTACCGGCGTGTGATTGGCTCCGGCCACACGTAGCTTTGGCTGCGCTCGGACGGAAGCTGAAACGAAGTATAGTTTGAACGAAGGACTCACAAAGCTACATTCTGCTTCCTCAAACTTCGCCCTGAATGGCCTTTGTCACACACTGTGGCTTCCCAGGGGCTTCCCACTCCCAGTCCAAGGTCCAAAAAAAAAAAAAGAAAACCGGACATTTTACAGAAACTGTACATAGAAAGAGATTGACCTCGTTTTCTACAGCTCCGCAAGAATCTTTCTTTTTTCCGTTCGAAAAAAAAAAAGAAAAAAAAACAAATTTTATTTTTGTCATTTCCGGGAGGGGGTAGGGGTCCCGTGGACAAATTGTAACGGTTACAAGTAATTTTATTACTTCAAAAGTAATCAGATTACTCTTGTGATTACTGCCTAATAAAAGTAATCAACTGATTACAAAATTACTCCAAAAAGTAATCGATTACAAGTAATTTCATTACTTGTAATGCGTACGGTACAAGTCTGCATAAGACGTCCACCGAATGATATACGGCATCACTCTAAAAAAAAGCCACACTCTAAAAAATGTTTGTGCGTCTATTTTCACGCACAAAACTCGGAGAGCCAATCACCGCCACTTACGGAGGCAGCTCAGCGTATGCCAGTGCCGAAACATATGTTTAGACCGAAAAACGCAGTCTGAGTTGTGACATTAAGCAATACAAAACGTCACGCTTGCATTGCTTGATGTCACAACTGAGACTGTGTTTTTTGGTCTAAACATATGTTTCGTCATCGTCATTCGCTGAGCTGCCTCCGTAAGTGGCGGTGATTCGCTCTCCTAGTGTTGTGCGGAAAAGCAGACTCACGGGCTTTTTTTAGAGTGCAGTACGTCTACTTGCCCACACAACACTCGGAGAGCCAATCACCGCAACTTACGCAGGCAGCTCAGCGAATGACAACGCCGAAACATATGTTTAGACCAAAGAAAAAAACGCAGTCTGAGTTGCTTGCATTGCTTAGTGTCATAACTCAGACTGAGTTTTTTGTTCTAAACATATGTTTCGGCATCGTCATTCGCTGAGCTGCTTCCGTATGTTGCGGTGATTGGCTCTCCGAGTGTTGTGCGGGAAAGTAGACGCACAGGCGTTTCTTAGAGTGTACATCATCTAGCGTTACAGAATTTTAGAGCGCCCAGTCTTGTCCTAGTTTTTTTGGGTTATAATTTTGTAATGTATAGTAATCAACTAGCCCAACAATTAATTCAAAATCATCTAGCGGTATGGCAGAGCTTAGGTAGAGCGTCTGCACTGGAGCATTTAGTGTATTGGCGACGTGCGCTACCGAAAGCGTCACTGTGGTCGGCCTTCCACGATTGGCCGAACGCTGACTATGACGTCAGAAAAGGATTTATCATCGACGGAAATAAGAGGAGTGAAAGAACTTTAATTTTGACGGTGTTGGCAGTGTTCCTTTGAGAGCGCAATGATTTCAAGCTTCCAGCATGCTATTTACAAACACCATCGAACTTGTCGCTTGCAAGGTAATGACGTGACAAGGGGGAACCGTAGGTGGGCGCCACTAAAACATCTCGCCGCTAATAAGTGAAAGGTCGGTTCTCACAGCGCAGCTTTCCTACGTCACGTTACGCTACGGCCGCTTACGAGTGCTTACGTCGCGAGTCACCGAGACAGCCTTGCTTCGAATGAAGCATGGTGACCTGTTCAAGGGGCAGCTTTGTACGCGATATGCGAAACACGAATGTCCCGGTGACTTCTCACGTAACGTAAGAAATCGTAAGCAAACGCCCCTGTGTGAACTGATCTTAAATCTGGGATGACAGATGCTGGTTCCGTTGCAAAGAGGTATATGAGCACACGTTTTTTTATATAGCATGTGCCTGCAAGGCTACTGCACAAACCAAGATTATAAGCCGTTTCGAATCGAGCGCGTCCGTTCTCCTTCATCAGTGATATATGCGCATGAATTTGTTCGGCGAGATTCATGAGCGCGGGTCTAGTGCTCAAAAAGAATAGCAGCTTCGATGGTGCGATATCAAGGATGACCACCGAGTTTGGCGAGAAGAACCAAATAACGTCAGTCAGATTTGTTGTATGAATAGTGACACAGAGTGAATGAATGAATGAATGAATGAATGAATGAATGAATGAATGAATGAATAAAAGGACTTTGTGACTTTGTGGCTGCTTTTGATACTGGTCGCCGTTCGAGCGGGATGAGTTTCCGTTTTGCCTTGCGTCACTGTTGCTGCTGTTGGCGCTAAACCGAGGACGTGCTTGACGTGATTTTAAAGGGGTAAGGAAACGAAATTTTAGCGCCGATCTTTCTGCATAAATATGGGCTAGGGACAGGCACCACGTCGGAAATATCAATATCGCGCTGTAAAACACAGGAGAACTAATTTTAAACCTAATTAAACGATTTCAAATTCACATCTGGTGGATGGTGGGAAAGTTCTCGTGACATCACTTGTGGCATAGGAGCAGCGCCGTTCTGCGGCAATACGGCGTGCCGGCAGAATTAGCCAAGGCCTGAACGCGTTTGCAAAGCCTTGGCGGAGAAAGCCAAAGCGTAGGTGGCCACAGTGAGCTCGTTCTCGTTGCGGCTCTTTGCACGACACGACCCGAGCATGGTTCTGGCACGGCCGGTATTAGTTGTTGCGAGCTGCGGGCCGACGTTAAAAAAAGATATGTTTGAACTACGAGAGTGTCAGCAAGAGCCACGCAAATACCTCTTCACACTCGGAGCGGACACGCGCGTTTGATCGAAGTGCTGGATTCACTCTGTTATGCCGCGTTTCGCTAAGCGCTTCTGGACCGATCTTTTACGATTGCAACTCGATACTGACATGACACTCGGCAAAGAAAGGTTGGACCGACATCGCGTAGCTCCCACGAGCGCTCGACAGTGACGTAGCGTCGTGTCAGAATAAAAATGGCATACTAATAACAAAGTGTACATACCGTGTTGCGAAGGTAATTCGTATGGCGTTTATTTGAGCTCAATATCACACAAAACAAGGAGATGGAATCAATGAGAGTCCCTTTTTGACGACAGCGTTCGTCACCGCTGTCTCGGAAAACAAGGAGATAGAATCAATGAGAGTCCCTTTTCGACGACAGCGTTCGTCATCGCTGTCTCGGAAAAAAAGGAGATCGAGATGATAAGGGGAAAAGATTGACCTCTGAAATTTAGTTCAGGGATCAAACTATTCATCCGGGAACGGTCCACAAGGGTCACGCGGGCATATTCCATTCAGCAGGCCAGTCGGTCATGGGCAGACGGTCTTGGCCAAGGACCGCCAAAGCAACGGTGCGCCGAGTCGGTGTTGCTGCTAGGCCTACTATATTCTGCCGAGCTCGCTTGGTCGGTAGAATAGTAGCCGTTGTAGCACTTCTCGGGTGTTTGTGGATCCTGCGTTTTTGATCGTCGTGGTCTGTTTCAAGTACTCCTTCCTTTTTTCTTGCTGGTTGAAGTCGGGACGCACGAGAAGAGCACGTAGAAAAATAAATTTCCGTTGGTCGTCGCTACCAGTAACTGAGCGACGCTGTCGGCCATGTTTTATTTGATCGTAAAAAGTGCGTAAGACAGCTGTCGTAGAATTCTGTCGTAACCTGCGCAAAAGTTACGACAATTTCGTTTCGAGAATACGGGTTTTCTGTCAAATTTGTCGTACGCACTTTTTCGTCGTAAGTTCGCTTTGAGAATCCGGCCTCAAAGTTCATTTTGTCAGTGGTGCCGTGGTTGCCGACTTGCCGTGGTGCAGCGTGCGTGCAGCCCTTGCACATCTCAAACGGCCACGTTGTCACAGGTCGCAAACCGTCGACGCGCCACCAAGTGGAAACGCTCGTAACCACAACATCCACGCCGTAGCCTTTCCCGTCTGGCACAAGTGACGTCACGAATGCGCCCAATATCCCAAGACGCATCGCGCTCTCCGATGGCTGATTTTTGAGCGCGCGCCCAATCGGGCCCCTCAGGGTGAAAAATATAGCCATCCGTTCAAAATACAAACGCGCGATTATGATTTACGGATATCATTGATCATATTGAACCTATTTCTGACCATAATGGGTGTATTTCAAGTTTCGATTCAGTATCTCTTTAAAGTTCCTTCCATAAGGAAGTCTGCAAGTTCAGTTAACTTGCCATAAAATGAGACGGGGAGTAATACTTGACTGCGAACACAGATTTTAAGGAGGCCCGTCGGAACGGTACATGTATGAAAAACTGTGAACTCCCCTGGTAAAGAGCATTACAAGGATCGTTTTACAGCCACTAAATAAAATGAATATTTACGTGATTCAATAAAGCGGCCCTGAAACGATTTTTTCTACTCTCGCTAAATACTATACTCAGAATCACTCCCTAACGTTAATAACAGAATAAACTTCCCTTCGTTTTTCAATGGCAGTCGGCAAATAAATTTGAGAAATATGAGCATATCTGCTACCGCGTTGCCGGACCCGGAGGAGACTTTCCACCTTTCGCCATGCTGGTCGCGCTGCGCAAGCACGTGGTCACGTGGTCGCGAGCGGGTCAGTTCTCCCTGCTCACTGATGGCTCTAGAGAGAGAGCTTCAGCGGAACCCCGCGCGTCCCCCTTTGACGTCGCAGCGCACGTGACTCGGAAGATGGTGAAGGAGTTGGGAGGTGCCGAAAACCTCAATTTTTGTCAATTTTTAAAATAAAAACTAGGACATGCAGGCAAAAGCGATTTTTTGTACTTTACATCAGAAGGGTCGAGACACCAACCCCAAATTATTTAAGCAAAGCACTGAAATTGTTGCACAGCTTCTTTAAACCAGCTTCAAAATTTAAACAGAAGCAATTTTTTTCTTAGAGCTGGCCGCTCTTTTGATTTACTTATACACGTGCCTATCAAGAATAAAAACGCTAGAAAAAATTTGCAGAGCATCAAATATATTTTCTTTATCATCAATAAATTTGACTATAAAATTCACATAACCGCTTCAGACCGACACGGGAGGACGATACTCGAAAATATGCCAGCTGTTGCGCCGATCTGCGGAAACGTGCTTTTTATTTGCTGTTTGGCAGCGTGAAACACCGGGTCACGGGGTATGCCAAAAAGGACTTTCTGCTCACATGACAAATCTGAAGGCAAATACACGAAATCTACAGAAAGAGACAGATAATAAATGGTATTCCTGAAGAAAATCCAATACACAGTGCCGATGAAAAACAAAATTTTATATATATATATATATATATATATATATATATATATATATATAACCAAGGAGGTTCTTAACGCCATAAAACCATCCCACTCCAAACCCGGTCGCTTTTATCTCCTTCCTAAAATACACAAGATCAACAACCCCGGGCGACCCATATATCAGGAATAGGTACAGTCACCGAACGCATCTCGAGTCTTGTCGATACACTGATCAAGAACATTCCTCCAACCTTCCCTTCGTTTGTTAAGAACACCAGCCACTTTCTGCAAAAAATTGCCCCACTGGAAATACCGGATAACGTTTTTCTCGTAACCCTTGATGTGGCTTCCCTATATACAAATATACCCCACAGAGACGGAATTGCGGCAGTGATCGAAGCGTATGAACACGCTCATCACACACTTGACATCGAGGGGGACGTCCTTTCGATTCGGATGAAACTGGTTTTGGGGAACAATCACTTTGAATTTGAGAATAGGCACTTCCAGCGGACCAACGGAACAGCTATGGGAACTAAGATGGCGCCAAATTACGCTAACATATTTATGTCACAACTGGAAACCACCTTTCTCGCCGAACGCCCACTCAACCGCTGTTTTACGCAAGATACATCGACGACATATTCATGATCTGGGCCGGTACTGAAGACGAACTCATGAAATTCATCGCCGCCTTCAATTTAGCTCACTCATCGATAAAGTTTACTCACTGCGTATCACAAAAGTGCATAAACTTCCTGGATGTAACTGTGGAAATTGCTAAGAACAGATTAAGTACCAAACTTTACAGAAAACCTACCGATAGAGCAATACCTCCATTTCAACAGCTGCCATCCTCGACACTGTAAGACTAGTCTGCCCTACTCTCAGGCGCACAGATTTAAGCGCATATGCTCAGACAACAACGACTTTGAACAAAACGCTCAGGAACTGAAACGCATACTAACCCAGCAGAGGTATCCAGCAAATGCAATCGATGACGCTATAAGCAAGGCAAGAAACCTCGACCGCTCAGACATCATTGGCAACCGAATAGAGCGTCCTCAAGAAAGCAGACAGTCTAACCTTAATTTAACGTATACAGGCAATCTTCCAAACATCAACAACATACTGAGCAAAAATTGCAATCTTCTGTCACAGAGCGACCGCCTCAAAGAAATCTTTCCCGCCGCTCCTCGGGTCGTCTATTGACGCAGCAGGAATCTCCGGGGACGTCTTAGTAAAATCAAAAACTACCACTCCCGCAATCAGGCTTCAGCACAAAAATTGAAAGAGAGCAAAAAGAATCATATTTTATTTATAAGTTTAATACGTTCAACCAGGGCATTAATGAAAGTCCGGGAAGGCTGTTTAGTGTGCAGCTGGCTCGCTGGAGAGCTGATCCTCTCCGTCCTTGAGCTTCTCGAGATGCACTCGCTGAAGTCACTAGAAGATCTTCAAACTTAACAATCGATATCTAAACCACATCCTAATACGTTTAAGTCCGAAGAGAACCTCCAAAACGGATAAATGCGGCTCAAGCGGTTAATCTCAGGCAGGCATGCACTGTTACATCCTACCACTCCTTATTCAAGGAAAAATCCCCCAAAGTTTTAATCCACCTCAAACTTCGATCTTCTAGCACAAAGGCATGTCTCGGATTTGGGTTCGTCTTCATGACCTTCCCAACCAGAAACTAGACCATGAATAATCAAAAAAATAAATTTCAGGCGGCCGCAATTTGTTCTTATTTCAAGAGAGGGGAGTTCAGCAAGTCTACAGAGTTCGGTGGGGGAATGGTTACGATTATATTTATTAAAGATAAATTTGGAAGCAAGCCGCTGGACTTTATCAAGTTTGGACGAGTTAGCTACTGTACATGGATCCCACACTACTTTTGAGTATTCAAGGATAGGTCTCACCAGTGTTTTGTAAGCCAAAGTTTTTATTTCTGGCGAAGCGCTTGCAAGATTTCTTCTGAGGTACCATAGTGCCTCGTTAGCTTTTCTGGACATTTTTTCCGTGTGTGTATTCCATCTTAAGTAGCTTGTAAAGGTCACTCCTAAGTACTTATTTTCGTCTACACGAGGTAGGTTGGTGTCATCTATAAAGTAATCATAATTTAGGATTTGTTTTTTTCTTGTTATAGACATAACGACTGATTTTCGAGGGTTTAACTCCATTCGCCACTCGTCGCACTAAAGTTTGATTTTGAGGAGTTCATTTTGCAGTTTTAGTTGATCTTGTTCAGTTTATATTTTATTGTACAAAATACAATCATCCGCAAACAGCTTAATTTGAACTAATATTCCACAGCGTATGTCATCTATAAATATTAAAAATAAAAGCGGTCCTAGCACACTACCTTGTGGAGCTCCAGAAGCAACTGGAGCGGGTCTAGACACACAGCCTCCCAACTCAACAAATTGAACTCTCGATAAAAGATACGAGCAAAACCAGTTTTTAATGATGGGGTTCTTAAAGGGTAACTGCAAAGAAAAAAAACTTTTTTTTCTTTGCAGTTACCCTTTAAACAAGGCGTTAATTTTAAGCAACAATTTAGGATCAGACACTTTTTCGAATGCTTTTGAAAAATCTAAAAATATGACGTCCGTTTGGCCACGGTTATCTATAGTTTGGGAAAGATCGTGCACGGTTTTGATGAGTTGGGTCGTCGTGGAAAGACATTTACAGAAATCCATGTTGATATTGAAACAAAATATCGTGATCGTTAAGGAACGTTAAAAGATGCTTTGAAACAATATGTTCGAGAACCTTAGAGCTCGTGTTAATGAGAGATATAGGTCGGTAGTTTTCCACACAAGAAACAGAGCCTCCTTTATGTATGGGTACAATTTTGGCAATCTTCCAGGCTTTTGGCACGGAACCATTATTTATAGACGACTGAAAAATTATAGTAAGATATTTGGCAACCTATTCAGCGTACCGCCTCAAAAACGCATTAGGAATTCCGTCAGGCCCGGCACTTTTTTTTTTACATCTATGTTAAGTAAGAGGTTAATGACTCCCTCCTTTTGAATTAATAAGTCACTAATTGGAGGATAACCAGCAAAATTTCTACCTCTTGGTAAATGTTGGTTGTCTCGAGTAAACACAGATGAAAAAAAAAAGGTATTGAATTCTTCCGCTCGTTGCTGACTGTTGTCGGAAGTAATTTCCTTTTTTCGGGGGGGAAGGGGGGGGGGGGGGGGGCGATTAACATAACGCCAGAATTTATCCGGGGCTTCTGTAATAAATTTCTTAAAAGTGACATTGTAAAATTTATGCTTCGAATCTTTAACAAGCCTCTTCAGATCGTGGCTCAAGCTTTGCAGTGTCATTTTCCTATAGAGTCGTTTGGTTTACTTGCATTAGCTTTCCGACATCGCTTTATTTTTCTCTTTACATGGATAATTTCTCTAGTGATCCAGGGGTTCTTAGTTCTTATTATTTTGATACGCGTAGGCATAAATAAACTAATACAGTGTGCTGTCACATCAGTAAAAAAATTCTACAAAACTTCGGTAGCAGCATTTAATTGGTAGAGTGACTGAAAGTCGTCAAGTGATTTCTGAAGATAATCTAAAATGCTAACGTCATCTGCTGCCTCAAAATTAAGGACCTTTTTATGCGGAGGGCGACCAAGCCTGCAAGGGCTGAAGTTTAGCGTCATGCATGTCATTTTGTGATCTGAGATGCCTTCAAAAAGTTCCCATTCCGAAAGAAGAGGTGTTAGGTTTGTGGAAACAAAGGTTAGGTCAAGTAATGATGATGCAGCAGAAGTCGTTCTTGTGTGTTCTGAGACAACTTGAGATAAATTATAACAAAATGCAATTTCCAGTAGTTGCTCGCAGCTGGCTCCGTCTGTTGTTCCCACCGAAAGCGTACTCCAGTCAATGCCTGGTAAATTAAAGTCGCCTACTAACAAGATGTTTTTATTATGACATATTACAGGGTCCATATATTGTCGCAACCTGACTAAAAAGTCAACTGAGGAATTGGGAGGTCTGTATACACCGCCCACGAGTATAACCCGGTCATTCATTCTAATCTGGACCCATAGAGCTTCGAAATCTTTAACCTCATCCAGTACAGTAAATACAATATCGCTTTTGATCAAAATTGCTACGCCTCCGCCACGTGCTTTCCTATCTTTTCTTATTATGGTATAATTTGGTGGTGTAATTTCACAGTCTAAAATATTGCAGTGTAGCCACGTTTCTGTAATTACCATAGTATCGGGTTCGTGTTCAAGAACAATGCTTTTAATTAGGTCAACTTTATTTACAATACTTCGGGCATTTATGTTTATTAGTTTGAAGCGTGCTTTGTTGTGATGTCATTGATCCTTATCCTGCGTAGTCGGATATGATGAGCACCGATATCTTTTGTTTCTAACCTCGTCCCAAACATAGAGAACGTTGTTTATTTTGACCTTATCAAAAACCAATCTAGCTTTTGCGCCTTCCTTTCTTTCATCTGCAGTAGAGTTCCACAGGTTCTTTCGTATCTCCACAACTCTTTTCGAGAAATCCTCGCTAATGCTGATTTGAGTACCCTTTAGTTTGGAGCAATTGTTAAGAATTTTAATTTTATCCTGAAAGTCAGCGAATTTCACAATAACAGGCCGAATTCTAGCGGGTATGTGCCTCCCAAGTCTGTGAATTCTTTCAATGAAATCAACCTTAACTTTCAGTATACCATCAAATACCTCATGAGTTATGCTTCTCACAAGGACTTCTTCCGTTTCTGGTGTTGCTTCACTGAAACCTCTAATTATCAAATTATTTCTTCGGGATCGATTCTCAAGATCGTCGATTTGTTTGTATAAAGAAGTAATTTCGTGATCGTGACCGGTAAGCGTGGTTTCAATTTGACCAAGCCTGCCACTGGTTTCATCGACGATTTGTAAGTTTTCCTCAATCGTGTCCAGCCTGTTTTGCAGCTTCAACATCGCCGGATAGTTTAAGTAGCATGCCCGCTACAGACAGACAATCATTAACACACTGGCCTAACACCCGTGGACACGGCAACACAACTAAGGCAACGTAGTCACTACGGAACCCGTATTTCCGATCACCAACCTGCGTGAACGTGATTGGGTGCATGTTAGCCGATGATGCCACGGCAGGGTTGCCGTGTCCACTGGAGCTGGCGGCTGAGGGCATGCTTCTTATATACTGTTCGCTAGGCAAGCAGGGTCTCCTGATGACGTCATCCTGCGCAGGGCTGCTGCACCGGGGAAGCCTGCCACGTGCGTAGGTAGTGACGGTGCAATCTTTGTTCCGTTCCGCAGTGAGTCGCCGGTGACAACGAAGCATCCTACAGCCGAGGATGCCTTCCACGATGATGAGGGTAATAACAGCCAGCCGATGAGTAGGGAATGGACCTTTTGCAGAAACATCGGTTCGAGAGTAAATGGTTCCAGTACCCTCTCTCTCTTCCTTCTGGCCGAGCAGAGAGGGAAGATGGTTTCGTTGTGTCGACTTCAGGGCGGGAGATTACGCACGATGGGGACAAAGGCGAGTTTGGGGGAGCCGTATCTAGGCCACAGCGCCTCAATGGGTGAACAGGATGTAGCTGACGTTTTGGGTGTGGAACGGGTGGGAGAGGCCTTGCGCGCACATTGTTTTCTCGCCACCTAGCCTCGACCCCAGTCGCGCATCTAGGTGGCAGCACATATTTGCCAAGAGGTCCATTGTAGTAGACCGTTTCCGCAGCCCGCTAAGCACCCGGATAGCGCTCCGTAATCCGCCACAAGACCTTGAACTATGCAAACAAGGCTGGCGGCGCGCATGCGCAGCTGCGGCGTTTTCTTCGGGGATACCGTAGCGGAGGAGAAAAACGATCTACTATAGTCAGTTACAGGTTAAGAAGGTAGCGGCAAATGCCTCTCAAAGGGAATCAGATATCCCTCCGCCACCTTTGCATCCAATAGCGTCCCACCGTTTCCGTGACGTCGCGGCCCACGCGCGAGGAGGGTCTTGCCTTTCTGTACATATTTGCTTTATCTTTCAACTTTGACTTAGCATTGTGGAAGCCACGAGAGGGAGATTAGAGTTCTCCGCCACCGACGGAAACAAATACGACTTTCGGGGATTAGCTTCCCCCCCGATGGATACAAAGGCTGCTTTCAGGGGCTCGGTTCCCTCTCCGATGAATACAAAGGTCGCTTTCTTAAAAAGTGGGATCGGAGACAAGTGGGAATCCATTGAAGCGGAACAAAGAGCGTTTCCAGTGAACTTTTCTTTCGACTGCGGAGAGATTTGAAACGGGCGCATCACACTTGTGGGAGGAGCTTCTCCTACCTTCTTGACTTGTAACCGACTATACAACTCCCTATTAGCGAGTTTTAGTAGAGCGGGTTTCTCCCTCCGCTATCCCTCCGCTACGAAGAAACCGCCACTGCGCCTGCGCGCCGATGGCCTTGGCTGTAGAGCTCCGGGTAGCGGAGGGGCTTAGCGGAGCGGGAAACACGGTCTACTAAAACTCGGTATTATCTGCGTGACCGTGATCGGGCAGGGGCGGATTTAGAGGAGGGGGAGGGGGTCCAGATGGTCCTGACCCCCCTCTTGATAACTGCATGTGTAAAATTTAGGGCGTGAAACGAGGGGGAGGGGGTTCCTTAACATATGGTACGCTAACCAACACCTAACCCCCCCCCCTCCCTCAGGAAATTCCTGCATCCGCCCCTGTGATCGGGTGCATGTTAGCCGATGATGCCACGGCAGGGTTGCCGTGTCCACTGGAGCTGGCGGCTGAGGGCATGCTTCTTATATACTGTTCGCCAGGTATGTGTGCGTGTGTGTGAAGGGGGGGGGGGGGGGGGGAGGGAGGGGAGGTACTACTCGTGCAAGCGGTGTCTATGGGCAGTTCCGTAACTGAGCTAATCTAGCAACGTTTGTTCAAAGTCGTGATGTCATGGGACGTTATGGTTTCAACGACGGTAATAAATCTTGTGAAATCGACTTGACACAGAGTCACGGGGCAACGTGACGTAAACATAACTGACGGCATGTCTGAAAAACACAAGACGTCACGCGACCTCGTGACACAAAATTAATCATAGTGCCAATACAAAAGCGCCACGAAGCACTACAATTTCTCATACATTGCAATTTTGTATGTGACGATTTGACAAATCCATAGCGATACAGCTGCAATTTGTTTCGTTTATATTATTTTTTGTGATACTAGCAACAAGAAAAATACCGTGAAAGATTTTGATCCGGTTACCGTTATATTTTTCCCGATTCAGTTACGGTTTAGTTCCAAGATGGCAGCGGAGATTTCGGTTCAATTCCGGTTCGGCTAAAAATAACGGTTCGGTTCCAGTTCGACACTGTAGTAGGAGCGGGCAAGCTACAAAAATTGTGCCCTTAAAAAAAAAAGAGAGAAACAAAATATATATCGGGTGTATTTTTTAAACTTAACAGATTCGTTTAAAGAGAGCCTTGAAAGTTACACTTATACGGTTTGCGCAGGTGAGTTTTAAGGCCAGAATGACATAGTATAGGGGGCTAATCGTAATGATCAGTCGGCTAATTAATTAAAATTTGTAAATTAACTTTTTAATAATTGAAAATATACATATGGTTCCAGTTAGAAACTTGCTGAGCGTCATCGAAAACCACTAAATCAGTAATTTTCAGAAATACTTTGAGCGCGTGATATATATATATATATATATATATATATATATATATATATATATATATATATATATATATATATATATATATATATATATATATATAATGGGAATGAGTGAAGATTGACAAATGCAGCCATAGAAATATTGTGATCCACCCACAGCGGCCTTGTGCCATCCTCCCTCCCCGAAGGATCAATAAATAAATAAATATTGCGATGCTGTATATCTTCTACTGTCGTTGTTGGCCGCGTGGTGACATCTAGTGTCTACGTTCAAAACGAAAACGTGGTTGAGAGGCTTGCGCCATCTATCGCTTAGGTGACGAACCAGTTCCGA